>NC_137276.1:77126785-78352142 GCF_054371585.1 Giraffa tippelskirchi | reverse complement strand
GAGAACTGTGTCAGCTCTGGCCCCTCTGCCAGCCTTGGTCTGCTGGGACCTGCCCGCTTCCTGCCTTCTGTCCTGGCTTACAGGGCACAGCCTCCTCTCCTGGATCTTCTGAGCTGGACCCGTGGGATGAGCTGTCCAAAAGAGCAGAGGAGGTCAGGACAGAGGTCCTGCAAGTGGGGTGAAGGGAGCCGGGACCTCCCTCTCATCCTGGCTTCAAGAGAAGGGCTTCTGGAAGAAAAGGTGAGGACAGAGTGAGAGGGAAGCTCGGAGATTGGAGGGGACCCTGAACTGGCTGCCACATGTCCCTCTGTCACCCAGCCCCTTCTGTTCCCTGGTGATCACAGCGTGGTCTTCCTGGACCTGCAGTCATGCTCTCTGGAGCCGTGAGGCCAGCTTCCCTCACCCCTGCCTCAACCTGCCTTTTAAGCAAATCAGCAATGTAATTATTGATCTGTAAGAGAAAAGGAATTAATACGGCCGCCCACATCCTTTGTACATAAGAGTATTTAACAATGAACTCTGCTTAAACTTCATAAAAGCCTCTTCAGCAAATCAGCACGCAAGTATTGATCTGGAAGCCCTCCTGCGAATCCCAGCTGTCTGCCTCTCCCACTGAAGGACCATTAGTTGGTCTTGCTGGACTCCTTTCTACGTTTATGGCCTGGCGCTTACCTCCCGGGACGTTTCCACTGCCTCTCAGCGAGCGCTGTGCTGCCCAGTTTTGCTGACCCTCCCTTTTCCTGGAGTCCAGGGTTTTGACTTAGGAGTACCAGGCGGGTGCTCCCAGGCTGGGTTTCTGCAGGCTTGTGCTGGCCCCACACCCAGAGGCTCACCCCCATCCCACCCTGCCCCCTGCACAGCCGGGACACCTGCGCACATCTCCTCACTCAGCCTCCCATCAACTCCAGGCATTCCCATCTCCACCTTGCAAAGCAGAAAACCAAGGCTTGAGGTGTCCTGACCCTCCCAGGATCCCATGGATGGTGAGAGCCAGGTGCGGGAATTTGAGCCAATGGCCTGAGCAACTTCCTTTTCTTTTTTCTTTAATTTTTTTTTTTTTAATATTTATTTACTTTGTCTGTGCCAGGTCTTAGTTGTGGCACACAGGATCTTCGATCTTTGTTGCAGCATGTAGGATTTTTTAATTGCAGCATGGCTCAGCAGTAAGGAATCCGCTTGCAATGCCGGAGATGTGGGTTCAATCCCTGGGTCGGGAAGATGGCCTGAAAGAGGGCCTGGCAACCCATCCAGTATTCTTGCCTGGAGAATCCCATGGACAGAGGATCCTGGAGGGCTACAGTCCATTGGGTCACAAAGAGTCAGACACGACTTAGCAACTAAACAACAGCAATGCCGAACTCTTAGTTGTAACATGTGGGATCTAGTTCCCTGACCAGGGATTGAACCTGAGCCCCATGCATTGGGAGCACAGAGTCTTAGCCATTGGACCACCAAGGAAGTCTCTGAGCAACTTTCTTCTTGGAAATGAGTCTAGGGCTCCAGTCAAGCAAAATGGGCCCATTGTTTGTGATACCATGGGCTGTAGGGCAGGAAGTGTCCCTCTTTGAGCAGGAACGTTTCTCAGGAATGTTTCTCCCTGAGAAACGCTTCATGGCTCAGACCATCCTGCCAGCTCAGAGTCTGGGACCCCTAACTTCTTCAGGCCTCCTTTAGGGCTTCCCTTAAATGCAGACTGCATCAGGATGGTGTTCAGACCTTGGCTCAAGGGATTGGGAGAGCGTCAGATTTCTCAAGAAGAAAGCTGAGATGGGGGCAGCTGAGGGGTCCCTGCTGGTCAGGACTGGCAGCCTGGAGGCATCACTGTGCAGGCAGTGTTTTAAGGAGCCTCAATGCAGTTCACTTCAGGCTGTCTCCTAAGGGTTGTAACTGTGGCAAGGGCAGGGAGAATTCCAAGAGAGGTTCTGGAAAATGATCAGCCCAGCCTCCCGGAGCTCACAGCCCTCATGATTGGTCAAGGGATACTAGGGTGCATTGAGCCTGCTCTGGGGTACCCCCCAGGACCTCCCTGGCAGTCCATTCAGGTCAGAGGCCTGCCCCCATAGCCATGCCGTTCTGTCCCCTCACCTGCCACCCCCATGTCCAGGACACTCAAGGAGCTGCTCAACACTGGTGTCTGTCAGAAGGGCAACCCTCCTTCTTGACCCTTTGCTTCCTGCTGCCCTGAGATCAAAGGGTGTCTCCTGGGTGGCAGTTCCTGTCATCGACCTTAATGGAAGCTCTCCCTGTTAGCACAGGGGCTGGGAGGAGAGGCAGCCAGGAGAGAGGCGGGGGCCTCAGACCTGGGCCCCAGCCTGGGAAGGAGAAGGAGGGAGGCTCAATCGCACCCAGGTCCAACACAGGATTTGAGAGTGCTCGTGTACTGGGCTGTGGGTGAGCCTGGGCCCCTCCAGAACACAGTCTTCAGGCGAAACTCCCCTGGGACCCTGGTGTCTCAGAGCCCCTGCGTGGAAGGGACATGGGGTGATAGGGTAGGAGACTGGGATATCCAGCCTCTGCATTTCAGAATCTCCAAAGGGTGGCCATTCCCCACAGCAGCCATCATGAGTGTGTAAAGAGTGTGAGTGGTGGCAGGAGCCAGGGCCTAGACCTCAGTCGTTTCTGTGGCCTGAGGCCTGAGATCCCACCTTCCTTCACCCATCTCCCCATGGGTGTAACAAGGACTAGGTGAGTGTGGGAGGACCAGATGAGACCCTGAGCTCCAAGAACGTGGGCCTCATGGGTGCCTTTGCCCTTGTCCTTCTGTGAGCCCCTTGCTCAGGCATGTCACAGACCGTGGTCGAGGCCTTGCCTGGAGAAGCTTGTTGGGGAGCTGCACCGGCATCCGCATCCCTGGCAGAGTTTGAGCTGGGCCATGAGCTCAGCAGGGCCCTCGAGGACAGCTCCCAGAAGGGACGCGGGGGCCTGGCAGGCGGCCACGGGGAGACGTGAGGACTGCTGACGTTTCTGCCGTGCTCAGAAGGCTGGCAGTGCGTAAGGTGAAGGACATGAGGGACGAGGGCTGCTGAGGAGGTCTCTGGCCAGGCCCGCTGGAAGGGCCCTGCCTGCCGACTCTGAGGCAAAGTGTCCTCCGTGGTCTTGGAGCTGAGGGGTGCCTAGCGCAGCTCTGCAGCCATCACTTGACTCCCCTCCCTGGGCCTCCAGCAGGGTGCTGTCCTTATTCCCACAGAAGCGCCTGCCAACAGCAGCAGCCAGAGGAGAACCTGGTCTCCTTGTGGCCAGTGCCGGGCTCGGGCGCTAAGCCCACCCTTGCAGCATCACCGCACCCAGCACCGCACCGGTTCCAGGCTGTGAAGGTGTTGGAAGGCCCGTGAGACACACAAGCCCTGGGCCATCGAGTGTGACCAGTTTTGGGGAGTGGAACTCAGGCCAGGCCAGGCCTGGCATCAGAGAGACAGTGGCTCACGACTCGGGGATCCCCAGCCTGGCCCGACCCAGTGGCTGTGCAGCCTTGAGCAGGTCCCTTCATACAGTTGGAGCAGGAGGGTCACAGCAACCCCCCCCAACTTCGGACATTCTGTGGGCCCAGTGAGGCCAGGGGCTCTTTGTCCCTCATCCCCGCCTCCCATCTGGGCCTGCTGTCTGGAACTTGGAGACTCGCCAGGCCGGGAGGTTTGTGTCTGTCAGCTCCTAGCATTTAGCTGCCTCTCACCGGGTCCCCTCTGTAGTTCAGCGCAGTGATATGTGAAGACACGTTTATTGACAGCACTCCTGTCGGGAGGGAGATGAGGGGTAGTGATCTGCACCTTCCTCCACATTGCTGGGCAGGGGCTGGCATCCTGTTTCCACAGACCCTTGTGGTAACTCCAATGACAGGGAGTTGATAGAAGCCTATGTGGTTTTTGCTTGTGACCTCGTTTCATTCCCTGGGGTTGGGGATGGGACAACGGCAGCAGCTTTCTCTGGGACTCCTGATTCCAGAAAGTTTGGATCCCTGTGCTGGCCCAGCTGGAGGCTGGAGGCTGAGGGGCTGCTGAGTGGGCTGCACCCTGGCACCCAGGGCCGGACCAGGCCTAGGAGCCAGAAGGCCTGTGCAAAGTGGTGGGGCAACTTGTATCAGGGCTTCGCTGTGGGTAGGGACTATGGGTGCCAGTCAGCCCCGTGGAGGAGAAGCCCATGTCTCAACCATACAAGCAGGTACCTTAGCTGTGACCTCCTTCCTTCATACCCAGCTTACACCACTGCCTGTTCTGGCCTGCAGGGTGAACCCCACATGATTCAGAGACCAAGGTCCCTTCCTCTGAAACACCAGCTCAGAGAAACCAGCTGGAGAGCTTAACCCCAGACTTTCAGCAGGATGTGAGCACTCTAGGGTAGACCCGAGAATGCTGTGGGGATTCCTCGTCACATCTAGGCAGGGGCAGGCCCAGAGGGGCTCACTGGGGGGGGGTGGGGGGCGGGTAGACACAGGCCCACAAGGAAGAAGGAACTCCTGACTGAAGGCCGCCCCCTCTGCCAGGCCCAGGCCCATCACCCCCTCATGGTAGCTAGCCAGCCCAGACCCCTCATGGTGCAGTGACTGCCAGTGGAGGTGAGGTGTTCCCCATGGGTCCGCTAAATGCAGCCCTGCAGACACTTCTCCAGCCTGCGTGGGACACCCATGTCCAACACCTCCCCTGTGGGCTGCTTCACAGAGATGACCAGGGGGCAAGCCTGAGGGGGTAGCAGTTGGCCAGGGACCCCCAGAACTCCCTGTGTCACCACGAGGAAGCAAGCCCCCCCCCAACCTTGTCTCTTCATCCAAACAGGTCCAGGTCAAGGCAGGTTCAATCCTGGGAAAGGTGACTGGTCAGGAGGCAGGATCACGCCGGCAGGGCCTTGCAGGCCACAGAGACGGCCGTGCAGGCTTCTGGACGAGATGAAGCTGCCGCCAGCTCTCCCGTGAGAGCTCCTTCCACCAGTGTGATCTGCCTGGTGTGTCGGCCACCCAGGAGGACAGTCTGTGAGGTGTTGCCTGAGCTCGCTCAGGGTGAAGGTGAGGGTCAGTAGCTTTAAGAATAGCTGATTGAGGCAGCCAAGCCTGAGGCTGGGGGATGACAGAGAGGGGGTGCAGCCCCGGGCAGGGGTGGGTGAGGCAAGGTGGGTCAAAGAAGGTCATGGCGGCCTGTGGCCACCACTCCAAGTGAATGGGGGTTCAGAGACAGCCCCCACATTCCCCTTGCTCTGGGCTGCCAGCTGGGCACAGCTGGGCTCTGCTTCCCAGAGCAATAGCTCAGGTGCCCAGAGCTCTGGCCTGCGGTGGGCGGGAAGCCTGTTCCTCCAACGCTAAGTGTTCAGGGAGGACCTCGAGCTCGGTCTGGCCAGGCCTTTCCAAGGTTCGATCGACCCAAGAGCCGAGCTAATGGGACCCTCTGGGCATTGAGTCCAGGGGCTGGGTTGCCTGTAAGCAAGAATCTCGGGTGCTTTATCAGCAGGCTGCCTCATGCAATATGTAACAGCACATTAACCCACACTCCCGAGATGGAGCCAGCACAGCAGAACCTGCCACCACTCGGAAGAAAAGGCCCAAGAACCGGCTGGGGTGGTTCCACAGTGTGCCAGGCTTGGGGCGGGAGGTCTGGGCCCACAGCAGAGCCTGCGGGCCCTTTGCTTCTTGCTGTGCCTTCATCACGGCCATCCGTGGAGACGAGGTGGGCAACGAAGCTGGCACTTACACAGAGTCACCCCTGCCCCCCGAGGAGGGCATGGGTAATCACTTGCAGCCCCCACTGCTCTCTGAGCCCAGATGAGTTCTCAGGATCTTTCTTAACACGGTACTCCAGATAGTCACAACCAAGATGCCCAATTAGACAAGCAGGGTTGAAGCTGTTGGCCATTCCCAACACCATGATGGTTTCCAGCTCTGGCCCATCCCCCCACTAATTCTGGGAGGTTCCTGACAGTCATTGCCCATGGCCTCTGCACTAACACCTTCTCAGGAGTTGGGAAACCAGGCACAGCAAAGTCTGGACTTAAGAGAAGACAGGGCAGCCAATCCTACCCTGTTCTATATGCCAGGAGGCTGAGACCCAGAGAGAGCCCAGCATTGGGCTGCTTTCCCCAGACACCTGGGTGGCAGTGGAGGTTGGAGGAGGCTTCCTGACCAGAGTTCAAAGTCCCCACATGGGCTCCATGGCTGGAAGCCTGGGGAGGTTTCTGCTCTCCCAAGGCCATAAGAGGCACCCCCACTCAGCAATGGTGGTGGCCCCACCAAGGTGTAGGGAACCACAGCCACCACTCTTTGGGCCAGGCTGCCCTGAGCTGCAGCGCTGGCTCAGGCCTGGCCCCACCCCCTGCCCTCTGCCCTCTGTCTCACGGGTCATCTTGTGCCGGAATGTGAGAGTGGAAACACATATCACTGTGGACACCACCAGCCTCAGAGGAGTCAGGAGACTGGGTGAGCATTCTGGCTCTGTCGTTTGCCAAGCAGGGGAAGGTAGAGGCCGTTTTTGCCACTCTGAGCCTCAGTTACCCATCTGCAAACTGCATGAGTGCTGAGTGTCACACCTGTGGTGACAATCCACTGAAAATGTATATCGTAGGTGCCAGGGTCCCCGCGATGGGTGGTCAGACTACTAGAGAGCCCTGGAGCCACAGGGGGCTCACAGCCCCTCCTCCTCAAAGCCACTCTGTGGACCCTGATGAGAATTTGCATATTCAAAGGAAGATCCTTTGAATCAGGAGGCAGTGTGTGCATGCTAAGTTGCTTTAGTTGTGTCCAACTCTTTGTGACCTTATGGGCCATAGCCCACCAGGCTCCTCTGTCCATGAGATTCTCCAGGCAAGAATATGGAGTGGGTTGCTATGCCATCCTCCTGGAGATCTTCCCAACCCAGGGATTGAACCCACATCTCTTATGTCTACCTTCATTGGCAGGTGGGTTCTTTACCACTAGCGCCATATGTGAAGCCCTCAGGAGGCATTCAGTTCAGTTCAGTCGCTCAGTAGTGTCCGACTCTTTGCGACCCCATGAACCGTAGCACGCCAGGCCTCCCTGTCCATCACCAACTCCAAGAGTTTACCCAAACTCATGTCCCTCGAGTCAATGATGCCATCCAGCCATCTCATCTTCTGTCATCCCCTTCTCCTCCTGCCCCCAATCCTTCCCAGCATCAGAGTCTTTTCCAGTGAGTCAGCTCTTCACATCAGGTGGCCAAAGATTGGAGTTTCAGCTTCAACATCAGCCCCTCCAATGAACACCCAGGACAGATCTCCTTTAGGATGGACTGGTTGGATCTCCTTGCAGTCCAAGGGACTCACAAGAGTCTTCTCCAACACCACAGTTCAAAAGCATCAATTCTTCGGCACTCAGATTTCTTTATAGTCCAACTCTCACATCCATACATGACTGCTGGAGAAACCATAGCCTTGACTAGACGGACTTTGTTGGCAAAGTAATGTCTCTGCTTTTTAATATGCTATCCAGGTTGGTCATAACTTTCCTTCCAAGGAGTAAGTGTCTTTTAATTTCATTGCTGCAATCACCATCTGCAGTGATTTTGGAGCCCAAAAGAATAAAGTCAGCCACTGTTTCCACTGTTTCCCCATCTATCTGCCATGAAGTGATGGGACCGGATGCCATGATCTTAGTTTTCTGAATGTTGAGCTTTAAGCCAACTTTTTCACTCTCCTCTTTTACTTTCATCAGGAGGCTCTTTAGTTCTTCTTCACTTTCTGCCATAAGAGTGGTGTCATCTGCATATCTGAGGTGATTGATATTTCTCCCGGCAATCTTGATTCCAGCTTGTGCTTCCTCCAGCCCAGTGTTTCTCATGATGCACTCTGCATAGAAGTTAAATAAACAGGGTGACAATATACAGCCTTGACATGCTCCTTTTCCTATTTGGAACCAGTCTGTTGTTTCATGTCCAATTCTAACTGTTGCTTCCTGACCTGCATATAGATTTCTCAAGAGGTCAAATCTCAGCTGCACCCCAGTGACTGCAGGACTGTTGTAGGGTGGGTTTCCTGATGCCAGCCTCAGCTTCCTTGTCCACAAAAAGGGCACAGCAGGCTCCGTTTCAATCCTGGAGACCTCAGACATATTTTACCCCACCCCATCCCCCTCCACACAGGACTTAGAAAGACTGGGCAATATATTACAAACAACCTTCAAATGAATAGCTGAGTTTTCGAGAAGATGAGAGGCATTTCCAAGGACAGAAATGAACAGTGAGAAATCAGAGTGGAAGCTCAGGCGCTGATCTGATGCTGTGCTGACCAGAGCCGGGCAGAGGGATGGCTGCCTAGCCAGGACCAGGGCTTGGATACACTCACAAAACACTGACTGCACCCTGCAACCTCAGCATTCAGTGAGCTGGGCCTTCCGTAGGGGGCTGCCAGGAAACACAACAGTCAGCTAAAACTTCACAGAAATCTTCAGAAACTGTTAAGAATTATACCACCCAATAGCTGCACACTTTATTATCACCAAACAAACAGACATTTCTTAAATTGGTAAATTTGGTATATTGGTCATCTGGCAAATTCTGTCTGCAGCAAATTGATTTTTTGAAAAATTGACTTTCAGCAAATTGATTTTCCATAAATTGGCCCTTTGGTGAATGTAGCATCTTGGCCTGCTTTCAGTTTTAAAGGCCCCTACAGGAGAGGTGTCAAGAACTTGGGCCCATGAGAGAAAATGGGAATTGATATACTGAGGAGCAAAGCCCAGCCCACTCAGGAGGAGCAGGGAGTGATATTAATTATGTCCATGAAGAGTCTGCATGCTCCAGCACACAGGCAAAGAATTTCAGGGCAACTTACTAAAGTAATAGAAATAGACAAAATAAGTGCTATATTAGTTTCCTGTGACTGCTATAACAAGTTAACACAAAGTTGGTGGTTTGCAAAAACAGAAATGTATTCTACAGTTTTAGAGGCCAGAAGACAGAAAGCAAGTGTCAATCAAGAAGGCTCCCTCTTGAGGATTTATGGTAGAATCTTTCCTTGCCTCATCCAGCTTCTGGTGGCTGTCTTAGCATTACTTGCTTGTAGTCACATTACTTCAAACTCTGCCAATCTTCATAAGGCTTTCTTGTCTGTGCAGGTCTGTTTGAAAACTCCCTCTGCTTCCCTCTTATAAGGATATATGTGATTGCATTTAGGGCCACCCAGAGAACCTGGGTGCTCAAGTAATGCTAAAAATTCTCCAAGCCAGGCTTCAACAGTACATGAGCCATGAACTTCAAACTGTTCAAGTTGGATTTAGAAAAGGCAGAGGAACCAGAGATCAAATTGCCAACATCTGTTGGCTCATAGAAAAAGCAAGAAATTTCCAAAAAAATCTACTTCTGCTTTATTGACTACATAAAGCCTTTGACTGTGTGGATCACAACAAACTGTGGAAAATTCTGAAAAAGATGAGAATACCAGACAACCTTACCTGCCTCTTGAGAAATCTGTATGCAAGTCAAGAAGCAACAGTTAGAACCAGATATGGAACAACAGACTGGTTCCAAATTGGGAAAGGAATATGTCAAGGCTGTATACTGTCACCCTACTTATTTAACTGATATGCACAGTACATCATACAAAATGCTGGGCTGGATGAAGCACAAGCTGGAATCAAGATTGCCAGGAGAAATATCAATAACCTCAGATACACAGATGACACCACCTTTATGGCAGAAAGAGAAGAACTAAAGAGCCTCTTGATGAAAGTGAAAGAGGAGAGTGAAAAAGTTGGCTTAAAACTCAACATTCAAAAACACTAAGTTCATGGCATCCAGTCCCATCACTTCATGGCAAATAGATGGGGAAACAATGGAGTGACAGACTTTCTTTTCTTGGGCTGCAAAATCACTGCAGGCGGTGACTGTAGCTATGAAATTAAAAGACGCTTGCTCCTTGGAAGAAAAGCTATGACCAACCTAGATAGCATATTAAATACAGAGATATTACTTTGCTGACAAAGGTCCATCTAATCAAAGCTATGGTTTTTACAATAGTCATGTATGGATGTGAGAGTCAGTCTATAAAGAAATATGAGCACCGAGGAATTGATGCTTTTGAACTGTGGTTTTGGAGAAGACTCTTGAGAGTCCCTTGGACTGCAAGGAGATCCAACCAGTCCATCCTAAAGGAAATCAGTCCTGAATATTCTTTGGAAGGACTGATGCTGAAGCTGAAACTCCAATACTTTGGCCACCTGATGTGAAGAACTGACTCACTGGAAAAGACTCTGATGCTGGGAGAGACTGAAGGCAGGAGGAGAAAAGGACAACAGAGGATGAGATGGTTGGATAGCATCACTGACTTGATGGACATGAGGTTAAGCAAGCTCTGGGAGTTGGTGATAGGGAAGCCTGGTGTGCTGAAGTCCATGGGGTCTCAAAGAGTCAGACATGACTGAGCGACTGAACTGAACTGAGAGAGCCCAGGAGAAGCCCCTGCTCTCAAGATCATCAACCTAATCACATCTTTTGCTAAAAGATGATATATACAGGTTCTGGGGATTAGCATGTGGTTGTATCCTTGGGAGGACTTCTCAGGTGGTGTTAGTGATAAAAAAAAAAACAACCCACCTGCCAATGCAGGAGACATAAGAGATGTGGGTTCCATCCCTGGGTTGGGAAGATCCCCTGGAGAAGGACATGGCAACCCACTCCAGTATTCTTGTCTGGAGAATCCCCAAGGACAGAGGAGTCTGGTGGGCTACAGTCCATGGGGTCGCAATGAGTCAGACACGACTGAAGCTACTTGGCAGGCCTACCGTTATCAGCCAATAATAATTTCCAAACCACTAGGAAGAGGAAAAGGGAAGACAGAAAATTTAGTCATTCTAATAGGAGTTAGGAAGGAGAGGGAAAATAGAAGTCTAGAAAAATCCAGGAAAAAATTTAAAAGGTGGAATTAAATTCTCATAGTTCAGTGGAAACAATAAACATACATGTACTCTACAGAGACTGTCAGATTGGACACAAAAGCAAAATCTAGCCTTATGTTGGTAGCAAGTGTCACACTGAAGCAGAAAAAGGTAGAAGGCAAGAGGATGGGGGAATCCTGTCACATAAATACTAAATGTGAATGTGTACATCCCAAGACAATGTGGACTTTCAGACACCAGATGTCATGGGGATAAAGGTGGCCACTTGGAGAAGACACAGGAGAAGATGAAGCCCACTCTACTCTACTGAATCCTCAGTCATATGAAGATGGGTCAGTCACAGTATGTGACCTGGCTTTACAGAGAAAAAGACATTTCAACGAAGGTTGTGGGGCTGTGATCGAGATCAGCCCAGGGCAGCCTGGCTCCCAGTGAACAGCCTGACCAACCCCGTCCTCCTGGGCTGGGGCCACCTCACGGCAGCCTCAGGACCACCCACTGAGCAGCTGCAGAACTAAGCTTGACTCCTTAAGTCAGGAGCTATCCAAACCCTCTTCATCTCCATGAGTCATCTTCACAAGGGGAGAAGAAACCTAAGTACGTTGAAAGACTGATTTGAAGGCTGACATTGCTTAAGATGTTCAATTCAGTTCAGTTCAGTCACTCAGCCATGTCTGACTCTTTGCAACCCCATGGACTACAGCATGCCAGGCTTCCCTGTCCATCACCATCTCCCAGAGCTTGCTCAACCTCATGTTCATCGAGTCAGTGATGCCATCCAACCATCTCATCCTCCATCATCCCCTTCTTCTCCTGCCTTCAGTCTTTCCCAGCATCAGTGTCTTTTCCAATGAGTCAGTTCTTCACATCAGGTGACCAAAGTATTATAGCTTCAGCTTCAGCATCAGTCCTTCCAAAGAATATTCAGGACTGATTTCATTAGGGATTTACTGGTTTGATCTCCTTGCAGTCCAAGGGACTCTCAAGAGTCTTCTCCAACACCACAGTTCAAAAGCGTCAATTCTTCAGCACTCAGCTTCCTTTATGGTCCAACTCTCACATCTATACATAACTACTGGAAAAACCATAGCTTTGACTAAATGGACCTTTGTCAACCAAGTAATGTCTATGCTTTTTAATATGCTGTCTCGGTTGGTCATAGCTTTTCTTCCAAGGAGCAAGCGTCTTTTAATTTCATGACTGCAGTCACCATCTGCAGTGATTTTGGAGCCCAAGAAAAGAAAGTCTGTCACTGTTTCCATTGTTTCCCCATCTATTTGCCTTGAAGTGATGGGACTGGATGCCATGATCTTAGTTTTCTGCGTTTTAAGCCAGCTTTTTCACTCTCCTCTTTCACTTTCATCAAGAGGCTCTTTGTTCCTCTTCATTTTCTGCCATAAGTGTGGTATCATCCGCATATCTGAGGTTATTGATACTTCTCCAGGTAATCTTGATTCCAGCTTGTGCTTCATCCAGCCTGGCATTTCACATGATGTACTCTGCATATAACTTAAATAAGCAGGGTAACAATATACAGCTGTGAGGTACTCCTTTCCCAATTTGGAACCAGTCCGTTGTTGCATGTCCGGTTCTAACTGTAGCTTCTTGACCTGCATACAGATTTCTCAGGAGGCAGGTAAGGTGGTCTGGTATTCCCATCTCGTTAAGAATTTTCCACAGTTTGTTGTGATCCACACAGTCAAAGGCTTTATGTAGTCAATAAAGCAGAAGTTGATTTTTTTGGAAATTTCTTGCTTTTTCTATGAGCCAACAGATGTTGGCAATTTGATCTCTGGTTCCTCTGCCTTTTCTAAATCCAGCTTGAACATCTGGAAGTTCTCTGTTAATGGACCGTTGAAGCCTAGCTTGGAGGATTTTGAGCATTACTTTGCTAGCATTGAGATGAGGGCAGTTGTACAGTAGTTTGAACATTCTTTGGCATTGCCCTTCTTTGGGGTTGGAATAGGTTAAGAAGTGAGTTGATTTACAAAAAGTGATAACAAAGCCAACATAGTATTTGGACACAGCACAAATGGAGAATTAGTGTCTGGGGTCTGGTGTGGGGCACTGACCAGCACCTGGCTGGTCTTGGCATCCAGGGCCTGGCAGGACCCCTCTCCCCTGAGGGGCCTCATCTAGAGGACAGGGGATGAGTGTGCTGGTCTCTGAGGCCTAGAGGGTGTAAACCATGTGGACCTAGGTCTCGCCATGAGCAGCCATAGGCCAGGGCTTTCCCTCCTAGGAATGCTCCTTGTTATCTCTGGATCCTGAGCCCTCGAGGACCCTGTCAAAAGTATGCTAGCCTTTGGAACTTCCCTGGAGGTCCAGTGGTTAAGACTCTGTGCTTCCAATGCAAGGGGCTTGAGTTCAATCCCTGGTTGGGGAACTAAGATCCCACATGTTGCAAGGTGCAGCTAAGAAAATATATATTTAAAAAGACAATTATGTATATATATATATATATATATATATTTTTTTTTTTTTTAAGTGTGCCAGCCTTAATAGGAGCCCTGGATCCACCCTCCAGAACCTTGAAGGCCATCCTCTCTAGTTGAAATCCTTAGGGCCACCCTCACCCCCACCACACACACACACACACACACACACACACACACCACACACACACACACACACACACACACCACACACACACACACACACACACACACACACACACACACACACACACACACACACACACACACACACACACACACACACACACACACACACACACACACACACACACACACACACACACCCCAGAACTGTGGACTCAGTTCTACAAATCTCAGCATGTACCAGAATTATTTCCGTATGTAAGAGCCTGTATTGATTTTTGAAGGAGTTGTTTTTAAACTGCATGTAAACATCATTCTGTCTGGAATCTTATGCCAAGTCTAGGGGTCTCTACGGTGAGGGGGAGTCATCTCACCAAGGCATTGGGAGACTTGCCCCCTTTGAGGCCATCCAGCCTTCCTCTGACTGCCTGTCTTGGCCTGCCCCCTGCAAGATCAGCCCCTGGTGGGTTCAAGGGAGAGACATGGTCCTCTTTCAGCAGGAGGGACTCGTCCTTTTCACCCCCAAACCCCCCATTCGGCATCAGCTTCCTCTTCATATCCCAGACTGTTCCAAGGACACTGACTGGCAGGCCACCCAGCTTCAGAAACAGCCACAAGCCGGCAGGAGTGGGGAAAGCACTCCACCCCCAGCAGCAGGCAGAAGGCAGGACAGTCTGGGGCTGGGAGCCAGAGCACTGGGTCCAGATCCCAGCAGTAATTTGGACTGACTGTGGGACTTCTTCGAACCCGAGTGCCCTGGTCTACCCTGCCTGGGTCACTGGTCGTGGACTGTACACCCATGTCCAGAGAAGTAAGGAGGCTCAGAGTGTGAAGGGTGTGCTCAGGAGATGTGCTGTTAAGTGGTCTCACCCACATCCAGGCTATCCAGCCGAAGCCTGTCCCAGAGCAGGGCGTGTGGCTGGGAGCTGGTGCACATGCGGGGCTCCTGGGCCTGGAGTCTCCAAGCCCAAAATATTTGCATTTTCCCTGTCAACATGTGACTTGGTCAGTGGTGTCCCTGGGGCTTCCTAGGTGGTGCAGTGGTAAAGAATCCACCTGCCAGTGCAGGAGATACAGAAGACTTGAATTCAATCCCCGAGTGGGAAAGATCCCCTGGAGAGGGAAATGGCAACCTGCTCCATTATTCTTGCTTGGAAAATTCAATGGACAGAAGATCCTGGCAGGCTACAGCCCAGTCCACGGGGTTGCAAAGAGTCAGACACAACTGAGCATGCACTCAGTCCCTGGGGGTATTTCTGGAGGATATTAGTATTTGGATCAGTAGAAGGTAGAAAGCAGATTTCCCTCCCTGATGTGTGTGGACCTCATCCAGTCAGTCATAGGCCTGAATAGAACAAAAGGCTGATGCTCCCTGAAGCAAAAGGGAATTCCTCCTGCCTGATAGTTGAACTGGGATGTTGATCTTTTCTGACCTTCAGGCCTGAACTGAAATACTGAGTCTCAAACCTGTCAGCCTTCAGACTGGAACTCAGACCATCAGCTCTCCTGGGTCTCCAGCTGACAACTACAGATCTTGGGACTTCTCAGCCTCCACGATCAGGTAAGCTAGTTCTTTATAATAAATTTCTCTAGATAGAAGCATAGATAGATAGGTAGAATAATTCATTGGTCTGCTTCTTTGGAGAACCCAGGCATCGGAGTGATACAGAGCCCTGGGGCCATGGTACCCAGAAAGGATCCACTCCTCCATGCTCCCAGGAAGGGTCCCTCAGGTAGGGGAGGAACACACTGCCTCAGCCAGCACTTCCAGGGTCTGTGAGGTCAGCAGCCATGGGCTGAGGGAACCACTTCCAAGGTCAGTGCTGCTATGAAGAGAGGCAGCCTGGGCTGTGAAATTCAATGGGTAGAGGTGTAAACTCAACTCAGACACTCAACCAACATGGCCTGGGGCAAGCTACTTGTCCTATGAAATATGGTTTTGAGAGCCCTTGCCTCACAGGGTCATAAATGCCCAGGCCAGTGCTTGGCACAAGGCTGACATTGGATAAGTATTACTGGTGGCAGAAAAAAATGGAAAGTAGACAGCTGACTTCCACCAAAGGGCCAGACTTGTCCCGTGTTTGGCTGTGGACAGAGGGTTGAGCCCCATTTCTGAGGACCCCAGGGCTGCATGCCCAGGGGCCCCTGGCCCAGAACATCTGCAGCTGTCCAACAGATGCATCTACTAGGAGTGGGAGTCCCAAGGGACACAGAGGATGCAGCCTCGGAGACCCTGACCTTGAAACCCTAGTGCCTCTGCAGTTTGTGTGCCCAACACCTCTGGGAATACAGTAGGGTAAGCCCACACTCCCCACTGGGAGGCAGCCAGGGCCTGCATCTGTGCCATGGGTCACACCTTGGTGATCAGAACCCATGGAAACCTCTTCTCAGATCCCCAGCCAAGAGCAACACTCCGATCGTGCCTGTCCCATGACAGCTGGCCCAGAGCTAGCTTCCAGGGGCGTGTTGGTCACCTTGCACTTTCAACCCTCTATGCCAGTTTTGTCATCAACTTGTCATCAGTGGTCCCAGGCACTTTGAGGAGTGCTTAGCACCAGAATCCAGCTCCCCAGTGGTCCCAATATGTCCCCTGACTTCAAAGGGGTCATCCAGGGGAAGGATCCTCTCAGGAGAGGGGAATTGCATGGGAAGGGGTCCTGCAAGCCCCGGTCCACATAGGCCCCACTTCCAGGCACCTGTGCTCTCTGTGCCTCTTGCTGATCTTACCCCTGCTCCTCCAGCCTCACAGTCCAGAGCACCTTCCTATCCAGAACATTCCTACTGGGGCCACTGTATCAGTCAGCTAAGGCTGCCATATCAGACACCACAGACCAGGGAGCTGAAAGACAGAAATTGATTTCTCATTGTTCTAGAGGCAGGGCTGGTTTCTGGTGAGGCCTCTCTTCTCAGATTGCAGGCAGCCACCTTCTGCTGTGTCCTCACATGCCCTGTCCTCTGTGCATGAGCAAAGAGGGAGAGAGAGCAGTGGAGAGCTCTCTGATGTCTTTTCCTCTTCTTACAAAGATGCCAGTCCTGTAGGGGCCACTCTCTTGTGACCTCAATTAACCTTCATCATCTCTCTTAAGACCCTGTCTCCCAATCAGTCACATTAGGAGCCAGGGTTTCAATACAGGCATTTGGGGAGGACACCATTTAATTCATAACTCTTCTCGGGGTGTGTCCCCTGCCCAGCTGTGTGCCGGTGACCGCCAGGAGATTCAAGGCCCTCGGAGAGACTGGAAACAGATCCAGTACATCCTAGGTGTCCTGTCTGCCCTCCCTGGAGTCCAGAAACCCTGAGCCAGCCTCCCTTTAGAGGGATGGAATTCATTGGCTCCAAGGGCCCTTAGTCATCAGTTCTCCTCTCCCCACCAATCCCCCACTACTGTGTGGACCCCATGCCTGTGAACCCCTCTGGTGACCCCAACAGGAGCTAGGGTTCCCATGAGAGATGTGAGACTTGTCATGGTCCTTGCGAGGGCAAGACTCTGAAAGAAAGGGGGTCTTGGAATCTGCATCCCACCTCCAATGCTCCAGAGCAGGTCTGGGAGCCCCATGAGGTCCATCCCCGGACCTCTGGGCCTAGGTCCTCTCCTAAGAGCTCCTTTCTGTGTCTTCCAAGGCTCTTGCATGGGCACAGACCATTACTTCCTTTCAGAAAGAGCTCTTTGAAGAGGGAGGACTTTAGAAGGAGATGTTTCCCAGCAGAGATTTCCAACCAGCCCCTGGTGTGGGATTTGTATCATTGATTTTATTGATAAACAGAGAACACAGCTTGACAGAAAACAAGAAAGGGCTATTATAAATACATGAAGATGGAGCAGAGCCTGTTTTCTGGAGGGAGTAGGGCTAGCAGACTTGCCCTGAGATGCCCCTCACTGCTGCCTGCCTGGCCTGGGCCCTGCCTGGGGAGAGGAGGGGAGAGGTGCTGGGCACCCTGACGTGTGGTAGTGACCTCCTGGAGTGGCCTCACCTGCCTCCCTGTGAGGGATCCTGGGTCTGCTGCTCTGGGCTCTGCCAGAGCAGAGATGATGTCAGGGCTGGAATCCAGGCACAAAGAGTGTGTTTAGGGAGTGGTGGTTCAGCCCCGGCAGGAGAGGGAACGCAGCAGAGAGTCCCAGGAGCGCCGGATGGGGTGGGGTGGGGGACTGATGCTCAGGGGAGGCCCCCCCACCATGAGAGCCAAGCCTTAGTGGAGACACAGCCATCACTCCAGGAGGAGGCTGGGGTGGGTCCACCCCTACTCTGCACCTCACAGCCCCGCCCATTCCCAGGTAAATGGACCCGATTAGGTTGGTGGAGGAGGCTTCGCTGGATTCTAGGGAGTGAATCGGGCTGTGAGCCGGAGGGAACGTCTGGGGTACACCAAGGCCTGTGAACACCAGCACCTCCTGCCTGACTGCCCAAGCAGGGCCCCCCAGGGCTGCCGAGCAAGTGGTCAACCGTGTAGATTCCCACTTCCCAGGACCAGGGGAGGGTCAGGGGAGACAGCGGTGCAGGCCAGCAGTTCAGGTGGTTGTCTGCATTTTCCAGGCTATGAGATTGCTGTGAGGGGAAAGCCTTTCAGAGGGGCATTCAGTCTGGCCCCAAGAGAGGAGAGACACCAACTTAGACAGGCTCTCAGTGTGGTGGGCCAAGTCTCAGACCAGGCTCTCCTGGCCTGGTTGTCTCCCTGAATAAAACAAGGTGACACCAAGGCTGGTGGGCAGCTGGGAGCTGAATCCCACACAGATCCTCCTGGATCCAGGGAGGGACAGAGCCCTGAGTAACAGAGATGCCTGGAGGCAGTCTCTTAAGTACTTTCTTGAAGCTTCACATCCCATGTTCAGGCTACTTCGGCCTGAGTGACATTGTTAAGCTTTCTTTTTGTGAGGAAAAACCCATGGAATTGACTTCCTTTTTATATTTCCACTGGGCTGCAGCCTACACCTTAAATGTATGTCAGGATAAAGGGGGTCAGGGGACATGCTGAGTGACCCCATCTCCAAGTGGTCCATCAGGGCAATAGGAGCATGCCCAAACTCTGCTGGCCCATTTGAGAATGGGACAGGTTCTGGCTGGCTTCATGGTGGTCATTCAGGCTCTGTTGAGAGGCTCCCATGGGCCCCAAAGAGATCAGGGCTGCTATGTAATTACACAGCCACAAGGCGAGAGCTGCCACCTACCTGCACAAGCTAATGCTCAGAGAAGCTCACCCATATGGCCATCTTTCCCTCCAGGTAATGGGGACATGGCTTTCCAAGGGAATCTGGCTTTTTAGGGAGTTGGGGATTCTGATTTTGATCTTTCAACTCTAGTACTTTATCTGCCCATTTTCTGATTAGTCTTTGTCTGACAGGAGCCTTGGGGCCAGCGTTCAGCCCCAGGCTCTTAAGGTTGGAAAGGTCATGCCCCAGATTTCCTACAGAATATTTGATCATGGTGGAAGAACTATGAAACTTTCAGTTAAAATTGGCTGAAGGAGCATCTCATTTATTTTCACTCTCTCCCCAAATCCTACCAAAATGATCATGAATAAAAAGAGAAATTTGAAAGCTAAAAAGACAAATAAACAAGGGGGTCCATCAAAACACACGGGAAGAGACAACAGAACAACTGATGTCAACATACTTGTGGGAACATGGAAAGCAGATAGTTTGGTAGAAACAGCACTGAGTCCCACGGAGGGAAATGAATGAGAAGCAGTGACTGAGCCCCAGAGTCAGGCCCTGAGACCCCCACGCATGCCTGTAAGAGGTGGGAGGAGTGTTCACAGGAAAAGTGATCCAGAAAGGTCCTGGTATTGGAAACATCAAGTATTAGTGTTGGGATTGTAAATTGATATAGCCACAGCGGGGAGAACTATGGAAGTTCCTTAAAAACTAAAAACTGAGCTACAATATAACCTAGCAATCCCACTACTGGTCATATACCCTGAGAAAAACCATAATTCAAGACACATGTACCCCAATGTTCATTACAGCACTATTTATCACAGCCAGGACATGGAAATAACCTAAATGTCCATCAATAGAGGAATGGATAAAGAAGATGTGGTACATCTATACAGTGGAATATTACTCAGCCATAAAAAAAGAATATAATTGGGTCATTCACAGAGACATGAATGGACCTGTGTCTGTCATACAGAGTGAAGTAAGTCAGAAAGAGAAAACCAAATATCCTATGTTAACACATATATGTGGAATCTAGAAAAAAGGTACAGATTTGTAGGGGGAATAGAGATGCAGACGTGGAGAACAGATGTGTGGACAAGGTGGGGAGGGAAGGGAGTGTGGGATGATTTGGGGGATTAGGATTTACATATATATACTACCATGTGTAGATAGCTAGTGGGAACCTGCTGTAGAGCACAGGGATCTTAGCTGGGTGCTCTGTAATGACCTACACAGGTGGGATGGTGGGGGCTAAGTAGGTCCAAAAGGGAGGGTATATATGTATACGTATAGCTTATTCATTTTGTTGTACAGCAGAACTAACGCAACACTGTAAAGTGACTATACCCCAATTTTTTAAAAAAGAGAACCTACTGAGAAGGGGAGGTGTCTTGTTGAAAGTGAGGGACAGGTGAGTAAACATTTGCCTCCTGAGCACACAGGCTCCCCATCCCCTTCACCCATGAAGCAGCAGCCTGAGTATCAGCAGCCATAGTCTCCAGGCCAGAAATCAGCAGGTTTTTCTCTAGGGAAGTGAATCATCCCAGAGAAAAGGCATTTAGGAAAATATCCCTTACTTAAATGCCGGCACATCAATGACGTCTCTCTACACAAAGTTTCCAACCCATTTTTTTAAATAAAAATTTTTCTTTTAGAAGAGCTTTAGATTTTCAGAAGGATTGTGAAGATAGTACAGAGAGTTCTTGTATACCCCACACCCAGTTCCCCCTGTAATTAGCTTCTTTTGTCAGTATGGTACCTTTGTCACAACCAAGGTACCAATACTGATGCACTGTCATCAGTTAAACAACACACCTTGTTTGAATTTTCATGGTTTTATCTGACGTCCTTTTTATGCTCCAGGAGCCCATCCAGGAGAACACGTTACTTGTGATCATCATATCTCCTTCAGCTCCACTTGGCTGTGGCAGTTTCTCAGACTTTCCTTGTCTTTGATGACCTTCATAATTTCAAGGAGTACTAATCAAGTATTTTGTAGAATATCCATCAGTTGGGATATGTCTGATCTTATATCATGATTAGGCTGGGGTAATATGTTTTGGAAACAAAGACCACAGAGGTAAAATGCCCATCTCATCCTATCACATCAAGGGTCTTTGCTGTTAATATGTCTTGGGATTGTCAATACTGACCTTGGTTACTTGGCTGAGATAGTATTGGTGAAGTTCCTCTACTGTAAAATTACCCTCTTTCTTCCTTTCTTCCTCCTTTCCTTTCTTCCCTCCCTCCCTCCTTTCTTTCTTCCTCCCCCCCCTTTTTTTTTTGCAAAGTATACTGTATTCTATAAAAGAAAGTAACTAAGAACAGCCCATGCTTAAGGAGTGGGAGTTACACTCTACCTCTAAGTGTGTAGTATCTACAACAATTGTTTAGAATTCTTCTACATAGGATATCTGTCTCTTCTCCCCATTTTATTTATTTTCTCAGTAATTTATTTATATAAGGCTTTCCTGGTGGCTTGGTGGTAAAGAATCCTCCTGCAACGCAGGAGACCTGGATTTGATCCCTGGGTTGGGAAGATCCCCTGGAGAAGGGAATGGCTACCTACTCCAGTATTCTTACCTGGAGAATTCCATGGACAGAGGAGCCTAGAGGGCTCTAGTCCATGGGGTCACAAAGAGTCAGAACTACTGAATGACTAACAATTTCACTTTCACTTTTATTTGTATCAGTAAGGAATCATCAAGTTTTATTTTATACTTTGGGTTATAATCCAATACTAGTTTATTTTGTCACTCAAATTATTCCAGCTTTGGACATGAGAACTCTTTCACTTGACTCCTGAGCTTCTTCTAGCTCCATCATTGTAGATTTTTTTCTTTTTCTCTTTTGTTTTTACCATGTTCTTACTTTCTGGCACTACAACATGCTCCAGCCTCAACTTGTATGTTTCTAATCCCAGCCTAGATTCAGACATTCTCCAAAGTGCTCTGGTTCCTTTTGTTGGAGAATGGTTTTAGAAACCAAGATCTGAGTGCTGAGTATGCTCATTGCTACTGGGGTGTTGTTGTTTCTAGGCTCTCTTAGCTGACAAAGCAAATAAATAACTGCTCATACTACATGCAATGGTTAGTTTTTCTGTGTCAACTTGGCTAAACTATACATCATTCTACCTTTCCCTCCTTGTTCAGCTGAAATCTTGCACTCCAACAAGGAGAAACCAGACTTCCAGAATCAACCACCCGTGTATTTAATTGCTCAGTTTCAGTATACATATAGAATGGCTTCAGAATTGTTAACTCACACTTTTGTGAGGAACAACTATATCAACTAGAACACAGTGCTTGTAAACAGTTCCTTTTTAGTCTTACAAACTCCATTCATTTTTTAAAAAATACATATTTATTTGTTTATTTGGTTGCACTGGGTCTTAGTTGTGGCATGTGGGATCTTTAGTTGCAGCATGTGAGATCTATTTCCTCGACCAGGGATTGAAGCTGGGCCCCCTGCATTAGGAGCATGGAGTCTTAGTCACGGGACCACCAAATAAGTCTCTCCACTCATTTCTAAAGTCACTTAGATCAGCACCTTTTTTCCCCCATCCTTTTCAGTGAAGTAATGTCAGACATTTCTAGTGCAATTAGATTCTTTTGTCACATTCTGCATTCCATTCCAGCACCCTCCAACTTCCTAAATTATTTATTTATTTATTTGGCTGCATCACATGGCGTGTGGGATCTTAGTTCCCCAACCAGGGATCCAACCCACGCCCCCCTGCATTCGAAGTGCTGGGTCTTTACCACTGGACCGCTAGGGAGGTCCCCTTAAATGATTTTTTTTAAATCAAAGCTTACTGTATATGAATAGCTCTATGCCTAAGGCATTTGTTGACAGCAATGAGCAGCCGTTCTCACTCTGACTGTCTGAGGTAGCAATAGTAGTTGGGGCAGACAAGAGGCTGAAAAAAAACTTCAAAGAAAGCCTAGGGAACATGATGCTTATAACAGGGGGCTTTAAAAAGCTCTGACACATTCCTGGGAATCTAAAAGGTCATATGCACGTGCAGGACTATGCACATGCTTAGGAAAACCTGTCATGAACCTAATCTCTCACTTCTGATGTAACTTGAGGCTCACAGTAAGCAGAAAGTGAAAGTTAAGACAGACTTGTAAACTGCCTGCCTGAGTGTTAAAGATGCCCCGCCTTTCTCTCTCTCTCTCTCTCTCTCACACACACACACACACACACAGAGTCCCTCAGCAAAGGCTAAAGGACTTATTGGTTCAAAGCATTTAAGGAAATCTTCCCAAACATTAGCTGATTATTAATATGTCCACTGTAATCTGCAGGGATCCATTAAGAAAATAACTTTAAAAATACAGTAAAAGAAACAGCAAGGACAGTAAAACAGTATGCTAGAATATATAACACAAAAGAAGGAGTAATGGAGAAACAGAGGAACAAACCACAGGTAGACTGATGAGAAAGAGAGAAAGAGGGAGGAGATGGAGAGGGAGAGACAGAGTGAGAGGATTCAAATTACTAAAGTCAGAATTGAAATAAATAGGGAACATTACTACCAACCTTACAGAAACAAAATGGATTATAAAGAAATACTATAATTGAGTTGCCAACAAATTAGGTACCTTGATAAAGAATCTGTTTCACAGATGACTGAAATGGATTCAGGAATAAATAGAACATCTGGATAGACTTATAATAGGTACAGAAGTTGAATTAGTAATGAAAAGTATTACCCACAAAGAAAAGCCAAAGCCCAGATAGTTCACTGGTGAATTATACCAAACATTGAAAGATGAGTTGCTACAAACCCTTCACATACTCTTCCAAAAAACAGACGGGATCATTTACCACCTCATTCCATGAGGTCAATAATGCTTTGGTTCCAAAACTCAACAAAGATACCACAATAAAAGAATACTACAGGCCAATATCCCTTATGAATATAGATATAAGAATGCTAGCAAATCAAATCCAGCAACATAATTTTTAAAAAGGATTACATACTGTAAGCAAGCGAGATTTATCTCGGAATATAAGGTTCGTATAACATCTGAAAAAGAATCAGTGTAAAACACCATATTAAACAGAACAAAGGAAAAAGATTCACATGATTATATCAATAGATGTAGAATAAGTGTTAGACAAAATGCAATGTATTTTCATGTGAAAAACAATCAACAAGCAAGTAGAAGGAAACTTCCTTAATCTTCAGAAGGGCATCCATGAAAAGCCCACAAAATCATACTTAATGGTAAAAAGACTGAGTACTTTCCCACTAAGATAAGAAACAAAACAAGGATACCTGCTCTCACCACTTCTATTCAATACTGTATTAGAGGTTCGAGCCAGGGCAATTAGACAAAAAAAAAAAAGGAAAAAGCGTATATATCATAAAGGCAGAAGTAAAACCACCTCTACTCACAGGTAATATAACATAATCTTGTGCATAAAAAATTCTAAGAAATCCTGAAAAACTGTGAAAACTAACATGAGTTCAGCAAGTTTTTATGATAGAAAGTCAACAGACAAAAATCCATGTATTAGTACTTCCATAATACATAAAACAACAATTTGCAAATGAGATGAAGAAAAATTCCATTTAATAGAATCAGAAAGAATAAAATGCTAAGAAAAAAGTTAATAAAAGATGTGCAACATTTATTCACTGAAAACTCCAAAACATTACTGAAAGGTATGAAAGAGGATCTAAATAAATGGAAGGGCAGGACTTCCCTGGTGGGCCAGTGGTTAAGAATCTGCCTGCCAATGCAAGGGACACGGGTTTGATCCCTGATCCCAGAAGATTCCACTTGTTGAGGGGCATCTAGGCCTCCATGCCTCAGCTACTGAAGTGCAAGTGCCTTAGAGCCCACGCTCTGCAACAAAGAAGCCACCACAACGAGAAGCCCACGTACCTCAGCTAGAGAGTAGCCCCCACTTGTCACAACTAGAGAAAGCCTTTGCTCAGCAACAAAAACCCAGACCAGCCAAAAATTAATAATTGTTTTAAAAAATGGAAAGGCATCCCTACCACCCCTTCGTCAGTTAAACGCACACATAAGGATCTGAGATGAAACACTGAAAATCCTTGAGATAGAGTCGGCGCCCTGGAAACAGCAGTTGCTCTGGTAATAGTTATGAGAACCCACATGAGGATTAAATAAATGAGATAATGCATTTAGAGAGCCAGGTCCAGCGTGGCTGTGCAGGAAGCCTGAATTCTCTTTATGTCCACTTCCCTAAACTCCCTGCCCAGCCCCACCTTGCTGACCTCACAGAGCAGCTGTATCACACAAGGTTCTGTGTGTGTGTGTGTGTGTGTGACCCCAGGGAGGGCCTAGAGCAAGCGCAGAAGGGAAAAACCATGTACCACTTTCCCCTGGAGCTAATGGAGCTGCTTCCATCACTGCCGGCCTCAGCTTTAATCATCCACACTTTCAAGTGGAAGGCAGCGCTCCCCAGACACCAGCCGGCCGTCAGCTTCCTACCCGGGGTGCGGATCAGGGCTGCTGAGTGAAAGGAGAGATGCTGGACCTTCCTCGCAGGCCCACCTCACTCGGGGCCAAGACAGCCTCTAGGCTAGGGGTGGGGCGAGGTGTTGAAATCAAACTGCTTCCCATAACCACAGCCCCCACGGTAGACATTGGTGGGGAGAAGGTGTCCTGGACCTCCAGAGATCTCTGGGTGCCGGCTGGAAGGGCTAAAGGCCAGTCCTGAACTCAGCCCAGGGGTTGCCTTTGCCCCAGGTCTTCACGCAGCCTCCGAACCATGTTCAAGGGAAATGTTACTTGGAGGCCAGATGCATAAAAACTGTTGGCTGACACGAGGCAGGGGGCTGCTCCCTTTCTGCCCTGCACCCCTACTCCCAGGCTGTCCCTAAAGAGGGCACTAAATGGCACACTTGAGGGGTCCACTCCACCCTGCTCCTCCTCCCTGCAGTGACCACAGTTGGTGGGCAGCCACTGTCCTCCAAGACCACCCTGGACCCTTATCACAGCCTCCCCTCTGACCAACCCCTTTTCCCCCACCTCCTCCCACCTGCCTTTTGCAGGCACCATGGCTCCAAAACGATGCTCACTTGGGCTCAGTGCAGAGTGAGTCATGGGCCCCACATTCAAAAGGCAAGGAAAAAGTACTGAAATGTGAAGCTTCTTCCTTTCTTTCTCCATCTTCCTCTTTTGCAGTGTTTTAATCTGTTATTTAATGTCATTCTAAGGAAAGAAAAATTTTTAATTTTGATTATTAGCATGAACCTTACCATTTCACCTTTCTGTTTTAAATGCAAGTGTAAGAACATTTAACTAATACCCAAAATTCCCAAGACTTCTATTGCTCATATGTTCATGTATTTTTTTTTTTTTTCTCATCAGAACAGTGAAAATACTTCACGCTACTAACCCAACTGTTTTAATTTCACTTCTTGACACCAGGGGACCAACCCCCTCAACCTCAGCTCACTCATGAGAAAGAAGTCTCTCTCCTATCATCATTCTCATCCAAGTGGCTGACTGATACGAAAAGTGTCAAAGTGACATGAGAGAGAAAGGACATGATGGACCCTTGTTTGGGTTTCTTACACCTCCAATGCCCATCGCATTCAGATTCTACCAGAAAGCATGGGCCCTCAGGTCTCATTGCCACCCTTACTCAGTGATCGATGGGACAAGCTCTCTTTGTCCTTGCTGAGTCACTGTCCTAAAACACTGTCCACCCAGCACCCTATTCTCATGAGGCTTCATGAAGTCCTATATAGTCTACTGAAAAAATAGTCACAACCTAAAAGTTGAGCTATATTTTGTTTGGCAGAAATTTTTAGGGCTTTAAGCCCTGGAGACAGCATCTCAAGTAACCCTGAAAGAGCTGCTCCAGGGAGGTGGAGGGAGGAGTTAGGTTATACAGAGGTTTTACAATAAAGGTCAGATAGTCCTGAACATCAAGTGCATGCATGCGTAGTTGGTTCGGTCATGTTTGACTCTTTGCAACCCTATGGACCATAGCCCACTTCTGTCCATGGGGCTTCTCCAGTCAAGAATATTGAAGGGGGTTGCCATTTCCTCCTCCAGGGGATCTTCCCTAGAGATTCAACTCAGGGATTGAACATGCATCTCTTGTGTCTCCTGCATTGGCAGGCAGGTTCTTTACCACTAGTGATACCTGTTAATTAAAGGAAACCAGATATCACAAGTTAAGGCATTTAGTGCTTTCCTATGTATGGGAAGATGCAAGAGTCTGGGCTCACTGAAATCACTCCTTTCAAATGCTATCTGAGGCCAGTGTCCTATGTTTTTCACATCCTGAGCTCAACATAGGAAGTGGCTGTAGTCTGGTAGCTGCCAGATAGCAGGTATTGTTCTCCTTCCTATTTGCCCTGAAGGGCTGGAATCACTGATGACTGTGATGTCCTTGTTTATTGATATGGCAGGAAATACTCCATTTCTCAATATTAAGGAAGCTGCAGCAAATTTACATGTCTCCCCTGATCACGGGTGCTCTGTTTTTCTCCAGAGCCTCACTCAGGGAGCACAAGTTCAAAGGTAAAATGTCAAGATGGCCACAGGTGAAACTAGCCATGCCTCCCATCCCTTACTCTCTGCCTTGTCTGATTTTCTGTCCATGACCCTGGGATCTCACAGGATGGGGGCCATCATTGTGCCCCAGGGGTTCTTCTCTCAAGGATCCCTCCTGCCACACAGGCTGCTGTTTATGGGTCTGTCTTACCCACTAGAACACAAACTCCGGGGACAGGGCTGTGTCTGTCCTATTGGCCACTGGCGCCACACTGAACCTGGCACCTGTGCTGAATAGCTATTAGTATTTGCTGAATAAATGCATCAGCCACTCACTGAGTATCCGTCGAACACCTAGGATGGGCTGGGCATCTCCAGGGTCCAGAGATACAGACAACATAACAGCTTCTGCCCCCAGGGAGGCTGGGTCCTCCCAGCCTTATTCCCACCTGGATGGCTTCTAACTTTGGGCTCTGTTAGATGAGTGGGGCCCAAAGGATTGACCTATCTTACTGATGTAAAAGCCTAGTTGCCAGGAGCATTCCCAGGACATGTGCCGACTGTCCTTTTGGCCCTGGGCCCTCAGGATTCAGACCCTCAGGAGCCTGAGAATGGGAAAGGCTGGGCAGGCCCCCTGTCCAGTCCGGCACCCAGCTCACCCTGGCCTCCCCCACTGCCCTGGGCTGCTGGGTTGGGGAGGAGCAGCCTGTGCCTGGAGGGAGGTCTCCTTAACTTGGAGCCAACCTGCTCCTCCTTCCACTTTCCACTTCAGAGCTTCCAGGCCTGTGCAAGATCAAACATGGGTCTTCACCTGGATTTTGCAAAATGATTTGCATTTACTGATAGAGCACCTGCTGTGTTCAACTGGCCTGTTTTTCCTATTTGTATACCTATTCTTTTTAGCTCAACCTTGTTTCCCCAAAGATGACAAAGACTATTTCTAATGTATAATTTGAACCTGTGCATACTAACATGAATTAATCAGATTTACTGCCCACAAGTTTGCTCTGGGACACTGAGCATGTAAATGAGACATCATCTGAGAGTTGGCTTCTTGAAGATGAGCCAAGGACGTGGCCTCTGAGCAGGGCCATTGGCCCAGAAGACAGTCAGACTGGGAAGAGCGGACTGCAGGAGCCAGTGCTGGCCAGATGGAGGGCACCAGCCCAAGAAGGGCCTCAGTCACCGCTGGGGCTCCCTATCTAGCTGTGTGCTTGGGTCACAAGGCGTGAACATGATACTATGGCAAAAGCTCTCGGTCTCGGGTGGTGATTACATTACTATCCTTTCAGGCGCTCCCCAGCTCCGAGCCTCCCTCCCTGGGGTCCACTGTGAGCACACACCATGGCCAGCTTCTTGGGGGTGGGGGTGGGGGATTCAGGGCCCAGAGAGGCCACCCCAGCTCCACCCCCACTGCACTCTGATGTGTAAACATGGGTGGGCTCCAGCAGGAAAAATCAGATGTGACCATGGAATTCTTTGAGTCTAGAGAGTGCCTTGGGCTGTGGAGAGCACGGCAGCATGCTGGGTCCCTGGAACTTATTTCCGTTTGTGCCAAGTGCTGGTGAGAAATGAAGAGATCAGCTCCTGTCCACTACTGCCAGGGGGTGGATGAAACTGAGGGACATACCCCAACCTCTGCTCCTGAGACCTAAGTAGGCCAGACGGGTGCAAGGGTCAGGTGAAGCCTCTGGGTGCCCACACTGTGAGGCTGTGAGGAGGGACCAGAGCTAGAGAGCAAGGGGCCCAACACGTGATAGCCTAAGACCTTGCAGTGCCTACATCTCTCAGCAATGCCAGCCTGTACCCTGCCTCTCCTGACCCGAGGGCAACCACTTCCTTCCTCCAGGCCCTTCCTCCTGAAGCAGGAGGAAGTCCCAAGCCTGGAGTGGGGGCCAGCACCGGGGCACCACTCATTGTTATCCCTATTTACATGTGAGCTCTCTCTGACTTCCGTGTGGCTGGGACAAAAAAAAAAAAGTCAAATAGTTTTCCCAGCCTTTTCCCCCTCCTTGTCTGTTCTGGGTCCTTTCCTTGTTCCTGGGTCTTCAGTGGACTGAAAGGAACATGGATTTCCCTTGTGAGGGGTCCTGGTCTCCTGGTGTTCGCTTTCCTAGAGGATGGTTGTGAGAGGTAATTCAGGTGATGACAGGGGATTCTAAGTACAGGATAAATGTGGGCTGTTATTTTTATAGCTTGGGTTTATATCTCCACCTTGCTTCTCCTCAAGCGCCAGAACAGGAGGGGCATTTGGAGGGCTGCAGTCTCTGAGCTGGTCTGGGCTCTGGAATCTGGTGTAGGAGGGAGAGGACTGGGCTGACATTGGGCTGGGGCCACAGCCACCAGATCCCCAAAGGGCTTCCATGATGAGGGTGAGTTAGAGGCCAGAGGGGCTGCCCAGAGCTGGACCTGAAACGAGGGCCTGCATAGCCTGATCGAGCAGTGACCAGCTCTATAATCCAGGGCACCCATGGATGCCTCCAAGGTCAGCCGAGAGCCTCTGCAAACTCAGACCCAGTCATGGGCTGGGCGAGTTCATGAATGAAGCCCTGAGATCCAGCCTGGCCAGGGCCCTGCACTGTTCTGAGAGTGGTGGCAGATGCCACTTTCTCCAAATCCATCAACCTTTTTTTAATAGTTGTTTTTTTCCCAGTTCATTCCCTTGGTTTTCCTTTGTGTTTTTTTCCTGTTTAAAATTTTAAAACTGTAGAAAAGTACGGTCTGTAGCAGACACCAGTGTCAGAATTTGTAAATGCTGAGATCTGGTCATGTTTACTTGAGAAGTTTTAAATTCATGTAAAAGCAACGAAATATTTCAGAATTTTTCCTTTCCTCCTAACTCAGGGTGCTTTCCATTGTTTGAAACATACAGACACAGATGCACATACATTCGTACACACACATGCACAAAGGGCCAATGAGCATGTATGGATGGATGGTGAAGCCACACGGACTTTAAACTATAATCTAAATTTGAGTTCATCTACATTGATCTAATTTACTCATTCTAACTTTTCCACAAGGACTCTATTTCTTAAACATCTCACAATTTATTTGTCTGCTTCCCTAATGATTTAAGCTATTTCCAGTTTTGTTCTATGACAAACTTCATACCATAATGAACATTCTTATTTAGCTTCCCAGTGGTATCTAAGGGCATGTACCAAGAGTGGAATTTCCACATCTTCAGGCATGCGCTGTTTTGAATTCACACATTTCTTTTCCATCCTTTAAGTGGTTGGGTTAATTTGCACCCCTGTCCGTGGGTGTGAAATTTCTCACAATTCTTCATTTCATCCCCTCTTGGGATTATCAGATACCATTTTTCCCCCAAACTGATGGATATGAAATGATACTCCATTTTTATTTGTTTGTATTTTCTCAATGGGTTACTGATGTTGAACAGTTGATTTCACATTTTTATGACCATTCGTGTTTCCTCTTCAGTGAATTGCTCTTTTTTATCCCTTGCCCACTTTTCCTATCGTCATCAACAGTTGCTCAGTCGTGTCCCACCCTTTGTGTCCCCATGGACTGAAGCTCACCAAACTCCTCTATCCATGGAATTCTCCAGGCAAGAATACTGGAGTGTGTTGAGGTTGTTTTTATTTTTTCTTACTGATTTTTTAAGTTGCTAGTCCTCAGTTTGCTATATGTTGGTTGCTTCTTATTGAAGCAACATCTTCTCTCTGTTGGTTACTTTTCTTATTGAATTTATTTTGAAGCATGGCACCACACAGTGACAGCATAGTTCCAAATGTGTAGCTCCATGAATTCTCCAGAGTGCCTAAGTCAGTGTCACCCACCCAGGTCAGAGCAGTGCTGGGTTCTAAAGCCCCTTTGCACCCCTCCAAACACTGTCCACCCTCTGACCCATTAACGAGTGGACTCTGTTAATACCCTTTCTACCAGTGTATAGCCTTACTTACCAGAGGGATGGGCCTCCTGGTTGTGGCATATTATTTCATTTGCTAATAATTTAAGGTTTTTGCATCTGTCTTCATAGAGGACAGTGGTCCATGGTCTGGTTATCTCCATTTCTTTTTTGCTGTTTATTGAGTTATGGTATTCATGTTGGGCTGGCTCTGTAATAACTATCTTTCAAATATGACTTTGTATTGATAATTAATCCCAGAAGCTGTGTTAGGGATAAGAAAAAGCAGCAAAAAAATGCCTGTTTAACTCTGGGCATCGAGTGAAGGATCCATCCCATAAGCAGAAGCCTGCTGCCTAGGGCAGGTCAGGCTAGGAGCTCAGGTACCAGGGATGTCCAAGAGCCAAGTGACATATGCGTCCTGCCCAGGGGCTCATGAACTGACTCATCCCCAGGCAGAGGCCCAGAGCTTGGCCCATGGGATGGAGCCTGTGATTCTTACTTCATCATCATGTCTGTGGTCCACTGGTCCAGCTGGGCAGGGCTCTGGAGGGATGGTGACCTGGCTGCTGGGCCCTCACTCATCCCACCTGCCAGCAGGGCCTAGGGGAGGGGCAGGTGATGTGTAGCCCCTCCCTGGAGCAGAAGAGCCTAGAGACTCAGAGTGGCAGGGGACCGGCCCTGTCCGCAGCCCTGCCATCACAGGAGGCATCACAGAGGAGGCACACCTGGAGACATAGAAGGGACAATGCTGACGGTGCCTAGGGCCTGGGTACATGTGAGGCTCAGAGAATGGGGTGCCCTGGAATTGCAATGGGAGGGGCCAGGGCCATGGGCTGGCCAGTGGGTAGGGACTTTGTGTGGCATGATGGGGTGGCCTCCTCAGGGTCTGCATCCTGCCTGTGTAATGACAGTCCCTCTGTGCAGGAGCGCTGGTCCTCAGAGCCATGGTGGGAAGCACAAGGCCTCTGTCCAGTGCTCTGTGATACAAGAGGAGGAGGGTTCAGAGACCAGTGCTAGTCTGTGGTCTAGGCTTTCCCTCAAAGAGTCCCACCAAGCAGAAGACATGGCCAGGCAGCCTCGGTTTGGCGGCTGGGTTGTCTCATGCTCTGAGGGGATATGCCCAGGCCACGGGAAACACAGGGTACTGGGTGCAGTGTTCTCCAGCTTCCATCCCCTGAGATGGCATATGCACCTGAAAAGCTAGAATAATCCATGCTCAGGGAAAGCCAGCTTGGACAGACGCCAGAGAACACAGGAAACACCCAGCCCAACTCAGCAGGAGGAGAGCTCAGAGGCAACCCTGTGCTGGCACCCCGAACCAGCGGGGAAACTGAGTTAGAGGGCGAGGCTCTGGGGCTGCCCAACGGGCACAGACTGCAGCGCCGTAGGCTGAGTTTCTGGTTGGCTGCACACAAAGGAATAAACTGTCCATTGTCTCGTTACAGGCAGGCATTCAGCTCACCCCGGAGCCAGGGGAGTTAGCAGAACTAGGACATGGAGGGCAAAATAATAACCTGTGCTGGCTTGTTTTCATTATTTTTATTACTTCCGTCCTTTCACACAGCACTATCACTTGGACTTCAGGTGGCCCAGGAGCAGGCAGGGCAGACCAAGCTCCCATGACATGGCTGAGGCCTGGGAGGTACAGGGGGCTGCCCCCTCCCAAAGGCCCCCACCCTGGGTGGCTGGAGAGCCTTTTCTGACACTGCTTTTGTTTTTTGTTTGTTTAACAGAGTATAATTGATTTACAATGTTTTGTTAGTTTTGGGTATACAGCGAAGTTATATAAACAATCAGTTATACATATACATGTATCTACTCTTTTTTAGATTTTTTTCCCATATAGACCATTACAGAGTGTTGAGTGGACTTCCCTGTGCTATATAGGGGTTCCTTATTAGTTATCTATGTTATACATAGGTAATTGGGATTGGTCTTCCCTGGTGGCTCAGATGGTAAAGAATCCGCCTACAATGCAGGAGACCTGGATTTGATCCCTGGGTTGGGAAGATCCCCTGGAGGAGGGAATGGCAACCCATTCCAGTATTCTTGCCTGGAGAATCCCATAGACAGAGGAACCTGGCGAGCCACAGCCCACAGGGCAGCAAAGAATTGGACACAACTGAATGATTAACACAAAGATACAGATTGGGATTAACTGCTCTTGTTTTTAATCCTCTGCACATCCCAAATCTGGCTGCTGAAGGAGGAGAGCACCTTGGAGAGCGACATGGACCCTGAACCTCTGGCGGACTCGCCCTGGAGGCCTGCAACAAGAGGTGACAGGAGGTGAGCCCTACAAGAAGGAGGGGTTGGTGTGTGATCTCAGCTACCCCATCCCTGCCCCAACAGCCCCAGAAAACCCACAGGCCTGGCTGGAGGGGTGGGTGCACACTCCCTGTGTGGTGGAGCACAGGTGCTGAAGCTTCTTGCCCCTTGCCAGCTTCCAGGGAATCCCTGGGCAACCCCAAGGGCTGGCACTCTCCATCTTCCCAGGCTGGAAGATCTCAGGAGGCTCCAGGGGAAAAAGCAGAGTCCCCAAATAGGCCTGAACAGAGCTCAGATTTTAGCCGTGAGCATGACGGTCTCTCTAGCTCCTGGCACCAGGCCGGCCTTCTGTGGCCTGTATCCTCTCATGGACCTTCCCAGCTGCCTCCTGAGGGAACAAGGTCGCCTCTGAGGTTCCTGGCTTCCCTGAGGTCGACCACGAAGTGTGCTGGACCCTGGGGTCTCCCTCCCGCCCCACCCCAGTCCTCTCCGTGACACTTCCCAACACCTTCTCCGGGCTGGAGTGGCCCTCAGCACTTGCCCTGCATTTTCATCCTCATGGTGAGCCTGAGAGTGAGGTAGAACTGTTGCCCTGTTTTATGGATGCGTATACTGAGACCCTTGAGAGGCTGAATGGGGTGAATTATCAGGAAGTGTGGCCTCTGAGATTCCAAAGCCTTTAGACAGCCCATGACACTATCTCTTTAAGAAGCAGACTCAACTGTGCTACCTCTCCACCCCAGACCCCTCAGTCCCCGAGGAGCAGCTCCACACACTCACGTGCACATGCATGCACTCACACACACGGGCACACGTGCGCGCACACATGCACCTGCAGGGAAGCCCATCTTCCGCCCGCCTGCAGCCGGCTGTTCCCCAGGCTCCGGGGAGCTAATTACATCACAGGAAATCGCAGTGTGAGTCTCACATCACCGGGGGCGTCCCCCGTGGAGGGTTCGAGACAGAACACATGTGGCAGAGCCACAGGCCAGGCCCAGCTGCAGCAGATGTCCGCCGCAGCTGGAGGGCCGCCAGGCGTCAGGCCATGTGTGGCTGGTCGGGGGCAGGGCCTCGGCTGAGGGTCATCACAGGCCTTCCAGCCAGCGCTGGCCCCGCTGCTGCTCTGCTCACTGGGGAGCACCCCTCCAGGGCACGGGGTCTGGGAGGCAGTGTTTCCTCGTCTGTACCATGGGAAGATCAGCACCATGACCCAGTGAACGGAGCCCATGCAGGTCAGGGCATCACACCATGTACCCGGCTTGGAGGTGGAAGGAGCACTGCCCTCAATGAGCTGACAGCCTGCCAAGCTGACAGCCTGCCAAGGGGGGCAACGCTCATGTGCCTGAAGCAGCGACCATTCAGAGCATGGGCCAGACAGGTGAGTCCCCTACTTCTATTAGCAGAGAGACGGCCAACAAGTCAATAAGGAACATGCTAGCCAACTCTGACCAGCAGGCCCAGTGAAGGGGGCAGACGCGCCAAGGGGACAGGGTTTGCTGGGAGGTGATTCACGCAGGATGGCTAGGGGTGCTCAGGGAGGACCTCTCCTGAGAAATGACAATTGAGCTTGAGAGAGAGAAAAATCCAGACAGGTGAGGAGACAGGGGGCCCAACGGAAAGAAGAGTACAGGGACCTGCAGCTGGAAGGATGGATGGGCGGCAGTGTGGTCCTGGGGAAGGAAGTGGCTGAGGAAGGAGAGGGGCCAGGAGGCCATGAAGGGCCCTGGGGGCCATCGGAAGGGATGTGGAATTTATTCTGCTGGCGACAGGAAGGAAGCTGCTGGGAGGTTTGCATGAAGGAGTGTCAGGGTCTGACTGTCGTTTGGAAAGCTCGCTCTGGCTAATGCTTGTGTGAAGGCAGGGGCTGCGGGGAGGCGATGTTGGGGGACCTGAGGGGAGCAGGGAGGCCAGTGAGAGGCGTCTGCTCTGGTCTAGGACCGAGATGCTGCTGCTCTCCCCTGCCGCCTTTCCCCTGCCCTCTTCCCTCTGTGTCCCCTCCCTTCTCTTTTCTTTCCCCACCCTTCCAACCCACCCCCTCCCGTGAGGAGGCCCAGGCCTAACCCCTCAGATAGGCTCTCAGCATCCGAGACTCCACCCACCGCTATAGGCTGACAAGACTAATACTTGACCCACAGTGGGGCTTCCTGGCAGGTGGGATCATCCCCACCTCCAGTAAGTAGAATCCGGGCTTCCCCACCCCCACCCCCACCTGCTCAGCCCCACCCACTGGGCCGCCCCAGGCCTGGCAGCCCAGTCTCCTCTCAGGAGGGAGGCAGTTGTACTCTCCTAATCCACAGATGTGTAGCCCTTTCATGATGAATGAGGCCAAGGATCCCCAACTGAGTAGTTGATCTCAGTTAAAATGGAAACACCTCCTATGGTTTGCAGGCGGGAGCTGGAGTGGAGGGCGTGGGGTTGTTTACACAGACCTGGAAGGATTCTGCTTGAAATGGGTCCATGGGAGTGATAGCAATTTATAACTATGAGCTGGGCCGTGGTGATTTAATTAAGGCCAAACCAGCCTCAATCTTTGCTCCTCCTTGCCAGGTGTCGCCTGACACCTGCCAGGTGTTGCTTGACAGTGTCAAGCCTGTCCTTCTTCCCTTTTCTCCAGGACAGGTAAGAACACAGCGTTGGCGTGCACCAGTGTTCCAGTGCACCAGTCTGCTTGCAAAGCCAGGTTCCAGGACTGCATTCCAGTCATGGTGAGGGAGACGGGGACCCCCAGGGTGCTGCCCGGGGAAAGGTCCAGCACGCACAGGTTAGCACCCTAGGGCCCCCCATGGGGCCACTCTGCAGGCCCTCCTCGGCAGCTGTGCAGGGCTGGGACTCACACTGCCGTCAGTGTGTCTGTGACACCTTTGTCTGGTGCTGGGGGGAGAGGAAAGACCCTAGTGCGGCCACCTCAGAAGTGCCTGGGTGATGGCTGTTGGGGAAGGAGATTGCTCTGGCCACAGGTGCCCCTGGCACCTTGAGATAGATCCCACAGAATAACTAGGATTGTTAGCTCAGAATGGAGCCTGCCAGCAGTTAACTCAGCCCTTTGACTGCGGGGGACCCCCTGGCAGATGCTGACAACAAAAACACAAAGGAGAGCAAAGGGCACAGCACACAAGAGCCAGAGATAGACTAATAGAGGGCACAGATGACGGAGCTGGCCGGGAGCCCCCCGGGGGGTCATTGACCACAGTCCCACCGAGAAGGAAGCCGTGGTCTTGCCTGGCCTCTGTCTGTCCTGCCCCTCAGAGCATGGGGCCAAACAGAGATTGGGAGGGTCCCTGCACCTGTAGGGGGCTGCCTACCACCCCTCCTTTCTCAGGGAAGAAGGGTGGGGGAGAGGCTGGCACCCCTGCCGCCTTACCCGCTCCAGGGTGCTGGGGACCAGAAGCGGAGGGTATAAGCTGTGTGCAAACATCCTGCCTTCTTCCCAGGATATTTTCTTTAATAAAAGACCGTGGAAATGTCAGCTAGTCTAAACAAATAGCCAGGCTTTACAGAGGACGAACAGCCTGCATACAAGCACCCCCAGGGCCCGCTTTCCGAGGTGGCTTTGCAAAACTGTGTGCTAGGAAAGAAGCTCAGAAGCCTTTCTGATGGGGCAAGCCTTTAGGGCCCAGACAGGTGAGGTTTACAGGGTTCCTGGGGAGGAAGGGGCAGCTGGACCGGGGCCTGGTGTGGGGGTGACTGTCCCAGGTAGTCCTGAGGACCTGGGCTCCCATCAGACCGGGGCTCCCTCCTGAGGACCCTCAGGCAAGGCTGCACCCTGTGGGCAAGGAAGTGGAGGAAGGGACTGACGGCAGAGGACCCTCAGGCTCTGTTCCTCCCCTCCCCCTACATGGGTCTGGTCCATTACACAGATCTCTTAGATGTTAGGGGAGGCACCCATGGAGTCTGATCCTGAGGGGCCTCCCAGAATGAGGTGGGCCTCCCTGCATCCACTGGACCAGGGGACCGGGAGGCCCAGAATGGGGGAGAGAACTTGCAACAGAGCAGTTAAGTGATGGAGCCACCAGATCCCCACTCCTCATCTGTGGAGTGGGGCAGTGATTTCCACCGTGTGTGCCATGAAGAGAGGCAGGCACAGGGCAAGGCACTCAGTCAGTGCAGGTTCCTTCCCCCTTCATGATCCCTCCGAGGCGAGCGCCAAGGCAGGTGCTTCTCAAGGCCAAGGATACCACCCTCAGGCCTCCAGGAAGGGATCCAATGCAGCAGGTGATATTTTCCAAAACTGGCCACAAAAGTGTTCTAGTTCCATATGCTCTCTCAGAAATCTGCCACTCCCCTGCCAACAGGGAGTCCGTTTCCTCTCCCCCTTGAATTTGAGTTGGGTGCTGAGCATAGGCACTGGAGAAGGAAATGGCAACCCACTCCAGTGTTCTTGCCTGGAGAATCCCAGGGACAGGAGAGCCTGGTGGGCTGCCGTCTATGGGGTTGCACAGAGTCGGACACAACTGAAGCGACTTAGCAGCAGCAGCAGCAGCTGAGCATAGGAGTCTGGGCACTCACATCACCTGATCCGCCTCTGGTCAGACAAAACCCGGCAGAGCCCTTGCCTGTTGGCGAGGCCTGACTCAGAAGACCAGGCCCCCTGACCATTCTGTCCCTCCCACCCTCGGCCCCAGAACAAAACTGAACTTGAATTCCTTGGCCTAGAATTCCTTGACAGTCAGGAATATAGCCCCACCTGTCATGAGCCCTCAAGCCATGCCACTCACCATCCAAGCTCTGTCTCATTTAGTCCACGAGAGAATCCCATGTTATCAGCCCTGTTGTTTTTCACATGAGAAAATGGAGGCTCCAAGATCAGCTGAGTCCCTTGTCTAATGTGTCCCGGTTTGACCTTGGGAGAGGCACACTGGGGAGTGATTTAAAAGCCCCCACTCAGGATCACTTCTCAGTGCCCCCATGCCAGCCACTGCCCCACATTGCTGGGGAGAAGCAGCCGCTTTCGGCCCATGGGGCCCCCATCAATCAATATTTTTAATTACTTACATGATTGACTAATAAAATTCTCCACCAACTAATTGATTTTGTGATCAAGCAAGAGCCTCTGTTTTTATTAAAAGGCTACTTAGATGAATTTTTTTCCCCCACTGAAATGGGAGGCTGTATTTCTTTTGGTCAATTTGGAAGAAGAAAAGTGGGAGGGGCCAGGGACAGGAGGATACCCAGAGGCCGAGAAGAGTCCAGGCCCAAACCAAGAGGCCCTGGGATCCATAAATTGGCAACCGGCTTACTTCTGGGTCCTGCCAAACACCCAGAGGCTCCGCAGCGGGTCAGGCGCTGGCCAGAAGAACTCTCCGGTGCCCGCTTTACCAAACTCAGCTTGGCCAGAGCCACTTCTATTGTTTTTATAAGTAAACTGTAAACTTTCCTCTGAATCTTAATGGAAGTATTGGCTTTTCAGTTATAAAAGTAACTCACGCATGGTGCACAGTTTGGAAAAGACAGGATAATCTAACAAAACAACAAAGTGATGAGAGGGTTCTCACCCTGGAGACTCAGCTGAAAAGGCAGTTGATGGAGATGCTGTGAGAAGAACTGCAGCTCTGATCCCCACATTTCCAGGGGCCCAAGGCCCCGGAGAACCATCACCATAGAAACAACCCAGAGCCCAAGGTCCAGAGAAAGCTGCTCATGGTTACTGCCTCAGCAGACTTCTGGTTTTTGTTTTTTTGTTTTACCGCATTGATTTTCGACTGGCTTGGAGTTGTCCTGTGATGTGTTTGTAAATGACTCCAGTGTGGCCTCTCCTGTGCAGGAGCCACTGCTGGTGATCTGTCCCTGTGGTACAGGCCAAGGTCACCTTTCCTGAGCAGTATGCCAGGTGGGGCCAGGGGCTCGGCATGGGCAGTTAGGGTGAGGGAGCATGGAACATTGTGTGAAGGAGGGGCAGGGAGTGGGCTGAGGCTGAGAGAAGGGCATTCACTCACAGCCCTGGGCAGCACTTTCTACCCCAGTCCTCAGACTCCTCACCTGGTGTGGGGCTGCTTCTGCAAGGGGCTCCCAGGCCTGGCCACTCTCAGTTCTCCACTAGGAGAGGCACTGAGGACTGGACTGTAGCAGCAGCTCAGCTCAGGGCCTTGGGCCCACCTCTGCTCATTGCATCCACAGTCACAGTCATCTCCCTGTCCCTGACCTTTGTTGTTTTTGGTCAGTCACTCAGTCGTGTCCCACTCTTTGCAACCCCACAGACTGCAGCATGCCAGGCCTCTCTGTCCTTCACTATCTCCTGAGTTTGCTCAGACCCGTGTCCATTGAGTCAATGATGCCATCCAACCAGAGGATGAGATGGTTAGATGGTCCCTGACCTTACTCTGACTGCATCTTCTCTTAACTGCTACACTCCCAGGACCAGAATGGTGGATGGCACAGAGTGGGTGCTCAGTAACAGGTGAATGCTGAATAAATCTATTTTAACCATGAATACTTGTGATGGTGGTCAGATGGTCCTGCTGAGCCAGCCTTGGGGCCAGGAGACAATGACCTCCATGCCTGTCTCTGAGGAAGGTCACGGCAGACAAACAGCAAGACAAGCAGTGATGCCCCTCTGCCCCTCACCAACCCAGTGTGCAGAGGCCACTCTTTCATCCTCATGAACAGAGGCAGGAGCATCACAGAGGGGTCAAGAGACTCCACACAGGCTGTCTGAAATGGGGGTCTGGTTCTCTCCAGGGGAAGCTGCTCAGGATCACCCAGAAGTCCAGCCCCACTGAACCAAAACCCAGGTGAACTGCCCTCCCCTGGGTGTAAAGTCCCCAGACCCACTCAGGAGCCATGAAGTTATCACTAGCCCACCACTGTGCCTAAGGGATCTAGAACATGTCTGGAACCTAACTTACTTTTTTTTTTGGCTACGGACATTGAATTTGAAAAAATAAAAAGCAGTATTTGTGATGCACAGTACAGCAAAGCATGCAGAAAGGAGGTATGTCTGTATTCAGGTCCTTTGCCCATTTTAAATCAAATTTCTTCCATTTTTTTTCTTTTTTTGCTTTTGAGTTGTATGAGTTTGTTGTATATTTTGGATATTAACCCTGTAGCTGATACATAATTTGCAAAGATCCTAACTTACTCTTAAATAAAATAAAATACACTGTTTTTTCTTACACAAAAAAATAACATCAACTCAAAGTAGAAAACAGATTTTTAAAAAGCCATAAAGGAAAAAAGGTCAGTTGTCCTCCTCCCGAGTACTAATGACACGTCAGAGATGCAGCGGCTCCCAAGGCAGCCGACCCCTCCTCCCTGTATCTCAGGATGTCTGAGGGATGCGCTCGCATCCAGGCTGTCTCGCCCTCCACACTGCTGGCTGCCCTTGACGGGGTGAGTCACTCCCTCCTGGCAGCGCTCCCCTCCCTGGCTGGGACCGGCAGAGCAGCAGCAGAATCCCAGCTCACACAGCTGGCTCGGAGTCTCACCTCACCTGCCACCCACCCTCCTTGGTCCCCTGGCTGGCCTCACCCTCTTGTCCTGACGTGTGGACTTTGGAATGTCCCAAGAGCCTCCGTTCTTGGTTGTCTCCTCTCTTCCCCACTCTCTCCACGGTGAGCTCATCCAGGCAATGGCATCATGCATCTGTTCACTGATGCCGCCCACAAAGGTCACTCTGACACTCTGGAAGGCACCTCCAGGGTAACTAGTAGCACCTGCACAGCTCTGCCCGAACTCTCCCACATGGCAGCAGGTGGCAACCTCGTCCTTCCAGTGCTCCATTCCAAAGCCTAGGAGCAGAGCTGCCATGACTGTGCTATTGTCCCCCATGCTCTCTCAGCAAACCCTCCAACCCCACCCAGCCATCCCACCCACAATGGCCCTCAAGTCAACCATGGCAGTTGATCCTGACTGGTCTCCCCAAGCTGCATGGACACCCAGGAGCTCAGCAGCCCACCAAGCAGGTTGCCTTGGTCCCCACCAAAGCAAGGCCTGAGACAGGACTTGGGGTGGGAGTTGGTTTGGGAGGCGATGGCAGGAGGCAGGAGTAAGAGAGGAGAAAATCCAATAGAGGGGTGGTCATCATGGGGACTGGGGGCTGCTGGGCCCCCCTGAGAAGCTTTCAGAATCATCCACTAGGAGGACGTGAAGCTGGAACTCTGTCTATCCTCCCCTCCCCCATGAGGACTACTATAACTTTATCTCCCAGACCCTCACTCTGCCTTGGGAAGGCCCCAAGTTACTACTTTTCCTTTTGTAATAAACAAGTTCAGTGATTCCACTATTCCTGTTCAAGCTTTCACCCACAAATTTGGCATCTGCTGCTGATCCTTATCTGTATAAGTTATCATTACAATTGTTGCCAAATGATAATTTTTCTAAGTTCTAGCTATACTTATTAGCTGACATTCTACTGTGAAGGCTAGCCTTTCCTTTTCTTTTTTACTAGGCTTTCCAGGTGGCTCAGATGGTAAAGAATCTGCGTGCCAATGTGGGAGATGTGGGTTCAGTCTCTGGATTGGAGAGCTCCCCTGAAGAAGGAAATAGTAATCCACTTAAATATTCTTGCCTAGAGAATCCCATGGACAGAGGAACCTAGCAAGCTACAGTCCATAGATTGCAAATAGTGGGACATGACTGAGCAAGCAGACAATCTCATAGGATGCATGGAGTTTTTTAATTCTAGTGGTTATAATTCATTTCTGTTATTACTTATTTTGATGCTCAAAATATCCCAGTTGGGTCAATGGGAACTCCTTCAAGTCGGTTCCTGTGTCCCTTTGACACACCTCCATCATAGTTTGATTACTTCCTTACTTTCTGTCACAGCAAGCTATTTTAAGCCCATTAAAAATATTATTTATTTATATGGCTGTGCCGGGTCTTAGTTGTGGCATATGGGATCTAGTTCCCTGATGAGGGCTCAAACCCTGGCCCCCTGCATTGGGAGCACAGAGTCTTAGCCACTGGACCCCCAGGGAAGTCCCTCTAACCCCATTTTTAAGTTCCCTGTCCCAACCCTGGAATCAATCATTTCTCCAAGGAGCCTTGGTTCCTGGTTCCTTTCAGTAGGGGCTGTATTTAGAAACCAAGATTAGGGTACTGCATGTTGTGACTGGGGTGTTTGCAACACTTTTAAGTATTGAAAGTATCTACGATTAGCGAGGCATAGATGAGGAGCACTCTTGTCCTCAGTGGGAGAGGGCCTGGGACAGCAGTGAGAAAGGGCATTTGGCCATGCCTGTCATACCTGTTTGATGGTGATAGGTGTGCACATGCACACAACCGTGCCACTCATAGGAACCCCTTCAACCCAAACTAGCACACAAGTACACAAAAGCAACATGTTGGAAACAATCAATGTCCATGGACACAAAGTTAACTGAGGGAATTGTAGTACTTCCTTCCTAAAATGAACCAAATTTAAGTCTGTGAATTATTTTTGGAGAAGCAGCAATTTACAGAATGCCATGTATAGTCTGATTTTTTAAAATTTAAGGTAAGAGATGTGCATCTTACAAAAGTGAGTGCTTTTGTGTAGGGAAAACTAAAAGGACACACTCCAGTCTTACAGGCAACGTTATGCCTCTGAGTTATGGGGAGAGGCCCTGGAGATTGAAAACATAGGAACAGAAAATCATATTTTGCATTTCACACACTTCTGAACTATGTTAAGGGTTTATAGCAGCCATGTATTTCTTTCCCAAATGAAAAAAAAACTTTAAGGACTTCCCCTGATGGTACAGTGGATAAGGCAAGTAGATACCTGCCAATGCAGGAGTTCAGTCCCTAGTCCGGGAAGATTCTGTATGCCGAGGAGCAACTAAGCCCATGCACCACAACTACTGAGCCAGTGTGCCTAGAGCCTGTGCTCAGCAACAAAAGAAGCCACCGCATTGAGAAGCCTTCACACCCCAACAAAGAGTAGCCTTGGTTCACCACAACTAGAGAAAGCCTGCACAGCAACAAAGCACACTAAAAATAAATGAATGAATAATGAGAAAAATGCTTTAAGTGATAATAGGTGGAGAAGAGACAGCCAGCTCCCCAGCCTATAAGACTCATCAGTATTACTGAATACTAAAGTAGCTTTAAAAATAAATGAAAAAGATGTTCATCAGAAGGGGGTCAGTCAATTTGGGAAATGGGAGAAGGAAGAGAAAAATATTGACAGTGTTCACTCATACATGCCCTGGAGCAGAGGAGGGGTCTTGGCCCAAGGTCTTGGCTGTCTGTGAAGTAGCCCCACAGGCTGCCCCAGCCTGAGGCTGTCAAACATTTCAGATTGCAGTTCCCCAGCTCTGATCCTGGCTCTCCACCCTCCTTTAGCAGGTAGCTGGCTTCCCCAGGGAAGTGCGTGAAAGGAAGCAATGAAGCAGCCATGAAGCTCAGGATAAGAAGCCTCGATCAGGGCTGTTCTGGTCTCCCCTGACTCTTGATTGTAGAGAGCGAGAGGGTGAGTATCACATGTGACTGTGAGGATGGATCCTGGAGCCAGACTTTCTGAATTCACATCTTGGCTCACTGCTTACTAACTTGAGCAAGTTCCCTTGACCTCTCTGTGCCTTAGTTTTGACACATGAAAAATGTTCCCCATGGGATTGTTGGAAGATCAGATGAGTCAGTATGCCAAGTGCTTAGGATAGTTGTTGGCATGTAATGAACACTCAGAAATGTTATTTGTATTATTATCATTCCTGGTGGTTACAGCGGACACACCCCTGTCTCAAAATGTGGTGGGAATGCAGGTAGGGTTTCGTTGTCACCTTTGATGCTGGCTGATACTTTGTCATAGTGGTGTGCATTAGCCAGCAATGCTTTCAGCTGCAGAAATTCCAAACACAACAGCTTAAACAAATAAAGCTTGATTTTACCTTAGTTTACAAGAGGTCTGCAAGTTGACAGCTACTGGCCTAGGTTCAGCAGCTCAGCCATATCAAGGCCTGTCTCCATAAGGATTTGCCTCTTTTTCATGTGTTCTGCCTCAGTATTACAACATGACTGCTACAACTCCTGGCGTCACATCCACCTGCAAGGCAGGAAAAAGGGAAATGGAGTGAAAATTAGAAATACCAGCCACCTGTGGCTCTTGAATCAAGAAAACAAGTCTTCCCAGAACCCCCCAGCTGACTTCCAATTATATCTCATTTACCAGAACTGTATTGTTTGACCACACTTAGTTCAAGACAGGCTGGGAATTTAATTAGCTTTTCAGCCTCAATTAGTGCAGATCATAAAGGAACAGAAGGTAAGAATGACCTTGCCGAGTCTGCCACTATTTTCTTTATCCCATGAAAGGAAAATCTGTGACCTTGTTCAGTGAATCAGGAGTGGGTGGTGAAGTTCACCAAACGTTCTCTCAGTAGCAGAAACTTCTCCTGCTCTTGAGGTTCATCTAAATAGAAGCCCACCTGTTGTGAAACAAGAGGCAAATATCAAGCCTTGGGGACCACCTGGGAGCCCACATTTTCTTGAGACTTAGCAAAGCTGAGAACCGTGCAGACCAAGATCCGAGGTTTCCAAAGAACCCCTTTCCAACTCCCAAACCCAGACACCCTTCTGTCAGAAATGGCCATCACTACCAGCCTCAGGCTGGTGAGGAAGCCAGAAGCAATCAGGTTGCTGAACCAAGCCCTTGGCAGCAAAGGCATCTATGCTCATTTCCTCCTGGACTTGTTAACCTGTTTTCCATCTTCCAGGCTCTCAGGAGCACTGGGCAGGCGGGCCAGAGAGTAGGCGGCCCCCATGTGTGACCGCCCTAGATTTCCTTCATGTCCTCTGGGCAGACCAGGCTGATGCTATCTAGTTCCTGAGACCCTGCAGTGAACTCAGCCCTCAGATACCGCCTCTTGATAACAGCTTCACCTTTTCCATCTCTTTTAACAAATACCAACTCCTGGACGAAGCCCAAACTCCTGGCTGAAGACCAACTGCTGGCTGACAGCTCCTTGCTCCTTCCCAGGAGCAAACCTAGTCTGAGATGGCCTGGAAGATGGGGCAGGGAGAAGCAAGCCAAGTGCCCAGGACTCCCTGCCTGCCCCAGGCAGCTCAGTGCCTTTTCTGGGCCTGGTTCCTCAAAGCAAAAGGGGTGTGTTAGATGCTTCCTGGGGTCGCTGCTCTCTGCATGCCTTCTGCAGGCTCCCCTGGCTCACCCATCATGGTACCTGGACTCTGCCCCCATGCCAGCCACAGACTCTATAACCAGCCACGGGCCACCTTCAGCAAAAGGGTCCTTGCCACAGTCCCAGGCCTCAGCGGAAAAGCGGCTTGTTATATTTGAGTCTGTGAAAAGTGCACTTTGAACACATTTGCATCAATGGAGGACACAATATCTCTCCCAGGAGGCCAGAAAAGAAGGAAAATTCAATTTGTCAAGACATCCAGCCCTCAGGTCTTGCTCTCACTACCTGCTTTCTTGGCCCCTGAGAGGCAACAAATCCTCCCGGGCCCAGATGAAGAGGATGGGAAGCAGATGCTGCTTCAGACGGCATTTTTCCTCAGTTCAGTGGCAGGTTTATACTTCCACATATATGATTTTGCCCCCCACCCCGCCACCCCGTCACGCAGAGCAACACTTTGACTCTCTGGGGCACTCTCCACCCCCTACCACTGGTGCCACCTGGATCCCTCTCCCAGAAGGACACAAAGTCACTGCCCACCTCCTGCTCCTGCCTATAGCCTGTGAGGTGGTGTTCCCAGTCACTCCATTTGTCTGATGGAGAAACTGAGGCTTGGGAAGTCCTGCCCCACAGCAGGTGCCTGACCGGGGCTAGTCTTGCAGCCTGGCACACCCAGCATCCCCTGGCTGCACCCTCAGCTCGGACCTATGAGTCTCTGTCCTTCCCCCCACTGGCCCCTTGGAGCTCACTCAAAATGTCTTGGGTTGGTCTCTCCTCCTTTCTGTGAAGCTTATCAGCCCTTTTTTTTTTTTTCCCCAGCTTCTCACAAACCACATGAGACAAGGCTGTAGATGCAACATGAGATTAAAGGCTGAATCTCATCCAGGTCAGGAAATTCCAAAGGCAGTCGCCCAGTTCGTCTCCAGTCCCGCTGACACCCCCAGGGTCACTTGTCTGCCAGTGAGGTGGGGGCCGGGGGAGCAGGCATGAGCTGCAGGGGCACCCGCGTCCTCGGAACTTCCCGAGGACAAGACGCCCTGACTCCCCACCAGCTCCAAGGGCTGTTGCCCTCTCCCTGTCTTGGGCCTTACTTGCCCATCCTTCAGACAGGCCTCTGTTGGACTCACTCTGTACTGACGCTCCCAGTTTCTAAGTCAGTGCTCGGCCTCAATTCTCGATAACCCAGCACTTTTGTCCCTCAGCTGGACTACAGACTCCCTGCCTCACTCTCACCCCTGGGTCCTCTCCTCACCTCCCCCAACACTCACTCCTGTCCTATGGCCCTAAACACCGTACACGCTGCCTGACCCAACTGCCTGCTCAGCCCTCCACCTCAAGGTCAGACAGGCGTCTGGGGCCTGTGAACCCCAACTGCCAGGTTTCCCTGAACCTGCCCCCTACACCCACCCTTAGATGCAGGAATTCTTCCCTCACACCCTATTATTATTGTCACCTTTCAAGTAAACCGGGGACCTGACACCTCTGGCTGTCTCCCTGCTACCCCCCACCTTCCCTTAAACCTATCGCCCACCTGGACCCTGTTGAAATGTGCATTTGCTCAAAGTCTTAAAAGCCCCCTTTCCTCAAGTTCAGGGTCAAAAAAAAAAATGCTAACATGACATCCTTCCATCCCTCTCTTTCCTGCCCCTGCCTCTTGCCCCTCTCGCTCTATTCCAGCCACCCTTGTAACTGCCATCCAGAATCCAACTCTGCCCCTGGAATCCCGAGGCTCAGTCTCCCCCTTCTTCAAGTCTCAAATAATTCCTTCCATCCTATCCTATTTTAAACTGCATCCCCTCCCCTGGCACTCTCTATTCCCCTTTGTGTGAGTTAGCTACTGTTGTGTAACAAGTTAGCCCAAAACGTAGAGGCTTAAAGACAGTATTTGCATGTTTACCTTATGGTTTCTATGGATCAGGAATATGGGTGTGGCCTTGCTATTTCTCTGAGTCTCTCGTAACTTCAGGCAAGCTAGGCTGGGGTCCTTTCAGGGCTGGGTCTGCATAAGGCTGTCTTATAAGGCTGTGGGCAGCAGTTGTCTCCTCCCAGGCTGCCCTCAGTCCCTGGCACGTGGGCCCTCCTAGTGCTGCTCAAAACATCAAGGTGAACAAGGGGAAAGGGAGGGCATGCCAGTGAGACAGACTCACAGACATTTGTTTTTTAATTAAGTAATTTGGCTGTGCCAAATCTTTAGTTGCAGCATGTGGGATCTAGTTCCCCAATCAGGGATCGAACCTGAGCCCCTTGCATTGGGAGTGCACTGGACCACCAGGGAAGTCCCCTCACAGGCATTTGTAACCTAGTCTTGGAAGTGCCAGCCCATCACTCTGCCTTTCCTAGTCATTAAAAGCAAGTCCCAGGTCCAGTCCAAACTTGGAGTGGGGGAACTGCACAAGGGTGTGAGAACCCAGAGGTGTGAACACCTGAAGCCACTTCTGAAACAGGCAACCACACAGTTTCTGCTGGTTTGGTTTTCTCATAGCCTTCCTTCCCATCTGATGTACTCTTCTGTTCATTATCTGTCTCCTCGAGTGCCCTGCAAGCTCTCTGAGGGCCAAGCTTTTCTGTGTTGTTGAAGGCTGTGTCCACACTGTTGCAGCATGTGGCCAGCACTGCATAGATCCTTATTGGGTTGGTGCTTCAGGAAGTTCTTGACAATGCAGAATAATAACAGCTCTCCACTCTCAGTGACTGTCCTTTAGTTTTTCCCAAAGTCAACCAGTGACAGGCACTGAAGGCTGATTTCTGTAAGAGTGAAAGAGGCTGGGGTGTGGGACCCCAGTGCTGGAGTGTGCTGGTTACTATGGCCATGGCCAAGGAATGACAGTCCCTATGCCCTCGCTGAGACTCAGCCTCGCCATTGTGAAATGACACTCAGTCCCAGAGCCTGATCTCAGTTTCAAGGGCTCTTTAAAGGAGTGAGGTTAATTCATTCTTTGACATATGGATTTTCAAATATTTTAAAAATTCAAAAATCATAGTTGTCAAAAAATACTCTTGGATGACAATTTAGCATTATCTACCAAAGCTTTAAATGCATGCACTCCTTGATCCAGCAAGTGCAGAGCCTGGAATTATTGATTTTTCACTATATTCACACATAAATGCAAAGATAGGTGTACAAAGATGTGCGATGCAACTTTGTTTATTGTAGCAAAAGAATAAGAATGCTAAATGTCCTCAAGTGAGGGGCCAGCTAATTACACTTGGGCATGTCCACACTGTGGAATAGCACACAGCTATTGGGAAGACCCAGGAAGCCACATGTCCTGATGTGGATGCAACAACATCTCATTTACTGAGTTAATCAACAGCTATTTCTTGAGCATCTACTGTGTTCTAAGCATTGTCCTAGGCACCAGGGACACAAAAGAGCAAACTCCCTGTTCTTGGAATTTTACATTCATGTAAACCAACACATGCATGTGCAAAGCACACCAACAAATACAACCATGCAAACATAACAGGATTCTGAAGAAAGCCCAGTGGAGCAGGGAGAGCATGGGAGACTGCTTCTTAGAGAATGGCCACTGAGGAACAAGATCTGAACCGACATCTGGGCAAAGTGAAGGAGAGGTCAAGGGCAAACATCTCCCAAATAGAAGGGACAGCCAGGGCAGAGCCCCCAGTACCAACAGGCTTGCTGTATTTAAAGAAGAGCAGGCCTGGGGGGAAGCGGGGCTCTTCCCGAGGGGCTCAGTGGTAAAGACTCGGCCTGCCAATGCAGGAGATACTGGAAACAACGGCTCCATCCCTGAAAGGGGACGATCCCCTGGAGGAGGACATGGCAACCCACTCCAGAATTCTGGCCTGGAGAATCCCCACGGACAGAGGAGCCTGGCGGGCTACAGTCCGTGGGGTCGCAAAGAGTCGGACACGACTGAGCGACTGAGCACATACTGAGCGACTGAGCACACACCTACAGCAGGCTGGAGAAGCCCAAGTGGAATGAGGAGGAGGAGCAGAAGAGGGAGGGGAGGGGCAGGCAAGGGGAGGCTGAGGTCAGGGAGGTGGGGTGAGCAGAGGTGGGTGGGTGAGCGTCAGATGGGTGACGCCCACCCATCTGAGCTGGCTGTGGACCACTTACCCCTCAGGCTGCAGGCTCAGGGGCAGGTGAGCCAATGCAGCTGCTGAGTCACCGCTCTGGCACGGTTGGGACCTCAGCTGCCTGCTCCATGCGATGGGCTGAGTTTTTCCCCAGCATCCCTCTGGGACTGTGAGAAGGGGATGAGGAGCAATGACGGGAGCCTGAGAAGGAGGCCACTGCGACAGCCTGGAGAGGACAGCAGCTTGGACCAATGCAGGTGGATGAGATTCTGAGTATGTTCTGGAGACCCAGCAGAACATGTCATTGGATCAGATTCAAGGTATGAAAGAGAGAAGGGAATCACTTGTAACTCTTTGGTCTTTGTCCTGAAAAACTGAGTGAATATGGCCCCTTTTACTAAGATGGGAATAACTGAAGGACAAGCAAGATTTGGGGGTGGGAAAAGTGGAAATTAATTGTTTGGGGGAATTCCCTGGTGGTCTAGTGGTTAAGACACCATACTTTCAATGCTGAGGTCACTGGTTCAATCCCAGTTTGGGGAACTAAGATCCTGCAAACCACATGACACAGCCACACACACAAAAAAAGAGTTTGTTTTTGATGCATTAAACCTGAGATGCCCTCTGGGGGCCGTGCAGAGAGTCCGTGGGGGGCAGGCATCTTAGTGAATGGACTTCAGTGGGGAGGAGAGGCTCGAGTAGATGGGGGATGGAGGAGAGTGTTGGGGGTGGGGTGGGGTGGGTTTCAAGCTGGGTCTGGATGAGGTCGCTGAGGAGTCAGTGTGGGCTAAACTGATGGCCCAGGTTGGGGATCCTTTGTGAACACATCCATGTTTAGTAATGGAGACGAGGAAGGCACATGGATGAAGAAGAGGAGGGGGTGTGTCCGGGAAGCCAAGTGAGGAGAGGTCCGGGGGTGGGGGCACACAGGCAGGTGGATGAGCAGTCCAGTGCTGCCAGGAGCTGAGCATGTGGACAGCAGAGGGTCACTTCTGGCCCATTGGGTGGAGGTCCTTCAGCTTTCAGGCTTAGACAAAGCCGGAGTCGGGGCAGGGAAGGGACCACAGGGGTTGCAGGGGGATGCAGGGACCACAGGGGCCAGAAGAGGAGGTGGTTACAAAGATAACACCTCTCAAGAGAGCTGAGGGAATTCCCTGGCAGTCCAGTGGTTAGAACTCCATGCTTCCACTGCAGGAGATACAGGTTTGATCCCTGGTTGGGGAACAAAGATCCTGCAAACCATGAGGCCCCTCCCCCCCCCCCCCAAAAAAGAGCCAAGGAATAAGGGACAGGCACAAGGTCTTGTAGTTTGGGTTTGAAGATGAGGAGCATTCCAGCATGTTCTGGAGGGAGTGATCCAGGAAGCCTGAGAAGTGGGTTCAAGCCGCAGCAAGACAATGCACAAGGTTCAGGAGCTGTGACTGAGTGGGTGGTGCAGACAGACTGGAAAAGGCTGAGTAGGTCCTTCCATGAGAGCTGGAGGCCCAGGGAGGTGGCTGTGAGGGCTGGAGAGGCACAGAAAATGGAGTGAGCAACCAGGGTGACTGAGACCGTTGTTGGGAGGAGAGGGTCCTGAATACAGGCAGCCTCCCTCACCTCCTCCAGCCAGGGGAGTACTCGGGGGAGGCAGAAAACTGGGCCACCCAAGGTCGAACTTCGCTGGGTGAATAGGAACACTTGGGGGGCAATGTCGAGGGGAAGAGGGAGAGAGACGTCCAGGGATTGTCCTTGTCACACTCAGTTCCCGGAGCCCTCGCCCATACCCTGCTCTGTTGCACCCCAACCCTGGGGCAGGCACCACTTTGAACCCTTTCTGCGCTGATGACAGGGGGTTTGCAGCTGAGGAAGGGCTCAGTAAAGGGACAGAATCTCTGGGAGAGGCACTAATCTCTGGGATTAGTGACAGGGAGAGAAATGCGGGGGTCAGACCAGGAGTGGAAGAGGCTCCAAGGAGCCCAGGACCCTCACTTTCCGAGGACTCAGATGCTCCCTTTTCTTCCATTGACCTTAGAGATGGCTGCATTCCCTTCTGAGTCTCAGATCCAATAGTTCGATCCAGAATATGGACATTTGGAGGGAACTCCATCCAGGGGTAGGAACGCACCCACCCCACCGTCCCCTCTGGGGTCCTCACAGCAGCCCTGCCCAACATCACAGCCACAGCCCACTCCACCCCGTCTCAGAGACCCTGAGGTCCATGTCTTCCTTGACCTGTTCTGAGAATGAGCAGGAGGCCACAGGACCCCATGTGTGCCCAGCACCGTGCTAGGCTTCACAGAGAGAGCAAGGGAAGGAGGAGAGGGTGTGCCCCTGGCATCCAGAACTCCTGGGCTGAGCCCTCTGACTCCTGTTGCTGCCAGGTAGGTGTCACCTGTGCACAGGTGAGGAATAAGGCCTCAGGTGAGTGTCACCTGTGTACAGGTGAGGAAGGAGGCCTCAGGTGAGTGTCACCTGTGCACAGGTGCACACTCACCCACACCAGGCAGTGGAAGACCAGAGCATGGGCCTGGGTCCTGGGTGCAGACAGCTGTCTTTGCACCCTGGCCAGCTCCTCCCTTGTGTTGGGGTCCAGGGGAGCCCAGCCCAGGGTCGTTTTGTCACTCACACAGGTGTCACAAGTGTAGAGTGCAAGCTTGAGCCTTCAGCCCCCACCCTACCTAGATATCTTGGCTGGGAGGAGCTGACCACCCAGGGTCCCCCTCAGGTAGGTGGGAGGAGGCAGCCATGGCACGGGTCACACGTGCCTCCCATGTGCCCTTGATCCAAGCATCTGCCCTGGCGGCATCACCATATGCTGGCTGTGTTGTTCCTATTGGAATCACAGCTTGCCAGACGAATCAACAAGATTCATAAAATGCCCCAGGCATGACAAATCTTCCCTTTGAATGGGTCATTTGCTGAAGGAGATGCCACTGATGACTCATTCCATAGATCAGAGAGTCCTGGCATCACAGACAGCTGAAGCTGAAGAGTCTTGAGAGAGGATTATTGCTGGTCTTTGTGCCGATGGGCCCACGGGGCCAAAGGGGACACAGGTGTGGCCTGTTCAGTGTTAGCTCAGACTCACTTCAGGGGCAGTAGGGAGGCATTTTTGGACTGTGTCCCTAACTCCTGATGGTGAACCACATTGGGAACCTGCCCCCTTGACCCAGACTCCCCAGTGTGACCTCTGGACCAGGATGTGGCAGGCTGCAAATGACCACAGCAATATTTCTGTCCTACATGCTCTTCCAGAATCCTGCCACCACCACCCCCATCCAGAGATGGATTCTGTTTCCCCTCTCCTAGAAATTGGGCTGGATTTCGTGACAGCTATGATAAATAGAATGTGACGGAGGGATGCAGGGGGACTTTGGAGGCGAGGATACAGAAGGTGATACGACTTTGACTACCATATTGTAAGGAAGCCCAGCTCCTACCTACAGGGAGGTCTGTATGTCTGTGCCCTGGTGGGCAGTTCCAGTGAAGGCAGAGGGTCTGGGCTGGCAACCAGCACCACACACAGTCAGGTGAGGAAGCCCATGTGATTCTACATGACACAAGCCATGCGATTCCAGTCCTGCCTGTGAGCTACCCTAAGCTAAGTGGAGTGCAGCAGAGACAAGGCACGCCTGCTGAGGCCTGCCCATGTTGCAGACTCGTGAGCAAAAGAAATAACGATGTTGTTTTAAGACAGTTTGGGGATGGTTTGTAATTGAGTAATAGATGGTGAGAACAGTGCCCTCAGTGATCTCTGGACGGAGGGACGCAGCACCCACTCTGTGGATGACTGACTGAGAACACAGGTGGGCATAGGGTTCCTTGTTCTGGGGGAGCTCCAGTTGGTTTGGGTCAGTGAAAGCTACTCCAGAGGGTCTGCCAGATGTGGGAGGGGAAGTGTCTCATGCCTGGAAGTGGTTTATGTTTATTTATTTATTTTTTAAGATTATTTGATGTGGACCATTTAAAAAGTCTTTATTGAATTTGTTACAACATTGAAAGTGGAAGTGTTAGTCACTCAGTTGTGTCCGACTCTTTGCGACCTCATGGGCTGTAGCCTGCCAGGCTCCTCTGTTCATGAAATTCTCCAGGCAAGAATACTGGGGTGGGTTGCCATTTCCTTCTCCAGGGGATCTTCCCAACCCAGGGATCAAACCCAGGTCTCCTGTATTGCAGGCAGATCCTTTACTTCCTGGAGCCACCAGGAAAGTTCATATTTACAACATTGCTTCTGTTTTATTTATTTATTTTGCTTCAAGGCACGTGGGAATCTTTACTCCCCGACCAGGGATCGAACCCACACTCCCTACACTGGAAAGTGAAGTTGTAACCACTGGACCACCAGGGAAGTCCCTGGGGGTTTCTATTTAATGGGAAATGTTTTCTTGGTACCAAAATGTTAGGTATTAGTTTTCAGAATAAGATATTTGGTCATTTTCCCAAAGGTTGCGAGGTCTGTGAATCCCTCCTGTGATCTTACAGCAAGCTGAGCTCCGGCCTGCAGAGAAATTCCTTTTTTTAAGCTTCCACTGAAACTCAGTAGAGACAGGGCTGCTGTGAGAGCAAAAGTGCACTGAGCAGGGTGAGTCAGTGGGGTGTCAAACAATACACTGAAATCCCCTGGAATAAGTTTCACCAAGTGGGGGTCTGAGATTTTGTTTAGAATTCATATTGTGTGATTACGCCTACAGCAGTAATGCCCACAAAGTCTTTTCGTTAGAACAACACTGACCTGTTATTATGTGAAAGGACAAGCAAGCACTCAGTAGCTCATTGCTTCCATCTCTTTGGCTGGATGGAGGTGCCCTGTATGGGTCACCATGGGGTTCCTGATCAAGGTCACTGCCATCAGTGGGGACAGAAAACATCACTAAGACAGCGGAAAATGTGGGCTGTAGCGTCCTCATCCACTCCACACCTCAGTGGCCCACACACATATCCAGCAGTTCTCTGCCCTCTATCCCAGCAACCTGGGAACCAACGTCCCAGGAGGGCCTCGGCCCCTAGAATGCACTGAGCAGACGTCCCCATCAGCATCCTCTCCTGAATCTCTGACTGTTGATAAATACACCCCAATTTGTGGATTCATAATAAGAACTAAAAGCATACAAATAATTGGAAACTGGAGAAGGAAATGGCAACCCACTCCAGTATGATTGCCTGGAAAACCCCATGGACGGAAGAGACTGCAGGCTATCGTCCATGGGGTCACAAAGAGTCAGACACGACTTAACAACAGCAAAATCTGAAACACCAACAGCTCCTCCCGCAAAAAAAAAACAAAATTAATAGTGCTCTAAGTTCATTACCAGGACCTTCTTTCCAGTCTGCATCAGTTTCCGGTGACTGCGTGGCTTGAACAGCAGACATGTTATTTTCTCACAGTTCTGGAGGCCGGACGTCTGAAATCAGGGCTGGTCCCTCTGAGGGCTGTGATGGGAGGATCTTTTGGCAGCCTCTCTCCTCAGCTTATGTCTCTTCACCTCACCTTCCCTCTGGGCCTGACTGTGTCCAAATTCCTTCTTTTTAGAAGGACACCAGTGATATTGGATTGGGGCCCACCTCAGTGACCTCATTTTAACCTGATTACATCTGTAATGACCCTGTTTCTGAATCAGGTCACATTCTGAGTTACAGAGAATCAGGACTCCAATATATGGATCTGGGGGGACACCATTCAACTCCTGATACAATGAAAATAATATTTGAATTTCTGTTTCTCCCTTTAGTAGGACTGAGGATGACTGCACAGTAGCCTAGACCAGCAGCATGGGTGATTTGGCAGGCAGAGGGCAGAGGGCACTGCCCTGGGGCCAGAAGGCTGGCTTTACCCTGTGGCCTCGGCCAGTCTCAGTGGAACCTCAGTCTTTCCGTGATGAGGCTTAGACCGAGTGGTCCCTTTGGGCCTTTCTGTCCCTGAGATTGCTCAGGGTCACTTGTCCCTGGCTTTAGGTCACATGAGGCATGGAGGCCTGTGCTGGGCTCACTCAGTATGAGTGTGAACAGAAGTGTGGTGGCCACCGGGGCACTCAGCCAGGCTGCTCAGGGTGGGCATGCAAAGGAGACACCAATAGGCCTCCCCGGGAAGGGCCAGGTTCTTGTAGCATCAAGAACAAGGAACCCGAGTTTCCCTTTCCCCCAGACTTTCCTCACTGCCAGCCCTACAGGAATTTCCCTTGGGGGCTGTATGGTCAGAGCAGCAGATGACACTCCTGAATGGCAATGACTAGGGCTTAACGCTAGAGCAGAGGGCTGGGCAGGGCATGACGAGAAGCTGGTGCCCCTTCCCCCGAGAGCTGCCGCAACTCCAGAGTAGAGAGTGTGGCTGAGGGACCATGGGAGGCTTGGCAGGGAGGGGCTGAGGAGTAAACACTTTGTCTTCCTTGCTTTGGCCTCTTGCCGGGCCTCCATATCGAGGGCCAGATGACAGGGTATTCTTCTCCTCACCCCTCCACCCCCAGGAGCAGCCTGGCTGGCCCTGACACCAACCCGCTGCCCAGCCCCCGCCAAGTGTGGCTGGTGCACATTGGGGCAAAACTGAGTAGGCACAGCCCTCACCGTGGAGGAGTGGGGATGATGCCCGGCTCATCCAGCACAGTGGGGAAGCCAGCCCTGCAACTGCGGTGAGGCCCGTCTGCTTCCGGGCATGAGCCCCAGCCTGAAGCTCCCTGCAGAGAAGCACCCCAGGAATGCCCAACAAGGGCTTAGATCGAACAGCAGATCCTAAGTCTGGGACAGTGGGAACAAATAGTTGCTTAGGCAAGTTTCACCCTAAACCAAGACTTGGGGACAGTAATTCTTGCAGAGCAAAGATGGCTGTGTGATTGCTTACCGTCGGGAGGTTCGCCCATGATTCCAGGGTTGGGGTGCGGGTCCCGCTCTGAGGTGCTCTGGTCTTGGGCAGCACCTGGCTCAGCCTGCCCTGCCCTCCCCTCCCTAGACCGCCTCCTGTATGCCTGGAGGAGTTGGGCACAGGGCTGAGGACCAGTGGGACCATGACATGGTCCAGGCTTCCAGAAACACGTGGGCCACAGGCCTGGAGCTCAAAAGGGTGGCAGAGGAAGGGGAAGAAGGGGCGGGCGGCTCAGATGGGCTGTTGCTCCCAGCAGCCTGCAGGGCTGCCCTGTGCCCCCTCGGTTCCCCTCCCCAGCCCTGCGGGCAGGCATGGCCGGGTGGCCCCATTTCTCATCCCTATCGATTATGCCAGCAGAGCCCTGCAGCACAGAATGTAAATCATCGTCCCTGGGGTATTTAACCCAGGGAGGGTTAGCTGGAGGTGGCATCCCTTATAAGTCCTGCATCTGATGTTTTTATATTAATTCCTATAGTAGCCAGATTAATTTTTATTCCACTGACTATTATCTCTTCTTCATTGACTAGGAGACATTTCTGAGCAGTGCGTATCTTGTGGAGTATCAGTCATTTAGTGGGGTGCTTCCTCTGGCTGCAAGTTTTTCATTAATGTAAAAGGAATGAAAATTCCTTTGCTTCAAAGACTCAGTCTTTGGAAATAACAATGCACAGGCCAGAAAGAGTCACTGCTGCCAGCACCACCACCACCACATATGTGCACTGTCTGGAGGGGCCTGTGAGCCCCTGACTAAGGGTGCAGAGTCCCCTGGCCTTCTCTCTTTCCTCAGCTTCCCCAGCCCCCCTTGGCCATGCACAGGACCTGAATCAGCCTCTATCAAGTGACCATGGCTTGGCAGAGACCGGGTCCTTGAGAGCCAAGCACGTGGTCATCAGGATGATGGCAATAACAGTCTAGCTCTGAGGACCCAGTTGAAGACATGGGTGTTAGGCGGAGAAAGCTGTCTGCAAAAGCAAGTGGGTCCCTGCAGAGGAGTGGAGCAGGCGTGTTCTGGGTGATGGCGACAGCCCACTTGCTCTGCAGATGAGAGAATCGTGTTTGCTGGAGACTCTCTGAATCTCCACCTCATACAAGAGTTGGATGGCAGTAGAATCCAGCCCAATCAAAGAGATGACCACCTTTACCTGCACAGTGAGTGTGCTGGATCGCCCAATGGACTCCATTGGGTCTGAGTCTCCCATGAGGGACCCAGCTGAAAAAACAGGTGTTAGGAGGAGACAGCTGTCTGCAAACACAGCTGGGTCCCTGCAGAGGAGCGGAGAAGGTGAGTTCTGGGTGGGCTCCCAGCGAAGCCAGGGCCGTGGCCATAAACTGGGGGCAGATGGAGGATGCGGACAGGGAGGAGACACAGAAGAGGGGAGGCTCGCTGGGAACAGGGCGTGCTGGCAGCAGAATGAAGCTGGCACCTTCAATTTTGAGATCTTCACCTGTGTCTCTCCCATTGCACCATGCTCTGGGGCGGCTGATACCCACCAAGTGGGCTGGAGACCAGTGGCATCAGCAGCCCCTGGGATCTAGTCCTGAGGACAGCCTGTCACCCTACCCCCACACCCAGAGTTAGAACCTGGGGGGCGGGCTCACAGTGTGTTTGACCAGCCTCGCACTAGAATTTGGAAACGGGGAGCAGAGTGAAGTGAGGCAAGAAGTCCAGAAAAGGAACAGCTGGGTTTGCACCTCAGCGATCTGCCTGGAAAATGGGGCACTGCTCCCACCCAGGTGGGTACTGTGACCCTGAATGAGTTAGAAGCTGCAGCCCAGGGCTGCCCCCACGTAGGTTCTCCATGAGAACCATGAGCCATGAGCCATTCCCACTCTTGCCCACTCAAGGCCTGCCTCCTCTTCTAGGAGAGATGATTCGGGCCTCAAAGCTTTACCTCCCAGGGAAACCTCACTCAGCTTTTCTTCTAGGGGTCAGATATGCATAATTCAACCTTTAGGATTTTGAGATTGCTGATAAATTACAGACACAAATGGGTAACCAGGCAAAGCCCCTCTGTAGCCTGGGTATCCACCTGGGAAATAAAACAGAGGTCATTCCCTCCTGCCCCCTGCCACAGGCAAGGTCACAGGAGCCCCCAGAGACGACACATAGTTTATGGGCTGCTTTAATTTGTGGGTAGCTGCTTCCAAGACAATCGTAAAGAAAACAAAAAAAAGGTTGTGAATGGTGTTAGAGAATCAGCCGTATCCAAGCGTCTGGATCCTGTAAGGAAACAATTATGAGGCAGGAGCGAAGCTTTAGAAGATCTTAGGTGCTTCATCCAAACTCTCTTCTTCCATCCCTGAGGTGGACTCCTGATGAGGGTCTGGGCAAGTCCCAGGGGCGGAGGAGGTAAGCTCGGGGCCCCGGGGCGGGGGTGAGGGGGGAGAGCAGGCACCCAGGTGCCTGCTCAGTCCCAGCCTCTCTGCATCAGTCTCCCTGTTCAGTCATTGCCTGACACAGCCCTGGATGAAATGACCAGGACAGGGAGTGATCTGGTCATTTAGATAAATACATTTTGCGGACCAGCCATCAGGTTCCTGTGAGTGGGAGGGGGGATTGGGGAAGGGAAGGGGAGCTGCTGTGAGTGAGGAGGATGCTTCTAAGTTTCTGAAACAGCTTTCTGTGAGACCCGAGGGGTCTGGGGCAAGGAGAGGGTCTGAGACAGGCCTCTGAGGGCCAGGGCTAGGGGGTGGGAGATAGAGGGGCGGGGTGGGAGATGGAGGGGCAGAGTGGCAGGGCAGAATTATCCACAGACATGGAAAAACCGAGGTTGAGTTTCTCAGTTACAGCAGTTTTTCAGTTACAGGAGTGGTTGAAAATGTGGTTCCAGGTGTCCTCAGAAGTCACCTAAGGGAAACGAGGGGCCCTCCCTGAAATCAGTGTGGAGTCTTGGTATATTGATTGATTAGAACCCTTCTCCTGTCTCCAGGAGATGTCCTGTGTGGAGAACAGCACAGACACAGCGGTCCCTTCTCTCTCATCCCCCACCACCCCAGTGCTCATCTCACAGCTGTATTAGGAGGTGGCCTGCTGTGCCCACAAAGTTCACGTGGGCTTCCTCTCAGTTCCATCCATGTGTTTTCTGCGAGCCAGGTCCTGGGCCTCCCTGTGTGCCCCCAGCCCATCCACACCCACGTGTGGTGGGAAGACAAGCCCGAATTCTGCCTGGCTCAGCCAGGGGGGCTCCCCAGAGTCACAGCACAGACGATCTGCAGTGAGTTCTTCCACGCTGGCCTTGTTCAAGGATAGGTTGCAATTCGCAGAGGTTGCAACTGCATCCACCCCCTCACAATGCAGCCCGTGTCTTGAGGGGCAGGGCAAGGGCTGAGCAGCACACACAGAGTAGTAGGAGCAGCCACACCAGTGGCTGCTTGGTGTCCAGGCCAGAGCTGGGCAGAGGGCAGCCGCAGGGCTCCCTGGAGGTCCTGGGGCAGAGCCCGGGATGGGCAGGTGGGGACCTGTCTCTAAGCCGGAAGGGAGAAGCTTCCAGACATGATTGCATCTGACCTTCTCCTCATGTCTCCTCTCTCTGGCGTAGGGCCTGCAGTGAGCTCAGCTCCTTCGTACTCCTGGGCTTCAGCGTGGGGGAACTTTGTAAAGTTTCCAACCCACAGAAAATTGCCAACCTCTGGAGGCTTGAGAGGGACCCACGACCTCCACACAGAGCCCTTCTCATCCCTGTGGACCTCTGTGGGAGGGAGGAATTGGGGGTGGTAGTTGGGAGAGCTGCTCTGAATGAGGAGGGTGCTTCTAAGCTTCTAAATCAACTTCCCGAGAGACCCTCCACCCCCTACCCTGCTGGCCTGTAGCACCAAGGTCTTCAGAACCTTCCAGAACATTCCTCAGTTGAGCAATCCCAGCCCAGGGCCAATCCCCAGGGAACTTGGAGAAAGAGACGCTCCCCTTGCTGAGGATCCCTGTATCCTTCTGTTTAAAGGGCCAGAGAGAGGAGAAGGATTCTGAGCTTTTAAGAGAAGGTCTCTCAACAAACACTTCCTGATGCTTGTCTGACACTAAAAACCTATTAAAGTCATAAACTTCTCCTGCAGAACACGTCTCAAAAATGTATTTATCTAAAGGGCATCTGTGTTTGGTCTCAAACTCAAACGCTCCAAATGTCAGGCCCCGAATGATTTGTTTGAGGCATCTTGTTCCCTCCCTGTGAATTGTCTTCCGGCTCCAGCCCTGCTGCTGTCGCCCCTTCCGCTGATGTTTACAGACTCAACAGGCTTCTGTTCACACTGAAGAGGCAGCCCAGAGGGAGAAGGGGCGCAGAGGGGTATGAGTGTGCACCGGTGAGGACTGATGCTGTCGCAGCAGATGGCCCTGCCCTACCTCCTGCCTCCTGAATGCACCTTGCCCAGGCTGTCTTCTTAGCTTCCAGGGCCATTCCTCACAGCAGGTCATCCGACTAGCACCCTGAGTCCTCACCATGTCCCCATGGAGAGGGCCAGGAGATAAATCCAGCACAGTTAAGCCAGGAAGCAGGACTTCCCTGGCTGTGCAGTGGTTAAGACTCTATGCTCCTGATGCTAGGGACATGGGTTTGATCCCTGGCTGGGGAACTAAGATCACACATACTGCAGGGCATGGCCAAAACAACAACAACGAAAACAAAAAAACCCAGGAAGTACACTGCATGCATGTGTGTGTGCTCAGTTGCTTCAGTCGTGTCTAACTCTTTGCAACCCCATTGACTGTAGCCCGCCAGTATGCTCTGTCCGTGAGATTCTCCAGGCAAGAATACTGGGGTGGGTTGCCATATCCTCCTCCAAAGATCTTCCCAACCCAGAGATCAAACCCATGTCTCCTGTGACTGCTGCAATGCAAGCAGATTCTTTACCACTGAGCCACCAGGGAAACCCAGGAAGCATACTAGGTTCCCTTCAAATTATTAACATGGTGCATCTGAGTACCGGCTGGGGAGAGGGATACCTTGGAGCCCAGACTTCTGAGTGATGATTAAGAGTTGAACAACAGAGGGGGGCCAGGAGCAGGCAGGAAGGGCTTTCTAGACAGAAGGAACAGCCGGTGGAGGTCAGTGGCCAGAGAACACATGCAGAGTCTGAGGCCACTGGGGGCGGGGTGGCTTGGGAGCAGAGGGATGAGGGCCTGGAGAGGGGCTAGATGCTGAGCTCCCAGCCCCAGCGAGCAGGCCCTTGGGTCTCAGGCTGCTGCACAGAGTCCCCTGACAGCCCTTCATCACCGCATATTAATATGCATAAGCTCATCAGCCCCTTTCCAAAGAGGCCCCTGAGAACAGGGCTCTCCAGCGCCCACTCTGCCTACAGGAGGCAGGGGTTTCAGGAGACGTGGTCAGGCTTGGTGCTGGGTCTGGAGGGGAACAGAAGATTCCCCAGGACAAGAGAGAGTGTGCCCAGGGGGAACCCCAGCAAGACTGCTGCTGGTGGGGGTGGGGGCTCTGGCACTTTCAATCCACCAGGAAACAGAGTGGAAGCTGCTGGATCAGGGATCCCACTGGGACTCAGCAGGCTCTGGTTTCTCTGCTCTCCCCACAGTGGGGGAGGTTTGGGCTAGGAGCCTGCCCAGCCCCCCAGGAGCCCCAGTGAGAGGCTGGGAAGGTGTTTCTTAGAGCATCAATGCCCAATAAGTACACTAGCCATGTATGACTACTCAATTTTACATTATTATAAATTCAGTTCCTGAGTCGCACCATCCACATCTCAAGTGCTCCAAAGCCACACTTGGCTAGTGGCCATCACATTGGATGGAACAGAGGAGGAAGTTACCACCATCACAGAACATTCTGTGGACAGCACTGGGGATGAAGGCCAGGCTGCCAGCTTCTCAGCAAACAGGGGTGCTGAGGGGTGCCCACCTGGGCTGGGTAAGTGGTCTACAGCAGAGCTGGGAGCTACCCCACCCCCACCATGCACCTAGGTTCAGATAGCCACCTTTAGGGAGGTGTTGGAGAGGAAGCAATGGGGGCACCCTAGATCTACCAGAGACAGTGCCCCCCCATACCTGGGGCTCCTGCCATCACTGAATAAGGTCTTAAGGAGCACTTCCTGGATTGGGGTGAAGAGCCTGGGGGTCAGCCAGTGCCCTGCTGCTCGTGGGCCTGTCTGTAAGCACAGGGGGCTGGGGGAGCCACACAGGTTGTGCCCTCCCACAGGCAGGTGGCCGGCCCCCCTCCCCCTCCCTTCCAGGGACAGCGGCACCCCCACACACACTGCCCCAGCACCCGCAGGCCTGAGACGGATGTGCCTGGAGCTGCACCCACCCCATCCTGGGCAAGGAGGCCTCGGAAGCCATTTACAGGACATTAAGTCAATGGACTTCCTATTTGTCAACACACCAAGAACGCAGCAGGCTTTTTCCGCTCCGAAAGATTGCCTGGCTCAGAGCATTCACTCTGCCAATCCTGCAGACTGTAACCCTCTCAGAGACCAGAACTGTACCTTCTAGAGGGGTGAGGTGAGGCTGCCGAGGAGGTGCTTCCCAGGGAGACAAAGACCTCTTATCCCTGCTGGGGCAACAGAAGAAACCCCAAGGCCCACCCTGTCACCTCCCTGCTCCCCCGCTCCCTGTGGGCAGCACCATCCCCACAGCTCTGTCTTCTTTGCCCAAAGTCAACTCCTTGGGACATCCACCCTGACAGACACCCTGCCTGGCGTCCCTCCCCACCTGGGGTCACTTGTGAATGCCCTGTGTGTCTGTGCCTTACCTGTTGGCGATTGTCCTTGAGAAGCATCCCAAAAGGGGGATCTTGGCTTAGCTCACTGTAGTTTGAAAAGGGTGCGGGGAAAATAGTCAGTGCCCAGCAAATATTTATTAAATAGATGAATTTTTCAAGAAAAGCAAATGGTAAATGTGCAGATTGGGTGAAATACAGACTCGGATATGAATTTTTGAGCAAAAACAAGGCTTAACTTCATGCTTGTTGATCATTTTAGGTTACATGACCAGGGATGGACATCCAAGGCCGCTCCCTGTGCACAGACCCTGGCTAAGCAACCCTGCCACAAGACAGACCTCCCTGGCTTTGGGATTCTGCCCTCCCGAAGCACATGCTACCTGTCACCAGTTTTGTTTTGTTTTTCCACTGTGGGCCACAGACCAAATGTAGATGCATCATCCATCTTACCTGAAGGTTTTGCCATTTCAGTCTGGAAACCGGAGAAGTCATAAATAGGTTTTGTGATGGTAAAGGTAAGCTTAATTTTTCATTCACCTCTAGCTAATAACTGATGGGGAGGTTCGCCTTTGCTTCTAGAAGCAAAAGGGAAAAGAAAAGGCTTCCCAGTGACAGGATAATTTGTCAGAAAGTTATGAGTGAGCATAAGCAGGGTTGTATAGGAAGTGTGTATTGAATGATATGACATACTGGCTTCTAATTGCTGCTGCCTTTCTGATCAATAATACATGTTTTCAAAAAGCCTTCTGTTTGCATTTACACAATGGACTGTAACTACTGCAAAGGATCCATTAAGATCTATTTTAAAAAGTGCATTCGTAAAAACTTGTCTAAATCTGCATTACGAGGCAGATTATGAAACTGCCCTGGGAGATGTTTTTTCTAAAAAGCATTCAGGCCATATCTGTCAGACTGGCCAATTCGAGCTCCCTGTTACTGCTATGGCTTGCTTGTAAGCTAGGACAGGCCTTCTCCTTGGTGTCCCTGACGCAAGAGGCGGGCACTACTAGGCCTGAGGTCCCATCAGGTTCCAGCGGTCTCTGGCCAGTGGTACCCTTGGGCTGGGGACTTGATGTGAGCAAAGCCCCCAAAGCCTGGGTGAGGTATGAGCATAAATCAACCCACCACTCCTGAATGTGTAATTATACGCTCAGATAAGTGCTGCAGTGGCAAAGAGGACTCTGGGGTTCTAGGGTTCTCTCTCCTTCCACTGAGAAAGCTGTAGGTCCTATGGGGAGGGCTGGAGACAGGCATTGGCTCCTGCAGGCTGGTATCATTGGCTGCCATCCCCTTACAGGTGTGACTTGTTACCTGTGCAGGTGGGAAGCCAGAGCTGAGGGCAGCAAACAGCTCGTTTTAGGGGCCACCTGTGTTCTGTGCTACCTGAGCAATGTCCACCGACCACTCTGGTCTTGGCCTCAGCTTCCACAGCTGACGGCAATCAGTGATAATAAGGACAGCTCCTGCCCATTGCTGCGGATTCACCTGTCCTCAGGCACCTAAGGGGAGGGAGCTCTGCTTTCCTGAGGCCCAGAGATGTTGCAAACATGCTGAGGTCACACAGACCAGAGAGAGACAGTTGGGATACAACTCAGAACCCCCACCTGCAACCTTCACACCAGGTCGCTGCCCCCAGCCTACCACCCAGACAGCATCTTGGACTTTAGAGGACCCCTGGAAGAAAAGCCAAAAAAAAAAAAAGCTCATTTTCTAGAGAGCTAGAAATGGTGCTGATTCTGTCAAAGCTTCATTTGGGTTCAGCCTGACAGCACTGCCAGGTAGTTACTGTATTATTACCTCCGTGTTCTAGTACATGATGAAGACCCCGAGGCCCCAGTGATTCAGCTAGCCTGATTCTTGTGCTGTGGGGAGGAATGGAGAAGAGATGCTTCCAGAGAAGGGGGAGGGAAGCAGGCGAGGGAGGAAAAGAAAGAACAGAGGAAGGAAGGGAAAAGAGCAAGGTGGGGCCAGAAATTCAGAGGAGAAAAACAACTCCATGGGGTGGCCCATGGAAGGGTGATCGAGGCAAAGAGTTGACATCAGGCCTTCTGGTGGAGGTGGGCCTTGTCTGGGTCTCATAGATATGCAGGAACCGAGGCCAGCAAGCCCAACACTTCACCTCTGCCCTCTCCTGGATGATTGTTTGGTCAGGTCCCTGGGTATACACATGGGGGAGAATGTGCATCCGCGTCCCTGTACATGACACAGGTATACGCTCATGCATACATGGGGACAGAACTACACACAGGAGGCTCCCTGGACTTTTTTCTAAGAAGAAGGCAATACCCCCACCATAGTGTCAGATGTCCTCAAGACCCCCGGTGGTGGTGGAGAGGGAGTGCAAGGGCCTGAGGGGATCAGGCAGGAGCAGAGTGTCCAATGGGCCCTTGAGGTGGTCACCCAGAGCATGACTGGACATTCAGCCTGACCGGTGTCAGCCAAGGCTTGGCCGGGGCGGTTCAACAAGGGTGGGGCCAGTTGGAAGAATGAGCCAGGCCACCCTCTTCCTTCTGCGTCCTCCTGCCACAGGAGCCTCTGTGTAACAAAGAAGTCTCTCTTGGGATCTCCCTTCCTAATTCAGGTCTCTTCACTGTGCACAGGCCTGAGCTCTCAGCTCAGGTATACGCTCATGCATACATGGGGACAGAACTACACACAGGAGGCTAGCACCAGAGGTAGGGCCTGTCCACACCCAGGGGAGTCTGCCACGGCCAATTCCTGCCCCAGAGGTCCAAGGGCCTGAGGCCCTGGGAGGGTGAGGCAGGCAACACAAGGTCTGGTGGCCGCAGGGTGGCTCTCCTGAGCTGGTAGCACTGTGCCCTGGCCTTCTGCCAACAGGCTGGCTTGGACATCTCGGCTGGCAGAGCCCCCAGCCAGCCTGTCTTGGCAGCTCCTCCTCCTGACGGCGAGTGACTTCACTTTGACTTCATATCTGCAGTGATGTGTATAGCTCTTACTCAGCCCTGAGCTCGACCAGGCAGGAGGGTGTGGCTCTGTGCACAGCAGGAAGAAAAGACCCTGAAATAGGGGCACCTCAGGCCTAGGGACCTGGGATCCTCCCACCCCAAAGTCCCATGTGCTTCCCATTCCTCTGTGCCTCGGTGGGGGCCAGACCTCAAAAGGCAGCTGGGAGGCGGGAGAAGAACAGTGGACTTTTCCCACAGGAGGGTAGCACTCACCTCCCACCTCAACCCAGAACCTCCACGTTAGGGACCCAGAGTCTTCCCTCTTTAGTATCAGATGTGTTTATGGGCATCATTTCTTGGGGCAAAATTAAATTCTTTTGGGTTCCAGTTCCTCCTTGCTACTAGTTCTGCTACCCTGTCAGCCCCACATGCTAAGAATTCTAATGTGTGATGGGGGAGACAGGGTATTACCCTCCAAGCATCCCATTAGAGCCAGCTCCCCGTCTCTTTGACAGGTGTGCCCAGTCAGATTCCTGTTTTCTTTGGCTGGACCAGTCCTAAAGAGGGGTTCACAAACTAACGCTAGGACACCCCCAAAGGGACTACGGAAGCCACGCGCCAGGCGCACCCCTGGAGTGCGCAGAAGGCGCGCCGGCTCGCGGTCCCTCGCGGGGGCTCTTCCCCTCCTCCCGCCTCCGGCCCCCAGGGAGGCCGCGCTCCCACCGCACCTCCCCCCTCCGAGAAATGACGGAGGATGCGCGCCGCTCCCGGAGCCTGGAGGCGGGGCGCCTGCCTAGTCTGCTTGTCCGCTCCGGCGCACCCCCAGCCAGTCCGCCCAGACCCCGCATCCCCGCCTGGTTTCCCTGCCCTCTCTGGGCGGCAGGGAAGGTCGAAGCGCAGAGACAGCGAGAGGGCGCACAGGCTGAGGAAGAGTGACTGTGCGTGCGGAGGTGCACGGCTTGGGGCTGCGGCTGCCAGGCCGGTACCCAGGTCCCGCACCTCGCCCCTACTCGTGCCCCGCCCGGCCTGAACCCCGCGTCAGGCTCTCGTCTCCTGACCCTCGCCCCGGGAGAACCGCACCAGGCATCGCCTGGGGTGGTACCCCGCGCCCCGCCCTTACTCCCGCACCCTGGCCCCGCCCGCCCCGCCCCCGGCCCGCCCCCGGCCCGCCCCCCTCGCCGCCCCGCCCCGCCCCTGCCCTCGCCTCGGGCACAGCCCGCGCCCTCCCTGCCTCAATCCTGCGCCGGGAGCCCCGCGCACAGCTGCGGAGAGTGCCCGGGAGCCCGCGCCCCGACGCTCGGCGCCCGCAGTGTTTGCTGCGTCCTCCGCTCCGGGACAGGCATGGGGCGGCCCGGCTGAGCGCCGCACCCCGCCTCTGAGCCCCCCAGCCCAAAGAAGCGTCCCTCTCGCCGCGGCCGCAGCGTGCATCGGCGATGGCGATGGCGAAGGTGACGGCCAGCGCCGTGGGGCTGCGGTTGCTGCTTCTGCTGCTGCCCCTGCTCGGCGAAGGTGAGTTCTGTCGGGGACTGGTGTCCGCGGCGGCCGGGGTGAAGTTGGCGCCGCGCGGTGGAGTGGACGCGTTCGAAAACGCCTTTCTGTTTGCGGCGGGCAGCGGGCCACGCAGTTACTGGCCGCCTGGGCTCCACTGGGAGTGGGTGGTGTGGCGGGCAGCGCGCCCCGGGCCCCAGGCTGGGCGGGTCTCGGGCCGGGGCGGGACACGGGCCGGGCGGCCAGGGTCGGTGCCCAGGGCCCGAGTCGCAGGCGCGCTTGCCTGCCTGGTTGCGCCTCGCGCCACAGCGGCGTCTCGGGGCGAACCGAGCGGATCTTGTCGGTGTTTCGGTGCAGGTGGGGGAGGACGGGTAAGGTAGCCCTAGAAAGCCTACCACTGGAGCAGGAGGAGTTGTGTTTCTGTGAACGATTGCTCCGTCTTGGTTTCCTTTTCGCACTCCACGTCGGTGCGTTTCTCCTCCAGCTCTGATATCCTCTGTCAGGTGAGAACGGAGGAGATCTGCTTTTTTTAAAACGGTTGCTTTTCCCTTGAGCGTTCTCGCCACCCTACTCCTTAAAAATCCCACAAGCCTGTGGTTTCCAGGGAGGCTGCCCTCGAGGGCCCGCTAGGGCTGGCCCAGCGCCGCCGGCCCTGGCTCCAGTCCCACCCGCGTCTTTGGAATCCCCTGCTGTTGCCCCGCAGGGGCACCTGAAGGTGCGGCCTTTGGCACATTTGACGGTTCGGGGCCAACCTGCACCAAGCGCTTTGACCATCCTGAAGTGGAGTAGGGCTGTGAGTCATCAGCATCGGTGCTCGGAGGATTCGAAGTGGCTTTGCAAAGGCTGGTCACTGCCCCCACTTCCAAAACTCTTGACAAGATGAATGAACCTCAAGGCTGTGGAACTTTGCTCGTAACCCCCCTTGGCCACGAATTTTAGTTTCTCTCAAATTGTCCCCGATTTCTCTTTCTTAAATACTTACATGTATGCACCAAATTTCCCTCTGAGAGTAGCCCCCGCCACCCTCCCCCACCTTTCCCTGCGGCATTTGGGAATACAAGAGGTAGTGGTTCCCTGCTTCTGGCCCTGGGTCCTGCACAGACGGTTCACAGGCCTGCCCAAGGTTTCATTTCTGTGACTGGATCCTAAGCTCAAGAGGCAGATACTTACACTAGGATGGGCCCCCAGACCATCACAAGAAAGGCAGGGAGAAATCCTTTCCATGCCCTGGGGAAGAATGGGGGAAGCATTGGGAGTCTGCGGTCAAGGTGCTGTGAGGGGGAAACAGGCAGGAGAATGCTGAAGACAGCAGAAGTAAACACAGACAAGGTGTTCAGAAGATCTCTTGTAACTCTGCGTTGCAACTTTGTAGTGATGGGTGGGTGATCAGGTGAGAGCCCGAAGCCAGGGTGGGCTGGGCGGCCTCAGAACCTAGCAGAGGACTTCCCATGTCTTTCCTATGCTTAGCCAGGGTGTCAGCCGAGGCTAGGAGGACTGGCCTGGGAGCGGGGCTGCTAGCATGGACCTGTGACACTTGGTAGGAATGCAAGTGGCTTTTTCACAGCCTGGCCTCACGGAGTTGGGCGGTGGGAGAAAGGCCCTCCAATCCAGGGAAAGCAGGTCTCCTCCCCACCCACTCTTCCAAACGGGATGAGTAAGAAACCATGATTGGTGACACTTGAGAGTGGAGAGGTGGCCCCGCGGTACCCAGGAGGAGACAGCTGGGCTTTTGGAGAGGCCTGCGGGCACATTTTACTCAGAGTGGCAGTCCTGGAGCTCTCTCGGTGTGGTGCTCCAGGCTGCCACGAGTGAGCCCGGGCCACTGCTCCGGGACTCGCCCAGGCTGGGAGTAGCTCGGCCTCGGGGCGCCCCCTTGTGGATGCAGCCCTTCAGTGGCCGTGCCTGTTACCTGGGGGATGGGCTGGGTCTCTAGAGGGCGAAAGCCTTCCCTGCAGCCTAGACCTGCCTCCCCAAGACCGGAAGCTCTCTTCTGTGCTGGACGACTGATGATAGGCGGGGTAGGGAGGCAACCAGATGGAGCGGCAGTGGTCTCGACCCGAGTGTTGGGGAAGGAAAGCACTGCCTCAGGGCTGGCAGGGATGGGCTAGAGGGCTCAGGGGTGCTCAGAGCAAGGTCATAGGACATCACCAGACCCCTAGAGTGTGCCCCCCTCCACGTGTACACACTCTCACTGTGTAAGAATGCACACGCCTTCAGAAAAAGGTGCCATCCCAGACACAGACTCCCAGAGTAGAGCAGGACTTCTCACCCACACTCTGGAATCTGTGTGAGGACACACATGGGCACACACACACACTCTTGAATCCATGCTCACACACTCTCACACTCACTCGTGGTGATCACTGAGACACCACTGCCCTTTCTCAAGGATACGTGATCATGAGGCCTGTGGACACACTCACACCCATGCTCAGCCCCTCACACTACACCCTCATCTGGGAAACCCAGCCCCTCTCCCTGCCACTCCCACACACTGGGACCCCTGCGTGTATACATAGGGAAACCTGCCTCTCCCTATTCACATGCAGGGGGCACAGCCCATCCACCTGGGACATCCTGGATCCAGAGCTAAAGAACTCCCATCTAGAAGTTCTCAGAAGAGTGTGTGATGTTTTGCTGCTCCAGTGCAGGTACAGGCGTCCCTGTGGCATGGATGAAGAAACTGAGTCCCAGCTTCCAGGGCTCGCCCTGAATGTCTCAGGCTGACCGCTCACCCAGCACCTTCTCCCTGAACCCCTGCTCTTCCTCACTAGGCCTCACCTCTCCCATCTTCCTGGCCTGGCTTCTGGGGTCCCATTTTGCTCAGCACCTCTGCCCACAAGGAGAGACCTGTCCTCCATGCCTGCATGCCCCTGGGGCCTTTCACTCCCAGTACTGGCCATGACTTACAGCCTGCTCTCCAGGCTGTGGGCCCTGCCTCTCTGCAGTTGGACCTGGGAGTGCCACTTTTGCCCGGACCAGCAGGTGCCAGCGCAGCCCCTCAACCAGGAAGGCTGCTCTGTTGACCTCTTTGTTTCTCTTTCTGCCCCTTCCCTCTCTGGCCAGGGACGAGTGGTGGTCCAGTCGTTCACCAGGCTCACCTGGGTCCAGCCTTCTTTCTCCTCCATCACAGCCCCCTAAGCCCTTCTGGCCTCTGGGAGCTGCCTGCGCCCCCCACTGACTGTCCTGGGCCCTAGCAGAGTCCAGCTTTCTGAGGAAGCAAGGGGCTGGGTCAGCTGGTAGGCTCCTAAGGGTGGGGTCTGCGAGCAGAGAGCAAATGGAGAGGTTTATTGAGACCATTGCAAAATTGCCTTTATCCTGCAGAATTGCGTTAGGGATGGCTAAGTAAATCACTGTTTCCTTGGTGGTGTAAAGAAAATGGGATTCTTTCACCTAATGGGGTGCTAATGGCCTTTTAGCCAGGGGAGGAGAAAACAAATTAAAAATTATGGTATCTGTTAAACTGGAGTATGGGGTGCCAAGGCGGTGGGGGGGGCGGGGGGTTGGCCAGGAAGCTGCTGCCTTGTCTGAGGCCTTCTCCCCCTGTGACCCGAGAGAGGTGTCCTCTGCCCATTGGTCTTAGCTGGATAAGGTGATGCCAGCAATGGCCACCCCAGGGGGCTCACGGCCTGCTGATCCTGTGCTCAGCACCGCCTGTCTGCTACTCACTGTATCTTCCTGAAACCCTGAGGGATGTGGCCTTGTTTTCCCGTTTCACATGTATGGAAACTGAGGCTCCCACGGCCTGTGTACCTGAGCCCGTGAAGAGGACTTCATGACTGTGCCCTGGTCCTCTGGTTTTCAGCAAGCCCCTCCTCTGGGCCAGCGGTGGTGGGGACCTGCGACAGGGCTCAGGAGGGGTCCTGGGAGGGGAAGGTGGCCTGAGCCTGCTCACCCACTGGTCACCCTCTGGTGGGGTGCTCCGGGGGCCTGAGGGACAGCCTGGCCTGGGTCTGGGACAGAAGTGTGCTGCCATGCTCCCCAACGCCTGAGTCAGGAGCCCCCAGGACTCTGGCTGATTCTCAGGTGGGACTGCTACTTTAGCTGATGTCTTGGAGTCCTACAGGTCCAGGAACTGCCTCCAGGTGGGTCCTGTCATAACTGGCCCCAGGGGAGGGGACATGCTAGTGGTGTAGGCTGAGAGTGTGACCCCTGCACCCGCCTCTGCTTAGGGACCTGGAACCTGACAGAAGCCACTGTGCTGGGGAGTGGGGGGTGGGGGCTGGGCTTCAGGGCGCATGGATACAACTGTGTCTCCTTACCTGGACTCCAGGACACTATGGGAGAAGAAAGTGCCCACTGTGCACCCCAGGAAAGAGGCAGAGCTGGAGAAGTGCCCCTCACAACAGTATTGCTTCCTTCTATCCAGAGGAAGTGGCTAGTTTCCACTGTGGAGACCCATTCCCTTCCTGTGGATGTGGGGGAGGACACTTCCTTGTGTCAGGGTTGTGTTTGGGCTCCAGTCCCTCATCTCCTCCTCCTCTTCATTTCTTTCTCTTCTTTCTCCTGATTTTTGCAATTGTTTTTCTGAGAGAGTGACTTAATAGTAACAATAACACTACTGGTGCTGCTGCTGCTGCTGCTGCTGCTGCTGCTGCTAAGTAGCAGCCCACAAACACCCTCTGAGGGACCACCTGCCACCCAGGGAGCTTCTCCAGGACTAGGGGTGCACCCGGGGAGACCGCGGAAGGTGACTTTGACCTCAGAGCTGTCTCCCTATAGGAGAAATGGGGAGTAAAGGAAGCGCCAAGCAGTCACTCATCACAAACGTGTGTGTGTGTGTGTGTGATTTCAAATGGAAGTCTGTGGCGGAAGGCAAGCTGGGGGGCTGGCGGGCAGGGTGGGAGGGGGGATGGTGGCTGCCAGGCAGGAAAGGGGCCCTCCTGGCCTTGGGCCACAGGGTATGATGGCAGTGGAGGTCGTCCCCCTCTCTCCTTCCCTCCCTCTCACTTGCTTCCCCTGGGTCTTCAAGGGCCGAGTGCTATGCTTTATGGGTGGGTGCGCTTCAGCCCCTGGAAGGCTGGGGGGTCGGTATGACTCAGAGAGATCAGCCCAGGATGTCCCTCTGAGGGCCATGACCTAGGTGGGCTCAGGGGTCCTGAAGACTCAGGCCTCCAGAGCCCACACGACTTTCCCTCCCTGCCCCAGAGCAGCGGAGTGGCAGCCCAGGCCCCCCCCTTCCAATCCCCCCCCTTCCAACCCCGTGTTCCCATGCTCAAGGGAGGCTGTGGATCCCTAGACAGGGCTCTGCCACACCTCAGAGGACCTTCAGGCTGAAGCCCTGGGAGCCCCTGTGGACGGGGCCCACCTCTTGCCTGGCTTCGCTTCCCAACCCTCCCACCATCCACCTTCCCTGAGCTGTGGGCCAGACGAGACTGGGGCTTCCATCAAGCTCTGGCCTCACAGCTGGGTAATTGTGGGACCCCCTGGCACCTGTCCCTGAGGCTGGAGACTGTAAGCCAGTGGCCCTATGAGCTGTCCACTCCGAGACCCTGGGCAAGGTGGGGTGAGGTGAGAGAGAGCAGTGAGGTAGAACTGACGCCCCCTAGAAAGTGTGGTTGGGGGGTGATGACGCCAGCAGGACCTTGGGGAAGGCAGTTCAGCCACCACCTGGGCCCTCAAGGAGAGCAGGTGGCCAGCCCTGAGCAAACACCTCTGTTTGCTTTTGCCTGCTGAGTGGCTCCACAGAGTATATAGCAGCCAAGGCACCACTGTAGAAAGGTCACCTGTGCACCTGGACAGGTGTGTGCCCACCTGTTGGTCTGGCCGGTGCAGGCTCTCCATGACATCAGTGATACCTAGTGGGGCTGGGGACCTCTGTGGCAGGCAGGGCCCAGTTCTGGGACCCACTCAGGGGAGACACCCCTGCCTCTGCAGACCCAGGTCCTGGGGGCGGGGCTGCAGCCCACCACCCTCAGATTCAGGTACTGTGACTTTACTTTATCCCTGTCTTAAGCCTTCGCTCTTCTGACCTGGGAGCTACTATCTGGGTTCCACAGGACCCTGGGCTCCAGAGAAGTACCCAAGGGGCAGGGTGGCCGGGAGAGGGAAGCAGAGCTCCAAGCTGTGCCCTGAGTACCAGCTCTTGACTGTCCTGTGATTGGAGAAAGGATTCTGCTTCTGAAACAATCAGAACCTCCCTGGTGAGACGATGGACATCACAACTGGTTCTAGTCCCCGATTCCTGCCTATGGGATTGCCAGAAAATTCCAGTGGCTCTTAGTCTTAGCAAAAGGGGAAAAGAAACCATGTAAGTTCCTAAGCTTTAATTAACAAAAATAGGAAAAAAGAAAGTATAAGTTCCTAAGTTTCTACTAATAGCCTGGAAAATGCTTGGGGAGATATACGTTCTGTGTGCCAGAACCTGAGAGTGAGACAGGTGTGGGGGTGGGGAGCGATCTGGCAGTGCACAGCGTGGTGGTAGGAGTCCAAGTGGAGGGAAAAGAGTTTATGGAATTTCTTCCTCAAGTTTTTCTGCTCCTAAAACAGTTAAAGACACAGATACAGGGAAAGACCCAGAAGCTGGGGGGGGCTGGTCCTGAGTGGGCTTTCTCCTTGCATCCTCCCCCAGCCTGCCCTTCCAGCATTGCCTGTGGCGCATTTGCTGCTCTTTTTTTTTTTTTTTCTTACTAGGAAGGAGAAAGGATGGAATCAGAGCTCCATTCTGCAACCTCTTAGCCATGACATGGGTACAAGGTTACCATGCACTCTGTGCTGTGGGCACATGCTTTGCCACTGGGTTGAGCCTCCTCATCAGATTGGCACCTGCAGGGGATCTTTACAGGAGACCACATGTGACTCCACAGAGCCTTGAGAAATCTCCCCTGGGACCCTCTTGAATCTGCTTCTGCAGCCTCCTATCTCCCGTACCTATGTGAGCAGGAAAGACTGTGAACTTGGGGGTGACAGAAACCCCCAGTCTCAATGTCTCAACACTGTTCATTTGTCTCCTGCTCCTGCCCCTCCCCCGCCCTTGGCACCACTCCACACCTGACTGTGTGCACAGAAGGGACCCAGAGCTCTGAGGAGTCAGGCCTGTAGGGCCCTGGGCTCTTTGCCCATGTCCACAGGCTGGAATCACATCACAGGGTCCTTCTCTCTGCAAGAGAAGCCAGTGTGCATAGGAGAGCATGGTGGTTAGGTGGGATGCACACTGGGGCACCTGTGCAGGCTCCTGGGGTCCGCTCTGGACTTGTGCCCCTGCGCCCCTGCCTCTTCCAGGGTGGTCTCTCCTGTGGAGATGGGGGGAAGAAGAACGGGGTGGTAAACAATTAAAATTCACTTCTTTTGAGGTATGAAATTCACATAACAAAATGAAAGTGAAGAGTTCAGTGGGATTTAGTACATTCACAGCATTGCATATTCATCACCCCTGTGTAGTTCCAGAACATTATTGTCAGCCCCCCAAAGGAAACCCCATACCCATTAGGCAGTGTGCCTAGTCCCCCCACACTAGCCCCTGGTAACTGCCACTCTGCACCTGTCTCTATGGACTTGTCTATTTTGGATATTTAATATAAATTGACCTTTGTGTCAGGCTGCTTTTACTTGGTTGGAGGTACATCCACATTGTAGCATGTATTGGTATTTCATTCCTTTTTAAGGGTGAGTAATATTCCATTGCATGTATTGGGTTGGCCAGAAAGTTTGTTTGGATTTATGAACTTTTGGGCCAGTGCAACATGTATCACATTTATTTATTCATTCATCTCTTGGTGGACATTTGGGTTGTTTATACCTTTTGACTTTTGTGAGTAACGCTGCTGTGAACATTTATGTGTGAGTATCTGTTTGAATCCCTGTTTTCAGTTCTCTTAGGTGTTTACTTTGGAGTAGAATTGCCCAGTCATGTGATAATTTCAATTTTTCCTCTTTGAGGAACCCCCAAGCTATTTTCTGGTAACAACTGAAACATTTTACAATTTTACCAGCTGTGTGTGAGGGTTCTAGTTTTACCACATCCTCACCAACACTTGTTACTTTCTGTTTATATTTTTAAATTGTATCCATCTTCTTGGATACAGAGCCCTGTCCTCACCTATGGTTTTGATTTGCTTTTTCTTAATTATCAGTGATGCTGAGAGTCTTTTCACTTGCTTCTTGGCCATTTGTATCTTTTTTGGAGAAGTAACTACTTTGCCCCTGTTTTAATTGGGTGGACCTTCTTTTGTTGTTGAGTTTACTTTGCTTTATCAAATTTCCACCAGGTGTTGCCAAGAAGCAGTTTTTGGCCAGAGACATTTCAGTGTCTGAACCCCAGGTCTCTTTAGAAGAGGACATGGGTTCATCTGGTGTCCTCCTGTGGGCTGAGTCACTGTGACCCCACTGGGACCCTAAGGATAGTCTCAGAAGACACAGACCGTAAAGCCACATTGAGCTCAAATGTCCCAGAAGCAATGGTGTTCCTTCTTATATGTGAGATGCCAGTGCCCAAGGACCATCCTGTAGATGATCTGGGGCTGGGGAGGAAGGTGGGGGTTTCTGGGGACAAGTGACCTACCCAGCCCACTTGCCAAGACAGGACTGAGCAATAGGAGAACCCAGGGCTGTCCTGTCTTACTAAACCTCAATCCAAACTCAAAATAACCAGGCAGATCTGGGGTAAGTTGATCACCGTAATTGCAGCTGTGTAATGTTGTGCTGCCAGTCCCTTGAAGCTCTTTTCCTGGGACAGCAGAATGTACCAAAGCAGTGCGCCCCACTTCTCGCACCCAGAGGCTGCATGAGTGCTGGGACCCTGCTCAGGGTGGGAAGATCTTGACTGAGGGGTTAGCAGGAAGCCTTTGTGGGCCCAGGGAGGTCTCATTCAGGAGTCAGGGAGGAGGCGGCTCCTGGTCAGGCTGTCCCGTGGATGCTTCTGGGACTTTGTATGCTTCCCTTTTTCTTCCTCTTCCCACACAGTATCTGGGAGATTTTTGCTCTTTATTCAGACTCTTGGTTATTTATTGCAGGTTGGCAAGTGCTTGATTTGGAAATGAAGGGTAAGTCTGGAAAGGAGGAAGCAGGTTGGAGACATGGTCTTCCTGACCTTCCAGAGTCAGTCAGCATCCTCTCTCCCTGCCTCTGCGACCTTCCTGGTTTTCCAGGAGGTCCTGGCTGGGGGAGCTTTGAGCTCTGTAACAGAACTGGGTGTAAGGGGGAACTAGGGTGTAAAGACCCCAGTATGGGGCAGAAACACACCTCCTCCCAGCAGCCTGGCTTACCCTCGTCCCAGAACTCGTCTGCTGGTGGTCAGCCCCTGCGTGATCCCTTCATAGCCTGAGGCTGGGGCCGCAGCCTGTGACCCAGCAAACACTGACCAGGACCCCAGTGCATTCCCTCTTGCCTGTCCCTCTGCCCTCCTCTTTCCTGGGACTGTCCTACTTGAATCACTGCATCTGATTTGCCTCAGTGGCAGATCCAGTGCCCTCTCCTTGACCTTGTGATGAAGGTCAAAAGAGCACAGGGACCATTCCCAGGTTAGACTGAGCTCCCTCAATGGGAGGATCTGCCCTTGGCTATTCCCTCTCCCAAGACTCTCAAGGGAGGTGCCAAGAGACCCTGAGACTCCAAGGCTTCCTCCTTGGGATGCTGCCGCTAGGACTCTGGACACTGGGCTGAATGAATTCAGTCAGTCTCACTCCAAGGGTCAGAATGTTAGTCTGCTTTTATTTTTTCATCTGTTTAGTTCTTTGAATAAATGCTGCTGATGACAAGTTGTCTTTTACAAACCATGTGTTCTTTGCAAAAAAAAAAAAAAAGAGGGAGAGAGAAAGGAGGAGAAGTGGCTCTGGCTCCCACCTGTAGGTGCTTGGTCCCAGCAGCCCTTCCAGGAGGGTCCCTGTCCCTGTTCACAGCTGGAAACAGAGAGGCTGAGCACTGAGCTGGCCATGCGGCAAGGCAGAGAAGGAGCACGGCCTGGGCCTGGCTCTGCACTTGTCTCTCTGCTTTCACTAGTCACGCTGAAATCTCTCCTTTGTATCTAGCTCACTTCTCAAGATGAAGTGTGTGTGCGTATGTGTGCGTGCGCACACAGCCTCCGTTGTATCCTACCCTTTGCAACCACAAGGACTCTAGCCCACCAGGTTCCTCTGCTCATGAGATTCTCCAGGCAAGAATACTGGCGTGGGTTGCCATTTCCTCCTCCAGGGGATCTTCCTGACCCAGGGATCAAACCGGCAATAGTAGGATCTTAAGAGCGGCAGAGAGAAGGACCCCTGAAGGCTCACTCCTGTGTCCAGGGGCCATGGGCACATCAGGCCCCCAGCACCCCCAGGTGCCTGCACACTCAGGAGTCTTGACTGTGTCCATCCCTGTTGGACAGCGCTGGCTAAGCAAACTACCCCCGGTCAGCCTTCCTGGGCCTTTGCTCTGTTTCACTGATATGTGAAAGAACAAATTTCCCCGAGACTTTTAGGGGCACCTGCCTTTTCAAGGAGGCTGAAGAAGGCTATGGAGGATTATTTAGGGTGCATTTTCCACTTGGTCAGCAAGCAGGTGGATGTGTAGCCTGGAGTCCCAGGTCACGGTGCCCTGGCTTTTCCGCATGTGTGTGCACAGCCATCACTGAGCAGAGGGGCCTGGTGGCCATGCACACTTAAGAGTGGGACCCTTAAGTCCTGGCTTACTCACTCTGTATGGCCTTGGGCAAGGTAGCCTTTCTCTGCCTTGGTTTCCCTGCTGTAAGACAGGAACCAGAAATTGTCCTTACCCCTGGCAATTGTCATGTCCATTAGTAGGGTGATGCACGTGAAACATTTGGAATAGAGCCTCTCAGGAAGAATGCATTGGCTTGTCAAAAAGTTTGTTTGGGTTTTTGTATAATATCATGCATAAAAACTCAAACGAACTTTTTGGCCAACCCAATAGACGTCTCACTTGTGCTTAGTCAAATCCAACTCTTGGCAACCCGATAGACTGTAGCCCACCAGGCTCCTCTGTCCGTGGGATTCTCCAGGCAAGAATACTGGAGTGGGTTGCCATTTCCTCCTCCAAGGGATCTTCCTGAGCCAGGGATTGAACCCATGTCTCCTATGTCTCCTGCATTGCAGGCAGATTCTTTACCTGATGAGCCCTTGGGGACACCCTTGCTGGTTAATGGTAAACATGGGCTGGGCAAGAATGGTGCTGGGGGGAGGGGCAGAAACCAGAAGGACCATGGCTGTTCGAGGTCCAGTGAGGTGGCAGATTTGTTGAGATCTGAGTCATAGTGCCCTGTTGGATATGAGGGGGACAGTTGCTGGGCAGCAGCACCAGAGTCAAAGCCTGGGATGTCCTGACCTGTTGCCCCCCAAGCCGGGGCTGACACAGCTGCCGTTGGCTGGGGCCACAGAGCACAGGAACCCCAGAGCCAAGGGAGCCTGGTGACCTGCACACGGTCATCAGCAGGCCACTTGGGTGGCCAGTCTTTTTCCAGCCAGGCCTTGCCCTGGGTAAAGAAATTAATTGTAACCTAATTGGCAGTTTCCTTTGCATAGAAGCCGGAAGGAACTGCCAGTGAGGCTGGTGATTAACTCAGCGGCAGCTGGGAAATCACATTTGGGCAGGAGTGTCCATCATCTGAGCGAGGCTGTTGCAGCTTGTCCGGGCGGGTGGGGACATGGGTGGTGGCCGCGGGTGCTTGCTGGGTGCAGCCTGGCCCCGAGGCCTCTGGGAGCAGAAGGTTGGGGCCTGGGCACAAGGGAGGAATTTGGGCTGCTGGCTCCATGCGGCTGTGCTGCAGACCTCGTCTGCACACCTCACTACCCCAAACTTCAGCCACACCCTGACCCTTTCCCTCCCATCAGCAGAGGACTGTGTGGATGGCATGGCAGAGGAGGGGGCTGTCAGGAGACTTAGGCCTGGTTGCAGTTCCATTCTGAGGGCAAGAGGTAAATTCTCTTTCCCAGAATTGGGAAACAGACGGGGAGAGTGAGGTCTACAGTGAGAGCTCGGGCAAGGTGGGCAAGTCAGAGCTTTTCACATGTGGAGGAAGGTGCCTGTACGTATAGGTCTGTGGTGCCTCTGAGGCAAGGCCTGGTCCTCGGGTCTCTCCTCCTCTCTCCGCCTCCTCTTCCAGGCCACCAGCCGCCCTGTCCAGGCAGAGCCGGGGCAGACAGGTGTGTGGGGAGACACAGTACCCCTGCCTGAGGTCGCCTGCCCTGCCCACCGTGGACCACACAGTGAGGCTCAGTCTGAAGGGATGATGGAGGGAAGGCCTGGAGAGCTGGGCTGTTTGTGAAGCCCCTGACCAGACAGGCAGACAGGAGCCTGGGCTCTGCACTGGACAGAATCCTCAGGAGCGTGGAGAGCCCCAGGCACCCAGCGTGTGCCAGGGTGGCCGCTCACTCCTCCTTGTGTGCTAGGCCATCCAGCTGGCCTTTGTTGGGTGCCCAGTCCAGACCAGGAAGACCACTCAGCCTTGTGGCCACAGTGGCACACAGGCTGCCCACTGAGGGCTGCTGGCAGCATTTGGGAAGAGGGGATTTAAGACTGGAATTGAGGCTGCACTCATGGTGACTAGTGTCCTCACCGGGCACGAGGCAAAGTAGCTAGCCCTGGCTTTTATTCACCACCCACATATGCACTTAGCTGTCCAGCTTTGGGTACACCTGCACAGGCCAGAGTTTTCATGATGATTTTGTAGACAGAGGCTTCAGTTCCCAGCATCAGGACTGGGACAAGCTGTCATATTCCCCGCAAGGAGGCACTGGCTTGTGACAGCTAAGCTGAGCCCAGGACCCGTGAACAGAGGTGACTGGCTCTCAAAGTGAGTGAACCATCAAATTACTGAAGCCCACCCAGGCCTTCCCTTCTCGCCTGCTCTGTGCTGGGCGTCAGGCAAGATTCTGGGAATGCAGCAGTGAGCAGGACAGGCCCAGGGCTGGCCTTGTGGGTCTTTCCAGTCCAGCTTTCTTCCCACATCTTATGTGGGTCAAACCTGGCAAAGCTGCTTCATTTGGAAGCCTCTGGATGCCTGACAGAGTGATGATGGTGGTGATGGTTGGAGGGTGGAGTGATGGTGGTGGTGATGGTGTAGGCGTGGTCAGCAGTGGTGGTGAAGGTGGTGGGTGAAGGTGTGAAGTGATGGTTGTGGGGAGGGTGGTGATGTGTCAGTGGTGGTTAGGGTGTGGGGGTGATAATATAGTGGGGGGCTGGAGTTTAGGTGAAGTTAGTGATGGTGGTAGTGATGCTGTGTAGGTGGTGGGGGGGTGAAGGTGATGGTGGTTGTGGAGAGAATGGTGATCATGGTAGTGGTGATGGTGTAGCTGGGAGTGGTGATTGGGGCTGGGTAATGGTGGTGATGGTGGTAGTGGTTTTATGGCCACACACAGGAGGAACTGAGCATCCTATCAGCCCCACTTATGGCCACAGTGGGGCTGGCCTGCACGGCCCTCTCTGTGCTTATAGGCACGGGCTCTCCTGATGTGTGCTTTTCTCCTAAAAAGGAGAAATTACATTACAATCCCTTGCAAAACCAGCCTCCACCTGGGACAAAACATGGAGATTGTAGGGTGTGTGGAGCATTCTACAGGGTGACCCTGCCTGTGAGTGCACACGTGTGTGTGCACGTGTGTGACGTTCTGCCTGATGTCTCCCAGTTGGCAGTGTTCCTCAATTACCGGTTCGTCATTTCCTGAGCCATGGTCAGTGATTTCGTTCTTCGCTGTCCTCAGGGCTTCTTTGCTCAATGCCAACTCTGGCCTCACCCAGGTGGGTCGTTCACTAGAGGGCTCTGTGTGCCCCACGCGAGCCTCATGAGCATGTGGCGGGGGAGGGGGGCATCCGTGAGGCTCCCATCAGGCTCATCCTGCCACTTATCACCCACCTGTGGCTCCCAGTGCCTGTCAGACCAAGCCAGGGGGTGTTGGCCTAGGTGATCTCACCCACCTCTCTAATCCCCTGCCCCCTCTCCTATCCCAAATTCTCACTGTTTTCCAAATGTGCCCAGCCCTTACCCCCCACCCCCGCCACTCTGTCCATGAAACCATTTATGTATTAGTTTGTTCCTTCCTGGATTCATTTTTGTTTCACTCAGTAGTTTGTTCTTTCAGACAGTTCTTTCAGGCAGCTTGTGACCTGATCTGACTGACCTTGGCTGCTCTGGGGCAAGTGGCCTATGGGGTCAAGAGTGGTCTCAAGGAGGGACTTCCCTGGTGGTCCAGTGACTAAGACTGTGCTCCCAAAGCAGGGGGTCTGGATTTAGTCCCGGTCGGGGAACTGAAATCTTGCATGCCACGACTAAGATCCAGTACAGCCAAAAGAAAAAAAAGAGTGGGCTTGGGGAGGCTAGGTGGTCCTCTAAGCTGAACTGAGATGAGGGAGAGGATGGAGCGAGTTGGTAGGGATGTCTCTGGTACTCAGGAGGAAGTCAGGGCTGGTGAATGTGGCAGTCCTTGGCCCAGAGGCAGCCATTCGAGCTGTGGGACTGGCTGCCATTTGCTTAAGGAGACTCTGGAGAGAACACCTAGAAGATAAGATGAGACGGAGGGAACCCCACATGGGAGTGAGCAGGCTGGCTTATCAGAGTGAAATAGGAAAACACCAAACACAGGAGGTCCTGAAGCAACCAGAGAGAAGAGAGAACCAAGAAGGGACCATTAGAACGAGGACAGAGCTCTCAGAAGCAGGACAGCGGAATTGTGCTTTTGAAGGACAGACTAACTGTCCTGTAGAAGTCTCAGAGCTTCCCAAGTGGGCTTCCCAGTTGGCACAGTTAGTAAAGGATCTGCCTGCCAATGCAGGAGATGCAGGTTCAATCCCTGGGTCGGGAAGATCCCTTGGAGGAGAATATGGCAACTCACTCCAGATATTCTTGCCTGGAGAATTCCATGGACAGAGGAGCCTGGCAGGCTACAGTCCATGGGGTCACAAAAGAGTCGGACATGACTGAGCACTCATACACACACAGAATTCTCTGCCCAGCAGAAGTGCCTTTCAAGAATGAGGTAAAAGTGTTTTAGAAAGAGGGGCAAGGAAAACACAGACCCAGAGTCATGTTTGCTGTGAGTGGATGAGGTGGAAGGGGGGTGTGGGAGGGGCAGCCCTGTTGCTAAACGTCCAGTTAAGTTGGCCGCGGGTTCGTGAGTGTCTGTTGCAGAATACTATTTTGACATAAATGTTCTGCAAAATATACTGTTTGTACATATCAAATATTCAACTACAATAAAAAGAAAACGTGAACAGGATATGAGAGGAGGGGGGTGGGGTGGACGAGGAGAGGGTAATGGTGCCAAAAGTTGTTGTCTGGGCGGTGGGACTGGGGGGACCCCCCACAGGGACAGCTGGCCCTCAGGGAGAGGGGGCGTCCCTGGGGAGGAGTCCATGAGGTCTGCTTCCTGTTCCCAGAGAAGATGATGGCATTAGGAAACCGTCTGTTAAGGAGATTGTGCTGGGCCATAATAAAGCTGTCATCTGCAGGATCTGGTGCTCGTCACAGGCAGGAGCAGGGCTGCCCGGTGAGTGGATTCTGCGGGAAGTTACTGCCTTGCACACAGATACGGGCACTATTGTCACCCCACTCAGTTCTTAGATCAGACCATCTTACCATGTGTTTTTTTCTTGAGAGCCCCAAATTCTGGCTTTTACATTGCATTCCTAGGACATTCGTTGTCCGGGGCCTTGTGTGGGATGACCACGGTGACTGCCACTCACTCTGATTAGTCAAGAGTGCCCAGTTAGGAAGCACCTGCCTGGACCGGGCTGGTATGGTCAGACTGGCAGCACATCCTCAGTCGAGGGTAGCAAGGAGGTCGAAGGAACCTCAGGGAAGCTGTGCATGGCCCCTCATGGCCAGGGCTGATCAGGGGGCACTGATGAGGTGAGCCTGCAGTCAGGGCTAGGTAGACTCGGTATGTCTCACTAAATCAGCAAGAGGATGGGGGAGGAGGGGGTGGGTCTGCAACAGGGTGAGAGAATGTGCATGTGAGATGCTAAGTGTAAGAGAGATGTGTGTATCAGTCTAGGTCCAATCCAGAGACACCCACACAGCGACTGGACCAGAGGAGCTTAACATAAGAGTTGATCAGCAGCAATGAATGTAAGAGAGTTCTGTGGGCCACCAGGCAGAGGGCGGGAGCTCAGGGAAGGGGCTCCCTCCCCAGAGTGGGGTCACAGCCCACTGCATGTTGAAAAGTTGGCTGGGTTGCAGGGGCCAGGACTGGTCTGCAGCCTTGGGGCCAGCGGGAGGTGACCCTCCAGTACACAGGGGAGCCGAGGCTGGTGCGCAGAGGCTGGCGATGGGTACATCTAGGGGCTATGGGAGGTGATTGCGGGGCAAGGGCGTGGGCTACGCTGGCGCCAAGGGGCTGCGTGCATTTGGTATGGACTGAGGCGGAGCATGCAGGATGTCCCCACACCCTGTGCTGCAGAAGCGAGGGATGACAAACAGAAACCTTCGTCCACCTGCAAGGTCCTCCACCGCACAGGCAGGTGCTCACAGCATCTGTGTGGGTCTGAGAATGTGTATGAGTGTGACCAGTGTGGGTAGGAGTTCATGTGTGAGTGTTCACACGAGGCTGAGCTTGTGGACGGTTGAATGAGTGAAAGTGAAGTAGAGACTCGGGCCTGCTTCTCTCTGCATACAAATGTGAGTAAATGACACATCCAGCCAGGTGTGGAACATTGAAGACTGCCTTTCCAGGATACAAAAAGGCTGGTGACTGCGTGTGCCAGATGAGACCATCTGTGCCTGGTGGCTCTGCTTGTAAAGATGCTGGAGGAGGCCCTGCTTGGGGCAGGACAGCCGGTTGTCCCCACTGAGTGTTAGTTGCACATCTTCTCCTGCAGGGGTGGGGCAGGGTGGGAGCAGATGGGATCTTGGGCCCATGTGTCTGTCTCTTTCCACCTGCTGCATGCTTGTGCATACACACTCGCGCACATACACAGGCCATGAAGGGGGCCTGGGGTCTCTGCAAATGCGAGCAGCAACCTGGGCCTTTGGCAGGTATGTCATGAGCAGTGTGGGACCCCTCCCCGCTCTTGTGAGAGCAAAGCTCAGCTCCTCACCCCCTGGTATGATGCCAGGGCAGCTTGAGGGGCCAGAACCCCAGGTGGTACTGGCCACATCTGTCGAGGCAGAAACATGAAACTAGGTGTGGGGGGAGGACCCTGTCACCCAGCGGCATTCAGGGGTGGAAGGCATGGGTGAGACAGGCTTTGCAAGTCCTGCTGTGTCAACCTGCCCCAAGTTCCAGGGGAGACTCATCAGAGGTTGGTCAAGAAGCCCTTCCTGGCAAAACGGTGCCGGCAAGGAGGGGTGGTCAGCTGGCAGGGCCTGGGGCTTCCTGGTGGGGCCAGCATCTGCCCTGGTCCTGAGTCCCATCGCCGCTTTGTTAGTCATTGTACCAAACCCCGAGATGCCCAACCTCCAGCTGTTTGATCTTGGGAAGGCTTCCCACCTCCCAGCCTCCGTGTTCTACCTGTTTAATGGGGCGGTGAAGGGGTTTGCCCAGTGATGATAAATCAGAAGTGAGAACTTCATACCACATGTACCTGTGTAAAGGTGAGGCCTGTCTGCACCTGTACCAGCTCCTCCTCTCCCCAGCCTGCCCTTCTCTTGTTCACAGTCGGAGAAAGCAAGGCCCAGAGGAGGCCAGAACTCTACAGAAGCTGCACAGCCCAGAAAACTGGACACCTCTGATGGCCCATTTCAGGCTCTCCTTGTTCACCTCTTGGGGTTGTCCCCATCATTTGTGGGGCCCAGCGTAGAATGCAGATTGTTCTAGAATTATGAATTATTTTAGGACAATGACAGGAGAGCATTAAACCAAGCATGGGGACCTGTGGTCTCCCCAGGCTACACCCCCCTGAGGCCAGCCCTGCACCCACACCCTCGTTCCCTGCCTTGGACCATATGTTTTTCCATATAAAAGTGTTTGTGACAAGGAGGAGCGTTAAGGCAGCCATGCCCTGAGCAGGGACCACCTGGGAAGCATTTTAAGTTCATTTAAGACTGTTTCTGCTCACAATCATCGCCCAACCCACAAATCCCTTTTGGCAGCAACAGACCAGGCCCCACATGGATCCCGTAGGACCTGGCTCGGAGATGAGAGCAGGCAGTGCTCTCATCCTGCACGTGAGGTCTATGTGGTGGGGACTGGACCAGCTCGGAGGTGGGGGCTCCCTGGAGCTCTGGCACCTCCCAGCCTCCAGACCATTGAAAGTACATGTGCTCAAGGGGGCCCCAGGGGAGGAGCCCCATTCTGGATCTGCTCCTCGCTACCTGGCAGGTAGAGTGAGCATCTCGCCCCCCTTAGAAGACCCATCTGCAAGGCCCCCCCCATGGGTGGCTCCCAGGGCCTCCAGTTCTTGCACAGCTGACCAAGGCCACAGGGATTATATCCTGAGAGAATAAGGAGACAAAAGTCGTGATACTCCACTGATGTGGGTGCAGGCATCCCCCAGCATCCTTGCCAGTACTCTGGGCACCAGAATGCAGACCTCACTTCTCCACGGAGAGCTCTGGGACACCAAGGACGGCTGCCAGCCGTCCCTGCTAGGGTTGGCTACTAAATCCCAAAGAAGTGAGCACCCTGAGTGCATCTGAGAGGCAGCCCATGTCCTCGTGGCCAGTTTGGAGGCTGTGGGACAGGAGGGTGGCATCCAGCCATGTGTGGGCGGCTCCTGTTGTGGTCTCTACTGGTGAGACCCCCGGCAAGGGAAGTCAGGTCTCAGCGCTATCTCCCCAGAGTTACCCAGGGTGACTTCTTCCTGGGGCTCCTGGAGCTCCCACCCGCTTCGATGGCGGGCAGCATGATCCTCTGGGTGGATCCCCTCCCCCAAGAGGCGGCGGGGCAGGAAGGCCACAGCACAGAGCCAGCTCCTTGGAGTTCAGCTGCCCTTCCAGTACCTCACCTGCAGAGGCCCAGTGATTCTGGGTCCCACTCCAGGGACAGCACTCCTAGGGAGCAGTTTTCCGAAGGTCTAATAGGTCAGTGCCGTGCCTGCAGCCCCCTCCTTCCATCTCTGTCTTGAGTGCTAGGTGCAGGGCCAGGCCTTTGACTACTGGCCAGAGCATCTCTCCCCTCCATCCTCTCCCCCTTACTCCTTACCCTCCTTTGTCTTTTCCCTCCTTCCCTCTCTCTCCCTCTGTTTCTCTTCCTGTTCCCTCCCTCTCCTGCTGGCTCCATGGTCCAGGCCTGTCTGGCAGGGCAGCACCCACCCTGGGTGGGCGGGACCCAGTCAATGCACACTTCCTCCAAGTTGGCATTCCCAGCCGGGCTGCCTTTGAAGTCATCCTTGGGAAACCTGGCACAGTGCTGGCAACCTTCCAGTTTTCTTACTGTTTCACCACTTTGGGATCCAAAAGAGCTTACCTGTTCTCCTCACCTGACTCCAATTGGCACTTGATTGTTTCCCACACACAAGTGTGTCTTCAAAGATCCAGGCAGCCCCAGGGTGTCTTTCACTGGTGCGGAGCGGACCAACCACTCACCTTGGTGGCTGCAAGAGAAGCAGAATGTGGGTGGAAAACAAATTGATTGAAAAGAGAAATCACTTACATACAAGTACAATGTTTCTCATGTTTGCTTTGTGTGTTAGTATTTTTTGTGCTTTGTAGAGAATATTGGCTGGTTTTCAGTGGTTTTTTAAGCATCGCCTGCCCATTTATCCATCTTTTTAAAACTTACTATTTAAAAATAACTTTTTATGATGCAAAATGTTGAACATACACCAAATCAAGAGCATAGTAGGATGAGTGCCCCATGGGTTCACCAGCATGGCCATGGTCAACATCCCTCTTCCTCATGGCATTTACAGCTCTACCCACAGCCCCTCAGTGATAAATTTAGGCCACATATACATAGGTTGAAATGCACAAATCTTGGCTGTACATTGTTGACAAATGGATGTGTCTGTGTGACCCACACCCCATCAAGATATGAAACCTGTATGTTTCCCAGAATATGCCCCCTGCTTTTCCAGTCTGTTGCCTCCTCCACCCCCAACTGGTACCCAGTCTGATTTCTGTCACCTAAAATCAGTCTGGAATGGTGCCATGTGATTCTTTTGTGCTGTTCCTTCCACTTGGCAGGATGTCTATGAGATGTGTTCAGGCTGTCGTGTGTATCAATAGTTTGTACCCCGTCCTGACTGCATAGGGTTCCGTGGTGTGATGGACCACAGTTATCTGATCACCTGCTGGAGCACATCTGGGTTCTTTCCAGTTCTTGGCTCTGTGGATAACCCCAGCATTTGTGAACAAGTCACTTGACAGACATATGTTTTCATTTTTCTGATAAATGGAGTGGAATTTTTCGGTACTATGGTAGGAGCGTATTTGACTTTAGATAAAGATTTTGTTACTTATAGGGGCTTCCCAGGTGGCACTAGTGGTAAAGAACCCACCTGCCAATGCAGGAGGTATAAGTGACGCAGGTTCGATCCCTGGGTCAGTAAGATCTCTTAAAGAAGGGCATGGCAACCCACTCCAGTATTCTTGTCTGGAGAATTCCAAGGACAGAGGAGCCTGGAGGGCTGTAGTCCTTAGGGTTACAAAGAATCGGACATGACTGAAGCAACTTAGCACACACGCACGTTGTTACTTATTAAGTGCTCTAGTTCATCTTTGGGGACCCCTGCCTGCTCTGCTTGTCTGGCAGCGGCTTGTACACTTGAAAACTCTGGCTCCAGGTGATTTGCTCAGAAGCCTGGGTGAAAGCCGAGTGGTTTATGTGCTTATCTATCTCGGGTAATTGAGGATGATATTGCAACTGTTTATGCTTCCTCACTTCCTCCTTTTTCTGTTTTAAAGCAGTGTATTTGCAGCTAGTGTTTAGCTATACAGATAACTGTGTGTTGATGTTCTTAGGACTACAGATGAGAAAGACCTACATATATCAGAATTTTAAATTAGTGAAGTTTTCTTTTTTGGCCCATAAGGAAGCTATTACTAAAATGTGAAGTCAAGCCACTGGGAAAGCTGATCTGCCTGGGAGGGCTGCTGGGCTCTGCCCTTACCATCACCGGGGTCGTCCCTCCCTCCCTCCCTCACGTGTTTCCCTGCCTCCCACAGCCCCACTGGGACTCTACTTCTCCAGGGACGCTTACTGGGAGAAGCTATACGTGGATCAGCCGGCCGGCACGCCCCTGCTCTATGTCCACGCCCTGCGGGACGTGCCAGAGGAGGTGCCCAGTTTCCGCCTGGGCCAGCATCTCTATGGCGCCTACCGCACGCGGCTGCACGAGAACGACTGGGTCCGCATCCAGGAGGACACGGGGCTTCTCTACCTTAACCAGAGCCTGGACCACAGCTCCTGGGAGAAGCTCAACATCCGCAGTAAGGGGGCGGCCCTGACCCCACCCCCATACACCTGTTACCCACGCCCCGCCCCGCCCTTGCCTTGGCCTTCCTTAGTGCCCATCACATAGCTCCTACGACTCCTACTGTGTAAGAGTGGAGGGAGTGAGATGGGGCTGGCCTGCCTCTCTGACCAGCCCGTGAGGGAGTCAGGATGAGTTTGGGGACTACTGATGACCCTCAGGTCTTCTGAGGCTGTTGGGATTTTGGACAACTTACGGGTAGGACTTGAGGGGCTCTCTCTGTGCTGGCTCCAAATGTCTTTTCCTGTTGGATTAACAGAGATGTGGGGTTATGAGAGAAGAGTTAAGAAAGGCTAGAAAAATCCCAGGATCTTGATTTAGCGGATGATCTGGAACTTGGTGGAGAAGCAGCTGTTCGCACGGAAAGCCCACCTTACCATCAGCAGCAGGCTGCCCTTGGCACCTGGTGAGGACTGGGGCCTGGTGCCAGGGAGGAAAGTGGAGCAGGAGGAAGGCCTGGCTGGCTCCTCAGAGCAGGGTTCCAAGCTGGAGTGAAGGCCACGTGTGACCCTGGTACTGGGAGGAGGGTGTTTGTGGAGCAGAGTTCTGCCTTGTGGTACCAAATGGTGATGAGAACCCCACCTCCTGCTCCATAGACATGGCCTCCCTGCACCCTCACGTCAGCCCTGAGCTCCTGTGAGTGCTGAGAGGCAAGCATTGTGCTGTGAACAGTACTGTCAGAGTGGAATTTGCCGAGGGTCTGAGTTTCATAGGAGGCCTGTTCTGTTCGTGATTGGAGAGTGGCCTCATGTACCTGCAAGCTCTAGTCAGGAGAGAAATCATGGTAATTAGAACAGAGAAAGTTTATATGGAGAATTATTAACCACAGCAGGGGACTGGAGCAACAGGCAGGCTAGTAAGAAGCAGAGAACTGATGACTATGGGAGGAGCAGATGTGGGCGGGGGGCACTTCCCTAGGGCTGAGATAGAAGGCCCAGGAAGAGCCCCTGCCCCAGCTGAGATCCAGACAGGTTGGAGGGGGGTTACTATGGTGCCTCCATGATGGAACTTGCCAGAAATCCCCTCTCTAGGTGCTGGGGAAGTCTGTGTCTCTGCAGGGGTGGGATGGAATTCCCTGGTGGTCCAGTGGTTAGGACTCTGCAGTTTCATTGTTGAGGTCCTGGGTTCAGTCCCTGGTCAGGGAACTAAGATATCACAAACAGCAACACGGCCAAAAATAGAATAGAATTAAGTTATTTTATTTTTATTTATTTTTAATTGAGGGATAATTACTTTACAATATTGTGTTGGCTTCTGCCGTATAGCACAATGAGTCAGCCATAGGTATACATATGTCCCCTCTCCCTTGAACCTCTCTCCCACCTCCCACCCAATCCCACCCCTGTAGTGTTTTTAAAAGTGAGAAAAGAAAGTGCCTGGGGCAGTGGGTGAGGGAGAGAAGGGAGAGAAGGGAGAGAAGGGAGGTCGCCTGAGGTGCCAAGAGCCCGCCTTGGGGAAGCGCTCCATCTTAGACCCAGGGCTCAGGGCACCTCTCTTAGGAAGGGTATTTGAACTGAGACTTGGAATAACCAGAGAGGTGGGCCTGTGAGGCACCCTCAGGATAAGGGAGCGGAACCACAGGGCCCTGAGGCTGCCAGATCCCAAATCCAGGGCCGTAGGGGGCAAGCAGGAGATGGGGGCCAGGGCAGGGTGCCCAGCAGAGCCCTGTGGCCCTTGGTGAGGACTAGGCTTTGCACCAGCCCGGAACTCCTGCCCTCTCCCCATTCAGGTCCCAGCTGGGCAGGTGTGGCTGATGCCCCAGCGGGGCCTGACTTGTCTCTCTGCAGACGGCGGCTTCCCGCTGCTTACCATCTATCTCCGGGTCTTCCTGTCACCCACGTCCCTTCGTGAGGGCGAGTGCCAGTGGCCAGGCTGTGCCCGAGTATACTTCTCCGTCATCAATGCCTCCTTCCCGGCTTGCGGCGCCCTCAAACCCCGGGAGCTCTGCTTCCCCGAGTCAGGCCTGTCCTTCCGCATCCGGGAGAACAGGCCCCCCGGCACCTTCCACCAGTTCCGCCTGCTGCCCGTGCAGTTCCTCTGCCCCAACGTCAGCGTGACCTACAGGCTCCTGGGAGGTGAGTGCCAGCGGCATGGAGCCTTCCTCGATGCCTGCTGAGTGCCAGGCATGGCGCTGCGGTTCCTCTACATGAGCCATCCAGGTTGACTCTGCACCACCCCATCATCCTTTCATTCAGAGGTCCTCATGTATCTCATGTATGCTGGCCACAGGCCAGGCATGGTTCTAGGGACCAAAGATGAAACAGTGAACAATTCAGGCCCAAATCCTGCCTGTCTGGACCTTCCATGCCCGTGGCAGGTGGAGACCACACAGGTGCTAAGGACGTTGGGTGGCCTCTGAAGGGACTAGGTGGGAGGTAAAGCTGAGAGGGCATAGAGTGGTGGAGACCACTGTCCCAAGTCAGGTGGCTGGAGCAGGGTAAAGGAGGGTGCCCAGCAAGTAGGGTGAGCTCCTTTGAAAGTGCCAAGGGGGGAGTGTAGCTGGAGGGGAGGGCAGAGGCTGCTGAGGGCAGAAAAATTCAAGGCAGGGGGCAGGACTTCCTGGTGAGGGGACTAGGGAGCCGTAGAAGGTGTTTGCGGGGGTAGAGGGAGAGAGTGTCATTGACAGGATATAACTTCCCTTTAAAAGGCTAGTCTGGCTGATGTGTTAGAAATGATTTGGGGTGAGTGGTTCGGAGGAAGCAGGAAAACAATTAAGAGGCAGGAGAAATCTTTGAGTGAGAGGATGAGGACTGGGGTTGAGGGTGGAAGCCTTTAGGCTTCCAAGAAGCAGGCAGGTTCTGGGCATGTTTTTGTAGGAAGATCCAGCAAGATTTCCTGGGGAGTTGAATGTGGGGTGTTGAGAGATTCACGAGGTGACCAAGCATGGTTCCAGGATTCCGCCTGAGCCACTGTAAGGACAGTGGACCTTGTCACAAGATGGTCCTACCACATGATGGCCCTGGGGAGGCCACATGGATATGGGGTAGGGGAAGGGCACTGGATTCGAGTGGAGATGAGAGAAGGCAACTGAGCCGCCATGTGTGAGGTGCCATTAGACAGTTTAAAGGGGACGTAAAGGGCACACTTACTATGCTGGACGGCTATGAAGCCTGGATTCCCACGAGGTTGATGGCACCCACACATGGTCATAACGTTAGAGGAAACCTCAGTAGTGTAAGGAAAGTAGTCACTCACACTTCCAGAGTCCTTTCATTTATCCTGCCACAGGGATGGATGTCTTTGTACAAAATTGTCCCCAAAGCCTATTGTTTAGTGTGCTGCCTTTTTCACTTAAAAGAAAAATAAAAGCTGTTTTTGTAACCATAAGCAATAGAGGGAAACGTGTAATTCACATGTAATATGTGGCTCTGATGTGATTTTCCACCAAGTGGAGTTGACAACCCTCCTGAGGATGGCTATGGGGTGGTCACTGTTGACCTTCAAGCCTTCAGCTTTTCCCCCTTTCTGGGTCATTTCTGGAGGATGAATTCCAGGACAGGCTTGGGTTGAAGAGTATGTTGTTATTACTGGTCCTCCCACCAGGTTGCAGTGAGTCATTGAACTTAACAGCAGTGTCTGGCCACGAACACACACAGCATCTCATCTTCTGGGGCTTCCCTGGTGGCTTAGCTTATAGAGAATCCGCCTGCAGTGTGGGAGACCTGGGTTCGATCCCTGGGTTGGAGACACCCCCTGGAGAAGGGAACAGCTACCCACTCCAATATTCTGGCCTGGAGAATTCCATGGACTGTATAGTCCATGGAGTCGCAAAGAGTCAGACATGACTGAGCAACTTTCACTTCACTTCATCTTCTGGTGAGGAAACTGAAGCACAAAGAGACAGAACCATCAGCCTCAGGCCATGTAGCCTGCAGGTGTATAGGGCAGGGATCCAAACCAGGCAGTCAGAAATATTTGTGTGTTAACATGAAATCACACCAAATGTCCCCCATGTTGGTTTTCAAGTGGTGGAATTGTGGCTTTTTTCTCACATTCTCTAAAATGAGCATGTCTTGCTTCCACAGTTAAGAAAATTCCTAACAGTTTTTCGAAAACCAGCAAACGCTAGGAGCTGGATCTCTGGGCCTGCAGCCTGACTAGTGCCAGCCCTCGCCACAGAGGAGGCAGGGAGGGTGTGTAAAGGGGTGTGCCCCTCCTAGGTGATCAGGTTGAGGACCTGAGGCAGACCTTCTGGTCCCGGCTCTTCCCTCAGCACCAGTGCAGGCTGTAGGCACAGTGATGCTCAGAGCACACTCTTCACTGCAAACTGTGCATGGAAGCTGTGCTCCACTGTGGAACTGAAGAGGGGCTGTGGCCCAGGGCCAGCGTGCACCCCAGCTCTGTCTCCTTTTGTGCACTGCTCCCTGTGGGCCCCTGAGGAAGGCAGCTCCCCCTCCCTGCAGCTCGGGGTCATCCCGGGGTTGCTGGTCTGCTTGGTGCTCAGGTGAGAGTCTGCCTTTCCGCTGCGATCCGGACAGCCTGGAGGTGAGCACGCGCTGGGCCCTGGACCGCGAGCAGCGGGAGAAGTATGAGCTGGTGGCCGCGTGCACGGTTCACGTGGGCGCGCGCGAGGAGGAGGTGATGGTGCCCTTCCCCGTGACCGTGTACGACGAGGACGACTCTGCGCCCACCTTCCTCGGGGGCGTCGACAGCGCCAGCGCCGTGGTGGAGTTCAAGCGGAAGGAGGTGCCTATGCGTTTGTCTGGTGCTTGTCTAGTGTCTGTCGTCTCTCTGTTGGGCATCTGGGTCCCTCCATTCGTCATTTGCTCCTTGGTCTATTCAGCTGTCCATCCTAGCCATCCAGACATGTGGCTAACCATCACTCCAGTTATTTGTCTTTCATTTGTACATAAGTCTGTCTGTTGGGGTTTTGTCGGTTTCCAGGACAACTGAGGAGAAGAGAGGACCAGCCCTGCTGGCACCGAGCTGACCCCTGCCCTGGGAGGCGGGCGGGGGGAAGGGGAGGTGGGGTGCCCGTGGGGTTGGGGGTAAGGGTGCCCAGCCTTTGACTCAACCAGCAGGGCTCACATCAGAGGGGCGCAACTGTGCTGCTGTACAGGCGGGCGCACTGCCCCAAGGAGACAGAGAGGACATCTGCCGGGAGGGCGTTCCCTTCTTCGGGCTGTCAGCCCCTCAAGGGAGGGCCAGTGAGTTCAGGGCGGGTACCCCGGAGTGGAGGAAGTCAGGCCAGTGGATCTGGCAGGGATGTCCCTGCGCCGCCCCGTCCATCGGGGCCCCGCCTTCCTCTGGCCCGCGCAGGCGCAACGTGACTGCCACCTGCTGGGCCCTGGGCTGTCCTGCAGCCGGTAGGCTGGCGGGAGCAAGGGGAGGGTGGGGGTCGGATATGTGGTGGTTGCCTGCTTCTCTGGGCACCCCTGGAGCAGGTTTGATGGATGGATGAGCAGGAGGAAGGCACATGGCATAGAAAAATGTCTCATGAGCCTGGCAGGGCAGCTCCATGGTGACACTGTGGAGCCTGGTCAGTAGTGAAAGCAGAGATGACCTGTGACTTTACTCAGAACTCCCCCTCATGACCCCATTCAGCCTGGGGTACAGAAGAAGCTTTAGGAGAGCATTCTGGTGGACACTGTGCTGAGGTCCCAGCTCTGTCATCTGTCACTACATGACACTGAGCTAACTCTACTGTGCGGGGCCCAGCTTCCTCGAAGGAGAGTGGGGGATGCCTGCTCTGCACTGTGGGGACCTGAAGGAGGTCTTCCACAGAGCACCAGGGCGTGTGTTCTAACCCATAATCATGGGAAGTTTGGAGGTACCATCATACCTGTTGCAGCGGTGAGGTGCAGTGGCCCAGGAAGGGTGACAAGCAGGCTGGCTGGGGGTCCCTTTCAGCTTGAACCCCGATCAGTCTGCCCCTGGAGCCAGCTCTGACCATACACACCTGATCCACCTGTGGGGCACGTGCCCTCCTATGGGCTCTGGCTTTCGGGGCCCTGACTGGCCCCCATATTCTTTGCAGGGCACAGTGGTAGCCACATTACGTGTCTTCGATGCAGACGTGGTGCCAGCCTCCGGGGAGCTCCTGAGACGGTACACGAACACGCTGCTCTCTGGAGATGCCAAGGCCCTCCGGACCTTCCGAGTGGAGCACGCGCCCAATGAGACCTTGACCCAGGCCAACGGCAGCTTTGTGCGGGCAACCGTGCATGACTACAGTAAGAGGGGACCAGTGTGGCCTGACAGGGCCCCCTGGGGAACTGGCAGCCCGCTCTCCTTGGGCAGGGTAGCACCCTGCACACATAGACACCTGTCCTGGCCCTCTCAGCCCCAGGTGGCCACCCCTTCCAACCCTCTTCCCAGCCTTTGTTTCTGCTGGGCTCACCTTGGCCACCTTGGTGGGTGTTTACAGGCTGTCCTTTCTCCCTGAACTGCCCCTAGGCTGAGGGCGACCCTGGCAGGACCCCAACACACTACCCTGTGCTGACCACGCCAGGGCTCATTGCAACACGTGTCTCCCTCTGGCCCCTGGCACCAGCTGTACCACCTCCTAGGTGCCCAAGTGCCCAGGGATCCTTGACCCCCACCACCAACAACTCTCCACTAACAGGAGTTGATGTCCAGTAGCAGCTTTGTGCCCTCAGGTTGGAGGGTTCTGGGATGATTGTCCTGTCTGGCTTCTGAAATGTGCCCACCCTCAGGGCTAAGCACCATGTGCCCTCAGGGCTCACCTGCAGAATAGGGTGTCCCCATCAGTTGCCAAACCTCCCTGCCTCCCTCGCCTGCTCTCCTGCCTGTGTTTTGTAGGATCACCTTTCAAATATGCCACTTGTGCTTGGATCCTTGTTTGGGGGCCTGCTTCTGGGGAACCCAGGATCACTGGTGCCTTTACCCCTTTTTGCCTAGCCTGATCCTATTTCCTGTCTTCTCCTTCCTCACCAAGCCTCTGATGACCTCTGCTCTGTGCAAGGGAAAATGTCATCCTTGCCCCTTACTCTGCACACTCACTCTGTACGCCATGTGCACTCAGAGATCCTCACCTCCTTTGTGCTCCACTAAATGGGGATCTTAGCCTTGGCACACAGTGACTGCTCAGGAGTGTGGAAGCTCCTGGGTACTTGAGGCCTGTGGAATCTAAGGGTCCACAGGAGGCTGGTGCTGTTGCAAGAAGTTCTCACAGGCCAGGACGGTCTTCTTGGGACCTTGGTGGTGGTGGTGGTGGGTCTTTACCTGTGTGTGCTTGCCTCTCACACACGTCTTTCTCATACACATGCACACACACAGACACCTCACTGAGGTTACCTCCCAGCTGAGGAGGGTCTTATGGGCTCAGCTCAGCACAGTGACTCATGTTTAAAATAGTTCAACCTTAGTGCCTCTTGCCTGGTCTGTTGTCTGTGGACTATGTGGGTAGAAGTACCTGTTGTCACATGTATGCCCATGTGTCCAGGGAATGCTTTGCAGGGGAGATGTGCAGCAGCATGGGGCAGTGGTCTCCATGCGCAGGGCCCCTGCCCATCATCACATGCCTCCACCCGCAGGGCTGGTTCTCAACCGGAGCCTCCCCATCTCGGAGAGCTGGGCTGTGCAGCTGGCCGTGCTGGTCAACGACTCAGACTTCCAGGGCCCGGGGGAGGGTGTCGTCCTCCTCCACTTCAATGTGTCTGTGCTGCCTGTCAGCTTGCACCTGCCCAGTGCCTACTCCTTCTCGGTGAGCAGGCGAGCCCACCGCTTCGCCCAGGTGAGCCCCTGGCCTCTTGCCAGCCTGGGGAGGGGAACAGAGGAGCAGGGACCCCCGGGGTCACATGGGGGACATGTGGGGACACCCCCTCCCTGAGCACACAGAGTGGCCCTGGGGAGCAAAAGGCACAGAGCCAGGGAGGCTAAGGCTGTGGGAGAATGGAACAGTCGTGAGTGGGGCTGGTGGGCTTTGTGGGCTCCTCTTTACCCACTCCCTTCTTGGCATTTTTACATTTTTTACTAATGAAAGAGCAGTGCCAGGTAAATCTATGCCGATTTGTAAAGATGTTCCTGGTGAATGAAGTGGGAAAAGTAGTTTGCAGAAGTATTGGTCTCAGGTGGCTCAATATGTTCAAAACCAAGTCTTCATTGCTGGAAATTTCCAAGTGTGCAAACACAGGCATTTCTGCAAGGAAAGACAGGGAGTGCTTCTACTTTCTACTTTCCTGCAAGTCTGTTTGCTAGAGCTTATTTTGCATTTGTCATCAGAAAATAGTGATTAGAAGTAGAAAAAAAGGAAAAAAAGTAGTAAGAATTCATCAAAAGGATATAAGGGATAGACAGGAGTGATCTCTTTTCCTCATATCAGCCAGTGTTTAAACTTTTGGTGCAGTTCTTTCTAGAAGGTTTCTCTGAAGCACTTTTTAAAGTTTACTTGCAGTTACGGCAAGCATATGACTTAACATACTGCGTTCTCCTAATGGCATAGCTGTGGCCATGTCCCCTTTAGAATGTCCCATTTAGGGTCATCTCCTAAATAGGACAGTGGCTTTGCCAGTTTCTGTGGTTGGTTCCCGTGCCCCCTCCACTCCTGGCAGCCACTCAGGACCCAGCACAAGAAGAGCCCCACCCTTGGACACAGCCAGGCTCCCCACTTGCCACCCCCGCCAGGCCTTTCCTGGAGGCAGAGGGCAAGGGTAGTGAGAGGTGATGAAGCAGAGGGGCCTGAGGGGTGTCCAGGGGGGCTGAGGCGGGCACAGGCATTGCCAGGGGTGTGTCAGCAGAGCCAGGCAGTAGGGAGGGTGATGAGGGCTGAGTGGGAGTGGGGTCTGTGAGGGCAGGCCCTGCTAGCCTCTGCGACACCTCCCACCCCTGCCCACTAAGTCTTTCCCTGCGCCTGGACTCAGGAGGGTGCAGGGACCTGAGTCCCAGCCCAGCCTTAACACACACTGCAGTCTCTCACCAGCTCCCCCGCCTTAGTATTCATGATTATAAATTGAAGGTCATGACTTTAGGCAAGTTTGAGGATCACAGGAGAAAGTGGAAGTGAACCTGCTTTTGTACAAGGAAGTGCTCGGAGCCCAGGAGGTGGTTTTGTTGTGGTATCAGGAGTGGGCTTGGTGGAGCCTAGCTCTGCCCTGGGCCTGAGCAAGGCTGAGCAAGGTCCTGGCCTGTGGCTACAGGCAGGGTGCTCTGTGCCCCCACTGCTACCAGGCCCCCAGCCCTCAGCCTTGAGCTTCTGGTCTCAAGCCCCTGCAACCCTAACTCCCACTTGGGTGGTGAGGGAGTGAAAAGGAGAGTTCCAGGCCCCAGTGACCACTGTGGCCACGAGATATCCCTAGAGAAGTATCCCTTCTCTCCTAGGGGTTCCAGCCCAAGTCTTAGGAGGCTCCGGGTCCTGGGTGGGACAGTAACCCTGCTGTGTGAACTGTGGCCCAGGTGCTGTGCTCTGACTGACCAGGCAGGTGGCCTGGACAGGGCACCAAGGATGGACCCTAGTGGTCCCCAGAGCACGACAGGCCTGCCCAGAAGAGAGGGAGGTGTGTGGGAGGCATCCAGGCTGCCTCTGTGCCTGAATGAGTGAGCAAGTGAGGAGTGAGTCGGGCAAGCCAGCAAGCACCTCCCTGGAAGGCCCCTAAACCAAAGCCCTGTACCCTGTACCCTGTGTTCTTTTCACATCTGGCTCCCAGGAACGGGTGAAGGGTGGTGTCATGGTCTGGGGAGGGCCAGGCCAGGCAGGCACATGGGTCTACAGATTCCAGGGTCGTGGAGGATGGGGAGGTTGGGGGCCGCCATCTCTGGGCTGAGTGGGAAACTGTCCTTGGACTCAAGCTGGTACAAAGCCCCTCCAGCCACTGTCCCAGGTGGTCCAGCCACCTGGCTAAGGGTTCCGTGATCCCATGCCTAGATCGGGAAAGTCTGCGTGGAAAACTGCCAGGAGTTCAGCGGCATCCAAGTGCAGTACAGGCTGCAGCCCTCCAGTGCCAACTGCAGCGCCCTGGGGATGGTCACCTCAGCCGAGGACACCTCGGGGACCCTGTTCGTGAATGACACGGAGGCCCTGCAGCGGCCTGAGTGTGCCCAGCTCCAATACACGGTGGTGGCTGCTGAGAGACCAACCCGCCAGCAAGCCCAGGCCCCGCTGCTCGTTACCGTGGAAGGGATGTGTGAGTGCCCTGGCTGCGGGAAGAGTCAGGGTGGATGGGGCAGAGCCTCGGGCTGTTCCTGTAGAAGGGTGCAGTCCTAGACCCCGTCACTGACCGGCGGGTTTCCTTGAGCTTCCTTCTCTGTGAGATGAGAAAAGAGTGCACAGCTGCACTGAAAGGATGACGGGGGAGGTGTGACACAATTTAGTCCAGAGTGACAGCGTTGTGGGTGGCCTCTGCTGCCCATCGCTTCTGTCAGCAGGTCCTACCTTTGCACTTGTTTTAGGGCTGCCAGGTACGATATAGGACCCAGGTTGAGTGTGAATTTCAGGTAAACAACGACCAATTTTAGTGGCTTAAGTACGTCTCACGCAGCCTTTGCAGTGTGTTAGAAGACAAACTCCCCTATGTCACTGTGATATTAGGGCCATATTTACACAAAGCAGGTATTCACCGTTCTCTGAAGTTCAGGTTTAACTGGGTGTCCTGTGTGTCCTTGGCTGAGTCTGGCCACCTCCCATCCCCACTCCATACTCAGCCCCCTAGCTGCCCCCGCTGTGTGACTGTGATGCCACCCCTCCCCCAGCAGCCCCCTCACTACCCTGCGCCCCCAGAGTTTAGTGACTGCCTCCCCTCTGGGCTCAACTCATGGGGACAGCTCAGCCAGTGCTGCCTGCACCCATGGGTGCCCGTGGCAGGCTGGCCCCCCATGACTGCTTTCTGCCACCCCTAGACGTGCCTGAGGAGCCTGGCTGCCCCCTGTCCTGCGCGGTCAGCAAGAGGCGGCCCGAATGTGAGGAATGTGGCGGCCTGGGCTCTCTGACAGGCAGGTGCGAGTGGAGACAGGGAGACGGCAAAGGTAGGCCCTGGGTGGAGCCAGGCAGTGGGGAGGGTGATGAGGGCTGAGTGGGAGTGGGGTCTGTGCGTGCGGGCCCTGCCAGCCTCTGTGACACCTCCCAACCCTGCCCACTGAGTCTTTCCCTGTGCTTGCTCCCTGCTGTGGCTCCTGACGCCGGGAGAGGGTGGTCACGAGCACAGGGAGCAGAGAGCTTTCCAACTGTTGATCGCCGATGCGATCACAGGTGCCTGAGGCTGAACTCACTCTAGACTTGAGAAGGTCGGGGGCAAAGTTGAAATGTGTGCTTTCTTTTTACTTTATTCTAAAATTCTAAATTTCTGATTTGGTGCCTAAACCAGATGGTAATTAACACGTATATATCCATTTCTCTACCCATATACACAAAAATGCACGTGCAGTTGTGAATGTGAAAGTGTTAGTCGCTCACTCGTGTCTGACTTTTTGAGACTCCATGGGCTGTAGCCCACCAGGCTCCTCTGTCCATGGAATTCTGACAAGAATACTGGAGTGGTAGCCATTTCCTTCTCCAGGGATTGTCCCAAGCCAGAGATCGAACCCAGGTCTCCAGCATGGCAGGCAGACTCTACTATCTGAGCCACTATATTCACCCAAAGCCTTCTTTTTTTTTTTTAACTTTTTATGGCATAGTTGATGAACAACGTTATGTTAGTTTCCAGTATACAGCATAGTGATTCAGTTACACATATACATGTATATATTCTTTTTCGAATTCTTTTTCCATTGAGATTTTTATAGAATATTGAGCAGAGTTCCATGTGCTATACAGTAGGTTCTTGTTGGTTATTTTAAATATAGCGTGTGTACGTATATATCCCAAACTCCCTGCCTATCCCTTCTCCCCACTCTTCCCCGCATTCGCCCAATGCTTTTAGACACATAGTTCACAGACCCTTTTCGAAGATCTCTTGGTAATATTACTGTGCATCCAAGAAGTAGAGGAATTAAAGTAGGCTACACTGTTGACACGTCATTTATAGTTGGCTTTACTTCATGAAAACACACACCTTAAAATAATTCAAAATATCCAAAATGGTCTTCAGAGAGTCTCTACCCGGGAGGTCCCAGCCCAGGGGACATGGACCCAAATAGGAGGGACCTGAGCAGGCTTGGGTGTGGACAGCAACTGGCTGCCAGCTGGGCCCGCCAATATGAAGGTTCCACCCACAGTGCGGCCTGGAGAGGGTCCCAGCCTCGTCTGGTCTCTCTAGCCTCTCTGATGTGAGCCTGGCACAGCTCTGGGACTGCCTGGCTCCTCTGGCCCTCACCATCCTGGCTGCCCTGTACCTCAAGGATGCCCTGCTGGTGCAGCTCTGTGTGTGGTTCTTCTCTCCTTAGATCTGTTTGCTCTTCCTTGCAGGGGATGGGGTGGGGTACAGGGTTGACCTGGAAGGCCCTGGGATGCGATTCTCCTGGCTCTGCAGTCCGAACAGGGCAGCTGCTCCCTTGTCGTCATAACTGCCCGCTCTGTGTCGTAGGGATCACCAGGAACTTCTCCACCTGCTCCCCCAGCATCCGGACCTGCCCCGATGGCCACTGTGACGCCGTGGAGAGCAGAGACCCCAACATCTGCCCCCAGGACTGCCTTCGTAAGCAGCCCGATGAGCCTGCATGGTGAACCTGAGCGAGCAGGAGCCTGGATGGGTGGGGGGGAATAACAAGCTAAAGGGACTTGGACTCTCACCTGCGCTTCAGCCAGACCAGCCGAATTCCTGGGGTTTGAGTGCTGAGCCCTTTCCTAACATTTTGTTTGAATAAAGGCACTCCTCCTCCAAATCTAGAGCTTACTGGCTTGATCCACACTCTCCAGTGTTGCCCTGGCCAACTCATGGGGCACGACTCCCTGTCCCCTGTTTTGCCGACTCCCAGCTGCCCCCGCTGCCCCCTTTCTGCTTCTGAAAAGTAACCAAGTGTGAACCTTGGCCGGGGCCCAGGCTAGCCTGTAGGTTCCTCCTCTCACCCGATGTGGCCAGGGAGCTGGCTTGGGGGCCCATCATGCTGCAACAGGGGCTTCCCAGATGGCGCTAGTGGTAAAGAAACCTGCCTGCTAATGCAGGAGATACGCGGGTTTGATGCCTGGATCGGGAAGATCCCCTGAAGAAGGGCCTGGCGACCCACTCCAGTATTTTTGCCTGGAGAATCTCACGGACAGAGGAGCTTGGTGGGCTACAGTTCATAGTGCTGCAAAGAGTTGACACGACTGAAGCGACTTAGCACACACGCATGCATGCTGAGGCTTCTGCCCAGGGTGACCCAGACTTCTGAGCTCACTGTGCTCCCTGGGCCTGAGAGTGCTGACATCAGGTGGGGAGGGGCCTCTCATGATCCTGTCTGGTAGTCCTGGCTGGCCAGGTCCCCCTGGAGGCTGAGAGTGGGCTGCTGAGTGTGTTGTGTCTGTCCCCAGGGGGCGGCAGCATCATTGGTGGGCACGAGCCTGGGGAGCGCCGGGGGATTAAAGCTGGCTTCGGTATCTGCAACTGCTTCCCTGAGGAGAAGAAGTGCTTCTGCGAGCCGGAGGACAGCCAGGGTGCGTTGAGCGAGGGGGTGCTCACAGCTGGCTGGGGTCCCCACGCCTCCCTGAGCCTCCAGAGAGCAAGGGAGAAGATTGCAAGAGGGAAGAGAAACCTAGGAGGGTTTCCTCCTTCCCTGGGGACTTGGTTCCCCCATGTGTGCAGACAAGGAGCTGGCTCAGGGCTACTAAGACTGCCCTGTGGCCCGAAGTTGCTTGTTTTTTTTTTTTTTGCAAGGCTTGTGGGATCTTAGTTTCCTGACCAGGGATTGAATCCTGGCCATGGCAGTGAAAGCTCCCTGTCCTAACCGCTGGACCACCAAAGAATTCCCTGGCCTTAAGTTCTATAATAAAGATTGGACTGGAAAATTAGCTCTTCCACCAAATCACTCAGCATCTCCTCAGACTGTCCCTGTGTAGAGCCTTTCCTGGGCCTGTGGCATTGGCCAGCTGGGTCCCCCCTCGCGGCACCCTCCAGGTGCTTCTTCTAGAACAGGGTCCCCCACTGAACACAGAAGGAGCTTTTCTGGCATTTGGGTGGTCATTGCACGTCCAGGTCCTGGGCCACTTGTCTTTCCTCTCCACTAAATATCGAACATAAAGAAAATACCGAAGACATTGGGAGCGCAGGAGAAGAGCTTCTCCTCCCACTCCTAGGGCCCCTGGGCCTCTGGCTTCAGTGCAGCATTCCAGGGTGTGGGGGTGCAGGGGTGCACAACCTCTGGTGTGTGACCTCAGGCAGGCTGCTTATAAATGCCCATTCCTTCCAGAAAAAGAGCAATAACAGTCTCCTGTAGCAAAAACATACAGAACAGTATGTATGTTCTGGCGCGGGTCAGGAGGGTTGGCAGGCAGCTCACAGTTGGTCACAGCAGCCATTTCCTAGCTGTCACAGGTGTGGCTCTGTTGGGTATTGGGGATCCCCCTTCTGGGGTGTCTTCTCTCATGGCCCCACTCGTGCACAGACTCCCTGTGTGATGAGCTCTGCCGCACAGTGATCACGGCGGCCGTGCTCTTCTCCTTCATCGTATCTGTGCTGCTGTCCACCTTCTGCATCCACCGCTACCACAAGAACGCCCACAAGCCGCCCATTGCCTCTGCCGAGATGACCTTCCGTCGACCCGCCCAAGCCTTCCCGGTCAGCTACTCCTCATCCGGCGCCCGCCGGCCCTCTCTGGACTCCATGGAGAACCAGGTCTCAGTGGACACCTTCAAGATCCCGGTGAGGTTCTCCATGTGGCTGCAGGGCCAGGGAGGCAGCCCTTCCAGGGAGCCCTGTGGGTAGCCTCTGGTCTAGGGCAGCTGGGGAAGCAGGGGGCGGGGGAGACAGAGGGTGCAGGGCCCCTGGGGCTGTTGCATCCTTGCCCACCGGGAGGACCCCATGAGCTTCCAGCCGTCCTCTACCTCCACTGAGCTGCCTTTCAGGGAGGGCAGAAGGCAGGGGTGGGGCAGAGAGCATGAAGCAGGATCAAGAAGGATGGGCACTGATTTAAATGACTGAGATCTGGGCCGTTAGAGTCCGAGAGGGCAGGCCATGCTGTACCCACGTGGGATCTCTCCTGCGGAGGCCCCAAGTGCTGGAGGACGAAGTCTGAGGGGAGGCCCTGAGGGGGAGTGTGAGTTTTATACTCAGAGGATAGGACCCCCCCCAGGGCTGGAGGCCAATGTTCTGCCTTCATTTCCACAGGTTGCTCTGTTGGGGAGTCTGTAGGGTAGGAGCCGTAGGAGCCCCGTGATGAAACACTGTCCCCATCCAGGCGAGAGAGATTGGCAGGTGGGGGGGTTTGGCCATGGTGGCAGCAGCCTGGAGGGGAGTCTGTCTGTGGCTTAGAGAGTGGGGATGCTGAGAGGCCTCTCAGGCACCTGCGGGGGAGCCCAGCCCCAGGACTCCGTGACTGGCCTTCCAAGCGGGGAGAGTCAGCCAGAGCCCACAGGCCTCCCGAGCCGCCTCCTCCATAGCATGGTCTGGGCCGCGGTCAGTGCGGGAGCCTCAGACACCACCTCCTGCCCGACCAGGCCGCTCCTCTGCCTGTCTGCCCTCTGGTGTGCTTGCTGAGGAGACTGAAATGCTACGGGGACTAGGGGCTGGAGATCCCCCACCTGCCGAGTGTTTGGAACCAGCAAAGTCAGGAGGGAGGCCCCTGTGGCCACCACATCTGGGAATGGCCCTCGTGACCCAGGGACAAGCCATTTGATTCCCTTATATGCCCTGGCGGTTTGTGCTGAGACGCACAATGAGAGCTGTTCTTCTGTGGGGGGCCACGGACCACTTTTGGCCTCCAGCCCAGAGTGCAGAGAAGCCAGAGCTGGGCCTGAGGCCAAGGGGCCACACTGACCAATTCTGAGGTCTTAGACACATTTCGACCCTTTGGCCTTTGTTCTGTTTTACATAAAGTGGGGAGGACACTTTGGGTTTTTAGCACTTTTAAAGAGAAACAAATCAGTGATATTCCCTCTTAGCCCAGCCTCTGTGTGCAGTCAGCTGTTATCCAGTGCAGTGTGGACAACAGGGCAGTGGTGACTGTGTTGTCACTTTTGACCCTGACTGTGGGTTCTTGGTGGAGGAGGAAATGGCAGCCCACTCCAGTATTCTTGCCTGGAGAATCTCATGGACAGGGGAGCCTGGTGGGCTATAGTCCATGGGAGTCAGACACGACTGACTCTTTTGCGACTACAGAACAAACAACATGGGTTCTTGGGGAAGCTGAGACACCAGGAAGCCTGGGGAGCTGGCTGGAAGGCGCCCCTGGCCGTGGTGCTGAGAGGAGGCTGCCTCTGCTCCCAGACGTAAGAACACAGGGCTCTGGTCACTGGGGGGCAGTGGGTCCCCAGTGGTGGTGTGTCTGTGGGTTAGGCAAGCCTGGCAGACACATCATAAGCAGCCCCTGGAGCCACGCCCACACCCAGCCACAGCGAAACTTGGGGACCTGGGCACCCGGTGCTGACAGGAGGGCAGGTTCCAGATGGGTTCAGCATCCCCAGGGTTCAGGTCTTTGAGCCAGCCTCAGGGTCTGGGAAGGCCCCACCCCTGAGGGGTTTTGAGTGGGCGTGGCACGTTGGGAAGGCTGGTGTGTGCAAGTTCTGGGCAGTGGCTGGATTGTGCGGGGAGCAGACTCTTCTACACGTTGGCAGGGAGGGGTGGGGGATCCTGAGGGGCACAGTGGTAACTTTCTAGAGGCTGCCATCCAAGGGAGGTGTCCTTGACACCCCCACCTGTAGCTGGGAGTCCAGGGCTAGTAGGCAACTTGGGCCACATGTGCCGTTTGAGTTCTCTTGGAAGTCCTGGAGCCTGGGCTGCTGTCAGTGCCTGGTGTCCAAAGCAGAGGAGGCACCATGAGGCTTGGGCCTGACTCCCAGGGAGGAGGCTTTGCTCCCCTGTGAGCACCTGTGGGTGCTGAGTAAACCCTGAGTCCCTCACTGGAGATAACAGGCCCTGGGCCTAGGGTGGCCCAGGGCATCTGCAGTAGATGGAGGCCAGCGAGGGTAGGTGCATACGGAGTCCAGGCTTGTCTGTGGCAACACCTGCCTTCCTGTGGGGGAATGCATCTTGTCACGGCACCTCAGGGCCTGACTGTGGGATCTTGCCCTTGGACATGGTGACTGTCACCTGAAGTGAAGTGCAGTGAAGGTCTGCACGCTAGAGCTTGTCCGCCGGCTCTTGCCTTCCTTTCCTCTTACCTTCGCCATCTCTCTTCCCTCTCTTCTTCCTTCAAACCCGATGTAGGAGGATCCCAAGTGGGAATTCCCACGGAAGAACTTGGTGCTTGGAAAAACTCTGGGAGAAGGTGAATTTGGAAAAGTGGTCAAGGCCACAGCCTTCCGGCTGAAAGGCAAAGCGGGGTACACGACTGTGGCTGTGAAGATGCTGAAAGGTACCTGACTGGGCAGTACACAGGGGGCTCTGCCACTCACACCTGCAGGGGCCCCAGGGGGTGGATGAAGCCATTGTGAAAGCCAGGACTCTGGCAGTCAGCCTGCTGCCTCCTGAAGAACCAATCCCCCACCTCTGCTCTTCTTGAGCAGCTGCAGTCTAGGAACCCCCACCATGGATGATGTGGGCTGGTGTGGTCCCTGGAGAAGTGGGGTAAGACATTCCTCCCTTGAAAGCTTCCAGAGCCATGCTGCTTCTGTATCAATGTTGGGTAAAGATCTGAGTTTAAATTAAAAGTCTTTAAGTTCAAAACCGACAGCTGTCCCCACCGCAGTCTGCCCCATTCATTCCTTTCGCCAAGCGTCCACTGAGGTCCTGGTGAAGAGACCACCTGTAAGGACTGGCCCCTGCCCTCCAGGGCCCTGCCTTGCCCAGTCCCCCCCAGCCCTTAGCGGGCCAGCACTACCCCAGTCTTGCCACAAGCTGGGTATCCTCACTGCTGCTTCTCAGCAGGGACTGGGTAGACGGTCCTCTGCCATGGCCCAGCTCTGGCTCAGCTGGACCAAATGAGGGCCCAGTGGCCATGTGGTGGGCACATTTTGGGCAGATGCACACTGATCTTCAGCAGTCAGGGAGCCATGCAGTGCCGGGTACTTCTGTGTACTTACCCAGGGCCTCAGACTGGAGTCGCCCTTTGCCTATGAGACCCCAGGCCCTAAGAGGGCACAGTGAGACTGGCCCTGGGTCACCCATGTGTGGTCCAAAGGGTTCCAATGCCCAATCTCCCAGCTGTCTTCTTGTTTCCAAACAAGTCTACAGCCAGAGGCGGTGGCACAGCTGGGCAGTGGGCTGTGGGGCCATGACCCAGGAGGACAGTTTAGCCAGGAGACCTCCACACCCAAGCTCCTGAGCACAACTCTCTCTGCCCTTGGGACACACATGCTCAGCATGGCGAGACGACTTCCGTGAAGTCTCATGGCCTTCACCTTTCTCCAGGGCCTCACCCCCCTTTGCCAAGTGCTTGGTCGGCAGGTGTCTGGGGACACCAGGGAGTCCCTTTACCTCCCCAGAAGTGTTAATGGAGGGGCGTCTTTGTGCACCACTGTCTTTGAGAGATGGTGATTGCAGGGAAATAAAGCCATTTGCGTGCATAGCCCAGCCCAGAAGGCTTTCCATGGAAAGACTCTGCTCACATGAAAGTGCGCTCCTCTAGTTCTTACTCCCTGGAGGCACTTGAAGCCGCTGTTGACCCTCCCATGGGCTGAGAGTAGCCCCAAACAGTGAGGTCCTGGCAGGCCTCAGTCTGAACCTGGGTAGGATGTCTAGGAAGGAGACAAGTCTGTGTAGACCCCATGTGTGCGTCTGTGACCCAGCAAGGTGGTAGCAGGGGCTTTGCAACCCACTTTGTTTCTGTGTGTTTCAGAGAATGCCTCCCCAAGCGAGCTGCGGGACCTGCTATCAGAGTTCAACCTCCTGAAGCAGGTCAACCACCCGCAAGTCATCAAGCTGTACGGGGCCTGCAGCCAGGACGGTAAGACTGGCTGGGGACTAGCAACTGCCAGGCACAGGCCAGGGGCTCCAGGCCGCCTCATTCTGCATTCTCCCTCTTCCCCATCCTTTTCTTCTCTGGCCCCTGTCCTTTCTCTTCCCGGAAGCATGGTCTCTGACTCTGGCCCTTGCCTGGAACTTGTGTGTCAGTGGACCATGAGGGGTGCCACAGGAGTGTTCCCTGGGCCTTCCAGGGCTGCCATGAGGTCTCTGCTGACATCCTGGTTGTCAGCACCCTGTTCCAGGCCGAACCCCTAAGACAGGGAAGTCCAGAGATGAGCAGTGTCTCCTGGGCACCTACTGGGAACTAGATATGCCATAACCTCCAGGTGACCTCAACCCCAGCCTGGGGTGGCAAAGGCAGCGGCAGCGTCACCATTTTTCACATAAGAGCATCTTTCTCTATTGGTCTTCCAAAGCTGCTCTGCCACCCCGGGGGCTTCCCACTTTGTGTGTGTGTGTGTGTGTGTGCACGCGAACGTGTGTTTGGGGTGTGAGGGAGATGGGAGGCCAACAGGGAGAGGGCAGCAGGGACATCAGTCAGCACCAGGAGCACTCGGGGCCGGGCCTTGGGCAGGAGTGCGGCCTGAGAGCAGGCAGGGCAGGGAGAGGGTGGCCACGGGCAGTCTAGAACCTCTGCCTCCATCAGCCATCCCCAGGCCATACTGTGGCAGCCACGGGCAGTCTAGAACCTCTGCCTCCATCAGCCATCCCCAGGCCATACTGTGGCAAGACCAGGAGTCCAGAAAGTTCCTGACATCAGAGCAGCAGCGATTATCTCCCAGGGCAGCTCCAAATGCCGTGACTGCTTGCCCTGGGCACCCAGGAAAGAGGTTGTGGTCAACTGTCCAGGCAACTGGCTTTGTAATCCAAAGCCCCTGCAAGATGGAGGAGCTTCCCAAGTGGCACTAGTGACAAAGAACCTGCCTGCCAATGCAGGAGACGTAAAAGACTTGGGTTCAATCCCTGGGTTGGGAAGATCCCTTGGAGGGGAACATGGCAACCCACTCCACTATTCTTGCCTGGAAAATCCCACAGACAGAGGATCCTGGTGGGCTACAGTCTGTAGGGTCACAAAGAGTCAGACACAACTGAAGCAACATAGCGCCACAAGGTGGAGAGCAGAGTGATGTGAGAGTGAGCTGGGGCTTGAGTCCTCAGGCTGCCAGAAGCGATTGCCCTGCGCTGGCCCAAATTCCGCCTGCCCAGGGCCACCCAGGCAGCCTGCCCACGTACCTCCTGCTCTGTCCCCAGGGCCGCTGCTCCTCATCGTGGAGTATGCCAAGTACGGCTCCCTGCGGGGCTTCCTCCGAGAGAGCCGCAAGGCGGGGCCTGGGTATGTGGGCAGCGGGGGCAGCCGCAACTCCAGTTACCTGGACAACCCAGAGGAGCGGGCCCTGACCATGGGCGACCTCATCTCCTTTGCCTGGCAGATCTCACGGGGGATGCAGTACCTGGCTGAGATGAAGGTGCGTGCCACCCCAGCCCCGCGCCCCCTCTGCCGGTGATGGGCCCGGGTTTCAGGGGTCCCTGCTGTTGTCTTCCCCGCAGCTCGTCCATCGGGACTTGGCAGCCAGAAACGTCCTGGTAGCCGAGGGCCGCAGGATGAAGATCTCAGATTTTGGTCTGTCCCGAGATGTTTATGAAGAGGATTCCTATGTGAAGAGGAGCAAGGTACCAGGTCCTGGGGTGTGATGGCCTGAGGGCAGAGGGCAGTGATCAGGGAGCCCACAGGGTGGGGACAGATTTTGATCTGAAGAAGATAAAGCAGGTTTTTAGAGTGTAAACTTCCAGTCCTCATCCCCGAACTCTTCCCTAGTCCTGGGGCCCCTGAGACCCAGAGCAGAACTCAGTCCTGATCCTGTTCCTTGTCTTCCTCACAGCCACATGTGCTGTTTCAGAGCTGCGGGCTGTGGAGCAGGGTTCCCTGCAGCTTCTCTCGCTTTTCATCACTATCACTTCTAAAGGTCACACCTACCACTGCAGAAATAACAATCTTCTTGTCTGCAGTTGTTCTCTCACTGCTGCAGAGTGAAGGTCACTGTTTTACTTTCTGTGTAACTTTAGTCCTTCGCTTGGGGAAAAGAAATGAATTAAACCCAAGCTTGCTAGTCATTCTTCACAGAAGGGAATGAACCACTCTACAGCAGGGTATGCTCCTGGTACAAGGGCCTAGGAACCACTGACTAAGTGAGTTTGGAAGGTGATCAGGAGGGTCCTGGAGACAAAGTCCAGAGTCGCAGTGTAGAGATTTGGGAAGCTTTTTCCAAGTCACCGAAACAAGTGGTTCGGGGCCCTTCTTGGGAAACCTGGTTCTCTGGTGTGGTCCCCTCCCCTGTGACATTGGTCTTGACTCTCTTGGTGCTGTTATCCTCTCAGCCCCTCTCCAGTAGCCTCCCTGTGACAGACTAGACAGGGCAGATCACAGGCCCCTCAAGACACACAGCTAAGCTGGCATTCAGAACAGATGCTGCACAAAAAGAAAAACACAGAAAGCCACGACATACACTTCAGCTTTGCTCTGAGGGTCGAGAGAAGCCCAGGTGCTCCCGGGGCTGTGAGGATGACGTTTGATTTCTTGTGGGGTTTCCGCTGTGACAGCATGTCTTAGAAGTGCCGAAGGGGAAGTGGAGAGGGGTGCTCCCTACCCCGTGGAGGGGGGTGGACGAAACTTCCTGTTGGTGCACTGGTCCTCGGGAAGGCCCTGTGTCACCCAGCAAGGAAGCACAAGGTGCCCAAGCTTGGCCCCTGAGAGCACAGCCTGCAGGTGGCATTGTTAGAAACACACACCCTCGAAGCAGTCACACTTCATGTAGGGTATGAATCCTAAATAGTACTTTCTTAAAAAAGGAATTATAATAAATGCATTAAAATCCAAAGCAAATGCCTTTTTTAAAATTGATTTGTGCCTTGAGGCTGACCTATTTGTTGTTGTTTAATCGATCAGTCATGTCCAACTCTTTGCAACCCATGGACTATAGCCCAGCAGGATCCTCTGTCCATAGAATTCTCCAGGCAAGAATACTGAAGTGGGTTGCCATTTCCTCCTCCAGGGGATGGATCTTCCTGACCCACGGATCAAACTCGCATCTCCTGCACTGCAGGTGGATTCTTTACCACTGAGCCACCAGGAAAGCCCCCTGATCTATTTGTACCAAAAAGCTATTTCTTAAGTTGTATTAGAAAGGATTTGCTGGATTGAACCCCAACCTCTCCATGGTGGAGGGCTGTCTTTCAGAGGATGCTAAAAGGGCCCTGGGATAAAATAAGTGGGAAAAACCAGACTCAAGACACTCACACTGGTTTCTTCCCTCAGAGCTTCTCAGAAGGGCGTTTAGTGTGTTCGTTTGAGTCAGAAATTCCCAAGATGGAAACACTGGATGTCAGTTTCCCAAACTCCTTCACCCTAAGAAATCAGGGGAGATCTTGATGGAAGTGCTTCCAGCCTACCCATTGGGCAGCACCCAGGGTGCCCCTGATCTCCCCAGAAGTGGCCACAGTGGAGCCTGGCTTGCACTCAACATCAATTCCTTGTATAGCTGTGGGCAGGCCGACTGACTCCCTCTGGCATCTCAGCCAACCCTAGGAAGGCGGGCCTGGGACTCCAGCCCCTGTGAGGCTGTGCTATTGGTTTGTACCCAGGAACACACTGGAGTCATTACTCAGTGTCCCCTCAGAGCTGAAAGAGCCTGAGACATGCCCCCTCCTCACACCAGTTCCCAGGATCTCAGAGCAATGTTAATGCCTTTCTTTCACTCCCTCCTTAGGGTCGGATCCCAGTTAAGTGGATGGCCATTGAGTCCCTCTTCGATCATATCTACACCACCCAGAGTGATGTGTGAGTCTGGGTGTTGCCTTCCTGGGGTGGAGGTTACACGTATGCACCTGTCTGGGCAGCTCCGCTGGGGAACAGAGCTGCCCTGAGTGCCTGTCAGCTCATTCCAGCCATCCAGAGTGACCTCCCCAAACTGGGGGGCTGGGGGTGGGGGAGCTTTGTATACTCTCACAGCAAACAGCAAGGGCCCAGGCAGTAGTTCTGAGTGCCACGGTGGAATGCATGAGGGCATGAGCCATGGCTGCAGACCCCTTCACCTCCCCCACCTGCCCTGCCCTGTCTTTGGGCATCTCAGTGACACACAGTCCCAGACAAACAGTTCCCTCTCTGTGGGCCTGAGTATGAGCTGGCTTCAAGCAGGTCCCCGGGGACTGGTCCCCACCCAGAGACAGGTTTAGGGTGGGGTGACCTTGAGTGGGTTTCCAGTACCCCAAACTGCTCCAAGACCAAAATTCAGTCTTCCAAGTCCAACTACATTCTCGATTGTTTTCAAAACCACAACAGACTTGTTTCTAAATGTTCTGCTGTAAACAGCCTTGCATATTTTGAATAAGGTGGGCTGTGTAAAGGCAATTCTTAAACAGTTTTAATAACTGTGTTCTGATTACCAAGTTGACTGTAAAACAACTGGAAATGCAGGGGAAAGCCTAACCAAGAGACTAAAAGTCACTGGGACCCTACCATCCCTAAATAACTAGGGCCAGCCCTCACTGGCCTTGCCTAGAGTTGTCCGTGGCATGCAAGTATATATCCTTTATTACTGTAAGCGGGCTTGTGTGATAATGCTGTTTTGTGATATGATTTTGTCCCCACTTCACAGTAAATTTTCCCTCACGGTTAGGTATTTTCCTATTGCAGTGTTTTTTTCCTTTTAACATCTTATGAAAATTTCCAAGCATACAGAAAAGGTGAAGGGGTTTTGCAGAGTGCCCCGGTGCCCCGTGGCCTTGGTCCCACCTGCTTTTCACTGTGCTCATTTGCATTCTCTGTGCCGTCTCTGATGCTACAGAGCTTCACCTCAGGGGTCAGCCGCCTGCCCTCTTTGGGTGTGGGGGCTGAGCTTGGGCAGCAGCTTGTCGGGCGGGTCGGGGCAGGGCAGGCAGACACCCGGTCCCACCTCCATTCCACTTCCATCTGTCTGGTCAGCCCAGGTTGAAACGGTGGGCCCTTGGACCGCTCTCTGTACAGGGAACTCGGGTCCTGTTGCTGCTCAGGGGGAGGATATCTGGGGTGCTGAGGGTGCCACAGAGCCAGTGCAGCCACTCACTGGCCCTCTGGTTCTGCAGGTGGTCCTTTGGTGTCCTGCTGTGGGAGATTGTGACCCTGGGGGGCAACCCTTACCCTGGGATTCCTCCAGAGCGGCTCTTTAACCTTCTGAAGACAGGCTACCGGATGGAGAGGCCGGACAACTGCAGCGAGGAGATGTGAGCATGCTTTCTGTGGTCCAGCCTCCCCAGACACTGACGCTCCGGGCTTTGGCGGGGTGGGGCCACGCGCACTCATCCTTTGCCGCTGCTGTGCAGCCCTGGGTGCCAGCCCCAGGCGAGCTAGGCAGCTGGAAGTGACGGGCTGAGACAAAGGCACAGATGACAGAGAACCACTCTGGGGCATGATGGCAGATGCTGGGGACCCAGATTCCACTGGGGGCTGGGTGGGCCTCCTGGGGGGTACTTATAAGGCTGAGAAGGAGCAGGACCCCAGGAGAGGTGGTGGAAGGATGAGGGGGTGCTTCAGACTGAGGGAGCAGCTTCAGTCCAAGGCTGGAGACCTGTCCCAGGATGCTTGGGGAGGGGCAGGTATTTCAGAATGGTCCCAGGGGTACATACAGGGGAGCACCCAAGTGGAGACACCAAGGCAGGCAAAGAGCAGGCAGGTGGTGCCTGGACTTCAGCTTGAGGGCACCAGAATCTTCTCATCGAATGGTGGTTGCATCAGATGATCCTGGGAAGACAGGTTGAGAACACATGAGAGGGGGTCGTCCATGGGCAGAAACACATGGGTCCATTCATTCTACAAAGTCTGTCATGGACCTGTCACGTGCTTGGCTCGGCGCTGTGGGAATGCAAGGGCGAGTAGGTGCTGCTTCCCTGGGCATCCTAGACTGGCAGGCACAGGCCCAGCACTCACCTACAAGGCGGCCCCTGCAGCCCTGCCAGAGCCCCAGGGGAGGGAGGGAGGTGCAAGACAGAGTGTGTTTGGCAGGTGTTTGTGTTCATACCCAGTTCATCCTTCGTAAGAATTTTAAGGACTGGCATTTCTGCACTACCTGCCATAGCGAGCATGGCTGGACCACAGCGCCAGACACTGTGAGCCCCTGCTGACCCATCATACCCTGGCCCAACTCAGAGAAGGATGTCAGTGACACAGGAACAGCTTTGGGGTTTGGGAACAGAGCCTCTGGGGCCCAGGGTGCACTGTACTGGGTGTGGTGGTTGTGACTGGGCAATCTTTGATGGATTGTCACCATCCACCTGTTTGTCCCACCAGGTACAGTCTAATGCTGCAGTGCTGGAAGCAGGAACCAGACAAGAGGCCAGTGTTTGCCGACATCAGCAAAGACCTGGATAAGATGATGGTTAAGAGCAGAGTGAGTACCTGGAGCCAATCCCTGGTGTCACTTCCCTCACCCCAGTTCATGGAATTCCCAGTGCAAAGGCAGAGTGGGGCTGTGCAGAGTGAGATGGTCATGTTGTCTCCTGGCAGGGGCGGGCATGAACCTTTATCCTTAATCCAGGCCTCTTGGACTTCTTGAAATTAGGAAGAAACCAGGATTTTTATCTTGACACTTAGGAAGAGCCCTCCACAGACAGGGGTGGGAAGAAGATATTTCAAAGCCAAACAAAATTATTTCCAATAGTGGAACCTGAGGAAGTAGAGTTGGAATGAATGTGTCCTAAATTCAGATTCTATGAGGGGTCTGGCTAGGGGTGGGAAGTGACTAGGGAGCAGTGGAAACTGTGGCAAATAGTAGCCCACTAGCTGCCTCTGAAGGACCTCTCACCGTAGACACATGTAACCTGCAGGAATATGAGTGCCAGCATGCCAGAGCTTTTGAATTTTAGGGATGTTTGTGTTTCCCGGTTTTTATAGCAATTTCCAAAAGCTCAGTGTGGGCTAAACAACGTATCTGTGTGCCTCCAGTTTACAACTCTAGGTGATGGAGGAAGTCAACACAGTTTCCACTGATATTGATTGGGCAATGGGCTGTCTCCCATATTCTGCTTTGGATGCTGGGGATACAAATAAAGAAAATAGACCCAGATCTTCATCCTTACATTGACACAGTTACTGAAAGTTGTCATTTCTTCAAACATGGAAAGCAAGATGCATGGACTGGGCCCCTTGGAATAAAACCCAACCTCAGTGTATCGTTTGGGCAAATCCTATGATTCACCCTAAACAGAGGTAGTAGGTGATGCCTACAGACAGCTTTCCTAGAACAGTGCTGAGAACCATCCAGAAACATACTGGAAGCATTCTTGACACCTTTAACCAAGGCAGTGGAAGTAGCTGGTCCTCACGAATCATCCTGCTTGGGAGCTGAAGCCTCTAGCAGCGTCTTATTCAAATCCCACACCGATGACTCAGATTTCTTGGTACTGACTTGATGTTGGAGATGGCAGGAGTGCCTGGAGGGAAGCCGGAAAGTGTGGAGCAGATGGGGAATGTGTCTTGGCCTTCCCACATGAGTCACGGGGCTGCAATCCCAGAGCCTCAGGTTTTATAAACAGGCCCGTTCTCCAATGCCAGGCCTGGTGCCCCCAGCGCTGCAGAGAGAGGGCCAGGACAGTGAGGGGACACATTTCTGCCTCCAAGGAGGTGATTTCCTGCAATGAGGACCACAGAGCAGGGCTGGACGAGGCAGAGGCTGGGGGAACTCAGTGCTAGCAACCCTGGCCAGGGGCTCAAATCTCGCGAGAGGTTGATAGGTGTGGGGTGGGACTTAGCTGGGGCTTCTGCTCTCAGGCAGGGCGGGGGTGGGTGTGGGTGTGTCCAGCAGTGGCCCACTCCAGGGGTGACCAGCTCTCTCTCCCTTCCAGGACTACTTGGACCTGGCCGCGTCCACCCCATCCGACTCCCTGCTGTATGACGACGGCCTGTCGGAGGAGGAGACACCCCTGGTGGACTGTAATAATGCTCCCCTCCCTCGCACCCTCCCCTCCACGTGGATTGAAAACAAACTCTATGGTAGAATTTCACATGCATTTACTAGATTCTAGCCACGTTGTTCCTGCTCTCTGCACTGTCCTTACTCTCTGTAATGCTTTTTAAGAGTGTTTCTGGTTTGAATGAAACCAAAGTCTGCTCTGAACCTTTTTGTTTGTAAATGTCTGAGTTTGCATCCGTTTACATTCAGGCATTTTTTTTTTTTTTTACAACTATGTTTTTTTTAAAGGATGTGAAAATATGTGTGATGACCACATTGCCCAGCAGCTTAAGATGATAGAGGAGAGGGCGGGGCAGAACTCTCAGGGGATATTGAGAAATGATGACTCAGTCATCTCTGGGGTGGGGATTTAGTCATACTACTTCTAATTTAACTACTGGGGTACATTTTCCTGACCTGGGGAGGCATTTAATCTAGAAAGGCGGAACCAGCACTACCCTGCCTGCACTGAGAACACAGCCAGTAACCCCCAGGCTCTGCCTGGGTGAGTGGGGAGGGGGGCTTGGAGGCCACCCGGTGCCCACCATCGGCAGGAGGGAAACACACAGACTACTGTTTTCACATCCTTTGTATCACACACTGTCATGACAGTTGTCACTTATGAAGTCAGTGCTAAAAGCTGGAGCAAAATGCTTTTTGAAAGAACGTAGTCTGTGGTGCTGTGGTCTTGCAATGGACAGTAAATATGGTTCTTGCCAAAACTCCTTCTTCTGTCTTCAATACTTGAAATTTTTTTCCTGTTTCCTAACTTCATCATGGAATGTTTTGAAATCTTGGAGTCTCAAGCCTTTTTCAGCCGAGATTGTTCCTTTTGCATGCCTCCTGGGTCATTGATTCCTTGCTGGCTAGTGTTCTTGCCACTTGTCCCGTCGACGCTGTGGGACTGGGCTGCGTGCACCCTTGATTTGGAAGATCCTCTCCTCCGTAGTAGGCTGGGATGGAAGACAAGTAGGCTTCTTTACGTTAGAGCACTTTTTATAGAAGCTTCCTGCTGCAGTAAGCCATGCAGTACAGCAAGGTGCTGATGCTTTATGCTGCCTTACAGAAAGAGTTCAACAGGTCACCAGAGATTGATCAGATTTGAGAGTCCGAAGCTTATAAAAGTCAAAATTGGTAGTTTCTGGTAAGCTACAGTTACCAAGAGAACATGTGATGTTCCCCCCTCCCCCCAAACATTACCCATGTTTTGGAAACCTGGAGCACGAAACCCTGCAGGCAGTTGGCCCAGAAACCAGAAGTTTGGTTTGAACCTCAAAGGGAGTTTTGCCAAGGCCTTACTGTCTGCACATGAAGTTTGGTTCTTCAGCGCAGAACAAATGATCTGTTTTCATTTTTAGGCATGTCAGACCCGAACTGGCCTGAAGAGAGTCCTGTACCACTCACGAGAGCCGCTGGCACCAACATTGGGTGTCCAAGATATGCAAATGATAGTGTATATGCTAACTGGATGGTTTCACCCTCAGCGGCACAATTAATGGACGCGTTTGATAGTTAACATTTCTTTGTGAAAAGTAATGGACTTGCGAGGGGAAGAAGCATGCTGAGAACAGAAGGTCTGCCGGCCCCTACTTTCACATTTCACACTGGCTGGTGGTCTTGCCACCCAGCAGATGTAGCGCATGGGACGGTGTAGGTGTTCCTTCTTCTTCAGCCCTCGGCAGCACCCAGCCGGTGCATCCGTGAGCACCACGCACTCCGCGCTCACATGTATGGGTCCCTCACTCACTACCTGAACTGTTTGATTTTTTTCTGGTTGGCCTCCAAAAAAGGCTACATGATTTAAACATGAAGCACACACACACAAAAAAGGCAGCAGAGGAAAAAAAACCTGGCCCAGACGACCTGTCCTCGTTCAAAACAAGAGCCGGGCCAGGCCTCATAGGGATGTCAAAGCCCAACCAGGGCTGGAGGGGAAGAGGGGACTTCTGGACAGGCCTCGCCACAACCTTCAATATCCTGTTTTGTTTTTTTTTTAATCATGTAACCTTTTCTTAGGAAGACATTTGATTCTTATTATGATTAAAGTGATCCTTAGGTTTAGCACAATGGAGAGACGTGATGCCACATTTGGTATGTAGGTAGGTGGTGTGAGGGGAGGGGGCTTCTAGGACACTTTTGTCCACCTAGCTGAGAGATCACTACCCGTGTGATGAGAAGTGTATGGAGGAGGGGGCCCTGGAGTGGAGTGGACTCATATCCAAGGATTGCTGACCACAGAGACTTGGCTGCTGCGAACTCCCCAGCCTCCCCCACCACAGCCTTCAGTACGCACCCATCCAGTGCCCCAGAGTGGCAGGGGCTCATCTCACATGTTCGTGGTTGGGACTTGTGCTCAGTCTCAGCTAGTTAGGTTAGAAGTAGTGTCGACAAATGACCAAGGACTGTGACACCTCTGATCAGACAATTCTGATGGGGAAATGACAGGGTTTTGGCTCTTATAGAGCTTGTGTGAAAAGGTACGTGTGTCCACTCTTCCTGTGTTTGTAACGTAATGCTGCTATGGCAAGACATTTTTGTTCTTAGGTTCTGACCATGACTCATAAGCTTCTTGTCATTCTTCACTGCTTGTTTGTGGTCAGAGACACTCAGCACTCCTCCCATCCCGCGGGGGTGGCTTTCGGGAAGTCCCGGTGGCTCTTCTTTCTGTCCCAACGCTGTCACTTTGCAGGAGAGAGTCGGTTACCAAAACACTGCCTGGTCTTCAAACTTAAAGCACTGTGAAAGAACTTAACGATGTCTCATGAAAATGCTGGATTTTATAGCCATTTCACCAAAGTGGTAAAGTGGTAAAATTATGGCATTTTTGTGGCCAAGAAGGCTTGGATGAGTTATGTGGAGGAGCCGTATGTGTGTGTGTGTGTACATGCGCATGTGTGTGCACACACCCAGGGAGAGCACTGGAAAAACACTTAACTGCAGATGCGACACGGCTTTAGTTTGGGCCATTGTTCAGACACACTGTGATAAGTTCTTTTACAGATATCTAGTCATTGTAGTAAACTTGTGGGTTTCAGATGTGCTTAATGATAGTCTTGTTAAATGCAGAAGTAGGGAGAAACTTTCTCGAGTTATTAAACATGCCTACTCAGTGTGAGAGGCTGTAGCAGGTTTGTCCTCAGCAGGGGGAGAACTCCAAGCCTAACTGGCTGACCCAGTGGTGGGGAGTTAACCCTTGACTCATAACCTAATTGTCTGTTCCTGAGTTATCCAGGTACTCATACTTGTTAGTCTATCAGACAGTTTTCATATGCATATACACAGAAGTTACTACTAAGTATTTTAAGTATTACTGAGTATTAAATAACAGTCTGTTTTAAAATTTGTTGAATCTATTTATGAAAGGTTATTAAATCATACCGTGTCAGTTTGCTTTTGTAGTCAAGGTGACTAAGAAAATCATTTCAGTTATGTAAATAAAATCATGTATCGTACAATGTGTAAACTTATTTTCTCTTTTTAACTTTCTGGTTGGAAGCATTAGGTTTCTGATTTTAAAGTTTCCATATAAGGAGTAAGATGTCACAAGGGGATCTATTGTGGTGACCACCTGGGAAGTAAGACTGATCAAAGGACTGTGGGGCCTCTTGGTGATGTTGTTGACTTGTCTTCTATAATATGGACATGAACAGCTGCATTTATAGTAATTGTGAAAACTAAGCTCGTTCTGCCACTCAAAGGATTCCTTCCCTAAAACAGAGCAGCAGCCAATGTCGAGTTCAGGTATGGGCTCTTCTCTAGCAATCTGCTGTTTGTTTCTTGAAGCTGGAGTTGGACAGTTGTGAGGGAGACTGTAAAATGCATTGTCATGACTGAAGATCTGTTGGAGGAAAAACTTTGCCTTGAACCACTACGAGATCTAAAATACTAAATACTTCTGTTCATGACTTCCTGTTGGGTTATGCAGGAATGCTGTGAGCTCCTCAGAAACCTGGCAAGGAGCAGGTGGTGGGTCAGTAAGGAAACACAAGTTATTAGCAACATCAGTCTGATTTGCGGTTACATTGTGCACTGGACACTGAGAGCCTTGGGTGCACACGTGTACACATAGTCAGGTGCGTGAGTCACCCAGGGGCTGCCCCAGGCCCACGGTGCTCCAGCTCCTGGCCCTCAGCGCCTCCTTCAATCTAGACCTCAGGGATGGGAAATGAATGTAATTTCTAGACCCAGTTGTTTGCCTCTGAATGTTTAGAAACCCGTGTTGAAAAAAGCAAATACTAAAATATGAAAAACTCCTTTTTCAAGAGGAGAAAACTTCCATTAGTAGTGTGTGTGTGTACGTGTGGTTTATTTTTCTTAAAAGGCACATTCTCCACCAAGCTTCACACAGCATTGCTTAGCCACAAGGTCAGCTTATTTGGCTAGAAATGTAGTTGAATATTGGAGGGGGAAATGGTTACCTGTTCCAGTATTCTTGCCTGGAAAATTCCATGGACAGAGGAGCCTGGTGGGCTACAGTCCATGGGGTCACAAAAGAGTCAGACATAACTGAGCAGGTATTTGAATATAATGTCTGAGAACGTCTTGGACAAACATTTAACATAAAAGGGAAAGCAGAGTTTCCCCCACTAAAAACAAAGCATTTTTCCAGGCAGAGGAGTGAATATTTCCCTCTTCTTTGAGCATGTTTATATGTGGGGTATTTGGATGGTGATATTTAGGGTGATTCTAGAAAGTACTGAAGAAATCCTTACCTCTGTGTCCCTGAAAAGATGCAGTAAGAGTGGGTCTGAAAGGCATGTGCTGCAGTGGAGGCACAACCTCTCTTCCATGTGAATTTGCACATGGTGCTTACTCTCTGGGTGGGCCTATACATCCAGAAAACACCATCCATTCAGGTTGCTTGCCCCACTCTGTCCCTTCTCCACGGCAATAACTTTGGCAGGCTCACTAGAACTTTATAGGAACTTCCCTGGCAGTCCAGTGGTTAAGACTCCATACTTCCATGGCAGGGGTCATGAGTTCTATCCCTGGTCAGGGAACTAAGATCCCCACATGCCAACTAGCACAGCCAAAGTTTGTGGGGTTTTTTTTTTGTTTTTTTTTTTAATAATTAAAAAAGAACTTTGTAGAGTTTCCCACATCTTTAGGGGGCTGGGATTCACATGAATAAATCTTGGCTGAGATCAGGAGAAACCAGAACCTGTATGTAGAGAGTTTTTCAGTGTGGAGTATGGTGCTGTGCCTGCAGAAGAGGCTGGATGGGTGGCTGTGTTAACAGCTGGGAGGATAAGCTTCACTCCTAGAATTAAAGAGGCACGTATGTGAATGCTTGAAAGAAATCCCAGTTAATTGTGCGACTCAGGTTTCAATTGCTGTGTCAAGTGACGAGATATTTTTGCAGATGTTTCTGGTATGTGCTAAGTCACAGGACCTGGCGAATGGCGATCTCTCAGGGGACCTGTGACAGGGAGGCCGTCTCGCTGTGTCAGCTTCAGGGACATCAGTGTCGCAGGAACTGGGCCAGGCACATGGAAGTAGCCACGACCAGAGACCACGCCAATCAGTGTGACCACAGGACTTCTGTACCACCCCAGGAGAGACCATGATCTTGCATCCTCTCAGATGACACTGCGCAGTTCAAGTTCAAAACTGGTGTGGGCAGGTGAGGTAAGTGCATTCTAAAACTAAGGGGGAAAAAAGCATTTTTCAAGAAAAAAAAAATTGATACTTCAGACAGAGACTGTATTTATCATGCAGACCATCAGTTTTTTTGAATAAAAATGCAAAGTTCATTTTTTATATCCCTATTTTTATTGATGTCAGTTTTGTCGTACTCTTTCAGGCTGCACTGGGTTTTTACCTGGGGTCCAGTCCTATTCTGCAGTTTTCATTTTCCCTTAGAGGAAAGTCATTCCCGTGGGTTGGGAAGGGTCTAGCCCTAGGTGGTACAGTGGTGAAGAATCTGCCTGCCAATGCAGAAGGTGCAAGAGCCTGGGGTTTGATCTCTGGGTCAGGAAGATCCCTTGGAGTAGGAAATGGCAGCCGCCTGCAGTATTCTTGCCTGGGAAATCCCACGGACAGAGGAGCCTGGCAGGCTACAGTCCATGGGGGCGCAGAGAGTTGGACACGACTGAGCAACTGCATACACATAGCCTGGAAGAAAAGAACATAAGGCTGCCTCTTGCTACTGGAGGCAAGGGACTTTGAAGGACTTCAGGGAGCCCATACATGCCTTGTCACAGCCTCTGCCCTTAGGAACTCCTCTCAACAAGAGCAAGTGACTTGCTCCATGTTTTGTACCTTTTTTTTCTGGGAGTTTTAAAGAGCTTGAAAATTTTCCTTGAGACTCTCTGGCCACAGGACCTGAGAAGCCAAAGTTCTTGGGTTCTTCAGAACTCTAGGGTAAAGGTGTTGGAGGACTTCATGAACATATTAAAAGAAAGATAAGATTACAGGAAACAAATATATGTATGTATGTGTTTATTTAGCGTGGAGTTTTAGCCACTGGACCAACAGGGAAGTGCCCATAGGAAACAATTTTTAATGTCAGGAATGACATAGAAGAGGAAAAGATTCCGGTTTCTCGAAGGATAGTCATTGAAAGAAATTAAAAGAAGTGGCAAAAACAGAATTTTTTTTTTTGTCTGCTCTGTTGTGGCTTGCAGGATCTTAGTTCCCCAACCAGGGATTGAACCCATGCCCCCTGCAGTAGAAGCGTGGAGTCATAACCACTGGACCACCATGGAATTCCCAGGCAATTGTACTTGTTAAAGAGCTGAATCATCTATATAGCTTTGTAGAAATAAATAAGACCATCCTCCAAAAGAGAACGAGCAGGGTTTATTTATTCTGCACTTGCTATTGCAAAGGAAGAGGCCACCATCTTCTTGCTTTTGGCAGAGACTCAGGCAGGCAGAGGAGGAAGAAAGCTTTACAGGAGAAAAAAAATAGTGGGGGAGGCTTCAGGTATACTGTGATTGGAGGCTATTGGCATGAGGAGGCTGAAGGCACTAAAGTAACTAGAAACTGAGCATCTTAGGTGATTCACTTGGAGAATATATTTGGCTTCCTTTGGGCGGTTTCAAGTTGGAAATTGGGGCAAAATAAAACGGGGTATCTGGCAGTCATTGACCAAATTCTGACCATTTTGGGCCAGTTACTGCAGAGGTTACGGGTTGGAATTCTTTGGTTATACATGGGCTGGCCGTTGTCTGTTTGCATATTCAGTCTCTCAGTTCCTCTCTTTTGGTCATTTTTTTGCTTGAAAGGTGATGAATACAAGGAAGTTTAGAAATCCAGGCCTTCACCGCGTAGAGGCTGATTGTTCAGTCATCTCCATGGTTAACTGTATTGTGAGGTATTTTTTTTTAATGGATGGATTATATTTATTTATTTACTTTCAATGTGTATTTATTTGGCCATGCTGAGGGAGTATGTGGAATCTTAATTCCCAGACCAGCGACCAATCCCATATCCCCTGCATTCTGGAAGCACGGAGTCTTAACCACTGCACCACCAGGGAAGTCCTTGTTGATTGTTTTCTTTTTTTTGATAAGAGTCATTCTAACAAATGTGAGGTAATACGCCATGGTTGTTTGGACTTGATTTTCCCTTACCTTCCTGTTGTATCATCATGTTGATCACCTGGCGAGAAAGTGGCTGTTCAGAAGCATTTGTGTCCCAGATAGACACAAAGAACCAGCATCATGACCACTAGGACAAAAACAAGAACAGCTAATAAACCCTGTAAGGTTTATTGAACCAAGAATCCCAACCCAAGCCAAGCACAAATCCCATATAGACCGGGAGGATCAAATTTATTAGAGTGAAGTAGCTTTGCCTGAAGGCATTGTATTGTCTGTCCCAGCTTCCCTGTTTCAATGACACAAGTATGGTATTAGGAGTGGCACAGATCATGACTAACCAACAAGAAATCTAGAGCAATGCAACTGTCCATCACTACTTGTGTCAACAAGATGGGACTGATCTGTGTTCCATCTGGGGAAGAGGCAGTACTGCTAATGTCTTCTGCCAGATTTAGTGATAAGTTTCTTACAAACCTATATTCATGATTTCTACTGATGGAACACTGCTCTAATTGTTCACATAAACAATGAGACAGAAATTCCCCCAGGTTGAGTGCTGCATAATCAAGGTTGGCTTTGTTCTGGAACTCAGAATTTTCAGCCTTGGTCATTTAGAGATTTAGAGTCTCTGTGTACAGACAAGTCTTAGAATATTATTCCTAACTTGCATGAGATGCATGCTATGTCACTTCAGTCATGTCTGACTCTGCAACTCTATGGACTGTAGCCTACCAGGCTCCCCTGTCTATGGGATTCTCCAGGCAAGAAAACTGGAGTGGGCTGCCATAATCTCCTCCAGGGGATCTTCCCGATCCAGGGATTGAACCCACATCTCTGGCATCTCCTGCATTGCAGGTGGATTCTTTACTGCTGAGCCACCAGGGAAGCCCAAAGCAAACAGGACCAGGCATCCTGATTACAAAAGATGTAATATCTGGTAGAGACAATGGAGATCTAGGAAAGAAGTTACTCATAACAGAAGGCTGGAACCAGGGCTTACATGAGTTGCATTACATGTTTGGATCGCTGTTGGTCTTTTACAGGTGGCAAATATTTGACTCATCACCCTGTGAAAGTCATTGAATTCAAATTTAGAATTACCTAAGGTCTGGCAATTACCTAGATTGTAATAACTTTTTTTTTTTCTTGATAAAGCAGGGCACAAGGAAAGTCACAAGTGAACTTGTTTAAGGTTGTTTTCTATGTTGCTGCAAATAGAGCTGCCATCAACTGTAATTCTTACTGTCTCCTTTGATGAGATGATAGCTTTCTTGTGGTATTCATCACGGGGGTCTTGAGATGGAGAGTAGATTGAGCAGTCAGTTTAAGATCTAGGGCAGTGGCTACTTCTTGGGATAATCTAACAATGGCATTAGAATGAGTATGTTCTGACTTAACCATTGTAATAAAGAGAAAAGACAGGAGAGGAAAAGGGTCATTATTGGTAAATGACAACCAGAGATCTACAGAAAATGAGAATAAGAATAAGCAAGCCAATAAAAAAAAAATACAAGAATTAGACAGGGTTTTGATCTAACATCTTGGGGAGAACTACCCTATACCTTGCCCACTATCCTAGGTCGCCTGCTTGTTCTAAAGGTCTTGAGTCAGCTCCCTGCTTCTGAAGATCAGCCACTTTTGGGGGTCTCAGAATCCTCAGTTTGAGGTCCTCTATTGGAGTAGCTTTCCAATTATGTGGAATTCCAGATTACTTCTTAGTTGTGAAACGTGAACCCGAGGATTGATGCCCTAAAGTTTCACTGCTGTAACATATTCCCTCCTGGATGAAGGCAGAAAAGGTATTGACTGTCCTTGTTCAGCCTTATTAAAAAGGCATGAAATTCTGACATATGCTGCAACATGGATGAAGCTTGAAAATGTTATGCTAAGTTAAGTAAGACAGACCACAAAGAGACAAACACTAGATTATTCCACTTACATGAAGTACTTAGAGCAGTCAAATTCTTACGATACAGAAAGTCAAATGGTGGCTGCCAGTGGCGGGGGAAGGGAAGGTGGCAAGTTAGTGTTTAATTGGTAGAGTTTCAGTTTTGGGGTGATGAAAAAGTTCTAGAGATGGTGGTGATGATTGCATCATGATGTGAATGTACTTAATGCCACTGAACTGTGCACTCGAAAATGTATAAAATTGTGAATTTTATGTTATGTATATTTTACCTTGCACACACAAAGAAAGCAATTGATTGTCTTGATCTAGAAGCACACGAAAAAGCTAAGCAAAGATTCACTACATGAAAGTATGGTATTTGAGTTAAGTGAGGAGTAACAGGATGGTATTTGAGTTAAGAAGTGAGGAGTAACAATTTTATTGATGGTCCTGCGGTCTTAAACCTGTCCTTGTAATGTGGGCATACTATAATGGCAGGGTATGAGCAGACCTTTGGATCTAAGACTTTCAACTATCAGTTGGATCCCTTACTATGCTTACAGTTTCAGAGGTTATTGGGGAAATTTAAGCAATGGTTTGGTAGGATCTATATGAACTTTAATAGGTTCTCTTCCAATTATTTTCCCATAACAGTGGAACTGTGAGCCCATAGAGTGTCAGGTTCAGTTTCAGTACTTACCTGGGGCATGCACCAAAAATAATGCAATATTAAATATACACCAGAGTATCGGGGACTATTTGTGAGGGTCCAGAGGACTCCTGTACTTACAAGCAGGTTGATTCTGTTCCCCGTTATTTTTTGGTGCATAATTTCAAATGCATTTCTCAAATGAACAAACTTGTTCAAAGTCAGTGTTCCTCAGAGTGGCCACTGAAGGCCCAGAGCAACCTTGGTGAAGTTATGCCATTTAGAGAGATAGACCCAAGAGTTGATGGGTGTTGCAAAGCAACAATATAAGAAGCAGGAGGTTTCCTGGAGGAGAGGAATTAGACTTAGGGGATACTATGAGAGCTGGCAACATCAGGTAGGAATGTCATGCTTGTGTACCTCATGTCTCTCAGGACATAATTGAGATGGAAGAACCCCCGTCCAGTTTTACTGGCAACTGCAATAAAGTTTGTCCTAGTGGATGAACCCTAGATTCACAGGTCGAGGAGGCTCTGCCTGTGTTCTGCACCATGACTCTCCTTCTGACAGAACACTTTTAGACAGTACAACACAAAATGGAAACACAAAAGTCAGCAAAGAGGATGCAAAAGAATGACCTGATTCTATCAAAGATGCCAGTCAAATAGGAATCAACAACAAAACCTGAGTACCAAACTGAGACTAAATAGCCCAGGAATCTAACATAAAGAAAGCAGAGGTAAGACCCCAAATGAAAAACTGCACGGTACAAGGAGGCCACATGTACCACATCTGCTTGAAGGCCGCTGTCTGAGGCAACAAGCAGACTATGATACAGACCATATCTTGGTGGGGCCACCAGGAAAATGATACAAATGAAGATTGCCCCACTGAAACGGGCAAAGGCTATTTATTCAGAGCTTGCCATAGAAAGGGGGTCAGACCCATCACTTACTTTTGCAGAGACTCAAAGGCAGGCTGGGTTTCCCAGATGGCTCAGTGGTAAAGAATCCACCTGCCAATGCTGGAGATGTAGGTTCGACCCCTGGGTCAGGAAGATCCCCTGGAGGAGAAAATGGTAACCCACTCCAGTATTCTTGCTGAGATAATCCCATGGTTAGAGGAACCTGGCAGGCTATAGTCTGTGGAATCACAGAGTCGGACACGACTGAGCACGCACACACACATGCAGATGCAGGCTAAGGAAAGCATTATAGTTTAAAAAAAAATCCTCAAGTTAGAGATTGGTGGGAGATTTTAGGGTTCTTTAAACTATATTCTTCTGATACTAATCATATCACAGTTACGCTTTAGTATTTTTCCCAAGGGAACTACTTATTTTATAAGCCCCAGTATATCACCCATTATCTACCACAGAATTTGAATTATGCATTATCTTCTTTCTAAATTCAAATTACATACATTAAGTGTATGATTAGAAGGAAATGGCAACCCACTCCAGTGTTCTTGCCTAGAGAAGCCTGTGGCCAGAGGAGCCTGGTGGGCTGCTGTCCGTAGGGTCGCATAGAGTCGGACACGACTGAAGCAACTTAGCATGCATGCATGCGTTGGAGAAGGAAATGGCAACCTACTCCAGTATTCTTGCCTGGAGAATCCCAGGAACGGAGGAGCCTTGTGGGCTGCTGTCTGTGGGGTCGCACAGAGTCAGACACGACTGAAGCAACTTAGCAGCAGCAGCAGTGTATGATTTGGCAGTTAATAAGCTTACAATTTAAATTCATCGATGGCAGAACCTCAATTTTATTTTTAAAACAATTCTGATGCAGGATTCAAAGAACAGTTTTAAAGAAATGACACACTGCTATGATTTCATGCCAGATCCTGCGCTGAGAGAGCCTCTACAGTTTCTTCTCTGAGTTTCGGTTTTCCCTGTTATAAACTGAAGACCGTAACCTACTCCATAGGGGTATCAAGAGACTCTCCCTAGAGCATGACCAGGCAACCAGACCAAAAGTTTAGTTATGGCAGGCAGAAAATGTAATCAGGCATGTCATCTCTTCTAGAAGCTGGTCAAATGGTAGAGATTCTGGAAAAGAGAGGGATCATTATGTGTTATTTTAACCAATTCAATACATATTTATTGACCACTGTGTGCAAAGTCCTGGGAGACAAAAGACATGACCCTTATTTTCAGAAGCTTAGAGACCCATGGAGTCTATAACTAGATGAATTCTTTACTCTTGAGTCAGGTTGAGGGGGAAATGATGTCAGAACTGTAAATGTTTTCATTTGCTCAGAAATGATATGAGAGCAGAATGAGACCTTGACGGTGGGTAGAGACTGGATCTTCTATAAGCCTGGCTTGGAAGTAGACTTCCAGACTCTCTTACCCATGGGATTTTCCACAGGACATATCCAAGGAGAACATCCTGGTTAAAGAAATCCCAACAACCATCATCCAGTAAAGACAGCGGTCATTAGGAAACCCCCCAGAACACCACCTAGTGTGACCTTCCCTAGTGGCAAAGAGTCTGCCTGCAATATGGGAGACCTGGGTTTGATCCTTGGGTTGGGAATATCCCTGGAGAAGGGAATGGCAACCTACTCCAGTATTCTTACCTGGAAAACCCCATGGACAGAGGAACCTGGTGGGCCCCAATCCATGGGGTCGCAAAGAGTTGGACGCAACTGAACAACTAACACACATAACACCACCACTCCTACAGGATGCATCCCCCAGTCACCCCAGACTTCTGCTCTAACTAATGCACTTCATAATAACCATGAGCTCTGCCTACCACATACCTGCTAGGCACAGTGCCAAACACTTCAAATTTTCCTTTAATCCTCACAGCAATTTTAGGAAGTACATGCTGTGTTATTGTCCCCATAACATAGTCGAGAAAGCCGAGGCTTGAAGTCCACAAGCCTGCAAATTTTCCTTTAATCCTCACAGCAATTTTAGGAAGTACATGCTGTGTTATTGTCCCCATAACATAGTCGAGAAAACCGAGGCTAAGTCCACGAAGCCTGCCAAGGTAACCAAATGGGGAAAGCAGAGCCCAGATGAGACATAAGCCCTCTTAGCACAGTCATGTCCTACCCAGACAAAGGCAGATGCCCGGTATCTCCTCTACTGCTCAGCTCCGGGCCTGACAGAGTGCCTTGGGGATGTCTCTGGAACAGCAATTGAGCGGAGGGAATGTCAGGGAGGGCTTTTTTCCCCCGCACCCACTGAAGTCAAGCAATGTCAGATCTCGAAGTTATTTTCCGTAAAATCTACCCCAAATCCCCTCCTTTCACATACAAGGAAATTAAGGGCCAAAGAAATGCGTGACTGGCAGCCAGGGCTTCCTCGCTGGGGCTAAACACGCAGCCCAGCACTCCTGAGGATGCTCAGACACCTCTGGCGACCTGTCAGTCCTCAGCTCACTGCCCACGCAGGCGCTTATCGCCCCCTCGGTCTCCCAGGACAGGGCTCCCGGGCAGGATCAGCGCTGCCATCCTCTGCTGAGTCCCTCCCTTTTGCAAAGCCAGCCGTCTGGCGCGAGCTGGTACTCCCGTCCTTGTAGACGCTTGCTCGGGCAAAAGCGGTTTCCTGACTCCCGCACTCTCCTAGCCTCCACAAATCGTTTTTTGAGCTACACAGACGCGGGCACGCACACAAGCAAATGTGTAACAGATCATGGATTATAATCAGTACTGGATGCTAATTATTGCGCTTTCTTTGCCAAGCACTGGGCGCGGATGCGGCGGGCGCGGGGCCGGAGCGGTCTGGGCGTGGCGAGATCGCTCCGCTGCGGCGGCCCTATTTCCTCACGCGCGCCGGAAGTGGAGGTTGGCGGCGCGGCGGCGCGCCCGGAGGGTGGGAGGTGAGGAGGTGGCGGCCTCAGAGAGCCGGGCGCCGCCCAGGAGTGCCTGCGGCTGGGGAGCTGGCGGCGGGGCAGCAGCCGCCTTGAGCAGATGGGTGAACGCGGTGAGTACCCAGGCCTCCTGGCTCACCCGCCTGCGGCTTCCAGAGCTCGGGTCCGGCCCTTGCGGGCGCTGGGGCGCGGGTCGCGGACTGTGGGTCTCCGTCCTGGTCGGGTCACCTCACGGACGAGCTCTCCGGGGGGGTCCTGTCCGCGTGGGGTCGCCGCACGGACAAGCCCTCCGGAGTCGGCTCTGGTGTCAGGAAAAGCCGCGGTTTTTCGGAACGGTTTAAGTTGTCTTTTTATGAACAGTGCTGCTAGAGACCGTTGGTTTGCGTGTTTTATTTTTATCACTTCTTTTTTTAAACCAATACACCACTGTCTCTGCTCCCCTCAGTGGATAAACTTTGTAGTCAGCTGTTACCTCTTTATTGCGTTAAATGAGTATTCTCTGGCGGCAGCCTCGCTTTCTGCCAGACGCTAGGCGCCTTTGAAAGACACACATTTGTGGAGCAATTAGTGGGGCCGAGGAGACCAAGGAACGGGAAACCTCTTGCATTTTCAGACTTCATCTTGAAAATTATACTATTCCAGAGCAACTTGCAGAGGAATAATTTGTAAACGCCATAGTGAGGCTTTTGTTGATGATGATGTTATTGGCAGAATGAAAATTTGATCGTAAATCTTAAGCTTTTATCCTTCAGCCTGCTTTTCAGATTTATACGCGGTGTCTGGATATTTAACTATCATTGATGGTTCTCAGGAGCTGGGCCTTCATTTTTGCTGGAATTAATGTTGTATTAAAATAGTACTTCAAATGTGAAAGTAGGACTCCCAAGTATCTTATGACTGAGAATGTTAACGTTGGTTTTGTATTATTATTCTTATACCATTTGTTTTAAATTGTCTTATGATTTAAAGAATGTAAAAAGGATTTTGGATATACAGCATTTGTGGCTCAGAGAATTTTGACATAAACACAGTTTTAGTCCATCAGTTTGGAAATTACATTTTTTCTTAACTTTTTGATTGAGGTATAAAATATATATGAAGTCATAAAGTGCATGAATCTTAGTTGTACAGCTCAGTGAACTTTTATGTATTTACTAAGTTTTGCAACCACCAGCCACATCATGTTATATACCTATGGAATGTTTCCATCATTCTAGGAGTTTCCCCCTGCTGCTTCTAAGTCAGTTATACCCCTGGGCCCGCCTCCCCATCAGTATTCAGATTTCTGTCATCTATTAGTTTTGTTTATTTGGGGGTTTATATTAATGGAATCATACAATATACTCTGCATACTGCTTATGAGTTTCACCCATAATGTTTCATGTATGAGTAGTTTGTTCTTTTTTATTATGTAGAATGCATTGCATGATTATATGACTACTCTGTTGGTTGATCTTTTTGTTTCCAGTTTTTCTATATTGTGTATTTTAAAGACGGCTATGAACATTCTTACAAATGTTTGGTCTTACAGATGTCTTGGTGAACATCTGTGTATCTCTGTCAGCTGTGGATTGGCTAAATCATAAAGTAGATAGAAAATTACTTTTTAACCATCATGGAGTCTTCCTTTTTAAAAAATACAATTTGTTATCTTAACTTCTGTGACATTAAAGATTGGTAAAAAGCATAACCATTAATATTTTCAAGACTTAAGTGATTTATTACCATATTATTTACTCCTTGGATTGCACATCTATGACTGTCATTGTTTAACTCTCCGTTAGTTAAGTCTGATAGATAGAGCTGTTGCCGTTTCGTCCGTTTCGTCCCTGAAACTTGCTGTATAACACTTAGGTAAGAACTGTGTTACTCAAGTTAGTGGTTGTTAGGCGAAATGAAACACTGAAAGAAGGTCACTAAAAATGGATTGAAGAGTCATAGGATTGCAAGTCAAAATACTTAACATTGTTGTCATACTGCACAAAGTTCTGGGTATAAATGTAAAATTGAATTATAAGGTTGGTTACAAATGTGAATTTACTACAGGAGTACAGTGATTTCCACCTGTGCTGAGATAGTGATACATTTATAATGGAAACAGACCACAAAGATCACTAAACATTTGTGCAAAATCGGTAGCACATAAAAGATAACCCTGACTGAACTAAACACAAAGGATTGGACCTGAAGCAATGGAGTTCATGTAAGAAAAAGAAGAAAAGTTTAATATAAATATTAATATGCCCACATTTGGGAAGGTGTGGCTTCCCCAGTGGCTCAGTGGTAAAGAATCTGCCTGCAATGCAGGATACGCAGTAGATGAGGGTCCGATCCCTGGGTAGGGAAGATCCCAAGAGGAGGAAATGGCAACCCACTCCAGAAGTCTTGTTGGGACAATCCCATGGATAGAGGAGCCTGGTGGGCTACAGTCCATGGGGTTGCAAAGAGTCGGACATGACTGAGCAGCTGAGCATAGTCAGCACAGTCACATACCTACTGAATATATACCAGCTGGCCTGAAAACACACAGTCAGTTCTTGAATATTAAAACAGAGTGTTGGAAAAAGAACTTCCCTGATGGTCCATTGGTTAAGACTCTAGGCTTCCACTGCAGGCGATAAGGTTTCCTTCCCTGGTTGGGGAGCTAAGATTGCACATGCCATGTGTTGTGGCTCCCCGCCCCCCCCGCCACTGGACATGTTTTGAATTCAGAATCTTATTTCTCACCAAACTCTCACTCAAAGTAGTGGCAAAATAAAATCATTTTTACTCAGACCCACTTGGAATGTCTCAGGATGTACTGTATCAAATGAAAAATTAATTCAAGAAAAATACATGTGGAATTCAAGAAACAGTAATCAAAGAAAACAGTAAAATGTATTTCTTTACTCCGAGGCACTAGCTAAGAAGTTTAATGCAATGCAAAAGAAGAATTCGTAAACCAAAGTATGTAGTTTTTAAGTCTGTAATCTGGAACAGATATTTGACATGATTTTAAAGTTAATTGGGAAGATGGGTAATAGATAAGGCATGTTGGAAGGTTTATCCCGAGTAAGGGAGAAGCTGTAGATAACTGACCAATTACTGTTGAAATGAATGCTTTATGGAAATTTGTCCCAGTTGGAAAGTTCCATTTCCAGGGATTTATCCTGAAGATGAATTCACATGTGGAAAGTTATGTATACACATAAAAGACTATTTCTGCTAAGATGTTAATGTCAGTGGATTTAGAAGAATACACAAAAACTGGAGAAGGGAACCCGGCCTCTGGGTTAGAAGGATAGGTGTCACTGAATGCCTTTATATTGTGTGTAACCTTTTTATTACATGTATTTATTTTGTGGAATTTTATAGATATAAAACATTTTTAAGAATGTAAAAATTTGTAAGTGTTTAGAGCATGGGTTGCCAGGTCTGGTTGACTACCTACTTTAGTACGATCTGTGACCTAAGAGTGGCTTTTATATTTTTAAGTGCTTGGGGAAAAAAAGAATAGTTTGTAACATGAAAATTATGTGAAGTTAAAATTTCAGCATTCTCTAGAACACACTTCTGCCATTCATTTACCCATTTTCTATGGCTGCCTTTGTGCTGCAAGGCAGAGTTGACTGGTTGTGATATTTACTGCTTGACCCTTTACCTAAAATGTTTGGTAACCCCTAATTTAGAGGCCAGAAATAGACTTCCATATGTGTAGGGATTTTGCTTTGATTAAAGTGGCATTTAAAATTAGTGTCAAGAGCATGGATTATTTAATAAATTGTAAGAAATGACTATTTGAGGAAATAAATTTTATACTAGAATTATTTCTGGTAGGGAAGCCAAAATGGAGAAGTTGTGCAGGAAAAGATTGGTAGGTTTAACCATTAATAGCAACAACAAAGCAAAACTTTGTGTAATGGGAAATAATACCTAACACTTATTGAACACTTAATGATTGTCACGTTTTGCTTAGTTTATCTGTACAATAACACTCTAAGGTAGATTCTGTAACTGTCCCCACCTAACAAATGAGAAAACTGAAGTTGATAGAGATTCAGGAATTTGTTTGTATTGATGAGTTAGAAAGTGATAGAGCAGATGTGTGAACTCAGACCATCTGGCTCCCAAAGACTGTTATACAGACAAAACCGCAAAGAAATATTTATAGTTTGTTAACACCATTGTATAGATATTATCCATGTCAGCCACATCTGGATCTACTTCATCCCTTTTAGATAGACGTTCTGTTGTTTTCTGGGAGACATTCTGCAGTATTCTAAACCTTTCCCCTATTGAAGGACTTTAAATTGCTTTTATTTAGCTATTATATCCCTGGGGTTCAGACGGTAAAGAATCTGCCTGCAGTGCAGGAGACCTGGGTTTGATCCCTGAGTTGGGAAGATTCCCTGGAGAAGGGAATGACTACCCACTCCAGTATTCTTGCCTGAAGAATTCTATGGACAGAGAAGCCTGGTGGGCTACAGTCCATGGGATCACAAAGAGCCAGACATGACTGAGCGACTAACACTCACTCACACTCATAACACTAGCAAACATCTTATGCATTCACTTTATATATTAATATGAATATTTCTATAGAATCTTAAACATGAAATTGCAAATTGTTGAATTAAAGGGCATGTGCATTTAAATCAAATTTGTCCTCCAAAAAATAAGAATGTATGCATGTGTGTCCATATTGTGTGTATTTTTAGTTTATCTTTGTCTGTATGTGTATGTGTATATTTTTAGTTTATCTTTCATCATCCAGACAAACCATTTCTTTTTACAGACCAAGCCCAGAAAGGTTAAGTGTTATGTGTTATGCTCAAGATTACATAGCTATTAAGTAGCTATGATTTGCCTCTTTTTTATTGTGCTGCAGGCTGCCTTTGGCAAAATTTTCTGCTTTACTATAATGATATTGATGTTACTGTCATTTATCTTGCTGAAATCCATGTACCATAAGTTTAGTTTTGGTAAACTTATGAAATCCATAAGTTTAGTTTTCCCCAGAAACACTTGTCAGAATTAATCCATCTGACCTTACTTGTTCTTGACACCCAGCACTATGCCTCTCTTGGTCAGTTTGGGCAATTATATTAAAGTACTTGTAGACTGAGGGCTTCCGCTGTGGCTCAGAGGCAGAGAATCTGCCTGCAGTGGAGGAGATGCAGATTAGATCTTTGGGTCTGGATGATCCCCTGGAGGAGGAAATGGCAGCCCATTCCAGGTTGCTTGCCGAGAAAATCCCATGGACAGAGGAGCCTGGTAGGCTACAGTTTGTGGGGTCACAAAGAGTCAGACGCAACTGAGCAAGTGACCATAGTTTGAGTGACTTATAACAAGTATATTTCTCAAGTTTGAGATCGGGATGCCAGCATGGTTGGGTTATGGTGAGGACCCTCTTCCAGGCTGTATCTTATTGTATCTTCACAAAGCAGAAAGAGGGCTACTTTGTTCTCTCATAGGGCTTCCCTGGCTGGCTCAGATGGTAAGGAGTCTGCTTGCCGTGCAGGAGACCTGGGTTCAGTCCCTGAGTTGGGAAGATCCTGCGGAGAAGGAAATGGCAACCCAGTCCAGTATTCTTGCCTGGAAGATCCCGTGGATGGAGGAGCCTGGCAGGCTACAGTCCATGGGGTCACAAAGAGTCGAACACGACTGAGCGACTTCACTTTTGTTCTCTCATAAGGGCACCAGCCATTTAAGAGGGCTCCACCTTCATGAACTGATTAGCTTCCAAAGGCCCTGACTCCTAATACTGCCATATTGGGGTTTAGGATTTTAACATATGAATTTGCTGAGGGCTGGCGGGTGCAGCTCATTCATTGCAGTGCCTGGACACACACTAGGTACTCAAAATATTTGTTGAATGCACACTGCCTTTTGGTAATCAGTATTTCTAAATATCTACAAAACATTTATTCAATAACATGTTAAAGAATCCATGTATCATTGGAATATTCATCAGTTGCTCAAGAAATAAAAAGTTCTAATTCCCTCCCTCACATATGTTTGTACTTCATGTTTAGTCTACTGACAGGCTTTGTTTTCCTAATAATTGTGATTTTGTCTAAATGAACTCAAAATTAAATATTAAGTTTTTGAAAACTTAATAAGAAATTATTCTACACAGAAAATTTAGGAAGATTATACAGAGTAGAATTTTGAAAATATTCAGATTCAAATGAATTGCTTGTATTTTGCAGAAGATAGTAGGCTACTCTTATTGCAGAAGTCAGTTTGGCATCCTGCAGTGTAAGCATTCTGAAAGTGATGTTTGAAAAGTTTATTAGTAGTTCCATAAAATTATAGAATCAAATGTTTGAGTAGGAACTGGAAAAGTCATATTATGTACGGATCAGTACTGCAGAATGAGCTATCTTTAATATTCTCTTCTTGTCTCAAAATCACAAGGCAAACAGAAAAGATGAATGAGACTTTCAGAGTAATCCAAATTCTACTTTTGTAGGGATGGAGCCTGGGGTATTCTTAGTTTTGTTTTTTTAAATACAGATTTGTTGTTAATAAATCTTTGTACTTGTCCAAATGACCAAAATGGAGTTTACTTGCAAATGCCTCTTTGGCACTACTGCTGTTGCTGCTGCTGCTAAGTCACGTCAGTCGTGTCCAATTCTGTGTGACCCCATAGACGGCAGCCCACCAGGCTCCCATCCCTGGGATTCTCCAGGCAAGATTACTGGAGTGGGTTGCCATTTCCTTCTCCAGTGCATGAAAGAGAAAAGTGAAAGTGAAGTGGCTCAGTCGTGTCTGACTCTTCGCGACCCCATGGACTGCAGCCTACCCGGGTCCTCTGTCCATGGGATTTCCCAGGCAAGAGTACTAGAGTGGGTTGCCATTGCCTACTCGAACTAAATCAGATTTGGTTTTATTTTTTAAACAGCTTCATTGAGGTATAATTGACTTATAATAACCTACACATATTTAAAGTATAAAATTTGATAATTTGACCATGTCTACCTGAAATCATCACCACACTCAAAATGATAGACATACCCATCACTACCAAAAGTTTCTTTGTGCCCTTTAATAATTTCTTCCTGGTATCACCTTCCCCTACTCTCACCCCATTCCAGGCAACCACTGACTCCTGTGCTTTCTGTCACTACAGATTACCTTACATTGTCTTGAATTTATATAAATGGAATCATAGTCTTTCATTGTACTCTTTTATTGTTGGACTTCTATTATTGAGATTCATCCATATTGAAGCTCAGTCACTCCCATCTCTTTGTGATCCTTTGAACTGTAGCCTGTCAGGCTCCTCTGTCCATGAGATTTTTCAGGCAAGAATACTGGAGTGGGTTGCCACTCCTCCAGGGGACCTTCCTGACCCAGGGATCAAACTGTCTCTCCTGTTACAGGTGGATTCTTTACTCACTGAGCCATTGGGGAAACCCATTGAAGTCTGTATCAGTAGTTTATTCCTTTTTATTGCTAGCAGTGTTCCACTGTATGGCTGTACTAGTTTGTTTATCCATTCACTTGTTAATGGACATTTGAGTTTCTAGTTTTTGGCTGTTTCATGTACAGCTGTTTTGAACATTTGTGTACAAGTCTTTGTATGGACATATACTTTCATTTCTCTTGGTTAAATATCTAGGAATGGAATGGCTCAATCAAATGATAGGCTTATATTTAGCTTGTTAAGAAACTGAAACCATCTTACATTATCACCAGCAGTGTATGGAAGTTCTAATTCCTCCACTTGTCACTAACATCAGGCTTTTAAATTTTAGCCCATCTAAGATTAATCATTGTGGTGTCTCATTATGTTTTGAATTTGTGTTTCCCTAATGGCTAACAGTGTTGAGTATTTTTTTCCTGTTCTTATTTGAAGTGTTTCTTCACATCTTTTGCCGATTTTTTTTACCGTGTTTGTTTTGTTATTACTGCATTTTGATACTTTTTAAAATATATTCTGAATATAAGTCTTTTATCATATATTTGCTTCACCTGTATTTTTTCCTGGTCTGTGACTTGTTTTTTCCATTCCCTTAATGCGTTCTTCAAAGAGCACAAATTTTGATGAAGTTCAGTTTATTAATTATGCTGTTAGTTACATATCAAAGAAATCTTTGCCTAATTCAAGGGCACAAAGATTTTCCCCTATGCTTCTAGTTTTATAGTTTGCATATAGAACTATGATTGATTTTAAGTTGAGGTGTAATATTAAAATATTGAGTTTTCAGGTGTATGACATAGTGATTCACAATTTTTATAGGTTATTCTGCATTTAAAGTTATTATAAAATATCAGCTGTCTTCCCTGTGCTATACATACATCCTTGTATCTTATTTATACCTAGTAGTTCATACCTCTTAACCCCCTTCCCCTATCATGCCCCTTCCCCCTATGATTCACTTTGAACTATACACTAGTGCATATGAAGCAGTGTCTCATTGTGGTTTTCATTTTCCTATTGGATTATGATGTTGATCATCTTTGTATATGCTTGTAGACTTAATCTTTAAAGAAATGTCTACTCATACCTTTTGGGTTATGTATCTTTTTTTTTTTTGGCTGCATCAGGCAGCATGCCGGATCTTAATTAGTTTCCTGACCAGAAATGGAGCCCATGCCCTCTGCATTGGAAGCACAGAGTCTTAACCACTGGACTGCCAGGGAATTCCCTGTTATTTCTCTTTTTAATATTGAGTAGTAAGAGTTCTTTATATATTCTAGGTGCAGACCTCTATCAGATATATAATTTACAAATATTTTCTCCCATCCTTTACACTTTGCAGCACAAAAGTTTTTAATTTTAATGAAGTCTGCTTTATTTGATCTTTGGTATTTTGATGTCATATCTAAGAAACCATTGCCCAATCTAAGGTCCCGAAGATTTACACTTATGTTTTGTTTGTAAGTGTATAGTTATATAGTTTTAACTCTAAAACACTTAGATCTTTGATCCATTTTGGGTTAATTTTTGACTATAGGGTGAGGTAGAGATTCAGTTTCGTTCTTTTGCTTGTGAGTATCTAGGTATCCTAGCACCATTTATTAAAAAGACTGTTCTTTTTCCATTGAGTTACCTTGCCACCTTTGTTGAAAATCAGTTGACCTAATGTGAAGGTTTATTTCTGGACCCTCAATTCTGCCCCATTGATCCATATGTCTGGTCTTATGCTAGTTCCATGCTCTTTTAATTACTATAGCTTTAAAGTAAGTTTTGAAATGGAAAAGTTGAGTTCTACAATTTTGTTCTTCTTTCTTGGTACTGTTTTGGCTATTCTGGGTTACTTGGATTTCCACATGAGTTTTAGGATAAGCTTGTCAATTTCTGTAAAGCTGGGACTCTGAAGGAGATTGTGTCGAATCTGTAAATCAATTTGGAGAGTATTGCCATCTTAATAATATTAAGTCTTCCAGTCAGTGAGCATTGCTATCTTCCCATTTATTTAAATCTTTAGTTTTTTTTTTTTTAACAGTGTTTTGTAGTTTTCAGAGTACAGGACTTGTAACTTTTTTTTTAATTAAGGTATAGTTGATTTACAGTGCTGTGCTAATTTCTGCTCTATAGCAAAATGATTCAGTTATACATACATAGACATTCTTTTTTAATATTCTTTTCCATTATAGTTTATCCCAGGAGATTGGATATAGTTTCTTTGCCATACAGTAGGACCTTGTTGTTTATCCATTCTAAATGTAATAGTTTGCATCTACTAACCCAAAACTCAGTCTTTCCCTCTCCCTCCCCTCAACCCCATGGCAACCACAAGTCTGTTTTCTATGTCTGTGAGACTGTTTCTTTTTTGCTGATAGGTTCATTTGTGCCATATTTTAGATTCCATATATAGTGATATGGTGTTTGTCTGTTTCTGACTTACTTCACTAGGCATGATAGTCTCTAATTGCATCCATGTTGCTGCAGATGACTATTTCATTCTTTTTTATGGCTGAGTAGGAGAAGGCAGTGGCACCCCACCCCACCCCAGTACTCTTGCCTGGAAAATCCCATGGACGGAGGACCCGGGTAGGCTGCAGTCCATGGGATCGCAAAGAATCGGACACGACTGAGTGATTTCACTTTCACTTTTCACTTTCATGCATTGGAGAAGGAAATGGCAACCCACTCCAGTGTTCTTGCCTGGAAAATCCCAGGGACAGGGGAGCCTGGTGGGCTGCCGTCTATGGGGTCGCACATAGTCGGACAGACAGCAGCAGCAGTATTCCACTGTATATATGTACCACATATTCTTTACACATTCATCTGTTGATGGACATTTAGGTTATTTCCATGTATCGACTGTTGTGAACACTGCAGGTATGAACATAGGGTGCATGTATCTTTTGGTATTATAGTTTCATCAAGTATATGCTCAGGAGTGGGGTTTCTGGATCATATGGTAATTCTGTTGTTAGTTTTTTAAGAAACTTCACACGTTTTCCATAGTGGCTGTGCCAACTTACATACCCCTCAACAGTGTAGAAGGGTTCCCTTCTCTCCATGCCCTCTCCAGCATTTGCTATTTGTAGACTTCTTAATTTTGGTTATTCTGACTGGTGTGAGGTGGTACCTCATAGTTTTGATTTGGATTTCTCTAATGATTAGTGATATTGAGCATATTTTCATGTGCCTACTGGCCATCTGTATATTTTCTTTAGAGAAATATCTATTAAGGTCTTCTGCCTGTTTTTTAGTTGGCTTTTTTGTTGTTGAATTGTATGGCTTCTTTGTATATTTTGGAGGTCAGGCCCTTGTCAGTAACATCATTTGCACATATTTTTCTCTCACTCTGTAGTTTGTCTTTTCATTTTTTAAAAAATGGTTTCCTTTACTGTGCAAAAGCTTGTAAGTTTGTTTATTTTTGTTTTTATTTCTATTACCGTGGGAAACTGACCTAAGAAAACATTGGTGTGATTTATGTCAGAGAATGTTTTGCCCATGCTCTGTTCTAGTTTTATGGTGTCGTGTCTTATTTCTGACTCTTTGAGCCATTTTGAGCTTATTTTTGTGCATGGTGAGAGTGTGTTCTAACTTCATTGATTTGCATGCACCTGTCCAACTTTCCCTGCATCACTTGCTGAAGAGGTTATCCTTTTCCCATTTTATGTTTGTTGAAGATGAGTTGACTTTAGGTGTGTGGGTTTATTTCTGGACTGTAGTACTTTCCATTGATCCAAATGTCCTGTTTTTGTACCACTACCACACCATTTTCTTTTCTGTAGCTTTGCTGTTGTCTGAAGTCTAGAGAGAGAGAGTTATGCCTCTTGCTTTGTTTTTTTTCCCCCTCAGAAGTGCTTTGTCAATTCTGTCTTTTATGATTCCATATAAATTTTTGGAGTGTGAGATTTCTTTCCATTTCTTTGAATCATCTTTAATTTTCCTTTGTTAATGTTTTATAGTTCTCATCATATAAGTCTTTCACTTCCCTGGTCAGGTTTATTCCTAGGTTTGAGGGTTTTTTGTTGTTGTTTTGGTGTGATTTTAAAAGACATTACATTATCTTTACATTTTCTTTCTGATGTTTTATTGTTAGTGTAAATAAATGCAGCCAATTTTTGAATGTTAATCTTGTATCCTGCCAATGTGCTGAATTCATTTACTAGATCTAGTAGGTTTTGTGTGGAGTCATTAAGATTTTCTCTATATAATATCATGTCATCTGCATATAGTGACAGTTTTACCTCTTCCCCTTCCAATTTGGATACCCTTTATTTCTTTTTTTTTGTTTGATTGCTGTGGCTAGGACTTTTAACACTGTATTGAATAGAAGTGGTTAGCGTGGGCATCCTTGTCTTGTTCCAGATTTTAGCAGACAGGTTTTCAGCTTTTCACCATTGAGTATTATTTTGGCAGTGGATTTGTCATAAATGGCTTTTATTATTTAGAGATATATTCCCTTTGTACCCTCTGGTAAGAGTTTTTATCATGGATGAATGTTGAATTTAGTCAGATGCTTTTTCTGCATCTATTAAGATGATCATGTGGTTTTTTACTTTTCTTTTTTAATGTGGTATATTACATTGATTTACATATATTGAACCATCTTTGTGAACTTGGATTAAATCCCACGTGGTCATGGTGTATGATCTTTTTATATGTTGTTGGATTGGTTTGCTAATATTTTGTTGAGAATTTTTGCATCTATAGTCAACAAAGATATTGACCTGTGACTTTTCTTTTTTGGTGGTTATCTTTGTTTGGTTTGGTATCAGAGTTGATGGTGGCTTTATAAAATGCCTTTGGGAGTATTTCCTCCTCTTCAGTTTGAGAAGCGTTTGAGAAGGATTAGTATAAATTCTTCGTGTATTTGGTAGAATTTGCCTGTGATGCCATCTGGTCCTGGACTTTTGTTTGTAGGGAGTTTTTTGTTTGTTTTGATTTTTGATTTTTAAAGATTATATTTCACTTTTAGTAATTGGTCTGTTCAAATTAGCTCTTTCTTCTTGTGTGTGATGCCATCTGGTCCTGGACTTTTGTTTGTAGGCAGTTTTTTGTTTGTTTTGATTTTTGATTTTTAAAGATTGTATTTCACTTTTAGTGATTCTGTTCAAATTAGCTCTTCTGTCTCAGTTTTGATGGGCTGCTTCTAGAAAGTTGTCCATTTTTTGTAGGCTGTCACTGTTGGCATATAATTATTCATAGTATTCTCTTATATATTTTTTCATATATTTCTGTGGTATTGGTTGAGGTTTCTCCTTTTTCATTTTTTATTTTATTTGGATTCTCTCTTCTTGGTAAGCTTGGCAAGAGGGTTGTCAGTTTTGTTTCAAACCAACTCTTGGTTTTAGTGATTTTTTTCTGGTGTTTTTTTAATCTCTATTTTGTTTGTTTCCTGCCTGATCATTATTATTTCCTTCTTTCTGCTGACTTTAGTTTTATTTGTCCTTTTTTTCTAAATCTTTTCAGTCAGTTAAGTTCAGTCACTCATTCGTGTCCGACTCTTTGTGACCCCATGGACTGCAGCATGCTGGGCCTCCCTGTCCATCGCCAACTCCCGGTGTTTACTCAAACTCATGTCCATTGAGTTGGTGATGCCACCCAGCCATCTCATCCTCTGTGATCCCCTTCTCCTCCTTCCTTCAATCTTCCCCAGCATCAGGGTCTTTTCCAATGAGTCAGTTCTTCACATTGGGTGGTCAAAGTATTGGAGTTTCAGCTTCAGTCCTTCCAATGAATATTCAGGACTGATGAGGTGGTAAGTTAGGTTGTGTAATTTTACTTGAGATTTTTCTTGCTTTTTTTTTTTTTTGAGGAAGGTCTATATCACTATGAACTTCCCTTTGAGAACTGCTTTTCCTGCCTCCCATGCTTTATATTATTCCATGAAAGTGAAAGTTGCTCAGTCGTATCCGACTCTTTGCGATGGAATTCTCCAGGCCAGAATACTGGAATGGGTGGTCTTTCCCTTCTCCAGGGTGTCTTCCCAACCCAGGGATTGAACCCAGGTCTCCCACATTGCAGGCAGATTCTTTACCAGCTGAGCCACAAAGGAAGCCCAAGAATACTGGAGTGGGTATCCTATCCCTTCTTCAGTGGATCTTCACGACCCAGAAATTGAACCAGGGTCTCCTGCATTGCAGGTGGATTCTTTACCAACTGAGCTATCAGGGAAGCCTATATTATTCCATAGATGTCTTATATTGCTTTCATTGTTTTTTACTTTCTGCCTGCTGTTTTGATTGGGCAATTTCCATTATTCTATCTTCCAAATCACCTATTTTTTCTTCTGCATTATTCATTATGCTATTCATTGCCTTTAGCTCAGGTTTCATCTTGGCAAATCAATTTTCTAATTTTTCTTGACTCCTCCATGTAGTTTCTAGTTCCTTTTTACAGTAATCTGCATTTCTGTTGCTACCCTTTCTTAATTCTTTACTTCAGTATCTTCATTACCTCCTTTTGAACTTGGTGTCAGACCAAAGAGATCTGTTTCATTGCTTGTTCCATCAGGGTAATTCTCTTGGACTGTTGGTTTCTCTGCTTCTTCATTTTGCTTATATTTCTGTTACTCTGTGAGTTTAGGAGAAACAATTCTCTACTATAATCTTGGAGAGCTGTCTATAGTCAGGAGCATCCCTGTGTAGCCTGTGTGGGTTTAATATATGTTTGGTGTGAGGGTTGTTTTATTTATTTTTTTTTTGGCATGCTAATAGGAAAACATTTTATAGCCTACATGTTTTATCAGTTATACCAAATTGTGACACAAACATTGTACATGTGCTTTTAGCAGTAGACTTAAAAGTAAGCAGTGATACATGTTATGAGTAGTTATACTCTGTAAAAACTTCACTAGATAATTTTCTTTCCATCCTGAACACTGGGGTAAAAAATATGTTTAGTAGAAATACAATAACTTTCCTAGTTTGTTGAGTGATTTTATCAGGAAATGGTGCTGGATTTTGTGGAATGTTTTTCTGTCTATTGATACAATCTTATGGGGTTTGTCCGTTATTCTATTAATGTAGTGTATTGCATTAATTGAGTTTCAGATGGTAAATCCAGCTTGCATTTTTGGGATAAATTTCAGTTGGTCATGATGTTGTGTGTTGATAGATTTAGTGTGCTTATATTTTGTTGAGGATTTTTGTGTCTGTATTCATAAGGAATGTTATTTTCCATTGATATCTTTGTCTGGTTTTGATATCAAGAGTAATACTGGCCTTATAGAGTGAGTTAAGTATTCTGTTTTTTGAAGGATTTTGTGAAGAATTGGTATTAATTCTTATTAATGCTTGAATTCACTGGTAAAACTATCTGGTTCTGAATTTTTCTTGATGGGTAGTTTTTTTCATTGCTAATTCAGTCTCATTATAGATCTATTCATATTTGCTGTTTCTCCTGAGTCAGTTACAATAGTTTGTGTAGGAATTTACCCATTTTGTTCAGTTATATTTTAAAGCAATTTAAATAATAAAAGAAATCTTGAGGAGTTCTCTGGCAGTTCAGTGGTTAGGATGCAGTGCTTTCACTGCTGTGGCCCAGGTTCAATCCTGGTCAGGGAACTAACAATGCCACAAGGTGTGTGATGCAACCAAAAGGAAAAAAAAAAGGAAAGAAAGAGGAAATCTTGTAATTATCCATGAAGTTAACACTTCTTGTTTATTCATTGCTTTGTGTTGATCCATATTTTCAACTGCTAACGTTTTCTTTCTGCTTAAAGGACTTTAGTGCAGGTCTGATGATGAGGAATTACTTTCAACTTTCTAATGTCTAAAAAAAAGTTTTTTGCCTTTATTCTTGAAAGACACTTTTTTATTTTTCCTTTCAGTTTTATAAAGACATTGCTCCGTTGTTTTTGTTTCTTGTATGTGTATGATGTGTCTTTCTCCTAGGGTTCACTTTAGGGTTTTCTGTTTATCAGTAGGATTTGAGCAGTTCAATTATAATGAGCCTTACTTTAGTTTTCTTTTTGGCTTTTGTATTTGGTATTCATTGAGCTTCTTGCATCTATATGTTGATAGTTTTCATCAAGTTTGGAAAATTTTCAGCCTTATTGCTTTAAATATTTCCCCTAGCTCCTCCCCCCTCTTTGGAGACTCTGTTGTTCAGTCACTAAGTCGTGTCCAACTCTTTGCGTCCCCATGAACTGCAGCACACTAGGCTTCCCTGTCCTTCACTATCTCCCGGAGTTTTCTCAAACTCATGTCCATTGAGTCAGTGATGCCATCCAACCATCTCATTGTCTGTTGCCCCCTTCTCCTCTTGCCATCAGTCTTTCCCAGCACCAGGGTCTTTTGCTGTTCACATCAGGTGGCCGGATTGTTGGAGCTTCAGCATCAATCCTTCCAGTGAATATTCAGGGTTGATTTCCTTTAGGATTGACTGGTTTGATCTTCTTGCCACCCAAGGGACTCTAAAGAGTCTTCTCCAGCACCATAGTTAAAAGCATCAATTCTTCAACACTCAGCCTTCTTTACGATTCAGCTCTCTAATTTTATTTTATATATATATATATTAGGCTGCTTGAAGTGGTCACACTGGCTCCTTGAAGCTTACCAGGTGCTTTATTCATGTTTTTCATTCTTTTTTCCTTCTACATTTTAAACAATTTGTTATGTCTTCAATTCATTAATGTTTGTTGTGAAATATTTAGCCTGTTGTTAATCCCATTCAGTGTATTTTTCATCTCATATATTGATGTTTTCATCTCCTTAGTTCAATTTGGGTCTTTTTTTTTTAAATGTCATTTGTCTCTCCCTATGTTTTTTGAACATAAATGTCTTTTTAAATACAGTTGTAATAACTTTTGATGTCTTTCTGTGAATTCCAGCATCTGTTTCTTTCTAGGTCAATTTCAATCATTAATTTTTAAAATTATGGGTTGCGTTTTTCTTTGTATGTCTGATCATTTTTGTTTGGATGTCAAAAATTTGAATTTTATTTTACTGAATGCTAGATATTTTGTTATTTCTATAAATATTTGTGAGGCTTATGCAATTACATGAGAACAATTTGATCCTTTCAGGTCTTACTCTTAAGATTTGTTGGCAGGATCAGGTCCATGTTTAGTCTGGAGCTAATTATTTCCCACTACTGAGGCAAGACCTTTTTGAGTCCTCTACCCAGTCAGTGCCCCATGAATTCTGAAGTTTTCCAGTCTGTCTGGTGGGAACATTCACTATTCCTGGTCCTGTCTGAGTGCTGAGTTCTGTGTCTTCTTATTTTTGTGTGCTTCTTTCCTCAGCCTCAGTTAGTTTCTTTGTATGTCTGCCCTCATCAGTGCTCTGCTGCACTCCTAAAGGGTGTCCTCTTAAAATCTCTGGCGTTCTCTCCCTGTGCAGCTCTCTCCTCTGGTACTGTATCTTTTGAACCTAGTTGCCTTGGTCTCCTCAGACTGTCAGCTTCCCCTCATCAACTCAGGGAGTTAGCTGGGCTCTGCTTAGGAGAGGACTTCCTGTGCTATGGCATGGAAACTAAGGCAGTTACCTGTGCAGGCACTTGTTTCTTGTTCTTCCAGAGATCAATGTACTTTATTACCTAATGTTCAGTATTTTGAAAATCATTGTTTTGTATATTGGGTTTATTTTTTAATTGATTTTGTTTGTGTTTAGTTGTTTCAAGTGTGAGAGTAAATCTAGTCCATATTACTTCATCTTGGCTTTAAGAGGAAATCTCTTTAGTCTGTTTCAAAGAGTAAGAATTGATGGCTCCTAAACTTTCTGGGGCTTTCCTGGTGGCTCAGTGGTAAAGAAGGCGCCTGCCAACACAGAAGACTCAGGAAATGTGGGTTCGATTCCTAGGTGGGGAAGCCCCCTGGAGTAGGATATGGCAACCCAATCCAGTATTCTGCCTGGAAAACCCCATGGATACGGGAGCCTGGTGGGCTTAGTGACTGAACAAAAACAACAACAAGGATTTCTTTCTACTCCGAGCTCGTTGATTTTGTTTTACATCTGTGACAGTTCCGTTTCCCATTTCCACCATATCCCACCCTCAGAATACTTAACTGTCTGCTGTTGGTGCTTGGAAGGTTGCTTGGGATTACCTTTGGGTTATGAATGAATCTTGTTAATCATATAAACACACTACTACAGTGATGGCAGTCGGGGTGTAACAGCATGAAAATGGGGGTGTTCTCTAATACTATTCTTAACATATTTAGAGCTGTCATAATCCATTTTTTCAGGATGTTGTTAAAGAATTTCTTTTAGGAACTAGATAAATAAGGCTTTAATTGGAATGCTTAAAGTAGAATGCTTCATTTGTGGTTAACAACTACAGAGCTCTGCAACTAACATTTATATTCTAAAGTAATTACAACAACTTCTCTTTCATTTCAGTGGGTAATATGCAGCATAAGATATTTAACTATAACATAGGCATGTAAGATCTCTCAGACCTATATTTTGCTTAAAGGAAGAAGAAAGATGACCTTGGCTTTAATGCGATCACTTAATAGTTATATTACCATATTTAAATTAAATCTTTTCATTTCTGGACCTATTTTTCCTAGACAAAATGGAGATAAAAACAGCACTGTTCTAAAAGGATGGCATGAGAAATGTATAAAAATACTTTATAAATCAGTATTTTTTCAAGATTTTTGGATCACAACTCACTTATAAACATTTTGTGTGGCTAGCTTATGCATATGTGTGTATGTGTATGGATTTACAATACAAAATTTGCTACTGTACATAATGTATGCCAATATTTCCTGTTCTGTTTCATTGAAAAGTAAACCTTAGGTGCGTGTGGGTTCATTCACTTGGATTCAACTCTTTGTAACCCCATGGATTGTAGTCCCGCCCAGGCTCCTCTGTCCATGGAATTTTCCAGACAAGAATATTGGAGTGGGTTGCCATTTCCTACTCTAGGGGATCTTCCCAACCCAGAGATCAAACCTGTGTCTCTTGGCATCTCCTGCATTGGCAGGCCACTGTGCCACCTAGGAAGCCATTAATGGATGATATCTCAGTTTCAAATACACTGTCTATATGAAGAAAGAAATTATGAGTATCATATTAATGAAAGGTTGAAGTACTTAGATTATTTCATTCAAAATATCAAGTTTGAATATAGTATAGTTAAATATGTGTAACTTTATTAATAGTTTATTCAAGATTATATCTCCACATTTTTAGTTTTAGTCTTTCTTTCCCTTGATAAACAGGCTAGTAATAACTTATAAATAATTTAGAGCGATGTCTCTAAGTTTTAAACAATGAAATTTAAATGGTTTCTTATGCAGAGGATTAGTTTTGAGACATGTTAAAAGTCCTTAAACTATTATTAGCTTTGCATCCTTATTTTTTACTTAGTTTTCTTAATACTGATTTTTTTCCCTTATTTTTTCTATGTCACTTAAAATAAGATTTAAAATCAGTAAAACCGATGCCATCATAGTAAAATTTACTTGTGAATTAAATTTTTAAGGATACATGGTTATCTTGTGGTTAACTGAAGTAATAAATGGCTAAGGATAGTAAAGTCCATTGTTTGTGATCCACTAGCCCAAAGAAGTTTGAATCTATCCTACATTTTGTACAGACATGTGCCACAGGGAGGGGGAAATCACAGCATTTTACACAGAAGGCATCCATACTTGCCAGATCAGTAAGAAACTGATGAGGATCAATGTTCCCCAGTGACTTTTTTCCATAGGTTCTGCTGCAGTGGTAGAAACCAATTCTGTTAAAAGCTAGCTGTAGTATGACATATTCTTCTTGACAGACACTTCTTTAGTAGAGTTGTTCTCTCTGCAGTAGAGGCCTTCCCTATTTCCTGTCTCCTAGGTTTAATCTTCTCTATTTCTAAAATTAAGTATCCTTAAAGTTTAGAAAGAAACATCGAAGCGCTCACATAACTGGATGAGGTGTGAACGATAGCATGTAATTTTGTAAATTTATAATGGATTCTTTGGAGAAGGGAATGGCAACCCACTCCAGTATTCTTGCCTGGAGAGTTCCATGGACAGAAGAACCTGGTGGGCTACAGTCCATGGGATTGCAGAGTCGGACACGACTGAGCGACTAACCCACCCACATAATGGATTCTTTAATTTTTTTCCTGCAGATAAACTTGTTCATGTTTTTCTTTATAGAGACTCCAAACCTTTCCAGACTTGTAGGAAATCTGTTGCTGTGTAATACAGTGGAAAGAATTATGTGATCTAATGCTCAAATAATCTACTGGAAGAAAGACTTTGGATATAAAAATGTTTCTTAATGTATTTTCCAGATATCTGTGGCCTTCTGAAATTGCTCCCCCCCCACTTAATTTTAAGTCTCTTAGATTCACTAAGTTGAGCTATAGAAATTAATAAAGTAGAATGCTTGAATTGAATAAACAGTAAGAAAATATCTCTCTCTAGAAAGCCATTATCAATATAACAAAAACAGTTTATAGAAGCTCATCTCCCAAGGGTGATATGTTATAGTTGGGAAATGGTGAGTTAATTGAAATATTATGTTAGTACAGAGTTATACGTGATGTAATTTGCAAATAGGGACCATTATAATCTATGTAACACAAACTGTGCTAAACATAATTTTAATGTTTCCTTGATTCATTCAAGTTATGGACTTGTAGATATTCTGGTTGAAAGTATTACATATATTTTAGTGTTTCAAAAGGTATTTTTCTTAATACTTTCCCCCAGCATTAACTGAATATTACATATTATATTAGTGGCTCTCATGGTGCTCTGCCTGTGATATCATATAGCTAAGTTTACTAAAGCTGTCAACAGTTTGATACACTTAAGGAAACAAAATTCTGATTGATTCTGATGTGTTTCTTTCAGAAAAATCAACACCCATGGAGTTTATCTGATTGTGTAGATCAGGATTTTTTAGTCTGGATATCATGGTAACAGTATAGGAAATATGCATTATGTCTCATGTCTGCAAGTAGTCTTCACTGCTGAAGGAAGCAATTTTTTAAGCTACAGCCAAATTCATTTTGGTACCTTTTGTGGAAATCTTGATTTTGTTTTTACTTTTTTATAACCTTTTGCAAAAGGTATGAACAAGCAAAGAGCTCATCTCATTAGGCAAGTCCACATTAATAAGAATGCCTAGAAGAGGGTTGATTCTTCAGACCCGGACCCACTGGCTACTGTTGGGTCTTGCTTTACTCTGCAGTTTGATATTATTTTTATATCTTCTGGAATGTGCCCCCCAGACTGATGGAAATGCATCTCTTCCTGGTATCATTGGGGAAAATTATGGTAAAGAGTATTATCAAGCCCTCCTACAGGAGCAAGAAGAACATTATCAAACCAGAGCAACTAGTCTGAAACGCCAAATTGCCCAACTGAAACAAGAACTACAAGAAATGAGTGAGAAGATGAGATCTTTGCAAGAGAGAAAGAATGTAGGGGCTAATGGCATAGGCTATCAAGGCAACAAAGAACAAGCACCTAGTGATCTTTTAGAGTTTCTTCATTCACAAATTGACAAAGCTGAAGTTAGCATAGGAGCCAAACTACCTAGTGAGTATGGAGTCATTCCCTTTGAAAGTTTTACCTTAATGAAAGTATTCCAGTTGGAAATGGGACTCACTCGCCATCCTGAGGAAAAGCCAGTTAGAAAAGATAAGCGAGATGAATTGGTAGAAGCTATTGAAGCTGGCTTAGAGGTCATTAATAATCCTGATGAAGATGATGAACAGGAAGATGAGGATGGTCCCCTTGGAGAGAAACTGATATTTAATGAAAATGACTTCATAGAAGGTAATGTGAAAAATGTGTTGGTCCGTTAACGTTAGTATGACAAAATTCGGTTATTGTATGCTGATAATATGTCAGAAAAAGTTATAATGTGATCAAAATAAAATAGAAAATAAGGACCAGGGAAATAGAAGAAATCTAAGCTTATATAGCAGAATACTCCCCAAGTTGAAGGGCTCTTAGGGTTGTGTGTGTGTTTGCATGTATATGTATTTGCATTCATCTCTGAACTGGTTTTGATGTTCCTTTTTTATATTTTTTAAAATGTATGAACTGAGGCTCAAGATTTGAAAACTATTTGCTAAAGGAAAGAAGAAGAACCTAATTAAGATTAGTGGTTATTGTGTATTTTAAGTGGAGGAGAAACACATGTCAGAACATCAAGGAGGCATACATAATTTTGAAAAGCGTATTTGGCATTTGAAAAAGTAAAGAAATAAACCCATTTTCTCAATACAGACTGCAGAAGGGGCATAGCATTTTTATATGTCAAGATGGAACATGGCTCAAAAGTTGAGCACTCATATACATTTAAGAAATTTGTTGATTGATATAATTATAGATTATATCAGAAATAATTATAGACCCCAATCCATATCCATCTTATACCCCATGCTAGATATTTAATTGTAGGCTTAAAACCATTTTGAATACAAATATTTCTTAAAAGTTCTCTTTGCTTGATTCTGTATGCCACATGTAGTTTTTTTTTTGTTTTTTTTTTTTGACCCCAATCTTCATGGGTATCCCTTGCTATAATATAATACCTTCAGCCTTTGGAGGCCGTCAGCAGGAGCCTTGTGCTTTTCTGTGGCATTTCAGCTATCTTCTCCCTATAGCCATCTCTTTTTACCCTGTCACTTCCTGCAGTTTTTGATGGGTTGTTTCTTTCAAAAACTCCTGTAGTTTTTCTGCAGGCTCAGCTTTTTATCTTTTCACTCAATATGTTTATAGCTTATGGCAGAATTGAAAGCTGCAGAGGAAGTAACTAAGATATGTAAAATGTCTTCGTGTCTTCTTAAAAAGAAAGGAACCTATGCCAGTTTTATACTCTATAGCTTCTGCTTTTTATATATATATATATAATTCTCCTGGGATTCTGTCACTTACAGGATTTTTCTGTTATGGAACATATTTTGCCCCTTGCTTTTCCTCCATTATGCCACTTCCCTCATCAGAAAAATAATTACTGACAATGATTTAGTAGCTCCTGTTCCTCTGCCAGACTTCAGCTTAGATGTCACTTCATGTGGGGAGGTCGTCACCAACCTACAAGTTTAAGATAGCAGTGTTCCTGTTTGTTGTTGTAATCTCTACCCTGTGCCCCCTCTCAGAGCACTGTCCTAACATACCACATTGCCCATTTCCTGGTTTGTAGTTCCTGTTAAGACTATAAGCCTCAAGAGGAGTGGGACCAATCTCTTGTTCACTGTTTTATTTCCAGACATTGGCTGACTGACACATCTGTAGGTCTAATCTCTCTCCTGAGTGTCACACTTAAAAATCAGATTGCCTAATACACTTCCAGGCTTTTCTCCCAAAGGCATCTCAAATCACCATGTTTAAATTTATACTAATTTTTCTTTGTCTGACTTCATTCTGTCTAGAGTCTGTGTGTTTGCATGTGTATATCCCTGTATTATTATTTCCTTTTTCTGTCTCCATTGCTAGACGGAACTGGGACCGTGTAGCCCTTTTTATACCATTAGTAGCTGACACAGATACACTCAATTCATTTTTTGTTAAGCTGAACCAAGCAACAGAAGTTTTGACTTTCAGGTCTAGAATTTAATATTGCTAGAAGTAATTTCTTTATTTTCATCATTTGGTTTCTGTGTTGATAGATCCTGCTGTTAAAAAAAGTCATATGTAAAAAGGAATCATCATCATTTGGAGTAAATTTTATGGATTGAATAATAGAGCAGAATATTTTTTTTAATCTTTTTTAAAGTAGTAGTTTTTACTGACTGTATCATGGGGATAAAATTTTCACAAATGTATAAAAACTCTACAAGTCTGATTTCACACTTTTGATCGAGTAAAGTCAGTAGTCATACTGAATTTGTGAACTTTGATATGGAGACATCTTTGTTCCTAATTCTTTCCTTTAGGTTATTATCGCACTGAGAAAGATAAGGGCACACAATATGAACTCTTTTTTAAGAAAGCAGACCTTATGGAATATAGACACGTGACTCTCTTTCGCCCTTTTGGACCTCTCATGAAAGTGAAGAGTGAGATGATTGACATTACTAGATCAATTATTAATATCATCGTGCCACTTGCTGAAAGAACTGAAGCATTTGCACAGTTTATGCAGAACTTCAGGTAATTCCCAGAGCTTAGTGATTTGGCTGAGTGCTCCTAAAAAAAAGAGCACATTTCATGCCATTTTATTTAGTTTACCTTCACTGAGTAGGGTTACTTAGAATTCCAGAATAATTTTATAGGCTTTGGGGAACTTTATGTTATTAATATTCCCTTTATTCTTAAGGCATGTATAGTATATTGTGTTACTGACATTATGAACTGTGAAGTAAATTGAGGGTGACAACTATTAGGAACTAAATTTGGTTACCTTTATAATTGTGTTTGAATTCATTTTAGGACAAGTTGAATTTTTAAAAATAACTTTATTGAGGCATAACTTATATACAATAAAATTGACCTATTCCAGGGATACAGGTTTCATGACTTCTGACAAATTTATACATTCTTGTAACTGCCTTTCCAATTAAGATATGGAACATTACTATCTCCCCAGAAAACTCCCCTGAGAATTATTTGAATTTCAAAATTGGAATAAAAGACAAATATTCAAGTAAAAATGGGAGAATGTTATTCCATCTTGGGAAGCAGAGATTGTAACAGTTTTAAAAGCATTTTTTTAATTATTAAATTTGGATATTTTTATATGCTGAAGTGTTAAAAATTAACAGCTACATATTAAAGTTTTGATTTGAGAAAAGTTTTGTTTTTTTAATTTAATAATTGTCATGTTTTTAATACTTTAATATGATAGTCTTAATTCTTTGTAATCCCAATTTTTGTTCTCATTGGAGTTGTTGGATATAAAAACTAACACAATTCTGTTTCAGAACATCTAGAAATCATGATTTCAAATGAGTTTTGCCTTTTTGAAATTGCTCACTTGAGATCTGATTTCCTAAAGCATTTCTAATTGCCTTTTTGGAATTACCTTCAGATGCTACATTTTTCTTTACAGTTAATAATCTCAATCATGACAAATATTTACTCCTTGATGATAGGTATAATTTCTCTAGGTAGTCTGAGGACAAAATAAGTTTTGAACTAAAACTTGAGTTATTTATTTGATTTTGAACTGATTGAACTTAATTCTTTGAGTAGCTTATAGTTTGCTTCTGAAGGCAATATCAAAGCAAAAGTTCCAAAAATGTTTCAAAATATGGCAGCTTCTTGGGCTGCTTACATTGGCTCTCCAAATGTTGCATTCATTTAGACATATATGCTGTTACATGTTTGCTGTGATGCCTTTAATAATTCAGCAGTATTGCCAGTTTTATATTTCCTTAGCTTCGTGTGATTTTATTCTAAATGAGTAATGCTTTGTTTTCTTGTAAAGCTTCATATGATTGCCTTCTGAATGAGTAGTGCCTTCTATATTTTCCTGAATGAACTTTATTTTTCAACCCTGTCAGGGATGTATGTATTCATCAGGACAAGAGAATTCATCTCACAGTGGTGTATTTTGGTAAAGAAGGACTTTCTAAAGTCAAGTCTATCCTAGAATCTGTCACAAGGTTGGTGAGCCATGTCCACATTGAAGTCTTGTATGTGTAATAGCAGAAGAATGAGAATTTCACATACTTAATGAATTAATAATTTTGAATAGTTGCTGTTGAAAGTTGGCTGAGATGTGAATGGTAGTGGTAGTAAGTTCCTCATTTCACCCCTGAGTTTATTCATGCAGCTGTAATGACTTGTCTTCCCTTAACCTCAGCGTGGCATGATTAGGGTGCTCTTACTCTGTGGCCCACTCACCTTCTCTGTATTTGCCTCCATCCACTCTTCATTTCCTTCTTTTGAACTCTTTACTTTTTTCTAAATCTAATCCTTTCACTTTGATATCATCTCCTAAGCTTGTCTCTTACTTGCCACCTTTCTTTCCTTCCATTTTCCTAAGTTCTTTCTCTCCCTGCAAATGATGCTTAGGTCTCCCCTATCCTTCAGAGACCCCCCACCTGACTGTGCAGTACCTAGTAACTACCATTAGGTTTCTGTCCTTTCATAGCTAAACCTCACAGAACAGTAGTTCTCTAACCAAGCAACTCATGTAGTACCTGGCACATAGTAGGTGCTCAGAGGTTGGAACGATGAATTAGTCATTCCTTAATACTCCATTATTAATTCTGTAGCTTCTCTTCCTTTTCATCTCTAAGTTATGGGCCCAGAGTTATGACCTAACTGCCAATTTCAGCCTTTTCTCTGTCATCCTCTTTGACTGCTTTCTTACACTTGATACCTAACCAGTATTTCCTTCTTGAAACTCTCCTCTGATGTTTGTAAAATGTATATATTTTGTAAATGTAGATATGTTATAATGTAAGATACTAGGTTGATTGTCTTTTCTGACCACATCAACTCTGTATTCTTTACTTGCTTCTTTACCTTTCTGCTAGTTGTGGCCACTCCCTAAGAGTCCAGCTTTGGCCGGCCTTTCTTCTCGAGTCGTTCAACTAACATTCATTGAGTCCCACCGACTATGTTCCAGGTACACTGCTTGGGAGTCTGACTGGGGTGGTTGGGATAGGACTGGGCACAGAGGAGGTAGTGTGCTCCCTATCCCAAAGGGACTCACAGCATTGGGGTATGAAAAACATTGTCTTCTCCTTCCCCTTCACTCGCTCCTCCTCCTCATGGCCCTCTTTCAGTTCACACTAAACTCATTCTCATAATCCCTGGGCTTGATGTCTAAGAGCAGCATCTTTCACTCGTTCTTTCCCTGTAATTAGTCAGTTTCTGCGCACTGCCCAGGACCTCTGCTCTGTCCTTTCCTTGCTGCTGCCACCACCTTAACCCAGGTTCCTTTCCCTCCTTACTGTTTTCAGATCACCTACTAAGTGCCAGTGACTGATGTTAGTATCACTGAAGTTGCATTAATCAAGACTCCTCTGTGGCAAATGATGAAAACTTCTAACTTATTTTGAATTTACTTGAGAAAAATGGGAGCGTTATTGAAGAATCTTGGATAACTCCCCAGATTAAAGGGATTATTAAAACCAAATTTAATGAAGCATACCAAAACAGTTTTGGTGTCTCAGTGACTGGGATCAGAGACTTGAATACCATCAGAATTCTCTTGTCTTCTTGTCTGTTTTTCTCTGCATGTTGACTTCATTCTCCTGTTGCAGATTGGCTCCTTCCACATGTGAGGTATATGGCTGTTGGCGGCTCTGGGCTCACATCTTCTCAGCTTTGCTGTCAGAGAGGAAAGAGCTTTCTCCCAGGTCCAGTTGAGAAAATCCCGGGGAAGGACTTTTGCCCAGTCTTGAGCCAGTTACTATGGCCAGGTGGAGTGGGGATATTTTCACTAGCCCAGCTTGAGTCTGGGTCCCTGCCCCTAGGAAGTCACTGTGGTTGGTATATTCTATGATTAGTTCCTCCACTTGATCCTGGGAGTGAGAGGTGGTGATTAACAGTTTCCTCAAAAGAAGAGAGAGATTTGCAACATGTTGGGTGGAGGGGCATGGGCACTCAGAGTCCACTCCATGCCTTGTTTGAGCCTTGGCATCCATCTCTCCAGTCCCCATTCTATCCTATTGTAAGAGTAATCTTTTTAAAATGTTCCTTTTTTGATCCAGCTATCCCCTAGAGCAGCAGTTCTCCAACATCAATCACCTGGAGTGACTTGTCACTAGAGAGTCGCAGATGCTTGGCTCCTCCCCTAATATCTGATTCAGAGGTCTGGGATGGGGCCTGAGAATTTGTGTTTCTGACACGTTCCCAGGCAGATCTGATACAGTGGGTGCAGTCCCTTGGCTGTGGAAACCACTGCCCTTGTGGAAAAACCCTGACTCCTCCTTGACTTCAGAACACTGACCAAGTTCTTTAACCTCTCCTCCTCAACCTGACCGTTTTCTGGTCTTCTCTCATTGTTGCCATTTTTATCCCTGTATTCCGGTCTGATTTGTCTGATTACTGTTCTTTAAAAAGCTTTCTACTTTCTTACCTCCTTGCCTTTGAGAATAATTAGTTGGAATGACCTTTACATTTCCCACTGAAATCAGTATTTTAACCAAAGCATAACTTAAATTCTGCTTCTAACATCTTTTCTAACTACTACAGACACAAGCAGTCTTTTTTTCTCAGAACTGCACTTCATTCATTCAATCAGAAAATACTTATTGAACTCATACCCTGTGAGGAGCACTGTGTCCATAGTAATGAACAAAACAAAATCCCTGCTCTCATGGAGCTTATATTCTAGTGGGAGACACTCGAACAGACTTGTCTGGTGATACTGAGGGAAACAACGCTGGGCAGAGGGATGAAGATTGAAGCAAAGGGAGGTCAGAGCTACTTCACGTATGGTGTGAAGGGGATCCCTCTGATGAGGGCACATTTGAGCAAAGGTCTAAGAAACTTGAGAAAAGAATATTGTTTGTATGTATCATTCATGTGGATTGCATTATTACCAGATAAATTATGATTGTTTTTCCATGTATATATTTCTTAACCTCCCCAATAGGTTTTTAAGATCCTGAAAGGTAGTGGCCTCTCAACACTTACTAACTTCACATCACTACCGTGTTGCCTCAGATGTGGGTATTTATTTAGTTGAATATCTGTCCCTGATGATACAGATATTTAAAGCCGATGATTTCCCTTTATGAATATAGACCCAACATAATGAATACCTGAAATGTAAAGTATTTTTTGTAACTTGTGTTAACAGAGTCAACTTCAAGTGGGACTTACCATTTGTTGTATGTGTTTTCCTCATAGTGAGTCTAATTTTCACAATTACACCTTGGTCTCATTGAATGAAGAATTTAATCGTGGACGAGGACTAAACGTGGGTGCCCGAGCCTGGGACAAGGGAGAAGTCTTGATGTTTTTCTGTGATGTCGATATATATTTCTCAGCCGAATTCCTTAACAGCTGCCGATTAAATGCTGAACCAGGTGTGTAAAATGTTGGTAGGTGAATTGAGTGTGAAATTTTAGAACAGTGTCAGCACATTCCATATTTTGAATCAAGTTAAGCTTTTAAAAGTTATTTTTGGCATGATTTAATTGGAATATTAAGTAAGAAAGTAAAAATTTGCCCCTCTGAAGTTCATACCCCTTATTATTTTATGGCCAAATTCCAGTGTATACATTTGAATCCAAATAAACAAATGCAAAGAAATAAAAAGTCTTGAAATTGATTAAGGAGAAAGTAGAACTCATCAGAAAAAGCCAAACAGTGTGATGTGTGTGAGTCAGAAGCACTCTTCCTCAGGCAGATGGTGCCAACATACATGTAGGCGTGCACTCACGAAGAAGTCTAGGTACAGATGGTGCTTGGGCTCCCAACTGTGCATTTTGAGATGACTACTATACTTTGTTTTATTTGTACATATTTCAAAAATGTTAAGAGCAAATGACTTTTATATATCAGATATTATTGTAATGTGATAAGGAGGTTTTCTATATTAAAAATTCTCATACTGTATGTTTTTTATATAAAACTACTCAGATAATGCATGTTCTCTTCTTAGGAATCATTCTGGTTAGGGATGGTTGTCAGGAACTCTTTGAGACTCGGATAAATGAGAGTTAAATTTACTTTTTTTGCAGCAGATAGCATGAAGTCCAGAATGTGGTAGTTAAAGGAGATGTATTTGCTTAATGTAAAAGAAATATTTTATCTGAAGTATTTTATATACATTTTAAATTGTTTCTTTAATGTAAAAGAAATAGATTTGCCTTGGGGAAATTGAGCTCCCCTTCTCTATGTGGGTTTTAATGAAGATGAATGAAGTCTGCTGGGGATCTTATATTAAAAAGACTGCCACATTGTTTACAGGGTCCTTTGCAGTTTCTGAGCACTTTATATTACCATGTCTGATTGAAGCCAATCTCAGCAAGGTGTTCTCTGTTGAGGGGAGATGGGCTAGCTAGTTAGCCTTAATGGTCTCTTCAGTCCTAACTATTTGAAAGCTAATGACAAGGCCTTTTGAGGGGCCATCGGGTACTTAAAACTTAGTCTTCCCAAGTTTTCCAAATCTTGTTCAGATCTGTCTGCAGTTCTATATTTTACTTATTCTCTGTATATCCATTGTACAATATCCTGTGGATTCACTGTTTCACAATTCATTTTGAAGGATGGATTTAATAGATGTTTTGGAGTTTCTTGGTGATTGGTTAACATACATCTGTTACTGCTAATTCACTGAAATAATGATTAATAAATGGCTCACCTCATGAACAGCTAAGAGAATACTTTTGAGCATCCCTCAGAGTTAAAGGGAATAAACATGTCAAAATGGAATAAAGCATCTTTTAGTCTTTTTTTCTCTGTTCTTTTGCAGGGTTATAGTTTCATAGCCTGAATTACTGATACACTGTAAAATCATTATCATGATCATCAACATGAGGTTTTAGTAACCTGAACGTTGATAGAATGCAATATTAATAAAATAAAATCATCATATGTAATAAAAACTTTAACAAAATTGTAGTAGGTATTGCAATAAAGATCAGTGCTTTATTTTATTGTTTTTGTGATGTAAATGTATATTTTCATTTATAGGTAAGAAGGTGTTTTATCCTGTGGTGTTCAGTCTTTACAACCCTGCCATCGTTTATGCCAACCTGGATGTGCCCCCACCTGTGGAACAGCAGCTGGTAAGACTCTTACTGTCAGTTATGAAAAGCTTCAAAGATCCTTGTTAGGTTCCTTAATGTTTGTTTCACTAGTAGAAAAAGTTTCAATTAAAAACTATAGTTACTATAAACACATTTTCATAGTGTACCCTCCTCCATAACATGCTTTCATATTTATCATTTCAGAATTGTGTCATTCTGGCAGGGATGTTGGGGATAGGAGAGAAAAGTTTAGGCTACAGAGAAAAATTCATGTTCTAGACTGAAATTTTCTGGTCAATTCTACCAAATTACTTTTAGTGATACTAAAAATAAAATTTAATTTTAAAACCTTACTGGAAATTAAAACTACTAAATAAGAAGGAATAATATACTATGAGAGATTACTTAGAAAGTCTTAGAATGGGATGCCATATATCAGAACTTAACAGTTATTGAAAAAGTTATACAAATTTTGAAAAAAAAGTTAAATTTCTATGGAATAATTCAGATTTAAGAAAAGTTGGAGAAATAGTATAGAGAGTTCCTATACTTCACCCAGTTTCCCCTAATGTTAGCATCTTACATAACCATGGTTCATTTGTCAAAATTAAGAAATTAACATTGGTAAGTTACTTCTAACTCCACTGTAGATTTTATTAGGAGTTCACCAGTTTTTGTACTACAGTCCTCTTTCTGTTCCAGGATCCGGTCCATAGTACATTGCATTTAGCCTAATCTTTTATTGTTATTAATAACATTAAGAACAAAAAGGAAACAAATAAACTAAGAAGATAATTTAACATGTCTAAAAAATGAAAAATAACTCCAGGAAAGAAGTAAAGATAAAAGCAGAAATTAATGAACCAAAAATAATAGGTTGCCACACATAAGAGCTTATTCTTTATGTGCAGGAAAAAATTAATCATAAAGTTAGGTGGATTCAGGGTATAAAAGAAAACACAACATAGGAAATTAGAATAAGAAAACATTACAAGAAATCAACCTCATATAGTAAGTTTTTAAAAATTCTAAATAGGAATTCCCTGGTGGTACAGTGGATAAGAATCTGCCTGCAGATTCAGAGAACACAGTTTGATCCCTGGTCTGGGAAGATTCTTCATGCCTCAGAGCAGCTAAAGCATACGCCACAACTACTGAGCCTGTGTACTGCAGCTGCTGGAATCTGTGCTCTACAAGAGAAGCCAGTGCACTGCAATGAACAGTAGCCCTCACTGCCTGCAATGAAGATGCAGCACAACCAAAAAAAATAATTCTAACTAAAAGGAAAAATTTGAAAGTTTATAAAATATCAACATGAACTAAATTCATGTAAGTATTTTATGAAAAGCTCATCTTAGTATTCTATAAATAAAAGAGGTGGAAGCTCTTAAGAGATTAAGAGCAACTAAAAACATAAGAACAGTTATCAAATAGTTAACCTCCAGATATATATATATATGTATATATATTTCACTGTTGAGTTTTTCCAGACTTTCAAAGAACAGATAATATTAGTACCATATCATCTGCCTGCCAGGCTCCTCTGTCCGTGGGGATTCTCCAGGCAAAATTACTGGAGCAGGTTGCCATTTCCTTGTCTAGGGGATCTTCCCGACCCGGGGATCAAACCCAGGTCTCCCGCAATGCAGGCAGATTCTTTACTGTCTGAGCCACCAGGGAAGCCCATCTTCATACCAACCCCTGGTAAAACATGTATACATAGCATACACATAGGCAGATGTCTACTTTATCTGTAGGCCAGTATTAGGAATATAGATACAAATGGGGTCAAAATGACAAACTGGGCATCCACATCTGCCTTATCTGACACTCTAAATCCTTTGTAGAAATAATTATTAAAAATGAAAAGCCATATTAGTATTGGAGAATGATAGAAGTGCCATTGGGAGATCTAAATTTTGAGAACTTTCTATAAGATGACAATAGTTGTCATAGGATTGGTTACTGGAGGAGAGAGCAGGCTGGAACATATTTAGGAGAACAGTAACAATAAGGCTGCCTTGCATCCTCTGAGCTCATGGAAGACAGGAGTGGTGGAGTCTGTGTGCTTCTCTGGGAGGTGTGCTGAGCAGCAGGCATCGCGGGCATTGACCTACAGGCTGAGGCAATATGTTTGGTCTCTGGAGCTAGAGAGGCAGGGTAGAGCCCTAGGATTACTGATTATAGGGTGGATGGGGAGCCCCAGACTCCAAAGGTGAACTGCTGTTGGCACATTCTGTCCAAGACCATGTTTAGCCCCTTCTTCACTGTTACTGGAGATAGACCTTTGTAATCATAGCTAACAGCCATGGTTTTTGAACAGTGATTTTTGAAACAAAAATGAGAAGCAGCTAACTACAACTAGCCAAACAATTGAAGGAAACTACACTATGAAAGAAGACCAGATTTTAATAAATAGAAAAATTGACACATGAGAATATGGATAGAAATAGAAAACAACTTTAACTTAAATATATCTTTAAGGAAATTAAAGAAAATGTTAATTTCATAAAAGTGTTAACATTTGTTACTAAAAATAGAACTTGGAAATTGCGAAAATATAGAACTCACTAAATGGGCTGAATAGCAGAATGATCACAGTTGAAATAGATTTGTAAACTAGCAGACAGGCCAACTGCACATAAAGACCAAGAGGCAATGTGAGAGAAAAATCAAGATATGGGAAATCAATTCAGAAGGTCTAAGACTGTTAAATAATTGGAGTTCCAAAAGGAAGAGAAAAGAGAGAACAGAGTGAGGAGGAAATAGAAGAAAACATCAAAGAACTAGGGAAAGAGAAGTCTTCTGGCATTTGAGAACAGAAGGGGCAATCCTAATATTCCAGAGATGCTCACAGTAGCAGAATCTAGCTTATCACAAAGGAATAATAATCAGGTTGGCACTTGCAGCCTTTGTGATAATATTGATACTAGAAAATACTAAAGCAGTCCCTTGAACATTCTAAAGAAAAATAACTTCAATTATAGAATCCATATTTGACCTATTTGAAAGCAAAATAGACACTTTTGAACACTGAAGAACTCAGTTTAACTATTTCTCAGAGGCCTTTTCTAATTCAACAGAATGAAAAATGAACATATTGAAAGAGGAAGACCTAGGAATAAGAGTGGTCAACAAAATAAGAACCCAGTAAAACTTCTTTAATTAGTTTCTTTAAATAGTTGATAAAACACATAATAAAAAAAGTTCAATGGCAATTTAGGATTAAAAAGTCAACAGGTATATACATGGTATACATATGTGTATTACCTAACTCTGTCCCAAGATACCCAGAAGCAGTGACATCCTTAGAGTAATAAGCGTGCCCAGCTCCCAGATCTTAGTGCTAAGATGGGTAATAGAGGAGCCCAGAACATCTTGTAGCTCTAGAAAAAAAAAGATGATGGTATATGTCAGAAGGATGTAAGACCCTGAAAGAGCACCCAGTGGCAAAGCTGGAACAATTTGAGCAACAAACTAGTACTGGATTATAATACCAGCATAAAATAAATATCATGAGTCCATACTGATATGAATAACTTTGTGAGTGAATAAGGAGATAAATGATAATAATAAATGACAGATTGATAGGTTGATTAGATTAGATGGGGGAAAAAAGGGACAAATCTTCCCACAGAATTTTAAAGAACTTTTGTAGGTACTCCCTTTCCCACAAGGTGGAGCTAGGTGACTCACATCCAAAGAAACAAGTATGAAAAAAGAAAACTTTTTCTTCTTAACTTTTCAACAGAGAAACCTGGCAGGCACCACCTTAAACTAAGTAATGAAGATTAACATCACTAGTGTTGTAGCCCCCACATATGATGTAACAAAAAGGGCATGTCACCCCTGTGGTCTTTCTTCCAAAAACCTATAACCCCAGCCTAATCATGAGAAAAATTTCAGACAAACCCAAATTGAGGGACATCCCATTAAATACCTGACCATTATTCCTCAAAACTGTCAAGATTATCAAAAAAGAAGACTGAAAGGCACTCACAGTTTCTCAGGAGACAACACCAAATGTACTGTAGTGCCCTGGACAGATCCTGGAACAGAAAAAAGGACATTAAAGGAAAAACTGGTAGAATTCAAATAAAGGAAAAAACTGATGGAATCCAAATAAAGTCTGGAGTGAGTGAGTAGTAATGTATCAATGTTGGTTTCTTAGTTTTGACAAATGTACCACAACAGTGTGAGATCATAACATTTAAAGGAAGCTAAAGCTACATGAGAAATACATGGGAACTCTTTATTATGTTGTAACTTTTCTGTAAACCTAAAATTGTTTCAAAATTTAAAAAATCTAAAAGTTTTACTTGAAAAACAAACCAAAAGAAATGCAGAATGGACTCAGCCTATAAGAACAAAGAGCTCATATTCTTGTCTGGTTTGAGAGAATGTGGACAAAGAATGTTTTGAAGTAGATTCATTCTAGATGTTGTATAGTAAAATAAGTTTAAGTGCTTCCACTTCAAATTCTAGTTTCACCACTTTGTAACCATTGCGAGTTATTTAACCTATTTAAGCTTCATTCTCCTTAAAAAGCATAAGAGAAAAGTTTGCTCTGTAATGTTTAAAGATACATTAGAAAGTAAATAGGAAATACAGCAGACAGAAAAAAATAGATAAAAGACATTTGACAATAATTCATAGTAAACAGTTTGAAATAGTCATTCTTCGCAAGAATGAGTTAAAACAACAGGTGATAATTTTTTCTGCTGTTAATCTCTTTTTTAAAAAAACAGTCACATGAGTGAGGCTGGCAGGGTAGAGTCTCTTCCGTCCCTGCAGTGGTGTGGGAATGTAGGTGTACTTTGTGGTTTGAGAGTTGTCAGGTAAGTTCATCCCTCTGATCCAGTAATTTCCACAGCAGGAAATTACTTCCAGTCTCTCCTGAGGAAATAATCAGAGGTGTAGAGTAGCAGTATGCAGAACATTGACAACATTCAAGTCAAGTAGAACTCTAATAATAAAATAAGTTGAATTATAGAATATACTGTGGTGAATGTTATGTCTCAAGAGGAGATTGTTCATGAAATGGAAATAAATACAACTGCATAAATGTAGAAGTAAATGTAAGGTTAAAAAATGGAAGCTGGTATATATATATGTTAGATATTTTAATACTATAATATCTAGTATTTTTATGTACATTTTTCTTCGTGCAAGGTACTGTTCTATTTTTTATACATGTTAATTCATTTAATCCTGTAACAACCTCTCAGGTAGGCACTATTATTACCCGTATTTTATAAATGAAGAGAGAGCTAGGCATGAATGGGTGCCCCTCCCCCAGTGCACAGCTCGCCAAGGTGGGGCCAGGAGTCTCCACTCTGTTATGTTAATTCATTAAATAGTGAGTGTCCATTCTGTGCCAGCCATTATTCATCACTGGAACCCCGATACCCATGCAAATGTGGTTATTATTCATAAGAATCTTTAGTCTTGCAGGAAGAGACAGAAAATAAAATCAGTTAGCAAATAACCAGCCGATAATTAAAAGAGGCTGAGTTGTGAAGAATGATGAAATCATTTCTGTGCTGTTTGGTCAGAAAGGCCTCTCTGAGGTGAGGCTGTTGGAGGGCCATCTGAATGACAGGAAGGAACCTGCTGCACAGTGACTGGAGAAGGCAGTTCCAGACAGAAAGATAGCTAGTGGATTTCCTAAGGTGACTGGAGCACAGTGGGTGAGGGAGCACAAAGGCCAGGTCATGGAGAGCCTGTTTATACCCCTGTGACGAGGTATGAATTTATGCTAAGGGTGATAGACAGCCTTGGGAGCTTTGATTCTGTGGAGAATGAATTGTGCGTGGCTCCAGCTGCAAGTAGCCGGTTAGGCTTTTGCAGTAGATCGAGGAGGTGCTGTGGCTTGGGCAAGGGTGGTAATTGTGTAGAGAGGTTTAGGTATGATTTAGAAACAGCATTTGCTGTTGGATTAGAATGTGGGGAGTGAGGGAGAGACAGGAGTGGCAAGAGGAGAGAACAGGACTTCGGTTTGAGCATGGTAGGTGCGTGTCACTTATTAGTGGCCTGAGGGGACGTGTCAGGATTGCCAGGGGATTCATGAACCTGTTGTTTGTGAGGGGCTGAGAGCTGGAGATGTAGCTTATACGTGGATAGCTGCATCCCCCACTTGCTTAGGAAAAAAATAAGAGTAAAAACAAAATGCAATAAAATATTAACAATCAGGGATTATGGATAATATGAGTTTCCTTCTATTTTCCTCCATGAAAATGTGCTGATTTAAAAATCAAAGCCAATGACTCTTTCCCCCAAGTCTGATGATATTTGAAGATTTTTCATAATATTTATTAAATCAGAATTGGCATAGGGTAGAAATGTCAGAGTAGATGTTTTAATACTTTGCACCAGGATTATATGTATTACATATTTTTTGACTGAAGAGATAAGAATATTAGAGCCTAATCTTGGTTTTGCCACAGAAGTTATACCTCTATAAGTTTGTTTATTTGTTTAAATATTTATTGAAAGCCTATCTTGTGCCTTGTATTGTTCCAGGTGCTAGAGACATAGAAGTGATTAAAATTAGCAAAAGGTCCTGCCCTCAGGAAGTTTTACATTCTACTGGAAGCAGGAGAGAAGCCTTCCCCACCCCAAACCTCCCAAATGGAATAGGAAAGTTTGTGTTTCATTTATTAGCTCCTACTTGAGCCAGATCCTCAGTACTGCCTGGATCATTCTGTTTTCCAGCTGGTTCTCTCATTCTGCACAGCAGCTTTTTCAGACTGTCCCCTGAAACTCTCAACTCCCCTAACTCTTCTCAAAAGTTACTGCCTCTACAGACCTGTATATTCTTATATTCCTGTTCTCTGTAAGAATTTCCACGTGGTTGCCCTATAGATCACTCAAATTCATTATGTCCAGAACATTGCTCTACATCATTCCTCCTGGGCTGACCCTTTCCTGGTGCTCCCATTCTTGGGGGAGATAACCATCACGTACCCTTTGTCAGGAGAGCAGTCTGGGGTCCGACCTCCTGCCTAGTTTTGTAGGGCCCGGGAGTTAAGAATGGTTGAAAAATATTTTCAAAAGGATAATAATTCATGACATATGAAAATTTCATGAAATTCAAATTTCAGTAGCCTTAAATAAAGTGTTTTGGAACACAGCATGTGTCTTGAACTGTTGTTAATGACTGCTTTCACTCTACACTGGCAAAGTTGAGACAGATTCTGTGTTCTTCAGAGCCTAAAATATTTACTATCTAGTTTTTATCAAAGTTTCCTGAGACCTGCTCTACATTCATGGGCACCGATACATCTGACTCCAGTATTTAGATGCATCATTTTTCACCCACAGTGCTCTCTCCCACCTCAGGGCTTTGCACAAACTGTTGTCTTGCCTGAAACTCTCTCCCAGCATTTCTTCTTTCACTTGATTAACTCTTGCTTCTCTCTCAGATCCCAGCTCTCGCTTCATTTCTTGGAGGAAGCCATCTCAGAATGCTGCACTTTGGGTGAGGGATCAGTCTCTCTTCTCTCTGTCACCCTCCTCACGGCCATATCCTCACTTCCCTCCATATCTGACTAGACTCCATGGTCAGTCATGAGCCACAGCCTCTTCTCTGCTATACACTCACCTCCTTCATCCCTCACTCCTTCCAGTGTTTTCTCTTAGAACCTCAGCCTAGTTAAGGGCACCTCTGTCAACCAGGCTGCCAAGCAGCAGAAGGTAGAGAGTGAGAAACACACTCCCACTGCACAGCACAACTTTAAATACTTGACCACAGGCCTTTGGGTCTCGGGCTGCCTCTAGTCCCCTTACTCTTTGTCCTCCAGTCCAGCCGCACTGTCCTTACGCCTGCCAGCAACCCTCACCACTTCTCACTCCATGTATCCTGCTTCCTGTTTCACTTAGGAAGGAGAAGCAGTCAAGCGTTCACTTCCTTATTCTCCTGTCATGAGACCCATGGGCCTCACTGGTCCTGCCACATCCTCAGCCTCTCTCTCTCCATTCCCAGTGGAGGAACTAACCACATCCCTTCCTAAGGCCAGCTCGTCCTTCTTTAGTGAATTAGATAGAGCTTATTCCTGATGTCTAAACAAGGACATCCCTCCAGCTTTCTTCACTCTCTCATGTCCTAACATTTTGCCTTTTCTGGATCATCTCCATTAGCCTACAAAAATACTCTAATACCACTTAGGTCTGAAAAATGTAATAGCTCTTTCTTGACCTGGGGCCACCTTCTTGCCCTTGTTTTCTGAGCTCTTGCAACAGTTGTTTCTTTACTGTCGAACACTCCAAATGTGCCCCTACCTCAGAGCCATGGTACATGTTCCTGGAATGATCTCCAGATATTTGCATAGTTCACTCCCTGATTTCACTAGGGTCTCTGCCCAAACTACCTCCTCAGGCCTTTTGTGGCTGTTATATCCAAAATAGGCTTTCTGTTTTGCTCTCTCTTTGGCCTACGGCATCTTTCTTCCTAACATGTGTCACCACCTGAGACCTATATTTATTTATTTGCTATTTTCCCATCAAAATGGAGGCTCTGTGGTAGCAGGGACTCTGTCACCTCTGCTCATGGCTGGGTCCCCACTGAATTGTGAATTTTAAAAGGCGGCCTATCAAGCTTCAACTTTCACTTGATTCTACACGCCCAATATCATCAAAGCCCTGATTTTTTTCTTTCTCTGCTTGGACTTCAGTAGTGACTATTCCGTTTTAAAGCTGGTTTCCCTCGTGGTGGGAAAAAACTGCAGCAGTTTCAGACTTCATATTTACACCCTATGCCAGAGGCTGACAAACTTACTCTGTAAAGAGCCACATAGGAAATATTTTAGGTTTTGCAGGCCATAAATCCCTGTTGCAACTATTCAGCTCTGTCATTGTACCATGAAAACACCCACAGACAATTCATAAACAAACGAGTGTGCCTGTGTTACAGTAAAATGATGTACAAAGCCAGTAGCCAGCCAGATGTAGCCCAGAGGCTATAGTTTGCTTACTCCTACCCTGCACCATCCAAAGGGAGCAAGCATTTTTTTAGTATCTCTCTCAGAAGAATGAGGGGGCTCTCTGTTTTCCAAAGTTCCCAACAAGCGTCCTATTTTAGCATGTTGGCCTGAACATTATCTAATGCCTGTTAATGAAGTAGTTCGTGAGTGAGTGGGATGAGACTCTCACTGGTGGAGAGTGCTCGCAGTCCAGTCTGATGCTGCTAGTGGAAGGAGCATCCCTGAAGCTCACGGGCTGCATGGGGCCAGGTAATTACCTGAGCAAAACTGTACACAGTTAGGAATGGGGATAGGGGAATGGATGCTGGCCATGCATCAAATAAGGTCTGCTATGTAGAAGTGATTGGTGTATTACAGTTTGTGCTTATGCCACTGGTGTCCTCCTAAAATAGAATGTAAGCCCCCTGAGATCAAGCATCACACTCTGATTATTAGCAACCTCAGCTCGAACCTCGTACAAGACTTGAATCAGATTACGTTGAAGATGGTTAAGAATCCTATGCTCATGGGGATTACTATATTTTTGTTGGTTTTTATAAGGATTTAATAATATAAAGCCATGTGATCCCATTATCAATCACATAAATGATTCCTTTTTTACAGAAAAAATTATTTGGAAAATAATTTGTTTTATCGTTGATTGAAACTACTTCTGGTTTTTGAGGGATTAAATTGAGTTTTGTTTTTTAAACTTAAGGTTCACAAAAAGGATTCTGGCTTTTGGCGAGATTTTGGATTTGGAATGACTTGTCAGTATCGATCAGATTTCCTGACCATTGGTAAGTACACCTTACATTTAAGACTAGGACTTTAGGTGTTTACTATAATATCTTAAGACGTTTTTCTAAAAGGTCTCAGATTTGAATGTTTTCCTAATAAATTTTGAATATCTGAGATTAGCTGAAGAATCTGGAAATATGAAAGACAAAATAAGCTTATTATTAGAGTTTTTGACTATAAAAATGAGGTCATAAAGATAAAATACCCATGTTTGCAGTTGTTTCTAGTACTGTAACAAAAGATCTGTACCTAACTTTGGTGTTGTAATCACAGATTGTTACAGCTAGAAGTAATGTTGGATTATCTGGCTCAAGGGCTTTCATACTTTTTTATTTAGAGAGGAAACCACCTTTATTTGTCTTTTGAACATAATGCAGAATTTCAGTATTTAAAACAAATGGGGGAAAAAAATCTCCTCTCTCTAGCTCTGGTTGTAGTTGGATTAAGGGACTTGGAATCACTGGCTTAGTCATCCACTCCCCTAAACCAGGTTGACCATGAAGAATCTGATCTAAGCTACCTTGCCACCCCACCATCAGTCTTACCCAGCAAAAACAAAGCATCAGAGCATAGTTTAAGGAAGCAAGCTGAAACCTGATTTATTCATCCTATGTTTCCTGATTCACTCAGGGGCTCCCTTTCCACTGCATATTGTTGTTGCCATTCAGTTGCCAAGTCATGTCCGACTCCGCATCCCTATGGACTATAGCATGCCAGGCTTCCCTCTCTCTCACCATCTCCTGGAGTTTGCCCAAGTTCACGTCCATTGCATTGGTTATGCCATCCAGCCATCTCATCCTCTGGCACCCTCTTCTTCTGCCTTCAATCTTGCCCAGCATCAGGGTCTTTTCCAATGAGTTGGCTGTTCGCATCAGGTGGTCAAAGTATTGGAGCTTCAGCTTCAGCATCAGTCCTTCCAGTGAGTGAGTATTCAGGGTTGATTTCCTTTAAGATTAACTAGTTTGATCTCCTTACTGTCCAAGGGACTCTCAAGAGTCTTTTCCAGCACCACAGTTCGAAAGCATCAATTCTTTGGTACTCTGCCTTCTTTATGGTTCAGCTCTCACAACTATACGTGACTGGAAAGACTATATGGACCTTTGTCGGCTTTGCTTTTTAACATACTGTCTAGGTTTGTCATAGCTTTCCTGCCAAGAAGCAGTTGTCTTCTAGTTTCATAGCTGCAGTAACCATCCACATTGATTTTAGAGCCCAAGAAGAAATCTGTCACTGCTTCCACGTTTTCCCCTTCTGTTTGTCATGACGTGATGGGGCCGGATGCTATGATCTTACTTTTTATAATATTTAGTTTTAAACTGGCTTTTTCACTGTCCTCCTTAACCCTCATCAAGAGGTACTTTAGTTCTGCTTCGGTTTCTGCCGTTAGAGTGGTATCATCTGCATATCTGAGGTTGTTGATACTTCTTCCGGCAATCTTGATTCCAGCTTATAACTCATCCAGCCCAGCATTTCTCAGGATGTGCTCTGTGTATAAGTTAAGTAAACAGGGTGACAATAAACAGCCTTGTCATACTCCTTTTGCAGTCCTGCGCCAATCAGTTGTTCCATACAGAATTCTAACTGTTGCTTCTTGACTGGCATACAGGTTTCTCAGGAGACAAGTAAGATGATATGGTATTCCCATCTCTTTAAAAAGTTATCCACAGTTCGTTATGATCCACACAGTCAAAGGCTTTAGCATAGTCAATGAAACAGAGGTATATGTTTTTTTGGAATTCCCTTGCTTTCTCTATGATCCAGCGAATGTTGGCAATTTGATCTCTGGTTCCTCTGCCTTTTCTAAATCCAGCTTGGATGTCTGGAAGTTCTCGTTCACATGATGCTGAAGCCTAGCTTGAAGGATTTTGAGCTTCTTACTAGCATAGGAGATGAGTGCAATTGTCCAGTGGTCTGAACAATCTTTAGTACTGCCCTTCTTGGGAATTGGGATGAGGATTGACCTTTTCCAGTCCTGTGGCCACTGCTGGGTTTTCCAAATTTGCTGACATATTGAGTGCAGCACTTTGATAGCATCATTTAGGATTTTAAATAGCTCTGCTGGAATTCCATCACCTCCACTAGCTTTATTGACAGCAGTGCTTCCTAAGGCCCACTTGACTTCACACTCCAGAATGTCTGGCTCTGGGTGTGTAGCCACACCATCATGGTTATTGATGTCATTAAGATCTTTTTTATACAATTATTCTGTGTATTCTTTCTATCTCTTTTTGATCTCTTCTACTTCTATTAGATCTTTACTGTTTCTGTCCTTTATTCTATTAGGTCTTTACTGTTTCTGTGCTTTATTGTACCCATCTTTGGATGAAATGTTCCTTTGATATTTCCAGTTTTCTTGACAAGATCTCTAGTCTTTCCCCTTCTGTTGTTTTCCTCTACTTCTTTGCATTGTTCATTAAAGAAGGCCTTCTTGTGTCTCCTTGCTTTTCTCTGGAACTCTACATTTAGTTGGGTGTACCTTTCCCTTTCTTCCTTGCTTTTCACTTCTCTTCTTTCTTCAGCTACTTGTAAAGCCTCCTCTGACAACCACTTTGCCTTCTTGCTTTTCTTTTTCTTTGGGATGGTTTTGTTCACTGCCTCCTATGCAGTATTATGGAGGCAGTGTGCAATATCCATAGTTCTTCAGGCACTCTGTTTACTAGATCTAATCCCTTGAATCTATTTGTCACCTCCACTATATATAAATAGGGGATTTGATTTAAGTTGTACCTGGTTGGCCTGGTGGTTTTCCCTGCTTTCTTAAGTTTAAGCCTGAATTTTGCTCTGAGAAGCTGATGTAGTTTTAATAGAATACATAAATATATGTCCATTTTACCTTCATTTTTATAGTCAGCCATTTGCTTCGGAAATTCCTCCACCTTGTCTTTTTATCTCTGTAACAAATGATGGAAAATCAGCAAATAGTAATAAAAAGACTATTAAGTGAAACTTAACAAATTTTTCCCCTGATTTCTTGCTTAATAAAATAGTAAGGATCCATCATCGCCTTCTGACCTCTGTTATTTCTCACCGCTCCTTTCTCTTTTTCCCCTCATATTCCTATCAGATGTATATTGGAGCAGTTAATGGTGTTCTGCATTTCTCTGAGACATGTTCATTTTTCTTCATCCATTTCCTCTTGTCTTCGTGTAACATAATCTCAGTTGATCTGTCTTCAGGTTCTCTGATTCTTTTGTTAGTTCAGATCTACTTGTTGAGCTGCTCTAGTGAATTTTTCATTTGAGTTATTGTGCTTTTTAACTCTAGAATTTCTCTTATTAAAAATACATAATTTCTATCTCTTTATAATGTTCTCTACTTGATGAAACATCGTCATTTTTCTGTTACTTCTTTAAACATTATTTCTCATAATTCTTTGAACATATTTATAATGGTTGTTTCAAAGTCTTTGCTAAAACTGATATCTGGTCCCTCTCATAGGCAGTTTCTGTTGTCTGCTTCTCTTTTGATATATAGGTCACAGTTTTGTTTCTTTCAATACCTTTCTTTTTTGAAAATGAGACATTTTAAGTTATATGTTGTGTTGATTCTAGATATTAATCTCTCCTGCCTGCAGGGCTTACATTTTGTTTTACCTTTACTTGTTTATTAATTGACTCAGCTTTACTATTTTAGTGAATTGTGTCTCCCCATCCTCCATCTCATGTCACTTCTCAAGTCGGCCATCAGGGCATGTGTACAGTCATCCTGGGATGACCTTGGATTGAGTGGCTATCTTTTTCCCTGTCTCCTCCCATGCCTCTGCTGGTGTCACACCCGGCTATTAGGCTGCATTAATTTGCTCACAGGACAGTGCTCTGGGACATAGTTTGCTCCACAGTCTGAACAGATTAAACTAAACCCTTTTGAAAGTGTTAGTCGCTCAGCTCAGTGTCTGACTCTCTGCGACCCCATGGACTGTAGCTCGCCAGTCTCCTCTGTCCATGGAATTCTCCAGGCAAGAATACTGGAGTGGGTTGCCATTCCGTCCTCCAGGGGATCTTCCTGACCCAGGGATTGAACCCAGGTCTTCTTCATTGCAGGCAGATTCTTTACCATCTGAGCCACCAGAGAAGCCCTTAAACCCTTTTATAGGGTAGTTTTGGAGGCAAGTTTTTGAGGTTTGTTTGGACCCCAGGATGGCTCTTAGCTGTTTCTCTTCCTTCCTTTCTGGTAAACTGGGTGGCCTACATTTTAGCTTGCTCTAATGGGCTACCAGCTGCCTCTTAATTGTTGATCACCAAATCTCCAATATTTACAGGAGCCCCTTTAGGCCTTAATTTCTGTACACTTTCTTTCAGATAAAGTCAGTTCCTTTGGGAAGAACTCAGGAGTGTTTGTTCTTATGGACTGCCTCTTCCCATAAAAAGCTCTGAGTCTCTGCTCGAGACCTGGGGGTGGAGATGGTGGCACAGTTCTCTCAGAGGGACACCCCTGCCTATGATCAGAACATTAGGTGGGAGCCAAAGGGCCCCTCTCCCTCTTCAGTTCAGTTCAGTCACTCTGTCATGTCTAACTCTTTGCGACCCCATGGACTGCAGCACACCAGGGTTCCCTGTCCATCACCAACTTCCTCTCCCTCGTGGAGAGCCTCTATCCTGTGAATGTGGGCTGGGGGAGACAGGGAGCCCCTTCCCCTCAGCAGCACTCGTTTGCAATTTCACCTCATTCATTTGGAGCTTGTATTCCTTTCCTTCTTTCCTTCTGGCTGTCCCATTATACAAATGTTGTACCTTTGGTAATTGTCCCATAGTTCTTGGATATTCTGTTCTGTTTTTTTCTTTTTTCCCCCACCTCCAGTCTTCTTTCTCTTTGCTTTTCAGTCTTGGAAGTTTCTGTTCATGTGTCCTCAAGTTTAGAGATCTTTCCTTAGCCAAGTCCTGTCTACTAGTCAGCCCTGCAAAGGCATTCTTCATTTTGTTACTGCTTTTTATCTTTAACATTTCTTTTGATTCATTCTTAGAATCTATCTCTGCTTCATTGCCCATCAGTTCTTGCATATTGTCTTTTTCCATTACAGCCCTTAGTGTATTAATCATAGTTGTTTTAAATCCACAGTCCTATAGTTCCAACATCCCTGCCATATCTGAGTCTGGTTCTGATGTTACTCTTTCTCTTCAAACCTTTTTGACCTTCAGTTTGCCTAATTTTTTTTTTCATAGCTGAACATTAGGTACTGGGTAAAGAAGACTGAAGTAAATAGGCCTTCAGTGATGTGATGGTAAGGTGTGGGAGAAGAGAAAGTGTTCTATAGTCCTATGATAAGGTCTCAGTCCTTTATTTAGCAATCTTGTGAGTCTGGACCATGAATTTTGCAGACATTTCTCAGACACTGCCCCCAGTCTTAGGTAGGACAGGATGGCTAGAGTGGACTAGTTGGCTATATCCTTTTCCCCAGATAGGTTAGGCTCTGGTAGGATAGTTTTTCCTGAGGGTAGACCTTGTTAAGAACAAAAAACACCCTGGCATATTTCAGAATGGTCACTTTCCCCCTCCTGAAATCACTGCAGGATTTTTCTGCAGTCTTCACTGTGAGAACCCGGTAGACCTAGAGGTAAAACGCACAAAAGTTTATGGGCCCCTCTGGAGTTTTCAACTCTTAGATTTTTCCACTGAGCCTCTAGCAGTTCATCAATTCAGACTTTCCTACCCCTGTACTGGTTCCCCTGGAGATTTTGTCTAGTCTGTTTCTTCTCTAACATTAATAGTTGTGATTCTGTCTTACACACCTATCTATCTCTTCAGTTTAGGGAAGAGAAGTTTGCCCTGTGACTTTATTTCTCTGAGGGATCTGAGAAGAGTTGAGTTTTCAGTTTGTTCAACTTTTTATTTGTTTGACGGATGGAGTGAAGGTCTGTCTGTACATGCTGGAGAGAAACGGGAAGTCCTCTATTTATTTTCACTGTCTATACCATCTCTAATATTTGAGGAACTTATTCATATATACAAGTAAGAAAAGCCAAGATATACCAAACATAGCATTTAGTAAAGCTGTGATTATTTAAAATAATACTTTTCAGAGATCTCAGGATTCTTGTCATCCTGTAAGTATGAAATTAAGTGACATGGAATTATTTGATAAAAGACATCATTTGGAAACCTAGATTTTAATTAAAGAACTAATTTTTTCTCCATCTTTCAGAATCTTTTCTAGCTCTTAAAAAAACTCAAAATAGTTTGTATTCTCCATGCTTCTTTAAAGTTAGTTCAGCCTAAGCCAACTTAAAAATAGTGTGAACTTGATTTCCTGTGCTCTAGGTAAGGCTGTAAGTGACATTTAACGTTGCCAAGTCTACTTGATTCTCTTTAATTGAGCAGCACATGATCATTTCTTCCTCAAGATGCTTTCCTCACTTGACTGCTGTGATGACACATTCTCCAGAATTCTCTCCTTCCTCTGGGGCTGCCTCAGTCTCTTTCACTAACTTTCTCTGCCTGTTTGCCCTCTAGATATTTGGCATTTCTTAGCAGTTAGACCTGGGCCCTGTTTTCCTTGTAAACTTTATTAGTAATGTCACCCACTAATGAGGCTTTAAATCATCTGTGTTTCTGTTCTCAATTTTATGTGTCCCACTTGGCCCATTTCTTCTGTTTTCACCTCTGGAAAACTTTTCTGTGACCCAGAAAAACTTGGATCTCAAAGGATCGAAGGAAAACACAATAAAACATTAATGGTGGTGATGTTGTGGGTGATTTAGGTTTCCTTCTCTTTTATTTGACTTTCTAGAGGTTTTCTATAAAACTGAAGTTGGCAAAGTATCCTCAAATATTTAATCTTATTTTGATACTCAACAACAGACCCTTGACCTTCCAGCTATGAGCTGGTAACTATTTCTAACCCAAGATGTCAGTCCTCTACTTCAGGTGTCTTTAGATTGTAAATGTCATCTCATTTGAAGCAGAATGTTTAAATCTTTATCAGGTTTGACTGTGCTCTGCCAGGCAGCTATTTAATAGTATGAGTTTTGATCCTGCAGGTGGATTTGATATGGAAGTAAAAGGTTGGGGTGGAGAAGATGTTCATCTGTATCGAAAATACTTACACAGTGACCTGATTGTGATTCGGACTCCGGTTCCTGGTCTTTTCCACCTCTGGCATGAGAAGCGCTGTGCTGACGAGCTGACCCCTGAGCAGTACCGCATGTGCATCCAGTCCAAAGCCATGAACGAGGCCTCTCACTCACACCTTGGAATGCTGGTCTTCAGGGAGGAGATAGAGACACATCTTCACAAACAGGCATACAGGACAAATAGCGAAGCTGTTGGTTAATGTAATTGTTGACACATTAGTCTGAACCACAAACCAGCATTGTTTGTTTAGCCTTAATTCCAATTCCAGATGCAGTGCCTCTTTCAGGAAGACATGCTTTTGTGTTCTTGCTGATGTTACTTCAGCAGTTTAACTTGGTGTGAGGAGAAAAATCAGTGTTGCAATGCAAAGTCTCTTTTTCTGAGCATACCTCACTATGGATCATTGACAAATCAAAATCTGGTATTTGTTCTAAGAGTAGTCTTGAGTTAATTTCTACCTGGCTTCATGTTCTGATGTGTATCCTGGTTGCATCTGGGCTGAGGGGTGAGATGTGTTGTGCTAAAGGTAGGTTGGAGCATCTTGTTCCTTTAGAGAGGATGGAGTATTATGGATGGAGTGTGTCAGCAAGGGTTCATTACCTGCTGACCACTGAGTCAACCTGCTTGGTTTTAAATGAAGATCTTTGGTCAGTTGCTTAAAGAATCCTTTTTCTGCCAGGATAACTGAAGCAGAGGATAACTAAATGACATATCTAAAATTCTCAACTAATGAAGAGCAAGCAGAGATAAAAATTCCTCAGCTTTGTGTTGTCTAGCCCCCTGAATGTCTATTTTTAAACAAATGGGTAATAGAAAATACTAAGGATAGAATCTGTGACTTGATTAAAAATATAATGTGTTACTAATTTCTCATCATGTTCAGGATTAGGAGTCAGAGTTGCTATAGGCTGTTCTGAACAAACAAATAAATATGGAAACACCTTAAACATAACAGTTAGCTATGCTGGAGTACAGGACACTAGGGGTGTCTGGGAACATCAGTTTACATGAGCCAGGGCTCTAGCAGGGCCTTCTTGTGGTTCAGAATAGATGAACATAACATAGTGTTGTGTGTTTTTTGCTTTGTGTTGTCTCATTTAGCATGGATCCATATGTTTGTATTATCCTTTTTGTCTTATATGTTAATTATGCTACATCTGTATTTACATTATTAGAATACTTTGAGTTGAGGGGAAGTTTCACTGAGGGGAGAAAAACCAAACAATTTAGTGAGGTATGCCATAAGATCATACTGTTTCAAGGAAAGGGGCGGAGCAGAACATTGTCTAAATGGAAATCTGAATTATAGAGTATTTTAGGGAAATACATAACTTGCAGATAGAATGATGTTTTAATTGAGGTATAAATTATATTAATGAGACAAGATGAGTAAGCAGTTATATTCAGATAGTACTGTACTGTGCTGTTTATCACACATGGATCTTTTGCCATAGGGTCAATCGCTGTATCCACAAATTGGACATGTGGTGAAAGGCATGCATAGATTTTTGAACCTTTGGCTTTTAAAATGGACCTATACGGAATTCTTCCTATTGTATATAAACCCCTGAAAATTCATGGAAGACAAATCATTATTTTTTTTGCTCCATATATCATATCATCTGAAATATTATAAGTCCCAAATTTCTTGGTGCTACATGAAGTCAATTTTACAATAACTCTTACTGAATATTCTTTTAAGTATTAAGTTGGGATAGCATTTAGGCTTGGTTTTTTAAGATGTGTAAAATGTTCTCTGCAGAATTGTTCAGGTCATTGTCTCCTTTTATATACAGTTATTTATTGTAAAGACCAGTGAATTAAGATATTTAAAGTGAGAGAACCTAATTATTTACAGAAGTGAATTGTAGCTTGTTTTTTGACAGAGCCAAATGAATTTTTTCTTCTTTTTTAAGAAACAAGCTTTTAATTTTAAAGATGGAAGCTAAGCAATGGAAACATAACTATGTTTTTGATAGTAAAAGGTACCAATAAAGTATTTTATTACCAAAAGTTAAATGAAAATGTGATAGGTTAATTTCTTCCTGTTGAAAAGTATCAAATACAGAAAACTGCATGATATGTAATTGTGTACTTTAAAGAATAGTGACACCAACACCAGTGTAGCAGCTATTCAGATTAGAATCTCGAACTTTGTTGGTGAAAGGCCTCTGTGTGCACTTTCTTAATCACATACCCTCACTCTGTCCCTATTAGTCACTATCCTGATGATTTTTGTGATAATTTTTCACTTATTTTTCTTCACTATTTTCCCAACTATGTATGTATATCTACATTAGTCTACACAATAGACTATTTTGCCTGTTTTGAATTAATATGTGTATTATTTCATCATATATTCTCTAACCGTCAGTGGTTTTTTTTTTTTTGGTTCATTCATGTTAATCTCAAAATTAATTCATTTTAATTACTGATTAGTATTCCACTAAATGAATATCCTGCAGTATTCTTTCTGCTCTTTTTATTTTGGATCACTCAGTTTTTTTTGTTGTTTCTTCCCTTATTTGCTTTTGCTGTCACAAGCGATGTTGCCATGAATACTGCTGTGCGTGTCTCTTACAAGCATTTGAGAACTTCTCTAGGAGTAATGATGCTAAGTCACCAGTTGTGTGTATATTCAACTTACTTCCCAAAGTGGACCATTTCCAGCACTGTAAGAGATTCACTTTGCATCCCTGGCAATACTTAATTATGTCAAACTTTTTAATTCTTGCTAATCTAGTGGGCTTCAGGCATGAATTGTAGTTATAATTTTCATTTCCAGTATTTTTGCCATTATTATAAATTCATAGGAATTCTTCACATATTCTGAGTACCAATTCTTACTGGTTAAATGTTTGCAAATATCTTCTCTGGGATGTGGCTTGTCCTTTCCCATTCTTGATGGTACTTTTTGATGAATAAAAATTAACTCTAATGTGTTTAGTTAATCTTTTTTCCTTTATGTATTCTTTTTGTTATTAATTTTTGACATCATAATGGAGAAAAGTATCTTAAAGCTGTTGTTCTGTATTATCTTCTGAATACCTCAGACATAGCTTTGTTCTTAAGGATTGTCATGGTTATTTGTAACCTTTGTACTTTCATAGAAGTTTTAGAATAAGCTTGTTAAGTTTCATGAAAACTTTTGTGAATTTTTATTAGAATCTCAATGAATCTACGGAGAAGGCGATGGCACCCCACACCAGGCGATGGCACCCCACTCCAGTACTCTTCCCTGGAAAATCCCATGGATGGAGGAGCCTGGTAGGCTGCAGTCCATGGGGTCACAGAGTCAGACACGACTGAGCGACTTCACTTTCACTTTTCACTTTCATGCATTGGAGGAGGAAATGGCAACCCACTCCAGTGTTCTTGCCTGGAGAATCCCAGGGACGAGGGGAGCCTGGTGGCCTACCATCTATGGGGTTGCATAGAGTCGGACATGACTGAAGCGACTTAGCAGCAGCAGCATCATTGAATCTATAAGATCACTTTGGGGGAAAAGTACATTTTATCATACAGAGCCCTCCAGTCCTTGAACATGATATTATCTGTTTTGGTCTTTATTAAGTTTTGTACTTTTTCACACAGTGGATTTACATGTATTTTTTAAAGCTTTTTTTTCTAGATAGTTTGCATTTTTGATGCCACTGTAAATATCTTTTTTTATTTTTTATTTTTTGCTGGTATTTAGAAATCAAACTGATTTGTGTTAATTTTTGTGTTCAGTAACCTTGCCAAGCACAATTTTTCTTTTCTTTTCTTTTTTTTTTAAACCAGCACGTGGGATCTTAGTTTCCTGACCAGGGATCAAACCCATGCCTCCTGCAATGAAAGAGTGGAGTCGTAACCACTAGACTACCAGTGAAGTCCCAAACAATTCTAATAATCTATTTCTAGTTGGCATTTTTTCTGTTACACAGTTATGTATCTATGAGTAATAGAGAACTTTTGTTTCTTTTCAATTTGTATATATTTTTCTTGTTTTAAACTGTGCTTGTTAGGATTTGTTTTGCAGTGTTGAATGGAAGTGATAATAGTGGACTTCCTGCCCATATTTCGGATTTCAAGGGAGACGTTCGCAGTTTCATCAGTAAGTATGGTATTTTTTTAAATAAATACCCTTTATTAAGTTAATAAAGTTACCTTCTGTTACCACTTGGCAAGTTTTTATCAGTCTTGAAAGCATTTGTTAAATGTTGTTACTCTATCTTTTGAGATGATTATATGATTTTTCCCATCTTAAATATGTTAAATTGATGAATTAATTTTCTGAAGTACCTTGCATTCCTGGGGTAAACACCAATCTGTCATGATATATGATCCTTACACATTGCTGGATTCAGTTTGCATGCATATACAAATATTTCTTTGCATATCTGTATATATTTGTGTATGGGTGTTGTATATATAAGTACTTTTTTCAGGTGTTTTTCATCTGTGTTCATGAATAAGATTGCCTATATATTGTACCTCCTTTCTCCTTCTTGGGCTTTTCTATAAAGGTTTTGCTTACTTATAAACTAAGTTATAGGTGTTCCTTTGTACTCTGTTTCTAGAAGAGTTTTGTATGACTGTAATTATTTCTTCCTTAGAATACTTGACAAAACTTCCTGAAAGCTACCTGGGCCTGAACCTTTCTACACAGGAAAATCTCTGATCACGAGCTCAATTTATTTAATGACTGTAGAACTGTTCAGATTTTCTGTTTCTTCTAGAGTCAGTTTTGATTGAGTTATTTTAGGTAAGGTGCTGTTAGGAATTTATACTTATAAATTTGAAATTTTAGATGAAACGTACAAAGCTGTTTGCCATTTCCTCTTGTTATCTGTGTAACATGTATGGGATCAATCATGATAACCTCTTTTTTATTCTTGATATTGTTTATTTGTGCTTTTCTTTTTTCTTAAATAGTCTTACCAGGTGTTGTCAAATTTTTCTCAGTCCTTCCAAATAACTGAACCCCTACCAGCCACATATGAGAGATCTAGTTGCTTCATATCCTCCCCACAAATATTTTCAACATTTTTAATTCCAACTCTTTAATTTCTGTTGAGTGTGTACAGTTATTTAATTTTGATTTAGCTTATCATTAGGAAAATGATGTTGAGTATCTTTTCAGATGCATATTGGCCATTTGAATTTCTTATTTGTGAAATGCCTATTCTATTTTTTTGCCCTTTTTTCTTTCATTGGCTTTTTTTTTTAATTGATGTATAGGAGTTACTTCTGTATTCTAGATATGAGTCTTTTGTCAGATTTATATATTGCAAATATCTTCTGCCAGGCAGGGGACTGGTCTTCATTCTCTTAATATTACCTGTTAATAAGCAGAAGTTGTTAGTAATAAAGTCCAATTTATCAGCTTTCTTTTATGGCTAGTGATTTTGGTGTCCAATTTTAAAAACCTTTGCCTACTCCAAAGTAAAGATTAAATGTTCATGTTTTCTTTTAAGTGCTTTATTGATTGCATTTCATATTTAGATCTGTGATTCATATGGAAATAATTTTCATGTAGTAGAGTCAAAATTCATCCTTTAGAATTTCTTTTGGCGAAGGCATTATGCCAGACTCTGTTTTAGTTTATAAATATCTTTATCTCATTTAAGAAATATTTTTGAAAGGTTTAGAATTCTAGGTTGAGAAATTTTTTAGCACTGTCAACTCTAATAATATATTCAGCTATTTGACCAGGAAAAGCAAGTTTACTCAGGAATAGCCAGAGGAATTGCAATTCAGAATAAGTGAACTACAGTGGGCCTTAGGCAAATCAGAGAACAAGAACAGGAAACTTGTTTCTATATGGTAAAATGGAGAATTGGGAGGAACTGTATTAACCGAAACGTTCACTGGAGGAAGCTGGGAGTTCATTCTAGTTGGTGGGCTTCTGTACTCTCTGAAGAAAGAGAAGTTTTCTCTCTTCCTGGTTGGTGATAAAGCAGGCAACACCTTCCTGTGATGGAGATGTTTGCTGCCTTTCTTGCTGTTTGGAGTAATTGATGATGCATAGCTGGGTATGAGAACTCCCCCTCCTGGCCTGTTCCAAATCTAGCTGAGGTTTCTTTAATTCCACAGCACACTGATGTTATGATTCTACTGTCTTCTGCCTTCAGTTATTTCTGTTGTGAAATAAGCTATCAGCTTAACAGTTGATATGCCATTAAAGATAATCAACCTTTTCTTTCTCTGGCTGTCTTTAAAATCTCTTCTTTGTCTCTAATCTGAATCACTATATGTCTGTATGCAGATTTTTTTTTTCTTCTGATCCTGCTTGAGAATCTTTGGGCTAATTGGATTGTCTTTTGTCAGTTCTGAAAGATCTCAGCTATTACATTTTCATTGTCTCTGCCTCATTCTCTTTCCTTCTGTAACTCTAATAACATATGTTAAGTCTGTTTCATATTTTCCAGTCTTTGCCTTTCTGTGTTACATTCCAGTTATTTATCCAGAATTTTGTCCGAGTGGATTTGGACAAAAAGAGAGCGTCTGTATAAGTAGGTAATTTATACAGAATTTATCCAAATAGAGCATCTAGAAATGAAAATTTTTTAAATCTAGTAGGTAGATTTAACAGTATATTAGACACAGCTAAGGAGAGACTTCCAACTAGAATATAGATCAGAACTTTTGCTTCTACTGGGTAACTTTGGGATAATACCAGTTCAGGGCCATGTTAAACTAAATTCTGAGCTTGAAGTTTTTTTGACCAGTGGGTTTGTGCTGTAAAACTTTGTGAAACTCACTGATTTGTGGTTGTCAGTTATCGGGTAAATTCTCCTCATTCCCATGGAGTGCTGAGGTTCAAAACAGGCAATCTTCCATAGCATCTTGGTCGGATTGGAGTAGGAATGTTTTATTTCAAGTTCACTGTTATGCTGAGGGGTGGCTCTTTGATACGTCAGCTTTATGGGCTAAGATCTCCTATTTGACCCTTCTTGAACAGGCTCTGGACTTCTCTGACCCCCTTGTGGACTGAAAATTAAAGCTATGAGTTTCTGCCTTTACTTGGATGTTAAAGTTTTGCATAGGTTTATCAGTCAGTTTCAGTAGGTGAGCCTTTAAGCACTCACCTCACACGCTAGCAAACTAATGCTCAAAATTCTCCAAGTCAGGCTTCAACAGTACATGAACCGTGAACTTCCAGATGTTTAAGCTGGAGTTAGAAAAGGCAGAGGAACCAGAGATCAAATTGCCAACATCACTGAAAAAGCAAGAGAGTTCCAGAAAAACATCTACTTCTGCTTTACTGACTATGCCAAAGCCTTTGACTGTGTGGATCACAACAAACTGTGGAAAATTCTTCAAGAGATGGGGATACCAGACCACCTAACCTGCCTCCTGAGAAATCTGTATGCAGGTCAAGAAGCAACAGTTAGAATTGGACATGGAACAACAGACTGGTTCCAGATCGGGAAAGGAGTATGTCAAGGCTATATATTGTCACCCTACTTCTTTAACTTATATGCAGAGTACATCGTGAGAAATGCTGGACTGGATGAAGCATAAGTTGGAATCAAGATTGCCAGGAGAAATATCAATAACCTCAGATATGCAGATGACACCACCCTTATGGCAGAAAACAAAGAAGAACTAAAGAGCCTCTTGAGGAGAGTGTAAGAAGAGAGTGAAAAAGCTGGCTTAAAACTCAACATTCAGAAAACTAAGATCATGGCATCTGGTCCCATCACTTCATGGGAAATAGATGGGGAAACAGTGGAAACAGTGACAGATTTTCTTTTCTTGGGCTCCAAAATCACTGCAGATGGTGACTGTAGCCATGAAAGTAAAAGACGCTTGCTCCTTAGAAGAAAAGTTATGACCAACCTAGACAGCATATTAACAAGCAGAGAGACATTACTTTGCCAGCACAAAGGTCTGTCTAATCAAAGCTGTGGTTTTTCCAGTAGTCATGGATGGATGTGAGAGTTAGACTATAAAGAAAGCTGAGCACTGAAGAATTGATGCTTTTGAACTGTGGTGTTGGAGAAGACTCTTGAGAGTCCCTTGGACAGCCAGGAGATGCAACCAGTCCATCCTAAAGGAAATCAGTCCTGAGTATTCTTTGGAAGGACTGATGCTGAAGCTGAAACTCCCAATACTTTGGCCATCTGATGCGAAGAACTGACGCATTTGAAAAAACCGTGATGCTGGGAAAGATTGAAGGTGGGAGGAGAAGGGGATGACAGAGGATGAGATGGTTAGATGGCATCACTGACTCAATGGACATGAGTTTGAATAAACTCTGGGAGTTGGTGATGGACAGGGAGGCCTGGCGTGCTGCAGTCCATGTGGTCTCAAAGAGTCAGACACAACTGAGGGACTGGACTGAACTGAAGCATTTAAGTCTATCGTGCTTAACTCTCTTACATTCTTTTTTATCCCATTTAAAAAAATTTTTAATTGGAGGATTTGTTGTTGTCAGTCGCTAAGTCACGTCTGACTCTTTGCAACTGCCTGGACTGTGTAGCCTTCCAAGCTCCTCTGTCCATGGGATTTCCTAGGCAAGGATACTGGAGTGGGGTGCCAATTCCTTCTCCAGGGGATTTTCCTAGACCAGAGATTAAACCTGTGTCTCCTGCATTGGCAGGCAGATTCTCTACCACTGAGTCACCAGGGAAGCCCTAATTGGATAATTGCTTTATAATGTGTCATTGTTCTTGCTGTACAGCAAAATGAATCAGCTATATGTATACATGTATCCCCTCCTTCTTTAGCCTCCCTCCTGCCCACCCCTGCCCCACCCCTCTAGGTTATCACAGAGCACTGAGCTCTCTCCCTGTGCTATACAGCAGCTTCCTGCTAGCTGTCTGTTAAACACAAGGTAGTGTATATGTATCAGTGCTACTTTCTCAAGTCGTCCCACCCTTTGCTTTCCCTGCTGTGTCCACAGCTCTGTTCTCTATGTCAGACTTGCAGATTTGCTCATCAGTACCATTTTTCTAGATTCCATATATATGTGTTAATACACAATATTTCTTTTTCTCTTTCTGACTTACTTCACTCTGTATGACAAACTCTTAGGTTCATCCACATAACTAACTACAAATGACCCAATATTGTTCCTTTTTTATGGCTGAGTAATATTCCATTGTATACATGTACCACAACTTCTTTATGCATCTGTTGATGGATATTTTCTTTTATTCTTGACAACACTGTTCCCTTAACATTGTTGCTGAAGATCCACACCTGAGTCTCCCATTGTTGCTCCTGCTGGGTGGGGACCAACATCTTGAGAAACACTGCCTGGAGGGCACCACGCCATGTGTGAAGGACAGTGCCAGGGCTTGCCAAGCCAGCTCGCCTCCCACTCCCAGCTCAAGCTCCAAGATGCAGACCAAGTGAGGTGCTGCTCCTTCTTCAGGTGAGGTATGTAGTAACTTCCAAAACTAACTATACCAAGAAAGTAAGGATGCCATTGAGTGGAAAGACCTAAAAAGTGTTTTCATTGATCCAAAACTCACTTACGAATCCTCACAGGGTTCCTCATTTGCTCCACAAACACCCGAGCCCCTATCGCATACTGTCCATTCCACAAGGCACTTGGATGGGCAGCAGGTGATGAGGCCCCCCAGGCCTTGCCTCTCTCCAGTACGGTGGCCACCAGCTATTTAAATGTAAATAAGTCAAGAGTTCTGTTCCTCTTGCACTGGCCACATTTCAGTGCCAGTCCCTCGGCATACCTGGTGACCACTATATTGGTAGATAATGACGCAGCACAGCATCCCCCTCAGTACAGAAAGGTTTCTGTGGGCAGCGCTCTTTAACGGGCTGAGCTGACTCTATCCCCACCTCAGCACAGCATCCCCCCTAGCACAGAAAGGTTTCTGCAGGAAGCACTCTTTAATGGACTGAGCTGGCTCTGAGGAGCAGCGTCAGGTCTGCGGAGCTGACCTCGTCCAGCCTGGGCACCTGACAAGTTGGCCGTGAGACAGTCCGGACAAAAGCAGCATCTCACTTCTTTTCCTTCAGTTCCACAGCTCTTGTGTGCCCCTCAACAACTCTCCTTTAGCACTCCTGAACGTGACCAACTGAAACAGAGGAACCGCGATGGAGAAGCACATCAGCCAGCGCACCCCAACATCCCCAGCCCCCCAGAGAGACCCACAGAGCCCATGGACACCAAAGATTCTTATCAGTCCTGCAGTAAAGGAACCTTGACAGTCATTGAAGGTGGGCCCTGAACTTACATGACCACACAATTCAGGCTGCTAGTGATATCCTTCTGGAGCTGTCTTTGAGGAAAGCAAGGTAGAACCTGACTCTTGTACAATTTTTTCTTGTTTTGCATTATTTGAAAAGTCCTTTGTCGGAATGTGGAGGTGAGAGTTCCTGTTCCATCTCTGAAAGGCCATGGTGGCCCTAGCATCTGATCCTCCCCTCTGGCCAGGCATCCCCGTGCCTCCTGCCAGCATTAGAGCCACCATCCTCACAGCTGCACACAGAGAACAGGCAAACGAGGGGAGCAACATGTTCTTTTATTGATGCAAGTACGTCCAGTCATACCAATAGCTGACATCCTGCATTATGGTACAGCTTTATACTCAAGAGTTCATCTCGAAATACCAAAACATCAGAGTTAGGGTATGTATCAAATTGGAAAAACAAAATAGCAAATGTAGACACTGTGGTAGGTTGGTACTAGAACTGATAACCCGGTGAAGTGCACATTGATGTTGGAGCTCCTTAACACATGGACAGAAAAGGTTCTAACATTGTATTCCAAATATAGATTCTCAAGTTTTAAACCTTTATCTCAAATACATAAAGCAATATGTACTATCAATATACAGTATGTACTATCTAGAACATCTGAAAAGTGCAAAAACACTGTGACAATACAGTGTGAATATCCTTGCTCCACCCAGGGCTGAGGGCGACATCAGCAGCAGATCACAAAGCCACCTCCCCCTGAGGCAGCATCTTCACATCTCCAGGCTCTCCCAGGAGTTCTAGGAATTAGCAACTAATAGATCCATCCTCACCCAGGCCTCCCAACTCTGGCGAACGCCAGCCATGTGGGGAGAGAGAGGGTGAGTAGTTCTGTTTGGGTGGAATGAAGCCCGCCAAGAGGGAGACAGTCAACGTGGACTGCCCACTTCTGGCCTTGGAGGGAGCAGGGCTGTCGTGGTCCCACGGCCAGAAAGTCAGACAGAAAATGGAGTGTACGCCTCAAGTCTTGGTGTGGAAAACAACTCCAAATGTTGGGTGGTTGTATGTGCATGGGCTCCGGCAGATACGGGCCTGGCTAACTTTGGGTTTCAGTTCCACTAGGGGAGCTCCCCGCCCAGAGGGAAGGAAGGTACTGATTTGTAAGTTGCTTCTTTTCACTTTGTACTTGGACTTCAAGGTGGCTTTCCGTGTCCCCATCCTTCATTGTACTTGGTTTTCACTTCATTACGGCTAAAGTGTGTCAGAGTGATAGCCTGGAAAACTGACAATTCCATGATTCCCCTCCTTAACGTTATTTGAGATTTTCTCTCTTCCTAAAATGTAGTTGAGTAATTTGCCAGACATATTCCAACAGAAAATATGCTGCCAGGTATTCCCCTCCCCTCCCCACTGACCCCCATAAATCCCTGATAAAGGAAAATGAAAATGTAAACTTTGGAAAGCCCATGTTCAAGGTGCACTTCTAGAAATAAGCAAATGAGACCCCCCTGGCCACCCGAGCCCTTCCTGCCGGATCCTCGCAGGCCTGGGCGCTGAGGGCAGCACTTTCCCGGCGCCTCCAGTACCCTCTAAGGCACTAACCCCGACATCAGAGACAGTGGCTGGAAAGGAGGCAGGGCTCACGTTGGTTTTGGTTGGGTTTTTTTAAATATTTTTTTTGTAAGATGTTAATAATCAAAAGTAGAAAATAAAAATCTACATTTCATTAGAATAAGATGTTATCATGGACACCATCTCCCATGATACTCTTTCCCCACCCCTCCCCAAAGCAGGGCCCTGCCCTGTTATTTAAAGTAAACAAAAGAACTTTGTTAAGTGCCAAAGGTTGATGCATGAAATAATTATTTTTTTCTTCATAAAAGTTATGTACAAAATGGACCCCAACCAGTGAGGCCTCCTCATCTCAACCCATATCAATCAAGATTAAAACTCAGTACATAAGTGTGCTTCATCCAGCGTCTGCAGGCCGCATCCGTGCCTTCAGGCTCTGTTAAGGAGAGTGGTCCTAAAGGTGGGCAGGGAATGAGGAAATGGTCAGGCGGCCGCGGGCCCTTCCCCCGAACAGGCAGAGGGCAGGCCTGTGCAGCTAGGGGAGGTCGGGCTGCCAGGAACTGGCCATGGAGGGAGGATCAGGGAAGCTCAAACCGCAAGTCCTCAGGGATGCTCCCCCATCTCATCCTTTCCCTTCCTTATAGACTCGGGCATGGGGGTTGGTCATGGAGTCACGAGACTGCTCCTGGAGTTCTCCTACCTGAGGGTCTTCCAGCTGTCCTTTTCCATGTGGTTTTCTGGACCTTCACTTTCAAAGGAGGCGATGAAGAGAGCTGAGAGACGAGAAGACCCTCAGAAGCCATGTCCACACATGGTCAGTCTGCCCCTGACACACATACCCTTCTCAAACCCTCCCTTCCAGGGTGGAGTGAGGCCCAGGAAGGAACTCCCAGACTAAGCAGGCAGTGACGTCTGGCCCAGGGGTCTGCTGTGTGGGGCTCCCAGCTGCTTGGGGACTCGGATACTTCTCTGGTTCCACAGCACTGGTCCAGCCCCATCCTGGCTCTCAGGAGCCCGATCTCTCTTGTCTTTCATCTCCCATCTGCTCACAGCCCACCCTCATGCACTCTCCCCTGAGAGCTGAGCTTCCCCAGCGTACCATGGGAATAACCACCCTGGGAGGGCACCCCACGTCAGAGTGACATTTACAGTGTGTCTTGGGGGGGGTGGCCCTCACCTTCTTCGCTGTAGATTGGAGCCGTCAGCAGGTAACTCTGAATCTTCTTGTCCTTCTCGAAGGGACACTCCACCTGTGTCCATGTCATGAACTCATGGATCTGTCTGGAGATCTCCCAAAATTTCTGAAGGGTCAGAAGATTTGTCACTTTAAGCTTGAAAACCTTGGTTAGGGAAGGGGACGTAGGCTCTGCTTTCAGTCTGCTGCTCACCTCCCTGGTCCCAGCGAGACAGGACAGTAGCCCTACAGAGCCAACTCAGACCCCAGAAGGGCCTCCACACACAGCACAGCACCACCAACCAGAACACACCCTGACCTCACTCTTGGGGGGCCTTGTATCTCCCAGCTCTGTAACCAGATCACCCACCCAGAGCTAGGGCCACCACACACCTGGAAGTCACTTAGCAGCCATGACCCACCCTGGAGCTTTCAGGGCCACTGGCAGACAGAGACAGATTCTGCCTGTTTAAGAGTGAAGCCTGATCTCTCTCCTTGAGTGGGGACAGGGCACAGGGCGGAGCTAACCTTGAAGTTAATGTGTCCATTGGGCAGGTGGTTGGTGTGGATTTTGTGCAGGAAGTAGATGTCCTTGACAAAAAGGTTGAACACGGGGATGACGATCTTCTCCCGGCTGCTGTTCGCTGTCTGGGACCTCTGCGTGGCCCCCTGCAGGGCTGTCCGGTAGTTGCAGAAATTGCTGGACGGGTCCATGTGGTGCTGTGGGCAGACAGGAGGATGTGGTGGGCACTGCACCTCCACACCCCTCAGACCTGTTCTGGGCGGCCCGTCGTTTCCAGGAGTGAGCACAGTGGGGGAAGCGCAGAGGACAACTGTCTGTGCACCGGGCCAGGCCTTTGGGTTAGGGTCCGCGCATCACAGGAGAGAGGTCTCCGCAGCTCACTCACACCGCCTCTTTCCCTCCTGAGTATGCGTCTTAACCTCCTTCAAAACCTTCCTGTGCCCTTCTGCGGAGGCCAACAACCCCAAACCTGACCAGCTCCACAGACACATGCCTATAAAACTGGATTCTGTGATCAGATACATCTGGTCAAGGCTGCATACTCACTGGCAAGCCCCTGGGCCACCCAGACGACCCAGGACTTCAGGGAACAGGCCAGTCTCTGCTTAGTCAGCCTTGCCCAGCCTGGGGCTATTGGCCTGCCTTTGCCAAACCCCTACTAATCTCTCCCCAGAATTCTGCTTCAGGCAGTGCCGGTTCTGAGTGAAGTCCCGAAGCTAAGGATGCATGGGCTGCCTGCCTCCCGGGCGCAGCGCAGCCAGGCCTGCTGACACGTCCGACACCGGACGGCGCTCGGGAGCACGTCCTCACAGGGGCCGAAGCACGGTGGGAGCCCCCTCCTGAGGCTGACGCCTACCTCTAAGACGTCGAACTTTGCTGTCTTGACCTTGGACCACGTTTTCTTCAGCCTTGCCACAGGACTGAGGTTCATGCCAGCTGCAGGGGGTGACAGGCAGGGTCAGGGCGGGGGGAGGCAGGCCCCGCAGCGCCGGAGGGGGACCCCTGGGGGCCACACACTCACAGATGATGGCCATCATGGAGTTGAAGTTGCCGATGTTGAAGCACTCTCGGGCCACGTCAATGAAGAACTCCAGCATGCGGGTCCGGTGCTTCTTCTTCACTACCTGAGGGCAGCCAGACCACTCAGCTTGGGCCCCACTGGGGGTTGTCCCCTCCAGCACCAGCCCTCGGAGGGCAGCCTGATGGGGAGCTGCCTGTGCCCACAGAGCTGTGGGACCAGGGTGAGGGGACATGCCCAGGCTGCAGAGGCAAGAGATGAGGCTGTGGTGGTTTGATGCTGGGCCAGGTGGTGGGAGGGCAGGCAGAGGGGGCCATGCTGGGCACAACAGGGTGCTTCCACAGTGGGTCACTGTTGTAATTTAAGTCATCACTTTGGGCCGTGGGGTTGGGGGGGTTGTACTTCCAAGGCCCTGGCAATAAAGCTTCCTGTCTCCACTTACAAAGTTTCATCCTCTGCGGGGAAGGGGAGGCAGAGCCTCAGGGGACACCGTGAGGTCAGGAGGAGACTGCGCCCCACCGAGACCGCCGTGCAGCACTCACCCGGCACACCTCGGTGGCCACCAGCATGCTGAGGCAGTTGAACCAATTGTCGTAGGCCTCCAGGCTGTAGGTCTTGGTCATGTCCCCTCGGCACTGCAGGGACACAGCAGGTCATAGGGAGCCCGAGGACCCTGCCAGTGGGAGCTGCTCCACCCCTACCCCCAGAACCAAGGAGCCAGGGCCAGCAGAGGAGACTGTGAAAGCAGTGAGGGGAGGGGAGTGGGGCTGCTGGACACGCCCCCAGGGGATCCCCCCAAGCCCTGCAGGGATCAGCTTGGAGGCCTCTGGGAACCCTGCCCCCCACCCCAGCATACATCACCCTGCATGGCCGTCCACCACCCCTGGAGCAGGCGCTAGGAGCTGACCCACGTGCGTCAGTTGTGAGCCCCGCCGCCTCCAGAACACCCACAGCCCTCACCCTGTGCTTGTCCCGGGAGTCCATGTGGCTGACGATCTGCATCAGGTCCTCGGGGTGGATGCTGCTGACTCTCTCCTGGGGGGAGCGGGGAGATGGCACAGGAAGGGTGACCATCTGCCCTCCTCAGGCCAGCCCCACCCTCAGGGCACAGAATGTGTCCAGAGCCAGCAGTCAGGACCTTCCTGCAGGGGTGGGCACCACAGCCACGGCCCTTCCTTGATCAGAGCGCCCAGTGGACAGGCCTCCCAGAAGTACCCCAGGGGTCTGGAAGGCCCCCCTGGGAGCAGGGGGATAGGACTGTGTGCAGAAGCCTCAGGGCCACGGCTGCTACATGCGGGGTACCTGCCCAGCCCAGGGCGCAGGCAGGACTAGGAGACCAGAGCCAGTGGGAGGAGCTCTGCCCTTGGAAGCCCCTGCCATGAACACGAGGCTGCCATGATCCAGGGAACCTGCTGCTCAAGTGGACACACACCTGCCAGAGGCAGTGGTCAAAGCTGCTATGCGGGCTTCCCCCGACACCCCAGTCTGACCAGCAGGGGAGACCCTGCCGCACCCTGTGTGGGGTGGTGAGAGGATGAGCATCTGAACGCACCCCAGCCCCGCCCTGGAAGGGTGTCCACCACACTAACCAGCTCTATATGTGTCAGCTGCTGGGCCAGCACCAGGGGGTCGCAGCACACGCCCAGGATGTCCTTCTGAGCAGCTGGAGGCTTGGCCTTGAGGACGGGCCCTTTGTCCATGGCTGGTGAGCGGAGCTTCTCCCGCAGCTCCTGAAGCTGGCTCCGGGCAGCCAGGGACAGCAGCAGGCTCTGAGTCATCTGGGAGATGGCCTTCTTCACGGTGCCATTCTCCTGAGGGGCAGGGGTGGAGAAGGCGCTGTTGTGGGCTGGAGGGACCTGCTGGAGGTACCCAGCTCATCTCCAGGGACCTACCTCTCACTCGGCACCCACCCACAGGGCAGAAGGAGGGGGCCTGGGACCATTCCCACTCTAGCCTCAGGGTGTTCCATGTGCAGAGGATGCCGAGGGCAGGCCTGTGTGTTGCTGGCCAGCTGAGCTGCTCTCATGGGGGTGACGGGCAAATGGAGCCACCCAGCAGCCCTCATTAGGAGAGTGACTGCAAAGGGGACCATGTACAGAGCTCCCCTAGACAAGGCACCCTGCCAGGGTCTGAGAGGCACCTCACCTCATCACACTGGGTGACCCGATGGGTGATGGCCTTCAACTCAGCCATGGCCTTCTCGTCCTGGAAGTCAAAGGGGAAGGCCTCCGTCCACTCCTTAAGCAGCTGCACGATCTTGGCTGAGAAGGACTTCAGCTTGGCCTGGGTCAGGGCGGGTAAAGTGAGGTCTGAGCCTCCAGAGTGAGTGACAAGATGACAAGTGGTACAAGCACCTCTGGTTCTGTGGCTCCCCCCACCTGTCCCCAGAGGGCCTGTGTCCCCTGTCCCGACACTGAGAGCTACTGGGTAGGGACAGACCCCCGCTGCCTTCGTCCACCTGCGGTTCTGTCTTTTCCCGCTTCACTTTCCATTCCCCTGACGCCAGCTCTCTTCTTCACTTAAATTCATTTTCAAAAGACCACCATGACATAGAAAACTAGTTTCATTTGCTGCAATTAGAAGTTACCCATCAAAAACACGATGAAGGGCCTCCCTGATGGCTCAGTGGTAAAGAACTGACCTATCAGTGGAGAAGACACAGGTTCCATCCCTGATCCAGGAAGATCCCACATGCCACGGAGCAGCTAACCCCTGGCACCACAACTACTGGGCCTGTTCTCTAGATCCTGGGAGCCACAACTATTAAGCCCACACACCCGAGAGCCCGTGCTCCACAACGGGAGAAGCCACCACAATGAGAAGCCCGCATGCTACATAGAGAGTAGCCCCCACTCACTGTAACTAGAAAAAAAAAACCCTCACAGCAATGAAGATCCAGCACAGCCAAAAATAAAAAATAATTTTAAAAGATGAAAACCAGCAAAATCATGATGTTAAGCAAGAAACTAACTGCCTTTTCTCAGTGAAAAGCAGGTTGGCAAGTGCCAGGAAGGACTGCAGACACCCCAGGTGTCCTCTTCCCAGGTCCACATGCATATACACAGCTCAAGAAGGGGGTACAGGATGCCTGGTGCCCAGCCCTGCTCAGGTTCACCAAACCCTTCCTGGGCCCACCTTGGCTCCTGCCTGCCCCTGACCAGCTCCCTGTGCCTACCTGGACCATCCTGGCCTCGACTGCCCTTGGGGCCCGGCCCCCTCATGACCCCACTGCCCGCCCCTACACCCACCTGCCCCCATCCACCCATGCCTGCCTTATTTAGCCCACTGATTCCACCCTTGCCCCCTGCCCATGCCCTGGTGGTGGCTCCCATGCCCTTCAAAGCCTCCTCCCCCAGCCACTCACAGCACTGAGTCACGGCACCTCAGGAGGCCCTGCTGACAACTCCCAGGTGCCCGCTGCACCCACACTCAGCAGGAACAAGAGGCCTGCGTTCCCTCCTCAGAAGCCCCGCCCTGCACGTCACCCCAGACAAGGCTGGTGGGCTCACCCCAGGCTCCTCTCAGGCCTCTACTGACCCCTTGCTGACCCTCAACTTCAAATTCCATCTCCCACTCACCCTGGTCTGGCTGTTTTCCACCCATGCCTTGAGGAGCCCTTCCTGGTCCCCAGGCTGCAGTCGGTGCCTGTCCCCCTCCCAGCCCAGCAACCCCGAGACAGACCCCCCAGGGGAGACTCGGAAGAGCTCTTCATGGGCCTTGGCTGCAAACCTCCAGTGGAAGGAGGCCTAGCCGGTGGAGGGACAGGTCATTGGGAACAGGCCCTGCCAGCTTTTTGCCAGTCTGCCTGCCACCCTTGCTTCCGTACCAGACCTTGGGCTTCTAAAATCCACACCCCAGCCCGTGCCCCAGTGCAAAAGGGATAAACTGTGATTTCTTAACCATCCTGACCACCCAAAGCCTCACTCAGAAGACATGACACTGGCAAACAACCCTATTTGAGTCATTGCAAACTCCAGCCTGAGGGCGCTGCCCCCCTACCCTCCTCAGAGGGCACGGTGACCCAGGCCCCACTGCCTTCTCCACCAGCTGTAGCCGGAACTCTCCCTCCGGGGTCCTGGCATAGAGCAGGAGAGCAGTCCTCTGTGGTCCTCCACCGGGAGGGGTGCGGGCACCCACCAGCGGCAGTCCCTCCAGGCCCCTGGGAGTATGCTCCACGTGCACCCCTGCAGACCCTCAGGAAGTCCAGCTCCAGCGATGCCAGGAGGCCATACAAACAGACCTGCCCCCAGCAGGAAGGGCCCCTGGCCAGCTCAGCCAGGCCCCATCCTGAGCCAGCTTCTTGCCCAAGCGCGAGCAAGATGGGCACAGTCAGGAGCTCGCTTTACCTTCTCGGACCCAGCCTCCAGCTGCTGCCTCTGCTCCACACAGAGCTGCCCCACGCGGGCCAGCAGGTCATGAGGGGGGATGAAGACCCGGGAGCTCAGGAGAAACGTGAAGATGTATGTCCTCTGAAGAGAGAGATGGAGAGAGTGACGAGGGAGTCAGGCCTGGTGTGGTCCCCAGGGGTGGCACAGCCTACCTTTCCACCTGGTCCAGCTGCCCCCTAGACCCCGTGTGGCTGGGTCACCTTGAATGCCCTTCCTCCTCCCTCCTCACTGCTCCCCAATCCTGCCCACCAGGCAGGACAGACAAAAGCTTTCAAGAGCCCTGGGCCCTGCCGCCTCTCAGACCATGAGCACCCCTCAGCCTGCACCACAGCCTGGTGATGCAGGGCTGTGGCTCAGCTCTGTGCCACACCTGTGGCACAGCTGTGTGGCTCAGCTCACCTTGAATGCCCTTCCTCCTCCCTCCTCACTGCTCCCCAATCCTGCCCACCAGGCATGGCACAGACGAAACCCCACTTGGCAGCAGCTCTCCGCCACCTCCCCTGACGAGCCCAGCTCCCAGTGCTCTTACTCTGCTGGGAGGCTTCCCTACCCACTGCCCGACCCCACGCTGGGAACTAAACCCGAACATGCATGTTGGGGGACCCTCTGGGCCTGGGTGGGCCTGCTGCCCAGGCCACAGTGCTCCCTGGGCCAGGCGCCATGCTTGCTCTGTGCCAGATGCTCAGTGGCCAGTGGGGCAGGGCCTAGGTGGTGGGGAGTCGGTGGGGGTCTTATCTGCAGGGCAGGGCAGTCCCTCCTTGGCCCCAGGATCCCACATCAGAAATTGCTGCAAGCCCCTGGTCACCAATCAGCTGTGGGCCTTGCCCCTATCTGCCACACCAGGGCCCCCCAGTCCCACATCCACGTGTCCTTGTCACCGGGCTGTGGTTCAGGCTGAGGGGTGCTCATGGTCTGAGAGGCGGCAGGGCCCAGGGCTCTTGGAAGCTTTTGTCTGACATGGGTTCTGCCAGGCCCCTGCCTGCAGACAGGGCGGACTTGGGGGTGGGGAGGCTGCTTGGGGCTCTCCCGGGGACTCTAGTCAGACAGTAATCTACCCACACCTGGTTGCCTAAGGCTGGGGGGCCTGGGAGCCTCCGCCCCAACTCTAGGCCCAAAGAAGCAGGTCTTCCTTGCTCTAGCCTAAAGCCAGCCTGGCCATGTGTGCTGGGTGTGCAGCTCCTGAAACCAAGCTCGGCCCTCAGGCCCTCACGGCCCCCACGCAGCCCTCAGAGGCCACCGGGAGAGGGGGGTTTCCCTGGAGTAGCAGGGGATCCTCTACCACCACCCTTCCTCCCCCCACCACCTCCACTCCCGACAATTCCAAACTGGCCACTTCCTATCCCCAGGCTGTGCATCATGCAGACACTGGGGTCCCAGCTGGTCAGCGTGAGACCCTCAAGGACCCCTTTGAAGAAGAAGGCTTTGAATGAGGAGAAAGGTGCCCGGTGGTCACGGCTGGGAGCTCTTAGCTGAGGGCAGAGGAGAGCCCAGAGCAGGAGCTGGCGTCTCTGAGGGGTCTGCAGGGCAGGGGCGGTGAGGAAAAGGCAAGGAGCCCAGGTGCTCACCAGAGGGACCCCATTCTGCCATCACCCGCCCTTTGCTCTCTCCTGGGGCTCAGGCTGGGACCCCGGGGCACAGTGTTTTGGGGACAACACAGGAGGAGCAGCCTGAGAGGGGAGCCTCCCCCCGCGTGGACACAAGGCCACTGTGGCACAGACCAGCACTGGGCTTGGAGGTCCCTGCCCCTGGGGGCCGCAGCCCTGCTCCGGGCTTCTCCAGGGCCTGGCGTCCCCACTTCCTGGTTCTGCCACCCAGAACCTCGGCTGCCATGACTGCACCCCCAACAGCAGCCCCGGCCGGGCCCTGAGAGGATGGACGGGGTGGAAGGATGGACAGACAGAGGTGTGGATAGAACCCCGGGAGGGAGGGAGGAGACCTGACAGGTGAGGGTGGGCCAGGAACCCGGGAAGCCCAGCTGGAGGGCACAGGGGGCGGCTGCTCCCCACCCTCCCTCGCAGCCCCGTGTGTGACTGACGCTGCCCGCAGGAGGGAGGGGCCCCTGGAGAGGGAGCCGGGAGCAAGCCCACTCCACCATGCGTCGTCACTACCGGCAGCAGAAGGGGAGCCACACACGACAGGGGACACTTGCTCACTCTTCCAAGAATGTGCCAACGTCATCTGGAGTGACGGGGAGGACGGGGGCTGCCCTGCCCACACAGGCAGGTGCCCCGGGGTCTGTAGGCAGTGGGAGTGGGAGTCATTCTGAACCATGGCGGCTCATGAACAAAGTCGACTTCCCAGCTCAGAGACAGGCCCCATGCTGGCTGGACCCTCCCCGGAACCCTGAGGCAGCGGCCTGCCCCTTGGCCTCCTCTTCTCCCCCAGGGCCACCTCCTACTCACCTGGGGACAGCAGGGGCAGAGATGGGAGGGGCAGGAGAGCACGGGAGGGGAGGGCAGGGCTCCCTGCCGCTCCGGCCTCTCTGACCAGGCCTCCCTCCCCAGCCCGGCCTCCCTCCCTTGCCAGCCCCCTCGGTCACCAGGCACTCACGTCAGGGTAATAGTCCACAGTGGGGACCAGGTGCTCCATCAAGGCCTCCAGGGACCCCGAGATGAGACGTCCGTCTTGGAAGATGAGGTCCCCAGAGCCGCCGGCCCCACCGCCTCGCTCCCCCATGCCGGGCTGCCCCTGTCCACTACAGCTGGGCCCGAGGATGCTGGAGAACACCACGGACGTCTGGGGCATAGTTTCCTGGGAGGAAAGAATGAGGCGGTCAGACATCAAAGGCTCCTCCACCCAGCTCTCCTCCCCGGCGGGCCGCAGGGAGGGCCTGAGCCCCAGCAGGGCCAGGAGGGGGTCATTAGATGTCAGCGCAAGCAGAGAACAGGCTCCTCAGTGGCCCTGAAGCCACCGATCAAGGTGTCTGATAAACATTTCCTCAGCATCTGCTCTGTGCATACCAGGCCTCATTCCAGCAACCTGGACACAGAGCACTCTGCCTCCTGGGGTTCTGTCCAAGCAAAAAGACAAACCGTGGGGAAAAAGTAAAAACAGCACCAGGGGAACAGCAAGTGTGTAGGGGTGGCCACAGCAGCCGCAGGGAGGCGGCCCTGAGGCAGACTGAGCGTGAGCTGTGCGGTACAAGGCACAGCCGGTGCCAAGGTCCTGAGGCCAGGGTGGGGGAGGGGAAAGTAGTCTGGGGAGTGACCAGCCTGACCGTACACACTGGCAGCCCAGGGTGCACCCACTGAGTGACCCAGGAGGCGTGGGCACTCTGGGCACAGGAGTGACCTGACTCGGGGTGAGGGTCACTGTGGCTGCTGTGTGGAGACCAGCAAGCGAGAGATCTGAAAACCAACTGGTCTGGGCTTTGCCATAACAAACCCCTAGAAGAGATGGCTCAGGTCAGGTGACAGAGGAGTGGGGCAGAGTCGGCTCTGGACACTGGGATGGATGGTCTTTGACCTGAGCCACTGACCCGCATAGGGGAGGGCTCTGAGGGTGGGGTCTGGTTAAAGACCTGGAACTTGCTTTGGACTCGCTGGATCTGAAATGCCTGTTAGATGCGGGTGTTGGGCAGCAGTCTGAGGTTCAGTGTGATGGGTTGAGGGTCCCCCCTCGCACGGCAGCCAGGTCCTGCTGGAGGCTCTCCTGAGGCCTGGGACGGTCTGCAGCCCTCTGGATCTCAGTTTCCTCTCTGCCCAGGCAGCCAATTCCACAGTGTCAGTGGGTACACACCCGCCAGCCCGAGGCTCGGGAGCCAGCGCCCGTGGGTGCACTTTCCTTCCTACTCCGCGGGTGGGGGGCCTACCCCACCTGCTGGGCTAGTCCCCCCGGGCAGGACAGGGAAACTGAAGCAGGGGTGGAGGAGCTGGCCCTTCCTGCCTCTGTGGGGACAGTAGCCAGGTCTCACACTCTGGGGTCACCAGCAGGCAGGTGCTACCACCCCACGCCCAGCTCCCCAGGTGGCCACACTGACCTCTCCAAGTCCTGGGAAGTGGAAAGAGCCCCCAGGGCCAACCTGCCGGGGATGATGCCTTCAACCGGACCTGGTCTGCTCTCTCACTGGGACTGGGGCCAGCCCTGGAGCCCTTCCGGCCTCAGTTTCTCCACCGTGTAGAGCAAACAGCAGCCACAATTACTTTACTGCCACAAGGGGCCCCTCCAAGGGCTTTACCAGCAGAGCCCACTCCCGCCCCACAGCACATAGGCCGAGCCTCACACCAGGGTGAAAGGGGCCCTGGGCCAAACGACACTGGCTTCCCTGCCAAATGCCTGGAGGTCACCTTAGAATTCTCAGAACATCCTTTGAGATGAGGGCAAGTGCTCAAGGGAAGTCCCCGGGGCCAAGGCCAGGAGGGCAATGTCTGTCCCCCCAGGCTCTGTGCCGCCCTTGTTCCATGGGTTCAGACTCACAGAACACTCCCCACAACCCATGTTAAAATGAACGCTCCCAGACCCCACTGGGTCAGAAATTTGGGTGGGGTCTTCTTTGCCACTCAAGTCAAAGAATCACTGACTCACACAAACTCTTCATCTTTCAGATAATGAAACAGAGGCTCCGCAAGAAGGAACTCAACTGAAGAAACCCTAGGATTTCCAAGTCCAGCCTAGGTGCCGCCACCTCTAGGAAGCTTCCCTGGGTTAATCCCTGGATTGCTGACCCACAAGGCGAGAAGTGCCTGATCACCCGCCTTAACGTCTTCCTGTCTGGCTGGAGCCCGGCCCGTGGCCACACTCAGGAATCATTTAGGGAAGGAAACAGTGGACGCCCTGGTGGCTGCCCTGCTGCTGTCACTAGCTCCGGAGGGGACCTGGACCCTAGAGCTTCAGCTGAGGGGCCATCGCTGTGGGGTGACTTCCCCACGATCACACAGTTCTGGGTTCAAAAGGTGACCTGAGACTGGTAACCGTGGTCAGCTGGACATCCTGACCCCAAGCTTCTCGGTCATCAGAGATGGCGTTTTCGGAGCCCCTGGCCCCTCATCTGCGGAGGCAGTAGGCTGCTCTGGTCAGGAGGTGCTATGGAGGGAGCACGCTGATACCCCCCGCTAACTCACACAGTCCCCACCCAATCCCCCACAGGGCCAGGCCACCTGCAGGGACACATGCCCCGGGGCTGGGAGGTCAGGAGCCAGTGGGAAGTCAGCCTGGGGACTCAGCCCCCCCAGCTCTGCTACATGAAGGGATGGACAAGTCCAACAGGAGGCCACAGGGCAAGTTCTACTCTGGACACCAGCCCACCGCTCCCTGGGAGCCTCAGCACTCACTGTCTCCCTTGACAGGTGAGGGGCAGACACTCAGGGTGGAGGCACCTACCTAGGGGTGGGGCCCCCGTCCGTGTGTCCTGGACTCATCATGCTGCTCCCACCCCAAGGCTCCCCACCTGTGTGAGGGTCTCTGTTCCCCCAGAGACTGTCCCAACACCTGCCTACGCACAGCCCAGGAGGTCATGGGAACAAGCAGCCAGGTGAGGCCCATCCCTCCAGCTTGGGGTGGTGACTCCACCACTGGACTCATCAGGTGCACAAGACCCCATATCAGTCATTAAGTGACATCAGCACAAGTACATAAATGCACAGAGGACATCCAGCCACCCCTGGCCATGCTCATCGCAGAGATTACTGCAAGGGAGCAGAGGAGGGAGGGGACTTGCTTTCCATTCTACACATTTGTCAACTATCTGATAACGTTTCTAAATGGCACATCTATCTTGTCATCTTTTAAATAACTTTTCTTTTTTAGTTCAAAGAAGCTGAGTTTTGAAATCAGCACTTTTTATAAAGGCAAAATAGGCTTCCCAGGTGGCGCTAGTGGTAAAGAACGCGCCTGCCAATGCGGGAGATGTAAGAGACTTGGGTTCCATCCCTGGGTGGGGAAGATCCCCTGGAGGAAGACATGGTGACCCACTCCAGTATTCTTGCCTGGAGAATCCCATGGACAGAGGAGCCTGGCAGACTACAATCCATGGGGTCATAAAGAATTGGACACGACTGGAGCGACTTGGCATACATGCATAAAGGTACAATAAACAGGTGCTGGGCCTGCAGACAGAAGCACGGCTACCATCCAGCAGGTCACCTGTGAGGTGGGCTTCGAGGTAGAGGCCCACAACCTCTCGGGGAATTGGGAGAGCCCACAGGGGCTGTGCGGGACCACCCCAGCCTCTCCCCTACCCTGGGACCCAGCCTGGGGCCAGATCTCCCTGACCACAAGCCTCCCCCCCTCCTCTGTACACTGAGCCCTGTGGATCCTGGGGACCGCCCCCCAGAACCCTTTCCTTACTACCCCCCACCCAGTCCCTAGTAGAACCCATCCCTGCCTGGTCATGAGCACCTTGGGGAGGGTCTCCAGGCTCAGTGCCAAGTGGGAGAAGACAGGTTCCCTAAGTGGGTCTTCCAGGACAGGAGTTTAGATCACCCCTGGGTTTGAATCCCAGCTCTGCAACAGGCCAGGTCCTTGCTCCTAGATGAATCTAACCAGCCTTGATTTCCTCAGCTGTCAAATGGGGATGATGGCAGGACCACCCCTGTTGAGACCTCTGCCTGGCATCTCTGCTGGCCAACCCAGTCCGCTCTGTGGCCCCTCCTGCTCCTACATGTGAGGCTCTCCCCTCAGTTCCAGCAAGAGCCACACCTGTGTGTCCATCAACCCTGACCGGACCTCTTCTCAGGCAGGAGCCACTCAGAGCAGAGCACCAGGAAATCTGGGCTCCTGTCTCAGGAGGGAAGGAATTGCAATCAGCAATACAGCAGCTATTAGGAGGGGCTCCTGCTGGACTGGGCATGTGCCCCCATATTGGTCACTCTGTCTGTCCCCTCCTACCTGGATGGGTGAGGGTGCTCCGGGGCAGCCTTGGGAAGCAGATGCCAGCGGGGGGTGCACACGCAGAGGTGAGGCTGAAACCATCACTGAGCCCCAAGGGCTGTGCAAGGGAGAAAGAGCTGAAATCTCTCCTCATGCGAACCACAGATTTACATCCTCACAAGCTGCTTTGTAAACTCAGTGCCTGCGGAACATCTGAACAGACAAGCAGTGCTCCCACGGTGGAGATGAGTCTACCTTTAGCACCTGTGGACTCATGGGCTGCATACCCAGGGGCTGGGCCAGGCCAGAGCCCGAGCTGTCCCCACAAGCAGGTCTAAGTGCATGACACCACAGCCTCGGTCCCTGGGGGGATCTGGTGAAAACAACGCCTTAGAGAGACCAGGGCCAACTGCCGGCACACACAGGGTTAAGGTGGGCCCGAGAGGAGTAGGGGCTTCTGTGGTGGCTCAGTGGTAAAGAACCCATCTGCCGATGCAGGCAGACATGAGAGACTCAAGTTTGATGCCTGGGTCGGGAAGATGTCCTGGAGAGGGCACGGCAACCCACTCCAGTATTCTTGCCTGGAGAATCCCATGGACAGAGGAGTCTGGCAGGCTACAGACTGTGGGGTCACAAAGAGTCGGACACGACTAAAGTGACTAAGCACGCACACACGCAAGAGAGGAATACCAACTATAGTGTAATGTGAGCGCTCACATCACGGGTGAGAGTGGACACAACAAAGTATCCTCCTGGGTGAACTGCTCCAGAGAACCAATACTCAGTGACTTCTCTCCCAGTGGGAGCGTTCCAACCCTCCCTACTTCACACAAAAGATCAGAAACACAGCTAAGAAACAGATCAACAACAGATCCGGGGGCTTCTACAGCAACAATTGGGGAGGAGACCCTGCCCCTCATAGGGCAGTGACACCCACAGCAAGGGGAGGCCCTGCTCAACACCCAGTTACCACCACATCAGTCACATGTCTCATCAAGCAGGTAACGGCCAGCATACACGAGGAAAGAGGTGGCAGACATCCAAACTAAAAAGAGCCCTCGCACCAAAAATATTAAACCCACATAGGGATGATCCTTCCTAAAAACATCCCACTAAGACAGTCTGAGGGTCTGGCACTGGGAAGACCTCCAGAGCATTGAGCCCTGAAGGCCAGCAGGGCTTGAGTACAAGAGCTCCACGGGGCTGGGGGAAACAGACTCCACTCTTGGAGGCCACATACAAGGTCTCATGTACACCAAGACCAAAGCAGTACCTCCACAAGAACCTGGGCAAGACATACTTAGGGATCTTGGACACTCTCCTGGGGAGGCAGAGGTCAGCTGACCTGACCACACCAACAGCCTGCAAGCTCCAGCGCTGGAACACCTCAGGCCAAACAACCACAAGACAGGAGCACAACTTCACCCATCAGCAGACAGGCTGCCTGAGGTCATACTGAGCTCACAGCCACCTCAAGACACACCACTTGACAGAGCCCTGCCCATCAGAGGGACAAGACCCAGCTCCAAGAGGGAAGGCACCAGTCTCCCACCAGGAAACCTACATAAGCCCCAGTACCAATATCATCCACCAGGGGGCAGACACTAGAAGCAAGAGGAACCACTATATCTTGCAGCCTGCAGAAAGGGGACTACAAACAGAAAGTAAGACAAAATGAGACGACAAAGAAATACGGTGCAGGCGAAGAAGCAAGACAGAAAACCCCACAAGGACAAATAAATGAAGAGGAAATAGGCAAACTATCTGGAAAAGAATTCTGAGAAATGACAGTAAAAATGATGTAAAATCTTGAAAAAAAAAAAAAGAATGGAAGCACAGGCTGAGAAAATACAAGAAATGTTCAACAAAGAGAAGACTGAAAGAACAACAACAAAACCAGATAAGCAACACAACAACTGAAATGAAAAATACATAAAAGGGAATCAATAGCAGAATAACTGAAGCAGAAGAATGAATAAGTTAGCTGGAAATCAAGAGAGGTAGAAATAACTTCCATGGAATAATAAAAGAAAAAGGAATGAAAAGAACTGAGGGCAGTCTCAGAGACCTCTGGGACAACATTAAACACACCAACATTTACATTAGATGGATCCCAGAAGAAGACAAAGATAAAGGGCCTGAGAAAATACTTGAAGAGATTACAAAAACTTCCCTAACATGGGAAGGGAAACAGTCACCCAAGCCCAGGAAGTGTAGAGAGTCCCATACAGGATAAAACCAAGGAGGAACAAGCCGAAACACACAGTGATCAAAATGACAAAAACTAAATACAAAGAAAAAATATTAAAAGCAAAAAAGGAAAAGCAACAGATAACATACAAGGGAATCCCCATAAGGTTATCAGCTGGTTTTTCAGCAGAAACTCTGCAGGCCCAAAGGGAATAACACAATATATTTAAAGTGATGAAAGGGGAAAACCTACAACCAAGAATACTCTATCCAGAAAGGCTCTCATTCAGATTCAACAGAACAATCAAAAGCTTTACAGACAAGCAAAATCTAAGAGAATTCAATGCCATCAAACAGCTTTACAATAAATGTTAAAGGAACTTCTCTCGGCAGGAAATGCAAACCAAAAAAACTTCAATAGATATACACACAAAAAAGAAAAAGCAACCCAAACACAACACTAAAAATAGTCACCAAATCACAGGAGAAGAGAACAAAACAGGAAGGGAAGAAAAAAACACTTAAAAAAACAAATCCAAGACAATTAAGAAATCACACATATCAATAATTACCTTAAATATAAATGGAATAATACATATCAAGAATCATACATATCAATAATCACTTTAAATATAAATGGATTAAATGCTCCAACCAAAAGACACAGACTGGCTGAATGGATACAAACACAAGACCACCATATATGCTGTCTACAAGAAACCCACTTCAGATCTAGGGACACATACAGACAGAAAGTGAGGGAATGGGAAAAGATATTCCATGCAAAGTGAAATCAAAAGAATACTGGAGTAGCAATACTCATATCAGACAAAGTAGACTTTAATCAAAAGACTATTAGGGGCTTCCCTGATGATTCAGTGGTAAAGAATCCACCTGCCAATGCAGAAGATGTGGGTTTGATACCTGGGCCAGAAAGATCCCAAATGCCGCAGAGCAACTAAGTCTGTGTGCCACCACCACTCAGTCTGTGCTCCAGAGCCCAGGAACCACAACTACTGAGCCCATGTGACACAGCTACCAAAGCCTGCATGTCCCAGAGGCCACGCTCCACAAAAAGAGAAGCCACTGCAACGAGAAGCCTTTGCACTGCATCTAGAGAGTAGCCCCCACTCACCACAACTAGAGAAAAGCCTGCAGAGCAACGAAGACAGCACTGCCAAAAATAAATAAATAAATAGACTATTACAAGAGACGAAGAAGGACACTACATAATGATCAAGAGATCAATCAAGGAAAAAGATATAACAATTGTAAATATATATGTACCCAACACAGGGGCACTTCAATATATAAGTTAAATGCTAACAGCCATAAAGAGGAAATCAACAGTAATACAATAATAATGGGGAGCTTTAACATCCCACTTACACCAATGGACAGGTCATCAAGACATAAAATCAATAAGGAAAGAAGTCTTAAATGACACTTTAGACAAGATGGACTTAATGGAAATTTATAGGGCATTCCATCTGAAAGAAGCAGAATACACTTTCTCCTCAAGTGCACATGGAACATTCTCCAGGATAGATGACATCTTGGGCCACAAATCAAGCCTAGGTAAATTTAAGAAACTGAAATAATATCACGCATCTTTTCTGACCACAAAACTATGAGATTAGAAATAAATTGCAGGAAAAAAATAGTAAAAACACACAAACATGTTGAGGCTAAACAACATGTTACTAAACAACCAATGGATCACTGAGAAAACCAAAGAGGAAATCAGAAACACCAAGAAACATATGACAACAAAAACATGAGGATCCAAAAATGTATGCAGTTCTAAGAGGGAAGTTTACAGTGATACAATCTTGCCTCACAAAACAAGAAAAATCTCAAATAAACCACCTAATCTTACACCTAAAGCAACAAGAGAAAGAACAAACAAAACCCTAAATTAGTAGAAGGAAAGAAATCATAAAGATTGGAGCAGAAATAAATGAAATAGAGATGAAGAAAGCAATTGAAAAGATCAATGAAGCTTAAAAAAAAAAAAACTGGTTTTGTGAAAACAAACAAAACTAATAAGCCTTTAGCCAGATTCATCAAGAAAGAAAGGGAAAGGGCTGAAATCAATAAAATAAGATCTGAAAAAAGAGAAGTTACAGTGGACACCACAGAAATACAGAGATCATAAGAGACATCTACAAACAACTATATGCCAATGAAAAGAAAAATCTAGAAGAAATGGACAAATTCTCAGAAAGGTACAACCATTGAAGACTGAATCAGGAATAAATGGAAATTACGTACAGACTAATCACAAGTACTAAAATTGAAAGTGATTAAAAAACTTTCAAACAAAACCCCAGGACAAGATGGCTTCACAGGTGAATTCTATCAAATATTTAGGGAAGAGTTAAAACCTATCTTTCTGAAACTCTTCCCCCAAATCACAGAGGATAAAACATTCCCAAGCTCACTCTATAAGGCCAACACACCTTGATACCAAAAACAAAGATACCACAAAAAAAGAAAATTACAGGCCAATATCACTGATGAACATAGAAACAAAAATCCTTAACAAAATACCGGCAAACCAAATCCAGCAACACATTAAAAGGACCATACACCATGATCAAGTGGGATTTATCCCAGAGATGCAAGGATTCTTCAATATATGCAAATCAATGTGATAACACAATTAACAAAAGAATAAAAACCATATGATCGTCTCAATAGATGCAGAAAAAGCTTTTGACAAAATTCACCACCCGTTTATGACAAAAACTCCAAAAACTGGGCACAGAGGGAACCTTCGTCAACATAAAAAAGATCATATACATCAAGCCACAGCTAACATCATTCTCAACTGTTAAAAACTGAAAGCATTTCCTCTAAGATCAGGAACAAGACAAGGGTGTCCACTCTCAGCACTTTTATTCAACACAGTTTTTGAAGTTCTAGTCATGACAACCAGAAAAAAAACATAAGAGGAAAGCAATTGGAAAAGAAGTAAAACTATCAATGTTTGCAGATGACATGATACTATACATAGAAAATCCTAAAGACATTACCAGAAAACTACTAGAGTTCATCAATGAATTTGGTAAAGCTGCAGGATACAAAATTAATACACACAAATATCTTGCATTCCTATATAGCAACAATGAAAGATCAGAAAAAGAAATTAAGAAAACAATCCCATTTACCATTGCATCCAAAAGAATAAAATGTCTAGGAATAAACCCACATAAGGGGGCAAAAGACCTGTACTCAGAAAACTGTAAGATGATGATGAAAGAAGTCAAAGATGATACAAACAGATGGAGAGAGATCCATGTTCTTGGATTGGAAGAATCAATATTGTGAAAATGAGACTACTACCCAAAGCAATCCACAGACTCAATGCAATCCCTATCAAATTACCAATGAAATTTTTCACAGAATTAGAACAAAAACATTACAATTTGTAAGGAAACACAGTTCAGTTCAGTTGAAACACAAACGACCCCAAATAGTCAAAGCAATCTTGAAAAAGAAAAACAGAGCTGGAGGAATTAGGCTCCCTGACTTCAGACTCTATTACAAAGCTACATTAATCAAAACAACCTAGTACTGGCACAGAAACAGAAATATAAACCAATGGAACAGGACAGTCCAGAGAGACCCACGTACCTATGGTCAACTAATTTACAACAAAGGAGGTAAGAATATACAAAGAAGAAAAGACAGTCTCTTTAGCGAGTAGTGCTGGGAAAACTAGATGACTGCATGTAAACGAATGAAATTAGAACACTCTCTAACACGAAACACAAAAATAAATTCAAAATAGATTAAAGACCTAAATGTAAGACCAGATACTATAAAACTCTTTGAGAAAAACATAGGCAGGACACTCTCTCACATAAATAGCAACAAAATCTTTTTGGATCCACCTCCTAGATAATGAAAATAAAAACAAAAATAAATAAATGGGACCTAATAAAACTCAAAAGCTTTTGCACAGCAAAGGAAACCATAAACAAAATGAAAAACAATCCACAGAACGGGAGAGGGTATCTGTGTACAAAGCTACCAACAAAGGATCAATCTCCAAAATACACAAACAGCTCATGCAGCTCAATAAACAAAAAATAACTCAATCGGAAAGTGGCCAGAAGATCTAAATAGACATTTCTCCAAAGAAGACACATAGATGGCCAAAAAGCACATGAAAAGATGCTCAACATCACTAATTATTAGAGAAATGAAAATCAAAACTACAGTAAGGTATCACCTCACACCAATCAGAATGGCCATCATCAAAAGTACTGGCGAGGGGAACTGCTGGTGCGGGCTACGGAGGAAGAGAGCTCCCCCGGCGGCCAGTTTCCCTACAGTGACCCCTGCTGGTAGAACCTGATAGGAAACCAGCTGTCCAGAATGGTAATTGGCAGAGCCTGGTTGCCAAACTCAGGGGAAAGTTGGGTTTGGAGCTGGAAAGCCAACAGACACAGGAGGAAAAAAAGAAAAGAAAAAAAGTGCTGGAGAGGATGTGGAGAAAAGGGAGCCCTCCCACAGTGTTGATGGGAATGTAAATTGGTGCAACCATTATGGAGAACAGTAAGGAGGTTCCTTAAAAAAACCAGATGCAGATCTACCATATGATCCAGCAATCCCTCTCCTGGGCATATATTCAGAGAAAACTGTAATCCAAAAAGACACATGTATCCCAATGTTCACTGCAGCACTATTTACAATAGCCAAGACATGAAAGCAACCTAAATGTCCATTGACAGAGGAATAGATAAAGAAGATGTGGTGTGTGTACACACAATGGAATATAATTCAGCCATAAAAACAAATGAATTAATGCCATTTGCAGCCACTTGGATGGACCTAGAGATTGTCATACTGAGTGAAGTCAGAGAAAGACAAATACTATGTATCCCTTATATTAGTGGAATCTTTAAAAATGGTACAAATGGTAAAGAAGAAAATAACAGATGTAGAAAACAAACTTATGGTTACCAGGTGGGGAACGGAAAGGGAGGGATAAATTGGGAGGTTGGGATTGACATGTACATACTTGGAGTGGGTTGCCATGCCCTCCTCCAGGGGATCTTCCTGGCACAGGACTCGAACCAGCCTCTCTTACATCTCCTGTATTGGCAGGTGGGTTCTTTATCACTAGTGCTTCCTGGGAAGCCCCATACACACACTACTGTATATAAAATAGATAAATAATAAGGACGTACTATATAGCACAGAGAACTCTACTCAATACTAAGTAATGGTCAATATGGGAAAAGAATCTTAAAAAAGAGTGGATATAGGTATATGTATAACCAATTCACTTTGCTGTACAGCAGAAACTAATACAACCTTGTAAATCAACTATACTCCAATAAAAATTTTTTAAAAATGAAATAACAGTAGCTAAAACTCTGAGTACTTTGTATGTGTCACCAGTGACACTATTGCTAGAGTTGAATCATCTCATTAATCCTCACAATAACCCCAAGTGAGCAAACGCTACTCTCTGCATGCTGCCAATGAGGACAAGGCACAGAGAGGCCAAGTAACTGTCCTAGATCACACAGCAGATAATCCGAGGAAGCAGATGCAATGAGGGCTTCAGAGCTGCCATTAACAAGTCTGATAAAGCTTCAGTAGGTGATGATGATGAAGGCATGGAGATGTTGGACAACACAGAAAAGAGTTCAAGATGGGGGAGATCGCAGCAGGGCCAGGATGGCAGCAAAGGTGGTCAGGCAGGCCTGAGTCTGTGCCTGGATCAGCCACTTGTGGCTTTATCAGGACCCTCAACCTCTTGGAGCCCTAATGACCTCATCTGTAAATGGGTACAGGGAACACTGTTTCAGAGGTATGCTGGGAGGATGGAGTGTGCTCTCTTGGGTAAAGCACTGCACACTAGAACACAGTACCACCTCCCACCTGAGGAGCAAACTCCCACATACGAACCTACTCCATGCCCCACACAGGCCATTCTAGACACACAGGTCCCCAGGGAGCCAGACCCTGCAGGGATGCTCTAAAACAAATGCAAAGCTGGAGCCACAGGGTCAGCACTACCAAGAACTTGTCGGCAGCAGCAGTGCACCTTCCCCTGAGTCAGAACTCACTGTTCTCTGGAGATTCAGATCCTCTCCTTTATAAAGCTTTGCTGCTCCTACTGTGGGCTTTCCTGGTAACTCAGTGGTAAAGAATCCACCTGCCAATCAGAAGACTCGGGTTCGATCCCTGGGTCGGGAAGATCCCCTGGATAAGGAAATGGCAACCCAGTCCAGTATTCTTGCCTGGAGAATTCCATGGACAGAGCAGTCAGGTAGGCTATAGTCCATGGGGTCGCAAGAGACCAGCACAACTCCGCAACTAAACAGCAGCAGCAGCTGCACCTGGTGTGGCCCAACCCACAGCGCCACCATCTGGCTGATCACTGAAGTGCAGGGCGCTGAGTCCCAGCCCAGGCCTGCCGGGTCATGCCCACACTTTCCCTGGACATGCTTGTCCGTTTGAAAGTTTTAGCCTCCAGGTGATAAGAGCAGCTTCACTTAGGTCAGTGCCTCTGGGTGTGGCTGCATAACAATCACCTGGAGAATTTAGAAAACCACTTTGCCCAGCTCCCACCACAACAATTCTAACTGGCCAGGGGTACAGCCCGGGCACTGGTGTTTTTCAAGGCTTTCCAGGTGAAAAGGGCAAAGCAAGAAGTGCACAGAGCCTCTCTCCTGCCTCCGCTGCTCCTGTCTACAGTCAGACCTGCTTAAAGGCTGCAGACTCAGACACTGGTGGAGCTCTCTGGAAGCCTCCAGAGGCCAGAGTGAGCGAGAAGGAAGATGGAGCTGGGGTCGGGGGGACAATGATGGAGCTCCCAGGGACCTGAACCTCTGGCCCAAGTCAGCTGGTACTGGTCTGGACAAGACAGCAGCCCTTTAGAGGGAGTGGGAGACGGACTTGGCACTGCTTCCTCTGACTCCTTACAGCTCTTCCTCTGTTCTGGCAGGAAGGCCAGCACCTTCTAATTATAGATGCAATCAACTCACAGTCATGCAGGTGAAAGTGATTCACCGGCTCTTGGAAGCCAGGCCTTCGAGTTTCCCACCTCCCGCACAGGCGCAGGTGGGCATGAGGGCAGGCCCAGGAGCAGGGGGGAGCAGGCACTCCTGCCAGCTCGGGAGCGAGCTGGCACTGAGTGCAGAGGCAGCTGCCGTGTGTCAGCACTTGCTTGTCTCATACATGGGTTTACCCAGCTCTCTGGGGGCACTATGGAAGAAGACGGTCCTCCCTGCAACTGAGCCCAGAGTCCCCGTGGCCAAGCCTCAGAGGGTGCCAAGTGCCCCTGCATGGACAGAGCACCACCATGGGTGCCGAGGGTGGGCTGGGAGCGGGCAGGGAGGTCCGGCCGGGCAAAGGCTGAGCCTGAGGGGCCCTCTGCTACCTGCCTGGATGCGCTGCCACCAGCAGTGTCCAGCGGGCTGGCTGTAGGTCAGGAGGGCTGGGTGGGCCAAGCAAGGAGGCACAGGGCTTCCTGTGGCTGTAGTGTTGCCCTTTCCCTGTGTCCACCCGTCCTGGGCCGCCCCACTGCCTGACCGAAGGCTTTCCTGGCCCCCCCAGGCTCCATTTCCTGCTGCCTCCAGAGCCAGACACCAGCTACCCCTACACCACAGTCCAGCCCAGCCCCCGGCCTCCTAGAAACTACGTTCCTTTAACACTCCCTGCCTGCACCCTCACATGTGACCTTCGCACACACACCTGCTGAGTCCTCTCCTGCGGTTTCACCCTGGAAGCCGGTGAGAGAGTCCAGGCTGGAGTCAGGAGACACGGTCTCCACAACTGTAGGGAAACCTCTGAGCCGCTCTGAACCTCAGTTTCCTCGGCTGTAAAATAGGCAGTAGAGTTTCCTGCGCCTCCTCCCTCGCTGAGTAGGGATGATGGTTAGATGAGAAAACATGTCCCTGGGAGTGGTACCAGGGCCGTTGTGTGCCACTTGCATCTGTGCCTTGCCTCGGTGGCACCCTAGCCCAGCACCGCCTGCCACCACTTCTGACCTACAGTCTCTGACCTACGGCCTCACAGCCATCAGCAGGGCAGAGCAGCACCAGAGGGATGAGCAGCACCAAGGGCAGAGCTGCTCTTGTCACCTGGAGGCTTAAAGTTTCAAAGGGACAAGCATGTCCAGGGAAAGTGCGGGCATGACCCGGCAGGCCTGGGCTGGGACTCAACGGCCTGCATTTCAGTCATCAGCCAGGTGGTGGCACTGCGGGCACCAGTGGGTGCCGAGGGTGGGCTGGGAGCTGGCAGGGAGACCCTGTGGCTCCACCCCGGCCCGTGTGGGTGTGCGCATGCGCACAACCAGCCGTCCGCACGGAGCCAGGTAAAAACCCCGGGCAGACTCAGACCACAAGCTTCACAGAGGCTCCAAAGACCTGCGGTAAGGCTGACCATCAGAACTCAGCACCGTTACCTGGCTGCTCTTCCTCCCTCCTGTGTCCCGGGGCCAGCTCCCCAGTAAAGTGCTGGCACATTGGCCTTGCCTCCATCTCTAGGGACGCTGAGTTCAGAGAAGGGCAGCCATTCTTCTGGTTTCCACACACACCCCTGCCCCGACCCCCCACATCTGAATGAGACCCAGCGGCTCCTAAGTGCCCTGAGGGCCAGGGCTTAGGAGCTGACACCCCTCGACCTGGGTCCAGGCCTCCCTCCAGGTGTTGGTTTGGGGCAAGTTACTCCGTCTGTGTGAACCCTGGCCGTGTTTGTCAGACAAGTTGTTGGTCCCCGAACTTCCCGGTGTGGGTGTGGGGATAGAGGAGGGGAGAACCACAAGGAGCTCTCTTCAGCCTAGAATAACAGCTCACACGCCAGGGGTGTCATAGTTCAGAAAGTAAACGCCATCCCCTGGGTACTGCTCAGCCAGACCAAGGACTCTGTGAACACGGGATCCTTCCCACAGGGTATAAGTGGGAGCTCATCCCTAGGTCAGAAAGATCCCCTGGAGTAGGAAATGGCAACCCATTCCAGAATTCTTGCCTGAAGAAATCCCATGGACAGAGGACCGTGGCGGGCTACAGTCCAGGGGGTCACAAAGAATCGGATGCAAGTGAGCACACGGCACACTGCGTCCACACAACTCAGGTCGAAGGCCCTTTTTAGGGACTCAGCCAAAAAGTTTAGCTTCTGAGTATGTGCAGCTGCCCTGCACATGCACACACACACACACGTGTGCACACCTTCTAAGAAACACACTGCACCAAAGCATCAAGGACATAGAAACTGCTGGACTGAGGATCAGGAGGTGAGGGAGGCACAGTGGGGGAGTAAGAGGAGATCTTGGGCAGCCCCTGTGCTGTGAGAGATGCCAGCAAAGGTGGGAAAAGAGGGGTTTTAGGAATCTTCCGCAGAAGATTATGAACAAAATTCCCTTTTGCAATGTCTTCATGAGACTTTAGCTAGAGATCTGGGGGCCACTCACTGCTGGGAGCCACTCATGCTATGTGCTTTCTAATGTGGCCCTAGTACAGGGGAGTCCATGGCTCTCCATTAGGCAGTGAAATCAGGAGGAGGGTATCTTCTGCTGGCCACATGCATGCAAAAGCCAGACATCCATACGTGCACATGTGTACAGCTTTTGTGACCTGAGGCACAGTCCTTCCACTCACAAACTCCAGCTGTGCCCAAGAGGGCCTTCAGAGACCCTGCACCTCTAGGAGCTGCAGCTGTGACTAGAGGCCCAGGGCTCCTGGCCTTCCTAAGATGGCCAGAGCCCGCTCCGTACACCCAGATGAGCCCATAGCTACACCTACGCACATCTTCACATCCTCCACTCGCACCCTCGTCCAGGCCTGGGTAAAGGCCTTTCCCAAGTGCTTTTCCTGCTTCTGGTATGAGAGACCCAACAAGGCCTGGGGGAGGCCTAACCCTGCCCAGTGGTCTCGTAAAAGACTTCCACAGCTGAAGCTATCACAAACGATTTACTTAAACATACTTGGGTAAAGAATATAAGTGACACTGACTCTAGACAAACATCCAATTACTGCAGCATCCATGTGCAGGGTTGTACATGCTCACGACTATCTGGGGCAACCTTGCACACCCTCCTGAAGGTGTTCCCACACCTGAGGTCTGCTCCTGCCTCACTTCTTGCCTCCCAGCCCTGGGAGGCGATGGTCCCTGCCCAGGAGCAGGACCTGTGGGGCACTAGTCAGCCCCCTGGCTCGATGCCCCAAGCTCTGAGCAGGAAGGTAGGGTGGGAGGGCAGGGCAGGAAGGTGGGGTGGGAGGAGAGGGCAGCAAGGGACTTGGGGCAGGAGGTAGGGCAGAGACCTCAACCTTCAGGAGCTACTTGGGAGGGACCCCACCCGTGGGCTCTCAGGGGTCCTCCAGCCTCCTGGCCTCTGATGCCCAGTTACCTGTTCCTAACACCAACTCTGCTTTCAGGATGCATCCCAGGAAAGGGAAGGCACTGCCCAATGGGCATGCATGGCCCCCACCCCAGGGGGGTCTGCATGACACACGTTTCTCAGCCCCAGAGGGAGGAGTCAGAGGGTGTCTCCAGGAATAACTGTCCACCGGCTCTGCCCAGCTAAGAGGGGGGTCAACAGCCCAGGAAGGGGACAGACTCCTGTACAGCTGGACCTGAATGTCAGGCCTCCATTCAGCTCTGAAGGGGAGGAGCTATCTAGGCCAGGTTGCCAGGGTACAGTCAGAATATAGGACTCCTTTCAATCCTGGAGTCTGCAGTTTGGGAAGTTTCTAAGAAATGGAGAAGCAGGGATAAGCGTTCTTTGACTAACCTTCTATATAATTTTTTAATTTACTTTTTTGTGTGTGTGTGGCCATGCCACATGTGGAATCTTAGTTCCCCAACTAAGGGTCAAACCCATGCCCCCTGCAGTAGAAGCGTAGCATTTTAACCACTGGACCACCAGGGAAGTCCTAACCTTTTGTACTTGAGATGTTTATCACTGGGAGTTGGGAGCCCAGCCAGGTGCTGGGTGTTACACCTCATCCAGTGCAATTCCCCCAACCCACAGGGGGCAGTGTGAAGATGCTCATTTCTTAGATGAGGCTGCCAAGTGCACAGGACTTGTACAAGGCTGCGCAGGCAGGCGGCAGTGAGTAGGTGTGACCAGGCCTGCCTGCCCAACTTCCCTGCTCCATCTGGAGACTGTTATTCCAGCTCGTCATTGTGCCTGGCCAGGGCTTGACCCTCTGAGCATCAGATGAACACTGAGGCCCTTGCCTTGGGCACACGGATAAGTGCACCTTCCCACGACCTTCTGCATAAAATTTCAGGGACTGACAGGCTCCCGGAAGCTCATCCATGGATGCCAAGTTAAGCATCCCAGCTTCCTGGAAAATGGGGACAAAAATGGCCCTGAGGGCCCATCTTGCATGAGCCCCCAGGGAGCTGCTGGGAGGTGGAGGAGGGGCGCCACAGCCCCCTGCCTCTGCCAGGCTTCACAAGGGGTGCTTTTTTGGAGGCAGCACATGGGCTTCTATTTTTTAACCTACTCAACAAAATGGAGACTATTTTTAGCTCAGCAAGCTGCAGGGCATCACAATTAGCAACTGAAAATTACACATCTTGCCAGTCTCCCCTCTGTTGACTGGAGGAGAGTGAGAGCAAGTGCTCCTGGGGGGAAACTGGGTGCCAGCCCTGGCCCCCCACCCTGGAGGACCACTCAACCAAGAGGGCAGCCTTTGGCAGAGATTTCAGAATGAGTGCATACGTGGGGCTGTCTCTGGTTTCATCCCAGTTCCAGAAAAACCCAGGCTTGGTGGGAGCAGGGCAGTAGCCCCATCAGCACTCAGAAGCCACAGTTAGGGCAAGATTCATGCTGGCTGTTTGGCCCAGGGACCTCTGCTGGGAACCTTGGGGCAGCTGAGGCTGGGCCTCCTACATCTGCAAAATGGACCCCTTCACCCTTCTAGGGCTCACTGTCTGGTTCTCTGATGTCATTCGCGCTGCAGGTGGGTAAGAGGTGGGTGTTCCACAGAGCCCTCACTCCTTGACCAACTGACCATTCATTCGTTCATTCATTCATTCACAAGTGTTACCAAGGACCCGCCTACACCTTGGAGACCTACCAATGAAGGAAACTGGGTCTCTGTCCCCACTGAGCCACTTGGGGCAGGCTATGGCTGGGATGCACAGTGACTACACAGATAAGGATGTGATATTATGGGTTAAAAGGAGATCAGTCCTCCAGAAGAGGAAGAAGAGGAGAAGGTCAGGAGAGCAGCTGCCAGCCTGAATTCAGACACAAGTAGGCAGACAGCTCTCTCCTGGGGGCGGTTCTTCCCCTCCCCAAATCCTGCCTTTTAGATCTTCCTACCTTTGAGCTCAAATGTGTCTCTTAAGCTCCTGCAGCTCTAGTCTTGTCTGCCGGGACCACATACTAAAGAAACTCAGGGTCTGGCTGCAAACATGGGCTGGGGGTCCAGCAGGCTGGGAATGACACCTGGCCACCCCTGAGCTGGGAGCTAGCAACCTCCTCTATAAACTCTCACCTCCAGCAGTGGCTTCACGGGTGGTACTGAGTGTGACCTGAGGCCACCACGCTCAGGACAGGCTTGGTACCTGTTGGTTTCAGTGGAGTCAGAACTGGACACTTGTTCTCCAGGGTCCCCATCAGCTTTTAGACACAGTTATGGGGGCTGGCGCTGCCCCTCTCCTGACCCCACCCTGGGGCCCTCTCCCCTCTGGACATACACTCTGGATAGCCCCTGGGCCCCTGATGCAGACAGGGAGAAAGTGGGGGGAAGCCGCCTCTCCTTCCGGGCAAGCAGACCCACTTGCCTGGCCATGCTCCCCTGTCCCGGCATGTGGGGCTCAGAACTGACTCTGGGGACTCCCCTGGTGTCCAGTGGTTAGGATTCAGTGCTTTCACTGCTGAGGGCACAGGTTCAATCCCTGGTCAGGGAACTAAGATCCTATAAGCCTTGAAGCATGGCCAAACTTTAAAAAAAAAAAATTGTTAAATAAAAGAACTGGCTCTACCTTTGAGGTGGCTGCTCTACCTGGGGTGGAGAGTGGCAGGGGTGACATGCCTCTGTGGAGAGGCTTCATTAGTCCTCATCCCTGTACCCCCGTGGCCCTCCCAGCAGGGAAGCCCTCAGGAGGGCATGGATGGCCCCATCCTTGCAGACAGGGTGCTGTGCAGCTCTGTGCAGCTCCCATCCTCCCAGCCTGATGGACCTTGTGGGGAATGAGGGTGAGGAATGGTGTTTTTCACAGAAACCAAGCTTCAAGAAATCATATTCACAAATGCCAGGAAGCAGAGCTGTATTTACCTCCGTGCACCCTCTGGGCTGGCCAGGGCAGTCCCGGAGGCTGGCGGAGGGCCGTGGGCCGGACTCCAGCCAGGAGGTGGCTGCCATGGGAACGGAGCCACGCTGCACCTCGGTGCCTTCTCCACAAAGGCCCGGCCTCGGAGAGATGCCAACAATTAAAGCTTTGTTACAGATGCATGATTCATTTTTTTTTTCTCCTTCTGAATTCTTTCCTATTACCAAATCCTATTTGAATTGACTAAAGGAATCTTGCCATCTCCTCTTCACCCTTCTAAATACTGATTCTGCCGAGTCCGGGTTTCCTCCTCCTCCTTCTTTCCCTTTCTGCCCAGTCAGCTTCTTCTGGTGGCTGCTCAAGGGACAAAATGTCATTGTCCACCAATAACCATCCCATTATTGAGCCTTGAGAGGCCCAGGGAGGAGCAGGTAGGATTTCAGAGAATCCTTGCCCTTTTCCTGGAGGGCAGGCTGCTGGCATGCCAACCTCCCACTCAGGGCCCCCAGGGCAGGAGGATGGTGCCCAGGGCCTCCCCATCCCCTCTCTGGCCTCAGATTCCACAAGGGTCACGGTGCACTCCTGCGCATGGGCAGGTGACTCTCAGACTCCTGGAGGCTGAGCTGGGCACAGCCTCAGACAGAAGGGTGAGGAAGATGAGATAGACTTGAGAGGCACTCCTGTCCTCAAAGCGCTACCAAGGAGGGCGTTGTGCAGCCCTCACCTCCACTGGACTCCCACCCTCTGTGATCTCCTTCCTCTACAGGGCATCCACTTAAGATTGGTGCTAAGCATGTGAAGCAAAATCTGGGGCAAAAAAAAGTCTGCAAAAATCTGCCTCCTGTCAGGACCCCAGGTTCCAGAAGGGGCCGTCTGACCCAGGCTCCCCCTGCACCCCACACAGGAAGGACCCTAAGGAGCAGCAGGGGCATGGCTGTGAGACAGCAGGACAACAGGGAACTGGGTCAGAGCTGAGGGTCCTTGAGAGGCAGGGAGGCTGGGCCCCTAGGGCTGGAGGGGCTGGAGAGACAAGCCACACTCAGGCCTGAGTAGACAGCGGCCTCTATTCCACCCTGCAGGCTGTCTAGGGGTGCAGGGGGGAAAAGAACATACAGCTCTTTTATTTTTAAATGACATTTAATTAGGCTGAGCAACGATTTTCCTTTGTGTTTAAAAACAAATAAAAATCCATTTCCTTTGCCTGAATTGTCATCCTCCTGGCAGACACCCAGAGTGGCACCCCTGGGATCCTGCTGCTCTTCAGGGGCTGGAGGTTTGTGTGCCAGCCTCAGGGTGGAGAGCGGCAGGCACCCAGCTCCCTACTGGGCCTGGACAGCACAGCCTGTCCAGTGGCCACGGCCTCTCAGAAACAGGACCTGGACACACATCCTGACCCTCAAACAGAAACATCTCCCGCTCCCTATGCACACACTGTGTACACAAGCAGCTTTCCTGCCCCATGCCCTGCACCCTCTAGTGTCCAGAACTGGCCGGCCCCCAGGAGCACCAGCAGCATAGCTGTCTCCATCCCTCCCTGAGGCACTGTACTTTCCCACTCGCCGCTCTGCACACGTGGCTGGCACAGCAGCTGTCATCCCATTTTCCAGACAGGGAACAAAGCCCCAAGGGTTTAAGTCATCAGCCCCAAGCCTTACAGTAGCTCCAAAGTGGTGAACCCTGGGGAGTGTGACCACCATGATCTGCCATGAAACCCAGGATTCAGCGCAGGCTCCAGAGAAGGGAGGACAGGTGCAAGGCGAAGGCAGGTGGAGGGAGACCGCCAGGGTCCCTGAGAGATGGACAAAGCCTGGCCCAGAGCCACCTGCTCGCAGAGGGCATGGAGGGGCCAGTGAGCGCAGCATTGAGGGGTGCCAGGATCCGAGGGCCAGGTGTGCATGTCCACCTGAGGGGCCCCAGGCTGGGTGGCCAGATCCCGGCCTGACCTGAAACAGCCGGCAGTGTCACTGCCAATAAGTGACACTCACAGAAGGTTTCCACCTTCTGGGCCATCCTACACATCCCCACAGCGCCCCCCAAGGCATTACTGGTCCCTGCTGGGATAAGGTACAGCCCAGGAGGCCAAGGACAGCCCGAGGCCACACGGTCTGGCCAAGCAGAGCCAGGAACAGCCCGCTGCTCCAGCCTGCAGGCTGGTTCTTTCTGCCAAGGGCTGAAAGTGAAAGGCACACTGCCGAGAACATGCTTGCCCCGCTGTGCCCAGGAAATGGGCCCGGCGCCCAAGCACAGTGCATAGGGCTCTTCGTGGACCAGAAACAGGCAGGACAACAACTAGAACTTTCTACAATTCCTGACACGAATTCAGACCCAAAGAGATGAGTTACCACTCATCAAAAAGGAATGAAAGTACTGCAGGGCATTCTCTCAGGACGTGGGGATGGAAGCATAAAGAGAAAAATAGGTGAAATATCATGCCCTATAAACAGCAAGCCATGTTCTTCTATCCAAGAATACTCATCCACATTGCTCACACATCAAATGACCAATGAAATCCTGATGGGGTTCCCAAACATAAATGTACAGGCAACAGAATGATATGTCTGGATATTAATAAACAAACAGTGAACCAAAAAAAAAAAAATCACCCATTTAATAAAATGCTTCCCTAAGTCATGTTTATGTTCAAGTAGCAATCAAAACTCCAATTATAGACACATCAGAAAAATAACCGTTAGAAGAAATTCCGTGAAATTCAATATGGCCAAAGCTGTACTCAGAGAAAAATTCATAGACTTCAATATATTTTAAAAAAACAAGGGGGAAATGAAAACAAACTAAGCGCTTGATTCAAAAAGCTAAAAAGAGCTTCTAAACAAAACAGACATTCAGCAAAGCAAACTGGAGGAAGGAATTACTAAATGAGAAATTAGTGGATTTAAGGAAAGGAAGACAGTAGGACTGCTGTACACTCAAGAGCTGGTTTTCTTTTGAAAGTGCAAATTTAAAAGATAAACGTTTGGCAGTTCTCATCAACAAAAGGATGGAAGAAAGGAAGGAAGCTAGCAGAAAGAGAAAGAGGGAGGATGGGAGGGAAGCAAAGAATGAAGAGAGGAAGAAATGCAAAAACAGAGGGATGAAAAAGAGAAGCTAGTGTGGAGAAGATGTGGAGAAGAAACCTTAAAAGGATAGATGATATAAATCTGTGCTAAAAGGCCTGAAAGCATTTCGAACTGGGATATTACCTAGAAAATATAAATAACCAAAATAGGCTAAAAATATTTAGAACCCAAAAGGACCAATAACCATAGTACAAATTAAGTAACTTCACAGCCAACTGAAACCTCAGGGAAAAATGAAAGCAAGCCCCGGCTGAGCCAGTTTCCAAAATGAATTATTTCAAGCCTTGGAGAGTCAGATAATTTTATATGATATTTAAACTATTTCAACTACACAATTCATATTGAAAACCTTTCCTATTCATTTTATGAAGCTAACATAACCATGATTTATAAATGTGACAAATATCTACCCTAATAGAAAAGTATGAATAAATTCTCACCTATGAATATAGATGAAAAATACCCCAAGCAACATATCAGCAGAATGAACTCAGCAGCATTTCAGAACACAATTGAGCCTGACCCTGTGGGATTTATTCCAGGAACAGGATGATTTAGCTCAGAAAAGCTAATAAGTCAACACATTAATAGGTCCAAGGAGGAAAGGAATTTGATGATTTTGCCAGATATAGGAAAGCCTCGGATGAATATCCATTCCTGGTGTACACTCTTGGCACTTAATGTGGGAATGAAATGTACCTCATGATGAAGAATATCTGTTTGAAATTTAGGGCCAATTTCAGACTTCACAGCAGAACATCAGAGGCCTCTTCATTAAAATGAAGATCAAGCCAAGGACAACTGCTATTATTGAGCTGCTGTGTACCTTTTAGAAAACACAGTAAGATCAAAAAGTTTTTAAAAGATACATTAGAAATGAATTAAATCATTCTTGGGTTTTCCAGGGAGCCTAACTGAAAATCTGTTCCAACTAATTAGAGAGTTTAATTATCAATTACCTAACACACATTTTTTTTTAAAGATCAATATCTTACCTATCAACCTCCTCAGGGAACGTCCCGACTCAGTCCATGTGGAATGTGTGTTTTCACTCCAGTGGCGAAAGAGAAGGGGGTATGTGTGAGCCAGGAATCTGCGTGTGTGGGCATGTGTGCATGCCCTGGGGCTTCCCAGCTCTTCACTGGCCAGGGACACGTTCCCAATGGGCCTGCTCTGCTACCCACGTCAGCCACTCAATTCACAGCCCCCTTTCCTGGCCACACACCCCTGACAGCCTCCATGTTGCCCTCTGGGCTGGGCACCCCTGGGAACTCGCTTCCCTCTTCTAAGGATGCTGCACAGGCCCCTGGTGCGTGCAGGGGGTCCAGGATCTGGGGTCGGCCCGCCCCAGGATGAACACCTGGTCTGCTCACGTGCTGCCTTACATCGTGGAGCCTCAGCCTCCTGTGTCACTGGCACAGCAACCTTGTGAGGGTTAGAGGAGACCAGAGAGCTGGCTCCCAGGGCCTCTGACTCACATTCACCATGGACAGGGGGGCGGCTCGTGCAGCAGCCACACTGACCTTTGGGAAATGCCGTGGGCTTGGCCCCAGCCAGGCAGGCGGGGGTGAGCAGGACAGTGAGGGTGGGGTGGTTCCACTGGAGGCGGAGACACAGGGCAGTGGGTTTGCGAGAGAAACCCCATGGCCTGCTGACAGCCCTGAGGCCACGGGGCCGGAGCCCTTGGGGGCAGCAGGGATCCAGGGGGAAAGAAGTGGAGAACCCCAGTAGAGGCCATCATCCACATGCTCCCACCTGACCCGTCACCTAGGACTCTCCATTCTGTCTGCCTCCAGGCTCCCCTTGTCCTGGAACTCACACCGCTCCAGCCAGCCCAGAACCTGGTACAGTGGACATCGTGGTCAAGGGGCCAGCTCAGACCCCTGGCTGAACTCAGGCCAGCTGCAGCCCCTGTGGGCCTCAGCCTCCCCATGTGTAAAACAAGGAAGCAGAAGTAGGCAGTCTCTGCGGGCCACTCCAGCCCTTGTGTCTGCTTCTTCCTTCCCTCACTTATTTAGCTGACAAACATCCCTGAGGTCCTTTGACCTGTGCCACACACTTGAGACTGGAGGAGCCCACGGGGCACCATGTCAGCTAGCAGAGGGAGCGGAAACACAACAGTGCAGTGTGTGAGAACTGGGATCAGATGTCTGTGCTGGGTGCTGAGGGGCACAAGGGTGGGGGGTATAACTCTGTAGGGAGAAGTCAGAGAGGACTTGAGGTGGGTTTCCAAGGAAACTCCAAACCAGGGAGTTTCCAGTGGGTCAGGAGAAGGAATAACAGGGAGACATAACAGGTCTCCTCACCGACACCAAAGCCCTGACAGACCAGCCCTCTCTGGTCACTTACTTGCAACTCCCCGAGGGAGACTCCCAAGGAGCCCAGAGGTGTGGAGGGTGCAGGTGGCTTCCACAGGCACGTCAGTGCCGTCTCTCTGGTCAAACCCTACCCATCCCAAAGCTGATACCCCAAGCGGCTGTCCTAGACAGCCTAGTCTGTGAAGACCCTGCACCACTGTGGTCCCTGTCTTGGTGGTTATGCGACTGTCCCCAGTGCTCCAGCACCTCAGAAGGCAGACAGGTCAACACAGGATGCTGTGGCTCCCTCCGCTCCCCTTGCCTCCCCTGGTGGAGCTCACCCGAGGCTCCCCCAACCCCAGCAGCAGGCAGGCCCAACAAGACGGGAGCGTGGCGCCTGGGTGGGCTGTCCTGAACCAGCAGGTACGAGTGTAGGCAGCACGGCCAAGAGGCGGCAAGAGCCCGCAGGATGGAGCAAGCTGGGGCTCTGCATCAGCACCCGGGCCAGACCCTCCCTGGACTCCATACTGCCCGGGAGTGCCAGGTGACATTGCCCCAGGGGGTGTCAAACTGTTCCCCCTCCTCCCCGCCCCCACCTCCTCCACCTGCATCCTTTCCCACCTCTCCTTCCTGGAGTTGCTGCCTCTTCTCCATCTGTACCCCATATTTCCACCATCAGTAGGGCCTCTCGATTTACCTCCAGAGTGTGTTCAAATCAGGCCTTCTCTCCTCCTCCACTCCCTCAGCTGAGCCCCTGAGCCACTGCGCTGGCCAAACTATCCTGACACCCTCACCAGCCCTGCCCCTGACACTGGCTTCCAGTCTGGTGCCTGAATACACAGGCAGCTTCCTCTTCTAAGCTGGGCCTGACATCCTGCCATGCTCTCCTGCTCCCCCTGCCACTATCTCCCTGCCTCTCGTCCAGCAGGTCCTCAGGTGAAGGCTCCCCCGGACTGCCCTACCCAAGGCAGCCCCACACTGGTGGTCAATGTGCGGGGCACCAAACACGCTGGACATGTCGCCAGGCTGAGCGGAACTGTCACTGCTGGTCCTAGTGAGATTGAGTGGGGCCATGTGACTCATCTGGCTCAAGAACAGTGAGTGGAAGTGACGTGTGGCACTGTGAAGTGGGGCACTGAAATGTCAGTGCAAGGGCCTCACTCCCCCTCTGCCATGGGACCTGTCAGCCCAGGTCCTTGAGAGAGGAAGGCTTGGGGTGGGGCCCTGTCAACCCCTGACAGACAAGCCAATAAGTGAAAATTACACTATGTTGTTATTAGTCCCTGGCTTTGGGGGTTGTTTGGCTACTGCTGATAATCTAAATTATCCTGCCTGATGCACCCTTGATATTTTCTATTGGTTCACTTTTTCTCTTTTAATACTTATCACAATGTAACATCCCATATCTCATTTATTGATTGTGCTTTTTTTATCCCCCTGTCTCTTGCTAAAAGGTGACCCATGAGGACAGGAGCTATAGTTTGTATCTGGTTCCCTGCTGAATCCACAGTGCCTGCACATAACAGGTGCTCAATAAATGTGTGCTGAATACGTGAAACAACGAATGAGTCCTGCTTCTTGGGCACAGCCAGGCCTGATTAGCCCAGCTGCAGCCCCCTTCTCTTCCCGAGGTCCTGGGTCTACACTGATCAGCTCCAGGCTGAGAGGGCTTAAAAAGCAGCACCTGAATCGCATCATCGGATCATCTCAAAGCAAGAACTGTAATAAACAGCCATGGAAATGCAACACTGCCTCATGCTCAGGGTTAATTCCAGGACAGTTTCTCAGCCTCCCCTCCTATAGAAAAAAAGCTGCCCCTCATCGTGGGGCCCACATCCCTCAAAGCCCCAGCCTGAGGCTCACTGCCCTTAAATACACAGGTGTCTGTGGGCTCACACAGGCGCAGTCCCGCCCCACTCTGTGCTTCTCTCTCTCTCACACACACATCCCATATATAAACATCCCACGTTTTCACATAATCTCACTCTTGCCCACACAGCAGACATACACATCTCCCACGTGCCCACCTCGTTACAGTCCCCCTGCCTCCTCCAGGGCAAACAAGTGGTTCTGTACCCCTCAAGTCAGGAAAAGGATGCACTGTGGTCTTGTCTCTTACACGCCTGACTGTGCCAGTCCCAGGGCGGCCACCCTCCCGCCGGCCCTGCTGCTGGGCTGCTGTCACCCGCCTCCCCAGCGCTATCCGCCCCACAGGGGTCTGTACCAGGTGGGCAGGTGCCGCTCAACCGTAGACTAACACTGGCCTCCGCAAGCCGGGCCAGGCAAGGCAGTGGCAGCCTGGGCTGCCCATCCGTTCTGAGCCCTGGGCACAGCCCACCTGGCAGCAGGTGCTCGGGGGCACCCACAGAGGGATTGGTTCCCAAGGGCAAGCTTCTTCCAGGCCGAAGATGTTCTCCGGGTGGCCGCACTCCTTGCCGGGAGGTCAGCACTGCTTCCGGAGCTCGGCGGCGCAGGAATCCCTAGCCCCGCGGTCCTACTGCAATCAAGGGGTTGCCCTGCGAGCGCGTCCACATCACCGCCTCCGCCGCCCGCCGCCCTGCACCTGACACGCGCCGTAGCCCTACCTGGGGCTCCAGAAACATCCTGGCTACCTGCTCCCAGCGCTGTCCCCCCGGCGCCCGGGGCGTCTCGGGTGCGGCCGCCTCTCTGCCCGCGCGCACAAGCTGCTCCAAACAGCGGCCCCGCCCGCGGACTTCCCCACGCCCGCCTCCTCCCGCGGGGCGGGGCCGGGCCAGGGGCGGGGCCGAGGGGCCGCGGGCGTCCGGGGAGGGGCCAGGGCCGGGAACTTTAGGAGTCTGGGTGGGGCCGAGGTAGGGGGCCCAGGGCTAGCGGGGCACTTGGGTGGGGCCGAGCGGAACACGTGGCAGGGGCAGGCGCCCGGCCGGTGTTCGAATGGGGCGTGGCGTAGGGGGCGGGGCGCTGCTGGAGGGCCGGGGGGAAGGTGCAGGGGGAGGGGCGAGAGGAGGGGCGCGGGGAGGGGCGCCCCGTGGGCCGGGTTCACAGGCCCGGCGCGGGGTTTGGGGGCGCCGGGAGTGCAGGGGGAGCGGGCCGTGGCGTCAGTACGGAGGGGGTCGGAGCGGGGTGCTCCGGACGGGCTCTGCCACTAGGCGAAGGGGCGCCGTGCTGGTGGGCGCTTCGCGCGGGGTGGGAACGGTCGTGTTGGTGAGATCCAGCTCACGAGGAGCCCCTAGCGCCCCCATATCCTCCCTCGAGCCTCTCTTCGCCCTCCCCAGCCTCACCTCATCTTAGAGGTCCACTACAGAGTTACCGCAGGTGCTTGGCCAGCGCCTGGCTTGAATGCCTCCACTCACGGGGTTCTCACTCCACACAGCTCTGGCCTCGAGCGTCCCACGGAACTATGTCCTGTTTCCTTGAGTGAACACAGGGGACATAGCAGCTGCTTTCGTGGGAGGACTAATCTAAGACACGGTGTGGGGCGAGCCTGGCACATGGCACAGCGAGGCATCATTCCGTCCTCAAGAGCCCCAGCGCTGAGAAAATCCTGTCAGGTGACCGATCTTCCCCCTCCACCGGGTTCCTGCGTTGCCCTCAACCCAGGCTCTGAGAATTTGAAAGGAAAAGGTGGACTGAGGGAAGACTGCCCTCTCTAGGAGGTCTAGAACCAGAGGGCCCAGAGGCTGAGTTGAGAACGGGAGCAAGGCAGACTCTAGGAGAGCTCATGAGCAAGCCTGGGGCTGGGATGGGAAGAGGTGACCCTGTCAGTATTCAGGTAGGTCCCCTGGAAGCCTGCCTTCGACAGTCCCACACCTCACCCCCAGCAGCCTTGTGAAACAGCCATCTCTCCCCTCAGCTACTTCCTCTCCTTTGCCTATTCTGTCACTAGTAGCAAGACTGGCCCTCAGGCTGAGTCCTGGAGGACAGCTATTTGTCCTGAGGAATGAGGGGCTGTGCCGAGTCCCTTCACCAGTCTCCTCCAAGAGGATACAGCAGTTTGGAAACCACCCCACTTTCTCTTCTAACACTGGAACCCAGATTTCACTGCTCCAGCACCTGCACTATTAGCTACAGCCTTGTACAGCTCCTGGGGTGGGTAGTTAGGTAGAAGGAGGCAACATCAGCAGAAATGGCCAGGGCTGCAGATACATCAGCCCCTCCCCCGAGAAGCTTTCACACTATCCTCCCTCTGCTGCTTCTGCATCTCCTTTCAGGCCAGTCAGAGTATGCAGAGCTCACAGTGGCCTCCACAGGGGACTCATGGCACCAGGACCAGCCTGGGTCCTTAGTCCTGAGCCTGCCTGGCCACCCTGCCCCTTTGGAAAACTCCATAGTGCCAAGAGGGGTGAGGGATTTTGCCCTGAGGGAGTCTGCCAGCCACCCACCCTTGCAGTCCTCAGCTCTATCCCACAGCAGAAAGTCCAGAAAGTCCACGTGGGCAGTTAACACCCCTACTGCCACCTGCATCCAGAGCAAGCCTTCCCCTCTGCCTCTCTAGGTGTTATGGTCCAGAGGAGGTGGCTGAGCCCATGTACAGCCCCACTGCGCCTTTCTATACATGCTCACTCACAGATTTCACCAGCATCCCTTGATAAGGTAGATGCTTTCCCAGGAGGAAGGAGTACCCGCTGCCCATCGTCCCTGCGATGGGAATGTCCTCACATACATGGATGGTGCTCTCTCTCCTCTGCTCACAGGTGTGACCTCAGCATTCATGTGTGTACATGGACCACAGCCACATCCTTCCTGGTTCCCATGGAGGCAAGGAGATGGGCCTGCCAGGGCTGACCCCTGCCAGGGTGTTCCCCCACTTGAAGCTGTGGGTGGGGCTGGGCTCATGGAGCAAGATGCTGCAGGGAGAGCTTGTGGGGACCAATACGGGAACCCAGTAACCTTGCCAGAGCTGGCTTTAGAAAGTGGAAAAGGAACCAGGTGTGGTGTGGTCAGCAGACATGTGCTGGGGGCTTCTGGGAAGATGAGGCAGCCCAGATGATGTGGGCTGGCCATGAGGCCAGGAACAGGGCATCTGTCCCATAACCATGAGAGGATGCTCTGAGCAAAGAGCAACAAAGCCTGATTCCGGGATGACAGTAACCCTGGACATTCTCACCAGTACAGACACCTGGGACCAACAAGAAACTGGGACAGGAGGCTGGACTCAGTGCTACAGGCTCCTAATTAATGTCCCTGCTTCCACCGATCCTGCCTTGACACAGTAGCTCGATTGGCCCTGTTAAAACCTATGTCAGGTCCTGCCCCTCCACTGCCCAGAACCCTCAGTGAAATGAAAGCCAGGGTCTAGTGGCCATGTGGGTGCTCCGACTTGAAACCTCCCACCTTCCACTCACCCCCGCCTCTTGCTCATCCTCCCTCTGTGTGCAGCTCTCTTCCTCTTGAGTCTTTACTGATGTGTCACCTTCTTGGTGACATATTTACAGTGTTAACCTCCACTCCCACACTTCCTCTCCCCCTGAACTTTCCTTCTCATGGCTACTTCAGTCTGACATATTCTTTCTACTTTCTACTTCCTTATTTGTCAGTCTCCTCTAGGGGGAACTGAGCTCTGTGAGTGCAAGGCCTTGGTCTGTTCACTGCTGTGCCCCAGGGACTGGGACATGTTTGCATATGGGGGCACTTGACACCTCTCTGTTGAGTGAACACGTGTGTGTATGTATGCCTGTGAATACATGTGCAGAGCTAGACATAGGTGTATACATCCAGTTCAGGCCTCATGTCCAGAATATATAAAGAACTCACATAAATCAAAAAGGTCTGAAGACTCAACTTTTTAAAAATAGGCAAAAGACTTAAAGAAGGACATCCAAAAAGATGATAAACATAAGAAAAAGCATTCAATTTCATTAGTCATCAGGGGAAGGAAAATTCACACCACTGTGTGATACTGCTGTACGCCCACCAGGGTGGCTAAAATGGAAAGGCAGAGAATTCCAGGTGCTGACAAGGATGTGGCACAAGAGAGACTCCCACCATTGGTGGTGAGAGCTGAACTGGTAAAGCCACGTGGGAAGATGGACCAACAGTGCCTAAGAAAGCCAAATATACACAGGCTGAACAGCTCCTCGCTGGGTGTAGAACCGCCAGAAATGCTTACATACACACACCCAAAGACCCATCCACCAGTGTTTAGAGCGGCACTGTCCACAGTGTTTCTATACTGGGAACCAGCCAGCTGCCCTCCACCACAAGGAGGTAGAATCAATCTGGGAGCACCACCATCAGTGAGAGTGGACACACCAGAGTCAGTCTTACCAGCATCACGTGGAGTAGAAGAAATCAGACGCGAAAGAACATCTAATCAGGATCCAAGGGGTCTGCTGGGGCTGGGCACTGGCCACCCATGTATTCACCCCATGAAAAGTCTGAGCTGCAACATTTATGACTCACGCACTTTGCTATATGTACATTACACTTCAGAACAATTTTAGAAAAAAGTTGATAGAAAAAAAAACAAGAAGAAATAACAAGCCAGGCAGGGCAGGCAAAGCTGTCTGAGCCCCAAGACCCTTCCAAGTGTGTTGTGAGCTGCAACTCAGAGAAGCAGAACTGGGGAAAGGAACATTTTAAGGTGGTCTCTGCCTCCCTCTCTTCATTCTCCCCCAAACCAAAGGCCCCTCTGGGTAAAAACTTCCTTCCTTTAAAAAGGTACAGCCTGCAAGGTTTTAGTTTTGGAAGATGGAAGTTACCTCATGTGGGGTGACTGCCCTTGCAGAACAGAGGAAGCAGGGACCCAGTGCCCACAAGGGGGTGTGGACCAGCATCACCACAAAGACCCTGTGGAGGCTAAGTCCTCAGAAGCTAGGGCTCCAGGGAGGGAGGGGGGCATGGGGGGAGGGGCAGGTGCCAGCAGGCTCAGGTGAAAGTCTGATAGGACCTGAGGGACCAATAGAGGTGATGACCACTGGTGAGGGAGCAGGTGACAGTCAGATTCTGCTTCCTGCACACTCTCCCCTCCCTACACTGTCCAGCTGAGGCCACTCCCCACCCCACCAGCCGCTTATCACCCAGGGCAGCCATGCAGGCAGAGCTTCAGCTCCGACTCTGAGTGTCATGGATGAAGCAGGTGCCTCTCTGAGTTATCATTTCCTGGATATAAAGCAGGGCTCATGACCCCCAGGTCACAGGGCGGCTGGCAAAACATGAAGCCAGAGAATCAAGCACGTAGTAAGCCCTGGAAACTTCTCAGTTTCTAGTTCCGAGGGCTTGAGTTGTCCAGGGGCTCTCCGCCTGCCCAGGGAGGCAGGCCGGGCCATCTGTACTCGTAACCACCCCCGGAGAGGCCCTCTCCAGCTTCCTCCACGCCCTCACTAACAGTGTTTAACAGGAACCTGTGGGACGTGGTGTGCCCTGAGGGCCAGTCCGCAGTCTGAGCGGTCATGGGTCACCCAAGCTCACACCCACGCTAACCTGTGAGCTTCATGGCACGTGTGTTTGACACCCCAGGGCAGGACCCTGACTGCTGACCCTGTCCTCAGGGGACCCAGCTGAGTTAGGCAGGCCGATGTCCACTGAGAACACACACGGGTCTCTGCACTTCCCTAGCCCTGTCCCATGAATACTCCCTTTGGGAGAATAATGTTGGCAGCAAACAAACTGATATGGTTTTAGGTACCACTGGAGCACAAGGGGCAGAGGAGGGCAAATGAGAGGAGAGTAGATCATTCTGATGCCCCCTCACAGCACACAGGTTACTGCTCTGCCAACAGAGACAACTCCCTGCAGGATCCCCCAAGAAGCCTCCCCATTGCCTCTGCTTGCCTTGACTGTGGCACTCCCCTTCATCTTATGTGAAAATAGATTAAGGTAGAGCCACCCATCCACCACGTTGTGTAACTTGCCACGAGTGTGTAACTGGGCGTGTAACTAACCATGACTAACAGCGCAGACCACCTGGGATGGTGGCCACTCCCTGCACCCGGGCCCGTCATCACTCTCCCGTCAACAAGCAGGGAAAGGAGCAGGTGAAGAAGGGGCCACAGGGTCGTGTGTTAACTGCAGGCTGGCTCCCTCCCCGGGCCCAGGCGCAGGGGGACCAAGGGGCCAGGCGGACTAGGTGGGGACAGTTCCCCAGGGGCCTAGCCAGACCCAGAGGGTCCTAGGGGTTGGGGAAGGGCCTGGGTGCCCCAGTGGGCAGGGCTGGGAGGGTGCAGAGATCCTGGTGCATGGGGCTGGGCAGGGGGGCCTGCTCTCACAAAGGGTCCCAGAAGGTGCCAGACGTTAGAGAAGCAGCCCTTTGGAAGGGGAACTGGGTGCATCAGGAGAGCCGTCCCTCCATGCTCAGTGCCAGAAGCCTGGCTTCCACTTCCAGAGAAGGAGGGCGGCAGGTGGGAGGAGGCCCCGTGAGGTCCCCCAGTGGAGGGAGGAAAGGAAGAGGGGGGCCTGGGCATGAGCATATCTGGTCCTGTCCTCCAGTGAATGGGGACCAGTTCCTAGCAGCCCCTCCTGGGCGTGCTCCTCTGAATCCTGCCACCCCTTCACACTGAGTGCTCACCAATCCTGGCTGGCAGTACTGGGCAGAGATCACCAGGCAGAGGTGGAGCAACCAGCCCAGGGGGGCCTGAAGAGCATCTGGGCCGGTGCCCTGGTGCCCATGGTGGGTGGACCAGGAAGGGGTGGGGGGCAAGCAAGTACCAGGAGGGCCACCCGAGGCCACACTCTGGCCCTTTCCATGGCCCCACCCACAGGCCTTAGAGAGGCCACACTCAGGTTCCTGCTCTCCAAGAAATAAGATAGTTCCTCACAACTGAGGCCTCCCTTCTGGCGACACTCCCTAGCTGGCTCAGCTTCTGGAGTGAGGCGGTTTTCTGGTCTATGTGTGGGACCAGCCACCAGCATTTATTTCCCAAGAGCATGGGAGGAGAAAGAAATCCCTTTCCCTGAGGAACCCAGACCTGAGTCCCTGCCTGTGACAGCAGTGGGAGCTGCAGAGGAACCTGGCTACTGGCCCGGGCAGACAGACTCCCCCTGGACCAGAGTGGCAAGGCCCCACCTGCCATGGCACCCCGAAAGTTTCCATTCCTCTTAGTCAAATATTTGGCAACCTGATGGGCAACCCCGATGTTACACAGCCATTCCAGTACTGGTTATCGTCAGAGAACAATCCTCTGGCCAAGAGAACACGATCTCCCCATTTGGAGGCCTTGCCATGGGGAAGCTGACCCTGGAGGGGTCATGTGGAGGTCAGTGCCAAGGTGAGACTTCTGGGTCCTGCAGGGCCCCATGCTGAGAGGATGAAGATCTCAAGGTTGGGTCCTCCAGAAGGCCTGTGACCTGAGGCTGGGCAGCCCTGTGGCCACTCTGTCCAAGATGGTGGTCATTCTCTGGATGGTGGTGGATGAGGAAGCACACGGGACCCTCAGCGAGCTGCCCCTGGACTCTGCAGTCATTAGCAGATGGCCCTTGGCCAGGTCACAGCTTCTGTGAGCCTCAGTCCCCACCCCAAACAGGGACTCACTCCCTGGGATGACATAGGTCACGATGTCAACCAGGCATCCAAAAAGAGCCTGACAAGAGGACACACAGGGGTGGCAAAGGCAGGAGGTGTAAAGGGAAAAACCCTGCCCCTTGCAAAGCTCCCACCCTAGAGGAGTAAGGACTGCCTGGGGAACAGACCAGCCAGTGGGGCCAGGACAAAGTGTGAATGTCCTCATGGCACCCTGCAGGGTCTCCACCTCAGAGCTGGTGAGAGACAGAGGGCCTGCAAATGAAGAAGCAGGAGAGGCCCATCTACCAGGAGCAAGCTGCTTCACGGCAACCAGAAGCCTGAGTCTCAATTCTCACTTGTGCCATCTGCAAAAATACCCTTTAATGTAGCACAGGGTGTTAGCGCGAGTGTCAGAGTCATTGGTGGGAAAGGCGAGAAGCGGATGACAGAGGTGGGTTTCCACAAGGCACCTCACGGGACAACAGCCCCTCCTTGGCAGCCTGGTGGAAAGTATAGCAGGTCTACAAACGGCATAGCAGGTTCACGCACACAGACATGATCTTGCGCATGTGCTCAGGCTTGTGTGTGCCTGTGTGCATGTATCAGTATTTGCATGTGTGTTCCTTGTGCATGGGTATCATGTGAGTACATGTGTGTTCACACATGTGTGCATGCATGTACCTGTGGCATCCCTGTGCTCAAGTATGTGCCTGTAACAGATTGGCGCACCCAGCCTGAAAGGGTCATCAGGGCGCCTGCCCACCACTGGCCTCCTCTTTGATGTCTTCATCGAACGCTTCCCAAGTTTTCTTCACTGCACATGAATGTCTCTGTCATCAGCATATTGAGATACATGTTCTTTTGCTAAAACCAGGATGGGATGCTATGGTGCTCCTCCTGAGGATGCCTGGTGGGAGTCAGGGCTGGCTCAGCAGTAGCCCACCAGGGGGGTACCAGCCCTTGAGCATCCTCACCACTCCTAGAGAAGGGAGACCTGTTCCTGCCAGCCAGGGTGTAACCAAGGGAGATAGAGTGCCCAGGGCAGGCAGGCAGCATGAAGGGTCAGAAGAGCCTATGGACCCTGCTGGGTGGGCATCAGGAAAGGCCACATCAGGCAGCACGGCTGAATGGGAGCAGCACCCTCCAGTCTCAGGACAGGGCCCTGTGCTGCCTCGCTCACCCAGAGTGTGATCTGCTGTATGTTCTCAGCAGTGCTTGTCGCTTCTCTCCTTGCATCCCACTAGCTCCTCCCTCCAGCTGGAAGACCAGAAGACTCTGCTTGGTCCCAGGCAGGGACAATCTGCGGGAGCCAGCCCAACAAGTGCCCTCCTCCCTGAACAGGCTGGTTTTTACTGTCTTGGGGATGTAGCCACTTGATCCTTACCTCCACGACATATGTGATCACCCATCCTCCAAACTGTAGTTCCTCTTCTCTCTCTGTCCCAGTGCCTTTTGGGCCCACCCTGTCACCTCCTCCAGGAAGCCTTCCTGATGTTCAGAGCATGCTTGAGGGCCTTGTCCTTGGATGGCCAGCACGCTCACAATGTGTACCTTATACCCTAGTCTTCCTCCCACCACATCTTAAGGAGAGCTAGTGGCTCCCTGGAGGGCCTCCCTGAGATCTGAGTTCCTGTCTAGTTCCATCAGTCACATGTGCCGTATGGTACTAGTGATGTCTTTCTCGGCTGAGGGCATGGAGAAAGAGGAACCAGGGCCCTGGATCTGAAACACTCCTCATTGGTGGGCTCCTCAACCACTGAGTGGCATTTTGCATTCCTAACTATTCACTTATTCATTTTTTTAAAGTTAAGGAACATTTACTATGTGCCAAGTTCTCAGAGACATAGTCCCTGCTCTCGGGGTTTACCCTCAGGGTTATGGGAGGGGAGAATGGTAAACAAATGAACAAAATCCAGCTGGTGATGAAAAGGGGAATGGCATAGAGCCTGGGGGTCAAAGGCCACCTCCTTGGGCAGGGGAGTTGAGTCTGGAGCAGAGGCTGCTATGCTGGGTGGGAATGTCCTGGTAAAGGTACCAGGAAGGGTGTGCCAGGCAGAAATACAGCAAGTGCAAAGGCCCCCCAAGAACGGAAGGAGCTTAGTGCACTCAAGGCAAAGAAACACTGATGTGGGGGCCTGCAGTGAGAGATGTGCGTGCGTCTATGCATAAGTGCTCAGTAGTGTCTGACTCTTTGCAACCCCATTGACTGTAGCCTGCCAGGCTCCTCTGTCCATGGAATTTTCCAGGCAAGAATACTGGAGCAGGTTGCCATTCCCTTCTCTAGGGGATCTTCCCGACCCAGGGATCAAACCTGCATCTCCTGTGTCTCTGCATTGGCAGGTAGATTTTTTACCCCCTGTTCTACCATGCACGCTATGGCTGTCCTGGGAACTCTTCAGAAGCTCAGCTGAGTTGAGAGGGGGCAGGGAGGAAGGGAGACACAGCTACCTGTGAGGCTTTCCCCAGCAGGAAGTACGAAACAGAAGGTTCAGGGTTCGATGCTCCCTCTCAAGACCCTGAGCAGTCCCAGTGCAGCTCGGTACTAGATTTAAGCCCTTGGGAGCTGACTCAACAGCGACCTCTTAGGGATGCTCAGAGAAATATCAATAACCTCAGATATGCAGATAACAACCATGGCACATGGCAGAAAGTGAAGAGGAACTAAAGAGCCTCTTAAAACTCAATATTCAAAAAACTAAGATCATGGCATTTGGTCCCATTGCTTCATGAAAATAGATAGGGGAAAAATGGAAATATTGACAGACTTTATTTTCTTGGGCTCCAAAATCACTGTGGACAGTGACTGCAGCCATGAAATTAAAAGACACTTGCTCCATGAAATTAAAAGATGCTTGCTCCATGGAAGAAAAGCTATGACAAACCTAGAAAGCATATTAAAAAGCAGAGACATCACTTTGCTGACAAAGGTCCATATAGTCAAAGCAATGGTTTTTCCAGTAGTCATGTGTGAATGTAAGAGTCAAACCTAAAAGAAGGCTGAGTGCCAAAGAACTGATGCTTTTGAATTGTGGTGCTGAAGAAGACTCTTGAGAGTCCCTTGGACTGCAAGGAGATCAAACCAGTCAATCCTGCAGGAAATCAACCCTGAATACTCATTGGAAGGACTGATGCTGAAGCTGAAGCTCCAATACTTTGGCCACCTGATGCAAAGAGCTGACTCACTGGAAAAGACCCTGATGCTGGGAAAGACTGAAGGCAAAAGGAGAAGGGGACGACAGAGGATGAGACAGTTGGATGGTATCATAGATTCAATGGACACGAGTTTGAGCAAACTCTGGGAGATAGTGAAGGACAAGGAAGGCTGGGGTGCGTGGGGTCACAAAGAGTCAGAACAACTGAGCGACTGAACAACAACAGAGGTGTGGTGGGGCTGGGTCAGTGACTGCTACCCACAAGGTGATCTAGCTCCAGTTCTCAGAGAAGACTGCCAGAGAACTCATACCTGAGATCCCCTGAGCACCTGTGCGTGTGTGTGTGTGTGTGTGTGTGTGTGTGTGTGTCTATGTGTGTGTTGGGGTGGGTGGATGCTTTGGACCTGCTTGGGGTGGGGGTGGGGAATGGGGATAGGGAGTCAGTACCCCAGCCTAGCTTTGTGGGGTAGGGGTGGGGATGGCCAGGATTCGGAGCTGCCAGCATATGGGGGAGGGACTTCTCCCATCTCACTGGGTTCCCCTTATCCTTGCCAGCTCCCAAACTCCTTCCCAACCCCACCTCGTGCTTCTGGAGCTCCTCCTGCCCCTCCCCAGGCCCTGGGCCTCCCGGTCTGCCCTCCCACTTCATCTTCTCCTTTGGATGGAGCCCTAGCCATCAGGTGGGCTGGTCCTTGGAGCCCCCGAGGGGCTCTCCTCCTTCCCACCTCCCTCTCCCCTTCAGCCTCTGTCTCCACTTCCTCTCAGCTCTGCACTTCTCCAGACCCACAAACACAGCCTCCCTGACCCCTGATTCCTGTTAGCTGCCTTCCGATCTCTTATCATCCACATTTCTAAAAAAAAAAAGCAGACTGCATCTGCCACTTCTCTTTCTCCTGGTTTGGCGCACACTCTCCAGCCTGGGCCTCCCCCCACCCTCAGCCTCTGGAACAGTCTTCCCACCTCTTCCCTCACTGTGGCCACCCGACCCACCCTGGGGCACTCAGCTGACCCAGGCCCAGGATTTCAATAGGACATAATTGCTCACAGCCAAGCTTCAGCCTGGTGCCAAGCCCAGGGAAGTCCTCAGGGGCTCCATGCCGGATGCTGGACTGGCCTGGGCTCCCCTCCTCCTGAGCTGCTCCTCTGTGGGGAACCTCCCCACCAGCCAGCCCTGCGGAAGCCCCTGAGAACCCACTCACCTGCACGTCCCAGCCCAAAGGCATCAAGACACACGTCCTAGGACCAACACAAGCCTTCCTCCTCGTGGAGGAGAGTGGAGACTTGTCCTGTGATTCTTGGGCACAGGCACCAGGAGACCCACTCCTTGCACACTGTGGGCAATGACCTAGGCCAGGTGAGGCCCTGACCCAGTGGGGGAGTGGGGAGCTGAGCAGGTGGAAGTGAGCGGCGTGTGATGCAGGTACGTTTGAATTCCACCTTCAGGAAAAGGTTTTACCCAGAGCAGAACATATGGTCTCCTACGCTTGAGCTTCTCTATTTACTTGGCTGACTTCAATATTTTGGAGAGTTACATTATGCTTTGTGACAGTTTACTTATATATTGAGGGAAGTTTGGGTTCCTCCTTTGATTTCCTTGATCACTGTCCCATCCTCATGACCACATATGGTCCTGCAGTGACCCTGTGACCCTGAAAACACACCCGGGCCATCATGAGCATCCCAGACTCTCTCCCAGCCCTCTCTCCTGTGGCAGGAAGAGGCCATCTGTGATGGACAGGGAGGCATCTGAGCAGGGGAGGCTCACTGAGGGACCCTGAGGAGAGTCCAGAGGAAAGGCTGGTTGAGCTGATGGGAGTGAGCAGGCTGGGCACCTCTGGGAGTTCTTAGCGCCTCCCTGGGGAGGGGCTGCGGCTGCCTGCCCAGGAGCATCCTCGCAGCCACACCCTGTCTGGAGCCAGAGAGACTGATGCTCTGGGCTGGTGGGAAGTACCCCACGTGTACTGCTGTGCACGGGCCTGTCCCTAGGCAGACACAAACATTCCCAGGAGGGGTCTCTCACAGTTAGTTCCAGAATCATGGCATCTTGGAGGATCCCACCAACCTACCCTCTCCTCTAACCCCAGACAGCTGCAGCCCCCGGGCCAGCACCCCCATCCTGGCCCTCACTACCTGAGGCCTGTCCTGAGAACACCCAGCAAGGGCACGGAGCTGAGAGCAGACTGTGTGCCCTTTCCCCTCCAGGTCCCACCCCTGTCCTGGGGGCATGGTAGGAGTTGTGGGCACCGCCTACAGAGAAGTGTTCATTCTCCCAGCCAGCACCACGGCCCCAGAGGAGGGCCTAGCTGGGCAGGGTCTTTGCTTGCATTCACATGTTTGTTTGCCTAGTTTGCTTGTTCATTTTACCTGTTTTAAAATTGAAAATGCAATACATGCTCATGAAAAAACACTCAATAATACAAAAGATTACACAAGGAAGAATAAATGCCCTCCCACCCCGGTCCCAGACCCTCCCCAGAGACATCCACAATTAATTAATCTTGGGTGCAACCGCTCAGAATTTTCTGTTCATGAGATGATTTACATGTACATGTGGGGTTCTTTTTCTAAACTAAAGGGCAAACACTTCACACACTAGTTTCAACTCACTCTTTTCTCTGGGCAACTCTTCATGTTCTGTACCAGCTTCAGGACATTCTGCTGGGTGGTTGGGCTGTCCCCTAGCAAAAGGCACTCAGGTGTGGTGTGATGCAGTGACTACAAACAAACCTCAGTGACCATCCTGACAAAGCGGTCAAAAGGTAAAAACTCACAGTAAGATAAATAAGTTCTGAGGATATAATTACAACATGACTACAATTAACAGTACTGTAGAGTATATTTAAAAGTAGCTAAGAGAGTAAATCTTAAAAGTTATCATCATAAAGAAACAATCTGTGGGACTTCCCTGATGGTCCAGTGGCTAAGATTTCATGCTCCCAGTGCAGGGGGCCCAGGTTGGATCCCTGGTCAGGAAGCTAGATCCCACACGCCATGACTAAGAGATCACATGCCACAACTAAAAGATTCAGCACACAGCAATGAAGACTGAAGGTCCTGCATGCCACAACTAAGACCAGGTGCAAAGAAAATAAATTTTTTTTTAAGAAACTAAATTTGTAACTGTGGCATGATGGATATCAACTAAACTTTTGTGCTAATCATTTTGAAAAATATGCATATATGAAATCATCATGGTTTATACCATAAACTTTTACAATATTATGTCAATTATATCTCAATAAAATAGGAAAAAAGGAATTAAGGAAATTATGTCAGAATAATTAAAGTATGGAAAAAATGCTTCACAAAATAAAGAATATCAACAAAGGGGTATAAATTATTTTAAAAAATAGAAGTTCCAGTACTGAAAACTACAGTAACTGAAATGAAAATTTAACTAGGGGACTCAACAGCAGATTTGTACAGGCGGAAAAAAGAACCAATAAACCTGGAGAGGTCAACTAATGTCATCCAGTCTGAGGAACAGAAACTAAAAAGAATGAAGGAAAATAAATAGAGCCTCAGATACCATCACACATACTAACAGGTATATAATGGAAGTCTCAGAAAGAAAGGAGAGAAAGGAGCAACAAGAATACTGCGCTACACGCCGCAACTACTGAGCCTTCGTGCAGCAACTACTGAAGCCCATGTGCCTAGAGCCTGTGTCCACAGCAAGAGAAGGCACTGCAGTGAGAAGACTGTGCATTGCACTGCAGAGTAGCCCTTGTTCACCAAAACTAGAGAAAGTCAACGCAGCAACAAAGACCCAGTGCCACCATAAATAAATAAATAAAAAGAATGTTAGGAGCATTGATGGCTAAAATGTCCCAAACTTGATGAAAAACATCAATCTACACAACCAAAAAGCTCAACAAACTCCAAGTAGATTCCCTATCAGAAACCAGAGAAGGGCAGGGCAGAAAGCAGTGGGATAACATATACAAAGTACTGAAAGAAAAAAGATGTCAACCAACAATTCTTTATGCAGCAAAACTGTCCTTCAAAAACGAAGAAGGAATTGCCCAGCAAATAAAATCAACCTGTCATTAGGAGGCTTACCCTATAATAACTACTAAAGAAAGTCCTTCAGGCTGAAATTAAAGGACACTAACCAGGAACTCAATTACAGATGAAAAAATGAAAAGGATCTATAAAAATGAAAAGTAACTATATAGGTAAGTATAAAAGACAGCATAAATGTATTTTATGTTTGTAACTCTTTTTTTCTCCTATCTGAATTCAAAAACAACTATATAAAGCAATAATTAAAAGTATTGCTGAAGAGTACGCAATGTATAAAAATGTAAATTTTATGACAATAAGAGCATAAACAGAGGGCCTCCCCCCTGTTTATGTAACAGAACTACAGAGGAGCAAAGTTTTTGTACACTACTGAAATTAAGATATTAATCTGAATTATATTGTTATTAGTAAAGATGTTAATCTGCCAAGCAACAAAGGAAATAACTCAAAAATATACAGTAAAAGAAATGAAAAGGAAATTAAAACAGGGCTACAAAAGATTTACTCAACACAAAAGAAAGGAATAATGAAGGAATAGAAGAACAAACATAACATATGAAAAACAAATAGCAAACCCCATCTTACCAGTAATTGCATTAAACATATATGGATTAAACTAAACACTGCAATTAAAATCCAGAGATTGGCAAAATGAATTTAAAAACATTATCTAACCATGTTTTCTACAAGAGACACAAGTTAGATTCCAAGACAAATAGGTTGAAAGAAAGGATGGAAAAGCTATCTCATGTAAACAGTAACAAAAAAAGAGCTGGAATGGCTAGATCAGTCAAAATAGACTTTAATATCAGACAACACAGACTTTATTAGACACAGTAGACTTTAATAAAAAATGTTACTAGAGACAAAGGACATTTTATAATGATAAGAGAGTCAATCCATCAAGAGGATATAACAATTACAAATGTATGCACCTGCGAATGGAACCCCTGAATTTAAGAGCAAAAACTGATAGAATTAAGGAGTAAAATAGACAATTCAACAAAAAAAGTTTGAGACTTCAATATCCCACTTTCAATAATGGATAAAACAACTAGATAGTAGGTCATTTTGTAAACAGAAGACTTGAACAACACAATAAACCAACTAGAAATAACAGACATGTATAGAACATTTAACAATAACAATACATATTCTCCTGTAGTGGACATGGAACATTCCCCAAGATACATATGTTAGTCCATAAAACACATTTTAGTAAATTTAAAAGGACTAAAATCATACAAAGTATGTTCTGGGACCATAAAGGAATAGCAGAAGTCAATAACAGAAAGAAATCTGGGAAATTCACAAATATGTGTGGAAATTACACAAACCACTGCTATATAACCACTGGAGAAAGAAATAACAGGGGAAATTTTAAATGACTTGAGATAAATGGAAATGAAAACACAATATACCAAAACTTATGGAATGCAGATAACAGTGCTTAGGATGATATTTATAACTGTAAATATATGTCTATAAAGAAGAGAGATCTCAACTTTTATTCAGTATTGTACTAGAGGTTTTAACCAGGACTATTAGGAAACAGTGAGAGACTTTATTTTTTGGGGCTCCAAAATCACTGCAGATGGTGACTGCAGCCATGAAATTAAAAGATGCTTGCTCCTTGGAAGAAAAGCTATGACCAACCTAGACAGCATATTAAAAAGGTCCGTCTAGTCAAAGCTATGGTTTTTCCAGTAGTCATGTATGGAATGTGAGAGTTGGACTATAAAGAAAGCTGAGCACCAAAGAATTGATGCTTTTGAACTGTGGTGCTAGAGAAGACTCTTGAGAGTCCCTTGGACTGCAAGGAGATCACACCAGTCATTCCTAAAGGAAATAAGTCCTGAATTTTCTTTGGAAGGACTGATGCTGAAGCTGAAACTCCAATACTTTGGCCACCTCATGTGAAGAATTGACTCATTTGAAAAAGACCCTGCTGCTGGGAAAGATTGAAGGCAGGAGGCGAGAGTGATGACAGAGGATGAGATGGTTAGATGGCATCACCAACTCGATGGACATGAGTTTGAGCAAACTATGGGAGTTGGTGATGGACAGGGAAGCCTGGGATGCTGCAGTCCATGGGGTCGCAAAGAGTCAGACACTTTTGAGTGACTGAACTGAACTGAATGGAACTGATTAGGAAAGATATAAGACATAAAAGCGGAAAAGGCAATGGCAACCCACTCCAGTACTTTTGCCTGGAAAATCCCATGGACGGAGGAGGCTGGTAGGCTGCAGTCCATGGGCTCGTGAAGAGTTGGACACAACTGAGCGACTTCACTTTCACTTTTCACTTTCATGCATTGGAGAAGGAAATGGCAACCCACTCCAGTGTTCTTGCCTGGAGAATCCCAGGGACGGCGGAGCCTGGTGGGCTGCCGTCTATGGGGTCGCACAGAGTCGAACACGACTGAAGCGACTTAGCAGCAGCAGCAAGACATAAAAGACATCCATATTGGAAGGAGGAAGTAAGACAATCCTTTTTGTAGATGACATGGTCTTTTGTATGAAAATTCCTTAAAAAATACACATACACACACACAAATGCACACAATTAGAACTAATAAGTTCAGCTAGGCTGCAGGATATAAGATCAATATACAAAAATCAATTGTAATGCTATATACTTGTAATGAACAACCTGAAAATAAAATTAAGAAAACAATTTCATTCACAACAGCATCAAAAACAACAAAATACTTGGCAATAGATTTAACAGAAGAAGTACAAGAATTGTACACTGGAAACTACAAAACATACTTGGAAGAGATTTAGTCTTAAATCAATGGAAGGACAGCCATGTTCCTGGGTTAGAAGGCAATACTATTAAGATGGCAATACTCCCCAATGATCTTCATGTTCAATGTGATTACCCCAAAACTCTAGCTACTTTTCTTATTTTTTGCAGAAACTGATAAGTTGTTCCTAAAATTCACAGGAAAATGCAAGGGACCTAGAACAAAGGATTGCAAAAGCAATTTTAAAAAGATAACGAAGTTGGAAGGTTCACACTTCCCCATTTTAAAACTTACTACAAAGCCTATAGTAATCAAGTCGGTATAATACTGGCATAAGGTTAGTTATATATAGACCAAGGGAATAGGATTGAGAGTTCAAAAATACACTTGTGCATTGATAATCAATTGATTTTTAACCAAGGTAGCAAGGCATTTCACTGGGGAAAGAATAGTCTTTTCAACAAATGGTACTGAGATAATTAAAGAGCCACGCTTGAAAGAACCAAGTTGAACCCCTATCTCACTACTATGTGTAAAAATTAACTCAATCTAAATATAAGAGTGAAAACCATAAAACTCGAAGAAAAAGCATCTTTGTGACCCTGGATAAGGCAATGGTTTTTTAGTTATGACAGCAAAAGCACAAGCAACCAAATGAAAATGAGATGAATTGGATTTCATGACAATTTAAAATTTTTGTGCTTCAAAGAACACTATAAAGGTATTGAAAATACAACCTCCAGAATGGAAAAAAGAAAAAAAAACATTTGTATATCATATGCAGTAGTCTCCCCTTATCCATAATTTCACTTTAGAAACAGGCAAAGAGGGAACTTCCCTCATAGACCAATGAATGGCTTAAGACTCCGTGCTCCCAATGCAGGGGGCCTTGGTTTGACCCCTGGTCAGGGAACTAGATCCCATACTCAACTAAGAGTTTGCATGCTGCAACTAAAACTCCCAAAGGCTGAAACTAAGACCTGGCATAACCAACTAAATAATTAAATATTTTTTAATAAAAAATTAAAAATGGGCAAAGAATCCGAATAGTATTTCTCTAAAGACAGTATACAAACTATAAGTAAGCACATAAAACTCAACATCATCAGAGGAATACAAATCAAAACCAAAATGAGATACCACTTTACACCCACTAGGATATAAAGAGACTCCTATGAGAAGTCTTAATGAAGCTGTTAAGGAATTGGAACTCTAGTACAATACTGGTGGCAATGTAAAGTTGTGCAGTCATATCCAGAGACAACTATAATTTGAAGACTCATGTACTCCAATGTTCACAGAAGCACTATTTACAATAGTCAAGATATGGAGGCCACCAAAATGTCTATCGGCAGATGAATGGATAAAGAAATCTGGTGCATACATAATATAGAAAATTACTCAGCCATAAAAAAGAATGAAATAATGCCATTTGCAACAACATGGATAGACCTAGAGATTATCACACTAAGTGAAATAAGTCAGAAAGAGAAGGACAAATATCATATGTGGAATCTAATACTTACATGTGGAACCTAAAATGTTAAAAAGGTGAACTTACTTACAAAACAGAAACAGACTCACAAACCTAGGAAACAAATTTATGGTTACAAACCACAAAAAAGGAAAGGGGGGATAAATTAGGAGTTTTGGATAAACAGATACATACTACGATATACTGGACCATAAAGAATGCTGAAGAATAGATGCTTTTGAATTGTCATGTGGGGAAGACTCTTGACAATCCCTTGGATAGCAAGGAGATCAAACCAGTCAATCCTAAAGGAAATCAACCCTGACTATTCACTGGAAGGACTGATGCTGAAGCTGAAGCTCCAATACTTTGGCCACCTGATGGGAAAAGCTGACTCGTTAGGAAAGACCCTGATGCTGGGGAAGATTGAGGGCAGAAGGAGAAGGGGGTGACAGAGGATGAGATGGTTGGATGATATCACCGATTCAATGAACATGAGTTTGAGCAAACCTGGGGAGATAGTGACGAGTAGGGAATCCTGGCATGCTGCAGTCCATGGGGTCTCAAAGAGTTAGACAAGACTTAGCGTCTAAACAAGAACAATTACTATACATAAAATAAACAACAAGGTCCTGCTATATAGCACAGAAAACTATATTCAATATCCTGTAATAAACCATAATGGAGAAGAATATGAAAAAGAATACATATATAACTGTATCACCTTGTTGTACTAGAAACTAACATAACACTGTAAATCAACTATACTTCAATTAAAAAATAAAAGTTATTGCCAAAAAATTTTTTTGCACTTTGGAAAATAGTCTGTCAGTTCCTTAAGATTTTAAACAGAGAGTTACCAACGTTTACAGTCTTAGGTACATAGTCAAGAAATTTGGAAGTTTATGCTCACGTAAAAATTGCACACAAATGTTCATATCAACATTATTCATTTTAGCCACAAAGTGGAACCTCAATACCCATCAACTTATGAAGGGACAAACAAAATGTGGGAAATCCATACAATGGGGTATTGCCGTGCTCAGAGGCTTCAATCATGTCTGACTCTGCAGTCCATGGACTGTAGCCCACCAGGTTCCTCAGTCCATGGAATTTTCCAGGCAGGAATACTGGAGTGGGCTGCCATGCCCTCCTCCAGGAGATCTCCTAACTCAGGAATCAAATCCGCCTTCCTTGCATTTCCTGCATTGACAGGCAGATTCTTTACCACTATGCCACCTGGGAAGCCCCTTATATGAATTCTATATGCCAATTTTTTGTAAAGAAAAAAAAGAGATGGTCCAAGTTATAGGCTCAGGACAGCATCCAATTCCCCGACAATACATTGTAAGAGTTGAGAATGGTCTCATTGCAGACTTAATTTGTATTTCTTTAATTATGAGTGATACTGAGATTTAAAAAGGCTTTTTTCCCCCCTGAAATTGCCTACTTTGGGGTTTTCCCCTTTATTCAACGGGCTTGTGGATTTTTCTTATCCATTCATTCAGTGACCACATACAGAGCATGTGACTTGCACTGTTCTAGGTGCTAGCAAAACAATCAACAGAGTCCAGGTCCCCTGGCAGAGGGAAGACATAAATACCAAACAAGTGAATAGACCCCAGCTGTCTGGAAGAGCCATGCAGAGAAGCAGAGCAGGCAGGACAGACCAGGAATGGATAGGGGAGGTGGGGTCTTTGCTGTTTAAAGCAGGCATTCAGGGGAGTTCCTTCTGATGAGGTGATTTAGCAAGCGCTGACTAAAGTAATCCCTGTGGGTCCAAGGGAACAGCCAGTGCAAAGGCCCCGGGGCAAGAGCATACACGGCCTGTTCAAAGAACAGGCCTCTTCAAGGCCAGTGTTGCTGAGGCAAAGCCAGGGTGGAGAGAGGTGAGAATAGGCCCTGCTAGGCTTTGAAAGCCTGGATAAGGGCTGTTTCCTAGGGTTGCTGTACAAACTACCAAAAACTGAGTGGCCTGAAACAGTTAAAGTTACCCTGGTGGCTCAGACGGTAAAGAGTCTGCCTGCAGTGCGGGAGACCAGGGTTTGATCCTTGGGTCAGGAAGATCCCCTGGAGAAGGGAATGGCTACCCACTGCAGTGTTCTTGCCTGGGAAATCCCACAGACAGGGGAGCCTGGTGGGCTACAGTCCATGGGGTCACAAAAAGTCGGACACAACTGAGTGACTAACATTATTATCCAATATGGCCTCATTTTCACTTGATTACATAGACCCTATTTTCACATACAGGAGAAGGGAATGGCAACCCACTCCAGTATTCTTGCCTGGAGAATTCCATGGACAGAGGAGCCTGGCAGGCTACAGTTCGTGGGGTCACAAAGAGTAGGACACGAGTGAGCAACAAAGCACATTTTCACATAAGGTCACATCACTGTTTCCAAGTGAACGTAAATTTGGGGGGACAACATTCACCCCAGTACAGGGCTCCTCTTCAGACCCCTGGAGTCTACGTCTGTGTGTGGTGTTCCCTGCCTCTTTCATCGATCCACACAATCTCTTTACTTCCCATTGGAGGGTTGGAGTGGGGGTTGACACAATCAAATTTAAACCACTCTGGTTGATTTACAGAGCCAAAACCACAGGAGGCAGAGGCGAAGCAGAAGCCCAGTTAGAAGCTCCTGCAAAAACCTACGTGCTTTGGAGGATGTGCAGGGAGTGAGAAGTGGCAGGTTCTGGACTTTTTTGCAGCAACAGGATTTGTTCATTGATCAGATGTAGGTTTTGAGAGAAAGAAAGATCAAGGCTGCCACAGCAGAGTCAGGCCCGAGGAAAGGCAACAAAATCTATGGATTTGTAAGAGTACTTCATGTAGCACTTCTGACTTCTAGTTCAAGAGAGAAACAGCACGTGCACTTGCTTTATACCCCTCCAACCTCCATGGGATAAGAGAGAACAGAGGAAACGCTGTGAAAGAGGGTGGGTGGCTATTGGACAAGACTGACTCATGCTTCTGGAAAACGGAAGGCACGAGGGGCGGGTGGATGGCAGAAGCCACAGAGGAGCCCAAGCAGGAAACCCCACCTTTCAGGTGGGCACACAGACAAAGGCAGAGGGCTGCCTGGGGGCGGGGGAGTGCCACCTCCACCCTCCAGACACAGGACACAGACAGGTCATGACTGGGCTCGGAGGCAGCGCAGACCCCACACGGAGAGCTGTCCTCCAAGGGGGCTTCCAGCATGGAGCCGGGAGGCCAGTGCGAAGCCCTCCAAGTGCTGGCACAGCCCACCTCACCGCACGTGTCTGCTCGGAAATGCCACAGGGGAAAAGATGCTGTGGGGCAGTCAGACCCAAACACAACAGAGGGCACACTCGGTGGACCCCCCAGACCTCCTCCTTACAATGGACAGCCCCAAGTTCAGGAGGCATGTTAACAATTGCACATTAACATGTTCACAAGGCAAGTTAACAATTCACTCTCAGGAATCAGGGCTCAGTGAGCACCCCTGCCCCAAGGGTCAGAGGCCGAGACTTGGGGTCGAGGGTTGTCAGGGCAGGAGACCAGGTCCTGAGATGGTGGAGGCCTTGTCTGAGAGGATAGACAGCATAAAAGCAAAAGGCCAAACAGCCAAGGGAAGAACCAACCCCAGAGAAACAAAAGAAATCTTAAAAGAAGAAACTATTTTGAAAGAGAGAGACTCAAGAAGCTAGATCCCTCTAGTGAGTAGGTTGCCACATTGAGGACCAAGAAGAGCTGTCAAGACCCCTCCCTGGCCCCTGCCCCACAGCCAACCCATCGCCCGACACCAGCAGTGTGCCTGCTCTGCATTTCTCACATCTGACCACGTCTGTCTGTCCATCCCAACTGGCACACCCTAGCCCAAGCAGCTGTCCTCTCTCCGCACTGACCTCCCAGCGGCTGTTTCACGACCGTGCCCCACATTCCATCCCCTCTCCATCTGCTAATCAGTCTACAGATGGGATCACACGTGTGACTTCTGCACACCTCAACTTAAGAGTTGAGGGTTCAATCCCTGGGTTGGGAAGATCCCCTGGAGAAGGAAATGGCAACCCACTCCAGTTCTTGCCTGGAGAATCCCATGGACAGAGGATTCCTATGGTGGGCTATGGTCCATGGGGTGGCAAAGAGTCGGACGTGACTAAAACGACTTAGCAAGCACTCACGCTTCAACTTAAAACACTTCATAGAAGTCAAAACCTGGTGATGTGGCTGGCAAGGCCTAGACTCACCCTGACCCATACCCATTGCTGTCCCACGGCTCTGCTCCTGCACCCCCATAGGGCCCCACATGGGGTGTTCCCTCTGCTTAGGGAGTTCTTCTGGCCTGGCCTCTCCCTGCCCAGGAGCAGCAGCCTTCTCTTCACAGCACTTTCCAGATCTCAGGTGTGCTATTCCGGGGACTAGCCTGTGACTGTCTCTCCTACCAGACTCTCAGCTGCCTTCTCCACCTCCTTTCAAACTGAGCTGATTCCCTTTGATCTATTTTGCATCACCCCGGGTTTCTTTCACTTCACTGCTACAGAAAATTTGAGAATGCCTGGCACACACCATATTGCCTCCAATTTGGAAGAGGCACTCTGAGTAACGGGGTTGGTGTGCTGAGCCCTTTGCAGTCTGGCCTGAGTCCTATCTTACTTGATGAGTGGAGGGTAGGGGCGGGGGATGGGGACCCGGGATCCAAGAACACATTGCAGACGTGGATGAAACTGCCTTCTCTTCTATCAGGCTCTCAGCACAGACTCAATCTTCCCTCCGACGTTCAAAGGACTCTGCGAAGGAACCTTCTTTAGCATGAGATACAAGGCATGTTTTCACTCTCAGGACCAGGGCTCAGTGAGCACCACCACCGCACGGGTCTGAGGCCAAGGGTCTTGGGGTGGGGGGTTGTGGGGGCAGGAGACCAGGTCCTGAGATGGAGGGGAACTTGTCTGAGTCAGGGGGTGCTAACTGAAGCATTTGGCTCCAGGCTCTGATAGTTCCTTCATCAGAGAAAATGTTCCTGCAGAGATTCAATTCAGGTGTTTAAAGTTTCTTTTTAAAGCAGGATTATTCAATGTCCTCTTCAGGTAGAGCACCGCCCCCTTCCCCGAGGGAGGGCACACAGGGCATGCAGCATTGCCTGGTAGCCTGGTGAGGTCTCCAGCTCTGCATTCCCCCTGAGGGAGTCGGCACAAGCCTTCCACCTCTCTGAGCCTCAGTTTCCTCTTCTAGAAAACACAGCGTGTGATGGACACCCAGGAGGCTGGGTGCAGCTCCCCTCCCAGCACAATACATCCACAGATGCGGCTAAGGTCTCAGGCCTATGAAGGGTGACCCTGGAGGTGGGGAGACCAGGAGGGGTCCCCTCCAGGGGACACATCAAGAAGCTTCGACAATTCCCAGCTGGGCCGATGCAGAGACCAGCCCCCTGTTCAGCAAGCATCTGTCACCAACCACAAGTTGTCCCAGCGGACAGAGGAGGGTCCAGTTCTGCCTGTTGTCTGGCATAATTCACTCTCAAAAACTACACCACTCACCCCACCCCCACCCCCCGCCACCCCACATGACTGATAAAAATAGACCTCTGGGCTCCACCCCTGGACCAATTAAACCAGAATCTCTGGAGACGTGGCTCAGGAATTTATACTTCCCATCAACTTGAGCGACTTCTACTGTGCAGTCAGGTCTGAGAACCCCTGGGTGTGGGAAGTGCATGCCACAGGGGAAGGTGGGCGAGGTACCCCAGGTGAGGCCCTTAAGTCCATCACCTTGTTTCCATCAGCCCCTCAACCAGCCCCAAGGTCAGGCTAAAAAGCATCAAAGGCAGGGACTTCCCTGGTGGTCTAGTGGCTAAGACTCTGTGCTCCCAATGTAGGGGGCCTGGGTTTGTTCCCTGGTTGGGGAACTAGATCCTGCATGCCACAACAAAGATCAAAGATCCCAGGTGCCATGCCTAGACCCGGCGCAGCCAAAATAAATAAGTATGTTTTTTAAAAAAGTCAAAAGCACATGAGAGGCATCATGGCTCAGCTATTTTCCACCTGCCACCTGGTCAAGGCCAGTTTCCCATAGGGAGGAGAAAAGGGGGCCATACAGGGCTGGGCCCTTGTCCCCTCAAGGGACAAGGTTTGTCCACCCTGGGGTTGGTGGGGGGGGACTTGTGGGCAGAACCTGTCCTGGGCCAGGCAGTGGCTCCTACAGCTCGCTGAATATCTAGAAGGATGGGTGTGAGCAGGGCCTTTGCCCTGAGGAGCAGATAGAGGCAGTGAGGCCTGGGCATCACACAGGGCATTGCACACTACATCACAAACCCAGGCATTCCAGGGGCGGGGGGAGTGGTGCCCCATGGCTGCAGGTCACAGAAGGCACTCCTCACTCCTCTGATGGGCACCAGCCCATGAGGGAAACCTGGGATGCACCAGAAATCCAACAGGAAGGGGAGAGGTGGCTCTGAGATTGGAGCCTGGTTCCACTTGCCCTGTGACCCCATTTCCCGCCCCAGTCCCGGGCGGATCCCTGGAGAGAAGTGTCCCCGTGGGCTCAGCAGCAGGTCCCCTCATCTGCCCGGGGTGGGCTGCAGCCACATGCAGCCTCCCAGGCCACCCCCTCGCCATCCTGTGATTCGGGGCTTTATCAGGCGCTCCTCAGGAGGCACAAATGCTGGAGCAGGAACACACCTACACGCGTATTGAAAAGAATAGAAAAAACCACACAGATTGATTTTCTGTTCCTCATTCGCAGCAGAGCAGGAGGCGCCGGGGTGTGTAATGGACGCAGGCAGCTGTGAAAATTGAGATGTCAGCCTCGAGCCCCCAGCCATGCCATCTCACCTCCAGACGTGGCCAGGGACACACAGCACAGTCCTGTTCATCGTGCGAACCCTGAGCAGACGGTGAAACGAGCTCATTATGGTGGTGGCAGAGCCTCAGGCCTTTTGGGTTCGTCAGAAATCTGGGCCGTGGCCTCTGCCCTCACGGCTCAGCTGAGGGGCACCTGTGCTTCTGCTCCCGATCACAGCCTGCTCCTCCCTATGAGTATCAGTTTCCTCTTGTTCTCCTTGGGTTCAGAGGAAGACAGGTGAAGATGTCACACCCCTCAAGTCCCAAGGACAGACTGATGGCTGATAACATGGCAACAGGTGGCAAGGGAGCGGTCCCTGGGTAGGTGGTGGCATCATCCCTGAGGACACACAGGAGCGGCCTGCTGTTCCTGGCCAGCTCCTGCCTGGCCAGGCCAGGAGGTGTCGTGTCCGAGTTCTGGATGAGGACATGGGGGGACACCTGTCCTAGTGATCCTAGAAGGTGCCAGGACAAAGACTTGCCCACATCAGGCCCCCAGGAGAAAATAGAGCTTGGAGCCCCTGGTGGATCAATCAGGACATCCCTCCCATCCGTGTCTGGTGTCCCACCAAACACACATGCTCTGCACATCAGGACACCTGCCTCCAGGTCAGAAGCTGTCAGCAGGTGGAGCAGACCTGACTCTCCCCAGGCCCAGCCTGGCCAAGGCAGAGGAATTTGATCCATGAGCTGTGGCACACAGTGAGCACCCACACACAGTGGTCTGCACTCCCCTCTCCTGCCCCAAACTTTGGGATTCTTAGCAGCACCACAGGAGGGGCATTCTGGGCTCAGGCTACAGGACTGCCTGCCAGGAGTAGGGGGCTGAGTGAGCACTATGCAGTGCGCTTGCTGGCTCTGTCTAGCTGTATGGCCAGAGAGCCGCCCGCAGGAAGGGCTGGGCAGGATGGCACACATGGGCACTCTGCCCTTCCTGCCCTGTGGCAGGCTGGGCGGGACTGGGGCTTCCTGGCTGCCAGCATCCTGAGAGAAGCTCTGAGGACCCTCCCTGCCCCCATCACAGGCTCCCTGCTCTGAGCAGAGGCTCCCCCTGTGCCCCGACCCCACCAGAACTCCACAACGTGTAGCAGATGCCCCTCCCCCAAACTCCCTCACAGAGCATCTGCTGCTCCCTTCCCACAGGACCACCCGAGTTCACAAGGAGCCGTATGATGGAGAGACCACCACGCCTCTCTGGTGTCCATCCCACAAACAGGGAGGCTACACACCCAGCCCTGGGAGAGCCCACTGTGGGGAGTGGCTGCCCCACACACTCCCATGGTGTACAGTGTGGCACAGTGGGGGTGATGGGGCATGACACCCTCACACACCAGAGAGGCTGGGCAGCAGGGGAGCCCCACCAGGCTTGCCCTGGGCTGTGATTGCCCAAGGCCTTCTGACTCCCTAGAGGAGGGACCAGGCTCCTAACAGTGGGTATGGGTCCCAACTGTGCCTAAATCCTGGGACTGTGAATGTGACAAAATGGACTTGCGGCAAAAAGACTCCACTGTAAAAGGGACTTTGTTTGTGTGTGTGTTAGTCACTCAGTTGTGCCCAACTCTGTGACCCCATGGACAGAGGAGCCCTCCAGGCTCCTCTGTCCATGGGATTCTCCAGGCAAGATAGCCATTTACTTCTCCAGGGGATCTTCCAGCCCAGGGATTGAACTTGGGTCTCCCACATTGCAGGCAGATTCTTTACTGTCTGAGCCACCAGGGAAGTTTTTACATGTGATTAAATTAAGGCTTTTGATATTATTATCCTGTGTCACCCAGGTGGGCTTGATCTAATCACGAGTCTGTAAAATTGGGGAACCTTCTAGGCTGTGGTCAGAGCAAGAGATGTGATGATAGCGTAGAGTCAGAAAGATAAGCAGACCTCCCTCAATCAGTGCAGGCTCTGAGGTGCAGAGAGCCATATGACAGGCCTGGCGGTGAGGGGCCCCAGCTGACAGCCAGCAGAGAATGGGGACCACGGTCCCACAGCATGTGGAACAAACACCTGGATGAGCAGGAAAAGACCCTCCCCCAGAGCCTGCAGAGAGAAAGGCTGGCCACCCTACTGAGACTGCTGGCCTCTGAAGCACAGAACCGTATGATAAAAAAAATGTGAAAGTCACGTCGGACTTTTTGCAACCCCATGGACTGTACAGTCCATGGAATTCTCCAGGCCAGACTACTAGAGTGGGTAGTCTTTCCCTTCTCCAGGGGATCTTCTCAACCCAGGAATTGAACCCAGGTCTCCTACATTGCAGGCAGATTCTTTACCAGCTGAGCTATCAGGGAAGCCTGTAAGATGATAAGTGTGTATTATTGATCATCTTGTAGCAACCACCCCATGCACATCCCTGGGGCCGTGGCAACCAGCCATGGTTCAAAGCACCAGGGGGTGGCCGCGGTGGCACCATGAAAGGGGCCTCACACACCACCTGGGCTCCACACACAAGCCCATCTGGATGTGGGCTCTGGAACTGCCCACGACAGCTGCCACACAGCCACATGCACAGAGCTGATGGTCCGCCTGCCTGTCCCTAATGTGCTCAGGAGCGGGGCCCGGGGCCAGCACCATTATTCCCACCCCGCAAGGCTGAGTGAGGGCTGAGTGGGACCTGCATGGCAGGCCCTAGCACATGTCGGCATCGGTACCCAGAGAAGGCACATCCCTTCAGAAGTGCTTCCTGTGATCCTGGAGGCTGTCATGATCTCAGCTGTCCAAGGAGGAAGCAAGCTGGACCAAAATACCCAAGGCAGGAAGCCCAGGAGTTAGGATGCAAAGAGGGCCGGGGGTGCACAGGGGCGGGGGGCTGCTCTCAGGGCCCTCTCAAGCCCCCACACTGCAAAGAGAGCACCAGATAACCGTGAGGGGCCCCCACAGGCTGACGGCCCCTAGTGCAGCCTCTCTACATCCGCCCTGGTGCCCACTGAGGCCACACTTCCCCAGGCTGCTCCCACCGCAGGGCACTGGGGCTGTCTCCACCCCAAACCACTCCTGCTGAGGGCAGGCCTCTGCTAACAGGCACCTTTCCTGCAGGCTCCATGCGGTCTGTGGTCTGTGGCTCTTCCTGCCTGGCCCTTCCTGTCCTAATCTCTCCATCCGGGGCTCACCCAGGCTCTGCTGGCCTGCCCCTCCAGCCCCCGCCCTCAGCTTCTCAGAGGACCTGGAACTGACACCTTCACACCCAGTTTACCACCCTGAGACCCCAGGTCTCCTGGGCCCTGTACTGCAGGAGGGGCGGGGGGTGGGGTGGGGTGGGCACCCCACTCAGCAGTCACTCTGGGTGGTGCCCCACTTAAGGTGGTGTTTCCTGAGCACAGTGCCTATTGCTTAAACCACGATTGGAGCCACAGCTGCAGCTCAAGGTCACTGCGGGATGAACTTCAAACAGGGGTTCTCCCTGGAGTCCCCAACACTGTGGTTAAAGGGAAGGACCGTGAGGCAGCCTCAGCATGGCACATGGGTGACATGAGTGACACGTATGTATGTCCCCATGGGGGTCTGACCACACGGGCGCCCCCGGCCTGGCTGGTAGTGGTACCCACTCTAGGCCCCTGGCCCCAGCACCCCTGGCCACAGCACACAGCAGGAAAGCTGGGGACTTTCCTCCTGGGCAGAGGCCACGGCATTCCCAGGCCTTTGAAGCGGAAACTAGGCGGTGCTGGGGTTTCCAGCTCCCTCCCGGGAAGTCCCCTCAGCCACCGCCTGGTCACTGCCTGGCAGAGTCCAGCCCCACTCAGCCCAGGCCAAGCCCTCTGGTTGGCCAAGGTGGAAATGCCACACGGAGACACAGGAAAACCCTCCAAATGTCGCCAAACAGCCACAGCCCCTCCCTGGAGCCAACACCCAGGCACTCTCCCCACCCCCAGCCTTGGCTAACCGTGCGGTCCTCGCGCCCTCGCTGGCCACCTGCTCAGCGTCTCTCCTTCCTGCCCCACCCACTGCCACCACCCTGGCCTCACTCTGGGTCCGGACCCCTCCAGGGATGTTCTGAATAGTCACACAGGCTGGGGTATGGAGAGCTGACCCTGGTACCTTCAACCAGTTTTTCCAAAGACCCTGGATAGTCTGTCACCATCATCTTCTTAGGTTGTCGCCTCCTGGGGGGCAGGGACCACTCCTCATTGAGCCTCCCATGTCCTACACCCTCACACAGCTTTGTCATTTATTCCTCACAGTAACTCCTATGAGGAGTGCTACTGGCCCATTTTATAGGAGTGCAGACTGAGGTCAGAGACTTGAAGCAGTCAGTCCAAGGATACAAGGCACTGGTCAGGGTCAAAGTCTAGACCAAAGCCAAGACTCCACATCAGGGGTGCCCTAGAGGCTGGTGCTGGAGGGAAGGGGAGACCAGCCTCAGGACCACCAGGTGGCAGGTGTGGCTATTCCTGGGAGCCCCATCACCCTTGGCTCCTTAGAATAGACAGGCCTGGAGGGAGAGCCTGGTGCCTCCAGGAGACTGGTTCCTAGCCCTCTGACAGCCCGCTTCAGAGGAAGGCTACCCAGAGTGGGGCTGGGCATCAGTGCAGTCTAGGCTCCTCTCTGACACCCTCCTTGCTCCTCTGGTTGCCAGGCAACACTAAAAGCTTCAGCATGCATGAGAATTTGGGAGGCCCTTCCAGACTTCCCTCCCTCTCCCTTCCCTCATCCCCTGCTGCCTCTTTCAGACTGTTTACAGTAGAGGCTGTGCACTGTGTCCCCTGCCTGGGGGAAGCATTTACGGGAGGAGGCCCCCGAGGTGACCCAGAGTAGACCTGACGGCAGGGAACTGGTGCTCGCTGACAGACGGGCCACGCTGAGCTGGGCCTGCCATGCAGCCTCCCCTACACTCGGCGGGTGAACTGGGCTCACTCACTCTCCAAGCTGGACCCTGAGAGACTGAGCTGGGTGGAGCCCACATGGGCCTGGGGCGGAGAGTGCTGGGGGTCCCTACCGGGTGGGAGAGCTGCGGAGAGAGCAGGGCAGATATGGCGCGGCCCCCAGTGATGTGCGTCCAGCCAGCCCTGGGGCCCAGTTTACAGGTCACCTCCCTCTACAGAGGAGGTATCTGAAACCTGGGGAGGGGCGGAGGAGGCAGCCACTTGTGCCAGGCTGGGAGTGGCAGAACTGCCTTCCAACACAGGGCTGCACCCTGGCCGCTGTGTGCCTGTTAGGCTCTCCTGGAGGGGATCACGTGGGAGAGCAGCCCCCCTGGCTCTAGACGTGAGGAGGCGGCCCAGGCCTGCGCAGGCGTTTCGTGCTGGGGAGTCAGAGTCTGGGAGTGCAGACATCTGGGGGAGACATGAAGCAGAGACCAGAGCTCCAGCCTGGCAGCCCCCAGGCCAGACACTTTGAGGCATCTCTGGCCAGCGCCTCTGGTCATCTGGCATCCCCAGTACCTCCCACCTTTCCTGCCCTGAGGAGAACCCCAAACCACCAGGCCACCACAGGGCCCCCCCTTGTCAACAAGAGGCGACAGGGACTCAGGCCTCCCCAGGGGTGATGGACACCACCTGGCCTCACATGAGAAGCAAGGAGAATTGGCCCATCAACCCGCCTGGTGACTCAGGGAAACGGTTTCTGGGGGACTTGGGGATGGGTCCAGCCAGCCAGTGTGCCCTGACCCTGGGAAGCGCTGGGGTAGCCCCAGCCTGGCTGTCTGCCTCACAGATGAGGAAACTGAGGCTTGGGCACCACACTGCTTATCCTGGGCCCAGCCAGGCGGCAGGCCTTGGTTCTGGGCTAACTCTGGTGGCCCAGAGCGTGGCTCCCACTGCATTTGAGGAGCAGGAAGAGGGAAGGCGGGTCTGGTCACCTCACCCTGCCCAAGCAAGCAACCAGGGAAATTGCCTGTGGTACCACTTTATAGGCCAGCTCTAGCAGGGTGCTGTAGGCAAAGTCAGAAGCCAGACCTGCCAGGGGCGTGGTTGTGGGCCTCTGAGCCCAGCAGGGTGCCCACAGAGCCCAGTTGGTACCCCTGCAGCATCCCTTTTTCCTCTGTGGTCAACAGCACGGCCTGGAGCCAGCCTGCACCTCCTGGCCAGTCCTTAACCTCTTGGTTTCCTCACCTGAAAGATGGGGGTGAGAACGGCCCTGTGTGTCAGGACTAGATGAGTTCCCGTGCATGAGATGCTCACAAAGCCCGTACAGAGCATCCCCTGTGAGCAGCCATCGTAACCGTCACATCCTCTGCCCACACTACCACACGAGGACCCCATGAGCGTATCCGGTCCTGCCTCCCTGAACCCCAGCCCCACCCCCGTGCCCACAGCCCAGCTCTGCAACCTCTGGAGCAGGAGGGCAAGCTTGTCTCTGAGGTCCCCAGGCCATAGGCTTCCTCTGCACAGAAAAGGCTGTAGAGCTCACAGGTCTGGGCTCAAACTGTGGCATTCTGCTCCCAGACAGGAGGGGTGGGGGAGGGGGCAGGTGGCTTATCCGCAGGGAGGAAGGTGGAAGTCGGGAGGGGTGCAGTCCACAGTGGGGTCACCGGTAGGAGGTGGCCTGCTGGGGCAGAGCTGCAGGGTGTGGGGCAGACAGCGAGGGACAGAGGCTGGTCTTAGGAAGGACATGGCCTGAGCCAGAGCTCATGAAGACCCAGGCCAGGGCCTCTGGGCCTGAGCAGGACTTCGGCTCCTCTGCTGGGACCACAGACTGCTGGGATCAGGCCTGGGGAGTGGAACAGAGGGTTGAGCGAGGCTGAGGGAGCAGAGCAAGGGTGAGGCAGGGAGGCGGGACAGCAGGGAGGCGGGTGAGGGAGGTGTGGTGAAATGGAGACCACTGGAGGGGGCGTCGTGCGTGACAGGGGGAGGGGTGAAGAGGACAGTCTTGGTGGGCTGGAGCGCCACAGGCGTGACTGAACGGACCCTCCTCCACCGGGGACTCCCCCTGGGCTACGAAGGGTCCTGTCCCCCACCCTCCCTGGGCTGAGTCTCTGCTTGCATCTGCCCAGGATGAAAGCTTGGAGGCTCAGCCAGGCAGGTGAGACCCACCTCTGAACTCTCAGGGAACACCTGTCCTGGGGACATTTCTTCCACTCACCACCCCCTGCACTTAACAACGAAGGGCCCCCACTCTCCCCAGGCCTGGAGCAGGAAGGGGAGGGGCTGCGGCCTGAGCCCCGTGGGCACACAGAGGCCCCGGGTGTGCGGTCTCCCCAGTGACCTTCCTGGACCTTGTGGAGGGCTGTTTACTCCTGACAAAGACCTCCCACCCGCCAGGTCTGAGGCAGCCTTGGCCCACCGCCCAGTGGAAGGCAGGCAGCCAGGCTGTGGTCCCCATGGCCACCATGGGACCTGCCTTTCCCCCCGGCAAGGCAAATCCAGCACCACGTGGCCTGGGCTGCCAGGCCGCTGGTCATACTGGAGGACCTGCTGGGGGCGGGTTCCCGGGGCCTTGGCCCACAGCTGCCTGTGCAACCTCCCAGCCCAGGGGCCCCTGACCCAGGGTCTAGCGGGACCAGTCCTTCCTCCCCAGAGGCTATGGAGATTCTATACACTCTGTCTCCCTCCCGAAGCTTCAGAAACCAAATGAATACACTAAGGTCCCAGCAAAGCCCATGATAAACACATCAGTTTAACTTGTTATGTAATGACTAAATATCCCACCCTGTATTTTGGGGAGAGGGGGCCCCCAGGTTACACATTTGTTCCTAAAGGCTGAGGCTTGTGTTTTACCTGATGAGAGGGCCTGGGGCTCTGGGGACAGTCAGACAGGAAATGAGTGTCCTCTCTGATCCATACTGTTGTGTGAATTTTACTGGGTTTCCCAGCCTCTCTGAGCCTATTTTGTGTTTCTATAGAACTGGAGAAGGCTGCTATCCTTGGCATCTGTGAGAATGAAGAGATCTCACCCGAAAACATCCCCTTCCCTCTCAACCCACCACCTCTCTTACCCAAAGTCAGGGATCCTTGTCAAATGGTCAATTTAGAGAAAGTCTTTGCCAGGTAGGTACACCACATGCATGATCAGTCACGTCCAACTCTTTGCGACCCCATGGATGGTAGCCTGCCAGGCTCCTCTGTCCATGGAATTTCCTAGGCAAGAATACTGGAGTGGGTTGCCATTTCCTTCTCCAGGGGATCTTCCTGACCCAGGGATCGAACTCATGTCTCCTGCACCTCCTGCACTGGCAGGTGGGTTCTTTACCGCTGAGCCACCTGGGAATACTCCTGCCAGATACAATTCCTGCTAATGCAGTGACTCCCTGACCCAGACGCTGTCTTGCCCCAGGCAGGGAGAGAGACGCCAAGGAGAGACATCAGGCCCCCGCATGTCCTAGAAGCCCTTTCAAGCTCCTGAATGCCGATTACGGGAAGTCGGATTCATCTGTGCTCTGAGTAACTGGATCCAAGTGACACCCGAGTGATTGTCTGAGCTGAGTGTGGGGGGGTAACAGGCAGGAATGGCCTGGGAAGGCGCTCTCTCACGTCCTGGCCCTGGGCCAGCCACTAACCTCTCCCAGAGGCTTTAAGGTAAGGGCACGAACCACAGCCCCTGAGGGATCTCCAAGGGTGCAGTCGACCTGATCTGCCCCACGATTCTGCCCCATGACTCTGTGACTGATGCTGAGAGTTGGCCAAGACCAGGCTGTGAAAGCCCTCCTGGCAAGAAAGAGGCAAGAGGACTCCTAGGTGTAGATTCTGCTACTGGTGGATTCTTCTGGCCAGTGAAGTCAGAGACCCCCTGCTCACTGCCCATAATCCACACCAGCATCAGTCCATCCATACAGGGCCTCAGCAGACCCCAGGCATCACAGGACAGGGACAGAGCTCAGATCCCCACAAGCCAGCACGGATGGAGCAGGACGCTGAGCTGGGATCTAGACCACAGGAATCCCCGTGTTGGCCCCTCCCACAGGCCCCGCCCCCACAGACCCTGCCTTCCCTTAAGACCCAGGTCTGTGCCTCCAGGGGCCCTTCTTCATCACAAGTCCACACCTTCTTAAGCCCTTCACTGGGAAAACCCAGCTTCTGTATGTACTGTGTGGGTGCCATACCTCTCTTAGAGCTCCAGGGTGTCCTCCCAGCTGGGAGCCCTGAAGTGTCATGAGGCTGTCACTGTCTGATGCTCTCTAATGTGCTCAACCATGCGAAGAAGCCGCTTTGGTTTCGATAGACGCTGGGCCTGTCAAGGCCTTCAGCTTCCCTCTCACCCTCTCTCCTAATGCACAGACAGCTCATATCCCTGGATTGAGAGCTGAGACGACCCAGGCTGGTCTCCCTCCACAAAGCCTCTTCACAAGCTTCTCAAATGTGCGCTCATTTCTGTTCCAATAAGATCTAGCATTCAGGGAGAAAAAAGCCTCACCCGCTATAAGACTGCCCCTCAATATATCAGGACTGATGAGAAAACCAGGTTGGGTCAACCACCCCCATGGGTGTGATGTCACACTAGGAAACAGTCGCAGTGACAACCACAGTAAATACTAGCACAGTTAACAAGGCTAAGTTCTACCAGATAAAGGAATCCTACAGTAAATACAGGGCTGTATTTTCAAGACATAACTTGAAAAAAAAAAATGGTAAAGGCAACTTGGTCAGGTGAGGGTGCTGAGTTTTAGAACAAGCACAAATTGCAGAAATCAGAGGAACTATGTGTTGGTAAAGGAAAGAATTTAACACTTATATTCCTTTTTTTAATGAAATTATTTCAGGGAATCCAAATAGCCCTGGTTGATGAAGGAACGTTTTTTAGAGAATTCCACTAATGCTTTCAGACGGAACAATTAGATAGGTGCCATGTTGCATCCCTGGATGCCATGCTTGACTCAGACGGTGGTCATCAATGGCTCAAACAATCAGGATGGACAAAGAGATGCCAGGGCATGAGGGTATCTCCCCCTATGTCCCCCACGTTCACGACCACTGCAACCAGACCTGACGTGATAGACTCCTGCCACAATGCCAGGCAAAGGGCAACACCATGAAGCATTCTTGCCCAGATAACATAAACCCCCAAAAAATGAAGCTGTTTGAGCTACATCCTAGTTTAGAGGAAATGCTAGGACTGGAGGAACTAGTTAAATGACACCAAGAGGAAGCAGACAAGTCTTGAAAACAGGACACTATAGAGAACTCAAGAAGATTATGCAACAACCCAACAGCTTTTAAAAACAGTGGTGGGGGAAATAAGCTGCTTTAGATTAAAGAGGCTTTAAGGACAATACAAACCAAATGCCACATATGGATTTAATTTGGTAACCAATTTTACAAACCAACTGCAAAAAGGCATTTTCAAGACAATTAAGGAAAATGGCATGTGTACTGGGTGTTAGATGATAGCAAGAAATTGCTGTTAATTTTGTTAAGTGTGCTAATAACCATGTGGTTTTGTTTGCAAATGGCCTTGTTTGTTTTACAGATCCATACCAGAGTATATAGGGGCAAATTACTGAGCTTGGGGATTGATTTAAATACTTCAATCAAAAGGAAAAAGAAAAACAGGAGACAAAAAGAAAGAAAAATGAATTTAAGTGAAGCAAGTGGGTAAAATCTTAACTACTGAGTCTGGGTGATAAGAATATGAGGGTTCATGACTATTCTCTTTACCGTCCATGGCATTTGAAAATTTGCATAATAACAGTTAAATTTAAAACACGATATCAGCCCATGAATATACAGTCAGAGCAATGAAGCCAATGAGAAAGTCTAGAAATAACCCCAAACACATGGCAGCTCAATATATGATAAAGGTGATATTTCAAATCAGTGGGGAAAAAAGCAATTATAAGTGGCATTGGACAAATGGATGACCATCTGGAAAAAAATTAAGTTGGAGTCCAGCAGATGGATCAAACATTCACACTTGAAAAAAAAATGAAACCATAAGTTGAGAACATACGAGAATTTCTTTGTACTCTCACAGAAGAGAAGGTCTTTCTGTTCATTTGAATCCCACGAAAGTACTGATAGGCAACTATTTTTGCCTACAGAAGTAGTAATTTCACAAAAATTCGTGTATGTTACAAAACCCCAAAACCATTTTTAAAAATGATGGTTCTGGTTGCATACATTTTTAAAATTTTGCATGGCAAAAATCATAACAAAATGAAAATACAGATAAATTGGGGAAAAGATTTGCAACTCATACTCCAAAGTATCAGTTGCCTCAATATATAGAGAACTTCTGTGAATCGATAAGAAAAATGCCATCAACCCAACATAAATACTATGTTAATAATTCATCAAAAAGAGAATACAGGTGGATCTTAAACATACAAAAATATCCTCAATCTCATTCATAGTAAGAGAAATTCTAAATAAAATTGCAACAAGATACCATTTCTCACCTATCAGATTGGCCAAGATAAGATAGAAAAACAGAGGCTCACATAAATTACCAACAGGGGTATAACCAAGTATGGCCATGGAGGACAGTTGGGCAAAGTCTATCAAGATTATAAATGCACCTCCATTTCACCCTGCTATTTTATTTCTAGGGATTTATCCTACAAATATGCTCACACTTGAGCAAAAGTATACACGTGTAAGGGTCCTCATTGCAGCACTGCTTAGAAAAGGAGAGTGGACACAGACTGTATGTCCACTTTTCAGTCCCTGGATGAACGAGTTATCATGCGTGCATGCTCAGTCGCTTCAGTCGTGTCCGACTCTTTGTGAACCTGTGGACCATAGCCCGCCAGGCTTCTCTGTCCATGAGATTCTCAAGGCAAGAATACTGGAGTGGATTGCCATGCCCTCCTTCAGGAGATATTCCCAACCCATGGATAGAACGCGCATCTGCCTGTATTGCAGGTGGATTCTTTACCCTCTGAGTTAGCTGGGAAGTCCTGAGTTATACATACATCCATTGTGGGAACACCACATGTGTGCCAAAAGCAGCAAGGCCACTCTACACACACTGAGACAGGAGCTCCAAGATGCTCCAGGGAGAGAAGCCAAGCCAGGCACAGCTCCATCACCATCACGTGCCTGATGGAAACTAATGCACTGCCAGTGTGTGGGGACCAGAAATATGAGGTAGATACTCAGGAAACAGATAGAAACAGAGCTTCAGCTGGGAGGAGCCAACAGGTGGCCTGGGACGGAAGGAGACATACTCCTGGACACTTTTTTTACTTTTTTTTTTTTTGACCATGTGGCATGCAGGATCTTAGTTCCCTAACCAGGGATGGAACTAGTCCCGCCAGCAGTGGAAGCGCTGAGGGAATTCCCCCCTTTTTACTTTTTGAATGCTATTAAAATAAAAACAATACTGGGGTTTCTACATTGAGGAGGGGGAAGGGAATCCTAAGGAAAGAAGAGCTGGGGAGGGCCCCACCCAGGGAGGGCCCCACCCACACGACCACATGCCCACACACCAGCCATGCTTCTCTCAGCTTCCCAGAGCACCTCAAACTCAATATGACCCCATTGATCTCAGCCTCTTCCCCCAGGCAGGCCCCCTGAGCAAGGCCCACCACCAGGCTCTCTCCTGGAGGAGGTACAGCTCTATCCACGTGGGGCTGGAACACAGCTGGTGTGGCAGGTCAGCTGACCCTCTGCCAGAGCCATCCACACGTGAACATAGCTGAGCCATGGAGGTGGCATGAGACCCCAGTCAAAGCCACAACTCCCGTGGCTCACCCCAGGGTGACCTGTCATAAGTGGCAACAGTCACTGACTGCCCCAGACTGTATCCCCCCACTGACTTGGCATTCCCAGATGTGCCAGTATGTGTCCATCTTGGGGCCTGGGACTAGCTGCACCCTCTGCAGGGGCACTCTCCGTCTCCCTTCTGATGTCTGTGTCAGAAGCTTTCTCGATCTCTTTTCTTACTTTAATAAAACTCTGCTACACAAATGTGCTTGAGTGATCAAGCCTGGTCCCTGGTCCCGAAGCTAAATCTTCTTCATAAATCACAAATCCTACATTGTTCACCATAAGCTATCATCTTGGGGGCTCGTTTGGGATCTTTAGGACAAGGTAAGAACACTCAGAGCTCTAGCCTCTCTGCCTTCTCAGTATACACATTTTCTGCTTTACTTTACTAACTTCTACAGTGTGCTTGTGTGAATGGATGACACGCCCTGTGCAAGCAAGTGATGAGCCCTGCTCTGCAGTTTCGCGGTGCCTCGTAATGACTGAAGGCAGCCCCCAAAAGGGGAGCCTTATCGGGGTTTCAACTGACCTGCCAATGCCAAGAGACACCCAACATCCTTGCGAGGGGAGCGGCCAGAGATGAGCAAAGTGCGCGGACCAAACTTTCCTTTCTCGGTCACCTTTTCCTGGTCTCTTTGACCATTTGGTAATTGCGTAGGGAATTAGAACTACCAACATAATCTGTCAGATCATAGACTTTCAAGGGACTTGTGATCCATGCTGTTACTATGTACTTTTACTTACACTCCCCAAGTATGAGGGGCTTCCCTCATAGCTCAGTCGGTAAAAAATCTGCCTGTAATGCAGGAGACCTGGGTTCTATTCCCAGGTTGGGAAGATCCCTGGAGAAGAAAATGGCAACCCACTCCAGTATTCTTGCCTAGAGAATCCCCATGGACATAGGAGCCTGGAAGGCTATAGTCCATGGGGTCACAAGAGTCGGACACGACTTAGGGACTAAACCACCACCACCGCCTGCAGGGAGCCCCCTCTCTCCCAATGTCCATGCAGCTTCCTCCTCTCTCTTTCCAGTGAGACTGTCCTAGTCCTCTGTTCTGATCGGAAGCCTCCGGGCGCTTCCTCTCCCTCCCCCTCTCCCTCACTGATTTCTGATTCCCTGTTCTGCCTTTCTCTAGCTGTTTTCAGACTGGGATAGCGTCTCCACTCCCCAAGCCTGGGCTGGGCCTGGCGCACAGGTCCTTTGCACACACCCTCATGGATGGGAGGAAGATGGACGGGCATCCACCAGGTACTTCCAGTTCTTCAATGGCTCTGCCAAAGCCCATCTCAGAAAGAGGTGAGGATGGGCAGCACCTCAGACTATGGGTCTCTTTTGGCCCGCAGTGTGGTGAGGAGTACAGGCCTAGGTCCATACCCTGGACTGGCCACTTCTCAGCTGGGCAAGGTTCTCAACCCCTTGGAGACTTGTTGCTACAAGGGTAACCATTTTCATGGCCACCTGGGGCCCGCTTGCGTCTGACCACCCCTCCACATCCACCCCCCCACATGGGCACCTGGGCCCCACTCCTCTGTGCCCAGTCTCCACCTTTGTCGATTTGGCCTGCCGATCCACCCAGCACCAGTGTCCTGTGAAGCACACTCTTCCCGCCTCGCTCATCCCCACCATGAGAGCACCGAGCACTGGGCAATGACAGCTTCCAGAGTCCAGGGCCCCCTCCCACCCTGGAGCAGGCCTGGAACAGACACGTTATCATTCTCCAGCGCCAGCCCTGTTGACTATCTCATTAGGCTGTGCTTATAGTTTTTAATCCCTGCAGTAAAATGTCTGATGGAAACTGGTTTCATCCTCACTGGGTTCCCACAGAGGGCAGGTGACCCTGCTCCAGTTTTCCCAGCTGGCCTGGGGGACCGGGTGCTCCCTTGGGGCTGACAGACTCACAATGCCACAACCACCCTCCTCCTACCACCCAGGGCCTGGCCAACTGGGCAGTTGGCACTTCTAGCCAAGGTGCATGGCTGCAGCCTGGGGCCAGGACATGCGGGCCTCCAACATCAGAGCTGCAGAGGCTCAGGTTTGCAGCGGTCATCTATGGGGGACATTTACAGCCCCTGGCGAAAGCCACACAGCACAGGTGAGCTCAGGGCTGCCGGTGGTGGTGGTGGGGGGGTGTGCACAGGAGCACTGACAGAGGCCAGTCCTCCCCTGAGCCCCTCGGGGACCTGAGCTCTGAAAACTGTTTGAGTCAACCTGTTAATGAACGATGGGAAAACAGACGAACGATTTAGTTCAGTTCAACTCAGGGTCACCTGAGTATGTGGGTGTGGGGGTGTGTAACCCTAAGGTGGGGTTACACGGTGCCTGCATGGGTGAAGGCACTTCCAAACAAGTCTGTCTTATCAGGAGGCCTGAGGTGAAAGGCAAGGGCAGGTAAAAACAGGCTCCTAAAAATAACGAAGTAATGCATTTGTAGCAACATGGATGGACCTATAGTCATACTGCATGAAGTCAGACAGAGAAAGACAAATATCACATGATATTGCTTATATGTGGAATCTAAAAAAAATGGTACAAATGAACCTACTTACAAATCAGAAATCAAGCCACAGATGTAGAGAACAAACTCATGGTTACCAAAGGGGGAAGAGGGGTAAATTGGAAGACTGGGATTGACAGAAACGGTGACAGACTTTATTTTCTTGGGCTCCAAAATCACTGCAAATGGCTTCCTCCCCTCCAGGGGTGGCCGTGGCCAGAGTATGTGCTTTAAAGAAGCCTTGGTCTCAGGGCTTCCCTGGTGGTCCAGTGGCTAAGACTCCTCACTCCCAACGCAGGCCTGGGTGTGATCCCTGGTCAGGAAACTTAATCCCACATGCAGGAACTGAGAGTTCACACGCCATAACCAAAGATCCACATGTCTCAAGGAAGATGGAAGATTCCACATGCTGCAACTAGGACCCTGCGCAGCCAAATAAATATTCTTCAAAAGCTGTGTCTGTGTACTGGGAGCAGGGCAGCTCCCCCAGACCCAGCCTGACCTGATTACATGGAGAAGCCAAGGGATACTGAATTCTCCCCTAGGCACCCCTGCAGTCTCAGGAGGCCTGCCCACTGCTCTGGCCCCTTTCCCAGCAGCCATGGTAGAGGAAGAGGGACCTGGACACGGATGTAGGCTCTCCAGACAAGGTCAGCTGGTGACATCAGCAGTGCCACAAAGGCTGCGTCCAACAAGTGTCCCTCATAATGTTTCTATCATTTAATTTCATTGTCATCTCATTTCCATTATGATTGCTTCTTGGATTCACTAAGTCTTTATACATGTATTTTAAATTTTCCAAATACCTAGACTCTGTTTTTTTTATTAATTTCTATCAGAACTGCATTGTAGGCAGAAAACACAGTCTGAATCACAGGGTGTCTCTGATACTCCTTGCGGTGTTTTGACGGCCGGTTGGCAGGCAATTTCCATGAACATTTCCATCATTGACTGCCTGGTTCTGCAAGCAGCCTGGAGCTCCTGAGCCCTGCACCCTGGGGGCCGTCCAGGTGCTGTGGGAGGCTCCAGGCTCCGCCCTACGTGACACGCCCATTTCGGAAGTGATTCTGTCTGCCCTTGCCTTTCCCACAGGAACAGCTCGGACCCTGGCCCACCCTGCTCACTGTCAACCGTCCCTCCATCGTCCCGGAGAACCCCCTGACCCAGCAGTGAGGGGCCAGGGCCCAGGCGCTCGCTCACAGGTCACCACAGCAGGGAACACTGACAGAAACACTCAGACTTGCCTTGGTCGGGGCGGGCTCCCAGGCTTGAGGAGGGAGGGGTGCCGGGCATGGAGGGCTCTTCCTGCGGTGGGGCTGAGCAGGGAGTGGAGACCTGGGCGGTGTAGACAGGACGTGTGCTCTTCCAGGAGCAGCCCTGATGTCTTCCTGCTCCTGGCCTCATCTGCCCAGTGGGGGCCACCCACTGCTAATAACCACAGTGAAACGAATAATTGACGGAACCTCCTGCCTGCTCAGAGTGATTAACTCAGGAAAGCTGAGGAAGCTCTCCTCAGAACTCCACGAGCTCCTCCCCTATGAGCCTCTAATCCCATCCAACCCTAATCCACCCAGCCTTGTCCCTGAGCTGGTCCACGTGGCCAGCTCTTGCCTTCCTTCACTCTCACTCCACTCTAGGGGCAGAGACTTGGACCCCAGAGCCTATGGTCCCCCGTCAGCTTGGCCAGGGCTGCCCCTCATTTAATCAAAGCCCTAACCTCAGAGCAGTAACGGAATCTGGACAGGGCTTGTTCAGAGTCCACAACTGAAACGGGCTTGGGCACAGAACCAGTCTTCAGGAAAGTCCTGGGCAAGAGAAGTCTGGGCCTCTGAGCCTGAGTTTCCACAAAGGCTCCTCACCCTGGGAGGTGTCTGGTGCCAGGGCACAGCCTGCACCTACCCCCCCAACTCAGAGGCCTCCCTGGGCCTGCCCCGAGAGCCAGCTGTGGCTGAAATACAAGCCACACCCAGACGGGATAGAGGGTTCATGACAGTCACCTGGGGAGGGTCTGGGTACCAGAGGCCCAGCAGAGGGGTACATGCGACTTGGGCAGCCTTGGTGGGGGTTGGGGAAACAGGCTCTGCTAATGAACCCGTCAGAACGTACATCCTCGCCCAGCCCCCTCAGTTTCTGGGTGAGCCAGCCTCCTCCACGGAAGCCACTCTTTGTTAACAGCGTTGCCATAACAACCAGATCCAGGGAGAACTCTCTCTTCAAGGTAGAGTCTGAGGGTGACACTTGGAGAAACGGAAGTGGTGGTGACAACAGGCGAGGGCCTGGCCTCCCAGCCCCACCCCTACTATTCCTTCTTGAACAGGGATCTGGATCCTCAGAGACGCCTTCCTCTTGCCATTCCTGGAGTTTGTGGGTCTGCTCCCCTCTCGCCTCCCTGAAAGGGGAAGCAAGATGGCCGAGGCTGGGGGGCAGGTGCCCCCCCACCCCCAACACACAAGTTCCCAAACACAGATCCACACTTCTCTACCCCGCCACGCACAGCAGCTCACAGATTTTCACACACATCCTGCGAATGTCTGCTGAGTCCTCCAGCACAGCCACCCTCTCATAGCTGGTGGTCCAACTGGGGCCAACAGGCCAGGTATAGACTTGACCCCGAGGGATCACAGCCTGACAATTACACCCACGTGCCCAGGGCACCCTCAGGGCGCACCTGTGCAGGAAGGCACCCTGAGGAAGGCTGGGAGCTGACTAGGTGGGGAGAGCAGGTCTGCATGGAGCATAAGTCTCAGCATCTTTACAAAGGGAAGGTTAAAAAGGTCACCTGGCTGTGCCGTGGGGCAGGCACTACAGGGGCAGGAGGCTGCTGGGCTGTCCAGGCCAGGGGAGGGCAGCCCAGCCCCAGGAGATGGCAGAGGGGAGAGGGAGAGGGAGGGGTGGAAGAGAGGTCAGGGGTGAGGGCAAACCAGCTGAACACTCAATGAATGCCAGGGTTGACCTGGCAGAGGTCCAAGAGAGACAGACCCTGGCTGTCCCACCTGCTCAGAGAGGGGACCGGGCAAGGGAGGATTAGGGGTGCCGTGACAGTGGACAGGCTGCCCGTGGTCACCTGGGAGGCAGCAGGCAGGTCTGGGTTTGAATGCTGCCCGGAAGAGCTGGGGTCGGATCAGTACCAAGGAGGAAACGGAAGCCAGGGTTGAGGAAGAGAAAGTGGAGGCCCAGTTCCCGAGGAAGGGGGACACCGAGTACCCCAGGAGAGGAGGGGGGACCCGCAGAGCCCAGAGGACCACAGCCTGGGAGCAGGGCTGGAGACGTCCTGGGGCCTCTGGAGCCTGTTTCCCAGGAGTGGGGGGCACACAGATGGGAGTGGGCCAGGTTGTGTGGGAGGTGATGGTGTGCGGTGAGCAAGCAGAGAATACACTTCACAGTCAGCCCCGTGCAGGGGAGAGAGCAGGGTGCAAAAGAGCCAGAGGGGGAGACAGCTGAGGAAGGTTGCTGTGTTGAAACTGGGAGAAGCAGTAGGCAAGTGGCTTCACCTCTGAGGCATGTCAACTAGGGCAGCAGCACCGCACCTGGGAGGAGCCGGGGTGGGAGGAGCTGGATAAGCCAATTAAAGCGCCCCCTGAGTTCTCAAGGCTACACCTACCGGGTCAGCTCCCTGGCTGGGGGTCTCAGCACGTGTGTCCCCCAGGAGAAATGGGGGCCTCTCCTCTGTAGAGCTAGGACACTTACCAAGGCCCAGGCCCCTCCTCCCTGAGCTGGCACTCGCCCACTGCTCCCCAAACTCACCCTGCAGTGCGGAGAACCCAGAGCCGCTCAGAAGGGACACCAGGGACCCCGAGCTCCCGCCACCACCCAGGGCAGCACAGGCCCTCCCGAGCCAGTGCACCAACCCTGAGGAGCTGCCCTGTCAAGTGAGCTGGGGAGAAGCGTCCAGGGCAGGACCCCTGGGTGTTGCCCTGAATCCTGCCCCAAGGCCCCTGTGGGGCTCTGAGGAAATGCTTCGCACACAAGTGTTCAGACACAGGAAGCCATTTCTGTCCACCCTGAGGCAGGGTCAGTGCCAGGCAGCACTCACACCCCTGCCCTTCCCTGGCCCTGCAGGCATCGGTGTGACCCTAACACCGCCATACCAGACACCTGTCACCTTTCCACAGGCCTGAGCCCCGTCCCAGGAGGTGAGTCCTTGAGGCCTTCCCTGCCCCAGGGTGACCGCCACTCCTCCACTCCTGGCCCCCGGCCCGCCCATACTCGGTGCCGGCCAGAACATGAGGCTGTCGACTCTCCCTTCCATGGTTCCCGCCATGCTGACGTCTGCTGACCTTCCCAGAGCTTACTTCGGGGTTGTGAGACTGGGACTTCCCAGTGTCCCCACTGCAGGGACATTCTGAATGGATCCACAGCGGCCAGTTCACTCTGCCCAGGGCATCCTTGTGTTCACTCTCTGACACACACACACACAGAGCCCCAGGCTCTGTGCCCAGAAAGAGGTGAGAAACACACTTAGTCTTAAAAGAGGGCAGTGTCCTCCCCGACCCCAGCAGATCAGGGGCCCTGACCTGCGGCCAGTGGGTGTCAGAGGCCATCCTTCCCTCCTGTGACCAAGGGCCCAGGAGCTTCCCACCGAAGCAGCCCTGTGACTCCAGGCCTCTCTCTACCCACCCCCTCCCCTCCCTCTGTGCTCCTTGCCTCCCCGGATTCAGCTGGAAGCCGCGTTGCTAAGTAAACACACATCTCAGGAGGGAGGTGGGCAGGCGAGGGCAAAGGGATGAGCGGCAGCCTGCAGTGGGTGGGAGCTCCACGAGGCAGATTTCTGCTCAGCATTTGGAGGCTCTGAGAGAAAAAACAGCCAGTGCGGACCAGGGCTAAAGCAAGCAGATGGCCTCCGAGAGGAGAGGGAGGGAGGAGGCGGCCCAGCAGGGGGCAGTAGGAGGGCCGGCCCGGCCCGGGAGCCACACTTAGCCAAGACCACCTGGACAGGCCTCGCCTGCTTCTCTGTCCCTCTCCCCCACTGTGGCCTGGCACCTACCCCCAGCAAGTCCTGTGGGGCGGCCCGGGGCCCCTCTTCTGGGGTAGGGTCATGCAGAGAGGTGCAGCCTACACTCGCCCACCCCGGTCCCAGCTTCGCCTCCTAGCCCTGCACCTTCACTTGGTCTATTTGACCAACTTAGCTTTGAAACATATGGCTTCAGAACAGGGTTCTGCGGTTAAAAAAACAAATATTAACCAAAGCTATTCCAGTCCCACCCATTAGGCCTAGTATCCCAGATAAGGAGACAGGTAGGCTTCAGGGGTGCTCAGGCAGCACCCCAGCCTCCAACGGATCTCCTCTGGAGGACCCGGGAGATGGACTGGTGGGTCTGTTCCTGACCTGGCTGGCTGCAGGGGATGCCCTCCCCCATCAGCCTGAGCCCAGCAGCCTCACTCAGGCTGACCCAGCACAGATGCTGGTGGTGCTGGTATTTCTCCCTCCCCCGCCTTCCTACGGCTCCTCTCCCTGTCCTCCTCCTCTCCATCCTCTTCTTCCCCCTCCCCCTCCTCCTGCTCCTCCTCCTCCTCAGCCTGCAGTTGCTAAGTTACACCAAAAAACCCCTCTGCTCTGTATGAACTGTTCCATTTCCACGATTTGCCAGGTGGAAGGGAGCCATCAGGCTGGCAGTTCGAGGATGTCTCCCAGAGAAAAACAAACTTGTTGGCTGGCTCTCCGGCCCCCATGGCATACCTGGGGACACCTGTTTATGCTCCCCAACCCAGGAGCCATGTGCTGGAGCACACAGCTGCCCTCGGAAGGGTGTTAGCCTGTGGGTCCACACTGCTTACTCTTCTCAGGGGCAGGGTTTGCAGATTCTGTTGCCACCCCCACCCAGGCCCATGACTCCAGAGAGCTGCTGGTCACTATGATACATGTCCCTACGAATGAAGGCAGGAGGGGAGAAAACCTACCCTTGTGCCCCCAGCCAAGGCCCTCCACTTGCCCCCACTCTGAATCCCCTCCTCTTATTCTGGGCCAGTGCAAAGTGTCCCCAGATGTAAGGGACTTGTCCTCAGAAGTCGCTGAAACCACAGTGTCATTCTACAGACAAGGAAACTGAGTCTCGAAGGAGCCTGCAGCCTGCCCACAGCTCCAAAGTCAAGACCCATGGCCTCCCAACTGCACGCAAGAGCTACTGCTTTGCTCTCTACGCCTCCTACCTGGGCAGGGAAGGGCCTGGACTCAGGCTAGGCTGCGAAAGACTATGTCCAGAGGGGGTGGGAGACCCCTGAGGGGCAGAACAGACCACCGCCTCTTCGAGGTCCCCCAGCACGCCAAGCTCACTCTGCAGATCCTGGGCTCCCAGGGCAGGTGGCCATCGGAGCCCTTCCATTGGTCTGGAGGGTGGGGGCAGTATGAGAGCAGTGGAGAGGCTGAACCTGATGGGGCTCCCAGTTCTAAGCAGGGAAGGAGGGTGTCCCAGCCCCCACCACATCTCAGCCCCAGGTGGCTCCCAAGAAGTAGGCGGCCTCTCTGTAACTGTCCACCAGCTCCAGCGCTCTCAAGCAGCTAGAGATGAGGGTGCAAGGGGCCTGCTGCTGTGTCTCTCCGTAGACAGCAGTGCCCCCCACCCCCACCCCACAGGCGCAGATCAGAAGTGGCTGCACCTGCCCCAGACTCGTTTCCAGCAGGGAGGGCGTGGGGCAAAGAGAGCGCGGTCCTTCAAATGACCCTTGCCCACGGTGCAGAGAGGGGCATCTCGCCCTGGCCAGCTCTCCTCAAAGGCTGCGCTCACGCCCCAATTCCTCGCCAAACAGCAAGGGCGTGAGATGCCACCGCGGGGCCCAGAATGCAGACAAGCAAATGGAAACTTCCAACTGCGCAGCCCCAGCTCCTCAGATTTCCCAGCCCCCTCCTCCACGCCAGGCCCGGGGCAGAGGACCCGTGCCAGGGAACCCACGCCAGCCTGACAAGTGCGCTCCAGCCACGCCCAGGCGGAGACCGCCCGGTGCCCAGCAGGGGCTGGGAAATGGGGGGTCCTGGCGCTGTCCAGCCCCTGGCGGAGTTCTGGGGAACTCCGTACTGGACTCCCGCACGCCCTTCTCCACGCGTCTCTCGACCCGTGCCGGGAGCCCGCGCCCCGGCCCCACGACGGCCGCGCCGGGCGGGACCCTGGACCCGCGTACGCCCCGCCCTGCCCGCGCGGGCGACCGGAGGGGACGGGCCGCAGGAGAGAGGGAGGGACGGAGGGACTGAAGATCGGGCGGCCGCTGCCTACCTCGGTCCGGGCCAGCGTAGCTCCCGCGCAGCCCTCGCGCCGCAGTCGGGCCCCAAGCAGCGCGCGGCCGGCGCCGGCGGCGGCTCATGCTCGGCACTCGGGCCCGCGGCACCCGCCCACCCGCGGCCGCCCCCGCGCTGCGCCAGCTGCGGGCAGAGAGGCTCCCTCCGCAGCCGGCGCCTGGGAGCGCGAGCGAGCGAGCGCGGAGCGAGCACGGAACGGGCACGGAGCGGGCACGGAGCGGGCGGGCGCGAGAGCGCGGGGAGCGGGAGGGCGCGGGGCGAGGATGCGGGGCGGGCGCCGAGAGAGGGAGGGCGCAGGGTGCGGAATGGTGTGGGATGCGCGAGTGGAGAGCGAAAGTGTGGGACGAAGGTGCAAGGAGAGGTAGGGCGCGTGTCCAGGGCGCGGGGCGGCAGGCGGGGGCAGGGGTTTGGGGGCTAAGAGGGAGGGCGCAGGGAGAGACAGGGCCAGCCTTTCATTTTAAAAAGGACAAGGCAACAAACACCCCGAAAGGTGATGTGGCCGCCTCAGGTAAAAGACCCTTTGGAAATTCTCGCAGAGCTGCCACAATTTTTATCATCGGCATCTGACAGTCAAAGCGCTTCCGTGGGCAAATCTGGCCCCTTTGGTTATTCCAACCATCACAACCATCCTGTGTGGTTGGTGTTGGTTTTGTTGCCATTGGGCAGATGAGGAAACAAATATACGGTCAGGGAAGTGCAGTGACCCAGCAGCATCTCAGAACTGATAAGTGGCAGAACCAGAGTCCAAAATCATCTTGAGATTCCATAGTCCCCATTTTTCCAAAACCACTAAGAGGTCGATCCAGGTCTTCTGGCTCCCAGAGGAGCCTCCTGTCTCTCTCTCTGAAGAGATATCCCTGTTCTCTAACAATAAGGTGGGGGGCAGGGGCAAGGGTCAGGAGTGACTCAGGCTCAGGTGACTATGGAACAGGTCTGGTGCCCCATCACACCCCTTGGGGAAGCTGAGGACCTTTTTTTACTCATTCATTCAATACATGTTTATTGAGCACCTACTGTGCCATTCTGGGCTCTGGGGTACAGGTGTGAATGTCCCTGTCTGGTTGAAGTCTGCATTTTTGAGGGAAGTAGGCAATAAATAAAAACACAAGTAAATATTCCATATGTCATGATGCAGATGATCTGGAAAAAAAGCATGGTGAGGAGAGGGCAATTATAGGTTTATTTTACTTTGACTTTGGTCAAGGAAGTCTTCACTGAAAGGGTGGTGTTAGAGCAAAGATTTGACTTAGGCAAAGCATGCTGAATCTGAAAAATGAAGATGTGACACAAAGGGAACAAGAAGGGCAAAGACCCTGAAATGAGAGTATGCCTTGGATGTGTGCAAGCAATAAGAAGGAGGTCAGAGTGATATGAAAGTGAGTGACAGTGTGGTGATGATGAGATTCCAGGGGGTGCCAGGGTGACCAGATCAGGAAGAGGCTGGTGAGTTGGCCATCAGCCCACTGTAGCTTTGACTCAGAGGGAGCTACATAGCTGGTGGAGGGTTTTGCACAGTTGATGCTATGGTCTGACTTTTTTTCAACAAAAACATGATTATGGAAAATTGCATTTTCAAAAGTAGGTCCTAAGAAGGTATAATAAGCCCAATGTTGGGCTTCAATAATCATCAATATGTGGCCAACTTTGCTCCATCTGTGCCCTCACCCACTATTCCCTATATTAATTAAGTGAACACCGACAGCTTTCTCTATAACATATATATTATACATAGACAATAGTACATAAATCATGAATTTGTGCTTGATAGATTTTCAGTGAGGGTACTAATAACCATCTGTATCTTGATTTTTATTGTGGAAAGGTTTTAAATTACAGAATCATTTTCTTTGATAGAGGACCATGCAGATTATCCACTTCTGTATCACTCTGGTAAACTGTGTTTTTGAAATATTTTTCCATTTTGTCTAAATTTTCAGATTTACTGACATGTTATTCATAACATCCTCATATTATCCCTCAGATGTCTGTAGAATCTGTAGTGATGTCCCACTTTTCATTCTGATATTGGGGCTCTTGGTGTTTTTCTTGATCAGTCTTGCTGGAATTTTGTCAATTTTATCATTTTTTTTTCCAGAGAAGCAACTTTCTGCTTCATTGAGTTTTTTGTCTATTGTGTCTTCTATTTCATTGATCTCTGTCCTTAGTTTATCATGTCTATATTTCTACTTTTAGAGGGATATTTATTGTCCTTTTGTTTGTTTCTTAAGTTGGAAGCTAGGCTCATTTTCAAACTTATTTTTGACTAGGTACATTTAAGTTATAATTTTTTTTTTAGGCACTGCTTTATTGTCTCTCACAAGTTTTAAGTGTATTTTAAAATTATCATTTAGCTCAAAATATTTAAATTTCCATTTTGATTTTTCTCTTGGCCTATGAGTTATGTATTAATAGAAGAGTGTTACTTAGTTTCCAAGTATTAGGGGATTTTCTAGTTATCTTCCTGTTATTGAGTTTCAAATTAATTATACAAAAGGCAGAGACTCTGAATTACTTCAATTATATGAAATCTGCTTATACATTCTTTATGACCCAGAATATGTTCTATTTTGGTAAATGTCCCATATGCCTTTGAAAAGAATGAAAATCCTGTGTGTAACAGTTAGGTCGGGTTGATTAGTCAAGTCCAAATCTATATTGCCACTGAACTCGATCTTGTATTCTGTCAGTTCCTGGGACAAACTGGAAACAACCCAAAAGTCCTTCAATGAGTACACATCCACAGAGTGGAAAACTACTCAGCAACAACATGAATGATTCTCAAAAGCATTATGCTGAGTGAAAGAAGCCAAACTCAAAGGAATCCAAACAGAATGATTCCATGTATATGACATTTATATGACATTCTAGAAAAGGCAAAACTCCAAGAGATGGAGAACAGATCGGTGGTCCCCAGGAGTTGGTAGGGTGGGGGCAGAGGAGGGTTGACTACAGCCTGGGTAAAATTTTAGGAACCATGGAGCATATCTGTATCTTGATTTGTGGTAATGATCACATGACTTTCTGCATTGTCAAGACTTAAAGTAACTGAACACCAAAAAGAGTGAGTTTTACTGTATGTAAATTAATTTTTTTTTAATTTCCAGTATAATTACGGGCCTCTGTGACTACTTTGTCATCTCTTTTTCTTGAAATGTTGTTCATAAATTTGTGACTCTTCCTTTTTGCTGTATCCATTATTATGGGGGGGGGGGAATCAGGATGATCCATTACTGCCAGTGAACATGGCCACTGTTGCCACAAAGATGAAGTCTGAAGGATGCACAGGGTAAGTGGAGGGAGAGGTTAAAAGGCTGTTGCAATAGTTAGATGACGGATGATGGTGACAGACCAGGATACCTACTGGAGCTAATAGGGCCAATGGTGCTAAACGTTTGCGACTGGACATGTACAGCAGATGGAGCCAGAAGTGCCTGGGTCAGAGAAAAGGGAGGAGCCCCAAATCCTTTGGCTCCAGTGACTCCTTGCTGAGCCCCTTTCCCATGCTGGGGAGCATGTCCCGTCCCAAGGTACCTCTGCATAGTGGGACGCTGGTAGTGCTTTGAACGTTGCTTTATTTAGGCTGGTTTGGGGTAGAGGGATTTCTGCAGGTTGTGGGAACTAAGATATATGTGTCTGGGACTTCCCTGGTGATCTAGTGACTAAGATTCCATGCTCCCAAAGCAGAAAGCCCAGGTTCAATCCCTGGTCAGGGAACTAGATTTCATATGCCGCAACTGAAGATCCTGCATGCCACATCTAAGACCCAGCACAGACAAATAAATAAATAAACAGAAATATTTTTTAAATAAATGTTTATGACAATTCAGCCCCTGCTGCACCCAGACATTGTCTTGTACCCCCTTTAAACACCTCCCAACACCATGACTGCATTGTCTTGCAGCTTTTTACTTTCATGGAGTCTAGCTCATTGACCTCAGTGGGTCCTCAAGATCTCTGATCCCTGGCCCAAACCAGGTCTTCCCAGGATTTCAGCTTTCACCCTCCTGGTTTCACTTGCCTCCCCTTTTAGTCTTGTTTCCACAGAACAAGTTTTCAGTTGTTCTCTTGCCAAGACACTAAATTTCCTTGCTCATTTTACCTTCATGTCTTCCACCTGCAAAACTCCAGTGACAGACGAATCCAATTCTGCCTTCTCCAGATGTACCCTCAGGTATCTAAGTGCTGCCAGAGGCAGCACAGCCTTGCTATCGCTCTAAATTCACAGTAAACTCATCAATGGAACTGAGAACTCCACATTATTCATCCTTTTATGGTTTTTTCTCTCCTCTTCTTAAACTGTAAAATATGTCAAACATACAGAAGAGTGTATGAAATGTGTATGTACAGTTTCAAGAATAATCACAATGAGAATACCCCTGGAATTAGGACTTAGGGCTTTGTCAGTACCTGAGAGGTTGTGCTAGTGGTAAAGAACCCGCCTGCCAATGCAGGAGATGCAAGAGATGCGGATTCAATCCCTGGGTTGGGAAGATCCCCTGGAGAAGGAAATGACAACCCACTCCAATATTCTAGCTGGGAAAATCCCGTGAACAGAGGAGCTTAGCAGGCTACATACAGCCCATGGGGTTACAAAGAGTCAGACACTACTGAGCACACACACATATGTACATTTGTACAGTACATGTGAGGCCCCATATGTGTCCTCCCCAGTTGTCTCATCTCCTCTCCCTACCACCTCTGTCTCAGAGGTAATCATTATCCTGATATTAATTCTCATGCCTCTGTTTAAACTTTTACCCCTAGATATGTATGCCTGTTTTTGAATTTTTGTGGATGGAATCATATTGTATATTTTCCACTGTCATTTGTTTGTATCATCAATATTAGGTTTGTGAGATTCACCCATGTTGTATGTGTAGTTTATTCATGTGTTGTTTGGTATTCTGTCATGTTTATTTGGTCTACTATTAGTAGGCATTTGGGGAGCTGACATTTTTGCTATTACTCATTCATTCCCTGAGCATCCACTTGAGCATTTCTTGAGCATCTACTATAGTAGATGCCAGGCACTACTTTAGGCATTGGGATAGAACAGTGATCAAAACTGATAAAATCCCTTCCCACATGGGTATTCTAGGTGTGGAGAACTACAGTCAATATTTTAAAAATAGATAGGCTATAGTGTATGTTAAATGATGAGATGTCCTAATTAGGAACAAAAGCAGGGAAAGAGATGGAAAGTACCAGGATGGGAGGTTTTATGGTATTTCCCACTGTTGCTATTGCTGTTGTTACTCAGTTGCTAGCTGTGTCCTACTCTTTGCAAACCCATGGACTGCAGCATGCCAGGCTCCTCTGTCCTCTACTATCTTCCAGAGTTTGCTCAAATTCATGTCCATTGAGTTGGTGATGCTATCTAACCATCTCAACCTCTACTACCCTCTTCTCCTTTTGCCTTCAATCTTCCCCAGCATCAGGTCTTTTCCAATGAATTGGCTCTTTGCATCAGGTGGCCAAAGTATTGCAGCTTCAGTTTCAGCATCAGTCCTTCCAATGAATATTCAGGATTTCCTTTAGGACTGACTGATTTGATCTCCTTGCAGTCCAAGGGGCTCTCAAGAGTCTTCTCCAGAACCACAATTCAAAAAGATCAATTCTTTAGCGCTCAGCCTTCTTTATGGTCCAACTCTCACATCCATACATGACCACTGGATAAACCATAGCTTTGACTATACAGACCTTTGTCAGCAAAGGGATGTCTCTGCTTTTTAATACATTGTCTAGGTTTGTCATAGCTTTCCTTCCAAGGAGCAAGCATCTATTAATTTCACGGCTGCAGTTACTGTTCACAGTGATTTCGGAGCCCAAGAAAATAAAATCTGTCACTGCTTCTACTTTCTCCCTTTTATTTGCCATGAAGTGGTAGGACTGGATGCCATGATTATAGTTTTTTGACTGTTGAGTTTCAATCCAGCTTTTTCACTTTCCTCTTTCACCTTCATTAAGAGGCACTTTAGTTTCTCTTCACTTTCTGTCATTAGAGTGGTATCATCTGCCTATCTGAGGTTATTGATATTTCTCCCGGCAATCTTGATTCCAGTTTGTGATTTATCTAGCCTGGTATTTTGCATGATGTACTCTGCATAAAAATTAAATAAGCAGATTTCCCACTGAGCTGACATCTAAGCCAAGACATCCAGCCATCTAAGGTGAGAAGATGCAGCAGCAGCAGAAGCTCCAGCAGAATAAGGAGCAGCATACAAGTTTCAAGGCATGACCCACACAGAAGGGTCTGTACAGTGCAGTTCTATCACTAACTGCTCAGAGTTAGGCCACTTCACAAGTTAAGGGCACATTGCCCATAAGACTACCCCCACTTCAGACACCCGCTCCGAGCTCAGGGGTCCCCAGGCCACCCACAACTGGTTACACATGTGGAGATTCCCCCTACTCCTCAAGTTTAGGAATTCACTAAAAGAACTCATAGAACTCAGGTACACACTGAACTTATGATTACAATCTTACAGAAATAGAAAGGATTCAAATCAGGAAGAAGAGTCTCACAGGGCAAGATCTGGGAGGATTCCAAACACAAAAGTTTCCATGTCTCCTCCCCACCATCAGGATGCATCACCCTCCTGGCACAGAGTATTATTATCCAGGGAGTCTCCCCTGAACTTTTGTGTCCCGAGTTTTATTTCTGTGTCCAGGGTTTCATTAAGCAGGTATGATTAAATCATCTGTTGCCCATGTAGTTCGGTCTGCAGCCCCTTCCCCCATAAGATGGGCTCATGTCACATGACTCAAAGCCCCAACTCTTATCATATGGTCTTTCTGGAAAGACCATTCTGAGTCACTTCATTTGCATGAACTTAGGTGTAGTCTGAGGGCCCACCATGAATAACAGAGGCACTTCTAGGACTTTCCTCATGGTCCAGTAGTTAAAAATTCACATTCCAATGTAGAGGATTCCTGGTCATGGAACTAAGATCCCACATGCCATGGGGCAACCAAGCCTGAGTGCTGCAACAAAGACCCAACACAGCCAAAAACTAACAAAACAAAGACACTTCTATCACTGAGGAAATTCCAAGGATTCAGGAGCTCTGCAAGGGACAAAGGTCAGTCAAATTCTTCATCTTATAGCACCCTGAGTGTCTGAAGAAGAGTAAGCAAGTCCAAAAATAAAAGGAGACGCGATCAGAGAAGATACTCGGACTAGATCTCTTTGATTATTCTGGTACCTAGATGCAAGGGTTCTCTCAGGTAGAGGCTGGAAGTGCAAATTCTGGGTCATAGGAAATGCACGAGTTCAATTCTGTTGGGAAATGTCCAATTGTTTTCTAAAGTAGTTTTGAAACAGGAAGGAAGGGAGCAGGGCACAAAGTTAAAAGAATTATATAGCCTGAGGATAAACATAAACTGAACAGAATCAAGTAAGTCCAAGATGGCAAATGAGTAGACTTCTGCTAGGCCTTGAGCTTCATATACATATACTCATCGTAACACATCAGCAAGCTAAATGACACACCCACCTGCACCATGACAGTTGAGGCCAACCATCAAAGGCAAAAAAGTGAGCAGTGGCCCAATTCCTGGAAATCCCTACCCCTTACCCCAAAATAGTTGGAATAGTCCTCCTACTCATTAGCCTATGAAATTACCCACCCCATAAAAATTAATCATGCCATATTTCAAGGCCACTCTCTCCTTCTGAGATGGCCAATGCTCTATCTGTGGAGTCTGTTTCTCTCTAAATAAATTCACTTCTTATCTACTACTTTGTCTCTCACTGAATTCTTTCTGTGATGAGACATCAAGAACCCAAGCCTCATTAAGTCCTGAAACCAGGTGTGTGATCTCAATCAAAAGACCATGGTTTTAAGTCCCAATCTGAGTTTTGGCTGGATTTGAGTTCCAGCGCATGTGTTCAAGTCTCAATCTGAGTTACACAATGTAAGCTATACCAATATACACATTTACCAGCAGCACAATGAGTTCCCATTGTTCCAGTCTGTGGGAGGCAGAATAATGGCCCCCCAAGAGCCCATGTCCTAATTCCCAGAATCTGTTAGTATGTTTCCTTTTCTTATATTATAAAAAACTTTGTAGATGTGATTAGTTAAGGATCTTGACTTGGGGAGATTGGAGGGAATGGGGGTGGCCAATGTAATGATAATGACACTTATAAGAGGGTGGCATGAGGTTCAGAGTCACAGGAGATGTGATAAGAAAAGCAGAGGTCAGAAGGGGTGAGAGAGGCTTTAAGATGCTACATTGCTGACTTTGAAGATGAAAGGAGGGACTGATAAGGATAGAATAGGATCGTTACACAGGTAGTTTTAGAAATCCCACTAGGGGGTTATAGATAGGGAAACTTAGGAAATTCTGGGAGACCAGTAAAGTTAATGATCACTCAGGAAAGCTATTGGAATGCAGCAGACTTGCTTAACTATAAAGCCATCAATAAAGGCACAGGGTATGCCCCTGGCCATTAAGCGAAAAAAATGAAGCCTGCATCCTGCTGCTCAAGTCCAGCAAGATGACGATCCTTAGAACCAAGGACAGGAATATCAGAGAAAGGTAACATTCCAAAGTGAGAGACCCTCATTACACTGAAACCGAGATGATTTTAACATAGTTTAGTATATGTCACCACCCTTCTGCTGATTTGAATAAACACCATGACAGTCCTAGTTTGACCTCATAGGATCAAACACTCTCCTGCCTGATGCGGAGGAGCTAGTGATGTAAGCCTGTCCTCTACTCAAAGAATGAGGAGGAAGGTGGTCTTCTCCCCCTCCCCACTCTCCTTTGATTATAAAAATGTAGCCTGCTTAATTCTTGTGCTGAGCCTAAGTAAGTCCAGATACCTCGTGAGTAATTCTGATTAAAAGACCATGAGTTCAAGCTCTAGTCTGGGTTTCAGCTGAGTTCAAGTACCAGCCTGTGGGTTCAAGTCCCAACTTGAGGCATACAGTTTCAGGACTACAAACCAAGGAAAGTAGATAGCCTGTAGAAGCTGTAAAAGTCTGGAAAACAGATTCTCCCCTATAGGCTCCATTAAGAACTAGCCCTGCCAACATCTTGAATTTATCCCAGTGAGACTGACCTCCAGAAATAGGTGTTGTTTTAAGCCACTAGGATTGTGGTAATTTATTCCAGTAGCAATTGGAAAATACTATGTAATCCTTGCCAATACTTTATAAGTGTTGATTTCTCATTTTTTGATAATCTGTTTGTTGTATAGTATTATCTCACTGTAGATTTAATTTTTATTTTCCTGATTATGAATAATATCAAACATCTTTTCATATATCTATTAGTCATTTGAGCTTACTCTTTTTTTTTCTTTTTTAACTGAAGGATAATAAGGATAATTACTTTACAGAATTTTGTTGTTTTCTATCAAACATCAACATGATGAGTTTACCCTTTAGTAAAATGCCTGTTCAAGGTTTTTGCTCAATTTTCTATTGATTATTCTTTTTTCTTATTGACTTAGAAGCTTTCTATATACACTAGATAGTGGTATGATGAGACTTAAATGTGTTATAAATTGGTAAACATTCAATTGTTTGGACAACTGCCTCCCAATTCATAACTTGTATTATCACCCTCTCTGTGTTATCTTTTGATGGAGACAATAGTCATAATTCATATAAAAGAGTCCCATTTATGGCTTTTTTTTCATGGTTTGAGTTTCCCACTCTGTGTTGTTGCATGCGTGCATGCTCAATCATGTCCAATTCTCTGAGATGTCATGGACTGTAGCCCACCAAGCTCCTTTGTCTACGGAATTTTCCAGGCAAGAATACTGCAGTGGGTTGTCATTTCCTACTCCAGGGGATCTTCCTGACCAGGGATTGAACCTGCTTCTATTTCACCTCCAGGCAGATTCTTTACCACTATACCACTTGGGAGTTTTTCACCCTACTCTTCTCTAAATTCTCCAAACATTCCCAAGAATTTCAAGTCCTCCAGGCCTTTACAAACCCTGGACTGCTCTCTATTTCTCTCCCTAACAGATGGTGACTCTCCCACTTTTATCTCATTGTTGTTGTGTTTCAGTTGTTCAGTTGTGTCTGATTCTTTGTGACCCCATAAACTGCAGCACACTAGGTTTCCCTGTCCTTCACCATCTCCCAGAGTTTGCTCAAACTCATGTCCATTGAATTGGTAATGCCATCCAACCGTCTCATCCTCTATCATCCCCTTTGCCTCCTGCCTTCAATCTTTCCCAGCATCAGGGTCTTTTCCAATGAGTCGGCTCTTTGCATCAGGTGGCCAAAATATTGGATCTCATAGGGAAATTCTACACTTCCATCAGGAACTGCCTCAACTCTTACCCCAAATTTATACATTTGTCTGCATCCTTCCCTCCTTCCTTCCTGTCACAAAGGAGGACACAATCCCTTCTCTCTCAGAGGTCATTCTTTCCTCCTCTGCCCTGGCTGCCATTCCACATACCTCCTCTTTAATATGGTGCATTTAAATATACCCTCTCTCTTCTCTCTCTTTAATGTCCTCCATTTAAACACCTAAGCTTTCTCATTTTCAAAAAATACCTGGAATATCTATACCTCATAGAGTCCATTCTGCCTTTTTTTCCCATCCAGAGTCAGGCTTCTTATATATATATATATTTTTAATTGAAGGATAATCGCTTTACAGAATTTTGTTATTTTCTGTCAAGCCTCAACATGAATCAGCCATAGGTATACATATATATCCCCTCCCTTTTGAACCTCCCTCCCATCTCCCTCCCCATCCCACCCCTCTAGGATGATATAGAGCCCCTGTTTGAGTTTCCTGAGACATACAGCAAATTCCCAGGCTTCTTCAAAGAATTAGCGGTCTCCCTGCAATCTGCCTGAACCTCTGTGGCATAAGAAATACATACTCAGACTTTGTCCCCTTTCCCTGGCATGGAACTCCTACATGCCTTGGAATTTCCTGAGTGAGAGAAGTGCGTTTTCTTCTAATAAGATGACTCTTGGCAAATGCCTTAGTTCAGGATGGGGGCTAGTCACCAGGAAGACCAAACCTTGATAAGAATCTTGGAAGTTTCATCCCCATTCCCCAACCTCCAGGAGGTAGAGGGGCTGAAGATTGATTTAATAATCGATGATGCCTACATGATTAAACCTCCATAAAATGGAGGTAAACAATGTAATTCAGAGAGTTTTCCTGGTTGGTGAACACACTGAAGAGCTGGAAGGGTGGTGAGCCTGGAGACATCACGCCCTCCCTCCATGACCTACGTGACTCCTCCTTGTGGGTGGTCCTGAGTTGTATCCTCTATGATAAACCATTGTAAGTAAACTGTTTTGCTGAGTTCTGTGAACTGTTCTAGCAAATTATCGAAACTTGGGGCAGGGGGTGGTCATGGGAATCCAAGTGAGACAGTAATATGGGTAACCTGGGGACCTGACATTTGTGACTGAAGTCTGAAGTAAAGGCAGTCTTATGGGACTGAGAGGTGTTTTTTTGTTGTGGTAGTGGTTTTTTTTTTTTTTTTGGCCAGCCACATGGCTCATGGGATCTTAGTTCCTTGACCAGGGATTGAACCTGAGACCCCTGGAGTGAAAGCATAGAGTCTTAACCACTGGACCACCAGAAAATTCCCTGGGACTAAGTCTTGAAACCTGTGGAGTCTAATTCTAACTCAGGATGTCAAAATCTAATTGAATTAAGAATACCCTGTTGGTGTCTGGAGAGTCAGGGAACTGGTTGGTGCAAAGAAGGAAAAAATAACCCATACATTTGGTATCCCAAGTGAGTAACAAAGAGCTCCGCCCCAAATACTAGATTAAAACTATTCTTGCTTAGGTTGCCTGAGACCTATTTTGCCTGATGCAGCCACAGTGATCTTTCAAACACTCAAATCTGACATGTCTCTCCCTTCCCCGAGATGTAATGTTCATTTTCCATCACATTTAGGATCAAGCAAAACTTCCATTAATGTCAACACTTTAGAACACTTACCCTTTTGTCTAAGAAAAATGTGTAACACCATGAATTTCAATAACTCCTTTTAGTCATTTGCATGTAGTAACCAGCACAGCTCTCTCTCCATGATACAGAGAACTTTCATGGTTGGCCTCTACATCCTCACGGAGAACATTACGATTCAGCTCTTTGGTATTCTAGTCCAATATGTAAGGAGTTTAGAAGTTGTCACTCTGTCCTAATGAGCAAAAGGCTGAACAAGCTGAAAAATCAACACCTTTTGTTAGATTCTTCAGAGAAGTGAAATCACAGAACAAACTATTTCCCAAATTGGAGAGATAGGCAGATAGGGAGAATCACAAGTTAATGGAGCAGAAACCTCCAGAGGAACCACTATCAGAGCAACCTAAACTGTAATTGAAGGATTTCTGAAAGCCCTATATGGACAAGTCTGAGAGTTAAAAACTCGAGGGGTTCCTAGTCATTGGACACTTTTGTGAGTTTTATCTCCAAGAGCCCTACCAAATCCCAACAGTGAATATCACAGAAAAATCCCCCCAAGCTTCTGGCAGAGAAGAGGGAAAGGAAATCATTTTGAAATACATCAGAGCATTCTGTTCTTCTTGACAATGCCTGGACTCTTGAAAATCTGTTTTACCAAAGCCTAACTGGAGCTTTATCAGAGCCTAATCTACCCAGGGAAAGGGAAATACCAAATTCCAGCCCCTTCTAGCCATCCTGTCCCACCTAAGATGGGAAGACAACTGAGAAGTACTAGTGAAGTTCACAGACCAAGGTACAGGTTCATCAAAAGACTGAGATCTAATCATAGGACTATATAGTTTCCCCTTCCCCCACACCTTACCACCACTTTACCAAAGGTCTATTTACCAGAGTTCCTTTCACTCAGTATATTACTCAGTAATATCACTCAGTGTATCACTCAGTATATCACTCAGTTGAACTGCAGAGTTCAACAAAAAAAAAATTACAACACATTCTAAAGAGGAAAAAACACGGTTTGAAGAGACTGAATGAGCATCAGAATAAGAGCCAGATATAGCAGGGATGTTGGAATTATCAGACTGGAAATTTACAACAAGTATAATTAATATGCTAAGGGCTCTAGTGGAAAAAATAGACAACATGCAAGAACAGATGGGTAATGTAAGCAGATAGAAATTCTAAGAAAGAATCAATAAGAAATGCTAGAGATCACAAAGACTAGAACAGAAATGAAGAATGCCTTTGATGGGCTTATTAGTAGAATGAACATGGCTGAGGAAAGACTCTCTGAACTTGAGGACATGACGACAGAAACTTCCAAAATTGAAAATCAAAGAGAAAAAAACCAACAGCACAGAACATCCAAAAACTGTGGGCAACTATAAAAAGTGTAACATACATATGATATGACTGTCAAAAGAAGAAAAAGGGGTGGGGGTAAGAAGCAATATGTAAAGGAATAATGGCTGATAATTTCCCTCAAATTAATGTCAGACACTAAACCACAGATCTGGGAAGCTCAGAGAACACCAAGAAGGACAAATGCCAAAGAGCAATAATAAAAACCTATAATTAGGCATATTGGGTTCCAACTTCACAAAATTAAAGGTGAAGAAAAAATTTTGAGAGAAGCCCGGGGAAGGGGCCGGGGGAACTTACCTATAGAGAAGCAAACATAGGACTGATGTTTGACTTTCCCTCAGAAACTATGCAAGCAAGATGAGAATGGAGTGAAATATTTTAAGTGCCTAGAAAAAGAAAGAAAAAAAACTGACCTAGAAATCTCCTTAAAAAGAAGAAGGGAGAAAAAAGATTTTCTCAGACAAACAAAAAAACTGAGAGAATTTGTTTCCAGCAGACCAGCCTTGCAAGAAATGTTAAAAGAAATTCTTCAGAGAGAAGGAAAATTATATGGGTCATAAAGTCTTATTTATAAAGAAAGGAAGAACACTCAAAAATGAATATGTGAAAGTAAAATAAAAACTTTTAGTTTCTTAAACTGATCTAACAGATAACAGTTTGTTCAAAATAATTATATGTATAAGAATATTTATACTTATATATAAGCGAAATTATTATCAGTAATGACACAAGGGATGGGAGGGAAGAATTAGAGATATTTTGTTATATAAGATACTTTCACTGAGTAGGTTTCATGAGTATGAAACCATAGTCACTTGAAAGTGGTTTTGGATTAGTTGTAAATATATAGTAAAAATTCTAGCACAACCACTGAAAACAGTAAAAAAAAAAAAAAAGTACAAAAACATGCTAATCAAGGAGAGAAAATGGAATCATAAAATGCTCAATTAAAACTACAAAAGGCACAGACTTCCCTAGTGGTCTAGTGGTTAAGAACCCACCTGCCAATTCAGGAGACACAGATTCGATCCCTGGTCCAGGAAGATTTCACATGCTGTGGAGCAACTAAGCAGGTATGTGACAACTACTGAGCCTGTGCTCTGGAGGCTGTGCTCTGCAACAGGAGCCACAGCAGGGAGAAGCCGAGCACTGCAAAGAAGAGTAGCCCCCACTCACCACAGCTAGAGAACGCCCACACGCAGCAATAAAGACCCAGCACAGCCAAAAATAAAGAAATAAAAATTTTAAAAACTACGAAAGGCAGAAAAATGTGTTAAAAGACAAAAATGGAAACAGAAACAAGGGCAACAAAGAGAAAAAACAAATATGGTGGATATTAATCCAACTATGTCAATAATCACTTTAAATGTCAATTATCTAAATTGTTGTTGTCTAGTCACTCAGTCATGTCTGACTCTTTGCAACCTGATGGACTGCAGCATGCCAGGCTTCCCAGTCCTTCACCATCTCTCGGAGCTTGCTCAAACTCATGTCCATTGAGTCAGTGAGGCCATCCAACCATCTCATCCTCTGTCATCCCCTTATCCTCCTATCCTCCTGCCCTCAATCTTTTCCAGCATCAGGGTCTTTCCCAGTGAGTCGGCTCTTCACATCAGGCGGCCAAAGTATTGAAGCTTCAGCTTCAGCATCAGTCCTTCCAATGAATATTCAGGGTTGATTTCCTTTAGGATTGACTGGTTTGATCTCCTTACAGTCCAAGGGATTCTCAAGAGTCTTCTCCAGCACCACAGTTCAAAAGCATCAATTCTTCGGTGCTCAGCCTTCTTTATGGTCCAACCCTCACATCCATACATGACTACTGGAAAAACCAAAACTGATTAGACGGACCTTAGTTGGCAAAGTAATGTCTCTACTTTTCATATGCTGTCTAGGTTGGTCATAGCTTTTCTTCCATGGAATTCTCCAGGCCAGAATACTTGAGTGGGTAGCCTTTCTCTTCTCCAGGGGATCGTCCCAACCCAGGGATCGAATCCAAGTCTCCTGCATTGCAGGCGGATTCTTTACCAGCTGAGCCACAAAGGAAGTCCAAGAATACTGGAGTGGGTAGCCTATCCCTTCTCCAGCAGATCTTCCTGACTCAGGAATCGAACTGGGGTCTCCTGCATTGCAGGCAGATTTCATTACTGACTGAGCTACAAGGGAAGTCTGTTGTCTGCATAAACCCACTTAAATAGAGACCTATATAGATTAAAAGTAATCAGTGCAGTAGCTCAGTTGTGTCTGACTCTTTGTGACCCCATGGACTGCAGCATGCCAGGCTTCCCTGTCCATCACTAGCTCCCAGAGCTTACTCAAACTCATGCCCATCGAGTCGGTGATGCCATCCAACCATCTCATCCTCTGTCATCCCTTTCTCCTCCCACCTTCAATCTTTCCCAGCATCAGGGTCTTGTCCAATGAGTCAGTTCTTCACATCAGGTGGCCAAAGTATTGGAGTTTCAGCTTCAGCATCAGGCCTTCCAATGAATATTCAGGACTGACTTTCTCTAGGATTGGCTGGTTTGATCTTCTTGCAGTCCAAAGGACTCTCTAGAGTCTTCTCCAACACCACAGTTCAAAAGCATCAATTCTTTGGCGCTATTAAAAAAAAAAAAAAGGAACAAAATAATGCCATTTGCAGCAATATGGATAGACCTAGAGATTATCATACCAAGTGAAGTAAGTCAGACAAAGACAAATATCATATGGTATCACTTATATATGGAATCTAAAATATGGCACAAATGAACCTAACTACAAAACAGACTCACTTTAACTCTGAATCACTTTGCTGTACACCAGAAACTAACACAACGTTGTAAACCAACTCTATATATATAGAAGGTTTTTTTTTTTTAAAAAAGGAAAATCCATGAAACCAAAAGCTAGTTCTTTGAAAGAATCAATAAAATCAATAAGTTTCTTGCCAGGCTAAGAAAGAATACAAATAACTTATCAGAAATGAAAAAGGGACATTTCTACAAAGCCTGTGAATATTAAAAAAGATAACAAAGGAAGATTATGAACAACAGCTCTATGCTCACAAATTTGATAACCTAGATGAAATAAACCATTTCCTTGAAAGATGCAATCTGCCAAAAGTCACTTGAGAAGAAACAGACAATCTGAATAGGCCCACATCTATTAAAGAAATTGAATCAATAATTTATAATGTAACAAAAACACCAGCCCCATATGCTTTCACTGATGAATTCTATCAAACATTTAAGAAAGTATTCCAATTTTCTACAAATTCTTCCAGAAGACTGAAGTAGAGGGATGACTTTGTAAATCATTTGGTGAGGCTAACATTACCCTAAGAGCTGAACCAAAGATAGTACAAGCAAAGATTCAGCTACTTAAGAAAATATAGACTACATGTATTTGTGTGTAGCGGGGCCCATGGAAACTATAGTAGGTACAAAATTATGATAGCAGGAAAATATATAAGGGAAGCACTGTCCACCTTCTGCAGTGGGAGTTCCTGTTCTGCCCTTTAAAAAGCATGTGGCCTTTACCAGACATGACCAAAATCCACACAACACTTGGTCAAGGCAGGTACCTGAGTCAGTCTGCATATTAGCTGTTGGTAAAGCTGAACTTATCTATCTTAAATAATTATATATAAATGAATCACCTTGCTCGCCTAACACTGGAATGAGCTCAGGAAGTAATATTTACCTACTAAGTACCGTCCCTGTGCTGAGTTTATGTAAATTTTTTTTATATTTAATTCTCACAGCTCTATGGAGTTGATTCTGAGATAATCCTCACTGATGGAAGAAACTGATGTTCAGAGATAATGAAGCAGCTTTCCTAAGGTCACTCAGCTATTGAGGGTTAGGTGAAAATTCAGAGATCTCTGGCACTGCTCTCTGACCCTTATCAGAGACATTGCTTTAACCATATTTGGAATGGCAACCATAATTGGGGGAGTATTCCCACTCTTTGTTTAGTGCAGTCACCCTTTTTATTGGACACAAATCAAGTGCAACTTTATGCAACACTTTTGCTATGACCCAAGGCTCTAGTCCTTTCTCGGGGGGAGGCTGAAATCTATTTGTATCCTGAGCTGTCCTTGCCTCTAACCCCTGGATGTCCACAGGCGATGCTCCTGGTGTTCTACCAGGGGTTCAGTTGGTCCTTGTTTCTATTTGGCTGTATCTCATTTTTTTTTCTGGAAGAATATCTCAGACATCTGAATTTATGATTTGGCAATGCCACATTGCTCCACCTTCTAGCATTTATGCATGCTTTTCTGATTTCTGTATTCTATTTATGGAAATTTGGAAAGAGGTTAGCGTTGTGTACAAATGTAGCCATCTTATCCAGAAGTGTATTGCATCAAGTACAAAAGCTAAACATTTTTCTTGCCTCTAGAGCATGATTATGAGCTAGTTCTCTGAACTGAGATATTCTTTCTTTCATCCAGGCTAAGAGCTCATACCATAAAGTAGTCCACAGTATGTGCATTTAACAAATTATCAAGCCCAGGAGAAGCTAGAAGGTAGAGGAGGTTGGGTCCTTCAAAATGCCCCCAGGCTGAACTTTTCTGTTCACCCCACATGGACCCAGTCAAAGACCACTGTTGTTTACAAGGCTCTTTTTAGGGTCATGGTTTTCAGGGTGCACTCTGTGGGTCCCTGGGGAGTGAGAAGGAGGTTGAGTGTGAGACTCCAGAGCCCTGTATTCCCACTTCATCCAAGCAGCTCTGTGTGTATCTATGCTAGGAACACGGCCTGAGTCCTGGTCAGACATTTCTGGATGATATAAGCATGATTGATTCAGGTGTATCCTTGTGAGAGAGGCTTAGGGGCTTCTGAGCGAGGTTCAGTCCTCATCCTGAGCCAGGAAGTCCTGTGGCAGAGACAGAAGGACCCTGTCCCAGACAGTGGTGGGGAGTTCAGTTCATCGGTACCCAAGGCTTGGGTTCAATTTGTCTCCTTAAAGAGGTCAAATTTCTCTCATTTTACAAAAGAATGGGGATTTTTTTTTTTAACTACATGGAAAGGGAAATATCAAACAAATACATATTTAAGACAAAGGCCAAGAGTGATACCTCTCTGCCCTGGATGGGGGAGAGCTTCTACCTCTGATGGGGGAGTGTGTTCACTGCAGCTGCTTCTGCTGTAGACACTGTGATCTGTCAGTTGTTTCCTGCTCTACAAGCAGCAGAATGTGCATGCTGTGCTTCTCCCATGGCCAAGCGGTGTCTCAGCACCTCTTGAGTCTAAGAAGTCAGGAGGCATAAGGCTTCAGGTAGCATGAACACTTAGAAGGTTGCAATTCTGAAACCAAATGCAGCTTTACACAAAAATTTTAAAGCTCACCCTCTATCGTAGGGGTCCTTCACAGCTTGTCATAAGGAGGTGTGATGTTGGTCAGCACCAAGGACAGCTCCTGGACGAGCGCTTATTAGAATTATTGGATGTCAAGTTTGGAAAGAAAAGCCTCCTCACAGATATGAGGAAGAATGAGACTGAGGATAGGGGTGTGCCCAGGTGTCCTTCAAATGCCACAAGGAACTGACATCCCCCTTCTTGTCATCACAACATGAGTTATCTAGTGGCACCTTCTAAAGTACGGACACTGACTTAGGCGCTAGGAGGCAAACATTTGGCACAAATGGATGTCATGAGAAGACTGGAGTCTGGACAATTTCACTGGAGAGAGATATGTGATATGCCTCCCCAAATGGCAAGCTCTACCTGACCAACACAGACTGGCCTCACGGCTCTGCCTCCTGGCTCAGAACACCCTTTCTGTCTAGCTTGTGTGCTCGTGCTGTTCACCTGGGATGCTGGGCTTCCCAAGGACCCTTGACATGGGAAAGGAAGTGCCTTTATAGATACACCTTTAAGTGGAGAAATCCTGAGAGCAGTAGGAACCACTGTAAGAGGGAGAAGAGGGACAGTCACAGTGGGACGAGGCTGCCCCAGGTTCTGGCCCAGGGTTCCAACACTACTTCTGGGTTGGGGCAGAGTCCCATTCTCAGATCACCGAGTGGTGAAAAATGGTTCTTTCGTGGCCTTCTGAGGAGCTACCTTCTGCTGACCACTTCCTATGTCCCACAAACACTGATCTCTTTACCTGTGTTCTCTCTTTGACCATCACAGCAACCATGTGGCGAGGGGCGGCGGCGGGGGGGGCGGGGAGTCTGGCTGCTGCTCCCATTTTGCAGACAAGAAAGGGAGACCTAGAGAGGGTAAATTACAGCCAGGAACTGTAGCCAGGACTGTCACTCAGATCTGCCTCCCATCAATGTCGCTGTTCCATACTGTATGACCCCAAGGGCAGAGGATTCCTAGGGTGAGGATCCTGGAGTAAAGGACATACTATAGCCAAGAGCTTCTCTAGGTAGTCAGGGGCCATTTAGATTTGAGGGTCAGCAAACAAATGGCATTGCTCAATGCTGGGCTTACAATGTCTCTGCTCCTGAAATTAAGACTTCAAAAAAAAAAAAAAGAAGACTTCAACAGGAAGACCAGCCTTAATGCACAAAATAGCCATACAGTGTTAACTTCCCAGCCTCCACTCTGTGTATTTTCATGTCTCTCTCATGCACTGCCCAGGAATAAATTCCACTAAAAGTGTCTAGCCCAGGGTACATGCTCAATAGACATGACCTTCTGCTAAGCTGCACGCTGGGGGCCTGTGAACTGAGCCTTTCCCTTCTGTACACTGAGTCACAAGCAGCAGATCCCCAGCCAGAGGTCATGAAGGTTGAGCAGCTGCTGCATCGTGGTGTATCTGCTGTCCCGCAGGTGGGAGGTGGAACCTTCCCCATGACCACTTCCTGGTCACTTCCCTTTCCTTTACCTTTACACTGCTGAAGGCCAGTATGTTGGCCTCCAGGGCCACATGATTTTCTTCCTTGGAAGCCCAAGGTGCCTCTCAGTAAGGAGATTGCTTGAAACCCACAGAGCATGGGGATCTGGAGGGAGGGGGTTGTGTCCCAAACTGAGAGGTGAGAAAAGCCGCTAGGTACATCTGCACTAGAGGCAGATAGAGCTGTGGTCCCAGAGGGCTTGGGAGTGGTCACTGCTGACTTCTGTCCCAGTTCTGCCACTCACTGGCTGTTTGGACTTGGGCAATCCCTCATACCCCACAAGCAGCCGTTTCCACTTCAGTCAAGTGAGTCAGCTGAAGTTCCTTCTTTAGATAAAGGAGGAGGTAACACGTGGAAGACACCAGGAAAGTCCTCACAGTGGCAGCGATCAACAGAGGTTGACAGTACGCGCGCGCGCGCACACACACACACACACACACACCTCTCAAAGCCTGCTTAACTCATCCATCAGGGCAAGCTCTCTGAGACTGAGTTTTGTATAATGAAAACATTTTGCGAGTGATAAATGCCTGAGGCCGACAGCATTTCTCAGAAAGTGCAGTTGATGCCCTGCTTCCCACACGATGTGCTGCCCCAACCCCACAGGAGAGGGGGCGGCTGGTCCTTGAAGAGAAAGGACATGGAGCCCTGGGTCCACACCCAGGCTTCCCTCACCACCCAGGCTCCTGACCCGCACCCATCAGGACACTGGTGGTCTGTGGACACATCCATTCCTCTTTCCCCCTCCCCCTTCCTCACTCTTTTCTCTACTAGAAAACAGAACCACATGTGGGGTTGGGGGCTAGGGGGATGTCCTGCTAATTGAGGCCGAGAGAGTTGAGTACTCTTGTCTTTCTTAAGGTTGATGTGTTTGTCGAAATCCAACTTCTTCCCCTCCTCACAGCTTATTAAATGACTCATTTCTCATTTGGATAAAAAGCTCGGAGGTATCAAAGATACCTTTTTTTTTTTTCAATCAAAAAGCTCCTACGTGTGTGCTTCTGTTAACAATATTTATCTCTGACCTAAGCAGATCATAACAGGTTAAAAATTTTCCTCCATTCTTCTGATTTATCTGCTTTTAAATGTCAATTTCAAGGAAGCAAACAGTGAGGTCCAGGTTGGGGGGGGGGCATAAGTTAAAGGCTCTCAGAGAAGCAAGGAAGGTGGGATGTGTGAAAGAGGAAACTGTTTTCAAAGGGCCAGGGCTGGAGCACGTTGCTGCAGCCCCAAAGCACAGGGGCACGTCCAGCGCATGGCAGGCTGAACAGATGAATGAGTGAATGAAGAAAACAGGCAGAGAAATGGGAGTTGCAGGGGAGAACTGGTGTTTGCTTAGCTTGGTAAGATGGCCACTCAGGTCCCCTAACGCTCACATCTCACAGGGAAAACAGGCAGCCGTCTTACAGAGGAGACTGAATCAAGGGGCTCGGAGACTTGCTCCACGCCAATGGCAGGGGTTAGGCAGAGTCCAGATGCCACAGCAACAGGCCCACCCCACCCATCATGCAGCTTGAGTGGCTCACAACCAGTCCCCTAGCCATTCTTCCAGGTTGGACTCGGTCTCCTGGTCCATTCTTCCAGGTCTCCCTTGGGGACCCCAGGACTAGAATCACAGCTGTCCCTGTAGGGGTGGCCCATGAACCCCTGTGCAAGAAATGAGGGAAGAGGGATGAGGTGTTCTGGGAGCGCTCTGAGCCTCACCCCAGGGCAGCAGGGTCTGTGCTCCATGAGCACACTGCAGTGGGTCTCTGGTCCTGATTCTCACAGACCACACCAGCCCTCCCCAGTCAGGGCCAAGGGGCAGCTTCAGCCTTGCCTCCTTTGCTCAGGGGCCATCATGACTGTTGTTGAACTGACCACTCCTGCTCTGCCTGCAGCACAGCTGATGGCTGGTAAAAAACAAAACAAAACAGGGACCTTCCCTGGTGGTCCAGTGACTAAGACTCTACACTCCCAGTGTGGGGGACTCAGGTTCAATCCCTGGTTGGGGAAGTAGATCCCATGTGCCACAACAAAAATCAAAGATCCCGCGCACCACGACTAAAATCCAGCACAGACAAGCAAATAAATATTTAAAAAACACACACACAGAAAACCAAAACTGAGGCAGATGGAACAGAAAGGGAGACAGATAGATGGAGGAAGAGAAGATTTCTTGAGAAAGAGTGGGAAAGGGACAGGAAAAGATGAAGAAACAGATAAGGATGGGGAAAGAAAGAATAAAACTGACTCCTGAAGAGGACAGTGTGTGCACATGTGCGTGCACACACACATGAGCCAGGTGTGGGGGGCACGTGTGTGAACAGGGCATGTTTCCCTGAGCCTTGCCAAGCTGCAGGTGAGCATCAGTCAACTGGCCACCATCATGGTTTGGACATCTGTCACGTGGGCACTGCCAGGAAGGTAAGAAAGCATGTTGAAGCCTCTAGAAATCTCGAGGGGGTGGAGCCAGGATAAAATGTGACCTTTCCTGCTCCCATGAGTTCCCAGAGACTCTGGCCACCCACTGGCCAGGGACTGGGGGCTACAGACAAGCCAGCGTGATGCAGGCACTTCCCAAACTTGCTTGCAGTGAGGAAGTCTTGGACATCTGAATGCACTTCAATGCACCGGTGCTGTCTGAAATTTTCCCTGTGTTCCTTTCCATGTTGACATTTTGAGAAAGGAATAGTATACTCATTTTACAGATGAGAGGATGGAACCTATGAAGTCAGTCTTTTAGTCCCTTGTGGCTACAGCTTTGAGTTCCCTGGTGGCTCAGGGAAGAATCTGCTTGCAATGCAGGAGATGCAGGAGATGCAGGTTCAATCCCTGGGTGGGGAAGATCCCCTGGAGGAGGGCATGGCAATCCACTCCAGTATTCTTGCCTGGAGAATCTCAAGGACAGAGGAGCCTGGTGGGCTACAGTCCATAGAGTCGCACAGAGTCGGACATGACTGAAGCAACATAGCACATAGAGCCACAACTTTATGGAGTAAAAAAATACCTTTGTAAAAAAAAAAAAAGCATATCAAGAAAGGACCTCTGTGAAACGTGGGTTATGCTGGAGGCTCTGAGGAAAGACACAGAGCAGAGGGGACCTGAGCTTCCGAGGGGTGAAGACTTGGGACACTGGGGGCAGTAAGTGGAGGCTGAGGTGCTCTGTCCTTCACTTGCTCCAGGAGCAGTAGGTGTGGGCACTTGGGCCTCAGAGGACAAAGCCTGGGGCAACTCCTAGGAAGCCAAGTATTCCCCAGTCTAGAAACCTCCATCACTGGGGCTCATGACTGACCACAAGGCTTGCCCCTGTCCCTCATGTTCCTTGGGCAGGAGGCTGTAGGAAGAAATAGAACATTCCTACAGAGTAAACAGGAAATGGCAAAGACAAGGATGAGTGACAGTCACATGTTCCTGTGATTTAACAGGCACCAAAGGAAAACAAATCCCACGGAAGAGGAAACCAACGCATCCAGGGGAAATCAACATTCAAGGACCTAGAGTTAATTGAGCAAACAGAAAAGACTTTAGCATAAGTATAATTAATATCCACAGGGAGATGTGACTGAATAGGAAGCCAGAGAAATATTCAATTACAAATCTTGAAGGCATCCAGATTGGAAAGGAAGAAGTAAGACCATCTCTATTTGCAGATAATATACTCTAGTATGTAGAAAATTTTAAAGAATACACACTCACTCACCCACACACACAAACACACATACAGGACTTCCCTGGTGGTCCAGTGGTTAAGAATCTGCCTGTCAATGCAGGGGACAGAGGTTCAATCCCTGATCCGGGAAGGTTCCATATGCCATGGGGCAGCTGAGCCTGTGCTCCACAACTACTGAAGCCCACGTACTTCAACTACTGAAGCCCATACACCTAGACCCCATGTTCCATAATAGGAGACGCCACACAGTGAGAAGCCCACGTACCACACTAGACAAAGTCCACACACATCAACAAGGAGCCAGCATAGCCAAAGAACAAATAAATTTTAAAAACACATACACACAACTATCAGCGCTAATAAATGAGTTCAGCAAAGTTGCAGGGTATACAAGATCAGTGTACAATCAGTTTTATCTTTATATATCAGCAATGAACAATCTAAAAAATAAAGTTAAGAAAACAATTCTGTGTTAGTTTGCTAGAGCTTTCATAAAAACATGCCACAAAATAGGTGGCTTAAACAGAAATGTTTTTAATTTTCTTTTTTTTAAGAAAACCTTTTTGCTTTATATTGGAGTATGGCCGATTAACAGTGTTGTTATAGTTTCAGGTGGACAGAGTATCCACTCTCCCCCAAGCTCCCCTTCTATCCAGGCTTCCACATAACACTGAGCAGAGTGCACTGGGCTACACAGTAGGTCCTTGTTGGTTATCCATCTTAAACACAGCAGTGTGTACACATTAATACCAAACTCCCTATCCATTCCCCCAGCACCATAAGTTCATTCTCTAAGTCTGGGTCTGTTTCTTAAACAAGAATTTTTTCGTCTCATGGTTCTGGAGGCCAGAAGTCTAAGATAAAGGTGTTGGCTTGTTTGGTTTCTTCTGAGGGTTATGAAGGAAGGGTCTCTTCCAGGCTTCTCTCCTAGCTAGTGTGCTAAGAAGCTTCAGTTATGTTCGACTCTTTGTGACCCTATGGACTGTAGCCCGCTACGCTCCTCTGTCCATGGGATTCTCCAGGCAAGAATACTGGAGTGGGTTGTTGTGCCATCCTCCAGGGGATCTTCCCAACCCAGGATCGAACCCTCATCTCTTATGTCTCCTGCACTGGCAGCCAGGTCCTTTATTACTATTGCCACGTGGGAAGCCCCTTTGTGTGCATGTCTATGTCCAAATTTCCCCTTCTTATAAGGACACAGCCACATTGGATTAGAGGTTTCCAATTTTAGGGGTTTCAAAATTTACCACCAAGTTACAATAACAATACTGTGTTATTAGCATAAGGATATACACAGAGAGACTAAAGAAATAGAATTGAGAATCCAAAAATAAACCCTCATATTTATGAGTAATTGATTTTGAAAATGTTGCCAAGACAATTCAATGGAGGAAAGAGTCATCTTTTCAACAAATGGTATTGGGACAACTGAACATTTATATGCAAGAGAATGGAGACAGACCCTACCTCACACAATATATCAAAATTAACTGAAAATAAATGTGAAATGTCAATGTAAGAGCTAAATATATATAGCTCTTAGAAGCAAACAGGTGTAAATCATCATGACTTTGGATTAAACAATGGTTTCTTAGATATGACACCTAAAACACAAGCAATCAAAGATAAACAGGTAAATTAGACTTTGTTAACATTAAAAACTTTTATATTTCCAAAGACATGATTAAGAAAACTAAAAATCAAGCCAGAAACTGGGAGAAAATATTTGTAAATCATGTATCTGCTTTAAAAAATTGTATTCAGAAAATAAAGATCTCTTAAAAATCAGCAAAAAAAAATTTTTAAACCTAATTTTTAAGTAGGTAAAGGATTTGAAAAGATATTCACCAAAGAATAAGTAGGGATCATTAATAAGCAAATAAAAAGATGTTCAACATCTTTTGTCATTTAGGGATATGCAAATCCCTATATCAGTGACATATCATTTGCCAATCACTAGCATAACTGTGCATAAGAACTTCTGAAGGAGGTCACCATTATTAAAAAGCAGAGACATGCCCTGGAGGAGGGCATAGCAACCCACTCCAATATTTTTGCCTGGAGAATCCCCACGGACAGAGGAGCTTGGTGGGCTACAGTCCATAGTGTCACAAAGAGTCAGACATGACTGAAGTGACTTAGCACACACAGTGGCTATGCTGCTGCTGCTAAGCCGCTTCAGTCATGTCTGACTCTTCGCGACCCCATGGACTGTAGCCTACCAGGCTCCTCCGTCCATGGGATTTTCCAGGCAGGAGTGGGGTGTCATTGCCTTCTCCCACAGTGGCTATACAACTCTGTAAATTTACTAAAAACTCATTGAATTATACACACAAAATGAGTGAATTTTATGGTACATAAATTACAACTCAATAAAGCTCTTAACCACACACACATACACACAAAAAAACTGTTAGTGAATATATGATTCAGCAAAGTTACAGGATATAAAATCAGTAAACAAAAATCAGTTGTATTTCTATATGTTCACAATAAACAAATCAAAAGATAAAATTTAATTGATTTGTGATAGCATCAAAAAGTAAAATTCTTAGTAATAACCTTTATTATTTTATTTTACTGAAGTGTAGTTGATTTACAGTGTTGTATTAGTTTCAGGTATACAGCACAGTGATTCAGCTATTTTTTCAGATTCTCTTCCATTATAGATTTTTATAAAATATTGAGTATAGTTCCCTATGCTCTGCAGTACCGGTCCTTATTGGAATAATTTTAACCAAGAACTTTATATACTGAAGACTGAAAAATGTTGCTGAAATAAATTAAAGAAGACATAAATGAAAAGCCAACCCATGTTCATTGATTGGAAGATTTAATATTGTTAACATAACAATAATATCCAAAAAAATCTACAGAATGATTACAATCTGTCAAAATCTCAATGGTATTTTTTACAGAAAAAGTCCTAAAATTTATATGGAATATCATGCACACTCAGTCATTCAGTCATGAGGGTTCCAACTCTTTGCAACCCTATGGACTGTAGCTCACCAAGCTCCTCTGTACCATGAAATTTTCCAGGCAAGAATACTAGAGTGGATTGCCATTTTCTACTCCAAGAGATCTTCCCAACCCAGGAATCAAACCCAAGTCTCCTGCATCTTCTGCATTGGCAGGCAGATTCTTTACCACTGCGCCACCCAGGAAGCCCATATGGAATATCAAGGGACCCCAAACAGCCAAAACAATTTTGAAAAAGAAGAACAAAGCTGGCAGCCTCACAGTTTATGATTTTGTGCTATATTACAAAGCTACAGTGATCAAAACAGTACAGTATTGGCCTAAAGTACAGTGCTGTACAGTATTGGCCTGTATTCCATTTAAACCAATGGAATAGAATAGAGACCCCAGAAGTAAACCTTCCCACATATGATCAAGTGATTTTCGACAAGGGTTCCAAGGTCATTCAATAAGGAGAGGATAATCTTTTCAACAAAAGATGCTAGGAAAACTGGATATTCACGTAAACAAAGTTAGACTGAAGCCATATTAAAAAAATTAACTCAAAATGGATGAAAGACTCAAAAATAAGAGCTGAAACTATAAAATGCTTAGAGGAAAATGTAAGTGAAATCTTCATTGCATTGTACTTAGCATTTATTTTTTGGATTAGACACCAAAAGCACAGATATTGGAACTCTCAGAGATTGCTGAGAGTGGGAATGTTAAAATGATGCAGCTGCTGTGGAAAACAGTTTGGCACTTCCTCAAAAAGCTTAACGTGGAATTACTGTGACTCAACAGTTCTACTCCTAGTTATATACCCCAAAGGAATTGAAAAGCAAGGACTGGAACAAATATTTGCATCTCAGTGTTCATGGCATTATTCATAGTAGCCAAAAGGTGAAAACAACCCAAGTGTTTATTAAAAAATGAATGGATAAACAAAATGCATTTTATACATGAAATATTATCCATACAAAGAAATGAAGTTCTGATACATGCTACAACATGGATGAACCTTAAAAATAAGGTGAAAAAAACAGACAGAAAAGTGCAAATACTGTATGATTTCACGATATGATGCATCCAGAATATATGAAGCAAATTCATAGAGATTGAAAGTAGATTAAAGATTACCAGGGTCTCAGGAGAAGATGAGGAGTTTTTGTTTAATGGATAGAGTTTCTGTTTGGGGTGATGAAAAACCTTGAGGATAGATACTGGTGAAGGTTGTGTAGCCTTGTGAATGTCATTAATGCCACTGAATTGTATACTTTAAAATGGTTAAAATGGAAAATTTTATGTTACATTTTTTACCACAATTTAAAAAAATTAATAATGTAATAAGATCAAAAGCCGTTGAATTGTACTGATTAAATGTGTGAACTCTACAGAATGTGGATTATATGTCAGTAAATTTATTTTTTAAAACTGATGGAAACATCAGAAGATATTAAAATAGCTCACACACACACATAGTAGGTTTTATATATATATAATTATTTATAGATTTATATATCTTACGGAGAAATCATCATATAAAGTAGAAAACAATAAATAAATTTGAAAAATGCCATTAAAATCTTTCTATCAACAGCAGAATTAGTCTTGGACTTCCGTGATGGCTCAGATGGCAAAGAATCTGCCTGTAATGCAGGAGCCCTGGGTTTGATATTAAAATCTATCAACAATAGAATTAATCTTTAAAAGGTACAAAATTTCCTGAGATATAAGAAAAGCTATGACCAACCTAGATAGCATACTAAAAAGCAAAGACATTTCTTTGCCAACAAAGGTCCATCTAGTCAAAGCTATGGTTTTTCCGGTGGTCACGTATGGATGTGAGAGTTGGACTATAAAGAAAGCTGAGCACTGAAGAATTGATGCTTTTGAACTATGGTGTTGGAGAAGACTCTTGAGAGTCCCTTGGACTGCAAGGAGATCCAACCAGTCCATCCTAAAGGAGATCCATCCTGAATATTCATTGGAAGGACTGAAGCTGAAGCTGAAACTCCAATACTTTGGCCACCTGATATGAAGAACTGATTCATTGGAAAAGACCCTGATGCTGGGACAGATTGAAGGCAGGAGGAGAAGGGGATGACAGAGGATGAGATGGTTGAATGGCATCACCGATTCGATGGACATGAGTTTGAGTAAGCTCTGGGAGTTGGTGATGGACAGGGAATCCTGGCGTGCTGCAGTCTATGGGGTCACAAAGAGTCAGACACGACTGAGCAACTGAACAGACTGAAACTCTCAAATACTTCTAAATTAAGTCTAAAAAGCGTAACCCATATAGCCATATTCACTGACCTCAAAGTAATTAAGTTAGAAATTAGTGATCCCCCAAATTACATAACAGCTTCCTAAGTGGCTCAATGGTAAAGAATCTGCCTGCCAAGCAGGAGGTACGGATTCAATCCCTGGGTCAGGAAGATCCCCTGGAGAAGGAAGTGGCAATCCACTCCAGTATTCTTGCCTGGGAAATCCCATGGACAGAGAAGCCTGGGAGGCTACAGTCCATGAGGTTGCAAAAGAGTTGGACACGACTTACCAACTAAACCACCACCACCAACAAATTACAAAATACACTTAATAATAACTCTTGTATTTAAAAGAGCATCATGACAGAAATTATCAACATAATAACAGAAATTGATGACAACTGAGAAATAGATGACAGAGTACTCCACTTTTTAAACTTGTGAAAAGTTTTCAGAGCAGTAGCCCAAGAAAATTTAGAACCTTAAATGCATTACTTAAAGAAAGGAAAAATGAAAAATAAGTGAACTACTGTCTTAGTTCAAAAGCAGGAATGCCAACATTAAAACAAATCCAAGAAAGTTGAAGAGTGATTGATAAAGAAGATGAATGTAATAAAATAGAAATCAAACATACAATTGGTAAAAACTTGCACTGTTAATCCATAAAACCCAAAATGTTCTCTCAGAATTAGCAATGCTGAGTTTGCATAAATGCTGAGCGGTTCAGTGCTGTCACATGCATGTTTACAACGTGAGTACTGCAACTTGGTCAGACCCACAAGGAGAAAACACAGACAAGGTGAGGAAAAATGAAGCAAGATCAAGGAAATTAAATCATAGTAGGCTGATATGTGGGCTTTCCTGGTGGCTCAGCAGTAAAGAATCTGCCTTCAATGCTGGGGATGCAGGTCTAATCCCTGGAAGATTCCCTGGAAAGAAATAGCAACCCACTCCAGTATTCTCGCCTGGAAAATTCCATGAACAGAGGAGCCTGGAGGACTACAGTCCATGGGGGTCACAGAAGAGTCAGACACAACTTAGCAACTTAACAACAACAGGCCAATATGTACAGTAAAATGTTTGAGATCATAGACATCATGGAGAAATTCACAGAAAAATGTGAATTATCAAAATGAGTGAGAAAACTCAAACTAATAACTGCAAGGGAGGAAATGGACAAGAGAGTACAAAGTTTGTCCTAAAATGCAGGGTCATTTGTTTCAGACAATGTGACTTCCTACCTAGAAAATTGAGCTAACAAACTATAAGAATAATTTGGATAAATTCCATTAGGTGGAGAGAACTGCCTATCTATGTCAAGCCCTCCTATCTACCAGCAATGAATTATAACATATAAAGAAAAATGTCATTCATAATAGCAACACTCTTACAGCACAGCAAGGGATAAACCAACAACCACAGAAAAAAATCTCATGCACTACCTATATGAGAAAATGATAAAGTGTATAACTTTCTAATTAAAATGTACATGAATAAAGAGAGACACTGTGAAAAAAATGTTCAATTAAAAAAAAAGAGATACACTGTGTTCTTTGATGGAGAGATTAAATATGACACAAATGTCCATTTTCCCCAAATTAGTATAGAATTTAATTTCAACAGTAATTACAAGAGAGTTCCAGAAAAACAATTACTTCTGCTTTATTGACTGTGCCAAAGCCTTTGACTGTGTGGATCACAATAAACTGTGGAAAATCCTGAAAGAGATGGGACTACCAGACCACCTGACCTGCCTCTTGATAAACCTGTATGCAGGTCAGGAAGCAACAGTTAGAGCTGGACATGGAACAACAAACTGGTTCCAAATAGGAAAAGGAGTTCGTCAAGGCTGTATATTGTCACCCTGCTTATTTAACTCTGATGCAGAGTACATCATGAGTAATGCTGGGCTGGATGAAGCACAAGCTGGAATCAAGATTGCCAGAAGAAATATCAATAACCTCAGATATGCAGATGACATCACCCGTATGGCAGAAAGTGAAGAAGAACTAAAGAGCCTCTTGATGAAAGTGAAAGAGGACAGTGAAAAAGTTGGCTTAAAGCTCAACATTCAGAAAACTAAGGTCATGGCATCCAGTCCTATCACTTCACGGCAAATAGATGGGTAAACAGTGGAAAGAGTGTCAGACTTTATTTTTCTGGGCTCCAAAATCACTGCAGATGGTGATTGCAGCCATGAAATTAAAAGACACTTGTTCCTTGGAAGGAAATTTATGACCAACCTAGACAGCATATTAAAAAGCAGAGACATTACTTTGTCAACAAAGGTCCGTCTAGTCAAGGGTATGGTTTTTCCAGTAGTCACGTATGGATGTGAGAGTTGGACTATAAAGAAAGCTGAGCACCGAAGAATTGATGCTTTTGAACTGTGGTGCTGGAGAATACTCTTGAGAGTCCCTTGGACTGCAAAGGAGATCCAACCAGTCCATCCTAAAGGAGATCAGTCCTGGGTGTTCATTGGAAGGATTGATGTTGAAGCTGATACTCCAATACTTTGGCCACCTGATGCGAAGAGCTGACTCATTGGAAAAGAGCCTGATGCTGGGAAAAATTGAGGGCAGTAGGAGAAGGGGACAGCAGAGGATGAGATGGCTGGATGGCATCACCGACTCAATGGACATGGGTTTGGGTGGACTCCAGGAGTTGGTGATGGACAGGGAGGCCTGGCGTGCTGCTGTTCATGGGGTCGCAAAGAGTTGGACAGGGCTGAGCGACTGAACTGAACTGAATTACAATATAACAGGTTTTTCCCCATGAAATTGACAAACACATTCTTTTAGTCAAAGGAGAAAATGTGCAACACTAGTCAAGACTGTTTTGGAAAAGGAAAGCAATGAACTGTGAATTATCTGTGATATATAAAAATATATAATAAACTATTGTAATTGAAGCAATATGTAAGAATAAACATACAGAATATCATGTATTCACTTTGAAAGAACAAAATTTCCTGAAACTGGCCTATCCATTTAGGAATTTGCTATATAAACGGAAAGAGTGTAATATATATACATTATTTTTAAAATGGTCCTGGGTTGACTAACTATATATTTGTAATATAATAAAGGTAGATAGTTAAACAGATGAGTTACTCCAAGAAAATTATAAAAATCATTTGAAGAAATTATTTTAAAATATGTAAGTTAATAAAAAATGAAAGAATATATATTGAGGTAGGAAAGTCATTCTTAAGACACAAAGTACAGAATCTATAAAATAAATTTACACTAATATTACTTTGTAAAACCTCAAGATACGAGATACATTTTTCACTAATCTGTTTGAAAAAAATGAATAATATTTAGAATTGATAAGACTGCACTGCAGGCAGACTCTTTACTGTTTGAGCCACCAGGGAAGCTCCAAGAGTGTAAATAGGTACAGCATTTTTCAGGACAATTTAGCCATATCTACTAAAAGTGTAAAACAATTTCAGTTCCTACACATATACATAAGCTGGCTAAACAAGGATGTTTATTTAGCCTTGTTTATAGTAGCAATATTTTTGGCATTGTCTTTCTTCAGGATTGGAATGAAAACTGACCTTTTCCAGTCCTGTGGCCATTGCTGAGTTTTCCAAATTTCCTGGCATATTGAGTGCAGCACTTTCACAGCATCATCTTTTAGGATTTGAAATAGCTTAGCTGGAATTCCATCACCTCCACTAGCTATGTTGGTAGTGATGCTTCCTAAGGCCCACCTGCCTTCGCATTCCAGGATGTCTGGCTCTAGGTGAGTGATCACACCATCGTGATTATCTGGGTCATGAAGATCTTTTTTGTATAGTTCTTCTGTGTATTCTTGCCACCTCTTCTTAATATCTTCTGCTTCTGTTAGGTCCATACCATTTCTGTCCTTTATTGAGCCCATCTTTGCATGAAATGTTCCCTTGATATCTCTAATTTTCTTGAAGAGATCTCTAGTCTTTCCCATTCTATTGTTTTCCTCTATTTCTTTGCACTGCATTGCATTTAGGAAGGCTTTCTTATCTCTCTTTGCTATTCTTTGGAACTCTGCATTCAGATGAGTATATCTTTCCTTTTCTCCTTTGCCTTTCACTTCTCTTCTTTTCACAGCTATTTGTAAGGTCTTCTCAGACAAGCATTCTGCCTTTTTGCATTTGTTTTTCTTGGATTTGGTCTTGATCACTGCCTTCTGTACAATGTCATGAACTTTCATCCATAGTTCTTCAGGCACTCTATCAAATCTAGTCCCTTGAATCTGTTTGTCACTTTCACTGTATAATCGTAAGGGATTTGATTTAGGTCATACCTGAATGGTCTAGTGGTTTTCCCTACTTTCTTCAATTTAAGTCTGAATTTGGCAATAAGGGGTTCATGATCTGAGCCACAGTCAGCTCCCAGTCTTGTTTTTGTTGACTGTATAGAGCTTCTCCATCTTCAGCTGCAAAGAATATAATCAATCTGATTTCAGTGTTGACCATCTAGTGATGCCATATGTAGAGTTGTCTCTTGTGTTGCTGGAAGAGGGGGTTTGCTATGACCAGTGAGCTCTCTTGGCAAAACTCTGTTAGCCTTTGCCCTGCTTCATTTTGTACTCCAAGGCCAAACTCGTCTGTTACTCCAGGTATCTCTTGACTTCCTCCTTTTGCATTCCAGGCCCCTATGATGAAAAGGACATCTTTTTTTGGTGTTAGTTCTAGAAGGTCTTGTAGGTCTTCATAGAACCATTCAACTTCAGCTTCTTCAGCAATAGTGGTTGGGGTATAGACTCGGATTACTGTGATATTGAATGGTTTGCCTTGGAAATGAACAGAGATCACTCTGTCATTTTTGAGACTGCACCCAAGTACTGCATTTCAGACTCTCTTGTTGGCTATGATGGCTACTCCATTTCTTCTAAGGGATTCTTGCCCACAGTTGTAGATAAAATGGTCATCTGAATTAAATTCACCCATTCCAGTCCATTTTAGTTCACTGATTCCTAAAATGTCGATTTTCACTCTTGCCATCTCCTGCTTGAGCACTTTCAATTTACCTTGATTCATGAACCTAACATTCCAGGTTCCTATGCAATATTGTTCTTTACAGCATCGGACTTTACTTCCATCACCAGTCACACCTACAATTGGATGGTGCTTTTGCTTTGGTTCCATCTCCTCATTCTTTCTGGAGTTATTTCTCCACTCTTCTCTAGCAGCATATTGGGCATCTACTGACCTGGGGAGTCCATCTTTCAGTGTCATATCTTTTTGCCTTTTCATACTGATTATTTCATCAATAACCTCACATACGCAGATGATACCACCCTTATGGCAGAAAGCAAAGAACTAAAGAGCCTCTTGATAAAAGTGAAAGAGGAGAGTGAAAAAGCTGGCTTAAATAAATGAAGATCATGGCATCGAGTCCCATCACTTCATGGCAAATAGATGGGGAAACGATGGAAACTGTGACAGACTTTATTTTGGGGGGCTCCAAAATCACTCCAGATGGTGACTGCAGCCATGAAATTAAAAGACACTTGTTCCTTGGAAGAAAAGCTACGACCACCCTAGACAGCATACTAAAAAGCACAGACATTACTTTGCCAAAAAACGTCCATCTAGTCAAAGCTATGGTTTTTCCAGTAGTCATGTATGGAAGTGAGAGTTGGACTATAAAGAAAGCTGAGCACCCAAGAATTGATGCTTTTGAACTGTGGTGTTGGAGAAGACTCTTGAGAGTCCTTTGGACAACAAGGAGATCAATCCTAAATGAAATAAGTCCTGAATATTCATTGGAAGGACTGATGTTGAAGCTGAAACTCCAATACTTTGGCCACCTGATGCGAAGAACTGACTCATTAGAAAAGACCCTGATGTTGGGAAAGACTGAAGGCAGGAGGAGCAGGGGACAACAGAGGATGAGATGATTGTATGTCATCACTGACTCGATGGGCATGAGTTTGAGCAAGCTCCAGGAGTTGGTGATGGACAGGGAAGCCTGGCACGCTGCAGTCCATGGGGTCGCAAAGAGTTGGACATGACTGAGTGACTGAATTGAACTCAACTGATAGTAGCAACTAGTCCCAAATTGGGAAAGGAGTACGTCAAGGCTATATATTGTCACCCTGCTTATTTAACTTATATGCAGAGTACATCATGTGAAATGCTGGTCTGGATGAATTACAAGCTGGAATCAAGATTGCCAGCAGAAATACCAACAACCTCAGATATGCAGATGATATCACTCTAAAGGCAGAAATTGAAGAGGAACTAGAGAGACTCTTGATGAGTATGAAAGAGGAGAGTGAAAAAGCTAGCTTAAAACTCAACATTCAAAAAATGAAGATCATGGCATCCAGCCCCATAACTCTATGGCAGATAGATGGGGAAAAAGTGGAAACAAGTTTTTCTTGGGCTCCAAAATCACCGCAGACGGTGACTGTAGCCACAAAATTAAAAGATGCCTGTTCCTTGGAAGAAAACCTATGACAAACCTAGACAGTGTATAAAAAAAAGCAGAGACATCATTTTGCCAACAAATGTCCATATAGTCAAAGTTATGGTTTTTCCAGCAGTCATGTACAGATGTGTGAGTTGGACCATAAAGAAGGCTGAGCGCCAAGAATTGATGCTTTCAAACTGTGGTGTTGGAGAAGACTCTTGAGAGTCCCTTGGACCCCAGGGAGATCAAACCAGTCAATCCTAAAGGAAATCAGTCCTGAATATTCATTGGAAAGACTCAAGCTGAAGCTTAAACTCCAATACTTTGGCCACCTGATGTGAAGAGCCAACTCATTGGAAAAGACCTTTTAGGAATGATTGAGGGCAAGAGGAGAAGGGGGTGACAGAGGATGATATGGTTGGATGGCATCACTGACTCAATGGACATGAGTTTGAGCAAATTCCAGGAAATGGTAAAGGACAAGGAAGGCTGGCGTGTTACAGTTCACGGGGTCGCAAAGAGTTGGACATGACTTAGTGACTCAACAAAAACAACAACAATAGTAGCGATACAAATATATAAAATAAATAAACAAATGTCTATCAACATGGGAAAGGGTAAATAAATTTTATCAATATTCAATTTATAAATGAGATCTTCCTATATGCACTTAATATGGGGGGTTCTCCAAGATTTCTTGTTAAAGAGACAGCATATTTCAAAAGCCCGACTACCCGGAATACTATTTATGTTAACTATTTGTGTTAGTTCAGTTCAGTCGCTCAGTCATGTCTGACTCTGCGACCCCATGGACTGCAGCATACCAGGCTTCCCTGTCCATCACCAACTCCTGGAGCTGACTCAAACTCATGTCCAACGAGTCGGTGATGCCATCCAGCCATCTCATCCTCTGTCATCTCCTTCTCCTCCTACCTTCAATCTTTCCCAGCATCAGGGTCTTTTCCAATGGGCCACCCAAGACGGATGGGTCATGGTGAAGAGTTCTGGCAAAATGTGGTCCACTGGAGAAGGGAATGGCAAACCACTTCAGTATTCTTGCCTTGAGAACCCCATGAACAGTATGAAAAGCCAAAAAGATAGGACACTGAAAGATGAACTCCCCAGGCCAGTAGGTGCCCAATATGCTACTGGAGATCAGTGGAGAAATAACTCCAGAAAGAATGAAGAGATGGAGCCAAAGCAAAAATGACACTCAGTTGTGGATGTGACTGGTGATGGAAGTAAAGTCCGATGTTGTAAAGAGCAATATTGTATAGGAACGTGGAATGTTAGGTCCATGAATCAAGGCAAATTGGAAGTGGTCAAACAGGAGATGGCAAGAATGAACATCGACATGTTAGGAATCAGTGAACTAAAATGGACTGGAATGGGTGAATTTAACTCAGATGACCATTTTATCTACTACTGTGGGCAAGAATCCCTTAGAAGAAATGGAGCAGCCCTCGTAGTCAACAAAAGTCTGAAATTCAGTACTTGGGTGCAGTCTCAAAAATGACGGAATGATCTCTGTTCGTTTCCAATTTGTGTTAACTCACCATGAAACTCAAATTATGCAAAAGCAAATCAAGCAAAAAACTGTGAGGAAGGATACATACCCCAGACAGTTATGATGTCCTCTTTGGGGAGGGCCTTGGGCTTGTCTCCACCCAATCACAGGAGATACCTTGTCCAAAGGTAGGGGATGAGTGTGTATGTTGTGAGAGACAGAGAGGTACTGATGGTCACTTTCTAACTCTGTGACATCAACATCCAGGTTTTTCCACACGAAGCTCTCCTCCATGCCAGCAGGAGCATGAATGATGTGGCACTTCTAAACACAACACCCCATTAGCTTTTTCAAGATATGCCAGTGATCTCCATTCTACAAGGTTTGGTGCTGGCTCTTTCTTGATCTTCCCAGCAGGCATCAGTAGAACACTTCAGACACCTTTTAAGACCCTGGTTCTTTCCTCCAATGGTCCTTCAATAGTTTGTTGACAGAAACATTGAGGGGTTGAGGGGTGAGGTCATCCAGTAAGCTACCAGGAGTAACGTGTGCAGGAAGCAATATTAGCCCCAGGGCTGCCACTGAGCCAACAGAAAATTAAAACTGTTGATGGAGAGATATGACATGATTTCTGAAATGTTGAGTTGAACAAGTATACATTTCAGAACTGATTAAATGCATGATTTCTCTCCCATCAACTCCATACACCCAGTGAAGTCATTAGTCTGTCTGTAGGAAATCCAGGGGAGGTGGGAAAGGGCAGTGCAGTCTTCCTATCATCTGAAACCCATCAAATAAGGTCGATGCAGCTCCAGTCCAAATTTACAGATGCTCAGAGAGGTTAAGTCAATTCCTTGGGGTCACATAGGCAATAAATGGCAGTCAGGACTTGAACTCATGGCCTGTGGCTCTGAATCCAGTGTTCACTCTATTCTGCTACATGCCCAAGGGAGCCTTCTGGAGGACGGGGCTTGGGGCTGGTCCTCGACGATGCAGCGTGTTCTGGCTCCTGGGAACACCTAGAAGGGGTAGCCCAGCATGGCTCTCACTGTTCGCAGGACCAGACACTGCTGGGGCCAGGAGAGGGTAGGCCATAATATGCTTGGTTTCTGTTTCAGCCCTGAACAGCTGGTGACCTTGCTCTTGATCTTCTTCCCCTTGGATGTGAGTTCTGGAAAGAGCATGTTGCACTCTAGGGTGTCCGAAAGCCCTCCTAGTTCTGAAGCTCTGCAACTGGGTGATTTCCAGAAAGAAAACTGTGTGAGACTGTGTAGCCTCCTTTCTTTGTAGGAGTCTAGTGGGAGTATCTGAACTGAGGACTCTATGCTTTGTTCTGCCCAAGGACTTGGACTTGGTGGGTGGTGAAAGACTGTGTGACTGAAGTTCAATGAATGGGGCTCCACCTATCAGGGAAGGTGGCTCCACAGGGAAGGTGGGTCCAGGGAATACCTGTGAGCGAATGCCTCTGGCCATGGATTGCTAAGCCCAGCTTTTGAGAGCCCAGGATCGTGGAGCTAGAAACTAAGAATGGGGAAAACAGGGTCCTTGTCAGCCAAGACCAAAAGGTCCTCTCTTGATTCTGGAGAAAGTCTCAGAAGGGAAATTCAGATGGTATTCTGCAGAGCAGAGGGGCTGCTCCCAGCAGGAAAAGCTGATCTACCTATGGATCACCCCAGTTCCCCCATCAACCACTCCATTCCCACCCATGGGCTGTCTTGGACCCTCCCGACCAATCTGACTAGAACTCCACCTGCCTCTGCATGTCTCCCTAAACATCCTGTGTCCCTCTGCCCACCTGGGTTGGAGCTGGAATTCCCTATGGAATTTCCCAGGTCACTCTGACTCCAAACCGGTGCTGGAACGCAGCACTCCAGGGCTCTCCAGAGAGAATTCCAGACCTTCCCTGAGTTGCTGCTCACATGGCCCCAGAGCCCCCGTTTACCTCTATAAAATGAGTCACTTCTATCTACTTCACAGGGTTCCATGGAGGAGCCTAAAGGCATTACCATCAGAGAAGCACCAGCCCAGTGAGTGGTTCCATTGCATTTGGCGTGATTTGCTCTGAAAGCCTGATGTCCCTCCTACAGCTCCTCCCTGTTAGGACCATGCTTCCCACCCACTGACAGCAGGTTTGGCAACTGACTTGTTTTGGCCAAAGAAATATGAGTGGAAGTACCATGCGCCTATTCCAAGTGGAACATAAGGAGCCATCATGTGGTTCTTCCATTGCTCTTTTCTCTCGCCTGCGAGACTGGTAGGTCCCACAGACTGACTGCTTCTGAATCCCGAGACCCTAAGTGTACACAGCTGAGGTCAGCTTGCAGTGGACTTTAGATGGAGGTGACAGATAATCCTTTGCCGTCATATAGCACTGAGAGTTGGGATCATTTGTTTCAGCAACATCTCTTAGCCCACGCTGACTGATACAAGCACAGCAGACGGGGGGTGTTTATTGGTTTCTCAACATCTCCCCGGAAGGAAGACACATCCATCAGGCTTAATATAGTGAATTAGGAAGAGGAATTCTCCAAATTTCAGAGGCACAAGAGGGGACCAAGGACAGTGGCTGGGAGTGGCACTGCTGGGAGTGATGGAGCAGAGGGAGGGGGCGGGCAGGTGGAGAACCTTGGATGTTCTGGGTTGAAGACCTAGAGGGACCCAGTGATGCTGCGTTTTTGGCTGTGTTTCAGTGTAAAAACAGTATCATTACTTATCTTCCAAGTCCTTCTTTTTTAATTTTAAAAAATATTTATTTATTTATTTGACTGTGCCAGGTCTTAGTTGCAGCTTGAGGGATATTTTTTTTTTCAGTTGTGACATGCAAACTCTTAGTGGCAGCATGTGGGATCTATTTCCTGACCAGGATCAAACCGAGGTCCCCTGCATTGGGACACAGAGTCTTAGCCAGTGGATCAGCAGGGAAGTCCCCCAAGTCTTTCAGTAATAATGAAATTTTGTGAGTCACTTATTTGGGATGCACGCATGCATGCTTAGTTGCTAAGTCATGTCCAACTCTTTGCAACCCCATGGACTGAAACCTGCCAGGCTCCTCTGTCCATGGAATTCTCCAGGCAAGAATACTGGAACGGGTTGTCATTTCTTTCTCCAGGGGGTCTTTCCCACACAGGGATAGAACCTGCATGTCCTGCATTGGCAAGCGGCTTCTTCACCACCGAATCACCAGGGAAGCCTTTATTTGGAATGAGGTGTTACATATCCTATTTTAGACATTCAGGCAGAAGACAAGCCAGGCATCCCAGGTGTTAGCACACCTGGCAGAAGGCTTACGGCCGGTCCCCAGGTCATGTAGTGTAGGTGGGATGGCACAGACCCCGAAGACCAGAGGCTGGAAGCAGACCATAGGTGCACTGGTTGATGTGCATGGGCTGGGCTGGATATAGGGCAGAGCCATCTGTAGACGACCTCTGTCCTTGTCCCCAGCCCAGGGTTCTCCACAGGAGGGAGACTGTCACACGGTCAGAGATTGTCAGGGCTGGGACTGCTGCCAAAGCCTGCCTTCTGCTTGTCTAGTGTTAATAAGAATATTATCTCTGAGAAGGGACGCTCTCCTTGGAGGCACAGGATGATGGTTGGAGACGTTTATCTTGGTAAATGTGAAGCCCAGCCACAGAGATCTGAGTGGAAGGAGCACAGATTTCTGCTCCTTGTTAATTTCATGGTTGACTTAACTGTTCTTAAGTGATTAGCACTGGTGATGATGTGCTTGAAGTGCTTTTAACTTTTTTTTCCCCAGCCAGTTCTCTTTCTTTGTCCCAAAAGATTCAGACTCTTGATTTGAAACGCAAATTCATTGTCTTAAGGTTTCTTGGGCATCGCTGCTTGTGGGAACATATTTTGCCTGTCATAGGAGGAAGAGCACTGAAGAGAGGAGGAGGATGCTGAAGACGATGATGACCTGCATTCCCAAGCCAGCACAGCCACTGGAGTAGAAGCTCCATGAGGCTTGTTGGACCACTGCACCCAACAATCCAAAGTAAGAGGTCAGGCACACAGTAAGAGTTCAATAAATATTTGTTTTCTGAAAAGAGATATTACCACCCACATTCTAAAAATAACAAAACTGGGGAGGGGAGATTAAGGCTGGGGAGATTAAGAGACTTGACTGAAGCCACAGGGTTCCTAGGTGGCAGAACCGGGACTCAGATCTCTAGAACCGAGAAGGTTGTCATCTGCCTTTGGTGGGTGGGGATCATTCAGTCCCCCTCAATGGTCAAGACAGACATGGAAGTGGTGTTAGAGAAAGAGGCATTTTAGAAAAATGCAGGTGGAACTTATCAACAGGCTGGGCTACACATTTTTAACAGACTGTGATTTAGGCTGCGCGTTAATGTAGGAACTCTTGCAGCAGTCTTTTCCACAGGTGGCCACACATGCTCTTTCTACAGTGTTACAGGGACTTGCCTCCACCACGAGGTGGGGCTTGAGTCCCCTCCCCCTGAACCTGGGCAGACCTCAATAACTGCCTCAACCAAAAGCATGCGACTCCAAAGGTCAGTCATACGAGTCAACACAGCCTCGTCCTGGACCTCTCTTGGGACATGAGCCTTGGGTATCTCAGTTGACAGGTGAGAAGTCTGCCCCCCACCCCCTCTATGCTGGGGCGGCCACATGGAGACATCATCTTCAATCCCAGCCCAAGCCTGGAGGTCCAGCTGGGGAGCCTCACGTGAGCTGCCCTGGTGCTCTGGCGCCCTCTAGTGTCCATCTGCTTTAGCATCAACTCTCAGCCCTTCCTCCTGCCTCCCTCCCCTTTCTCGGCTGAGCTGGCTTTGGGCACCTGCCACCTTGATATCCCTTCTTCTCTCCCTCCAAGCACAATGAAGTTCCCTACAGAGAAGGGTATTTCTCCCTCAGAGTCTCCCAGGGCACTCACCCCTCCCTACCCCAGACCACTACTTTAAATCAATCAGTCCCCGAAAGTCAGATGAAGTTACCTGACTTTAACTCAATTAGTTCCTCATTAATTCACGTGAACTGGCTTTGGTCAAGTTCCCCTAGCAGGGCTGTGGGCACAGGAAGAAGTGGATCATGTGGAAAGGGAAGAAAAGCATTTGGGGAGAACTTTTGAGAAAAAGGGAACAGGGATGAACTCAGCCCACCCAGCAAGTGCCAGGGCTTTTACAGGCTTCAGGTTCAGGACCACCAGGTCCACTTTCCAGATGCCGACACCCTCGCAGACCTGCAGCTTAAAAGCTGCAAGCCCAAGAGCTGGGCCAGGTATTTCTGGGTTCAGAGTGTCCCTCCTCTGGAGGAATAAGGAATGTTCAGTCTGCAGACAGCCTGTCTGACTGGACACTGGGCACCAAACCAGGCTGCAAGTGCCAGCATCGAAGCCAAAGGCAGACCTCTGTCTGCTCTGTGAGGTGAAGCGATTTGAACCAGTGAGTCAGAGGGCCCAGTAACCAACCCCTCCTCTCTGGGCACCTCCTTGCGGTTCTGCCAACCCCAAATCCAACCCCATCTCGGAGCCTGGTGGCCAAAGAACCCACAGGGGGGCTCCGTTGGTGCTCTGGCGCCCTCTTGTGGCCGGCAGCTCTAAAGCCAACTCGCAACTCTTCTCTCCCTCCCTAGCCTGCAGGGCTGCACTTGCCTTGGGAACTACCAGCCTGATTTCGTGCCTCCTCTCCAAGTACAAAGAAGAGCCCTACAGATGGGGATATTGCTCTCTCCAAGTCTACCAGGGCACTCACCTTTCCCTACCCCACCCTACTACTTTAAATTAAATAGCCTCCCCCCCAAACTCACATAATGCTGCCTACCTTTAACTCAGTTTGCTCTCCATTAATTCAGCTGACCTGGCTTTGGTCAGATCAGGAGGGGACAGGAAGAGGAGGCTCGGATGGGAAAGGAAGAAGGAAGTTTGGGAGGAACTCTAGAGAGGAAGAAAGGACACAGGAAAGAGCTCAGCTCGCCCAGCAAATACCAGGTCTTTTACAGGCTCCACATCCAGGACCAGGAGCCCTGTTTTCCAGATGCCAATACCGTTGTAGACCTGCAGCTTAACAGCTGCATGTCCAAGAGTTGAGCCGACCATCTCTGGGTCCAGGATCCTGCCTCTGGAGAAACAGGGCAGTCAGTCTACAGACAGCCGGTAGACTGGCCAATTAGCCACCCCACCAAGCTAGAAGAGCTCCCATCAGATCTGAGCCAGTGAGTCAGAGTGGCCCAGTTATCAACCCTTTTTCTCTGAGCCCCTTCTTGAGGTGCTGCCAATTTCAAACCCAACTCTTATCTGGAGATATGGCCAGGGGGCCACAGGTGGGCTCCACCGGTGCTATGGCGCCCTCTTGTGGCCATCAGCTCTAACTCCAATTCTCAGTCCTCTCCTTCCCCAAACCAGGGACTGCACTGGTCTTAGGCACTGCCAGCCTGATTCCTTCCTCCTCTCCCTCTAAACTCAGTGAAGTGCCCTACACATGAGGATAGTTCTCTCTCCTTATCTCCCAGGGCACTCACCCCTCCCTACTCCACCGCTTTAAATTAAATAGCCCCTGAACTCACTTTATGATCTCCTTATTGCAAATTTTGGAGTTAAATTGGAGAAAGTAGGGAAAACCAATAGGCCATTCAGATATGGCCCAAATCGAATCCCTTATGATTATACAGTGGAAGTGACAAATAGATTCAAGGGATTAGATTTGGTAGACAGAGTGCCTGCAATCACAGATCCTGTGTATTCTATTTAAACTTAAAAAAAAAAAAAACTTTCCTGTTAATTCCAACTGAACCTCCCAATCTCACCCAATCTCATTGTGCCAGATGGTCTCTTCATACAGATTCTGCCCTTCCTGGATTCTGTTCTCCACATCACAGCCAGAATTCCCCTACTTAGAACCATTCCCTTTGCCCTTTGAGTGAAATCCTTAACATCACACAGACACTCTGGACTGATCTGTCTGCTCTCCTCTCTCTCACGTTTAAGCTCTCTGCTGCAGCCACTCTGATCTCTCCCATTGCCCTCAAACTCCTGTGTTTCTTGATCTGCATCTCAGAATACTGCCCATTCTGACATCTCAAACCTAGAAGTTCTCCTGCCATTTTTCTCTTACTTGACTCATATGAATCCTTCACATCTCAGCCTATACATCATACATCACAATTCCTGATACACAAGAAATAAATATTTGTGGCTTGATTCCCTCTATTATTCCAGCTGAGACTTCCACCAACTCTGATTCACACTGCTGAAATAGCCTCCAATCTCTTCTGTGTCACTCTGTCCCTTTTAACTACAGTGAGTCCCCTATATACTGACCTTCAAGTTTTAAACATCAAAGATGCAAACGTGCGTTCCATCAATGTCAGGCATGAGTGCAATTGCAGCTTGCCCTCTGTCTCCTATTGGTAATAATCCTTTAGCTCTACCATCTCCCACCTCCTCTCCTCCTCCAGTCAGTAATTCTTCTTGCCTGTTCACTCAATGCCAGCCCCTTTATGCCAGCTATTGTATTGTACTACTGTACTTTTCAAGGTACTATGCTGTAAGATTTAATATGGTTTTAATTTTTGTGGTTTTTATCTATTATTTGTATGAAAAATATTATACATCTATTACAGTACAGTACTATATAGCTGATCATGTTAGTTGGGTACCAGGGCTAACTTTGTTGACTTATGAACACACTCTCAGAACAGAACTCATTCATATGTAGGGGACTTACTGTAAAGTGTCCTCTATGAAGATGCTAGTTGCCTGGGTTTAATTACTAGGTTTAATTCTCTGACTTTACCTCTTCCTTCTTTGTTTCCATTTAATTGTATTCTCCAATTTCAGTATAAGTACTTAACACAGTAATTTATTAGATAAATGATTCATCTTTTGATTAACATACTGACTAGTCAGCATAGATCTCATTTACTGAAAATGCCCATCTTTAGTTGCACTTGAGTGATGTCTTATAAGATGTTGTTTCAAGAGTCAAATATCATAGTTTCTTATAATGCATATCACAAACTTGGAAAATTCACTTTCTTGATAGCTCCACCAAAGTGTAGAATTTTGCTAAAAATATGTTATAAGTTAGAATGCCAGCATCATGTTTTCCTGTCTTTTCCGTAAGTTCAGTTCAGTTGTTTGGTCGTGTCCGACTCTTTGCCACCCCATGGACTGCAGCACACCAGGCTTCCCTGTCCATCACCAACTCCCAGAACTTGTTCAAACTCATGTCCATCGAGTCAGTGATGCCATCCAACCATATCATCCTCTGTCAACCCCTTCTCCTCTTGCCCTCAATCATTCCTAGCATTAAGGTCTTTTCCAATGAGTTGGCTCTTCACATCAGGTGGCCAAAGTATTGGAGTTTCAGCTCAGCATCAGTCCTTCCAAAGAATATTCAGGACTGATTTCCTTTGACTGGTTTGATCTCCTTGAAGTTCAAGGGACTCTTAAGAGTCTTCTCCAATACCACAGTTCAAAAGCATCAATTCTTCAGCACTCAGCTTTCTTTATAGTCCAACTCTCACATCCATACATGACTACTGGAAAAACCATGGCTTTGACTAGATGGACCTTTGTCAGCAAAGTAATGTCTCTGCTTTTTAGCATGCTATCTAGGTTGGTCATAGCTTTTCTTCCAAGGAGAGAGCATCTTTTAATTTCATGGCTGCAGCCACCATCTGCAGTGATTTTTGAGCCCAAGAAAATAACATCTGTCACGGTTTCCATCGTTTCCCCATCTATTTGCCATGAAGTGATGGGACCAGATGCCATGATCTTTGTTTTTTGAAGGTTGAGTTTTGAACCAGCTTTTTCACTCTCTTCTTTCACCTTCATCAAGAGGCTCTTTAGTTCTTCACTTTCTGCCCTGTTATCTGCATATCTGAGGTTATTGATATTTCTCTTGGCAATCTTGATTCCAGCTTGTGCTTCATCCAGCCTGGCATTTCGTATGATGTATTCTGCATATAAGTTAAATAAGCAGGATGACAATATACAGCCTTGACGTACTCCTTTCTCGATTTGGAATGAGTCCGTTGTTCCATGTCCAGTTCTAACTGTTGCTTCTTGACCTGCATACAGGTGTCTCAGGAGGCAGGTAAGGTGGTCTGGTATTCCCATCTCTTGAAGAATTTTCCACAGTTTGTTGTGATCCACACTGTCAAAGGCTTTGGCATAGTCAATAAAGCCGAAGTAGACGTTTTTCTGGAACTCTCTTGCTTTTTCGATGATCCAACAGATGTTGGCAATTTGATCTCTGGTTCCTCTGTCTTTTCTAAATCCAGCTTGAACATCTGGAAGTTCACGGTTCATGTACTGTTGAAGCCTGGCATGGAGAATTTTGAGCATTACTTTGCTAGCATGTGAGATGAGTGCTACTGTGCAGTACTTTGATCATTCTTTGGCATTGCCTTTCTTTGGGATTAGAATGAAAACTGACCTTTTCCAGTCCTGTGGCCATTGTTGAGTTTTCCAAATTTGCTGGCATATTGAGTGCAGCACTTTCACAGCATCATCTTTCAGGATTTGAAGTAGTTCAGCTGAATTCCATCACCTCCACTAGCTATGTTGGTAGTGATGCTTCCTAAGGCCCACTTGACTTCACACTCCAGGATATCTGGCTCTAGGTGAGTGATCACACCATCATGGTTATCTGGGTCATGAAGATTTTTTTTGTATAGTTCTGTGTATTCCTACCACCTCTTCTTAATATCTTCTGCTTCTGTTAGGTCCATACCATTTCTGTCCTTTATTATGCCCATCTTGGCATGAAATGTTCCCTTGGTATCTCTAATTTTCTTGAAGAGATCTCTAGTCTTTCCCATTCTATTGTTTCCCTCTATTTCTTTGCACTGATCACTGAGGAAGGCTTTCTTATCTTTCCTTGCTATTCTTAGGAACTATGCATTCAGATGGGTATCTTTCCCTTTCTTGTAGCTCAGCTGGTAGAGAATCTGCCTGCAGTGGGGGAGACCTGAGTTCAATCCCTGGGTTGGGAAGATCCCCTGGAGAAGAGAAAGGCTACCCACACCAGTATTCTGGTCTAGAGAATTCCATGGACTGTATAGTCCATGGAGTCACAAAGAGTCGGACACAACTGAGCAACTCTCTTGTCTTTTGGCTGCCACTAAATCACAGTTTAGTATCATCAGGGTTATACTGAATTTTACACAGCTTACTTTACAGGCAAATTTGTGAACTTAACTCCTTTACAATAGGTACAAGATCTAATAGTAAACTACCCCAAAGGATGGATAATTTATATTGCTACTTTAAACAAAAGAAACAATAAAACAATGACTTATGAGAATAAGATTACATTGAGAAATTGAAAGGAATGATACACTAGGAACTAATGAAAATTACACTAAATATAGTCAGAAAAGTAGAAAACATCATCTTTATACCTCTATATTTAAATAAATACTTACATAGTAGGGAATAAATAGTTCAACAGAAAATTCTTAGAGAGCAGAATGTTTTGTAAAATAAATACATGATGACAATTTCTCTTAGAAACATGTACGCATTTTTAAAAAGGCTAATAAGTCTTTTCCAAATATACAGGAATATTTCTGCCATCTAAAAGCATTAGGATTGTCAACTAAGACTTGACTCAAGTGGGATCTAAGTGAAACTTTCTCCTGGTGCCTAATTCATCAAATTCAAGTTATTAAGATATTTATTTCAGAAGTAGGTTTCGTTGTGTAAAGATTTCTGCCTTTCCCTAACTTCAGATATCAGTATATTTGCATTATCAAAAATATAAATATAAAACATGTTGATATCTTTGTGGTCTGGGATAACTGTTAATGTTTTTTTCTGTTTGGGTAGAATTAGTTTGTTTATTTCCAAAGTGGTATGAAATCAAATAACGTTGTCTTGTTTCTATGTCTTTTATAAAGTTAAGGACAATTGAAATAATAGTTACATTGCAAGAATATATATGACCACAAAGACTGGCAAAAGCATTACTTTATTTTATTTGTTTATTTTTGGCTCCTCCATGTGTGATGTGGAATCCGACTAGGGATCGAACCCACGCCCCCTGCAGTGGAAAAGTGGAGTGTTAACCACTGGACTGCCAGGGAAGTCCCCAAAAGCATTAGTTTAGAATTTATTTTTTTAAGAATTTTTTGGACTTCCCTGGTGGTACAGTGGATGAGAATCCACCTGCCAGTGCAGAGAATACAAGTTAGATCCTTATCCGGAAGATTCCACATGCTGCGGAGTAAGTAAGCCCCTGCTCCACAAATACTGAGTGTGCCTCCTAAAGACCTAAAGCCACAACTTCTGAGCCCGAGTGCTGCAACTGCTGAAGCCTGTGCATGTGCCTAGAGTCTGTGCTCCACAACAAGAGAAGTCACCACTGTAAGAAACCCGACCACAAAGAAGAGGAGCCCTCACTCACTGCAGTTAGAGAAACTCCCCGTGCAAAAACCAAGACCCAGCACAACCATAAAGAAAGAAAAAGAATTTTGTAGTAATAAAAAGATGAGAGAATGTTGCAGGTCATATGTTGTAGATACCATCCTAGTAAAATTTCTGAGAAGGCATGAATGAGTAATTCTACATTACCTAATGGTATAGTATAACCAAACATTTATCAAAATAAAAATGAGGTCCATATACATACAAAAACAACTCTTTATCTTAAGTATCACCAGAAACTATAGAGCCCCAAATGAACTCTTGAGTGGTAGTAAGGCTCTTAAAAGAATAACATTTTAAGTCCTTAACTATTACAAACCCATTTGATAATCCTTTTAATTGCCATGATGCTAATAGTTTGTATTCAAACTGAAGTCATAAGTACTACTACAGCAGTTTCAATATAATTCAGCCTTAGTTAAAAAGGAGTAAATGGATATTTAAAATTACATGTTACCAGGAAGGCGGGAAAAAACCAATTACAGCAAACATTAGTTTTTTAAAATAGCAAATGAAAGATTTGTATTAAATCGTGTTCTTTCTTCTCTGGACATGTATAGAATACAATAATACAGGAAAACTTGCTATATCAACCACTCCTTTTCCTTGCCTCAGCTGTTCTACTGATAAATTAGCCTGGAAAATAGAAACTGGGATGTAAAAAATGACTCAGAAGGGGAGGCTGAAATTCACTTTACAATATTTAGTCTATGAAAAGGGTTTTAAAAATACCACTGAAGTGAAGTGAAAGTTGCTCAGTCGTGTCTGACTCTTTGTGACCCCATGGACTATACAGTCCATGGAATTCTCCAGGCCAGAATACTGGAATGGGTAACCTTTCCCTTCTCAAGGGGGTCTTCCCAACCCAGGGGTCAAACACAGGTCTCTGGCATTGCAGGCGGATTCTTTACCAGCTGAGCCACAAGGGAAGCACTAGGCCAATACATTTTAGCTGAAGGAACAGGTAGTTGTGTATGCCATTTTATTTCTATTGGCCAGACAAATTCTAATGTTCCTTTTAATTTTCTCCTACATTGGAGGACTGACATTTGAAAATCCAACATTAGAGACTTCATGCCATAAATTCAAGATGGTATTTTTCAATGTACAGGTCATAGAATGACCCCTGGATGTTTGTTAAAAACAAACATTCCTGTGCCTCAACCAAGTTCTATCAAGACAGAATCACGAGAATCAGCATTTTGACAAGCAACCTGAAAATTCTGACATACACACTTATTTTAAGAGCTCCCCAGGCGGCTTAGCATTAAAGTAACTGCCTGCCAATGCACGAGACACAGTAGATGCAGACTTGATTCCTGGGTCGGGAAGATGCCCTGGAGAAGAAAATGGCAACCCACTCCAGTATTCTAGGCTGGAAAATTCCATGGACAGAGGAGTCTGGAGGGTTACAGTCCATGGGGTTGCAAAGAGTATAAATATTACCTCACCCAACCTTCAGGCAATTTCTTTTTTGTAAGAAGTGTATTTATTTAGAGAGAAACACACTTCACAGAGTATGAACCATCTCAGAAGGTGAGAGTGGCCCAGTATGTGTGCATGCTCAGTAGCTAAGTCATGATAAGTAAAGGTGGACAGAAAAACAGCTGTAGGGACCTCAAGGATTTATTGCCCCCAGCCATGGTTCTCAGGACTTCCCAGGTGGCACCAGAGGTAAAAAATCTGCCTGCCAATGCAGGCTATGCAAGAGACATGGGTTCGATCCCTGAGTGGGGAAGATCTCCTGGAGTAAGAAATGGCAACCCACTCACTCCAGTACACTTGCCTGGAAATTCCATGGACAGAGGAGCCTGGTGGGCTACAGTCCATGAGGTCACAGAGAGTCACACACTGAGCACACAAACTGGGTACACACTATTTCTGCTAAAACCACTTTTCACCATGGCCTAAAGGATCATTCATATTCTATCTTTCAGACTCTTGTTTAGTCTCTTTCGAAAAACTCAAACTGCCTTTTGACCTCTTTAACAAAGCCTCATTTTAACATCACAGCCATGGTCTTGTCTTCTTTCTCCAGATAGCAGAAGCACTAACTGTCTGAACCAATCAATTTCCTATTTTACAGATCTTACTTTCTTAGAGTTCAGAGGTTACACTTGTCTGTAATTTTAGCACAGAAAAGCAAACACTGAAAGATGAACTCTCCGGGTTGGTAGATGTCCAATATGCTACTGGAGATCAGTGGAGAAATAACTCCAGAAAGAATGAAGAGACTGAGCCAAAGCAAAAACAACACCCAGTTGTGGATGTGACTGGTGATGGAAGTAAAGTCCAATGTTTTAAAGAGCAATATTGCATAGGAACCTGAAATGTTAGGTCCATGAATCAAGACTAATTGGAAGTGGTCAAACAGAAGATAGCAAGAGTGAACGTCAACATTTTAGGAACCAGCAAACTAAAATGGACTGGAATGGGTGAATTTAACTCAGATGACCATTATATCTACTACTGTGGGCAAGAATTCCTTAGAAGAAATGGAGTAGCCCTCATAGTCAACAAAAGAGTTGTAGTTGAAATGCAGTACTTGGATGCAATTTCAAAAACAACAGAATGATCTTTGTTCATTTCCAAGGCAAACCATTCAGTATTGCAGTAATCCAAGTCTATGCCCCAACTAGTAATGCTGAAGAAGCTGAAATTGAACGGTTCTATGAAGAACTACAAGACCTTCTAGAACTAACACCAAAAAAGGATGTCCTTTTCATCATAGGGGACTGGAATGCAAAAGTAGGAAGTCAAGAAATACCTGGCTGCTGCTACTGCTAAGTCACTTGAGTCGTGTCCGACTCTGTACGAACCAATAGATGGCAGTCCACCAGGCTCCTCTGTCCTTGGGATTCTCCAGACAAGAATACTGGAGTGAGTTGCCATTTCCTTCTCCAGGGGATCTTCCCGACCAAAGGATTGAACCTGGGTCTCCCGTGAAAGGCAAAGAAGAAAAGGAAAGATATACCCATTTAAATACAGAGTTCCAAAGAAGAGCAAGGAGAGATAAGAAAGCCCTCCTCAGTGGTCAGTGCAAAGAAATAAAGGAAAACAATAGAATGGGAAAGACTAGAGATCTCTTCAAGAAAATTAGAGATACCAAGGGAACATTTCGTGCAAGATGGGCTCAATAAAGGACAAAAATGGTATGGACCTAACAGAAGCAGAAGATACTAAGAAGAGGTAGCAAGAATACACAGAAGAACTATATAAAAAAGATCTTCATGACCCAGATAATCACAGTGGTATCACTCACCTAGAGCCAGACATCCTGAAATGCGAAGTCAGGTGGGCCTTAGGAAGCATCACTATGAACAAAACTAGTGGAGGTGGCGGAATTCCAGCTGAGCTATTTCAAATCCTAAAAGAGGATGCTGTGAAAGTGCTGCACTCAATATGCCAGCAAATTTGGAAAACTCAGCAATGGCCACAGGACTGGAAAAGGTCAGTTTTCATTCCAATTCCAAAGAAAGGCAATGTCAAAGAATGCTCAAACTACCATACAATTGCACTCATCTCACACGCTAGTAAAATAATGCTCAAAATTCTTCAAGCCAGGCTTCAATAGTACATTAACTGTGAGCTTCCAGATATTCAGGCTGGTTTTAGAAAAGGCAGAGGAAGCAGAGATCAAATTTCTAACATCTGTTGGATCATCGAAAAAGCAAGAGAGTTCCAGAAAAACATCTACTTCTGCTTTATTGATGATGTCAAAGCCTTTGACAGTGTGGATCACAACAAACTGTGGAAAATTCTTCAAGAAATGGGAGTACTCAACCATCTGACCTGCCTCTTGAGACATCTGTATGCAGGTCAGGAAGCAACAGTTAGAACTGTACATGGAACAACTGACTGGTTCCAAATTGGGAAAGGAGTACGTCAAAGCTGTATATTGTCACCCTGCTTATTTAACTTATATGCAGAGCACATCATGAGAAACACTGGGATGGATGAAGCACAAGCTGGAATCAAGATTGCTGGGAGAAATATCCATAACCTCAGATATCCAGATGAAACCCTTATGGCAGAAAGTGAAGAAGAACTAAAGAGCCTCTTGATGAAGGTGAAAGAGGAGAGTGAAAAAGCTGGCTTAAAACTCAACATTCAGAAAACTAAGATCATGGCATCTGGTCCCATCACTTTGTGGCAAATAGATGGGGAAACAGTGGAAACAGTGACAGACTTTATTTTGGGGGGCTCCAAAATCACTGCAGATGGTGACTGCACCCATGAAATTAAAAGACACTTGTTCCTTGGAAGAAAAGTTATGACCAACCTAGGTAGCATATTAAAAAGCAGAGACGTTCCTTTGCCAACAAAGGTCCATCTAATCAAAGTTATTGTTTTCCAGTAGTCATGTGTGGATGTGAGAGTTGGACTATAAAGAAAGCTGAGCACCAAAGAATTGATGCTTTTGAACTGTGGTGTTGGAGAAGACTCTTGAGAGTCCCTTGGACAGCAAGGAGAGCCAACCAGTCCATCCTAAAGGAAATCAGTCCTGAATATTCTTTGGAAGGACTGATGCTGAAGCTGAAACTCCAATACTTTGGCCACCTGATGCAAAGAGCTGACTCATTTGAAAAGACCCTGATGGTGGGAGAGATTGAAGGTGGGAGGAGAAGGGGACGACAGAAGATGAGATGGTTGGATGGCATCATCGACTCAATGGACATGAGTCAGAGTAAACTCTGGGAGTTGGTGATGGACAGGGAGGCCTGGCGTGCTGCAGTCCATTGGGTTTGCAAAGAGTCGGACACGACTGAGCGACTAAACTGAACTGAACTGAACTTGCACAGAAAAAGTATTTAAATCTTCAAAATATTAATTGTCTTGCTTATAACTCTTCTCTATAAGCAAATCCCTACAACGCTGACTTCAGTACAACACTGACTCCAAACAGCCCACTGGTCTCTAACAGAATGCTACTTCCAAAGTTGCTTAATATTACAAAAAATAATTGATATACCATTTGCTATTTATTAACTCCTTAAGTGAGTCAAGTCCTCTAATAAGCACTAAGTACATTACCACATTAAATTCTCACAATCGTTCTGAAATGGGCATTATGATATTTATTTGACTGAAAAAAAGACATGGAAACTGAGGCAGAGGAGTTCAAGGAACTCTCCCAAAGCCACACCCGAGGAGTAGCAAGGCTGAAAAGTGCGAACCTATGTTTCTCTGACTCAAAGCACGCACATTATCTCCACTATGTTATACTGGAGATGGAGAGATTCGGTATTCTGTCATCATGTCGAACTTACTGCCAAGAACCCCAGAATGTATGGGTCTTGCAATAAAGATACTTCCAGCATACTGTTTGTAACTCTCTATTTTCTACACCCCTAATGTATACATATACACATCCTAAAAGTAAGCCATTGTGAAAAAAGAAATTTAGAGAGGATTTCTTGAGACCAACAGATACTGTTAAATGACTACAGACAGCAAAGAGCTCTAAATTCCATCACCATTCTCTATGCTATTTACCTGCAGACAGCCTAAAGACAACTGAAGAACTCAAAGGGAACTACTTGAACATTCACAAGGAGCTCTAATAAACTTTTGCCCAAAGCAATTACTGATGATTAAACACTGGAAGCATTCACATACACATATATGCATAAAAAATTGAAAAAATCTATAAAGACAATGAAATTTTTATCATACATTCTTAGCTTCCTTACCCAGAAAACAGACCAAGAGGTTCTATTTCAGTTTCACAGCTGCCAGCACTTTGAAGACTGGACTGTTCAGAGAATAAACCACACCTGTTGGATTGTTTCGGTCATTCCAATCAACAGCTAATACAGTAATGAAAAGTTAACACTCCTCCTCGGCCTACCTGAGGTGTTCAACAACGTCGACAGCCTGCCAGAATAATGACATCCTGCTCACATGGAGGCGGCATTGTAAATGCGCTGGTCACTGGGTTGTAACCCACCACGGTTCTCTACATCTGCACATAGTGAGACACTCTGGTCCATACTTTGTGCTCTGTGGGGAGAAAAATGCCACAAGGATGGGTTTTTAGTATGCAAAGGCATCTTCAAATGTCAGAAAATAAGTGAGATGTACTTTCATTTTTACAGTGTTTTCCCTGAACTGCTATAGAACAGTTAAGGACAGTAATCCTTAAAGTATCCCTACTCTCTTCTCATGGGCTTCCCTGGTGGCTCAGATGGTAAAGAATCCCCAGTCAGGAAGATTCCACATGCCACAGAGCAACTAAGCCCGTACCCCGCAACTACTGAGCCTGTGCTCTAGAGCCCAGGAATCGCAACTACTGAGCCCACGTGCCGAAATTATTGAAGCCTGAGTGCCCTAGAACCTGTGCTCCACAGCAAGAAAAGCCGCTGCAATGGAAGTAGTTGCTGCTCACTGGAACTAGAGAAAAGCCGAAGCAGCAACAAAGACCCAGTGCAGTCAATAAATAAATAAATAAAATTACTTTTTAAAAGATTTTTTAAGTGTTATTATAAACCCATGATGATGTTATCTTTTTTAAAAATGTAGATATATGTTCTAACTCTGTCCACTGACAAAGTTCCCAAACAAGGACCAACCTCTGGCACCAGATTATCACCCCTCAATACCATTTTCTAGTAAGAGAAAACTAAGCTCCTGGAGAAATGGCTGATTCCAGGACTGGAAATGGTAAAAATGGTCTGGAACATATTGTCATATTAGAAACAAATAAATTACTGGAGACAGACAACCATTCAAAAATCCCCAGGGTCAAAGAAGAAAGATTTTAATTAACATGAATCAGAATTTCCTGCAATGAATTAAAATACATCAAGGATATTTAATTCTATGAGTTCACTGAAAAAAAAAATTTAATTTTGAAAGATGCTAGGTAACTAACACATTATTTTGAATATATGAATATAGTATATGAAGGCAAAAAAATACAGCATTAAGTCCAAGTTACCTACATGAAGTGTAATATATCTAAATATTTAGTATAACTAGATACTCCCTTTATGAAAATATTTCAGCTCACAAATAAAGGCTAAATGATAAATTAGAGTGTTATCATTTTGTAACTTGTAAAAAGTTAGTAGAATCTCAGGAAGATTGGGCTTCTCCAGTGACTCAGCAGTAAAGAATCCGCCTGCCAATGCAAGAGACGCAGGTTCGATCCCTAGGTGGGGAAAATCCCCTGGAGGAGGGGACGGTAACACGTCAGTATTCTTGCCTGGAAAATTCCATGGACAGAGAAGCCTGGCAGGCTACAGTCCATAGGGTCGCAAAAAATCGGAAACAACTGAAGTGATTGAGCATGTACCCACACAAGGAGGATTACTCATGTCTGCTAACCACATCCACAAGTGAAATGAGAAGAGGTGTGGCTTTGGAACAGGAGAGCAGGTACCTGCACTACAGTGAAGCAGTGCAGAAGCAAATCAGACATGCGTTTCACCAAGCTTATAGTCCTACCTAAAGGATAGGTAAAGTACCCGCCAGCCAATGCACAAGATGCAAGAAACAAGGGTTCAATCCCTGGATCAGGAAAATCCTCTGGAGCAGGAAATGGCAACCAGCTCAAGTACAAATTCTGGGATAATTTCATGGACAGAGGAGACTGGAGGGCTTCAGTCCATGCGGTCGCAAAGAATCAGATGCAACTGAGCACACAGGAATGAATAGTCCTAGCTGCCAACTGCTAGAAAATACAAGGGAAAGGGGAACACGTCAAAATGAACCAAAGGGAAACAATCAACAAGATCCATACTGTGGAAAACCATATAGATCATATAACCTAGTTTTTCAACAGGTAAGCAATACATTACAAGGGAAGAGAGACAGAAAGAGACTGACAGGGACTTCTCTGGCATTCCAGTGGTTAAGAATTCCCCTTGCAATGCAGGTGATTCAGGTTCAATCCCTGGTCAGGGAAATAAGTTCCCACATGCCATCGAGTAACTAAGCCTGCACGCTGCAATCACTGAGCCCACCCACCACAACTAGAGAGTCCCTGTGCCACAGTGAAAGATCTCACATGATCCAACTAAGACCTAACACTGTCAAATGAATAACTAAAAGAAAGAGAGAGAACTACAGATGAAAAGAGAAAACCTGAACTGGGGTCTTTCTATTTCAGAAAATGGGAACCTCATTCTTCCAGTTCCCAAGACAAAGCCTTGGCGTCACTGTTAACTCTCCTCATTCTTCCGCCTCCACCTGCAGCCTGTCAGTGACTCCCCTCTGCTCTATGTCCTCGGAATCTGAGCTCCCCTCACCCCATCCCCCACCACTGCTCTGGTCAAAGCCTCTAGGGCCCCTCACCTGCATCCAAGGGGAACCTCTAACCAGCCCCCTTTTTTTCACCCTGAACTCTGATGCCTACCATCAAGACAGCAGCCAGGCTGAGACTTTTCAAGTACAAGTCAGATTCTGACACAGCTCAAAGTCTTCATGGGTGTGGCAGCTGGTCTCAACCACAGTCCAAGTCTAGTTCTTAAAACAGCCTAAGGCCCTCAGCAATCTGGCTCCTTCTTGCCACCTGCTAACCTCCCCCTTGTTCCTCAGGCTCTGGCCACGCTGACCTCCTTGAGTTTCTCAAACAGATCAGGCAGCCCCTCCTTGGAGACTCGCTCTTGCTCTTTCCTGTGTCTAGAGCCATCTTTCCTCAGATCTCCTCGTTCCTCCTTCCCTTGCAGATCTAAGCTCCAGAGTCAACCATTCCTTCATGAGTCCCACCCTCATCACACCTGCTCTCCGTCTACCTGCCCAGTTTGGCACTGGTAAATTATTTTTTAATTTCTTTATTTTATTTTTGGCTGTGCTGTGTTGCTCTGCGTGGGTCTTCTATAGGGGCAGCGAGCTGGGGCTACTCTTCCATTGGCTTCTCATTGCAGAGGCTTTTCTTGCTGAGGAGCATGGCTTCAGTAGTTGTGGTACATGGGCTTTAGTTGCCCCACAACATGCAGAATCTCCCCGGATCAAGGACTGAACCCATGTCCCCTGCATTGGCAAGCAGACTCTTATCCACTGTGCCACGAAGGAAGTCCTAAATTAGTTTTTGATGTCTGTCTCCCTCCATTAGAAGAAACAAAAACAAGGACTTTTTTCAATGCTACGTGCACAGTGCTTAGAATGGTAACTGGCACATAGTAGGGCTTCAGAAATGTTAGTTGAATAGAAGCATGAATTGACAAAAATAAATAGAGTACAAATACTTGACTTGGGGACTTCTGAAAATCATTTTGGTTCAAGTTCTGCAGAGACTGTCTTAAGGGACTCTGGACAGACCCTTCCTTCCTAGGAGCTAGAATTTACCTTCATCAATTATAACACTCCTCTCTACCAGAACATTTTACCAGCTCGCTGTTCTTAAATCATTTAAAACAAGTTCATCTATGGTTACCCTGTAGTCATTTTCTATAGGGTAATGATTTTTCCAGTTTTATTTTTGGCCTGTTCAGAGCTGCCATTCTGGGACTTCCCTGGTGGTCCAGTGGTTGGGAGTCCACCTTCCAATGAAGGGGACACAGGTTCAATCCTTGATCAGGGATGATCCCACATGCCATACAGCAACTGAACCCACACACTCTGGAGCCCATGTGCCACAACTAAGACCCAAAGCAGCCAAAAATAAATAAATAGTAATAAAAAAAAAAAAAGAACTGCCTTCCTTTAGCTCCTCTGATACAGCAAGAAAAGCTACAAGATATTTTGGTAATTCACTCACTTTCTGACATGATTCTGAACTGATTGTCATTTAGATCCAGGCCTGTGGGTTTACCTTCACCTAATTAAAAATTCATTAATTAGGTTGGGATAAGGATAGGGAATAACAAATCTGACTCCATATTAGATCTGTTTCTTTTACTTTAACCTTTGTTTTCTATTGGTTTTGCTACAAGTTAATCACTAACGGGATATTGTTTATTTTAATGATGGCCCATCTCTGAGAAGCCCCCCATGCCTGAAGGTTAAACTAAAATATCTTTGTTCAGATCAAAGGAAACATCCTGATCTAGCCCACCTGTGAATGGCTGCAGGAAAGAAGAAATTAACACACCTCCTCCCCAGTCAGGCCAAAATCAGGACATCTTTGCAATAACTTTTACTGGTCTTCTTACTTTACCTCCTCACCTCCCCCTCCATCCAGAGCCCAGCAAGACGGTTCTCTAGGACCCTAGCCTGCCATCTTGGAGGACTTTTATTTACTAATATGCAGTTCTCTGGGTTTCCCAGGTGGCTCAGCGGGTAAAGAATCCACCTGCAATGCAGGTGACACAGGTACTATCTCTGGGTAGAGAAGATCCCTCGCAGGAGGGCATGACAATCCACTCCAGTATTCTTGCCTGGAGAACCCCATGGACAGAGGAGCCTGGTGGGCTACAGTCCAGAGGGTCGCAAAGAGTTGGACACGACTGAAGCGACTGAGCACACACACTCAGTGAGGATCCACTGATCACTGGATCCGTTAGGATGTGTTTGGCTTCAAGTAACAGTAAATCCAAATGAAAGAGGTTTAAACAATAAGAATAGTGCAGGACTTCATGTTATATGAAACTCAGAGGTGGGGAAATTCCCAAGTGGGTTGACAGAGAGACTCACTGATCCCATATTTTAAGTGCAAGAGAAAGCTATTGGAAGATTTTCCAAACATTTTCTAAAGTGTTTGCAATTTTGAAAGTTCTTTCTGGCTGCTGTACATTGTATGCAGTGGTGTGGGGTGAGGGTGGCAAGAGAGGGAACAATGGTGAAGTTTTTGCTATAATTCAGGGGCAAAGAGGGCAGCTCAAGTTTGAGATGCTTATTGAAAATCTCTGTGGATATGTGAAGTAGGCAATTGGATATGAGTGTTCAGAGCTCAGTGGAGAAGACGGGCTGGAGACACAGAGTGGATTCTGATCAGTACATAGACTGTATCTAATGCTTGGTAACTGGGTGAGAGCACCTGGAAAGAGGTGGATAGAGGGAAAAGGGTACAGGATAGACATTTGGGGCATTCAGACACTTCCAGTTCAAGCAGAGGAAGAGGCCAGCCACAGGGATGGAGTAGGACAATGGTACAGAAGGATGAAGACAGAAGAGTCATGGAACCCCGGTAGAGAACACTTTATAATGAAAGTCTGGTCAGGACTTCCCTGGCCATTCAGAGATTAAGACTCCGTGCTCTCAGTGCAGGGACACGGGTTCAAGTACTGGTCAGGGAACTAAATCCCACATGCTGCGCAGCCAAAAAAAAAATGCAGGTCTAGTCAACTGGGTCAATAGCAATTGAGAAGTAAGATAAAAAAGGACAGAACAACGATCACCAGACTTGACAACGCATAACCACTGATGGCCTTGAGAAAAGAAATCCTGGTAGAGAAGTGGGGAGAAAAGATAAGTAGAGTGGGTTGAGAACAGAAAAGGATATGAAATGAGTCACAGTAGACCTGCGCTTTCCAATATGGTTGCACTAGCCACATGTGGCTAATTAACTTAAAAATTCACTCCTTGGGTACACTAGCCACATTTCAAATACTTGACAGCCACATGAGACTAGTAGCCACCAAATTAGACAATGCAGAGACAGAGTATCCCCATCATCTCAGAAAGTTCTGTTGGACAGCACTGCTATGACAATAATTATGTGACATGGATGTGGATACACCTGTAGGGTAAATTCCACAGCACTGGCAGTGGGGTTGGGCAAAGACTCACAGGTCTTTGTCTTGAGCAAATGAGTGGAAAGGGTGCATTTCTTGGAATAGAGAAGCTGGGATAACGCGTTGTAGGGAAATCAGATGTTCTATCTGGGATGTATTAAGTTTGAGATGGACTTCCCTGAGGGCTCAGCCGGTAAAGAATCCTCTTGCAATGCAGGAGCCACAGGAGACTTGTGTCCTAGCAAATACAACTAGAGAAGCCCATGGTGGACTTCTGACCTCTATAAATGTAAGATAATACTTCTTTTTTTGGTTGCCCTGTGCCACATGTGCGATCTAAAATACCAGTCTGATATATAACTCCCTTGCTTAAAATGGTGTTTTCCAATTCCTATAAGACAGCAAATACATTCCCTAACTTGGCCTACAAGGCATCCCTATTTGGGCCTGGCCTGCCACTCAAGCCTCTCCTTTAGGATTCCACACCCTCTGCCTCTTTTAGGCCTTTGCATATTCTATTTCCCTATCTGGAACATTCTTCCCACCCGCCACCCTTCATCTTCCCTGGCTGACTCTTACTCCTCCTTCAGGCCCCAACTGGGATGCTATTTCCCCTGGCAAATTTCCCAGACCCCTAGAGCAGTTAGACCCTTCTGCATAGAGGGGCCCTAGATAGCCCCTCCTGTGGCACCATCTAATCGCCATCTCCACTTCCAGACACCAAGGGCTCTAGAACACAACTCGCCTAGCACAACACCTGACATACAGGAATGTTTGAAAGACAGGGGTTAAAAATGAAATAGACACCATTCGAAATGGCTTAAGTGGCTCAATTAGGATATATGGGAGACTGGAGAGATCCTTAAGAAACTCTCCCAAGTCAGTTTTATTTCATCTTTTTCATATTTATTTGGCAGTGTCAGCTTAGTCACAGCATGCAGGATCTTTGTTGTGTCATTGCAGGATCTTTCGCTGCAGTGCAGGGAGTCTCTCATGGTGCAAGAGCTCCAGAGCCAGAGGGATTCAGTAGCTCCAAGGTATGTGGGATCTTAGTTGCCTGACCAGGGATCAAACCCGAGTCTCTTGCATTGCAAGGCGGATTCTTAACCACTAAAGCACCAGGGAAGTTCCCCAGGTCAGTTTTAGTCCCTGGGAACATACTCATTCTCCCTGACACGCAGGCAGAGGGCAGGACCAGGTTGCAGTTCCATGCTCAGTTTTGCTGAGGTATTTGAAAGAGACCACCATCTAGTCTAGAACTCTTGTATTTCTATAAGAATCTGTCTTGTTTTTTAGAAGTGATCACTTCAGTAAGGGCTTCCCTGGTGGCTTAGATTGTAAAGACTCTGCCTAAAATGCGGGAGACCCCAGTTCGATCCCTGGATCAGGAAGATCCCCTGGGGATGGGAATGGCTACCCATTCTAATTTTCTTGCCTGGAGAATTCCATGGACAGAGGAACCTGGGGAGCTATAGTCATGGGGTTGCAAAGAGTTGGACCCGACCAAGTAACTTTCACACACTCATACACACACAGACATGCACCTCAGTAAATGTTCATGGGAAGTGCTGGGCTTCCTTTCTGTTGGTATTGTAGCAGTGTTTTTCTGCGAGTTCTTGGTCAACTGTTTTTTCCCCTTCTTTCCCTTTCCCTTGTAATATCTCTGTATAGATCTTTTTCTGGTTCATTTTTGATAACTCATCTCCCTTGAGGTGTTTTCTGAACCAGCACTTTGCAGAAGGTTCACATGGAGGACGGCCCAGGGCTAGTCAAGGCTTTAATATGCAGTTGTTTCTTTTGCATTTTGAAAAATTAAATTGAGAGAATATATGAAATATAAAATGTATATGTAAGATTAAAGAAAGAAAATAGAACAAAGATCAGTGTATCTGGAACTCAGGTAACAAAATCTCCATCTTTGGGGCCCTTGCAGGGCGCCCACCCTAAAGCAACATAACCCTAAATGTGTGCTTACTAATCCCTGTTATTCTTCGTAGATTTTCAGTGTCCTTTTTTATGTCTACACATTATATTAAATAGTATCATATATACTTGGACTTTCAAAGATGCAGTTTTATGCTTTATATCATCTTCTGTGATTTGCTTTTTTTTTTGAATGATGTGTCTTCTAACCATTGGAAGGGATAGAACCCATGCCCCCTGAAGGGCAGAGTCTTAACCACTGGACTGCCAGGGAAGTCCCTGATATGCTTTTCTTAGTCAACATCATACTTGAGAGATGGCTCCACATTGGAGGTGGTGGTGACACTTGTTACACTCCCTTCAGAATGGCATTCCACTCTACTGACTGTACACAACTGATTTCTCCATTCCTCTGTTGAAGGACCTTTGTGTTGTCCCAGGCTCTGCGATGTTATCCATCTAGACTACCTAGAACAAAATCATCTGGTCCCTGGGACTCCTTTCCAAGAGTCCCGCAGGGCTATGCTTCTTGGAGAGGAACTGCTAGGACCTGAGACAGGCCCCAAGTCTACCCCACCCTGCACACTGGTTTCCAAAGTGACTGTACTGACAATGCTCCAACTCTCAGAGATGGCTCACTCTTCTATGTCCTTCACACCTTTCATATTTTTGTCATTCTCACCAACAGTGAGTGGACAGTGGGAGACATGGGGGAAACTCCCCACACTCCTTTTCTCCACCAAACTATCTTCTATGTGACTTGAGCATGTGGTTCCTTATTCGCACCCACTCATTTTTTTCCCTGCAGAGAAGGTAGCTGCATTTCATTCCTGATCTCACAAGAGAGGTGTCTGCATTTTGCACTGCAGGATGTCCACTCCTTCTGCAGCCCATTCTGCACCCTCCTTCTCCTGGCCCTGTGGATGGCTCCTCTCCTACTTGATTGGTTCAGCATTTCAGCTCTCCCTAGTTCAGTTGAAGACCATATTTGTTCTTATTTGGTTTTGGAAAGAAAAGGAAATGCCAACTTAGAGTCACTATTATTAAATGGAAAGACTCTAAGACACTGTTTTTTGGTTTTTTGCTTTTTTTTTTGACTATGCTGTGTCTTTGTTGCTGTGCATGGGCTTTCTCTAGTTGCAGTGAGTGAGGGCTACTCTTCATTGCAGTGCACGCCCTTCTTGCTTCTCTTGTTACGGAGCTCCGGCTCTAGGTGCACAGGTTTCAGTAGTTGTGGCATGTGGAATCTTCCCAGACCAGGGATCCAACCTGTGTCCCCTGCACTGGCAGGATTCTTAGCCACTGCACCACCAGAGAAGTCCCTCCAAGACTCTTAAAAGCATCAGTTTCTCAGAGCAGTCCTAGGTCCCTTGCACTAGGTATTTCCAGATGAGACCCTGAGTATCTGTATGTTTGAAAATCTCTCCAGGTGAGAGTCCTTGGCAGTCTAGTGGTTATGACTCTGTGCTTTCTCTGCTGAGGGCATGGGTTCAATCTCTGATTGGGAAACTAAGATCCCACAAGCTATTTGGCCAAATAATAATAATAAAGTGATGCCCCCCCAAAAAAACCCAAAAAAATCCCTCCAGGTGATTTAAGTAGAAAGTCATGTTCAACAAATTTGACACAGAAAAGACTTTCTACCTAAGTCTTATTCTTCCTATAATTTTTTAGTTGAGAACCAATCTTTTACAAGAACTAATCTGTTAGGACATTCCTAAATTTCTTTTTTCCTTTTATATGAAACTTGTCTCTTATTTAATAATTCTTCAACAATTGTGCTTCTTAATCTGTATTTGGCCTAAGAGATAAACACTCAATTTTATTTACTCAAATGATTAGGTTTCCATTATAAATTAGCTTGTTAATGACTTGGCTTCTTTGTTACATTCGTTTCCTGGCAACAGGGGAGTCTTCCACATGTTGGTTTGCTTACCTAGAGGATGGAATGAAATTTTTTCAATAATTTTACTTATTTATTTTTGGCTGTGCTGGATCTTTGCTTCTTCACGGGCTTTTTTTCTAGCTGTGGCGATCTGGGGCTACTCTCCTGTGGTCCATGGGCTTCTCTTGTTGCGGAATCCAGGCTCTAGGGCACAGGGGGCTTCAGTAGTTGCAGCTCACGGGTTCTAGAGGACAGGCAGGCTCAATAGTTGTGGCACACGGGCTTAAGTTGTTCTGAGATATGTGGGATCTTCCTGGATTAGGGATTGAACCCCTGTCTCCTGCATTTTGGCAGGCCGATTCTTTACCACTGAGCCGCCAGGAAACCCTCTGAAATGAAATATTAAAGCCCAGTGGCTGCCTGGCACCATCTTGGTTTCCCATCCTTGTGTACTAGAGAGGCTGCCCCTGTGAACCCGTGGCTGCTTGTACTATCTAAGTTTGTGAGAACTGAAATCTTAGCCTGTGTCAGGCATAGGACTAAGTGCTTAACTTTTGGTGTCCCATCAGTTTATCTCTAATTACTCCTAGAAAGGCAAGAAGTGCCTATCAAAGGAAATATATTCCTAAAGATGTAAACATATCTTTAAGTATCAATGCCTTCACTTTCTCTGGGCTCAGTTCCTGGAAACAATCACCAGGATTTGAATTTCCAGTTACAACAAAATAAATCCTGAAAGTGACTCCAGAGGAGGTAAATTGGCGTTTCCTTTGACTGTTGTTGGCTTTTGGCTTTGTTTCTTATGAAAAACAGTAGTCTCCTGATATCCTCGATGGATTGATCCCAGGACCCTACAAATAACAAAATGTGTGGTGGCTCAAGTCCCTTTTAGAAAATGGCACAGTAAGCCAGCTGGTTGTATCTGAGAGCTCTCCCTCTAAGAATTCACCCAACTGGTTGAATCTGCTGATTCAGGACCTAAGGATATGGAGGGTCAACTGTATATACGCTTGATTTTTTCTCCTCTGGGACGGACACTCAATTATACAATTACCTATCTTTGCTTCACATATATATATATATATTCTTTTTAAATTAATTTTATTTCTCTATTCATACATTTTTGGGTGTGCTGGGTCTTGGTTGTGGCAGGCCAGTGCTACTGTTCATTGCCATGCATGAGTTTCTCATTGTGGTGGCTTCTCTTGTTGCAGAACATGGGATCAGTAGCTGTGGTACATGGGCTTAGTTGCTCAGCGGCATATGGAATCTTCCCAGACCAGGGATCAAACCCATGTCACCCACACTGGAAGGTGGATTCTTAACCACTGGACCATCAGGGAAGTCCTACCTTTCTTTCTGATGTAAAACCTAAGAGACCCACAATATGGCCCACATATTGGCCCACAATATGAAATGTCACTTAGTAAATACTTTTCTGATTCCAGTTTATACTACTTTTGTCAAGGTAGGGTGTGTGTGTGTGTGTGTGTGTGTGTGTGTGTGTGTAGGGAGAGAGTGAGCTATTTTTGAACTGGTAGAAAGGGTATTGCTTGCGTGCTAAGTCACTTCAGTCATGTCTTACTCTGCGATCTCATGGACTGTGACCCTCCAGGTTCCTCTGTCCATGGGATTCTGCAGGGAAGAATACTGGAGTGGGTTGCCATGCCCTCCTCCAGGGGGTCTTCCCGAACCAGGGATCTCTTAAGTCTCCTGCATTGGCAGGTAGATTCTTTACCACTAGCACCACCTGGGAAGCCCAGAAAGAGTATTAAACATGGTAAAAATAGTAAAATTTACTTTTGGAGCTAGGGTAAATCCCAAGTATTTTCTCCTCTCATGCTACCCGTAGGATGCCAGAGGCAGAAACTGGCACTCCTATTATGGGAACTACCATTGCCTGGCATTTTCTGCCTCCTTCCCTAAAGTCATGTCCACAGGGAGAAGAAACCCAGATTAAGGAGGAGCCTCGTGATGCTTGGGACAAAACACAGAAATAGTTGTTTGATTTGGTAGGTATTCTTAATAGATGGTCACACTGCCTGTGAATTATGTCAATGTTATTACCTCTCTTTTTATTTGCTTTTTGTCTGCACCTCGAAGCATGCAGGTTCTTAGTTCCTCAACAAGGGATCAAACCAACATTCACTGTGATGGGAATGTGGAGTCTTAACCACTGGACCACAGGGAAGTTCCAATCTTTTTATTCTTTTCTCTCATTTCCACCTGTCTACCAGCTATCTCCCTCTCTCACTCTCTCTCTTTTTTTTTTTTAATACTTGCTTATTTGGCTGCACCAGGTCTTAGTTGCAGCATGTGGGATCTTTAATTGCAGCATGCCAACTCTTAGTTGCAGCATGTGGGATCTAGTTCCCTGACCAAGGATCAGACCCGGGCCCCCTACATTGAGAAAGCAGAGTCTTAGCCACTGGACCACCTGGGAGGTCCCTCTCTCTTTCGTATCTTAGTGTTTTTAATTTGTTTCTATGAGAACTGAAAAGGAGTAACAGAATTTTGGTTTTCACTTAACTCAAGTTGAACTTGAAGGCTAAAAGTACATTTCTGGTTCTGTGAATTATCTGCCCTTGACCATTTTTGTTTCTATTTTCCTTTTTTAATCTCTATTATGTAATACTGTTGATTGTAGAAAATCAGTAAAAATGAAAAAGTTAAGCAGTAGAAAAAAGTGGAAGTTGCCTAAAATCAGCCAATGCTGAAATGTTCTCATCCTCCTCTGCCTCCTCCTCCTTCATCTCTGCCTTCTTTTTTTTTTTCCTGCATCTTTTTAGTAATATTAATATTAAGAATACCAGACAGGTGCACAGGAATGTAAGTACTGCCTTTTCCTCCCAAACATCACATGGTCCCCTCGAGAGATCACTGGTACAGCTAAGGCCACTCTGTTTTGAACCCTCCCCTGTCCAATTTTATGCAGAACTAGAGTAAGGTGAATGTTGACAAACCAATGCAAAAAAAAAAAAAAATCATGATGAGAAAAATATCAATATTTTAAATAAAAATAAAATCAGCATTACTGATTTTTTTCTTTAGCTTCAAATTCCAATTTGGCTTAGCATGAGACTGATCCTTCTTTATTTCAAACGTTGATATTTTATTCATTGTGAAATTTTTGCATTAATTTTTTTAAAGACTATATTAAAATATTATCTGGATTACAGGCATCTGGGGCACTCCTTGAAATGTTATGTCCACACCTGCCTCACCCTAGTTCCCACCCAATTCAGAAACCTCTATAATGAGACCTACAGCCCTGGAGTGCTTGGTTTGAGTCGCCTGCTGGTCTCTGAGTCATAGCACGTGGCAGTCCCCCATTTTCTGAGACTGTTGTAAAGCACGAAATGAAGAAGACTGAGGAAAGAAGAAAGCAATCCACAATTTCCCTTGGGTGTTTGGGGTTCCTGTTTGTAACTCAAGGCCCAGTTTTTTTCCCTACTTGAATTAAGTTATCTAATCTTTTTTCCTAGAGGAGAAACTGATGGACCAAAATGGGCACTGAGAAATGTCAGGAATAATCCTGGAAGCAAGCCATGTGTTCCCAACCAATTTGTGGGGATGAACAAGAGGGCTTTCATGGGACTTCCCTGGTGGTCCAGTGGTTAAGACTCAGTACTTGCACTACCAAGGGCCCAGATCCAATCTTTGGTCAGGGAATTAAGATCTCACAAGACTTGAGGCACAGTCAAAAAAAAAAAAAGAAGGCTTCTGTGCCACAATCCAATACGAGCCACTGGGAACCACTCGATGGTCCAGTCACTGGGAACCACTTGATGGTCTGCTTTTTTAACCAAAACACTCCTATGGGATAGTCAAATAGCGCTGTAACATGTTGGCACCACTTGTCAAGAAAAATTAGGTGTCAAGCAAAGACGTTTATAACATATAGGTCATTAGCAAGGTATAAAGCAAAAGAAGTATGTTATGAGATTTGTGAAAGTGAGACAGTCTCTAAATAAGCACCATCTGCTCCCTGGCCCACTGCCTGCCAGGTTCCTGCTCAGTGGAAGGCCAGCCACAAAGATTTTTCAGTTCAGTTCAGTTCATTTCAGTTGCTCAGTCGTGTCTGACTCTTTGCGACCCCATGAACCACAGCACGCCAGGCCTCCCTGTCCATCACCAACTCCTGGAGTTTACCCAAACTCATGTCCATTGAGTTGGTGATGCCATCTAACCATCTCATCCTCTGTTGTCCCCTTCTCCTCCTGCCTTCAATCTTTCCCAGCATCAGGGTCTTTTCAAATGAGTCAGTTCTTTGCATCAGGTGGCCAAAGTATTGGAGTTTCAGCTTCAACATCAGCCCTTCCAGTGAACACCCAGGACTGATCTCCTTTAGGATGGACTGGTTGGATCTCCTTGCAGTCCAAGGGACTCTCAAGAGTCTTCTCCAACACCTCAGTTCAAAAGCATCAATTCTTCAGCACTCAGCTTTCTTTATAGTCCAACTCTCACATCCATACATGACTACTGGAAAAACCATAGCCTTGACTAGATGGACCTTTGTTGACAAAGTAATGTCTCTTCTTTTTAATATGCTGTCTAGGTTGGTCATAACTTTCCTTCCAAGGAGTAAGTGTCTTTTAATTTCATGGCTGCAATCACCATCTGCAGTGATTTTGGAGCCCCCCAAAATAAAGTCAGCCACTGTTTCCACTGTTTCCCCATCTATTTGCCATGAAGTGATGGAACCGGATGCCATGATCTTAGTTTTCTGAATGTTGAGCTTTAAGCCAAATTTTTCACTCTCCTCTTTCACTTTCATCAAGAGGCTCTTTAGCTCCCACCAAAGGGCCCCTTTGAGCACCCAAGAGTTTTCTGTGTGGCCACTAGGGGAAGGGAGTGAGGTATTCTGGGGCTCTTGGGTACCAAGGATGCCTGCCTGCATTCCAGATGGGTCCATGGTTTTCTGTCATTTTTCCATTGAGTCGGTGATGCCATCCAAACATCTCATCCTCTGTCGTCCCCTTCTCTTCCTGCTTTCAATCTTTGCCAGCATCAGGGTCTTTTCGAATGAGTCAGTTCTTCACATAAGGTGTCCAAAGTATTGGAGCTTCAGCTTCAGCATCAGTCCTTCCAATAAATATTCAGGACTGATGTTCTTTAGGATGGACTCGTTGGATCTCCTTGCAGTCCAAGGTTCTCTCAAGAATCTTCTCCAACACCACAGTTCAAAATCATCAATTCTTTGGCGCTCAGCTTTCTTTATGGTCCAGCTCTCACATCCATACATGACTGCTGGAAAAACCATAGCTTTGACTAGACAGACCTTTGCTGACAAAGTAATGTCTCTGTTTTTTAATATGTTGTCTAGGTTTGTCATAGCTTTTCTTCCAAGGAGCAAGTGTCTTTTAATTTCATGGCTGCAGTCACCATCTGCAGTGAATTTTGGAGTCCAAAAAACAAAGTCAGCCACTGTTTCCACTGTTTCTCCATCTATTTGCTATGAAGTGATGGGTCCAGATGCCATGATCTTTGTTTCTGAATGTTGGATTTTAAGCCAGCTTTATCACTCTCTTTTACTTTCATCAAGAGGCTCTTTAGTTCTTCTTTGCTTTCTGCCATAAGGGTGGTGTCATCTGCATATCTGACATTTTTGATATTTCTCCTGGCAATCTTGATTCCAGCTTGTGCTTCATCCAGCCTGGCATGTCACATGATGTACTCTGCATAGAAGTTAACTAAGCAGGGTGACAAGATACAGCCTTGACGTACTCCTTTACCAATTTGGAACCAGTCTGTTGTTCCATGTACAGTTCTAACTATTGCTTCTTGACCTGCATACAGATTTCTCAAGAGGCAGGTTAAGTAGTCTGGTATTCCCATCTCTTGAAGAATTTTCCACAGTTTGTTGTGATCCACACTGTCAAAGGCTTTGGCATAATCAATAAAGCAGAAGTAGATGTTTTTCTGGAATTCTCTTGCTTTTTCTATGATTCATGGATGTTGGTAATTTGATCTCTGGTTCCTCTGCCTTTTCTAAATCCAGTTTGAACATCTGGAAGTTCACGGTTCACGTACTGTTAAAGCCTCACTTGGAGAATTTTGAGCATTACTTTGCTAGCATGTGAGGTAAGTGCAATTGTGTGGTAGTTTGAACATCTTTGGCATTGCCTTTCTTTGGGATTAGAATGAAAACTGACCTTTTCCAGCCCTGTGGCCACTGCTGAGTTTTCCAAATTTGCTGGCATATTGAGTGCAGCACTTTCACAGCATCATTTTTTAGAATTTGAAATAGCTCAGCTGGAATTCCATCACCTCCACTAGCTTTGTTTGTAGTGATGCTTCCTAAGGCCTTCTTGACTTTGGACTCCAGGATGTCTGGCTCTAGGTGAGTGATCACACCATTGTGGTTATCTGGGTCATTGAAGATCTTTTTTGTATAGTTTTTCTGTGTATTCTCGCCACCTCTTCTTAATATCTTCTGCTTCTGTTAGGTCCATACCACTTCTGTCCTTTATTGTGTCCATCTTTGCATGAAATGTTCCCTTGGTATCTTTAATTTTCTTGAAGAGATCTCTAGTCTTTCCCATTCTATTGTTTTCCTCTATTTCTTTGCATTGATCACTTAGGAGGGCTTTCTTATCTCTCCTTGCTGTTCTTTGGAATTCTGCATTCAGATGGGTATATCTTTCCTTTCCTCCTTTGCCTTTAGCTTCTATTCTTTTCTCAGCTATTTGTAAGGCCTCCTCAGACAATCATTTTGCCTTTTTGCATTTCTTTTTCTTGGGGATGGTCTTGATCACTGCCTCATGTACAATGTCATGATCCTCTATCCATAGTTTTTCAGGCACTCTATCAGTTCTGTATGTGGCCTTCTGTATATGCCTTGACTTTGTTTGAGGACTTGTGGGTGACTCCCTAGTTAAGGCTGAGGCCCATTCTCAGACACATTTAGAAACTAGAGAAACAGTTTGGGATATCACCCAGTGTGTTGCGAAGGACTTCTCCAGTTTCAGGAGACAGGCCAAAAGAGCCTTCTTGACCTAGATGTGACTTTTCTGGAAAGATTTTTATGAACATATCTTCTGGGAATTGGCTCTTGGAGGCAAGCCATGTGGTATTTTCAAAAGGCTACTCTGTTGCTCTGGCCCTCTATTCACAATCTGGCCATTTTCCAAGCACTTGCTACATTACTATGCAGATATTTCTAAACTCTGACTCAGTTCATGCTGATTCACTCAATGTCTTAAAGAGAGTGGAGCTCCAAGAATATAAAATGGTATTAGGCACTGGCTGCTGGTGCACAACAAACTGGCCTAGGCCATGGATCCTCGGGCAGAACAGCATTTAAGTCACTCAGTCCTTCTTAACAGATGTTATTTCATTAAAAGCCCTGCCCTCACCATAGCTTGAGGACTTAGGCCTCTTCTAAGCCAGAGTCAGAGGTGTTGAGTTCTTGGGTCATGGGAGTCTTCCCGTACGCCTAGCCCTCTTCTTGCATTTCTGTTCCAAGACTGGCTTCTCTACTCTCTGGTCTGCTGAGTAGTGACGGTCCTCACCCCAGTTATTCACATCTGTAATCCCGAGGGTTTTCTGATGATCTCCTTTAGCTGGTTTTTATGCTTCTTTGTCAGCTGTAGGTATCCTGTGATGGGCTCCTTATCTGATACTTGTTCTGCGTCCCTCACACGTTGAGACTGCAGAGGGCAGTCACTCAACCCAAGAGCTCCCCAGTTGCTCACTGAGGCCCAGGAATCTGATGCTTCCCAGGGACCCAACGCTCTGGCAAGATTAGGAGAGAGAAGAAGCTCAGTTAGAGAAACACTGTGGATTGGAGGTGATTGGTGCCTCTTCTGGTCTGTTTCTGGTCCCAACTCTCTGAAGCTGCACCCAGATCACAGAAGCAGGTGTTTCCATGGTGATGACATACAACCCTAAACTCTTGTTTCTGTATCATGTCCAGGTCCTCACACCCCCATCCCTAATTCAGTGCTCAGATGTCTATGTGCAATGAGGCATAATACAAAGAAGTGGGGCTACAAAGGTCCTGGGGAAGGAGTGGCCAGGGTGCTTTTGACAGAAGGCAGAGGGCCTCTGGGGTCAGGAACTATGAGCCTATGGTCCAAGGCTGTGTAGCATCTGAGATGTCAAGGATAGGAGGTTTAAGGAGACTTGGGAACATGAGTGGGAGGCCAATGAGAGGGGGAGCCCAGAGGCTCATGGAGCCATAAAAAGCAGAGATCTAGGACCAGCGAGTGGGGAGTCAAGGTGGGGGAGAGAAAAGCTCATCCTAAGGAAGGCCTTCTCCATTGTAGAGCAGTCCTAGAACAGGCCTCTAGGCCCTGGAGACCTGCGGGCAGACTCCTGATCATTCCTGCAAGCAATCTGCCCAGAGGGCTCAGACACTGAGTCAGGTGAGGAAAGAGGCTCTTTGTAAACATTTTAACTCTTAGTTACATATCACATAGTTGGAAAAGTCAAATATTTCTCTAAGGCTGTATCACAAAAGATAGTGACTCCCTTCTCCTTTTCCCACTGCCTGCTCTCAGAGGAAATCACTCCCGAGCTGGGCTTTTCCATCCCTGAGCTCTTCCAGGTCACGGTTCATCTCTGAGGTCCTGCCATCTTCCCCTCAGCTCTGTGTCTCCATATTTGTCTCCTGTTTGCAGAGAAGATTCTATCAGCCACTGTCACTTAACACAAGATGTGCCTCATGGCAACAGTCCTTCCTCATCCATTTGTGTTGCCTGGACTCATTTTTGGGGGTTCCTGGATGACTGAGTGGTAGAGGATCCACCTGCCATGCAGGAGATGCAAGAGATATGAATTTGATCCCTGGGTCAGGAAGATCCCCTGAAGAAGGAAATGGCAACCCACTCCAGCATTTTTTCCTGGGGAATTCTCCTGTAGTGACCTCCAAAGTGATCCTTTGCTGGTTTCTTTTCCTCATCTCATCTTGGAATTGAGTTTTTCCTGGATCAGATTTGCACAGGACATTTATGTAAGGGAGAATCAGGGCTGTGAGTGTCCGTGCTGTATTCTAGGCTTGCATAGATTTTGTGGTGATTCAAGTTTTTATATGTAATCGTCTTTCTCATCTTGAAAGAATAAATGTCATGCTATGTATACGAGATGTTATAAAGGTAGGGCATTAACAGCACTAGGGGGACTTCCCTGGTTGTCCAGGATTAAAGACTTTGCCTTCCAATGAGGGAGATGTGGGTTTGATTGCTGGTAGGGGAGGTCAGATCCCACATGCCTCTAGCCAAAAAAAAAAAAAGCCAGAATATAAACAACAGAAGGAATGTTGTAACAAATTCAATTAAGATTTTAAAAAAAAAGAATACTAGGAAGTAGGACCAGTGTATTACTAAGTAAGTCTCAGTGGATGAAGTAGACACACCATCATCTCAGAGGTCCTCTGTGTACCTGAGCCTGAGCTGCAGTTCGAGGGGGAGAACCATTGACTGCAGATGTGGCCATATCCCTGAGACCCACCCAGGGGTTCACTTCGATCCTCAATTTGAACGATTTCCTTGCTTTTCTTCATAGTCTTACTCCCTTTGTGCTGTATCCTGAGAGGGCTGGCTTCACACATCCTGGACAGTCTCTGTCCGTGACCTTGCGCCTGTGTCTTCCTCCCAGGAAATTAGGATTCCGCCTCAACCAAGAGGCCAGTCTGTTCGGACAAGCCTTTTTGGTGTTGCCTTTCTGATGATCAGACACTAAACTCCGGGGAAAACAAACAGTGTTCTCAATGTGGTTTTATACCCAATCTATCTTGATGCCTCCTGAATAAACAAAAGCCCCAGAAATTTTTGCTCCTTCACTTGCCACCTGTCAGAGCAGTCACGTGTAAGAGACCCTAGAAATAAGAGGCATAGCATTATCCTTTATATTTAATTAGCTCCATATTTTTTATTAAAGCAACATTAAAGAACTGACCTGCTGACCCATTTATCCAGCCTGCATCTAAAAATGAAGTTCAACCTTTTGGACATTAATTTTGTATATGCAGAATGTACAGAGTATAAATAAAATGCTTTATTAAAAAAAAACATTTTAGAGTTTGTACACTTTACAGGGTGACTCAGAAGGTCTGGCTACGTCATGGTGCTCAGGCCTCTGGGAAAGGTCATGTGTGAAGTAGTTTGGTATCTAACCCCTCGAAAGTTTACTTCTTTTCATTCTTCATTCTGTAATAATTTAACCAGGTCAAGCAGTCATGTCTTCAGCAGATGGCCTCTGCTTTCCTGCCAGGCTTGCCTGGAGACCCATTTTAAGCTAAGAGCCAGAAACTGCATGTCCAACAAAGGATCCTCTCAAAGCCAGGATGGGAAGGACTGGATTGTATACTCAGCAAAGGACACTACAAGAAAGACTCATGGGTACATGATTCTTAGCATCAGCTAACATCACCTGTAAAACTGTCCCAGGGAACCGAGTGAGAGCTTCTAGGACTCTGAGTTCATAACAGAAGCAAGTGAATTATGACTGTGTGTGTTTCGGGAATCCACGGAGATGGACACATCGTTGCATCATATATTGGCACTGCCTTGTCTTCAGGGTGCAGGGGAACAGAATCACATCTTCTGGCAAGGGCCTTCACTCTGCCTGATGAACTCCATGAGTAGATATGCCTGTGCTATGGAGGGGAAGGAAACAAAGACAAGGATAGCCCAGAGTGCCTTGCCCCCAGCCCCCACCCCACAAGATGATGGATGCCTGGCTCATGCCTGGGAGAGGTTGGCAGCTGCCACTCCTCCAGGATCCTCCTCCGCTTCATTCCTGCCTAAAAGTGGGCCTTGGCATCAAGAAGAAATCGTACAGAGACTTCCCTGGTGGTCCAGTAGCCAAGACTAAGCTAAGTTCTTTCAATATAGGGGGTACAGGTTCAATCCCTGGTTGGAGAATTAAGGTCCTACGTGCTGGGTGTAGCCAAAAAAAAAAATCTCTATGTCTGGGGTGATAGTTACACAACTCTGTAAATATACCAAAGTCACTGAATTGTGCAAGTAAAGCAAGACAATTATAACTCAATTTAAAAAATTATTAAAAAAAAAAAAAGAGGAAACCATACATTTTGGCCGTAGTGTGGCCAGCCAGTACAATTCACTTACTCCCAGCCCTCAGCCTGCCCTTTTCCCAGGGCCAGGCAGTAAGGCAGAGAAGACATTTGAGAGTCAGGCTGAAAACCAGTGAGGTGGACCCAGGAGCCAGTTGGGATCTAGGCCAGAGAGGCCGAGGGTGTGGAACCCCAGTGACGACTCCTGAGTTCATGACCCAGCTCTGCCACAAGTTGGCTGTGGCCTTGCTGCCTTTCTATAGAATAATGGTGAGAGAGCCTCTTCCCTTGCCTTGTTATGACCCTTCAGTGAATTAATATGTTCAAAAAACTTAGAATAGCCTCATGAGTGCTCATGGTGTTAGCTGTCATTTTCATCCAGAGACCTCGGGGAAGACTGTTCCTTGAGCTCTGGTGACCACTGTCCATCTCAGCCCCAACCTGAAGATCAAATGAGAACATGGGACAGTGCTTCACCCAGGGACACTTGAGTATATAGGAGGGACTCGTGAAGTCACCATGGCACGTTTCTGTAGCTTCCCTAGAAGGATGGTGTGCCCTTCCCCTTGCAGTGCTATGCTCCTGCCTCCTGCTGGAGCCCTCTGTGGGCCCCTCCCTGCTGAAGAATCTGACATTCCTATCTCAGTTTTTGCCTCCAGTTCTTTGGGGCAGGAGCAGGGTGGGCAAGCAAATGGCTGTGGGCAAGCTTCACTCCATACTGTTAGGCCTGAGGGTGAAGTCTGGGCCATAGGATGCAAGTGGGTCCCAGTCCTCACGCAGAGAGCTATTAATATTTGCCTGGCACATTGATAAACATTCCCTATAACTGAGGCCTATGTCAGAAGTGCTCTAGTGCCTATCATTGGAGGGTTATAAAACAACAATGTCCCCTACTAACATTTACATTTTACTACCCTTTGAAATGGGTTTCCCTGATAGCCACCTGTAGTGCAAGAGACCCAGGTTCAATCCCTGGGTTGGGAAGACCTCCTGGAGAAGGGAATCCCCACTCCAGTATTCTCGCATGGCGAATTCCATGGACAGGAGCCTGGTGGGCTACAGTTCATGGGATTGCAAAGGGTTGGATACGACTGAGCGACTAACACTTTCACTTATGGGCTTTCCAGGTAGTGCTGGTGGTAAAGAACCTGCCTCCTAATGCAGAAGACGTAAGAGAATGGCAACCCATTCCAGTATTCTTGCCTGGGAAATCTCATTGACAGAGGAGCCTGTCAGGCTGTCAGGGGAATATTTATCAACCCTGTCCATAGGGTCGCAAAGAGTTGTACACAACTGAAGTGACTTAGTACACATGCACCATTTGAAATAACATTTTAGTGAATATCCTTGTCAATAATAATAATAATAATTCTCTGTGCATGCCCACCCCCCTTTTTTAGCTGTACAGGGTCTTGGTTGCTGCGCATGTATTTTCTCTAGTTGTGGTGTGTGTGCTTCTCATTGCGGCAGCTTCTCTTGTTGCAGAGCATGGGCTCTAGGGCACTTGGGCTTCAGTTGTTGTGGCACGCAAACTCTGTAGCTGCAGCCTGCAGGCCCTAGAGTGCAGGCTCAGTAGTTATGGTGCATGGGCCTAGTTGCCCTGAGGCATGTGGAATTTTCCCAGACCAGGGATTGAACCTATGTCTCCTGCATTAGCAGACTCTTAACCACTGGACTACCAGGGAAGACCCTTAAGTGTTTCTTAAAGTAAGGGTTTAGTAATAGAAGTAATGGGTTAGTGTAATAATTTTAACACATATGGCCACACATTGGCATTCCTGTTTCCTGAGCCCTTACCAAAAACACATTTCATAGTTTGAGGGTTTTTTAATTTTTTTTTTTTTGGCCATACCAAGAGGCATGTGAGATCTTAGTTCCCCAACCAGGGATCGAACCCACACCCCATGAATTGGAAGCGCATGGAGTCTTAACCACTGGACTGCAAGGGAAGTCCGCAAACACATTTCATAATCTATATCTCTATATATCATTGCCAGTTTCATAGATGAAAAATTATCTCTGAAGTATAAAAGTTCCTGTAAAAGTATTTTGGTTGGTTATTGCCGGAATACTGTGTACAAACAGGCACAAAGTTTCCATGGCATAAAAAACTTTGTTCCACATTCATGCACGCATGGGGTGGGTGGACTTCAGCCAACACAGTATGCTCAGGTCTGCTCCCTGGGTCTCTAGTTCTCCTGGGACCAATGACAACCTACATACATTCTTCTGCTGCAGAAACAGCATACATTCTGTGTGCTGCAGAAACACAGGAGAAAAAGTCTCTGCTCACATCATAGCCACAACAGTTTCAAAACAAGTCCCTGCCAAAGCCCAGTGTCAAGGGACAGGAAGTCCATGCCACTCACAATGATGTCATGGTGGCTGGTGGTCCCTACTGCAGGAAAGTGAAGCATCCAGACTAGTAATTCCACCAGAACTGTGAAGCTGGACACTACCTTACATGCTTATTAGTGGTATTCCTTACTTTGGAGTATTACCTATTTGGGAGTGCCTTGGACCAGGGGGCAGGTTTAGATATAACGATCAGGGAAGGTGAGTCATGCAGGAGGAACAGTTTTCAAAGCCAGAAGAATTCCAAGGGGCCAGTGTGAGCAGGACAGGGAAGTTCAGGAGCAGGGATGGGGTGGGGGGAAAGTTCAAGGTGACATGCTCCAATATGTGGGGAGAGTAGATTGGGATCCAGAGCAGCAATAGGGGGATCCCTTCTTAGGCTCCTGCAGTAAATCCTCAACTTTAAGGTTATGAATAATTTTTTAGTGGACAAGGGCTTCAAAGAAGAGCAAAGGTGAGGTAAACTGGAAAGCTTGGAGATGTGAGTGAGAGGGAGAAGCTGAAATGGGGATTACCGGTGGTAGGCTTGGTTAGTTCAGCCTCTTAACCACCGTAACTAAGTCCACTTCCCCAGGAAGCTCGTCCTGCCCTTCACGGTCACAGGCGGCACCACACTTCACACACCATTTACCCAGAACAAAACGCGCCCAAACTCCACATCCGCCCCGCCCCCCGCGCCCCCTGTCCCAAATCTCCGGATATGGTCAACATTGAGCCAGGCTGCCCCCTCCCTGACACAAGGACTGGCCCTCAGGAGGCTCTGCGCACTTTGTTCAGAGCACCCCACGAGTGTTACTACAGCTTTGGTTTCGGAGACAAGAAGAGGCCAGAGTACCCGTGAGAAGATGAGGGAACCAGAAGACACGCTAGGCAAACCCAAAATTTTCACTAACCAACAAGAAGGGTTGCGGGGGAGGCGCGGGGCGCTCTGAAGAAACTGTTTTCCCCGCAGTCTCAGCCGCTCACTTGCTCCTAAGGTACCTGTGTGGGTCTCCCTGACTGAGGTTGCTTGCTCTCAGGAAAGTCAGCCTCTATACACGAGGGCTACCTACTGTCACCATGGGAACACCATGGGCGGGGCTGCGAAGCCGTCATTGTGACGCTCCCGGATCGGAGCCTCGGATTGGTCGGTAGGGTGCGGGGCGGGGCTGGCTGGGGATGGGCTGAGAGCCTGGAGGCGCCAGGTAGGTAGTGCCGGAATGCGCCGTGGATTTAAGGCTCAATAGAAACCTCATTTCTGGGGCCTGGCAAAGTCATAGAGGGAGATGTTGAGATGTTTGCCCCTTCTCATCCCTTTAAGGAACCTCCACAGCCACAAAAATATCCTCCTGCTGGCCACTCCTGATCCCCCACACCCCCGCAAAGAAACTTTTTTCTGTAGGACACGTGAAACTGAGAAGCAAAGAGCCGAAAACAACCACGGATATTGTTAATCTTTCTCTTAGCCTTCCCCCCAAAGACTAAAAGCTGTTTGCCAGCGTCATTACAGTGCAATAGGTAAAAATAATCATACTTTTCAGAAATTACTACACATTGGCTCTGAAGTAATTTCTGAAGATCACCATTCAGAGAGTAGGGGCTTATGAAGTTTTAGCTTAGGTCCATCTCACAGAGGCCACCCTATGGTTGTTTGCCCAGTTGCAGAATTGGAATAGACATACTCGGCAACTGACAGAATTCTCACATTGGTTCCCTGATCTGTGGAGCGAGGGTGGTTATTGTAGGAAAGGCCAGGTGGAAGCCACTAGAACAGCCTCTACCAGAAGAACAGTTAAAAAAACAAAAAATGAAACACTATGTTCCTGGAGGGATTGCAGAGATTAGTGACACCATCAAGGATCTGAAGGATACTGGAGTGGCGGTGATTCCCACCCATAAACCCATTCAACTCACTCTTTCGGCGTATGTGAAAGACAGGTAGATCTTGGAAAATGACAGTGAACCTGGTTGTCTAGGGATTTAACAAGGAACACAATTGCAATATTGGTGACAGTGAAGTTTGGGGAAGAAGTACGTGATCTGCTTTTCTGAATAGGCAAAACCAAACCCAAACCATTTGTGTCTTGTGTGACTGCTCACCCAAGTGTGACTGCAGCAGAGGAGAATTTTAATAATCAAGGGGATAGGATGATCCCTTCTGTGGTTACCACTCAGCCTCTTTCCTCAGCCACCCTGTCATCACCCAATGGGCTCATGAGCAAAGTGGCCACAGTGCCAAGTTGATTCTGCTGGAAGAAAAATCACTTGGATCTTACTGGAATAGACACTTAGTCTGAGTATGGACTCTCCTTTCTAAGAGGGTTCTTGCTGTGCCACGATGCCCGTCCAAAGATGGCCATGAATTTTTCGGATCTTCTCCCATACTGAAGTGGCGTCTATGTCCCCTCCCCTTAAATCTGGCAGGCTCTTCAGCTGGTTTGACTAATAGAATATAGAGGAAGTGATGCTAGGCCAATTTGGGGCTCAGGATTTTAGAAGCTTCCACTTTATGTCTCTCAGAACACTCAGTCTTGGGGTTCTCAGCTGCCAGGTAAGAATTTCTGCTACTTTTTTAAAGATACCATATTGAGAGCCCATGAAACTGCACAGAGAGAGAACTTGCTGAGCCCAGCTTCTGGTCATAACAAAAAGCACCAGGCACATGAATGAAGCCATCACGGGCCCCAGATCACCCCAGTCACGAGCTGAAAACTGAGTAACCCCAGCGCACACACTTATGGAGCAAGAAAAGTGGTCACCTTGGGAATTCCCTGGTGGTCCAGTGGTTAGGACTCAGCATTTTCACTGCCTGAAAGTGAAAGTCGCTCAGTCGTGTCTGACTCTTTGTGACCCCATGGACTATGCTGCTGCTGCTAAGTCGCTTCAGTCGTGTCCGACTCTGTGCGACCCCATAGATGGAAGCCCACCAGGTTCCCCCGTCCCTGGGATTCTCCAGGCAAGAATACTGGAGTGGGTTGCCATTTCCTTCTCCAATGCATGAAAGTGAAAAGTGAAAGTGAAGTCGCTCAGTTGTGTCCGACTCCTAGCGACCCCATGGACTGCAGCCTACCAGGCTCCTCCGTCCATGGGATTTTCCAGGCAAGAGTACTGGAGTGGGGTGCCATTGCCTTCTCCACCATGGACTATACAGTCCATGAAATTCTCCAGGCCAGAATACTGGAGTGGGGTGCCATTGCCTTCTCCGCCATGGACTATACAGTCCATGAAATTCTCCAGGCCAGAATACTGGAGTGGGTAGCCTATCCCTTCTCCAGCAGATCTTCCTGACCCAGGAATCAAACCGGGGTCTCCTGCATTGCAGGAGGATTCTTTACCAACTGAGCTATCAGGGAAGCCCAAGTACTTGGTGTTATTACCAGGTTAGAGGTGGGGGGATCCTGAGAGGGAGGGAAGGCACTTCTGCAGGTGCAGAGGATTCATGGAAATCTGAGTACAACTGTCTGCTCAGATGTCCCTATGCTAAGCCTCACGGAACTTCTGTCCCAACAAGGGAAGGAAAATTTGCTAAAGCTGAGAGTTCCTCGTTTGCTCCAGGTCTAATTAAGCCCTGGGCCCAATTCTCAGCATTTTCAGTGCTCTAGTAGCAGGAAAAAGTCTCTTTAAACACAGAGTGGAAAGCCTCTGACTCTGACATTTCACTACCTGTTGGTAATGAGTCATACTTAGCTTCTCATTGTCTTTTCCTAGTCAGTGGTCTCAACAGCAGCCATCCAGTTCCAGAGCTTATAATTAGTCCTGCCCTGGAACCTCTCAGAAGCCTGAGATACTGCGTCCCCAGTGCATTTTTTTTCCCCATTCCAATTTACCGCCAGCGAAAGTGTTAACAATTTCATCTATTCTCAGCATGCCATGGGCATCAACACATCCCCATCATCAGTGATGGGGGGATGGAGGCAGGAGGTTTTCACTAGGCAACCACTCAGCAATGAAACTCCAGAATCCCATTTAGGGTCCCACCTACCTTGACCCACCCTGGAATCGACTGCCTTAGGTCACGATCCCTGGGGAAGACTGAACTGGCCATGTGCATGCAGGAAGTTTATTGGTGAGTGTTCTTGGGAACAATACCCATGAGACATGGCTGAAAGCAGGATGGGCAGAGGAGGAGTGACCCAGGACACCAGAGGCCTCATTCAAGGCCACAGAGAAGCTTGGAGCCTGGCTGGCTGGCTGGTCAGGGATGTCCTGCCTTGAGGCAAGGGAGCCTTTTTGCCCGTGCATTGCCTTGCCGTGTCACTGGAGGTAGACTGCCCCCAGGGAGGGGATGTGGCCTTGGGCCAAAGGCAGTTCCTGGAGTGGGACTCAGCTGAGAGTCAACAGCAGCCACTACTTGAATGGTAGCTAGCAGTGAGCAGCAACTTGAACCTTAGTTCCCTGACCAAGGATCAAACCCTGGTCACAGGACTTCCCAGGCAGTGCAGTGATTAGGAATCTACCTGCCAATGCAGGGCACACAGTTTTGATCGCTAGTCTGGGAAGATCCCACATGCCCCAGAGCAACTAAGCGCATGTACCACAACTACTGAGTCTGCATTCTAGAGCTCGGGAGCCAGAGCTACTGAGGCCTGCATGCTAGAGCCCGTGCTCCACAACAAGAGAAGCCACCTCAATGAGAAACCCACGCACCACAACTAGAGAGTAGCCCCTGCTCACTGCAACAAGAGAAAGGCCATGCACAGCAATGAAAATCAAGCATAGCCAAAAATAAATAGTTAAAAAAAAAAACAAAACCCTAGTTGTGCTGGTGAGAGTATCAGATTCTAACCACTAGACCATGAGAGCCAGTTGCTAGAGTTTGGGTCCTGGTTCTTATCTGCTTTGAAAAGAAAAAATTCTGACAAGGAGACGGAAGATAGAGAGGAAAGCGTGCAGCAGTGTGCAAGTTAAGTGTTTAGTAGAAAAGCAAAGTACATGCAGATGCACTGGTGAGTCAGCGTGAGAGTTGAGACATTGGGAAGTTTAAATCCTTTCTAAGGGGGGACAATTTTCCAAATCTTTGCTTTCCCTCTGGCCAGTTGTCTTGCTTTGACCCCATGGCTGATTTGCCTCAGGACCCTCCCCTATGTGTGCCCACACCTTTCAGCCAAGATGGATTTTAGCCCAAGGGCTTGGAGGAGGAGGTTGACATGACCCATTATGGTCTGTCATCCTCTGCCTTTTGACACACCCCTGCAGGAGACTTTTCTGCACATGTGTAGTATATCTCTTGCCCCAATGATGGGAATATGTAATCTCTTGATCTTTTAGTCAGACAGGGTTTAGCCCCTCTCTGTCAGACATGGATTCAATCCCTGGGTCAGGAAGATCCCTAGAGTAGGAAATGGCAACCCACTCCAGGATTCTCACCTGGAGAATCTCATGGACAGAGGAGCCTGCCAGGCTACAGTCCACGCAGTCCCAGAGTAGGACACGACTGAGTAACTGAGCATGCATGCACGTCCCTGCCTTAACTGTTAACTTAAAGAATCCACAGGAAACAAAGTCCAGCTATTTACCCTGTTCTTGCTAGTTCTATCTCTAAGTGCAGGCAGAAGGCTGGTCATAAATATCTACCCTGGAGCCCACTTGCCTCTTATCCCTGGAAATGTAACCAGGAGGCTAGTTGTAAATACCCAGCCTGGAGCCCTTCTATCTCCTGCCTCAATCCTGCCCTGCAGTCCTCATGGTCCAGCACACTACATGCCTCTGAATGTCCCTTCCAGCACATTCCACCCTGGACTGCACAATACTGTGGACACACCTCCAATTCCAAATGCCATGAGAGCCAGGCTGACTGCCAGCATGGAGATGTGGACAAGAGAAGGGGACAGAGAGTCGGCCTGAGCATATGGTGAGTTTGAAGAGGCATCTGACAGCCTGGAACAAAGGCTGGGTGTTGGGGAGAAGCTGGAGAGGGGGTGGAATAGGCAGGGAGTGATCAAGCGGGGAGGGAGATGCTGAAGCTGGAGCTGAGGAGCTGGGCATGATTGGGGAGGAAGAAGGAAGCCCTGGGAGGTTTCCAGCAGGGACCAGGTGGGGTTAGAGCAACGCTTGAGAAAACTCCATCTGATGTGGAGGGGAGAGCGGCCAAGCAAGTCTGGGAAAGGATAAGTTGTGGGAGGAGGGTAAATCCCCAGGGCAACTGGGGACAGAGGGATCTGAGAGACAACTGGTGGCAGCCAGCCTAGAAACTAGATGGAGCGTGGGGGTGAGGCAGCAGTACAGTTTTGCACCCAGTTCAGCCAGAAAGACCAGAAGAGCAAGAGCAGGAGGTGGATCAGAGGTGGGTAGAAGCACGAATTTCCTGGGGCTGTGCAAGGTGCCCAAAGTACTGCTTTCACAACCTCCAGGAGCGTCAGAATGAGGAAGCAGGAATGCACAAGGGAGAAAGGAATGTGAGAGGAGCAGCACCTGGGGAGGCCAAGGCAGGGCTGGTGGAGGGCACCCACAGGGCTTTGGACGAATGTGTCCTGAAGGCCCAAACCCAGGGGGCAGGGCGGAGCTCGGGCTATGTCTACACAGCTCCTAGATGTAGATGAGGGCTGGAGAGAGGGCTGTGCACCTGGATTGAGTCTGAAGCAGAGCAGAGAAGCGGTGCCCTTGAATCAACGGGTCAGTTTTTGACGTAGGATCTACTGCTGTCTTGAGGCAGGAGACCGACAGGCTTCAGGTTAGGCATTTACAACTGGCCTCCTGTTTGCATTTCCTGAGATAGGGGATAGGTGGATTCCAGGTAAGGCGTTTACAATCAACCTTCTGTTTGCCCTCCGAAATGGAAGTAACAGTAGAAACAGGGTAAATAGCCAAGCTATGTCTCTTGCAAACACCTTTTTAAGATAACAGTCATGGTGAGAATGAAGATGAACAGAACTCTGTTTGAATAACGGATTAAGGGACCTCTGTTTCCTACCTTCTTGAGACAAGGGAGACACTACAAATGCGAAGAAAGGGCCCTTGAAGGTCAAGAGTCAGGGGACAATGTCAGGCCATAATGAGTCTTACTTTTCCAAGATGCCTTCACATCAAGATCCATCTTGGCTGAGGGGGTGTATGCACAACTAAGGGGAGGGTCTTGAAATTAATTAGTCAGGGGGAGCAAAATGAAATGATTGGCCTGAAGGAAGACAAAGACCTGAAAAACTTCTCTCTTACAAAGAATTTAAACTTCCCAAAGGTGCAACTCTCTCTCTGAGTTTGCCCGTGCATTGTTGCATATGTACTTTTCTTTTCCAATAAACTTACTTTTCTCTTTACGTTCTGCCTCCTTGCCTGAATTCTTTCTTGACAAGGCAGGCAAGAACTAGTGGTCTAGGCCCTAGTCACTGGTCCTGTGGTCTAGTGGTTGTGAAAGCCTTTTAGTTCCCAGGCCGGGAAGTAAGCTCTTGCTCCCTGCTGCTGCTCACTGCTGCTTGCCACAAGCGGCCACTTACTGCTGTTTGTGTCGGAAATCAAGCTGTGTGGCCCTGGCCATAACCCAGGGCTCTCCAGTGCCTCCACTGATGAGTGTATTAATGTTAATCACTTCAGTCATACCCGACTCTTTGCAACCCCATGGACTGTAGCCCGTCAGGCTCCTCTGTCCATGGAATTCTCCAGGCAAGAATATTGGAATGGGTTGCCATGCCCTCCTCCAGGGGATCTTCCTTACCCAGGGATTGAACTCATGTGTCCTGCGGCTCCTGCATTGCAGGCGGGTTCTTTACTGTCTGAGCAAAGGTACAAAAATAGCTCCTGTTAGGGACTTCCCTGGTGGTCCAGTGGCTAAGACTCTGCATTCTAAATGCAGGGAACCCAGGTTCAATCCCTAGTCAAAGAATCTGAATATTCACTGGAAGGTCTGATGCTGAAGCTGAAGCTCCAATACTTTGGCCACCTCATGGGAAGAGCGGACTCACTGTAAAAGCCCCTGATGCTGGGAAAGATTGAGGGCAGGAGGAGAAGGGGACAACACAGGATGAGATGGTTGGATGGCATCACCAACTCAATGGACATGAATTTGAGCAAACTCTGGGAGACAGTGAAAGACAGGGAAGCCTGGTCCACGGGGTTGCAAAGAATCGGACACAACTTAGTGACTGAACAACAAGGAACTAAATTCCACATGCTGCAATTAAGAGTTTGCATGCCTCAACTAAGACCCATGACAAATAAATACTTAAAAAAAAAAAAAAAAAGATCCTGCTGTATTTTCTCAGGGAAGGAGCCACCAGAAATTCTGGGACTAAGCCAAAGTCAGGCCATTGGAGGCCCAGCAGTGAGGTTGTCAGGCAGGAGACAAAGTCCTCCAGTAAAACACTCATGTATTGAGTGCTGGCTGCCAGGCACCTCCACCTCAGCTCATCCTAAGTGGGGTGATGTGCCCTCATCTCCCTCTTTCAGGAAAGGAATCTCCTCCCAGGGGTAGTAACAGGCCCAAAACAATGCAGCTTAGAAGTGCTTGGGTCAGGACATGAACCTGAGTTGGTACCTGAACCCATGACCCTAGGTGCCAAGCCACTCTGCCCATTGTGAGGCTTCAGGAGGTCAAGAACGAAGAAGGCCAGGACTTCCCTGGCAGTCCAGTGGTTAGGACTCCAACCTTCTACTGCAGGGGCCCTAAGTTCAATCCTTGGTCAGGGAACTAATCCTGCAAACTGCATTGCACAGCCAAAAAAAAAAAAGAGAGATGAAAGGGCCAGGAACAGCCTTGACAAAGTGGCTCCCAGGAACACGGGCTGGGGGAGGACAGAAAGGGAGTGGTGTGGTGGGAACAGATATTCCTAGGACATTTTTCAGAAAGGGAAGAAGAATCCCAGTGGCAGCTTGAGGGCCTGGCAGTGTCTAATAGACTCTGTTACAGGAGCTGGGAGAGAGGCCATGCTGAAGAGGCCAGTGGAGGCTGCAGGGGAAGAGGGGGCAATGAGCTCCTCAAAGAGCTGTGTGTGGGACTTCCCTGGTGGCCCACCACATAAGAATCTGCCTGCCAATGCAGGGAACATGGATTTGATCCCTGGTCCAAGAAGAGAAATTTGGAATCATGATCTTTCAGTGAGGAAGGATAAAGACCCCCAGGCACTGGATGTTTTAGAGAAGAATTCCAAAGACTGATCCCTGGGCATTTCAACTTTAAAAGGTCAGGATGGTGAGCAGCAACCAGCAAAGAAGTCCAAGAAGGACCAGCCAGTGGGGTAAGAGAACTATGGGACAGTGGTGCTGGAGGCCAAGGAAAAACTATGAATACTTCAAAGAGAAAGAAATTATCATCCATGAAATATCTGCTAGGTCAAGAAAGGCCAGTGGGGTCATGCTTTCCTGCTGATGGGAATGTTTCAGTGGAGGAGGACAGAGGAAGTGCAGGAGTGGAGGAACATGTCCTTAAGCAAGGAGAGGCAATGAGGTCACTTGGAGGAGCAGAAAAGTTCACCCTGGAGGGCAGTCCAAAGATTCCCTCCTGATTGCTTCTGTCAAGTTGGTCAAAACGAACCCAAGTTTTCACGGAGAGTCAGGACAAGGAGGATGTATTGGGAGAGTGAATTGGCCAGAAGCAGAAATGGCAACCCACTCCAGTATTCTTGCCTGAAAAATTCCATGGACAGGGGAGCCTGGAGGGCTTGGCGGGCTACAGTCCATGGGGTCCGGAAGAGTCGGACACGACTGAACAAATAACACACATGGAGTAAGAGCATGAAAGACAGTGCCAAGGGCAGTTCCAAGCTCAGAGTCATGTTTAAATCATCAGGGTGATTGTGGAGGTCCCTCTCCCTGGGCTTTAACTTATGGACAACTGTGGAATACTAGGGGGCAGAATGTAATGAACAAAGACCCAGAGAAGGAAGGAGGCCAAGGTGGATCCAGGCAGTGACATCAATGAAGAACCAGGATGTACTGATCTGAGCTCTAAACTCTGCTCTGGGACCCAGGACCCTCAAGGCCCCCTCTCCATATCCCTCTATTTCCATCTAGGCTCTTAGCCCCACCCTGTCCTCCCAGTGCCTGCTGCCCTGGGCATGAGACCTCATCTCACCTCCAATTCCATCTGCCTGGGTTATACTTGAGAGATGAAAAGGGTAGCCAGATGAAAGCTGAGGTTTGTTTACCATCACCATGGAGACCATGGTAGTCTGCTGTGTGTGGGTGGGGCTTAGGGGCTGAGGCCCCTGGGAGAGAGGTGGGCTCTGGGGCTCCACTGACCACTGCCCTCAAAGACCTCTCCCCGCCCCTGCACTGCAAGTCCTATAACCCCAAGGAACTAGATTCTGCCAATAACTCAACTGGGCTTAGAAATATTCCTGCTCAGAGCCTCCAGATAAGAACCCAGTTGGCCCACACCTTGACTTGGCCCCTGCGATCCTGCCAGAGAACCTGCCTGGCACACCTGGACTCCTGACCCCCATAACTGTGAGGTGAAAACAGGCATGCAGGATCTTTAGTTGCAGCGTGTGGGATCTAGTTCCACAAGCAGGGATCTAACCCAGGCCCCCTGCACTGGGAGTGTGGAGTCTTAGCCACTGGACCACCAGGGAAGTCCCGAGATGGTTATTGACCTGTTCCCCATGAACTCTCATTTCTGTTGGTCTACCTCACCTTGAATTCCTGTTCATGCTAGAACAGGCTGAATGTGGACTGGGGAGGTGAAGGGCAGGGCCAAAGTTTCTTCCGGAGTCTTTTGGTCCTTGACTATTTTCAGCTGGAAATAATCTACATGCCAGAGAGACGTTTTGGAGTCGTGAATTATGTTCCCTTACAGCCCCCAGATGATGTATGACCTTTGTAACCTGCCCTGGGACACCGCTCCTCCTCCCAGCATGAGAGAAAACCTTCCCAAAGAAAAGGATAGGGCAGTGAAAAGTGAAAAGTGAAAAGTACAGGTAGGCTTTGGAAGGGAGGGTGTTAGTCGAGTGCATGTGGTGTCATGGAGCTGTTGTGAGCCATGCAGATGATATGCTGGCCTGCTGAGCTGCTGCCACCAGAGGCCACATCATCTAAGAGTCTATCCTGCATGAGAAGGGCAGAGAGGACAAGGACCTTTGGTAAGAACTGTAGAACACAATGGGGACATGCATAAGAACTGTGGAACACAATGGGGACATACATAAGTGCTAAATAAAGATATGTGATATACAATGATAATTTAGGTCGATTGGTTTGAAGGCCCCAAAGTTTCAGGTTCATAATGATCATAAACAACAGCCTGCATGGAATACGTCCTCATGAAGAGCACTGGAAATGCACACAGATGTCAGCAATATGAGGCATGCAATATATAAAACATTTCATAAAACAGAGAAAGAATCTGCCATCTATACATGAAATGTATTACATCTATCTCCCTATGGACAGAAATGAAGACTACTTTAATAAAAATTATGTGGTTAGACAAATATAGTGGTTACATAAATATTTTTTAAAATGAAGAGAAAGTGTAGAACAGTGTTTAAATTAATTCTAAGCGGAGACATGGTATACACATGCATAGTACGTGCATGCTCAGTCACTCAGTTGTGTTCAACTCTTTGCAACCCCATAGACTGTAGCCCACCAGGCTCCTCTGTCCGTGGGATTTCCCAGGCAAGTATACTGAAGTGGGTTGCTATTTCCTCCTCCAGGGAATCTTCCCAACCCAGGGACTGAACCCACATCCCTTATGTCTCCTGCATTGACAGGTGGATTCTTTACCACTGTGCCACCAGGGAAGCCCATGCATAGTAAATATACAAATTTATCTCGGTAGATTGGTAAAGATAGCCATTTGCATATCCAGTAGTTAGATAAATATAATGTCTAAGTTGACACTATATACATAGGAAAATATATTTTTCACATTTCTTGATAAACCAGATGTATAGAGTGATTCAGTAAACATATAATCAGATTCTTAATGGTTAGTTAAGTGTAGTTGTTAAGGCACCTGAATGCTATGAAGACAAGCTTTTCCCACCAAAAGCTTCAGCCAGGTCAAGCCAAGGACAGTCCTGTCAAGTCCTGTATCAAGAGTACTAGTGGGAGCACTGACCCATGGGGATAGCACCAGCCAGAGGTAAGAATGGATAAGAAGGGCTTCCCTGGTGACTCAGTGGTAAAGAATCCACCTGCCCATGCAGGAGACGTGGGTTCAATCCCTGATCTGGTAAGATCCCACATGCCGAGGAGCAACTAAACCTGTGTGCCACAACTATTGAGCCTGTGCTCTAGAGTCTGGGAGCTGAAACTACTGAAGTCTGTGCGCCCTAGAGCCCATGCTCCACAACGAGAAAAGTGGCAATGAGAAGCCTGTGCATTGCAACTTGAGAAAAGCCCACACAACAATGAAGACCCAGAACAGCCCAAAATAAATAAAATAATTTTTTAAAAAAAGAATGGATGAAAAATACAAGAATGTGATAGTAATGGCATTCCATAGGCACTGGGCACTTAGGTGATCTCAGTTACCTCCCCAGGTGGATTATTCCATTAACCCCAAGTTAGAGTAGAGGAAACTGGGGGCCAACAAGGAAGCATCTGGCACACTAGTAACTTTATAAATTTTATATGTCATGAGAATTAATGGGCTACTCCTGATTTGTAAAGGCAACTTCAGGGTAAAGTAAATCTGCTGCTCCCAAATCTACTCCTCGCTAACCTGAGAGTGTCCAGTGGGAGAAGCAGAGGGGAAGAACCAATGCTGAAGCAGTCCTTGACTGCCACCTAGTGGCTAATGGGGGTGGACTCCTTCCTGTCTCCTCAAATGAAAACCACCTTGGGATCCCACACCCTTTCTTGCCTGACTCAGAGGCCAGGCCACAGAAAGGGTCCTGGGTAAGTGAAATGATGAGCTGACCACTGGCTTCATGCCTGGTGGGGCTGTGGCCTGAGGGGGAAGTTTCTGGGCCTGGCCTGGAGGGACAGTAATGTTACAAAGAAACTAAGTCAGGGAGGCATTGAGAGACACATGGATATAGCAAAGATACAGAAATAAAGATGCCAACAACTTAAGAGACCCAGAGGGATGAGAGAGAGACAGAAAGAAAGTCTCAGACAGACTCAGAAAGCAACACCAAGCAACATTCAGAGACACAGACACACAGAAGGCTGTCGGCAGGTGGGAGGACCAGCCAAACAGGAAGCGTCCTGTTGTTCCCAGACTTCCAGGTAGTCCTCCAGCCCCACTGAAATACACCTGTCAGAGGTCCTGGCACTCTAATTTCTAGTCCTTTCTGAGACTCATTGGTACATTTTAGCTTATTTCAGGGCTTTCCTTGGGACAGGCTGAGGTGCCACCTCTGCTGTGGTAGGTCTAGATTTACAGCTTCTGAAACCCGGCAGCCATTGTCTCTTTGCCCTTCTCTTTCTCCTGGTGAGTGTATTTCCCAGGTCTCCTTCATATACATAATGTATCTTTTCTTACACATAAAAACCTCTGTAGGGACTTCCCTGATGGTCCAGTGGCTAAAACTCCACGCTCCCAGCACAGGGGGCCTGGGTTTGATGCCTGGTCAGGGAACTAAATCCCATATGTTACAACTGAAGATCCCGCATGCCGCAACTAAGACCCAGAACAGCCAAATAAATAAATAAATATACATTTTTTAAAACTTCAGTAGGGACTTCGATGGCAGTCCAGTGGTTAAGGATCTGTGCTTCCACTGGAGGGGGCATAGGTTCCATCCTTGGTCAGGAAACTAAGATCCCACAAGCTGTGTGGTTGGGCCGAAAAGTTAAAAAAAAAAAAAAATTCTGTAGCACTTTGCCTGGAGAAAACAAAACTGACTATGGGTTTCCTCCCAACTGACTGTGTTCTCCTGAGGCATAAAGAGTTGTGAATTTGGAGGGTCCAGGGATCTCTCCTGGCTTGCTGAAGACCCCTGACTGGCTGATGAAAAACAAGATCTGTTTTAACCCACTGTGGACACCTTGTGGCTTCATCTGCTTCATGCAGTCTGCTAATTTTGTATCATGTTCCAGGACCACCTCCTTGCTGGCACTTAGCAAGCTCCTGGAGAACGTGGGGTGAGTTAACAGCGGAGGGACTTGGGTATGAAATGTCAACTCTCCTGCATTCTCCTCTCACCTTCCCCACCTAGTCTCACCCTGAGGCCACTGTCTGTGGCCTAGAGGCCTAGACTATGGAAACTGACCTTCCGGATTCTAATTCTTTAACTTTTTTGGCCATGCCACATAGCACACAGGATTTTAGTTTCTCAGTCAGGGATGGAACTTGCACCCCCCTGCAATGAAAGCGTGGAGTCTTAACCACAGGACTGCCAGGGAAGTCCCCTGGATTCTAATTCTGATCCTACCACTTACCATCTGGCTCTCCTTGCTTCCGCTTCCCCAAATATAAGACAGAATACTGATAGGGTCCACTTCATAACATTGTCGTGAGGACTCAGTTAACACTGCAAACTGTGGCACTGAACAGAGTTAAAACTTGGGACTTCGGAGTCAGTCTGGCCTTGGAGAATTCATTTAATCCTTCCAAACTTCCATTTCTTATCTGTAAAATGGGCACACTTTGCAATATTAACCCTGGAAGTCCAGTAGTTAAGACTTGGTGTTTTCACTGCCCTGGGCCCAGATTCAATCCCTAGTCCAAGAAATAAGATCCCAATAAGCCATGCAGTAAAAAAAAAAAAAAAAAAGCAACTGTTCTTTTATTCTAAATACATATGAACTTTCACACAAACATATTATGTTCATACTTTGTGTTCTTTTTCTTAGAACTTTCAGCACTGAACCGGTTTCCGCTCCCACTTCCAAGATCTGCCCTTGCCTCTCTTCTGGGGCTGGTATGTTTGTGCTCTGAGGGCCTTAAGTGGGCCATTGCTGCTGGGCACCATGTTTGCACTATTCCAGTTTTCAGAAGCAATGCCTCTTGTTTCCCAAGGCAGGTATGCCAATTTAGAAATCAAACTGAGATCCTGTGCACCCCACTCTGCCCAAGCCTAGGAGCTTTGAAGGTCTTAGTCACCATGGATGAAAAAGTAGAATAGAGCAAACTCCACCCAGTTCTAGTGGCAAAACTGGTTCTCCAAGTGCTGCGTGGTGGAGCAGGGATGGCTTCAGACCCTCACTATGGAAAATTCCAATGTTGATCATTAGAAGTTAATACATTAATATTTCACTAGTTTATTAAGAACTTAAAGACTTTATTCATGAAACTACAAGACATCCTACATGACAGGAGGAAAAAGTGCTACACAACTTTTAAAATATGATTTCCCTTTGTTTACTAATCTTCAACTTCAGTAGTTCATTTTCATTTGGTAAACATTTCTGGGAAGAACTTGTCATCCTGTTTTGTAGTCTGATTGAAGTAGAACAGAACAGTAGCTCTCTTTGTTTATTGGTAACACTGTCTAACATATAACTGCAAAACATTAGGGGACTTTTAGATGAGCTACTGTAGTGGAGAAAACAAAGACTTTGTCACGCTTTGATTGCTTTTGAATCCAGATTTCAGGTGGCCACAAACTCAATGCATTCTTTATCCTCCAGGCAAGGTTCTAGAAACTACTGACATTCATAGTCATATTCAATGCTAACAAACACAGAATTAAGACCCCTACTAATCCTAGTGTCTTTGGTCTGTTGAGCTACTGTTTTCAGCTTTTCAACCATAACATTCAACGCCAGTAAAAACATTCTTTTATTCTATTATTGCCAAATAAGTTAGTAATGCTCTTTATCAGACAATCTTATTATAACTAACTTATACAAAGATGTGGATAAACAAGTTTGAAAGAGAGATATTTCTTGGAATGAGAGCAACTTGATCTAGATAAGAGACCCTTTTCATAAATTATGCTCTAATCTGAAATCTGAGTATGTATTTGACTTCATTGGCTCAGTTTAACAGGGGTGAAATGGGCAAAGGGAAATTTATGACTATGTCAACCCAAATATTTTTAAACCTGTATTTCTAACACTGACCAACTCTAACCTTCTAAGAAGGCAGTCTCTCTCCCCCATCACTATATAACTCAGCTGCTTTATGTGTCTTCACTACACTCGTCAATGTCAATCAATACTTGAAATATTATACCAGCTTTTTTCTCTTTCCTACTCATCCTCATCATGTCAGCCATTCAAGGCAGAAGCTTTGCATTACCCAGTTGGAACCCTCAGTTCCTGGAAAAAGTGCCAGAACAGTAGTAAAATTCAAGACAGACATTGAGTCAGTGAATACATATCAAGTAATTATATTAGAATGAAAATATTTTGAAAGATGTAAGATCAAATTATAACATTAAATTTATAAAACATCGTAGGGACTTCCCTGGTTATTCAGTGTGGTTAAGACTCTACCTTTCCAATGCAAGGGACACTGGATCAATCCTTGGTTGGGGAACTAAGATCCCACATGCTGTGTGGTGAGGCCAAAAATAAATACATGAATAAGTACATACTTCAATTTAAAAAAAAAGCACAGTACACATACTACGGAGAAGGCAATGGCACCCCACTCCAGTACTCTTGCCTGGAAAATCCCATGGATGGAGGAGCCTGGTAGGCTGCAGTCCATGGGGTCGCAAAGAGTCGGACTCGACTGAGCGACTTCACTTCCACTTTTCACTTTCATGCATTGGAGAAGGAAATGGCAACCCACTCCAGTCTTCTTGCCTGGAGAATCTCAGGGACGGAGGAGCCTGGTGGGCTGCCGTCTATGGGGTCACATAGGGTCGGACACGACTGAAGTGACTTAGCACACACACTACATGTATGCACATGCATGCTAAATTGCTTCAGTCATGTCTGAAACTCTTTGTAACCCTATGGACTATAGTTCGGCAGGCTACTCTGTCCATGGGATTCTCCAGGCAAGAATACTGGAATGGGTTGCCATGCCCTCCTCCAGGGGATTTTCCCAACCCAGGGACCTAACCCACATCTCCTGCACTGGCAGGCAGACTCTTTACCACTAGTGACACCTGGGAAGCATAGTACATATATAGTAATACCAACTTTCCCACAATGGCATGTTAGTGAAAATAAAATACACATTTATCGACACAAAATATCTAAACAGATAGGCATCGGCCTAAAATTCACATATGCATGCATCGGCCTAAAATTCACATATGCATGCACACCAAAGAGAAATACACACACACACATATATATCTCCAATATACAATCTAAAAAACATAGAAATTGTACAATTTAAATGGGAGAATTGTTTGGTATGTGAAATCAAAGCTGTTTTTAAATCACATTCAAAATAAAATCACAAGCATAGTTTAACATGGAGAGTGGTGGTTAAAAGAACTGGTTCTGGAGCTGTCACTTCCAGTTGTGAGGTTGGGTGCTTCTTTTTTTAATTTATTTTTAATTGGAAAATAATTGCTTTATAATATTGTGTTGGCTTCTGCCATAAACAACTTGAATCAGCCATAGGTATACGTACATCCCCTCCCCCACGAACCTCTCCCAACCCGACCCCATCCCACCCCTCTAGGTTGTCAGAGCGCTGAGCTCCTTGTGTTATACAGCAACTTCCCAGCATGCTTCTCTTAATCTCTCTTCATCTAGTTTCCTCATCCTGAAACAAGGTGAGAGTCTTGTCTGGAAAGGTTGCGATGATATGAATTAACATGGGGAAAGTAGCCTGCGAGGTACCAAGCACTCACCAAGGCTGCCACTGTGGATACACCCAGAGTGCGGGGTGCTAGTCCCCTTACCTTTAAGAAGGTCATCATCTGAGGGGGTGGGTGACACACATCAATAGATAATCCCCATTATGATGTGCTCAGTGGTGGCCTGTGTGACCAGGTGGACAAAGGAGTGACTTTTCAGGGAATTCTGAAATGAGAGACAGGGTTGGCTATGGGGGAGGTGACACAATGGAAAGGTTTATTTCAGAAGTGGTTGACTGGGCGGTGTGTCCGGGAGGTACTTCAATAATAAGGTCGAGGGCTGAGGAGTATGGTTGGGAGACAAGAGCAGCAGTCGGACACGGAAGCTAAGAGACCCCTGGGGGAGCTCTAACAAGCGGAATGAAGGGTCGATGAGAAATGACATCTCCCCGTATCTGTTTTGGGAACACTTGCGCTTCTCTCCTCTCGCACAGGTTTTCATTCTCACTCTTCGAAAAGTGAAAGTGAAATCGCTCATTCGTGTCCGACTCTTTGCGACCCCATGGACTGCAGCCTACCAGGCTCCTCCGTCCATGGGATTTTCCAGGCAAGAGTACCTGAGTGGGGTGCCATTACTCTTCGAAGGGCCTTCTCAAATGAAAATCTAACAATGTCTCTCCCCTGCTTGAACCCCTCCCTCCCAAGGTCCACTGCCGGCTTTCTGGCCTCATTCCCTGCGGTCCGCCTCCACGGCTCGTCCCCCTCCTCCTTGGCCTCCTGAGCTCATCCGATGCTCTGTCCCTTCACCTCAGCTATCCCTCACAGCCTCTAAAGACCCAGGTCCGGAAGACTGCGGCCATCTCGGCGGCAGGAACGGATAAACGGGAGAACAAAGGCTCCAGAAACGACTTAACCAGAACCCCTACCGTTACAGGCTGACGCAGAGGAGAAAAGAAAACTGCGCACGCGTAATGCTTGACAGCCACTCGCGAGAACCCAAGTAGGGCCAATCCGCACGAGGATGAGCCGGACCGCTTCCAAGCCAGAAAAGCCCTGCCCACACGGCCTGGGCCCGCGCCTGCGCCTTACAGGCGGCTTTGCCCAAGGCCCCGCCTCAACTCCCTTTCCTTGGTGCCGATTGGCTGGAAGTCATCGTAGTCCTGCTCCGAATGGCTGTTTCTCGGTCCCCTGCACGAGGGATAGTGGGTACGGATGGCTTCTTGGAAGGACATCCTAAAAGTCAATGAAGTCTTTTTGGCCGGACTTGGCCGAAGAGAGCCAGGCAGTCACTGACTGCCGCCCAGACCTCCATATCCCCATTCTTGAGACACTCCCCCACATCGTTTCAGTATCCCCTAGTCGAGAAGGCTCTTAGATCGCGCAACGTGACGGGCCCATCCTGCCGCCTCTCAAATGCGCAGGAGTCAGCCTAGACCGAGATCCAGGGAAAAGCCCTCAAACTGCCGCTACCCTTTAAATAGCCTTCCCTGCACCTTGTCTTACACCCATTCACCTCCTGCTCTCGCACTGGTAGGCAGGTGAGCGAAGTCAGGCTTCCTCCCGCCACACAGTCCTCAAAGAAAGTGAGACCCAGGTCTGTGGGCGAGGAGCCCAGCACCCTGAGCACCCAGAGAGGGACCTGCGGAACATGTCAGCCAACGAAATTAAATACATACCCAGATGCGAAAGAGACAGGAATAAGAATAGGGGGGCTCCTGAGGAAGACAGCACAGAAGGGGTCCAGGTGGGACTTCAGTATTTCTGACAACTGGGAGAAGCCTCAGAGATTTCCTTTGTCCTTGTTCTCTCATGAATGAGGCCTTTTCTCTTCTCTACCAGATTCATCAAAAGAGACAATCTCAGCTTTCTACTGACGCCTGTGACATTCAGTCTATCTTCGAAGGCAGGAAAAAACACTCCCACTCTGTGCCAGGCATAATATTAGCCACTTCCCTTTTATCTCTGGCCAACCTTAGCTAATTCCTGTTTTAGTATCTTTCTTCAGAAAAATTAATGACTTTGAGGATGCATCTATGTTCTCCGCAGAGTAACTGGTAATGCTTTGAGACGGGGAAAAGTATAGTTTGGGAGTATGAAGAGCTTTGGCAGTGACTGACATGAGCAGAAGAGAGAGTCCTGGGTGTGAGTGCTGATTATCAGGTGGCCACTCTTGGCAACAGACTTCCCTTGTTCCACACAAGGTCCTTTGTATCATTTGCAGCACTGAAGTCCAGAAGAGGAAGGGAGAGTTCAGAGCTGGATCTTGCTGCATTCTCTCTTTTGACTTTTGATACCTCTAGGCTCTCATCTGCATCCATCCGACTGAGGCTGGCTCTCCATCACCCACTCCTCCGAACCTTCCATCATCAGAGATTTTATTTCCCTGTAGGTCTCAGTTCCTCTCACCAAGCTCCCCATCTGGTAGATAAGAAATCAGGCCCAAATGGATGGTTCCAGAAATTCTGCTAAGGAATGCATGCCCAAGAAGCAGGGCGAGTGGCCAGATCTCCTTGAAAATGACTTCCTGAAAACAGCTTTCACTGCCAGTCCAGCCCCTCAGGAATCACATCTTGAGAGAGCAATTGTTCATCCTAAATACTCCAAACAAGTGAGACACCTTTTTATTTTTGCATGAGGTTTGGGAGATCTTAGTTCCCCAACCAGGGATCGAACCTGGGCCCCTTGCATTGGGAGCTTGGAATCTTAGCCAGTGGACCACCAGGGAAGCCCCCTGAGACAATTTTTAATAACATACAAAGCTTGTAAAGTTTTCTACATGCACCTTCATGATCACTTATAAGCACTGAGTTTAACATCTAAGAAGCTAAATTCATTAGCTTGGGAACTGACTTGTGCTGCTTCCAGCGTGGAAAGCATTGTTCCCCACCACTGAGTGTGTGGCCAGCCTTTGGGGCCTCTCTGAAGGGACAGAAGCAACACTCAGTCTTAATGCACCTACACCGAACTCTGGCCAAAGGGGGAGATGAGGTGGTGACTCGCCGTTGTGCTCACAGAAGTTACACACAGGTAGCTGGGCTCCCTCTCCCTGGCTCTGTCCTGGGCTCAACCTGCCTCTACCTTCAACCAGCAGCAATAACAGCTGACACAGGTGAAGTTTTCCTTCTACCTGTTAAAGGTGATAATATCTCATGGTGATAGGGATGGGAATGGAGGATCCTTCAAGTGGGCAGCAGCTTCAAGATGGGGTAAAAGTGCTAGAACCTTCTGGAGAAGTGGATCTGAGGTCTTTTTCATACTTCCTGGAGATCCTTCCAAGCATTTGGGACTTAAAACAGTCCTCTTCCTACAAATGCTTGCTTTCTTGCTGTTTATTTCTCACATGTGGAGTGTGAAAACTTGAGCTGAGTTTCCACTCTGCTACCATGGCATACAATGTGACCTTGAGCAAGACTTTTATCTTCTCTGGAGCACAGTTTCTCTCATGCTGCAGAGCTCACTGTGTGTATATAAGGGCCATTCCCAGCTACACAAATAGCTCCTGTGAACTGAGCAGCATAATCAGAAGTCATCATCACAGCACATACTCAGAGTCAGCTCAGTCATAGTTCCCACTTCATGGATGAGCAAACAGGCTGGAAGAGGTAAGTTGCTCAAGTGCATATAGCAAGTAACTAACAGAGCCTGGGGTTGACTTCAAGGTATGCACTATTAATGGTTTTTCTGAATCTTGAGTTTCACATACTCTCCTTACATGGGGCCTGGGAGGCATTCATTCCACAAATACAAATTGAGGACCAGCCATGGGTCAGCCCCTTGCCCCTGCAACACCTCCACCCCAAATGTCAGGTAAGTCCTGTTGTTACTGCAGTCTAGAGGAGAGGGAACTGAGGCTTGGAATGAAGGAACTGATTGAGATCACCCAGTGAGCTAGTGGCAAGCTGGGGCCAGCCAGAGGCCCTGATTTAAACTCTGTACAAACTGAATCAAGAATAGGAAGCACCATGGAAGGTTTTTGTGAGGAGGTGCCACATGTTTGCACTATGAAGGTCCTCTCTGAATCCTTCCCACCCCTGTCTTTCAGGGCTCTGTCCTGCCCTCTGACCCTCAGCACCATGATCTGCTGATGGCTTCCTGTCCTCAATGACTCAACAATTCAATCAAAATCTATCAGTATCCATGACTGGGCATTGGGAGGGAATAGGAAGGCAACAGTCCTCTTTCAGTTGGTCACCATGCATTGGAGAAGAGGATGAAAAGGGAGGAATTAGGGAGGGGGGACAGGAGAATAGAGGGCTGGAGTCATCCAAGGTCAAGGGCACAGGTAGAAGGCATGTGGCGGGGTGAGGGACAGGAAGAGAATTTGGCCAGGCATGGGGTCCACAGAGGGAGGTGGCCCACTCCTCATCTTGGGGCTGGTGGTCCTCCTCTTGCCCCTCACCTGGCCCCATCACCCTATCTTATACCCCTGTCCCCAGGCAGTAGGCAGGAACTGAGGACCTGGGGGGTGGTTCTGATTCCAGCTTCTGCCTCCCTCCACACGCAGCTAAGTGGTTGTCAGGGCTGGTCAGAGGGTGGGCCATCTTAAGGGGTGCCCATTAGCCCCATCTCTTCCCCTCAAGGAAACCCAGTCCAAGGAAAAGCAATGAGACCACTGAGCAAATGGAGCCTCAAGGCCAGACCCTGACTCTTCGTTGACACCATGTTTCTGGGACACTCCCCTACAGAAGTCTTGGAACCCCTACTTTTGGTCTAAGTACCCAGAAACATCCTGGTCCCCTCCAGCACCTTTCTGGACTTCTCTTTTAGGGTCCAGGTGAGCTAAAAAAGCAGAAAGCCCACCTTCTCATGAGAAGGGTCTGGGGCCCAACCCGCTCCCCACCATTGCCTTAGACTCTGAGTGGGCCTGGGTCCCTTACTCCGCTGTCCACCAGGTGTGGCAGTCTCCTTTAAGAGCACACTGGGGAGAGGGAGCTGCAGGAATCTCAAGGAATCTGACCAGTTCCTTCTGCCTGATAGTATTGTTGCCCTGGGCAGGCGGGGCCGCAGGCTTAAAAAACCGGAACCCACCTGGGCTGGACGCAGCCCTAGAAACCTCCTCACACCAGTTCTCTGCACCCAGCCGGCTCTCAGGTGAGCTCAGGAGAAGGCTCTCAGGTGAGCAGGTTTCTGCTAGGACTTCAGGACTCCTAGGCAGAGGGGTGAAGGCGGAGGGGTGGTCTGGGGTACCAGTCTGAGGAAGGGTATGGTACCTGCCTAGGTATTCCCAGTAACAGATGTGTCTGGGGGTTTGGAGGACAGGAAGCTGCCTGCCCTGTGAGCACCATCACGCGGAAGGTGGGTTGGGGGCTGGAGGAAACAGGAAGCACTCTTTGGCTAAAGAATAAAGGGCAGTTGTGACCCTCATGATCCAGAAATTCCAGGATGATAGAAGGGGCAGGGAGAGACAGAGAGGCCAGTGGAGGGCCCGGTTTACAAATTGCTCAAAGCCAAAAGACCCCCATGTTCAGAAGGAGCAGCTTAATAGTCCTGACTTCCTACTGCAAAAGGATTCCTGTACTTGTGTATTTACTTACTGTAACATGTTTCAGTACTTATTATGTGCTTGGCACTATTCTTAGGCTCAACATATATTAACTCATTCAATTCAAACATAACCTTAGGAGTTTGCTCTTATAATTATCCTCATTTTTACAGGGCACTGAAGCACAGACAGGTTAAGTAACCTAGCTGAGTCACACAGCTATTAAGTGCTGAGAGGAATTCTCCGGCTACCTGGGCCCAACATGTAATAACTGGGGTTGCAATTTGGAACATTGACAATCCCTATGCCTGCCTGAGGCTAATAATAGGCAGAAAGCTGGGAGCGTCTTATCTCAAGGACACAGCCACCCTAGGGACTAATAAATGAAGACAGGAATAGTTCTCACCCTAAGGAGAAAGAAGGGGCCATGTCCCAGCCACCAGGCACTCTCCTGTTAACAAAAGTCTGCATTCTGAGAGTGGAATTTGAGGCTACCTGGAGCATGGTCCTTGGCTGGGGCTGGGAGGGAGGCATTTGCCTGCACGCAGCATCTGCCCCCTAACTCCTCCCCTTCCCCTGTCCCACCACTCACTCAGAGGAGTTCTGGGCATGCCCTGTGTGAGCACGCTCAGTGTCTGACTCTTTGTGACCACATGGACTGTAGCCTGCCAGGCTCCTCTGTCCATGGGATTTCCCAGGCAAGAATACTGGAGTGGGCTGCCATTTCCTTCTCCAGGAGATCTTCCCAACCAAGGGATCAAATCCACATCTTCTGCTTTGGCAAGAGGGTTCTTTACCACTGCACTCCCTGGGAAGTCCAGGCATGCCCTAGCTGGAGGCTGTCTTGGACTTCAGCCTGGTAGTGCCCCAGGCCCAGATAGTTGGAAACAATACCTCAAGTCCTTTGAGCTGGGGGTCAAGAAGCTGACTCACCAAAGCCTGAGTCAGAGCAGTAGCCCTCCTCCTGAAGGTGTGTCAGGCATCTGATTACCAAATTTTAACAAAACCTCATATAGCACTTACTATTGGGTTGGCCAGAAAGTTTGTTCGAGTTTTTCCATCAGATGATACAGAAAAACCTGAACAAACTTCTTGGGCAACCAATATGTACAGGCATCGCTCTAAGTATTAGAGGTATTACTATTATTAACTCTAGACAAGGACACAGAAATTAGTAACTTTCTCATGTCTACCCCACAAGCAGCCTTGAGATTTGTGCCACCGGGCTGCGTGAGTGTGGGGCTGGTCCGGGCTGTCTGACCCCAGCCTGCTCTCTTCTCCTGCAGACCGGTCCTGTGTGCTGCTGTGTCATGGAGGGAGTGACCCGGGCCCTTCTCCTCCTGTTGGCTGGTGAGTCCTCCCAGAGGCGACCTTGCTGCCACTCACTCACCTACCAAGGCTGTGAAAACCAGAACAGCATCTCATAAAGGGCACCTGATGTTGAATAAATGGGTTTTCATTTAGACTGCCAACTTAAAGATAAACATAAAGGAAGTATTGAGTTGGCCAAAAGGTTTGTTTGGGTTTTCCGTAGATCTTACAACCTGAATGAACTTGTTGGCCAACCTGATTACAGTAAGGTAGATGTTCCCAATTTTATCCTGAATCATGGAACTTTGGGAAACTGTAATCACCTGTTTGCAAGAAGAGACCAGTGTTCCCTACTTCTTTAGGAGGCAGACCATTAGCCGGGATCTGGGTAGGAAGCTTTTCAGGAGAGGGTAAAGATACCAACACACCATCCCATTTTGAGTATAAGAAAGAATAACAGGAAGCCTGAAAAATAGCAGGAAGGGCTTGGATGGGGGGTGGGGCACAAAGGCCAGAAAATAGGAGACAAAATCCTAGGTCTGTTTGGGTTGGGGAAGGTATGAGGAGGGGAACCAGTGACCTCAGGGTCCCCCCCACCCCCGCACTCCAGTGCCCCAAGCAAGGCTGGTTGATCTTTTGCCTCTGGGCTGGGATCCTGCCTGCTGATTCATTTTGAGACCAGCATCATGAATTAACACCCAGTCCCTCTGCTTCTCTCACCCAGGACTGCCTGTCTTGGAAGCCAATAACGTGGTTGGTGAGTGAGGCCCTAAACTGCTCTGCTGGCCCTGTCCCTACATTTTCTCTCTAAGACTCCACATCTTACCTCCTGGCTCTGGTCGTTAATTTTTTATTTTTTTCCCTTTCCTGCAGATAAAGACAGTCCCTTCTATTATGGTAAGAGTGGATATCCCTTGCCCCTGACCCCTACCCTTGCCTATGCTAGACCCCTTTGCTAGAGTTGGTAAGGGGTGATGTGGAGCCCAGTGTAGACAGAGCGGGGCTTGAGGGAGTAGGCAAGGAGGGGCAGAATGAGGATGATACTGGGAATTAAAGAATCAGCATGGTGGATCAAAAGAATGACAGGCCAACATGTAACATCATCTTTGGGAGAACTTCCCTCCAGCAAGGAGTTACAGGGGCCTGCAGGATGTTTAGGAAGACTCCTGGGAAAGTGGCTGGAGGCAGCTGGCTGATCTCCTTCCTTCCATTCACTCTCTCTTCTCTTGATTTCCCCAGGACCAGCTCCTTGCTGCCCTACAACCCCCACAAGGAGGTGTCCTCTCCTTCTGCCTGCCACTGTCCCCCACACACCCTCATCTTCCCTGGGTCTCAGCTCAAATGCCACCTTTCAGCAAAGCCTTCCTTGATCATTCTTCAAAGCCTCTTCTTTTTCTGTGCATTTCTGCTTGATTTTTCTTCCTAGCACTTGTTCCCACCAGATATGACATGATGTATTTATGAGTTTGTCCTGCTTGTTGCCTGGAATGTAAGTGCGTCTGTATAAGCAGGTGCGCATAACTATCTGTTGAATGAGTGGGGTGGAGCCAGGCTGATGCCAGCCCACTCTCCACTCCTCTAGACTGGGAAGGCCTGCAGCTGGGCGGGATGATTTGTGCGGGCCTCATGTGCATCGCTGGACTCTTGTTCGCCCTGAGTGAGCAGTGGGACTAGCAGGGTTGGGTGGAGGTGGGGCGCAAGTGGGAGGAGGGTGGCCCAGGCTCCCCAGGCTCTTTGCACTGGCTGTGTCTTCCTTCACAGGTGGCAAATGCAAATGCAAGAACAAGCAGAAGCACGGGTGAGACAGGGCCCTATTGTGTGTCCTTTGAGATGAGCAGAGCAATTTGGGCATAATGTCCTACAATTTGGAAAAAGAGGACAGAGTCCTGGCTGTCCCTGGGTTTGCAGTAGAATTTGTTATTCACAGATAATCAACCCTGAGGGGGCCTCCGTCAGAGAAAGCTCTGACCCTTTGTACTGTTTAAATTGGTACCAGGAATCTTAGTAGGGGAAAAGGACATAAAGTTCGAGGATGCTAATCTGATATGTTCCTTTTGCAGCTCCTTACCTGAGAAAGCTGTTCCACTCCTCACTCCAGGTAAGATGGACTTCTTTGAGAGCCTTCCTGGCACTCTGGCAGTAGAGCCATATAATTTGAGGATTAATACATGTTATGCTTGTGTGTAAGGCAGGACTGTCCTGAACCAGTTAGCCTTGGGGATGCCTGGGAATGAGGATGTGTCTATGGAGTTTGTGAGGACCTGACTCTGCATTCTCTCCACAGGCTCTGCCAGTACCTGCTGAGCACAGGATCGGTTTCATGACCCTCCCTGCACTGGCTCCCATGCTGTCCCCTTCCCCTTGGGGGCCTTACCCCCTCTCAGGAAGGCTTTTCTCTTTGTGGGTGGGCCCTGAGGCTCCCTTCTGATCAAAAGGCTGTCCAGAGCTTATTTCTAAATTAAATTTCTCTACCTCTCTGATGGACTTATGACCTTCTGTGGGGCGGGTTGGGGATGGGCAGGTTGGGACAAGACGATAAAATCTTGCTCAGGAAAGTCCAGGCCTCTCAGCCGGGGTGGGGTGGGAGATGTCCCATGGATGGCTGATGCATCTTGTGGCCGCACGTTTGTCCTGAAGCCCATTCCCAGCATTCCCCCCACCCCTTTGAGGACCTCCTGATAATTATCTCCTGCCTCATCCATGCACCACACAAGACACCTCAACATTTTATCAAAGAACATTACAATTTCCACACCTTGCCTGAAGACCTTAGAAGTCCCTGTGACCCAGATCCCCATGACTTCCCGTAACCTCCCGTAACCTAGAATGATCCCCAGTGGTTTGCCCTCTGCTAAGACCCCAGCTCATCCAGTGAGTGTTCACATAATCCAGGAAATGCAGTTGTTCCTTCACTGTCTCAGCCCAGTAAAACCCTTTATAAACCCTTAGAGCAACCCATGGACACTTCCCTTACTCCAGGTAATGTCCTGTGAGACCCTACTACGAACAAGATCCCAAGAAGCCCTGCATAGTACATTTCAGAACCCAAAACCATCCATGCCACTCTGGGTCTCAGTATGTCCAAAGTCCGCTCCTGGAATACCTCATTGAGAGGCCCCAGCATGCATGGCATGGGGCTGGGGAAATGGCTCTTCCACCTTGGCAGCCTGTTCATCTGCAGCCTCACCCCTCTTGCCGACCTCCATACCCTAAGGTGGAAGGAGCTGAGGTCTACTCTGCCCAGCCGCTGCTCCTGGCAGAGACCCTGGGATGGAGACAGGCCAGGCAGCAGTGGTCTGCCCTGTCCCTGCCAGGCAGTGGCTCACAACCTGGGTCTGAATCTGGGCTGATAGGGCATCAACCTGCATTGATGTTGTTTCAAGCCACCTCTACTGGCAGCATGGAGTGCATGCTGTTGTGTCTGACTCTTTGCGATCCCATGGACTGTAGCCCGCGGCTCCTCTATCCAAGGGATTTTTCAGGCAAGAATATCTGGAGTGGGTTATCATTTCCTCCTCCTGGGGATCTTGCCAACCCAGTGATCCAACCCAAGTCTCTTGGGGCTCTTGCTTTGGCAGGCAGATTCTTTACCACTGCACCACCTGGGAAGCCCCACCTCTACTGGTGTCCTGCTCCAAACCTTCCATCCATTTCCAGGGTGTTGTTACCAGATCCTCTGGAAACTATACTGTGTCCAAGACCTGTGGGCTGGGGTTAGGAGGCCAGCACAAGGGATTCTAGAGGCTGAGGAGTCCGCCTTCTGGTCTTCAGCCCTCCCAGGTCCTGAGGTCTAAAAATGAGAATCATAGATCTGTTTAAGGCCCTTAATCAGGATACATAAGCAGGGTGAGGGGACGGTTCGAAGGCTGGCCCAGAGCTATAGCCATTACTCCAAGAACCTGAGTGGAACTCGGAATACCTTGGTGAAATTGGAGCCATTCACTGTCCAAGGTGAATAGGGGAGGCCTAGCAGGGTGCTGGAGAAGGCAATGGCACCCCACTCCAGTACTCTTGCTTGGAAAATCCCATGGATGGAGGAGCCTGGTAGGCTGTGGTCCATGGGGTCGCTAAGAGTCGGACACGACTGAGCGTCTTCACTTTCACTTTTCACTTTCATGCATTGGATAAGGAAATGGCAACCCACTCCAGTCTTCTTGCCTGGAGAATCCCAGGGACGGGGGAGCCTGGTGGGCTGCCATCTCTGGGGTCGCACAGAGTCGGACACGACTGAAGTGACTTAGCAGCAGCAGGGTGCTACCGGCATGGATGGCTGAGCCAAGCTCATCAGCCACCCAGACAAGATCCTCTTAGGTGTTTACGACCCCAGCAGTAGGAGTCGGATAGATATCATGAAAAAAGTAAAATGAGTGTGCTGCAGCGGCCCGGGTGCCTGGGCAGTGATGGGTGATGTGGTCAAGTCATTAAGTGACATGACATCTGAGATGAATCCTCAAAGGTGAAAATGGAGAGGGGCCAGTCGTGCAAACATCTTTCCTGGTAAAGGGAACTTTGGTCTTTTTGCTTTTTGAAGACCAGAGGAAAGTCACCGTGACTGGTACACAGGCAAGAACCCCCACCGAACCCTGAGCAGGAACTCTAGAGGCCCGCAGCCGCGCAAGCAGCGAGACCAGGAAGGAGACAGGGCGCAGGCGCGCCCAGGGAAGACGCAGCCCGGACGCGACGCGGCGCAGCTTCTGCAGCCCAAAGGCGGTTTCCGGCCCCGCCTTTCCGTCTTGGGGAGTGGGCCACTCCCTGAACGTGGGAGGCTGCTGATGTGAAGAAACTGCATTGGAGAGTAAAATTAGCTCCGCCTAAAAAAAAACCCAGCAAAGTCTGTGGCCTCACGTGGGGCTAGAGTGGCAGATGCGGACGCAGTATTGTCAGAACGCCCTCTTCTGGGTGACTGGCAACCGTTCTCTGAGAAAATTAGGTCTGTACCATCGCAAAGGGTGAGGTGCTCTTCTGTCTGAAATTCAGTCAGTATGAAGGAAAGCCCCATTGCTGCCAGGGGAACCTGAGTCAGTTTGGCAAGAGATTCAACCTCGATTGCCACCGGGGCGCCCAGCTCCGGAAGAGGCGTTTCTGGACTCAGTGTTCCACTTCCATCTTAACGTTTTGATTCCCCAGCTCCGATTCGCGGTGGAGACCAGTTACACCGTTTTAATCTGCTTGCAGTCCGCCAAACAGCCTAATTTCACCTAAACAAACTCCACAGTTTTTCTCATGCCCCATAATCCACTGAAGGGCACCATATCCCCATACACCCTTGGTGTACAGCTCCCTCATGGCCGAGTCAGTGAACCTGGCTTTGACCAATTACAGGGTGCCGCCACCAGGTGGTTTAGGTTGATACTACCTGTCCAAGGCTGAGGCACAGGGCTCATGGAGAACATCGGGGAGCCTGGGTTGATAGTGGGTGAGAAAAGTCACGGACTGCGATGGGAAGGGGGGGGGAGGGCCATGCAGGATAGAGTTGATGTTAGCCTGGTGTGGCTCCTGGTGCTGATTCCTAAGAGAAGCTAGCTCTCCTTTTTCCCTCCCAGTAGGAAGGAGGAAGTAGAAGTGGGAAAGATTAGTCATAGGACGAGAGGAGTCTCTGCCCAGGCTTCACTGTGTGGAATTACTCGCTCTGCCTCAGAGACCTCTCCCTCAAGCCCGTTCCACGCCCCACGCCCCCCCCCACCGCGGGAACAGGGGGTTGGGAATTGGGAGGAAGCTGGGGTTTACGTCACCATTCCTGCCTTTTGTCATCTCCTGGATGAGGGCTGCCAAGGAAAGAACCAGAGTAAGCAAAGGGTAATTTCCACTTAATTGAACACTTATGTCATTATGAGCACTGTTATAAACACTTCCTAACAACCTATGTGATGGGGATTTCATACTACGCCCTCTGTGCTTAAGAGACCTAGGTTCTCACAGGTCATCTTACTCCTGAGCCGTTTCTGAAGGATTAGGTTACACGGCCTTTCTGGTATTCACTATCTGAAAGAGAATCCAGGTTCTGTACCTGCCGGGGGACTACACACACACACACACAGACACACTCTTTTTATTTAAACAATCTTATTTTCTGATTGCAAGCATTTTTCATGCTTATTATCCAGAAACCAGTACAGAAGTATCTCAGAAGGGAAACCAATTTCTTACTCAGCACTCAGAAATAATAAAGGATATAAGTTTTGATATATAATGATAGTATTCTATAATTCTCTGGAGCTCCAGGTTGTTGCATGAACCTGTAGGTCATTAGTTTGTATTGCTGAGTAGTCCCAGGCCGTCCTCTTAAAATAAGGGAGGGCCTACTAACTGAGAGAGTTAATACGGTTTATTCTAAGACTAGTCATTTGAAAACACTGATATTTCTGTTCCACAGAAGGTAGCAGTCTTTTACCCTCAATTTCTGTGTGTGTGTTAGTCCTTCAGTTGTGTCCAATCTGCGACTCCATGGACTGTAACCCAACAGGCTCCTCTGCCCATGGAATTTTTCAGGCAAGAATACTGGAGCGGGTTGCTATTCCCTTCTCTAGGGGATCTTCCCAATCCAGGGAGTGAACCTGGGTCTCTTGCATTGCAGGCATATTCTTTACCATCTGAGCTACATGTAAATACTATAAAGCTTGGGGTAAGAAGTGAGGGCTAACAGCTAACATGAGGGAGCATGATCCGGTTATCTTGGTTGTCCAATGGTTAGATCCTGTGCCAGATCCTATAAAGGGATTTATCACTCAAGTCTCAACCCAGCCATCTCAGGTCAGATCTACTCAAAATGCACTAAAGATAACGTATTTATCTAACAGAAAACCCCTTCAGCTGAAGCTCCAATACTTTAGCCACCTGATGCAAAGAAAAGACCCTGATGCTGGGTAAGATTAAAGGCAGGAGACGGGAACGACAGAGGATGAGATAGTTAGATGGCATCACCGATGCAACAGACATGAGTTTGAGGAAAATTTGGATACAGGGAGAGAGGGAAGAATAAGGAAGCCGAGGAACACCAAGGACTGCCAGCAGTCATCTAGGCTGGAAGAGGCAAGGATTCTTCCTCAGAGACTTCAGAGTGAGAAGGGCCTTGCCAACGCCTTAATGCCTACTTTTTTGCCACCAAAACTGTGAAAAAATTAATTTTTCTACATTATGTAAAAAAGTTACCTGGAAACTTTACAACCCACAGTAACTGATGTTTAACAGCCAATTAGACTTAGCTGAAGAGAATGACTGAAGATAGATAAAAGGAATAAAGACATATAAAGGAAGAGTATTAAATAAAATCCAATTTACCAGTGATTAAAAAATAAATTGATACTAAACCTGAAGTAACTGAAAATCCTAATAAAGAGTATGCAACAAAAAATCAGTATTTTTTTAACAATCAGTATTTTAATAGAGAAATATTATTGAAAGCTTTCTCTTTGAAATTGGGAGTAAGATGCCCCCTGACCCCAACTTTGTTCAGCATCATGTTTCCTAATGATAAAAAATGAACTTACCTAAGTAAGCAACAAGGCTAAGAAAAGAAAAAAAGTACCTAAGGATTAGAAAGAAATTAATCAAACTGCCATTACTTGCAAATGGCAGGACTTTGTACGTAGAAAATTCAAAGAATCAGGACCTCTGTAGTGATCAAGTGGCAAAGACTCCGCACTAAAAATGCAAGGGCCTGGGCTGGATCCCTGGTCAGAAAACTAGATCCCACATGCCGCAACTAAGACCCTTCACAACCAAATAAATTAAAGAAAAAAAGAAAATCCAAAGAATCTACATTTAAATCAGCATAAGTGATTTTTAGCAAGACCACAAAAGTCAACATAAAAAATAATTTTTTTTAAAAAAATCCTGGTATTTCTAGTACCAGGAACAAAACTTTCAGCAAAAGAAAAAGGGACCATTTAAAATATAATACCTAGAAATAAGTCTAACAAAATATGTCGAAGTTTTACACAAAATCTAAAAACAAAACTGATAAAAGAGCCTCTGGATTTGATGCGTCTGCCAACAGAGGGGGATCTTAGTGCAGGGTGAGCACAGTAGCTCCAGTAGCTTTTTGAATGGTAAACGGCTCCCTGATACAGAGGAAGTGTTGCTTCCTACCACGCAGGCTGCTGAGCAGTCACCATGTAGTGAGACATCAGAGACACCACACAAAACCATTTACAACAGATTCCTGGATGGTGAAGACTGCTGTGCTTTGCAGCAGCGCAGCTTGCAGAAACCCTGCAGCCTGCTAGTCACCTGGTAGTTGGGTAGCAGCATTGTTTTCAAGTCAAGTAACATCTCTCCAAAATTCAAAAGGTCCTGCCAAAACTTACGCTTCTTTCTTGGTGAGGCAGTATCTTGACTTTTCCATTGGAGGAAATGTCCGTTTTGCCCAAGGCCTGAAGTCAGCAAATATTTCCTATAAAGGCTCCGAGTAAAAATCTAGGCTTTGTGGGCCACATGGTCTGATGAAACTCATCATCTCTTGGCAGAGGTAACACAAGAGCAGCCTATACAAAATAAACGAATGCAGATGGCTGTGTACCAGTAAAACACTATTTACAAGAACAGGTCCAGATTTGGCCCATGTGCCCTAGTTTGCCAGTTACTGCCCAAGACTATTATACTGGACCCCAAAAATGTCCTTGACACAGCAGAGCCCTGAATTCTTCCACCTGCTAGCACACAGGTGTCTTTCTAAGGCATCCCAAGTACTCACTGCTTCCTCCTTGCCAAGACCAATGAGCATATCATAAATACAGTGGATTTGGCAAGGTGGTAAGTCTCCAGAGGGCTGGAGTTACCGCCAGTTGATGACAGACAAGAATGTCCGTGTTATAAGGTCATTAAAAAAAGAAAATCTTTTGATGCTAACTCAGAACGTATTCACTAGGTCAGGGGCTTCCCAAGTTCCAGAGGCTTGATCTTTCCAGCCTCACATTAAGCACTGAGCTGCAACTGGGGCAACTGCGTGGTTAAGTTCCTGGTTGTTTGCTTTTATCTGCCAGAATCCATCTGCTTTCTGGGGAACAGACATGCAAATAAAAAGGGCTAGGCTTAACCTCTTCAAGCCTTGGAGTATGGCTCTAACCCCACACGTTGCAGACATCACAGAATCTCTGTTCAGTCTTGGATGGGAGCGCTTTCTGAGAGGTTCCTCTTGGCCTTTCCTACCTCTGTAACTTACTTCACAAGGACCCAAGCGTGTTTCCAGGTGGGGAAAAACCTATTAGCTGCCAAGGATACCCCTTCCTACTCACTCATGGAGATAACCTGAGGCATCTTCACCTGTTTAATCCAGTGACATCAACTTGGGCCTGTGAATCCGTATCACGTGGCCTTCCTATGCTCCCTTCCACTCTGTCATTTTGGATGCCTGGGATCAGTATTTAACTCAGACTACCTATGCAACAGTATATAAGCAATTTGGGTCACTTCTTACCCTTGGCCTCAGAGGACAAGATGTATACATTATCTTTACTAAACTTGTTGCAATGCTGCCAGGCCCTTCCTCCACTTCATTTGATGGTCTCTGAGCCTGAGACCTGGCTCTGTTCTGCAAATGGAATTTTTCCATCTTTTTGCTCACATCAAGAGAAGCAAGCACTGGGAGCAAAAGCTGAAAGACATCTCAGAACTGTGCCTGCAGGACCCTGACACACGTGTTAGCCTCACCACAGATGTGGCAGGGTCAAGGCTCCTTAACTGCCTTTCAGGCTTTGCTGCCCATTCATCCAATTGCTTCCACTTCCTCTCCTCTTCTGGAATTGCACATCCATCCTTCTCAACACCCAGGATCTCTCCCTTCTGTAGGTCAGTCTTCAAGCTTCAATTCTACAGTAAAAGGGCTCCAAAAGTGCTTACAACTTACACACTCAGTCCTAATACTTGTGTCGTTTCCTTTAAGAGGTTGGGTAATAAAAATTTGAAGGCCAAGGCACATTTGAAGTTTTCACAATTTTTGACAAAACTAGAAAACAAGCGCAGTATTTTGTCTATTAGTATTAGGAATAGATTTTGGGTAAATAAATATTAGGTCTATTATTAGGAATAGATTTTGAGACATAACTTTAATTGGGGTTCCCTGCCATCAAACTGCTTCATCAAAATGGAAACCATTTTCAGGGCAGGCTGGATTTGGCTTACCAGCATTTTACCTCAGTCCTGGAGCAGACTTTGAGACAGAGATTCTCTTCGTTATCAACCACCTATCTCAGGTGAGGTGGCTAAATCTTCTAGTAAGAGACAGGTAACTGCTGCAGCTGCAGTGGGATTTACAGTCATCCAACACATTCCCGATTTCCTACCCCAGGTTCTTAGAGCCCACTCCATGTGCCGTACTTAGTCGTGTCTGACTCTTTGTGACCCTATGGACTGGAGCCCACTAGGCTCCTCTGTCCATGGGGATTCTCCAGGTAACGTGGGTTGCCATCTCCTCCTCTAGGTAGCCCTCGCAACCCAGGGATCAAACCCAGGTCTCCCACATTGCAGGTGGATTCTTTACCATCTGAGCCACCAGGGAAGCCCACTCCTTCCATATTTGAACCTTTAAAGTTGCAAAGATCTACAGGAAATATACTCCCTCAAACTTCACTGCTCTATTAAACCTTAGCCTTTTCATTGTACCCTAGCTCTGGCATTACTGGGTGATGTTGCCACTGTATCTTTGCCATCTGAGCCTGCAGACCACTGGTGGGAAGAATGACAGGATGGGGCCACGAAGTCCAACAAAGTTACTAAAGGCCTAAGGCTCTCTCTAGTCTACCTACAGACTTAGTTCTGGGCTACACTGTTCGGTCACTAAAGCTGAGAAAATTAACACCCATGATGTGAAATTCTCTTGTTTAAGTCTTGATAGTATTTCAGTATTAAAAATCTGATTGTAATGCTGTGTGCAGAGCTACCTGAAATTCAGAATTTGCTTCCCACTGCTAGATAAACAATTTTCTAACAATAATTTGGATGTAGGTCTCAAACCTCAGAATATGCATATCCTGCAATAACCAATAACTGTAACCCAAGAGTGTGTCCTATAGAAAGTCCTAAATAAGGGAGACTGTTCCAAACAGCACATCTTATATAAAACCATAAATTTGGCTAACGACTCAATGTATGTGGCACCAAAAACTAAAGACCTCTAGCTGTGAATAGGTGCCACCGTGATATAAAGGGAACAATAGGATATTATAAATGACTGATGAATAGAAAAAAAGTCACAGGAAAACTGGAACTCTATGCCTCTATTCTAGTTTCTAGTCACCATTTCTACTCATGTTTAATGTTTTTAAATTTGACTTTTAACTTAGCCTTGTTTTAAGAACACAAGGGAAATCACAGTGCTAAATTTAAATTCACACTGTAACACAGCAGTATTAAATTCAACCACCCAAGTCATTTTGCTATTTGTTGGTGAGTATATAGTCTGTGCCAGTCATTGTGAAAAAGTCTTTTTATTTTAAGAAAAAAATTTAGTTAACAAAAAAATTTAACAAGTTTCACTTAGCAAAATACACCCGAAAGGAAATCACAGTACAAAGAAAGTTTTTAAGTCAAGGCCTCACCAATTCCTACAGTATTAGTAATGTGTCTCAATTTTCAAAACTAACTTTTAAAAAGCTTAAACTTAACCTAAGAGATTTTAAATGAAAATAAACTAGAATGAACAAACATGAGAAATGTCCTCTTTGAATTAGGGATCTAGCACCTTGAGTTTTCCAAAAAAGCACGCCTCCCCAATGTGTTCACAATGATGTGGTGTAAAAGATCCACATTTAACATACTTAAAACTACTTTAAACTCAGATAACATCACTCCAGAAGTACACTACCAAAATGTTAATTGAGAAAAGCTGCAAATAGTTTTAGTTTACTCAATATCACATGCTAGAAGAAAGTTTGCATGAGAAAACACTGAAGAGGTAATTTTTTAATCCAGATTTCACAAACTCAGGTGCAAAATGGGTCCCATAGCTTCCTCAAGAGTAATAACTGCTTTTCACTGCTTGTTGGCTGCCTGTGAAAATTTGACTGAAATAACTCAAAAGCTACTACAAAACTAGTCATATCCACCCATGCTGTTCTGGCCACCATAGCCAGCCCCGTAACAGCCACTCACAGACTGGCTCTCAAGGCCACTGTAAGTGGACTGAGTTGACACCCCCATGCCTTGCATCATCTGGCTGCTATATGCCCCGTTGCTGGCCCCTGTTGTGGAATTCAAGAAAAGTTCTATGTATCTATGTTGCATGTTGGCCCTGTCTTTGGACATGGCCGCCACGGCTTCTTCGTGAGTGGCAAACTCAACATCAGCTTCACCGGTCACTCTTCCATCAGGGCCAATCTCAATGTGGACTCTCACAGGGTTGAGCGGGGAGAAGAAGTTGTAAATGTCGTTCTCTGTGGCTTTGTAGGGCAGCCCTCTCATGTGGACGCAGTGTCCAGTGGTGCTCTGGACAGTGAACTCGCCATCTCCATATCTGTGGTCGTACATCCCAGAGAGACAGTAACTGAGGTCTCTCCCAAACAGGTCGGTGGTGAAGCCGTAGCCATCACTGAGGCCGCTGTACTCCTCATAACCCCCATAGCCTGCACTGTAGGCACCAGACCTCATCCTCTCCAGGCCTGCCTGCTTGACGATGCCAATATACCTCCTGGCGGTGCCAGGGCGGTCATAGGGCCCTGGCCGCTGCACTGACATGAACTTCAGTGGGGGATCCGAGTATGATCTAACTTCTTCCTGACTGCTCTTGAACACCTCAATATACCTGTGCCCTATTCTCTCCTTGTGCTTCCCTAGAGCCTTCTCTGCTAACTCCTGTGAGGCAAACTGCACAAAGGCTTCCCCTGTAATCTTGCCCTCGGGGTCCACAGGCAATGTGATCCCGTTTGGCACGATTTCCAACCCTGAGAAGAACTGAATGATCTCTTCCTTGGTGCATCCAAACGGGAGTCCTCGAAGTCGCACGAAACCATCATTGGCAGTGTCAGCACTGTTTGGACCACTGTGCTTCAACACCCAATCCATCTCGGTTCTGTGGGACTTGAACACTTCAATGTACCGATGTCCCATGCTTTCCCTGTCTTTTTTAAGGGCCGATTTTACATCATCTTCTGATTCAAGTTCAACAAAAGCCTCACCACTCTGCCTGCCTTCTCTAGTGTAGATAAAATGAACACCTGCGACCCCGTCATGGATCGTGCAGTCGGAGAGGAAATTCTGCACATCCTCAACAGAGCAGGACCAGGGCAGGCCACGGAGCTTGACCACAAAGCCTTCACCTCCCTCAGGGCCCAACATCATGGACACTCGACAGAGGAGACGTCAAACAAGCTCGGGTGCAGCTTTGTGTGGCTGAAAAGAAAGCAAAAACTACTTTACATAAATTTTCATTTAATATGTATGTATAACAAGAATACAGAACTAAAGGCAAACAGATGAGCTGTATTACTGCATCACTAAAGTAAAAGGCAAGAGAGTAGGTGGGAAGTCCTGTTGTCTATTCGTATTCAAAACCCCAATCAAGCGCAAGGTCAAATTAAGACATATCCAAACAAACAGGTAAATTCATCAGCAGAGTATCAGTTATATGTGATGCAAACAGAAATCAAATTATATGCTTCTCAGTTTCACACTGCCGTGGCTTGGGTTCAATCCCTAGCCCCATAAGCAGCACAGCATGATCCCCCCCCCCCCAAAAAACAAAACACATTACATTCTTCAACGTAACACACACATCGCTGTGTTTCACTGAACGACTAGAAAGGGAATCAACCCTTCACTGTACAAGAGGCACGACAGGTGCCCCTCCTGACAGAGTGCCATGAAGTGCAAGTGGCATCTGACACCCAGAGTCCAAGCTGAAAAAAAGAGTAAAGGTCAAATCCATGTCGAAGGGCAGCATTCTGAAGAGCAGGAGCTGAGTCAGACACCAATATACAAATAACACAGACAATAAAAATACAGATAGGGCCAAAAATATATTCAGAACAAGCACAAGTATACAGAAGTTGTTTTATGGAATTGTCATTTGATATCAAGTATAACAGATGTAGCTGTTAAGTCAGTGGTAAAAGATGCCTTTTCAAAAAAACTAAGCACATTAATTATCACGCAGAAAAAGATAAAACAGAATCTTACCTCAGATGAATCCCAATACTATCTCAAATGGCTAGAGCAAAACATGGACAGATTTCTAAAAACCCCACAATTAAAACTAGAAAGCATGAATGGTAAGAAAAAGAAAAGCAAATTGGTTTAATAGAGACCTGGTGAAGCAAATCACAACAAGTTTTAGAAATTTATAAACAAGGGAATTGCTTCTTCTGTAGCTGATCTGTGGCTCTGCTCTGGTCAACTCCACCCACACCAAGGAATCTCCATCTTTACACAAACACTTCACTGAACACTATTTTATCAATTAAGGAGATTTTCTCATTTCTAATCACCCCCTAAGATACATCTTTCCTGATACCAACTTTGCCTCCAGCTACTTGTTTTGCTTTCCCTTTCAGTGAAATCTCATCCTCAAAAAGGCTTCTTACACACCCCACCCTACCCCACCATTAAACTAGGACACATCTCACTCTGCCAAGGACCTCCATGGCAAAAAAAGAAACATTTTCTTATCTCCATCTCTTCTGTGCCCACAGGATTTAACCACTCTCTCCGGAAATCCTTTCTCCTCTTGGCTCTTGGTTTTCCTGTTAATTCCTTAGGTACTCTGCCTCTTTGAGTCCTTCCCCAAGGTTTAACCATACACAATCACTGGCCTCCTTTTTGCAGGCAACCTCACCTGATCCTTGTATGTCCAGGGCCAATTCTGGGTTCAGGATACACAAGTTCCTAGATTTAGACTCCCCAAGGCCAAGACTGGTATAGACAAACTCCATTCACAGTTCAACCTATGTACCACAGATGAATACCACTGTTTTCTGAAACTCGTCTACAGTACCCTGGTTGCAGCATAAATGGCCTTACCTGTCATCCAAAGGCTCTAAAATGAAACTGAAGCAATCTTTGAACAACTTCCAAGCCCTTAAGTCTAATGAGCTCTTTATTTCTTTGGCTGGGGCGGGGGCGGGGGTGGGGGTGTGATCCCATTCTTCACCCTAATCCTATTCCTAATCCATGCCTAAATTCTATTCAATAACTCTTGACTCCAACAAGTATAAAGGTTTCTCCTATCTTTCCTTGATCCCTAGCACACTGCTTGACGTTATGATTTGAATATCAAAGCATCATCATCTTTGTGCATCACCTTCATCCCTTTCTACTTCCACTACCAACAAGCCCTTTCCAAGACATTCACATCTGCAACTTTTCCAATCCTTCCTACCAGCCCAACCTGTAGCTGTTTTAAGAGTAATTTTATGTCCCTCTACTGTTTCAACACCTCAGTGGCTCCCCACTGTCTGGAACACAAATCATAGGGCCAAGGGGGTGCTCAGGCCTTGAAACTTTGACCTGAAACACACTTGCATTGGAAAGCAAACAAACCTCTATTCCCGTATTTCTCACTGCCGGAAATGTGGCAGGCTCTCTGCTCCACTGGAATTGACACACAGTAATTATCTGTCTGAAGATAGCCCACCCAACCTTCTGTCCAGCTAAATCCCACTAATCCTTATGGTCTCAGCTTAAATTTACCACCTTTTCCACTAGACTTTCTCCCCCACACACAATTAAATCTATAGTTCTACGATCCCAGAGCATTCTAGGGAAACAATTCATACTTGTTAAAACTCTCTGCAACTGCATTGAGAGACTAGCAGCAACAGACTTATCTGTTCTGTAGGTCACTGTAGTCCCACCCCCAGCACAACAGGCCCAAGATTAGCAAGAGATTAACTGATGGCCACATGGGGCCAACATCACCTTCTAGAATATGGCAGTCTAGTTAGGTTAAAAAAGACAAGGGGGGGGGGGGGACGGGACGGGAAGCATAAAAGAACAAATATTTCATGTAAGAATTACTTAAAGTGCCCCAAACAGAAGTTATAAAGCGAAAAGAGCACTTTTCCAAAACACATATGTACTTCTAGTACATAAAACAATATCCTTACTGTTGACCTCAGAATCCTCTACATTTGGATTCTTCGCACCTTCAGTACGTACAGTATTAACTAAAACTTGTGAAAATAAGGGCTGGCTTTCTGCTCAACGTTAGATTTACAGCTAGTGAAAAAAAAAAATCTTCACTCAGGAAGTTTTCTGCATCAAGAAATCAATTATAAACTGAGAAATTAATTTTCTTAAAATAGCTCACCTTAAAGAACAGCGAGAGATGCCCACAGTCGAAGACACTCCAGGTAGGTAACGAATCGTCCTAAAAAAGAGCGACAAGGAAATCTTGTCTTAATGCCCCAGCATTCCCGGAGCGAGCAGAGGCAGCAATCCCCTAGCTAGGACCGGCTCTGAGCTCCTCACCGGAAAACTCAGAGCCGAGGCTGTGGCAAGCCGTTTTTAAGCGCCGGGTTGCCTTAACGAGTACACGCCCGCCCCACTCCAACAGCTTTGGAAAGGTTTACCTTTTTCACAGGGTAATACAGAGATTAACAGCCTGGAACCCCCCCACTTGCCCTGAAAGATTTACTCAGAAGTCGCATTCTGTACAGAAAACCCTAACCGCGGTTAAGAAAATTTAAATATCGAGAGGGGGAGGAGCACCTTCGGGGCGGGGCTGGGCCGAGGAGCGGTTCCCGGAAGCAGAAGGCGGGCAGAAAAGAGGGGAAAAGGAGTTGCGCCGCTGATCGGCACTGGAGACCAGGCCGTGTTCACAGTGATGTGCTCCAGGCAAAAGTAGTTTCCTATAAACTGTCGTAACAGTATTTACAATTTGCAAACATCCCTTGAGGTCTGGGTGGAGATATTAAAAAGATTTTCCTTCCCTGTTTTATTTAACAACTTCATTTCGTGAGACCTGTATTTGATCTAACATTGCTCTTTTAACTGAGAAACAGAGAAGATAACTGTTGAAATGTTTTAAAATAGGAAAAACATCAATCTACCATCAACCACAGCCACAGAATAAAGCTGTCCGCAGACGACTTTGGTATGTCCAGCGAATTCGTTTGAGAACTAAAGCATATTCTTAGTTTTAGAACCGTAGAATTGAGAAAAGTCAGTTTCTCTGAGCCTGTTGCCGTAGACACAGTACCTGTCTTGCCTTATTAGCATCCTCTATTACATGAGATGCTACTTTGGGGAGCAAAACGTAAATAAAATACTATAATTTAAGACGTTAACAGTTTCAAATTCTCTAGACGAGGGTTTTCAAGAGGCTTCATCAACTGTCCCTCTCCTCTACCCTCAGAAAAGAGTAGAATCTAAAGGGTAGAGCCCGGTCATCTTAGTGGTCTGAACTCCTTGCCTGGGTTTATCCCTCTGCTACCCGTTCATTCCAGCGTGGTCCGCAGACCAAAAGCCCCCGCTCGGACACGCAAACCCAGGGGAGGTCAGACACGAGGAAACAGATTACCACGTGGCTGAACCATGGCACAAATATGTTCAAGCGTTAAGGATATACACTGGTCTCCCACCCGGCTCCCCGACAGCCCGTCGAAACCACTGGGGCCAAGTGTTACAAAATACTCCTCTTGGGTCCAGCACCTGGAGACTGATTTTGCACAACTCCACTCCCCTGCCCGCAACTGGTCTATGACGTAAGTGAGCACACGGACCACCCAAGGATCTTGTTAAAATGCAGATTCTAAAACAATAGATCTAGGCCGGGGCCGAGATTCAGCATATCTAACTGCTCCCAGGAGATATTCCAGAACGAGTTCTACCTCACTCTACTATACTGGTTAGGCAGGATTTAATTCAGATCCAGGTAGACCCATCGAGATAAACAGGGCGCACCTCCAGCGCCCGACTGATTAGGTTATCTACGAAATACACAGGGCGGGTGAAACTGCGCCCCCACCGTTTCTATTTAGGGACGGGAACTCAGCAGCTCCCTGGCTTCACCCCGCTTTATCCTTGTCCCAGTGGGGTCTGAAAAGCATTTTCGCCCTTACTTGTAAAAGAATTTTAACCTACAGCTGGCAGCACGCACAGACTGTAGCTGCTGTCTTAATCAATCAGCAAGTTCTACCTCTTAAATCACAGTCCGCGGGAGACGCCGCCTCAGGATTACGCCGTTGACTCTGCCCTAAAACTTACCGCTGGAGAGAGCAGGACCGATTTCTATTTTCAACCAGCAAGCGCAGTTTACAGCCAAAGGACCCCCAACTCCACCCGACGCTTAAAAACGCAGAGGATTCCGCGGAAAGGCCAGGTGCACCTCCTTTTGTTATTAACCTGAAATTGAAACTCAACTGGCTGGGGGCAAACGCTTCGTACCAGGCTTGAAAGTGCGCTCTCAAGCTCGCGGCCCCGGGCCGCCAGGGGCGCGTCTGAGCGATTTCGGCGGGAAGCGCGGTATCAGTCCCGGACGCTAGGCTCCTGGCGGGGGCACTGGGACGTGAAGGGGTTCGCTCGGCCTCCAACCGCCGATCCGACAGCCTTCGGTCGGCGAAACCCTACAGGAAGGCCCGACGACAGGGCGCCCCATCCCCGGGCCTGGGCGGGGTCAGCGGGAGCTTCCGGGGCGGGGCGAGCTACGAGTGGGGGGAGGGAGAGACTTCCCGGGCCGCGCGAGGTGGGGGGATGGGAAAGTCACGAGACGTAGGCTCCCGGGGTGCGGGGTGGGAGGGGGCTCCCAGGGCAGCGGGGACTCACTGGGGACTCACTAGAGTGGCCGAGTTTTCAGGCCGCGGAGAGAGGCTAAAGTGTTGGCGGCGAAGAGGGGAAGAGTTCTCCGGCCCGGACTTCCCGGGGCCGCGGGAGAAGGAAGGCGGAGCTCCCGAATCCGAGGGGCTTCGTGGAAGCGCGAGGAAGAGTTCCCGGGACCCGAAGAGGGCGGGCGGCTCCCGGAGCTGGGGGCGGAGCTCCCGGGTCGGGTCGGGGGGACTTCCTGGGGACGCAATGTCGGTGGGGGAGGGGGAGTTCCTGGGGCAGCGAGGACGGGGCAGAGAGTTCCTGGGGTAGGGGGCAGCTGCGCGGGAGGAGGTAGGGGAATTCCCGGGACCCACGGGGGCTGGGGGCAGTGCGGGTGGGGGTAGTCCGCTCGGGGCGGCTCACCACGACGGGTCCGGGGCCTGGAGTGCGGAAGGCCGGCGCACGGGGGCTGCGTCCCGGAGGCAGAGGCCGCGTGACTGGGAGGGCGGCGAGCCGGACGTGGGTCACGGGGTGTAAAGGAGGAAGTGCCACCGGCGGGCCCGCCAAGATGTCACCAATGGAAACGCGTCCTGCAGGTGCGGCCCGCGCGGTCGGCCAAGGCAGGAAGTGGGAGGAGGGAAGGAAAGCAACGAGGAAGACGGTTCTGAGTGAGCTCTCAGGAGAGGTGCCAGGGTAGAGAAAAGTCCAGAATACGGGCAGAGGGGAGGGGAGGAGTGACCGGCACCACTCTTATGGAAGGAGAAACCGTAAAATTAAACAAAACACAAACTCGTTAAGGCAGGAAAGAATTCCGAATGATAACTAATGAACAAAAGGTAGAACCCTCTTTGTATATACAGTACCTTGTTTTGTAGATTTGAGCACAGTCATAACTATTTTTTCAGTTTAAAAGGATTAATTTTAAAACTCGCAATTCTTAAACTTTGACAACCTAGCAAGCAATTACATTTTATTAGAGTCAAGTGTTAACTTGACTCTTAATTCAAATGAACTGAAAAACAATTATAAGGCAACTGCAGTAATGTTGGCAGTGACTTGAATTTATATGAAGAAACTAAAATTTTAGTTGTAGCTTTGTTGCTGTGATTTTTTTTAAGTCGTTAGAGATTAGTATGATTATCTAGAATCTGTTTCTAAATAATCTGAGTGGTGAGAGTCAGTAGGGACGAAACAACATGGACCATGATTTAGTCATTATTGAAGCTGGGGGATGGGTACATGGAGTTTTATACTATTGTCTTTACTTTTGTGTATGTTTATACTTTTAGTAATAAAATTATCTTGAAAAGTCTAAGAATCTACAAATTACAGAATTTATAGGGAAAAGGAACCGTACTAAGTGAGAATGTGATGATAATGCAGTCTGCAAAGCCAGACTCTGGGAAACTGGACAAGCACAATAGCCGGTCCTTCAACAGGGAGCACTTACTGAGTAAAAGAAGTTTAAGAGAATTATCAAGGATTCACAATATATGGGACATATATGGATCTTGATTCAAACAAATTGGTAAACATTTATAGGACAATTTAGGAAATACCTGAACACTGACTATAAATTTGATATTAAAGTATATTTACTTAGGTAACAAAATTAGTTATCCTAAAACTAAAGGAATTAGTTTTTAGAGATACATTTTTTAAGTATTTGTGGGTGAAATGGTGTGATGGCTGGGATCTGCCTCAAAATTATCTCTAAGTAGAAAGTAAATGGGGGATGTAAAGAAAAACTGTCCACAACTGGTAGCTATTGAAGCTGGGTGATAGGATAGCTGAGTGTTAATAATTGATCAGTCACAATAGGGTTCCTGCCCAGTGAAGGAACAACATGTACAGAATACACAGGGGAAAGGATTGGGACAGAAAACGCCCCAAAACACCTGCAGCCAGGAATGAGATCAATGAGGGAAGCAGAGCAAGATTCCCCTGAAGGCCTGATACCATATTTTGGACTTTATTTACTCTAAGACCAATGGGAAAGAGTTTTGCTTTCCAACAAAACAGTCTAGCTGCTCTCTGGAAAATGAATGATGGGAACAGATGCATGGAAACTAGATGGGAAGAAATAAGACAAATCTTGGAAGAATTGATGGTACCTTGCAACAAAAACATTGTGGTGGAAACTCAAGCATTTGTCAAAGGATTTTAGTGATGTGCAACAGGATAAAATTTACTCAATCTCAAGTCATTCATTAACCCAGAAATATTGTGCACTTACAAGATGCAGGTACTGTGCTAAGTCCACAGAACAGTGGACTAGGAATCAATAAAGAATAAACATGTGATAACAAATTCTGAAATAACCTCAAATTAGAAAATGGGGGCTAACTCATATAGGGATTCTGAGGAAGTGACATTTAAACAGATAAGAAGCATGAACAGGGGTAGAAATGTTAAAACGTTTTTACCTTGCTGTACAGGTAAAATTAAAAGTGTAAGTTAGTAAACCATGTTTTCTATTTTTCCCTGGTACATTACCTACTTATTTCCCCCTGGATACTTTTTTTTTTTCTTATTTTTTTTTTCCCCTGGATACTTGTTCAAATTATTTATATTTTTAAAATGCAGTCATTTGTTAGGATATGCTTTGATGTTACTTGCTTTGTAAAAATATTTTTAATTTGTATTGAATCCTTTTAATCACTATATTCAGTTCTTACTAAATTCAAAAAATGAGAATAAAAATGTTTAAGATACAAACTGATATGAAATAATAAGGTCTACTGTACAGCACAAGGAAGTACACTCAATATCCCGTAATAAATTATAATGGGAAGGAATATGAAAAGGTATATATGGAGAGCTGAATCACTTTTCTGTACACCAGAAACTAACACAACATTGTAAATTAACTTCAGTTAAAAAAGAAAAGCTATAGATGGGCGATTAAAATACACTGACACTTTAAATGCCATTACATTTTCATACGTCAAAGAGGATATGTCATAATTTGAAAGCAACAGGAAGGCTGCTTTCCATTATGTTTAGACTAGTAGGCTCTTTAACCTTACTGTAGCTAAGCCTGGGGTAATAATACACTCTTTTCCCCAGTGTTCATTTCTCAAAAGCTGTGTCAACTAAAAAGCAAAAATAGTGTAATATAATGTTAGGTAAATCATATCTATAATGTTTGTGTTGAAATGATCATACCTATAATGTATGTATTGAAATGAACACAAGGAACAATTTTTTAGCCAACATAAAACAAGAAGAAGTTGTTCCATGATATTGACTGCATTTTGTTGGTGACTCAAGAATCAAGATCTTAAGTTAGAACAGAAAAAATATCAGGTGTGGCAGCTCATAATAAAGAAACACTAGACCTCCAGTGCTAAAATCTGTTCTCAACAGAGGGAAATATCTTGTCACTTGTATTAACAAATGCTCATAGGCCATTCAGGAGGCCTGGAGCTTCCTCGTGGGACCAGGTGGAGAACTGACACCTTGTCAGATCACCTGCAGCTGCCATAGGAATGGAGGCAGTCATAGCTCCTGGTGCTCAAAGGTCACTGCTCAGGACCACAGCACACTATGCCAGAGGAGTGGAGAACAGAGCAAGAGCAGCAAAGGAGCAGGACTATGTACTTGAGAGGGGCTCCAGCAACAGTAATACAAGTGGGACAACAGCTTAGAACAGTTTTCTAGGGAAAAAAACACTGCATTAAACTTTAGTAAATATTTTAACAGAAAAATAACAAGCACTCTCAGATACCTGATTACAGAATGAAACATTTTCCAGTGCTAAAAACTGAGTTTTGATTTATAGTCAATAATGAAAGAAAGGTTAGTGGCTTGGAAAACCAAGTTGAAGAAATAAGCTCAAAACAAAGGAAAAAAAAAAAAAAAACAAGGGGGAAGAGATGAAATTCAGAGGACTCATGTAATAAGAGGCAGGACAGGAGAAACAACATTTGAATAATAGGAATTCCAGCATAAAAAGACAAAATGGAAGCAGGAGAACAGATAAAGAATGGAAGGAAACCTTTCTGGCTTTAGATAAACTCTGTTGCGTAGTTCCCCACAGATACTTTAAAAACACACAAACCAAGCATATGTTGGTAAACTCCTAAATTTAAAGTACAAAGGAAAACTGCTTTGAAAAAAAAGAACAGGTTAGGTACAAAGGATAAAAATACAGTAGCCTGAAGCGCTTGAAATGTGGCAAGAACAAACTGAGAGGTGCCCCAAGTGATAAAATTTACTGCATATACAATGAATTGCAGGGAATTCCCTGGCGGTCCAGTGGTTAGGATCCCACTTGCTTGCTCACTTGCTGAGGGTGAGGGTTCAATCACTAGTTGGGAAATTAAGATCTCAGAAGTCTTGCAGTGCGCCAAAAAAGAAAAGAAAAAAAAATTTTTAAATACTTATTACATATTTCTGCAATGCGGAAGACCTGGGTTTGATCCCTGAGTTCGGAAGATTCCCGTGGAGAAGGAAACGGCAATCCACTCCAGTATTCTTGCCTGGAAAATCCCATGGACAGAGGAGCCTGGCAGGCTACAGTTCATGGGGTCACAATGAGTCAGACACGACTGAACGACTTCACAACGACTTCACTTTCAATTTTTTCATTACATACTGAAGTGATTTTTGGATGTTTTGAACTAATCACAATATATTAAAATAAACTATTTAAACATTTCTCAACTCATTCTACAAGACCAGTATTAATTACCCCTGTTATGGACTGAACATTATGTCCCCAAAATTCTTACGTTAAAGATGTGAGCAGAATGTGACCAGACTTGGGATATATTTACAGAGACAGCTAAATTAAAAATGACATAATTAATGTGGTCTGTATTCCAAAATGAAGAAGGGGCAATTTGGACACATAAAGCAGAGGGAAGACAGCCACCTATAAACCAAACAGAGAGGTCTGGAACATATCCTTCATATATCCCTCAAGCTTCTGAAGAGGGAACCAAACCTGCTGATACTATAATGCAGGACTTCTAGCCACCAGAATTGCTGCTGCTGCTGCTGCTGCTAAGTCGCTTCAGTCGTGTCCGACTCTGTGCGACCCCACAGACGGCAGCCCACCAGGTTATGAGCCACCAGAATTATGGCACAATAAATTTCTGTTTAAGCCACCAAGTCTGTAGGACTTTGTTATGGCAGCCCTAGCAAATAAATACACTTGTAGATGTCAAAACCAGACAGACATCACAAGATAACCCCTAAGAGCATAAATGCAAAATTCCAACAAAATACTAACAAACTGAATCCAGCAACCTATAAAAAGGGTTATACACCATAATGAAGTGGAATTTATTCCAGGAATGTTTCAACATAATATGTACCGGGCCATTTGTAGCCACATGGATAGACCTAGAGACTATCATACTAAGTGAAGCCAGACAGAGAAAGACAAATATGATACTGCTTATAGATAGACTCTAAAAACAAACACACTTATTTACAAAGCAGAAAGAAGGCTCACAGACATAGAAAATAAACTTATACCAAAGGGAGGGGGTGTAAATTAGGAGGTTGGAATTAACATATACACACATGAAATAGATAACCAACAAGGACCTAACTACACAGCACAGGGAACTATACTCAATATTTTGTGGTCACCTTGAAGGAAAAAGAATATACACATGAATAACTGAATCACTGTGCTTACAACTGAAATTAACATATTAGAAATCAACCATACTTGAATTAGTTAATTAAACAAGAAAAATATACTGGAATTAGTGGTGATGGCTTTTTACAACTCTATGAATTAAAAAAACACCCTCTGAATTGTACTCTTTAAAAAGGTGAACTGTATGGTATGTGAATTATATCAAAATTTAAAAAAAGCATTTATATCATAATTCTATTAGCACTATTCTAACCAAATATTTGTAGTAAAGCAGAAAAGACCTCAATTAGGGTGAAGATGAAGAATGGAGATGTGAATTGTGGACCATCCTTGCATGCAGATAAACTTAAAAGGAGAGAATGTGGTAGGAATTTCTAATATTTATATAGTCAGGACTTTTGAAAAGGCATACTGTAAGAGAAACGTAATAGTTTAGAATTTTTTCATTCTTGTCATTTTTCCCTTAAATGACTATCGATTTTTGTGTCATTTCAGAGATCTTTCTCCTGGCCCAAGGCCATATGGTCATTTTTTAAACTTAAAGGCTCTGTTGTTTTCATCTACATTTTAAAACATTTTAATCTACAATAAACTTGGAATTGATTTTTCCAAGAGTTTTAGAATTAGTTTATCCAGTTTCACAGGCTAATTTCACTCCAGAACTCACATGAAAAATTCCTACATAAACATAAGACAACCAAATCCAACAATACACAAAGCTACTTAATACGTCATGATCAAGTTGGATTTATTCCAGGAATCCCACTGTAATTCATCATTTCAAAGTCAATCACTGATGATGTCACATTAGCATATTAATGAAGGTAAAATACGAGTTAACTAAGAATTTTTCATGTTTCTAAGAAATGCTAAGAAACATCCTAAGTTACAAAATTCCTCTTCACACTGGAAGTAGAGAACTTGCCTGATTATGATTCACATATAGGGTTACAAATATACACACATCAAAAAAAAAAAAAAAACCCAACCTAAACATCTTATGCATGGGCAAAAATACCACTGATAAAATGGGAAAAACATTTGCAATTTATTCCCCAAAAGCGTTAATATCTTTAACATACAGAGCTTCTAAAAAGAGAAACAAAGTCCAGCAATCCAAAAAAATTAAAAAAGGCTAGAGATATTGACAAGTGATAGAAAAAGAAATGCCCTTAAACATGAAAAGATGCTCATCACCATGTAAGATAAATTAGAATTGTAAATGAAGCATTGCAGCACTGTTTCTAATAGGAAAAGACTAGAACAACCCAACTGCCCATCGCTAGAGGTCCAGCTGACTAAACTTTGATGGACCCGCTTAAGAAAGTATTATAACTTAAACTCAATAAGCCAAAGACCAAGAAGTTGAGTGAAGAAAAGTCAGAAACCAAACTTAAGGACACTCCCATTAGCCAAAAATTGAATAATGTGAGCATCAAAGAGAATAAAAGCTACAGTGGATTAAAACACATCCTCTATGATAAAATCCATGACTTCATAATGATACCAGAAAAATTACTAATTTTGGCACATACTAAAGATTCAGTTCATTATGCTGGATATTGATATATATAAAAAAAGAAATCAAAACCTTAACCTGCCCTTTATAAAAGTACATCTTAGAGTAATCAAATGATAAAGAAAATTTCCTCTTTATAGGAGTACTCCTGCTAATAAATGAGGAATACTGAATTAAAATATCACAGATTTGGAAATAATTAACAAAACAATGCATCTAGAGAACAACAATCAATAGCTGCTAACATCACAAAGGACACCAACCAATATGTCACTCTGGCAGGAGTACAAAACACCTCCAATCCAATATTTTAAAAAAATCTCAAGGGAATCAGAAAGTATATAGAGGTTAACTAACATTTCACAGGAAATGCAGAGGACAGAGACTCAAACAACTCCATGGGAATGCAGTCTTTAACCCAGAGTGTGGGAAAAGAATTCTACATGAGAAACAAAACTGATTTCTGCTTAAGGAGAAACTTTTAGAATCGAAAACCTTTAGATCGTCACTGTCTCATAAGGGAGCCTCTTGTCACAATTGAAATGTGGCTGCAAATTGAGATGTGCTATAAAATAAGCACACATTGGATTCTGAAAGCTTAGTTCAGGAAAAAAGCATGAAAATTTATTACACGATGAAGTGCTATTTTGGATCTATTTGAGGTATATCTCTATATATATCACATTAAACTAAATTACTAAAGTGAACTATATGTTTCTTTCTGCATTGTATTTCTATTGGACAGTGCTGCTCTAGCTTAAAATATAACTTAAGAGGGAACTTCCCTAGTGGTCCAGTGGCTAAGACATGGTGCTACCAATGCAGGGGAACCAGGTTCCATCACTGGTCAGAGAACTAGATCCTGCATGTAGCACCCCAGCACAGCCAAATAAGTAATTTAAAAAACAAACATATAACTCAAGAGATATTTATCTACCAAATATATAATGAACTTGTTTGGATCCCAAATCAAACCAACCAGCTATATAAAAATATTACACAATCAGGTACATGTGAACAGTGAGTATTAGATGATATCAAGGAATTATTATTTTTTAGGTGTGATAATGGCATTGTGGTTATATTTTAAAAGTCTTTAGAAATACAAACAGTTATGAATAAAAACCTTACTATGCCTGGGATTTGTTGTAAAATAAGCCAGGCCGGTCTTGGATGAGCCTGGCTCTCCCTCTGCCCCGTTTTTTGTCTTCCTCAAGAACGTTTGTGGCAGCTAATTAGGGGCAGGGGCCCTGGTAGAGGACTCAAGCCGTCAGGCAGACCTGCGTCCCAGTCCCACCTATATCCCTAAGACACATCTGTGTGATGAGAACCCAGTAATACCTCCCTGCAAACTGGTCATGAGCATGCGATTAGAAAATGTGGAAAAACACCTAGCTCTGTGTGTGGATCCAGTAAGGGTCACTTAATGTGTTTCTACAAAGAATCTGAGAACCAGAGCTCAGATTAGAGAGGGCAGGTTGGTGGTAAATTCAGCTCTGTGCAAGGTGGCCCCCTCCCATTTCTGTAGTCTCTCCAGGCACCTACTCCAGAGGGCACGCACCCCTTGTCTCCACATTCTCCCTCAGTTTCGGCCACAAGGACTAACTCTCCTCAAATCAACTCACATTTTTCAGTTATTTTATCTTTAAAGGGACCTCTGTAACAAGAGTACTCAAGTGAAAACCAGTAACTTGCCAGTTAAAGAAAAAAGCTACAAAACCCAAATAATACAAAAAGAACGTTAGTAAAATAAACGTTAAAAAACAGACACCATAAAACGGAAATAAAAAACCGAATCAACTTAGAGAATGCACACAGGAAGATGAGATCCCCCAAGGGAAAGGATGAACCTGCTTAACACCAGTAATGACGCGATCTCTCTCAATATTCATCAAGCGCAGAAGTTACTTAAAAAAAAAAAAAAAGCCTAAAAATTACCACTGAAAACATCACTTTTCACAGATAGGCCCTAGTAAGTTTTTACCTGACCGGAGAACCCGAAATTATTTTCATTTTTACTAGAAATTCAGGAACAATCAACTTTTTAAAACGTGACTGAAATACTGACAATTATAGTAAAATCGATAGTTTCGATGTTTTTAAAAGATTAGCCGCTTTCAACCCTTAAGAGTTCCACGAGGGTCGGAACACGCGAGGCCCGCCCCCAACCCCGGCCGCCTGGGCCCCTCCCCCTCCCAGCCGGCGGTTCCCGGAAGCCGCCGCGGCCTCACGGCCCCCTCAGCGTATGGCCGCTCGCGGGCCGCTCACCCGCCGAGCACCCGGCCGCAGTGGCAGACAGGCCTTCTCCCCCTCCAACCTCGAAAACAACTGTGAAGCACGGAGGTTCGTCTTAGGACCTCCAGGGGAAGAAAACTGCCAAGGGCGTCCCAAGGGACGCGGGACTCACTGGTGCCCGGCGAAGTGGGGGGTGGGGCGGCTCTCCAGGGCCTGGGGTTATTTGTTGGGAACCTCTGACAGCCCCTTTAGAGTACATATTAAAGGGGAGAGGCCTACGGCCCCTCCAGTCGTTCAGGTAAAAGACCGGGGTCCAAGGCCGGTCGGGTTCCCGCGACTCGCGGAGCCTCCCCTGGGCCGCCCGGCGCCGCCTTCCGTGAGCCACGCGAGAACAGGGAGGTAGAGGCGCAGCGCGAGCAGCGTCCAGAAGTTTCTTGGGCGCAGGCAAGAACGGGCAGAAAGTACATCCAAAAATAAAAGTTAGTACAGGACAAGAAAAAAGAAACGGCCAAATTAAGATAGCTCAGCAGAAGTGTGGTCACCAGGCCAAGATAACGAGAAGCAGAGTTTCAACCAAAATACAGGCAGGATACCTCCAAGAGCAGGAGACGAATGCAGACGGGGCTCAGGGCACACACGCCGCACAGAGAGGAAGAAAAGGCCGCAACGCTCGAAAAGTGGAGGCTTCGCGAGCGGGAACGTGGGAGGGGGGAGGAGTCAGGTCCCAACTAGTCTAGTTCAACTCGCGGATGCGTTCAGCCACGTGCAAGTACCGCTTTCATTTTAAAATGACCCTCCTCGAGCGGTTGCCTGGTCTTCCCACCCTACTCCTCCCAGGGGCGCTAGGGCTCTGCTCCCTCTGGAGTTCGCACGAGACTCTCCTTCCCCCTCCCTGTCTCCCCAAGCCCAAACCTCAACCCCGCGGTCTAGTGCCGGAATATAAGGCCCCTGACCTCAAATCCACCTCCCCCAGGCCCAAATCTCAGTCCCGTAGTCCCCACCCTCAGTGGGCCGGGTCCCCTTTCAGTACCCTGGCGGTCCCCGGATACACGGCCCCTGACCTCAGATTCCATTTCCTCCGACTCCAAACCTCAGCCCCGCGATTCCCAACTCCCCCCGTAGGCCCAGACCCCAATCGGTCCCGGGTGTGAGGGCCTTCACCCCAGATCCCGGCTCCGCTGACCCCCAAATCTCAGTCCCTCGGCCCTCAATGCCAAGTGCCCCAGTCCCCAGCCAGTCCCTGGTATGCGAGACTCGGACGCCGCCTGTCCCACCCCTCACCTCGGGCTCCGAGTCTCCACGCCCCCGCTTTTCTTCACATCCGGCACCTTGGTCGTCCCTCTAAGCACCTAGAGGAGGGTGGAACGCCAGGGACTTGGCAGTTGTGGCTGAGGCAGTTGAGGCTTGTTTACCATCACCATGGAAACCCCTGGCAGCGCGCCCCGGGAGGGGGCCCCGAGGGGCGGGTTCAGGCACGCGGCAGGCCCGAGTCCACAACCCCCGCCCGTTGTGCGCACTCGGCGCTTCCGGAAGCCCTAAAGCTCTCTGAGTGCCCTGCCCCTCCTCGGCCCCACGTCCAAGCACCCGGGAACAGAAGCCCCAGGAACTCACGCCCCCGCCCCGCTCCCGGCTCCCGGCGTAACCGCTGGCTGGTTTCCCCGCAGAATCCCACCTGCTTCTCCAACAAGACGCGGCGTAGTCCCACTTCCCAAGACGGAGCCGGAAAGACGCAAAGACCGCGGAGGGGCGGGGTCTCCAAGGCGGGCGTCCGGGGGCGGAGCCGCGGGGGCGCCATTGTGACGCTCCCGGAGAGGAGCCGGGGATTGGCCGGCTAGTAGTAGGGCGGGGTAGGGGCGTGCGGAGTGGGGGCGCGCAGAGCGGGGGCGCTGCTGGGAGGGGAGCTACGGGATGTGGGCGAGCTATCTAGGATGGTTAGTGGACCCTTTTGAGCCGCAACAGATACTGACTGGGAGAGTCCCCCAAATATTGAGCCCAAAAGACGCCTGGATTGAAGGCCAGGGTAACAGAAGAAAACAGAGTTATTTCCTGCTGAGAATGAAGAAAGAGGGAACCAAGAACACCGGAAACCCATAAAGGCGGCTCCGAGGGCAGGGTTTAGAGAGGGATTAGCAAATTGACCTGGGGTTGCTCAAGTGATTATCGCTTAGGCTGAGAAGCCCCAAGGTTGCTGAAGGTGGCCCTCAGGACCCCGAGGCAAATTAGTTTTCAGTCAGAGCCCCTGAGCAGACTGGCAAGATGGCAACTGAAATGGCTACCCTGCCTGAGGCAGTGGAGCAGATCCTTTAATGTGTTCTGGGGTTAATAATCATTACCATTTTATTTTTGGAGCTTCCATAAAGAGGGAGATACAAAGGCGCTCATCACTGCTTAAGTAGAAGATTATTTTAAAAACCACCAGTTAATAAGGGGGTGCTTGAAATAGGGTCAGATTATGAATGAAAGTGAAGTGTTAGTTGCTCAGTCCTGTCCGACTCTTTGCGACCCTGTGGACCATAGCCCGCCAGGATCTTCTGTCCCTGGAATTCTCCAGGCAAGAATACTGTAGTGGGTTGCCATTATGAGTAGTTACTATAGAAAAGGAAGGAACACAGTTTGTCACCAGAAGTTGATTCTAAGGGGAAAAAAAAGTAAAAGCAAGAGGACTTGAAAATTAAGAGAAAACTGATGAGGCACAATTACAGAAAACAGGTTCTTCAAAAATCAAATAAGTTATTTGTAAGAAATCCAATGACTCCATCACAGGTCAGGCTATAGAAAAGTCTGACTCCGGAGAGAAAATGCAAGTAGCTAATCTGAGGCAAATATTCGAATTATACAAAAAAAGCTTCAGAATTTAGAGACTGAAATCAGGTCCAATAAGACATGTTCCTACAAAGCACTAAGCAGGCCTCTGAGCCATGGGGGCTTTTTGATCCCCTCATCAAGTTTGACAGTTCTCCAGCATTCATCCATGATGCAGTAATCTTTGAGGCCTTCTATAAATGAAAGACTGGGGCCTTGACCTAATGCTGAGCCTCCCCTGCTCCTCAGGAGTCATCGCAGGTGTCCACTATGCTATCTTTTGCAGGTAAGCACCAGCACAGTCATGTGTGGATTTTCTTCCACAGAAAGCTCAGACTGGTGCCACAGATCCCAGACCTTTTCAACAGATGTACATCTCATCTCACTAACTGGAGGATGCTTGCCCACAGCTAGTCTACATGGAGTACCTCCTCAGCTATGGGGCCTTAGAGGCGTCCACCTTTTCTTTTCACGTCTGTTTCCACAAGTGTTTCACCCAGGCTCTGAAATCAAAAGACATCTTTTTTGATTCTTGAGAGTGTCTGTACAAGTGCATCTCTACCATCTGATTCATAAACAGTTGAATTCACCACAAATGAAAATCACCCCAAGATGTATCCTCTTACAGATTGACCTGCCTGTTTAGTTTCTGTTGTTTATGTAAGTAGATTATTATCACAAATTTAATACCTTTTAATAAGTATTTTATTTTGAATTTTAAAAATAAGCTCACGTCTGGAAACCACTAGCAAATAGTATAGAGTTTTGTCTAGAATTTTCCAGTTGGTACCCCTTGAAAGAACACTTTACCCATTAAGCTTTGACACCTCTCTCCCCTTCTTTCCCAGGAGACCGTCTGTATAGGCAGGATCACAGAGATTCGGAGAAGGTTCTTACAATCACATTATCTGTCAAATGGCAGTGGTGATAACAACAGTGGACCTGTCTTGCATCTTTGGGCTTCCCAGGTGGCGATAGTTGTGAGGAATCCACCTGTCAATGCAGTTAGATGCCTGAGACAACGGTTTGGTCCCTGGGTCAGGAAGATCCCCTGGAGGAGGGCATGGCAACCCACTCCATTACTCTTGCCTGGAGTATCCCATGGACAGAGAAGCCTGGCTGGTGGGCTACAGTCCATAGGATCACAAACAGTCGGACATGACTGAAGAGTCTTTGCAAGCATGTATTGCACCCTCACTGTGCTTTCCACTATTTTGAGTACTTAATCTCATTTAAGCATCGTAGCAACCCACCAAGATGTTTCTATAACTACTTAGTAGAAGGAAACTGAGGTATAGAATTGTTAGGTGACTTTCCTAAAATTACTCAGCTTGTAGATAGCAGATCTGGGCATTGCGCTAAGGCACTCTGATTTCAGAGTCTGCACTCTTTTAAATACTTCACTCTCAAGCCCAGTGAAAGATAGGTCTTTCTGGGTTAGTTCCCAAGCACCTTCTCTGCCTCCCTTTCCAATCTGAAGGAAGGAAAGAATGAAATAAAGTATTGAACTGCCCAGCCACAGTATAGGTCCAGTCCAAATGGAATGTTTCTCATTGAGGCCAGGTGCTGTAGTAGCCAGAGATGAAGGATAAGATAACCCAGGTGGGACACCAGCAGACTCAGCGGTCACAGCCTTGTCTGGTTAATTTTTTGACCAACAGAAAAAAATGCATCTTTGAAGCAGCAGTACCACCACAGAAGACTGGATCCCTAGGTTATTTGCAGTTCTTTGCAGATAGTTTACAGTTCTTTCAAACAGCACTTTGTGTTAAATAGTAAAATAGGGGTTATGGCACCCCATGAGCTTGATGGTTACTTGCTTGAATTGATTTTTTTGTCTCACCGAAGACTGCAGTGGGGCTGTGTGGTCCTGGGCAGTGCTATGTGGCTGCCTTTACTTTGTTTCCACAGCAGGCCTGGCCATCAACAAAGCCTGACTTAAGCAGGACCTAATTCTGTCACCATTCTCTGTTGTCCCCCTTTAGCCTCATCATGGTCTTTTCCCCACCCTAAAATATGTACAGTTAGACTCTTTCACTTCTGTGGGGCCTCAGGAGTCAGAAAACCTTATCTGCATCAAGATGTGCTATTATCTGCCAATTATATCTCAATATAACTAGAAAAAAAATTTGCTGGATACAGGGCAGCTTGCAGCTTTTCTCTCAGTAACCTCCACTTTTTAGAAATTATGGAATATTTAAAACATACAGAAAATTACAGGTGTTGTAAAAATCTAAGATATTTTGACATACTACTTCCTTTCATTGTGTTTTGCACCAAAAATTACAGATAAACCAGTGTCTGAGGTGCTTTTCTAAAAGTAATTACTCTAAAAAGCAATTACTAGAATACAATTTTTGGATGATGATATATTTCAAAATTTGAGAAAAAAATTGAAGATAATATGTACATACAGTCAGTGGGGAATATTGAAGCTTTGAAAGCAGAAAGGTAACAAAATATGTATTCCATTTGCATAAATTTTTTTTTTTAAGAATATTGCTTCCTATAGTATAGTTTGTGTGGGTGTGCATGCTCAGACGTGTTCAACTCTGTGACCCTCTGGACTGTAGCCAGCCAGGCTCCTCTGTCCATTGGATTCTCCAGGCAAGAATACTGGAGTGAATTGCCATTTCCTTCTCCAGGGGATTTTCCCAACCCAGGGATCAAATCTGAATCTCCTTTTGTCTCCTTCATTGACAGGCACATTCTTTACCACTGAGCCACCTGGGAAGCCCAGTTTGGGTGGGTAGGTGTGTGCTGTCTTGAGCCAGTTTTGAGGTCCTAGCTAGAAGCGGGTCAGTTCCTCTTCTTAAACAGCCAATTAAGTCCGTATCACCAAACTCCACTCTTATCAGGCCCTCGCACTCTGGGACCAACATGTGCTCACCCTAATTGCCCTGGGGCCAGATAGCCAACAACAAGGGACAGTCCCTGTGCCGAAGAACCTGCTGAAATTATTCAAATTAGCCAACCTCACACCTATTCGCTCTCTTTCCTTCCAGCAAAACCACAATAAAAGTGCTTGCCCACACTTCCCCTTTGCTCTTCAGTGTGACTGACCTAGTGCTTCCCCTGAGTAGCCCTGGGTGGCATGCTGTGTTCTCCCCCAAGAGCTGTGAGTATAAAACACTGTAAAATTCTTTCCAGCTTTTCTCTCTTGATCTGCATCTGACTTGGTGATACCTGAGCCGAGATAATATGGCTAAAACAATTCCTTCCCACTGCAGCTTCTAGTTCAAAACTGTCGTGACTGGATAGGTGGAAAGGAGTCTGGCAGTAAGTTCCGTGCATCCATACTAGCTCCTTCTGGGGTGCAGACTCCTGTCTCTGGTTCTTCATAGCAGAGTTTGTGCTCTCCATGGGCCAGTGAGGTAGGAGGCCAGGATTGGCCAGCGATTTTTGAGCCTCAATTCATATGGCAAAGAAGTGACAAGACAGAAGTGTGGGCCCAGGCCGTATGGGTTGCAGTCCTCTTTTTGAGAGCTTACTACATGCTAAGAATTTTCTTTCTCTTAAAAAAAAAAATTATTTACTTGGCTGCCCTTGGTCTTAGCTGTGGCACGTGGAATCTAAATCTAGTTCCCTGATCAGGGATGGAATCTGGGCCCCCTGCATTGGGAGTGCAAAGCCTTAGCCACTGGACCACCAGGAATGTCCGTAAGCATTTTCATTACCTATGTTTTTGTCAGAAGTTCTCTATCACTTGGGATTTATTAAGCAGCAATGTGTTCTAACATTTTCATTTTGACCACTTCATTTATAAAAAATAAGTCCCCAGTTTTATCCTGGAAAATTGGAATAAATTTGAGATCTTTATCCTCATAATAGGAATGCCTAACAATGTTGACTTTGAAAGTTTCTGAACTACAACAAAAAAAAAGGGGGATTAGAGTTTATAAGTTAAGAATCAAAGTGGTTTGGTGTGTAGGTGGTAATGAGAGACAGAGTGGGGAAAAAAAAAGAAGGAAAGGATAGGATTTATTCCTCTTATATATAAGGAGAAACTAAAATGTTTCTGCATCACAGACAGCCTAATATCAGGAATCATTAAAGCTACCTAAACTCTTGCTCTTGTCAGAGCATCCCAAGAGGCAGGCCACATGGGGTGCTATAAAGAAACCAGGGGGGTGGCTTCATGCTGTAGCAACCTTCTAAGCAAAACATTGCCCAGAATTCCCTTCCCTGAGTCTTTCTGAATGACTAAGGGACTATAAGATTCTTCTGTGAGATCTGGGGGTGGAACCTGCCATAGCTTATCTTCCTTGGTGGTTGGCAGTAGCTGGCCTTGCAGCTGCTCCATTTCCCCTGCATCCTCTTTTTTCTCTCTCTTAATATTTATTTATTTAACCATGCCAGGTTTTAGTTGTGGATACAGGACTTTCAGTCTTCATTGCAGCATGTGGGATTTTTTTTTTTTTTTAGTTGTGGCTTGCAAGCTCTTAGTTGCAGCAAATAGGATTCAAACCATGGGATTGAACCCAGGTGCCCTGCATTGGAAGTGAGGAGTCTTAGCCACTAGACCATCCCCATACCAGATCTTCCTTAACTTCACTGACTCCTGGGCCAGGTATGAGTTTAGCATGGCAATAAAGGGTCTTCTGCTGAACACCCACACTTCCAAGGTCAGAAGCAGGAAACAAAGAGAACTGAAGTGAATTTCAACTCCAGCTTGGATACGTGACTTCCAGCTTGTTCCTGCTATCCCCCTCTTTACATCCATCTTCCCTTCCTGACAGAGACTGCTTAACCAGCTCCCACAGTGGCATAACTGTCAAATCACTGTAACAAATTATATATGCATGTTTCCTGATGGTTCTGTTCTTCTCTTTGAACCTTGACAGATAAAGGAATTTTTAGTTGTACTTATACAATACAATATATTAATACTTAGTGACATGGCTGAGTTCTTAGTGTTCCTTCTTATCATACGTGGGAAATATAAATGACCTGATCCGACAGGCAGTTAACTATGCTGTCTTCCTGACTTGTGATACCTGGGATTCTTTTTTTTTTTTTTTTTAAAGCAGTCCAGTATATACTTTCCTTAAATGATATATTCTGGTGTTGTGATTACAATGTATTTATATACATTAAGAAGTCCTATGAGACTTCCTTGGTGGTCCAGTGGTTAAGAATTTGCTTTCTAAGGCATGCTTGTTCCCTGGTTGGGAAACCAAGATCCCACATTCCCCAGGGCACCTAAGAAGCTAGAGAAGCCCTTGTGCCACAATGAAGAACCAGCACAGCCAAAAAAAAATGTTCCAGAAGGATGTAGCTAAAAGTGTTAACAATGGTTTCCTCCACTCTCCCTGTCTTCTGAATATTGGGACAGCTGCCTGTTTCTATTATTCCAGCCCTTCTTTCGCTAAGGTTTCTCCAAGCTTATGGGGCCTCACTATAGCAAATTCACTTGCAGGCATCTGGCTGCACTCCTGACACAAGTTATCTCTCTTTGCTCTTATAGGTCTCAACTGTTTAATTTCATTGGCTAAAAACAGAATCTGAGGAGCAATCTCATCAAGGGAAATGTTACTTTTTTTTTCTGAAAAACTATTTCATAGGAGAGGGTGTGTGGGGGGAAATGCTAATAAAGACTGTAAGTCATCTATCTTGTAATCTTCAATGCCTATGACTCACAAATATATCTATACTGACATATATACACTCTGTGAAAATGTTTTAAGGAAACATCTGGAGTTGGGAAGCCACAAAGAAAGAGCTCTCACACACGTTACTCATCTCAGTGTGTATAGTACAGCAGGAAGGACTTCCTCTCAGCCTTGCAACAGCAAGCTGCAGGTACCTAGCAACAGTCAGCTGCCCTCACCTGTAGCCAGTGCTACCACACTGATTGCCTACAGCCAATGAGAAACCACCACCACTTGAACTGTTATTTTCCTCCAATGAACTTTTATTTAAAATAACCCCAACTGCTTCCAACTCCCTCCTTTCTTCTATAAAAAGCACTCTCCTCTTTTGTTCTCCAGACTTGCCTTTGGTTCCCCATAGTTTGATTGTCCTGAATTGTAATTCCTTTGCTATTCCTGACTTAACTTGATTTTGCTGGCTAAATTGCTTACCTTTTTCTTTGGAAAAAATGGACATATCATGGTGTCAGAATTGGGATTTGAAGGTAATGAAACCCTGAGGATTTAACACTCCCAGATCTGTATGTGGTATTCATTTGAGCCCCTTGTGCTCTTCAATTTAATGTTATTATCTCCCTTTTGGTTCAGTAAGTCTCCTCTCAGATTCAAGTTCCCTTCTTTTTGTTGAGCTTTCCAACTTTACTTGGGATCTATTTTCTTAAAGATATCTTCCTTTTGGTGAGCACTCATTGGTTTCTGAGCCTCTGATTTTGATGTATGTATGATGTAATCCCCTAAATTCTCTCAGGAAGGTACTCCTGGGGCCCCTGGCCTGTTTTATGTTAAAAAAAACTATGGTCCCTCCTCATGCACATTCTTAACTAAATAGATCAATTAACCAAAGATAATTTAGAACTCCAGTGGCCATTAAGAGAAATTTCTGACCTCCCCAAACAGGTTTTCCTCAGAACCAAATTAAAAGACTGTGGCTCTAAAATTAAACAGAGTGGGACTTCCGTGGTGATCCAATGCTTAAGACCCTGCACTTTCAATGCAGGGAGCATGGATCCAATCCCTGGGCAGGGAATTTCTGCATGCTGACTGCTGTGGCTAAAAAAACTAATTGATTAAATTAAAATTAAACAGATTGATGGGATAACTATTTTAATTTGTACCTGGAGACTTCCAAATGTATCCAAGATTCTAAAGTTGCCTCTTAACAAAATACCATTTCTAAATTAACCAAGGTGAAAAAAAAAGATGACCATAAAAAGCTTCTGGGACTTCTTTTCCCTCTTCCCCACTCTGTCTCCACAGCCAACTTCCTCTTTCTCTTCTGCACTGTCCCCATCTCCTCTATTCCCTCAACTTCCTGATTCTCACCCTGTCACTGAATTTTCCTTTTTCTCTGAACCTCTCCATTTCTGCTTCTCTCTTGAATTTATTGAAACCTGTCCCCCTAAGATTTGTGATGTTGTACAGGAGACAGGGAGCAAGACCATCCCCAAGAAGAAGAAATGCAAAAAGGCAAATTGGCTGAGGAGGCCTTACAAATAGCAGAGAAAAGAAGAGAAGCAAAAAGCAAAGGAGAAAAGGAAAGATTTACCCATTTGAATGCAGAGTTCCAAAGAACAGTAAGGAGAGATAAGAAAGCCTTCCTCAGTGATCAGTGCAAAGAAATAGAGAAAAACAATAGAATGGGAAAGACAAGAGATCTCTTCAAGAAAATTAGAGACACCAAGGGAATATTTCATGCAAAGATGGGCACAATATAGAACAGAAATGGTATGGACCTAACAGAAGCAGAAGATATTAAGAAGAGGTGACAATAATACACAGAAGAACTGTACAAAAAAGATCTGCATGACCCAGATAATCATGGTGGTATGATCACTCACCTAGAGCCAGACATCCTGAAATGCAAAGTCAAGTGGGCCTTAGGAAGCATCACTATGAACAAAGCTAGTGGGGGTCATGGAATTCCAGTTGAGCTATTTCAAATCCTAAAAGATGATGCTGGGAAAGTGCTGTACTCAATATGCCAGCAAATTTGGAAAACTCAGCAGTGGCCACAGGACTGGAAAAGGTCAGTTTTCATTCCAATCTCAAAGAAAGGCAATGCCAAAGGATGCACAAACTACTGCACAATTGCACTCATCTCACACACTACTAAAGTAATGCTCAAAATTCTCCAAGCCAAGCTTCAACAATATGTGAACTGTGAACTTCCAGATGTTCAAGTTGGTTTTAGAAAAGGCAGAGGAACCAGAGATCAAATTGCCAACATTTGCTGGGTCATCGAAAAAGCAAGAGAGTTCCAGAAACACATCTATTTCTGCTTTATTGACTATGCCAAAGCCTTTGACAGGGTGGATCACAATAAACTGTGGAAAATTCTTCAAGAGATGGGAATACCAGACCACCTGACCTGCCTCCTAAGAAATCTGTATGCAGATCAGGAAACAACAGTTAGAACTGGACATGGAACAACAAACTGGTTCCAAATAGGGAAATGAGTACATCAGGGCTGTATATTGTCACCTTGCTTATTTAACTTATATGCAGAGTACATCATGAGAAACGCTGGGCTGGATGAAGCACAAGCTAGAATCAAGATTGCCAAGAGAAATATCAATAACCTCAGATATGCAGATGACACCACTCTTGGCAGAAAGTGAAGAACTAAAGAGCCTCGTGATGAAAATGAAAGAGGAGAGTGAAAAAGTTGGCTTAAAACTCAACATTCAGAAAACAAAGATCATGGCATCTGGTCCCATCACTTCATGGAAAATAGATGGAGAAACAGTGGCAGACTTTATTTTTTGGGCTCCAAAATCACTGCAGATAGTGACTGCAGCCGTGAAATTAAAAGACGCTTACTCCTTGGAAGAAAAGTTATGACAAACCTAGATAGCATATTAAAAAGCAGAGACATTACTTGGCCAACAAAGGTCCATCTAGTCAAGGCTATGGATTTTCCAGTAGTCATGTATGGATGTGAGAATTGGACTATAAAGAAAGCTGAGCGCTGAAGAATTGATGCTTTTGAACTGTGGTGTTGGAGAAGACTCTTGAGAGTCCCTTGGACTGCAAGGAGATCCAACTAGTCCATCCTTAAGGAGATCAGTCCTGGGTGTTCATTGGAAGGACTGATTTTGTAGCTGAAACTGCAATACTTTGGCCACCTGATGCGAAGAGCTGACTCATTTGAAAAGACCCTGATGCTGGGAAAGATTGAAGGTGGGAGGAGAAGGGGACGACAGGATGAGATAGTTGGATGGCATCACCGACTCAATGGACATGAGTTTGGGTAAACTCCGGGAGTTGGTGATGGACAGGGAGGCCTGGCATACTGCAATCCATGGGGTCACAAAGATTTGGACATGACTGAGCGACTGAACTGAACTGAATCTTGTTAATTTAAGATGTATGGTGTGGAAGTGGGTCTGGTAAAAGTATATAAGGCTTTGATAAGACTAGTGAGTAGGCCATTCTCTGTCCCCCTCCTGATGTCTATGTCAGAAGCTTTTTCAGTCCGTTTTCACAGTAATACAATTTCTGCCACACAAAAAGCTCTGAGTGATCAAGTCTGGTGTCTTGTCCTAAATCATCTTCTTCAGAGATCACAAATCCAGAATGGTTCACCGTAAGTTATCAATACAAGTCTTTGGAATTACATCTTGGGGACAAAGAAACCCTTGCTGTCTTATTATACACTCAGAGTAATGGAATCACAAGTAATCCATTTGGCAAACCTAAAGGTTTCTAAACTCAGTTGATTAGAATAGGATCCATGCCTGTACCCAGAGACCCGATTAGCTCATGCAAATAAAGACAGCTCCAAATTGTCTTTACTTGTTTTCTTTTTTTTAGCATGGCATGAGACTTGCAGAATCTTTCTTCCCTGACCAGGCATTGAACCTGGGTCCTCAAAATGAAAGCGCTGAGTCTTAATACTGGACCACCAGCGAATTCCCCCAAATTGTCCTTAAGGAAAATTTTGTTCTTCCTTTGAATGCTGAATCCACTCAAGTTGCCTTTGATCTATGTACATTAACAGGCTTAACTGACATCTCTCTTCTAGTTAAAAGGACCAGAATATAATGGAAAATTATATCCAACTCACCCATACCCTCGATGATGCAACTAAAATGAAGACCACTAAAATTCTTAATTTTCAACTCCAAAAAAGGAAGTCTTTAAACAAAACCAAAACCTTCCTAGTCTCCATCATAATTTCTAAAAGCTAGAACATTGGAAGAAGAATATCTACAAGCTTAAATACTCCAAGCACCTTTAGTCCTCTAACCAGCCTTACTAATGTCCTCCTAATATCCAGAGGAACATTCTCTGAGGAACTACAGAGAATTTCCCCAATCCTTTCTCTTAATCAACTTGAAGAAACTACTCATTAGACTGGAAACAAATCTGTTTTTGTCCTTTTTGTAGGAGCTACACTGTTGGTGCTCAGCCCCACTACCATTAAAAAGCTCTTGCCTCAGAGTACTAAAATGATTCAACTGGTGGGGATCTCTAGTAAACCTCAATAGGTTATCGCTAAACCTGTCCCCTTTTGCTTAGGCTTTCTAAGAGATACTTACCCTTTTCTCGTTACTTCCTTGACTTCTACTTATTTATTAAGCCAAAATACATTAGAAAAATAACCACTGGAATTTCTTTCTCTCAAAAGGGGGAAATAATTCTGGAACCTGACAGTAGCAACCAAAATAGCCAATTAGGTAAATCAAATGGCCCTTCAGCATCTTCTAATTTCTCCATCTCGAATGGCACTAGGACACTGATCACTTTTCCCTGTTGGATTAGCTACCACTCTTCCCTGTGGCTCAGATGGTAAAGCATCTGCCTGCAATGGAGGAGACCCAGGGTCAGTCCCTGGGTTGGGAAGATCCCCTGGAGAAGGGGATGGCAACCCACTCCAGTATTCTTGCCTGGAGAGCCCCATGGATAGAGAAGGCTGACCGGCTACAGTCCAGGGAGTCGAAAAGAGTCGGACCTGAATGAGCGACTGACACTTTCACTTTGTCTTTATGGGCAAAATCCTCAACTGATACCTGAAGTACCCATGTGCACCTCCTATTAAGATCCAAGTATGACCCTCAAAACTTCTCTCAGGATTAATCAATACCCTATAAATAAAGAGGCCCTTCAAGGCATTAAGCCAATAACAAAGGCCCAGGGCCTCATTATCCCCTGCACCAGTTAGTGCAACACTCCTGTTTTATCTGTTAAGAAACCAAATGGTTGTGGATGGAGACTTGTCCAGGACCTTCGAGCCATAAACAATACTGTCACCCTGTTGCCCCAGCCCCTACACTTCATTAGCCTCCATCCCAGCTGAAAGTGCAATGGCACCCCATTCCAGTACTCTTGCCTGGAAAATCCCATGGACGGAGGAGCCTGGTAGGCTGCAGTCCATGGGGTCGCGAAGAGTCAGACACGACTGAGCGACTTCACTTTCACTTTTCCCTTTCATGCATTGGAGAAGGAAATGGCAACCCACTCCAGTGTTCTTGCCTGGAGAATCCCAGGGACAGGGAAACCTGGTGGGCTGCCTTCTATGGGGTTGCACAGAGTTGGACACAACTGAATTGACTTAGCAGCAGCAGCAACTGAAAGCAAATTTTTTGATGTGAATTAATTTATGTAGTGTGTGTTTTAGAAGTTCCCAGAAGATAAAGCAAGACAATATAGTATCTTTTTGTCTTTACTGGGGAAGACCAGCAATATTCCTATATAGTAATGCCCCTGTGAAAGTTCTTCTTTTGTTGTTCAGTTGCTCAGTCATGTCTGACCCCACAGATTGCAGCACGCCGGCTACTCTGTCCTCTACTATCTCTCAGATTCATGTCCATTAAGTTGGTGATGCTATCTATCTCATCCTCTGCCACCCACTTCTCCTTTTGTCTTCAATCTTTCCCAGCATCAGGGTCTTTCCCAGTGCGTTAGCTCTTTGTATCAGGTGGCCAAAGTTTTGGAGCTTTAGCTTCAGCATCAGTCCTTCCAATGACTATTCAGGGTTCACTTCCTTTAGGATTGGCTGGTTTGGTCTCCTTGCAGTCCAAGAGACTCAAGAATTTTATCTAGCAGCACAATTCAAAGTGTCAATTCTTCAGTGCTCAACCTTTTTTATGGACCAGCTCTCACATCTGTATATGACTACTAGAAAAACCGTAGCTTTGACTATACAGGCCTTTGTCAGCAAAGTGATGTATTTTAATACGCTGTCTAGATTTGTCATAGCTTTTCTTCCAAGTAGCAATCATCTTTTAATTGAACGACTGCAGTCACCTCCGCCCTTCTTACTTCTCACAAACTTTATTTATTTATGGCCTCTTGTTTTGTGGTACTCTAGCTCCCTGACCAGGGATTGAACCCATACCCGCTGCAGTGGAAGCACAGGGTTCTAATCACTGGGAAACTAGGAAATTCCCCTCATAAACTTTGAAGGCTGATCTAGAAGACATCCAGTTCTCTGGAAGCTCCACCTTGAAAAAGTTATTTATTTGACTGCACTGAGTCGTAGTTGTGGCATGTGGGATTTAGTTACCTGACCAAGGATCAAACCCAGGCCCCCCTACATGGGGAGTGCAGAGTCTTAGCCAGTGGGCCACCAGGGAAATCCCTGGAGGCTCCACTTTAATAGAATGTGTGGATGACTTACTTCTCTGCTCCCCTTCCTAAGCCTCCTCACAAGAAGAGAGTCTCCATTTACTCAAACTCCTAGCCAAAAAGGAGCATAAAGTCTCTAAGGAAAAATTGCAATTTGTTCAAACTCAAGTTTGATATTTAGCACATCTGTTCTCAGAACAAGGACTGCACCTAGATCAGACAGACTTCACAGCATCTTGAACTTCCCAAAGCCCCAAACCAAATGCAAGCTGCAAAGTTTTCTTGGATTGGCAGGCTATTTTCTCAACCAGATCCCTTAAACTTCCCCAATGGCTCAACCCTTATATTCTTGTTAAAAACTAATAAATCTCTTATCACCTTGGAATATTCAGGTGACATGATTTTTCCTTAAAGGAAAGTTTTATAACCACTCCTGCCCTTGAACACCCCAATTATCAATTTCTTTTCTTTTTGTACATGAAAAAGAAGGGAATGCCCTTGGGGTACTCACCCAAAAGTATGTGGATCACGACTGACCCATAGGGTATTACAGTCAACAATGAGAACCTGGAGCCTGGGATACATCTTAACCCCCACCTCAGAGCTGTACCTGCAACTGCCCTTCTTGTAAAAATCACTGAAGAATAGTCATGGGATCTTCTTTAACCATTTTGTGCCACATGCTGATGAAGCTCTTAACCCTCATCATACTCAACATCTTGCAGTAAGCCATCTCACTTCCTATGAAATTCTCCCGTTAACGAACTGCCCCATAAATCACTCTTGCCCAGCGTAATAACTTTAGCCCTACTACTCTTCTCTCGCAGATGAACTGTGCCCCTCACGCACCCCCCCAACACCACCATGACTGCTTATAGGAAATGCCCTTAGATAATATTGACCTCTTACGGTTCACTGATGGTTTTTCTTTGAAAGATGGACATGGTAACTATTGTGCTGGATATGCAATGTCCATTCTCCTTTAAGAAACTGAAGTGACACTTTTGCCTTGGGCTACTTTGGCCCAATAAGCCAAATATATGTACTCACATGGGCCTATAGCCTAGTCAAGGGCAAAATGGACAACATTTACACTGACAGTAGTTTCTCTTTGGCATGGCTCACGATTTTGAATGTTATGGAAACAACATGGCTTCCTTACTTCCAGGAGAGATCAAATTAAAAACAGCCTTTTTGTTCAAGAATTATTAAATGCCATATTCTTACTTGCTACTTTGCCTATTATTAAAGTTCTGGGGTGTGCTAAGCTTGACTCTTTAGAAGCTAAAAGAAGTTACCTTGTTGATATTTCTACAAAAAAATGCTACCCTTCTGGGACTTCCCTGGCACTCCAGTGGTTAAGACTTTGCACTCCCAATGCAGGGAACAAAGGTTTGATCCCTGTTGGTGGAACTAAAATCCCACATGCCACACAGCACGGGCCCGTCCCCCCTCCCCCCTCCCCCCCACAAACAAAATACTGCCCTCAAAGGATCATGGTCTAGAGGAGCTTGGATGCTTCTGATTGGTGGATCTGTCATTAGAAAACCTAATCTGTCTATGACAGCCATGACCCTTTAGCCATCTCCATTGTGACAGCTAGTTGTAGCTGCACCCCTTTGGATATTTATCATCTAGTCAAACTTCTGCAACCAGATTTTCCTGTACCTTGCTTTGACCTCTCTTGTGTTGTAACTCTCAATCCAGCTAATCATACTTATTCTGCCTATATATTAATAGTTCTTACCAGTAGGTTAGGTCTGCTTGTCATGGCAAAACAACTCCCTTCTGTATGGCCTTTGAGAACAAAGTCCATAGAACAGGATGGTTTCTCCCTAATTGTTCACCAGACACCACTGACCCTTGGGTTGAAAGGGCCAATAGAATAATCCCAATTAATGGCACTAATAATAATCAAACTCAGCAGGAATCTTGTGTGTACCACCTCTTCTTATCTCTGTAATGAATGAGCCTCTTGATGGGTTTATGAATGTATAGCTGGTAGATTGAAGGCCAGTGCTTACTAGGATTTCTAACTGTCCCCATGGACGTTCACAATAAATCTGAATTCTCCCATTAGTCCTGTCATTTGTCTTCTCCATTAAACCACATTGCCACCTTAATTGGGAATTCCCAGGAGGAAATATACAGGACTGGATTTGCTTCCATTGGAAGGGCACTTATTCATGGCAAACTTGCCAATTCTACCACTAAGGCAATAGCAGCCCAAGAACAATTACTTGACTCACTGGCCAAAGTAATTTTGGATAATTGAGTAGCTCTTGATTACCTAGCATTTGTGCAAACGCAAATGCCACCTACTATGCATGGATTAAATTCCTCTAGAGAAGTAGGGACTCCACTGGTATACCTTAGATATATTTTGGGTTTGGTTCTCAACAACCACAATAAAACAAATATTACAGTAAAACAAGTTACATAAATTTTGATTTCCCAGTGCATGTAAAAGCTATGTTTATACCATGCTGTAGTATATTAGTTGTACATTGTCTGAAAAACCAATGTACATACCTTGATTGAAAAACATTTTATTGTAAAAGAATGCCAACCATCATCTGAGCCTTTAGCAAGTCATAATCCTTTTGCTGGTGGAGAGTTTGAAATATTGTGAGAATTACCAGAATGTGACATAGAGACACAAAGAGAGAAAATGTTGTTAGAAAAATGGTGCCAACAGACTTGCTCAATTCAGAGTTGCCATAAACCTTCATTTTGTAAAAGTGAAAACAAAAAGTTCCCCCCCCAACCTCAATATCTACAAAGCATAATAAAGTGAAGTGCAATAAAATGAGGTATGCCTATACATAAAATTAGGGAACAAGCTTATTGGCTACAACAAATTTCACTGATGATCCATAGTCCTTTGATCTGCTTTTGGCTTAAACTTTCAACTTTTAGTGGTCTTTTATTGAGATAGTAACATTTAATAATTTGTACAATATTCTAAAAATTATTTTTATCAGTTCTAAGTAACTGTTGTAAGATTTTACTTAATTTACCAGTTACTGGTCTATCAGAAAATTATATTCTTCTGCCTGGAAGTCTTCATTTAAAAAAGGAGATTTTTTTCATGTTTTATAATACAATATCAAAACAAAATCCTTATTTTAAAAAAATTTCTAAATTTTATTATGGAAATTTTCAACAATACAGAAAAAGAAAGAATAGTCTAACTAAAAAAAAAAAAAAAGAACTGACCAACAAAGATAAAAGTGCAGCAAATAAGTGGAAATGCTAGGAGTGAAACTGGAATTGAGTATAAATGGAGTTTATAGAAGAACTTGCTGAATGGGAGAATATTGACACTGCTGGTGTTCAGGAGACTAGATCTGCAGGCAGAAGTAGCAAAAAATTTCACATGAAGGGATTCTTGGAGATATTTCATGACATTAAAAGTGGAAAGGATACACATCATTGTAAATGAAATGTACTTGAATAAAATAAAAATTTTTATAAAGTGGAAATGGACTTTCCTCATGGTCCGGTGGTTAGGATTCTTAGATTGCACTGCAGGGGGCATGATTTGATCCCTGGTCAGGGAACTAAGATTCCACAAGCTGCTCAGCCAAAAAAAAGAAAAAAATCCCCAACACTTTCATGCTGAATGTTTCTAATAAGTTATGGAATACAAAATAAATATTAGTTTTTGTATTGTTTTAATTTCCCAAAACACTCTATTTTTGAGAATTAGCTCACCTTTTAATTGAGAGTATGAGAAGGAAAGAGTAAACATGTTAACTTTAGTAGCAGGAATGCTGCTCTAAGGAAACTATTAAAGGAAATGTTATGACGGAAGTTGGCTTTTATCTCAGTTCAGTTCAGTTCAGTTCAATCGCCCAGTCATGTCCAACTCTTTGCAACCCCATGAACCGCAGCACGCCAGGCCTCCCTGTCCATCACCAATTCCCAGAGTTTACCCAAACTCATGTCCATTGAGTCGGTGATGCCATCCAACGATCTCATCCTCTGTCATCCCCTTCTCTTCCTGCCCGCAATCTTTCCCAGCATCAGGGTCTTTTCAAATGAGTCAGCTCTTCGCATCAGGTGGCCAAAGTATTGCAGTTTCAGTTTCAACATCAGTGCTTCCAATGAATACCCAGGATTTTTCTCCTTTAGGATGGACTGGTTGTATGTCCTTGCTGTCCAAGTGACTCTCAAGAGTCTTCTCCAACACCACAGTTCAAAAGCATCAATTCTTCGGTGCTCAGCTTTCTTTATAGTCCAACTCGCACATCCATACATGACTACTGGAAAAACCATATCCTTGACTAGCTGGACCTTTGTTGGCCAAGTTATGTCTCTGCTTTCTAATATGCTGTCTACGTTGGTCATAACTTTTCTTCCAAGGAGTAAGTGTCTTTTAATTTCATGGCTGCAATCACCATCTGCAGTGATTTTGGAGCCCCCCAAATTAAAGTCAGCCACTGTTTCCACTGTTTCCCCATCTATGTGCCATGAAGTGATGGGACCAGATGCCATGATCTTTGTTTTCTGAATGTTGAGCTTTAAAGCAACTCTTTCACTCTCCTCTTTCACTTTCATTAAGAGGCTCTTTAGTTCTTCTTCACTTTCTGCCATAAGGGTGGTGTCATCTGCATATCTGAGGTATTGATATTTCTCTTGGCAGTCTTGATTCCAGCTTGTGCTTCCTCCAGCCCAGCATTTCTCATGATGTACTCTGCATATGAGTTAAATAAGCAGGGTGACAATATACAGCCTTGACGTACTCCTTTTCCTATTTGGAACCAGTCTGGCTTTTATCTCATTTGATGCAAATATATGTACACACAAGTCATAAGCCACAATTGGTGTTTAAGGACAAAAATATAGCTTCTTAGAATGCAAAAGCTAATGAACATTTGAAAACTACTTGTACTCTGAAATTAAAATAAAAAATAAAACCTTAATAATAGGGCTGAGTGTGTGTGAGCGTCTGGTGGTATCTGCTGAAGAAGGGCCCTATGCTAGCTCTAGAGGAGGTTGCTTGTCTAGGTGGTTGTATACTGCAGAGATGATTATAAGACAGGTCACAACTGGAAAAGCCAAAGGGAAGCTTTCATTAACTTTAACTTATCTTAGGGTTCTTGTTCTAAGAAATCTTCAGTTTTCATCTAAGAATGTTAGTCTGTTTTTTCTCAATAGAGACCTTTTTTCTTGGTTGAGCTTTCCTTCTTTTGATTTTAACTCCATCACTTTATGAGTCCATCACTTTTTCTGGAAATCCTGGAAGAGAATCACCACAATTACCGTTATGACCATTGCTACACAGGCAAAGCCAATAGCCAGAGGCAGGAAGTGGAGCTCAGAGAGGCGTACAGTGTACACAACAGTGAGCCAGAGCTCCCCTGTTCCCTGTTGCCACATCAACATCAGGTGGGTCCTTCACCTGGCAGGTGTATGTCCCATTATCATCAATCTGCAGCTTCCAAAGGATGGAGACATCACACTGCTCAGGGCTCCCATCCCATACTACCCAGTCCTTGAAACTCCCACTCATGGGTTTGAAGGGATCCACATGGTAGTAGAAAATAAATAGATTCCACCACCTTAAGGACAAAAATTCCAGGTTACTGTTAGAGCATAACCCACAGGGATGAAGTTAGAGAAAGTAAACAGATGATAAAGATAATTAAATTGTTTGTGATTGCCTTTAGAGAGCATACCACAAAGCTCAGGGATTTTTATTCTTAAGAATAAAAGTTTAAAAAATTAGATAAAAATTCTTGGAAATTCCTTGGCAGTCCAGTGGTTAGGACTCTGAACTTTCACTACCGAGGGCCTGTGTTCAATCCCTCATTGGGGAACTAAGATCCCACAAGCCTCATGGTGAGACCAAGAAAAAAAGAATAAAAATTCTCAGGAATCACATGTAACTAAAAAGACTATGAGAACTGAAACTTTGAATAAATAACATCATAATAAAATACAAGGATTACTACAAAAACAATACAACTCCAGTCAATCCTTGTCTAAAATATACTATCAAGCACCTGTGAGCAACCCTAAGTTGTACCAAAAACTGTAAATAAAAGCCAGTCACACTTAATCCCAAGGGGGAAAGTTAAGAGCAAACCTTGATGCTGCCCGTCCCTCTTTCACCCTGAGATTTTGAATATTTGTGCTTTTCACAAATGAGACAACTTCATAAGAGCTGCTTTTAAATTTTAGACGCTGGCTTAGAGTAAGTCCCGTGTGAAATAATCCATTGTGGGATAAAAGTTCACGGGGTAATATTCGGAGTTCTGAGAGATACCCCACTCACAGAGTTACAGTGAATGACTAGCACCTCAGAAAGTTGCATTTCCTTCTGTATACAAGGGAAACTTCCTCAAGGAAACAGAAGCTTTTTTCTGAGGAAATTAGTACTTCTCTGGTGGCTCAAATGGTAAAGAATCTGCCTGCAATGTGGGAGACCCAGGTTCGATCCCTGGCTTGGGAAGATATCCTGGAGAAGGAAATGGCAACCCACTCCGGTATTCTTTTTTTTTTTTTTTTTAATTGGAGGCTAATTACTTTACCATATTGTATTGGTTTTGCCATACATTGACATGAATCTGCCATGGGTGTACATGTGTTCCCCATCCTGAGCCCTCCTCCCACCTCCCTCCCCATCCCATCCCTCTGGGTCATCCCAGTCCACCAGCCCCGAGCACCCTGTATCATGCATCGAACCTAGACTGGCGATTCGTTTCACATATGATAATATACATATTTTAATGCCATTCTCCCAAATCATCCCACCTTCGCCCTCGCCCACAGAGTCCAAAAGACTGTTCTATACATCTGTGTCTCTTTTGCTGTCTCACATACAGGGTTATCATTACCATCTTTCTAAATTCCATATATATGTGTTAGTATACTGTATTGGTGTTTTTCTTTCTGGCTTACTTCACTCTGTATAATAGGCTCCAGTTTCATCCACTGCATTAGAACTGATTCAAATGTATTCTATGTAATGGCTGAGTAATATTCCATTGTGTATATGTACCACAGCTTTCTTATTCATTCATCTGCTGATGGCCATCTAGGTTGCTTCCATGTCCTGGCTATTATAAACAGTGCTGCGATGAACATTGAGGTACACGTGTCTCTTTCAATTCTGGTTTCCTCGGTGTGTATGCCCACCAGTGGGATTGCTGGGTCATATGGCAGTTCTATTTCCAGTTTTTTAAGGAATCTCCACACTGTTCTCCATAATGGCTGTACTAGTTTGCATTCCCACCAACAGTGTAAGAGGGTTCCCTTTTCTCCACACCCTCTCCAGCATTTATTGCTTGTAGACTTTTGGATAGCAGCCATTCTGACTAGCGTGAAATGGTACCTCATTGTGGTTTAGATTTGCATTTCTCTGATAATGCCACACCAGTATTCTTGCCTGGAGAATGCCATGGACAGAGGAACCTGGAGGGCTACAGTCCGTGGGGTTGCAGAGTCAGACACGACTAAGCATTTAACACTAATCACTTCAATTAGTCCGAGTACCATACCTAGGGGCTTCCCTGATAGCTCAATTGGTAAAGAATCCGCCTGCAATGAGGGAGACCCAGGTTCAACCCTTGGGTTGGGAAGATCCCATGGAGAAGGGAAAGACTATCCACTCCAGTATTCTGGCCTGGAGAATTTCATGGATGTATAGTCCATGGGGTCGCAAAGAGTCAGACACAACTGAGCAACTTTCACTTTCAGCACACTTAAGGCTTCCCTGGTGGCTCAGATGGCAAAGAATCTGCCTGCCTTGCAGGAAACCTGGGTTTGATCCCTGGGTTAGGAAGATCTCCTAGAGGCAGGGATGGCCACCCACCCCAGTATTCTTGCCTGGGAAATCCCATGGACAGAGGAGCCTGGAGGGCTATGGTCCATAGTGTCACAAAGAGCAGGACACAACTGAAACAACTTAGCACCCTTGCACAGCACACACACCACACCTAAGACTTACATAACAGTTTCTAATCCTCCAGTCCATCCTAAAGATCAGTCCTGGGTGTTCATTGGAAGGACTGATGTTGAGACTGAAACTGCAATACTTTGGCCACCTGATGCGAAGAGCTGACTCCTTTGAAAAGACCCTGATGCTGGGAAAGATTGAGGGCAGGAGGAGAAGGGGACGACAGAGGATGAGATTGTTGGATGGCATCACCGACTCAACGGACATGGGTTTGGGTGGACTCCGGGAGTTGGTGATGGACAGGAAGGCCTGGCGTGCTGCAGTTCATGGGGTTGCAAAGAGTCAGACACGACTGAGCGACTGAACTGAACTGAACTGAATCCTCCAGGCTGAGTGAAGAAAGGCAGTGACTTAGAGCAGAGACTGAGCTGTCAGGCAGCGCTTTCAGAGTGGCATCTGAAGATAGGGATTTCTAGTCCTCTTTATCCTTCGTCTCAAGCTGCTCTGTGTGATAAGGGGGCCATTTAGCCACACAGGCTTGTTGAGCACTTGAAATGTGGTGAATATGACTGAGAACCTAACTTTTTAGTTTGTCAAGTACACAACATAAAGTTTATCATCTTGGCCATTTCTAAGTTCAGTAGCTGTTAAGTACATTCAGTTTTGTGCAACCAATCTTCACAGCTCATTTTTATCTTGAAAACTTGAAACTCTCTACCTATTAACAACTCCCCATTTTCTGCCTCCTCCCAGTCTCTGGAAACATCACCATTCTAATTTCTGGCTCTGTGAGTCTACTTTTGATACTTAATGTAAGTGGAATCATACAATATTTGTCTTTTTGTGACTGGCGTATTTCACACTACTTAATGTCCTCAAGGTTCATCCATCTTATAGCCTGTCTCAGAATTTCCTTCCTTTTTAAAAAGGCTGAGTAATATTCCCTTGTCTGTATATACCACATTTTGTTAATTCATTCATCTGTCAATTAATGCTTGGGTTGCTTTCAACTTTTGACTACTGTAAATAATGGTGCTATGAACACTGGTGTACAAATATCTTGAAACTTTACCTGTAATGCTTTCAGATACATATCTAGCAAAAAGTATTGCAAGATCATATGGTAATTCTTTTTAAATTTTTGAGGAGTTGTTATACTGTTTTCCACAGCAGCTGCACAATTTTATTAGGTTGGTTTAAAGGTAATTGTGGTTTCAAACAGTGAATTTTAAATTATAACTAGGCTCAAACACATTTTTATCAATCAAAATAGGAACCATTACAATCAATACATTTTTGCCAATGAGAAATAAGTTTGTTTATTCCTGTAGTGTAAATATCCATGCTTCAGGATTCAATGAACTCTTAGAAAGCATTTTCTGCATCCTGCTGGCTATGGAAGCATTTTTCCCCACAAAAAGTTGTTGAGATGCTTGAAGAAGTGGTGGTCGGTTGGTGAGAGGGCAGATGAATATAGTGGATGAGGCAAATCTTTGTAGTCCAATTTGTTCAACTTTTGAACTGTTGGTTGTGCAACAGGTGGTCAGGAATTGTAGTGGAGATGAATTGGGCCCTTTCTGTTGATCAGTGCTGGGCAGGCATTGCAGTTTTGGGTGTATCTCATTGATTTGCTGAGCATAGTTTTCAGATGTAATGGTTTTGTCAGGATTCAGAAAGCTATATTGGATCAGATGGGCAGAGGACCACCAAACAGTGACCATGACCTTTTTTGGTGCAAGTTTGGCTTTGGGAAGTGCTTAGGAGCTTCTTCTCAGTCCAACCACTGAGCTGGTCATTGCTGGTAATGGATAAAGACCACTTTTCATCACACACCACAGTCTGATGGAGAAATGGTTCATTGTTGCGTAAAATAAAAGACACTTCAAAATAACATTTTTTTTTATTTTTGGTCAGCTCATGAGGCACATACTTATTGAGCTTTTTCACCTTTAGAATATGCTTCAAATAATGAATGACCATAGAATGGTCGACACTGAGTTCTTCGGCAACTTCTTGTGTAGCCGTAGGCGGATCAGCTTCAATGATTGCTCTCAATTTGTCGTTGTCAACTTCCAAAGGCTAGCCACTGGGCTCCTCATCTTCAAAGCTCCTGTCTTTTGCAAAACTTCTTGAACCACTACTGCACTGAACATTTGTTAGCAGTCGCTGGGCCAAATGTGTTGTTGATGTTGCGAGTTGTCTCCACCGCTTTACGATCTATTTTAAACTTGAGTAAGAAAATCACTCAAATTTGCTTTTTGTCTAACATAATTTCCATAGTCTAGAATAAATATAAAATAAGCATCAAGTAATAAGTCATTGAGCTTCCCTGCTGGCTCAGACAGTAAAGAATCTGCCTGCAATGCCAGAGATTGGGGTTCAATGCCTGGGTTGGGAAGCTCCCCTGGAGGAGGGCATGGAAAACCACACTCCAGTATTCTTGCCTGGAGAATCCCATGGACAGAGGAGCTTGCGGGCTATCATCCATGGGGTCACAAAGAGTCAGACACGGCTGAAGCAACTTAGCATACAATGTCATTAGCCAAAAAACATAAAGTAAAGAACTAAAAAGCCTCTTGATGAAAGTGAAAGAAGAGAGTGAAAATGTTGGCTTACAACTCAACATTCAGAAAACTAAGATCATGGCATCAAGTCCCATCACTTCATGGCAAATAGATGGAGAAACAGTGGAAACAGTGACAGACTTTAATTTCGGGGGCTCCAAAATCACTGCAGATGGTGACTGGAGCCATGAAATTAAAAGATGCTTGCTCCTTAGAAGAGAAGTTATGACCAACCTAGATAGCATGTTAAAAAGCAGACACATTATTTTGTCAACAAAGGTCCGTCTAGTTAAGGCTATGGATTTTCCAGTAGTCATGTATGGATGTGAGAGTTGGAGTATAAAGAGAGCTGAGCGCTGAAGAATTGATGCTTTTGAACTGTGGTGTTGGAGAAGACTCTTGAGAGTCACTTGGACAGCAAGGACATACAACCAGTCCATCCTAAAGGAAATCAGTCCTGAATATTCTTTGGAAGGACTGATGTTGAAGCTGAAACTGTAATACTCTGGCGACCTGATGTGAAGAGCTGACCATTTGAAAAGACCCTGATTCTGGGAAAGATTGAGGGCAGGAGAAAGGGACGACAGAGCATGAGATGGTTGGATGGCATCACTGACTCACTGACAATGGATGTGAGTTTGAGTCAACACTGGGAGTTGGTGATGAACAGGGAGGCCTGGCGTGCTGCAGTCCATGGGGTCGCAGAGTCGGACACACCTGAGCAGCTGAACTGAACTAAACTGGGTAACTAAGGACTTCCCAGGTGGCTCAGTGGTAAAGAATCTGCCTGTCAATGCCAGACACAGGAGACATGGGTTTAATTCCTGGCTCAGGAAGATTTCCTGGAGGAGGAAATGGTAACCCACTCCAGTATTCCTGCTGGGATAACCCTATGGACAGACAAGCCTGGCAGGCTACAGTCCATCGAGTTACAAAAAGTCAGACATGACTGAGGGACTGAGCACACGGAGAACTAAGATTCCCACATGCCATAGAACAGCTGAGCTTATGTGTCACAACCAGAGAGCCCTCTTGCTGGAACTAAGACCAAACATAGCCAAATAAATACTAAAAAAAAAAAAAAAAAAAAAGTTGCAAAGATAGTATAGGGAGTTCCTGTATACCCTGCATTATGTTTCCTGTATTTAATGTCTATATAACCATGGCATATTTGTCAAAACTAAGAAATTCACAGTGATATGATACTCTTAATTAAACTACAGACTTCAATCTGATTTTACCATTTATGTCCTTCCACTGTTTTAGAATCCAAACTACAATCCCACATTGCATTTAGCATACATGTTTTTTATATACCAAGATCTTGCCTCATTTTACTATTCACAATTTTTTTAAAATTTCTCTTCAGAATAAAGGCTCTAAGGTTTTGTATGGTTATATATAATTCATAAATGTAATTATCCATGTCCATAAATTTATGGTTATGTATAATTCATAAATGTGATGCCCACAACTACCAAAACACAGTTATGGTCAAACAATGTAGGGCTAACTGCTGTAGCCAGGGAGATCTGACACTATGGGGAACCCTTGGGTATCTTAGGAAGTGAATGTTAAAAGGGGCTTACTGGGACTTACTGAAAGGCCAGTGGTTAGGACTTCATCTTTCAAAGCAGGGGGTGCCAGTTGGATCCTTCCTCGGGGAGCTAAGAATCCCACATGCTTCTTAGCCAAAAAACCAAAGCATACAACAGTAACAGTAGAGATTTAAAAAATGGTCCACATCAAATAAAAAAAATCTTTTAAAAAATAAAAAGGGCTTATTGTACTGTTTGGGCTTATGTAGGTGATTTGGGGGAGGGCCCAAGGAAATGGTGATTTGTTTAATCGTCATCTGCAAAGCAGGAGGAATGGAGCAGGACTAGAGTTGTCATTGGAAAAGCAAGTCACTCATGTTAGCTAGAGAAGGGATGTTTGGTCTTTTTGTGTTTGCGGTGTCTGTTTACTATTCATGCACTTAGTCTTAAATTTCTTCACCTTCTGTCTCCTTAGATACCTCATCCGACATCAAAATTCCATGATGTCGCTTATGTTCATCAGGGCATTCAGGCCAGCTACCAACGATGGTTGTCGGGGCTCCTTTATTTTTTAGCGTTAAATCTGACCATAATTAAGATAAAAAACATAAGGAGATCGCTCAGCAGCTTTTGCGACAGAATATGACAACTCTCGGTCCCTGACACTACTAATTCTGACTTTGTACAGGTGCTTAATAAATAACTCGTTACCAGGGGCTGGAAAGTTCAATGTGTCTTGTTTAGAGCAGAAACAGCTGGCCTGGAAGAAGCAGGAAACCAAATGACACTGGCCTAGACTGTGTTTCTTTCAGAAGTGAAGGGCTCCGCGGTGACTTCCTCTGCCCCAGCACTGTTATTTCTCAGGACAAGCCTGAGGAAAAAGCCCTGCCCTCTGAAGGAACCAGTTACGAGAGCCAGCCGATGTCACGTGGCCGTGCAGAGTAGACTCTAGAGAGCACACCTTGCGGCTGCGGTCGCTCGATCCGCCTTCATCGGTCTCCGGTGTTCCTGGTTCCCTCCTTCTTTCTCGCCAGGAAATGACTCTTCAATCTCGACATTCTTTGAGCTCACTGGGAGACCCTCCCAGTCAGTACCACTAAAGCCTCAAACTTGCCACAAAAGGCCTCTTCTTCCCCAAGGGCTCGCCCACGTCCCGGAGCTCCCGTCCTTGCAGCGGGTCGCTAGGCATGCCCCGGCCCTGCACTTGCGCCTGGATGGCCAAGCCCCGGGTACGCTCCGGGTGCGTCAAAAATGGCGCCCTGGTGGCCCCGCCCCCGGACGCCAGTCTCGGAGACCCCGCCCCCGCGCGGTCCTTCCGGCTCGCTTTTAGAAGCAGAATTGCGCCGAGTCTTCCTGGAGAAGAAGGTGGGGTTTGACGAGAATCCGGAAGCGGGGCGAGGGCGCGGGCTGGTGCGCTGTTGTTCCCGGATCCTCGGGCCCATGACCGATAGGGGGCAGGGCACACCGAGAGCCGAAGGGTTCTAGGAGGTACCGAGTGTGCAAGGGCGGCGGGAGTTGTTTGACTCCGGCCCACAGCGCTTCTGACCACGCCCCTCCCTAGCCCGCCCCAGGGATTTCCGTGGCGTTGGTAAACAAACCTCCCTTGACTTAAGTAGAACTTTACAGTCCCCAGCGTTTCGTTCTCCACAGGTTGCTCAGGGAACAGGGACGGCCCAGGTGTGGGATGTGAAGAAGAGCGGGAACGTGGAGACTCGGAGCCTTAAGCGAAGGGTGGGGCGGGCGGCCTGTTCGAGACTCGCACGCTCGGAACCGACTGGGACCTGGAACCCCTGGGGTTAGAGACTGTGGGTCTGTGATCTGGGGAAGGGGGTAGTCGTTGCAGACGTAGCCAAGAGTATCCTTGATTCCAATGGAGGAGTCGCCAGCCCACCTGGGGAGACGGAGTTCAGGGGGCCAGAAAGGGTCGTGTTTGGGGAGAATACCTTTTTTAGGGCAGAGATTTAGGGGAGTCGTTGACTGGTCCAAATTCTAGGACCCAAGGGTGTGAGAGGTCTGCGCTAGCTTGTAGGGATCAGGTGTGTAGACGTGGTTGGGAAAAAGCTCTTGTTACTTTATGTTATATCTTAAAGCAGTACAATTTACACAAGACTTTGCTACTCAACTTTTCTCCTACCCATTTCCTGTTACCTGAGGAAATATTTTCAAACCTTTGAATTTTCTTCCCCATAAGTTTTATTCCTTTTGTATCTGCATCTCTTTGTGTATTTCCTTCATCAGCTTCGCTAAATTTGAATACTTAAGTCTGAAATATTTCCTGATTGATTTCCTTTGCCTCCTGGTCACACTTTGCTGCAGCATGTGTGTAGGCAGCTGTTTGCTTTTCTTACTTTTTCTAGACGCATCCTTGACTATATTTTACACTGGTTCCATTTTTGACGGCTCATCTTGGAGTGAGTTTGAATTCAGCAGATTGTGGGAGTGGGTCCAAGGCGCTCATATTTTTATTATCAAGATTTGCGTGTAGTTTATTTTTTCCCCCACTTTAAAAGTATGACATGTAAGAGATCTTTTGTAAAACATATCTCAGAGGTGTGAAGAATACTACTCAATCCGAATCTTAAGAAATAGAACTCAGCCTGGTTCTCTTTCTCATCAGATCTGACCACTGGTCTTGGCGGTCATAAAGGGAGGTAGTAGTAGTAATGAAGCTCTCCTCACAGTGCTTGGAGTCTGCTATATGAGGTGTGGGCTTCTTTCAAACAAGGTTAAATTCTCTTAGAACTTCTTCCTCCTTCCCTGTAAAAGGGCATAATCTCAGGCTTAAAAGTGAAATTGCCCAGTTATGTCCGACTCTTTGCGATCCCAAGGGCTGTAGCTTACCAGGCTCCTCCGTCCAAGGGATTTTCCAGGCAACAGTACTGGAGTGGGTTGCCATTTTCTTCTCCAGGGGATCTTCCCAACCCAGGGATGGAACCTGGGTTTCCTTGTTGCAGGCAGGCAGACGCTTTACTGTCTGGGCCACCAGGGAAGCCCATAGGTGAAACTTTGTTGTTGTTCAGTTGCTCAGTCGTGTTGTTCTCTTTGCAACCCCATGGACTGCAGCATGCCAGGCTTCCCTGTCCATTGCCATCTCCCATCTCATTTCCATTGAGTTGGTGATGCCATCCAACCGTCTCATCCTCTCCTGTCCCCTTCTCCTCCTGCCTTCTATCTTTCACAGTATCAGGATCTTTTCTAATGAGTCAGCTCTTCCCATTAGGTGGCCAAAGAATTGGAGGTTCAGTTTCAGCATCAGTCCTTCTAATGAATATTTAGGATTGATTTCCTTTAGGATTGACTGGTTTGATCTCTTTGCAGTCCATGGGACACTCAAGAGTCTTCTCCAACACCACAGTTCAAAAGCATCAATTTTTTGGTGCTTAGCCTTCTTTTATAGTCCAACTCTCACATCCATACGTGACTACTGGAAAAACCATAGCTGTGATTATATGGACTTTTGTTGGCAAAGTAATGTCTCTGCTTTTTAATATACTCTCTAGATTTGCCGTAGCTTTTATTCCAAGGAGCAAGCGTGTTTTAATTTTGTGGCTGCAGTTACCATCTGCAGTGATTTTTTAGCCCAAGAAAATAAAGTCTCTCCCTGTTTCTACTGTTTCCCCATCTATTTGCCATGAAGTGATGGGACCAGATGCCATGATCTTAGTTTTCTGAATGTTGAGTTTTAAGCCAGCTTTTTCACTCTCCTCTTTCACTTTCATCAAGAGGCTCTTTAGTTCCTCTTAGCTTTCTGCCATAAGGGTGATGTCATCTGCATAACTGAGGTTATTGCTATTTCTCCCCACAATGTAGATTCCAGCTTGTTGATACAGTGATTGCTGACCAATATTTCTGTATTTGGGAGAGATTTCTCACTGGCTCTCTTGCCTCTTGATTGAGAGTGATCCTTTATTCTAAGATATGTTACCAGTAAAACTGTATTTGTCTCTTATTGTGCATCTACAGAGGATTTTCTATAGGAAGAGGAGAACTAAGAGATAATAGATTCTTTTGGGTGAAAACCTTGATCTTTGATGTTTTGTTTTGTTTGCTAATGTTGGTACCTGGCATATCAGTAACCAGTAAAAGATGCCTGGATGTAGAAAAGGAAGAACAGAACTCCACATTTATCTTAAGACACTTTGTGTGATCCCAGTCTTCCCAGCTCCCCCATCACTATCTTGAATTTTATGTTTGTCAATTGCTTGCTTTTCTTTATAATTTGACTAAAATTCTATCCCATAGAAAAATGTATTTAATAGTTTTGCATGTCTTTGGATTCTGTATATGTTGTTTTCATACTCCATTTTCTTCAATGCCTTAATTTTGGTTAACCAGCCTTGTCTGTTGTCTTCACAGGATTATGAAGACCAAGCATAACGCTATAGTATTTTTTGCTGTTTTATAGCGTTCCATTTAGTAAGTGGGCAACAACTTATTCCCCACTATTCTGTTAAAGGAGTTATAGATTGTTTTCATTTTTCTGTATTATAAACAGTGATGCTTTGAATTAGTACCTATTTTCTGGTCTGGGGCAATATTTCCTCCTCTTCCATTTTCTGAGAGAGATTGTTTAAACTTGGTTTTAATTCTTCTCTAAATATCTGATATAGCTTTTCCACTGAAACCATCTGGTCTGGTGATTTGGAGGAAAGTTTAAAAATTATGAATTCAATTTTTTAATAGTTATAGAACTGTTCAAATTATTTCATACTAGAGGAGCTGTGGTAGTAACTTTTTGAGGAATTTGATCTAAGTTGACAAATTTATATGAGTAGAGTTCTGTATAGTTTTCTAGGTTGTTTTGCCAAAATTGGAATATTTCCAGTCATTATTTCTTCGAATACTTTCCAGGCTCACACTTTCTCTTTCCCTTCTGAGACTTCCATGATGTGATTATTAGATCTTTTGTTATATTCCCACAGGTTCTGGAGGCATTTTTCATTTTTTGATGCTCTGTTTTCATTCTTGTTCAGACTGGATAACTTATATTGTTCTTCATTCAAGTTTTCTGACTTTTCCCCCATCCATTGGGTCCATTCTGCTTTTGAGCCCATCTATTGAGTTTTTAATTTTGGTAGTTATATTTTTCAGTTCTAGAATTTCTCCTTGGTTCTTTAAATCTTCTGTTTCTTTGCTAAGTTGTAGTTTTCCACTTATTTAAAACATGTTCATAATGCTCACTGAAGCATTTTTGTGATGGCTGCTTTAAATTCCTTGTCAGATATTCCAAATATTGGTGTTTCTGTCGTTTAGTTTTTTTTTTTCTGGCCATGCCATGGGGCTTGTGGGATCTTAGTTCCCTGAGCAGGAATCAGACCCAAGGCCTTGGCAGTGAAAATGTGGAGTCCTAAGCATTGGACCACCAGGGAATTTCTTCTGGTTTTCTTTTCTCATTTAAGTGGGAATTTTCTTGGTATGATGATTTTTTTTTTTTTTAAATCCTGAATATTTTCGTCATTTTCTTGAGACTCGAGCTCTTATCCAAATTTCTTTTTAGCAGGTTTTCTCTGATACCATACTGGCTAAGGAAAGGGAGATGCTACCTCATTACTGCCAGGTAGGGTGGAAGTCTAGGTTGCCCACTCGGCTTCTGTTGACTAACTGGGGCTGGGGAATGGGAGAGGTATCTCATTCTAGTGGACTGGGGTGGCTCTCTGGTTCCCTACTGGACCTTCAGTGACAGTGGCTTAACTGAGAATGAGATATGTGTGTTGCAGCCTGGTGAGGGGAAGTCTAAGCTTCCTGTTAGGCCTTGACTGATATTGGTGGCGGTGGTGGCACACTTATTTTCTGTGGAGTTTGGTTGAAGTAGGGTGGTTATTGCCTACAAGTTTTGTCTTGCAAGACTGCCCCTTTCTTTATCCTTTGGCTCAAAAGAGCAAGCTTCTCTTAGTACCTACTGACATTTTCAAATGGCTGGCTCTTCAGACACCCAGTGTAGAATATATGAGGCAAAAAGAAAACCCAGCAACCCTATGTCATGTCATTTCTTGAGTCCCAAGATAATTTCTTGGTCTAGTTTCTCTTTATCTTTCAGTTTGTTAAGTTTATCTCTATAATTTCAGTATGTTTAGCAGTATTTAATGGGAGGAATATGAAGCATATCTTCTTTATCTTATCCTGAACTGGAAGCTTTGTTTTTGTTTTTGAAAGGTATTTTTGCTCTCTCTGAAATTATTTGACAGTTTTTTCTTTTAGGACTTTAAAGATGTCATTCCACAGTGTTCTCTTTTGTATTGTCTCCTGTGAGAAATCTGATGTTATTTTTATATATGTTCTTTATTTAACATGTCTTTTTCTGGCTGACTTAAGACTAAATATACTTATCTTAGCCAAAAGGCTGAGAAATGATTAAGATTATTTAAAAATCATTTGTTTTGAGCAATTTGATTCTGATGTTATTTGGTGTCATTTCCTTTATGTTTCTTTAGTTTAGGGTTCATTGAGTTTCTTCGAACTGTAGGTTTATAGATTTTTTTTAAGTATGGAAAGTTTCAGGCCATTATTTTGTTACTGAAAAAAGTTTGTGTGTCTGATGGACAGTGAGGCCAAACAAACGAAAATGGTGGAGTTCGGAGCAGAGAAAGGTTTATTGCAAGGCAAAGCAAAGAGAACTTGTGGCTCATGCTCAAAATCCCCTAATTCCTCCATTGTTTTGGTGGAGAAGTTTTTCTTAAATTTGTTTATTTTTATTTATTAAAATTTTTCGCTGCACTGGGTATCTGTTGCTGCTCAGGCTTTCTCTAGTTGTGATGAGTGGTGGCTACTCTTTGTTGTGTTGTATTGTGTTGTGTGGGCTTCTTACTGTAGTGGCCTCTCATGTTGTGGAGCACAGGCTCTGATTGTGTGGGCTTTAGTAGTTGTAGTGTGTGGGCTCAGTAGTTGTGGCTTGAGGGCTCTAGAGCTCTGGCTCAGTAGTTGCAATACACAGGCTTAGTTGCCCCATGGCATGTTACCTCCCAGACCTGGGGTCGAACCCATGTCCCCTCATTGGCAGGTAAATTCTTAACCACCAGACCACCAGGGAAGCCTGAGAAGTTTTTATAAGCTAAATTTGAGATGAAGGCTTCAGGGTGTATGACTTCCTTTTGATAGGTTGATGGTGAGCTACTGTAACCAAAATTCAGCCCCTGTGCACTGGTACCAAATTGCATCTTGGAGATGGAGTTTTGGGTGAAGTATGAATAGCTATGGGGTTCCCAGGTGGCCTTAGTGGTAAAGAATCCACCTGCCAATGCAGGAGACACAGGAGATGCAGTTTCGATCCCTGGGTTGGGAAGATCCCCTGGAGGAGGGCATGGCAACCCATTCCAGTATTCTTGCCTGAAAAATCACATGGACAGAGGAGCCTGGCAGGCTGTAGTCCAGTGGGTCACAAAGAGTTAGACATGACTGAGCACACATACGTGAAGACATGAATAGCTATGTTGTTTTGCCAGGCAAAGGGGGCCACAGTAGGCAAATGCCCTTCAAACTGTGTCCCAACCTAAAGGAGATTGTGAGGAGTCTTTATAGTAATGATCAGCGTGTGGACATTCTTCTGATTGTTTATTGGTGAGGTAAGTGGGAGTCAGCAACATCAATCTTCTGGTTCCAACCAGTCTGAGATCTACATGCTTGAGGGCAGCATATGGACTCAAACTCAAAAACCCAGCCAAAACCCTGCTTGGGAGTCGAACCCAGGCAAAACCTATAGTCTTCCAACTGAGATCACAGACTTGGTTTCAGGACCTAATGAAGCTAAGGTTCTTGATGTCTCATCACAGAAAAAATTCAGTGAGAGACATAGTAATAGGTAAGAAGTGGATTTATTCAGAGAAACACACTCCACAGACAGAGTGTGGGTCATAACAGAGGGTGAGTGCAGTGGCCTTGAAATGTGTGGTTAGCTTTTATGGCCTGGGTAATTTCATAAGCTAATGAGTGGGAGGATTGTTCCAACTATTTTTGGGAAGGGGTGAAGATTTCCAGGAATTGGGCCGCTGCCCACTTTTTGGTCTTTTAACAGCTGACGTTGGAACTGTCATGGCATCTCTGGGTGTGTCATTTAGCTTGCTGATTGAGAATCATGGTCTAGTCATCAAAGCTGACTTGTCTGCCATCTTGAACTCATTTGATTCTAATCAGTTTATGTTGTATCCTCTAGGCTATGTCATTCTTTCAAAGATTGTGCCCTGCCCCCTTCCCTCTTGTTTACAACTACTGAGCCCACTTGCTGCAACTGCTGAAGCCCGTGTGCCTAGAGGCTGTGCTCTGCAACAAGAGAAGCCACCTCAATGAGAAACCCATGCACTGCAACTAGAGAATAGCCCCCACTTGCTCCAACTACAGAAAGCCCACACGCAGCAACGAAGACTCACCACAGCCAAAAAATAAATAAATGAGTAAGTTTAAAAAAGCAATTTAATGAAGAATCAGCAGGCTCGTAGAAGACATATTCTCTTTTTAGGTTTAGGACAGATCTTAACACATGAATGGAGATTGGGATTATCTACCAGGAGTAGAGCCAATACCAGGTAGATCTTTAGCCAGTCATGACTAAATAAGTGGTTTTTGACAGATTTATCCCTTAGACCGTTTGGCCTTTGTAGACATTTTGATTGTCATGACTAGGGGCAGTACAACTGGTATTCAGTGGACAGAGGACAAGAACCCTGCTAAACGTACATTTTGTAGGATAGTTACCAAACCAAAAAATTATCTGGTCCCAAAAGTCAGTTTTGCTGCTGTTGAGAAGCCTAAATCCTCCTGTGTTACCCCAAAATTGGGTTTGCCTCTTGAGGGGTGTCGAGCCGAAAGACACAACCAAGCCAAAGATCGGGAGAAGGAAGGACTTACTACTTGCAGCAGGTGAGGAGAACACCGCGAATCTTTCTCAAAGCAGTGTCTCCCTGAACAGCAAAATTGCGGAAGTTTTAAGCTAAGGATACATGAATATTCATGAAGCGACTTGAACAAGTGAATTCAGCATAAAATTGGGGCAGTCCAAATTGATGGAGTCCAAACTTTAGTTAATTGAAGTTGTGAGGGTCAGAAAAGATCAACATCATCAGTCCTTTGGTTCCACTTGATCTAGTGGTTGAGACCTTGAGGAGGGGTTAAATTATGCAAGACAGTTAAAGAAAGTGCCTCAGGCTAATCTTTATCATTGAAAGAGAACTGGGAGTCTTTACAACTGATATCCCTGGGTGGCTCAGACAGTTAAGTAGTCTCCCTGCTAATGCAGGAGACCTGGGTTTGATCCCTGTGTCAGGAAGAGCCCCTGGAGAAGGAAATGGCAACCCACTCCAGTATTCTTGCCTGAAGAATCCCCATGGACAGAGGAGCCTGGCAGGCTAGTCTGTGGGGTCACAAAGAGTGGACTGAGTGACTAAGACTTTCACATTGCAACTAACTTACTGTCTTTGCTATTGTTATCTCTCTGGCCTGATAACAGTTTATTCTTTTGTTCCCTTAGGATTATTACTGAGACCTGTTGAAGGGCAAGCATTGTGACCAGGGTTAGATTCCAAAATGGTTTAGGCCAAAAAATTGCTTGTCTTATGTCAATAAAGTCTTGCCTAGTTCTCTTTCTCCTGAGGCTCCCTACCCAATTTGCTTACAACTGGACTAACAAAAGATCTTGGAATAAAGAGAAGAGTAATTGTTGGCAAGATTTAAGAGAGGGTTAAAGTAGTTCTGGGCTTCCCTGGTGGCTCAGTAGGTAAAGAATCCGCCTGCCATGCGGGAGTCCTGGGTTTGATCCCTGGGTTGGGAAGATCCCCTGGAGAAGGGAATGGCTATCCACTCTAGTATTCTGGCCTGGAGAATTTCATGGACTGTATAGTCCATGGGGTCGCAAAGAGTCAGACACGACTGAGCGACTTTCACTCCCTAAAGTAGTTCTAAATCATTTTGCAGGGGGAGTTGCTACCATTAGCAGTACCCACACCAACACCAAAAGAAATACTAAGCTTTTGTGTCAAGAGAAGGATTAAGGTGGTGCTAATGGTAAAGGATCCACCTACCAATGCAGGAGGCACAAGAGATGTGGGTTCAATCTCTGGGTCAGGAAGATCTCCTCGAGGAAGAAATGGCAACACACGCTAGTATTCTTCCCTGGAGAATTCCAGGGACAGAGGAACCTGGCGAGCTACAGTCTATAGGGTTGCAAAGAGTCATACTCGACTGAAGTGGCTTAGCATGCATGCACACACCTTCCAAGGCTAAGGAATGTACAAGTGCTTCCTAAGCATTATACACAAGCTATATATATTAGTGCTATATTCTGTCCACTACACTGGGCACCAGTGACCTCCATTTTAAATTACTTTACTAAGTCATGTGTTTGATTAATTGTGGAATTTGGCTTTGAGGCCAAATCCTAGTCCCATTTTTTATCACTATACTATAAATTGTAACAAGAGACAAGAGTGAGAGAAATACTAGCTAAGGCACAAAAAGAGAATAGAAGAGTAATAGAGAAGTAGAAAACAAAATTAAGTTGCAGACTTGAGATTTGGGACAGTAAACTAAAAGAAATGCTACTGTGAAAAAAGACAGATGAGCCCAGGGGCAATTGTTGTTAATAAATAATTATTCCCCTGTTTTTTTCTTTTTTGTCATCACACTTGTGGGTTAGTATTCTAGGCCTGGAACTATTTACAGTGGAGATGATACCATTTACTTAAAACAGTTGGCTTAGTGCCTTGCAAGTAACAGCACTTCTCCATTGGAAGGCATCATAGGTACTGGCCAGCGTTATCAGTTAATGTATTTGTGCTTAAGTTCTATGAGGACTGCTGATGTGATATTTTTATAAACCTTGCAGATAGTTACTTGTCAGATGACTAATACTCTCAGTCAAACAGTAAACTCTGTAGCTTTCATTTTTTATACTCCTTGTCTACTGAGAGAGAATGCTCTTTTCAGAGAAACTTTGGGTATACTTTAGAATCACCTAGGAAACTTTTCTTTTTAATGTTTATTATTTACTTAATTAGTTTGTTTGGTCACACTAGATCTTAGTGGTAGCATTCGGCTGGATCTTTAGTTGTATGTGGGATCTAGTTCCCTGACCAGGACCTGAACCCAGGCCCCCTGCATTGGGAGTGCACTGGCTTAGCCACTGGACCACCAAGGAAGTCCCCACCTGGGGAACTTTAAAAACGATGATGTTTCTGCTCATCCCAAACCAATTAAAGAGCAACCTTTAGAAACAGGACCGAAAGAAGGGGTACTCAAGCTTTTTTACTTCTGTTTTTTAATTTTCACATTCATATTTTAAAATTGATATCTAAAATTTTATAAATTTAAAGAATTTTGAAGTATTAAATTTCTTGTATTTGTAAATATTGACTTAAAAAGATAAAAAGTCACCTCATGTCTTTAAATGTGAATAATAGGTTGTAATAACCTTAGTGCAACATGTGATAAACTTCTTATCATTAGGAAGTTTCCCATCATTCTTTTCTGTTCTACTCTCTCCATAGTATTTTATCCCACTAATATATATTCATGCTTTAATGTCTTTGTATTACTCTTTGAGAAGGAAATGGCAACCCACTCCAGTAGTTTTGCTTGGAAAATTCCGTGGATGGAGGAGCCTGGTAGGCTAGAGTCCATGGGATTGCAAAGAGTTGGACACGACTGAGTTACTTCATTTTGTACTTTGTACTTCATAATTCTCTGGAGCAAAGATATGTATATAAATTTGGATTAAACTTTTAAGATTTTGTCCACAGGCTTTAAGTACTTAAAATTTCTGGATTGTGGGATCTTTATAGTACTTGTTAAAACACAGTTAATACAAGCAGTATACATATATTAAAGCTTTAAGCCCACAAAACCTAAATTTCCATCAGTAGGTGAGAGGATAAACTAAATATGGTATGTTTATACGATGGAATGCACATCAATAAAAAAGAAATGAAGTACTTATATTAATATATACATTAGTATGAATGAACTTCAAAAGCATCATCCTGATTGAAAGAAGGCAGACATAAAAGAGTATATACTCTATGATTCTGTTTATTTGAAAATCCTAGAAAATGCAAACCAACTCTATGGTGACGAAAAGCAGGCTGATAGTTGCTTGGGACTAGCAGTGGAGGGAGGCATGGACTGCAAAGGAATGGTACATAGACTTCTCTGGTGTTCCAATGGTTAAGACTCCAAGCTTCCAATGCAGGGGGCATGGGTTCGATTCCTGGTTGGAGAATTAAGATCCCACATGCTGCACAGTATGGCCAAAAAAAAGAGGAGGATTGCTTACAGAATGATGGAAATGTTCTGGAACTTGAGTATAGTAATGAAGTCACAGGCGTCATCATTTATCAAAATTCATTGAATTGTACAGTTTAAATTATACATCAGTAAGGTTGACAAGAATATATTCCAAGTTTTTATAAGTAGTGAAATGTACAGCTTTATTGGAAATATGCAGAAGAATAAGTTCAGTTGCTCAGTCGTGTCTGACTGTGACCCCATGGACTACATTACACCAGGCTTCCCTGTCAATTGCCAACTCACGGAGCTTGCTCAAACTCATGTCCATCGAGTCGGTGATGCCATCCAATCGTCTCATCCTCTATCATCCCTTTCTCCTCCTGCCTTCAATCTTTCCCAGCATGAGGGTTTTTTCCAATGAGTCAGTTCTTCACATCAGATGGCCAAAGTATTGCAGTTTCAGTTTCAGCATCAGTCCTTCCAATGAATATTCAGGACTGATCTCCTTTAGGATTGACTGGTTGATCTCCTTGCAGTCCATGGTACTCTCAAGAGTCTTCTCTAACATCACAGTTCAAAAGCATCAATTCTTCAGTGCTCAGCTTTCTTTATAGTCCAACTCTCACATCCATACATGACTACTGGAAAAACCATGGCTTTGACTAGATGGACTTTTGTTGGCAAGTAGTGTCTCTGCTTTTTAATATGCTGTCTAGGTTGGTCATAGCTTTTCTTCCAAGGAGCAAGTGTCTTTTAATTTCATGGCTGCAGTCACCATCTGCAGTGATTTTTGGAGCCCCCCAAAATAAAGTCTGTCACTGTTTCCAGTGTTTCCCTATCTATTTGCCATGAAGTGATGGGACCGGATACCATGATCTTAGTTTTTTGAATGTTGAGTTTTAAGCCAGCTTCTCCACTCTCCTCTTTCACTTTCATCAAGAGCCTCTTTCGTTCCTCTTCACTTTTTGCCATAAGGGTGGTGTTATCTGGGTATCTGAGGTTATTGATATTTCTCCAGGAATTCTTGATTCCAGCTTGTGCTTCATCTAGGCCAGCATTTCACATGATGTACTCTGCATATATGTTAAATAAGCAGGGTGACAATATACAGCCTTGATGTACTCCTTTCCCAATTTGGAACCAGTTTGTTGTTCCATGTCCCGTTCTACTGTTGCTTCTTGACCTGCATACAGATTTCTCAGGAGGCAAGTCAGGTGGTCTGGTATTCCCATCTCTTTCAGAATTTTCCACAGTTTATTGTGATCCACACAGTCAAAGGCTTTGGCATAGTCAATAAAGCAGAAATAGATGTTTTTCTGGAACTTTCTTGCTTTTTCGATGATCCTGCAGATGTTGGCAATTTGATCTCTGGTTCCTCTGCCTTTTCTAAATCCAGCTTGAATATCTGGAGGTTCACGGTTCACGTATTGCTGAAGCCTGGCTTGGAGAATTTTGAGCATTACTTTGCTAGCGTGTGAGATGAGTGCAATTGTGTGGTAGTTTGAACATTCTTTGGCATTGCCCTTCTTTGGGATTGGAATGAAAAATGACCTTTCCCAGTCCTGTAGCCACTGCTGAGTTTCCCAAATTTGCTGGCATATTGAGTGCAGCACATTCACAGCATCATCTTTTAGGATTTGAAGTAGCTCAACTGGAATTCCATGACCTCCACTAGCTTTGTTCCTAGTGATGCTTCCTAAGGCCCACCTGACTTTACATTCCAGGATGTCTGGCTCTAGGTGAGTGATCACACCATCGTGATTATCGGGGTCGTGAAGAGCTTTTTTGTATAATTGCTCTGTGTTTTCTTGCCCCTTGTTAATATCTTCTGCTTCTGTTAGGTCCATACCATTTCTGTCCTTTATTGAGCCCATCTTTGCATGAAATGTTCCCTTGATAGCTCTAATTTTCTTGAAGAGATCTCTAGTCTTTCCTATTCTATTCTTTTCCTCTATTTCTTTGCATTGATCACTGAAGGCTTTCTTATCTCTCCTTGCTATTCTTTGGAACTCTGCATTCAAATGGGTATATCTTTCCCAGAGGAATAAATCCCTACTCAAAGTAGTAAAAGTCTCTTGTTTTTGAACCCCAGTTAATAGGCTACTTTTAATAGGTCAGTTCCCCTCCTCTCCTCCCCCATTTCATTTTCTGATCTCATTTCCTGTTGTACCCCAACTCATCTCATTCTACTGATGTTGTACCCACCAAGCAGTATGTCTACTTCTGGAGCATGCTTCTCTTCTCTGAGTCTTTTCTCAAATGTCATCTTTTCAATGATACCCATCCTGAGCACCTTCTAAACTGGCAATTTCCATCCCCACACTCCCATCTCTTTTATCGCTTTTTATTTTTCTTTATTCTGTAGACATTAACTCCTTTGAAAAACTATACAATTTACTCATTATGTTTAGTATTTATTGCCATATAAACTCCAGGAAGGCAGCAGTCTTTCTTTTGTTCTCTCTCGTACCTAGAGTTGTGCCTGGCTCTTGCTCAGTCCCCCAAAAGTGTTGAATAAAAGAATGAATTAAAGTAGACTTAAAACTGAAGACTGGGAACTTCCCTGGTAGTCCAGTGGTTAAGACTCCATGCTTCCAATGCAGGGGGCACTGGTTCGATCTCTGGTTGGGAAACTAAGATCCTATATGCCATGAGGCCAAAAAAAACACCTCTGTGCTTGTGGTGATAGTTAGGCAACTCTGTCAGTATACCAAAATCATTGAGTTGCACAAGAATAGTAAGTGAATTGTATGCTATGTAAATTATAACACAAAAACAAAAAAGGTTAAGAACTAAAAAAGAAATTATAAAACTGAAGGCTTTCAAATTAGTATATATTTGCATCAATAGAATCCCTGCTTACAAACATTTTAAACCCTTATTGGGATTTCTATGAGGGTACCCTATCTGAAACAAACAAAAAACCCAAACAACCTTCAGTTCAAAGAGGTCAACTTGGTGCTTTTGAGATAAAACAAGCAGGTTATAAATACCGTGGAATTCAGGAGTACTCAATGTAACCATAATACAGGGTCTTGGATATGAGGCAGAATTCCCTAAAACTCAGCACTGACCCTTCTTCCTCACAATGAGGGTTACCAGACTTAGGAGGAAAAGTAAATTTGAGGGAAAATCAGTTTAGGATGGTTGAATAGATGTGTTGAGTTGCCCAACCTGAAGTAAAATACCATTATTTGGGGGAACAAAATTCCCAGAAGCTCTAAATAGATTGTTCTTCATATACACCGAAAGAGCAGGAACTTCCCTGGGGGTCCAGTGATTAAGAGTCCAGGCTTCTAATGCAAGGGGCATGGGTCTGATCCCTGATCAGAGATCCTACATGCTGCGCCAAAAAAATGGAAAAAAAACAGCTAAGAAATGAAACTGAAAGAGCAGGCCAGGTGTGAAGCGGAATAGGGGACATCTCTGAAGTAGAAGGGGTGGGGCCAAGGATGTTGAACTTCCTGTGGGGCTTCCTTTACATTCCAGCTCCTTCCTTGTATAACACGACAACTTTGTGCTTTCAGTCAGGATGCTGAAACCTACTTTCTCAGAGCCTTTATTATTTCCCAAGTCAAAGGAACCTCCACCTTTGACACAAAAGTGTCATAGCTTAGGTAGATTTCTAGACTACATATACTAAGAACTGAAGCCCTATAAATGGAGATGATATCAGTACTGGGTCAGGAGAAACTGTCCCAGCTGTGGGGTTATTGTCAGCATTTAAAGGACCTAGTGAACTCTGGAATAGATCAAGTAGACAATAGTCTCTAGGAAGTCAAACCCAATAGCCCAATTAAGGGTGGGGTGCAGGTGAAATATACAGTATTCAGAGGCAATAGAGATAGCAGGCAATACTCAGAGACAGATAGACGCAACAGTAATGCCACGGGAAGCCATTTCCTAGATATTGAGGGCAAAGACTGGGCAGTGTGTCAAGAAGGGTGCGGTGATAGCAAGGACCCCCAGTTCCAGCAGCAGCTATCAAGACACTCTGGTGGAATATTACTCAGCCATAAAAAGGAATGAAATTGGGTCATTTGTGGAGATGTGGATGGACCTAGAGTCTGTCATACAGAGTGAAATAAGTCAGAAAGAGAAACAAATATCGCATATTAACACATACCTATGGAATCTAGAAAAATGGTACAGAGAAGCCCATTTCTAGGGCAGGAATAGAGACCAAGATGTAGAGAACAGAGTTGTGTACACTGTCAGGGGAGGCGGGAAGGGGAGAGTGGGACAAACTGGGAGAGTAGGATTGACATAAATACACTACCATGTGTAGAAGAGATAGCTAGTGGGAACCTGATGTGTAGCACAGGGAGCTCAGCTTGGTGCTCTTTGATGACCTAGAGGAGTGGGATGGGCAGTGGGGAGAGATGGGAGAGAGGTCCAAGAAGGAGGGGATATATGTACACATACAGCTGATTTACTTCATTGTATAGCAGAAACTTAACACAATACTGTAAAGCAATTGTTCCTCCACTCCCCCGCCAAAAGAAAGACACTTTGTAGTTACAGGGGCTGTCTTGGAGCCCTCCAATATGTAGGGAAAATTCTGAGAGCACTGGGGTGGCCACTGAGTGTTCATATTTTCAGACCATTTACTCTTGAAATTAGATAGTATGGGGAGATTTGAATTCAAGATGGATTTCATTTAGGATCAGAAGTCTAACTTTGACAACAATATTGAGAGTCAGCATGGCATTGTGAGACTAGCACTTACCTTATAGTCTTGTTTGAAGATTAAATTAGTTATAAAGTATTTAGAACAGTACTTTACATCGTGAGTGCTACTTATCAGGAATAGTGTCTTATAATAGAATTTTTGAAAATGCAATGCCTATGTTCTCATCTAGTATTTAATATTACATTTTCCTGAATAAAATATCAATTTAGCAAGTTCAGATGGTAAATAATCTGTCTGCAATTCAGGAGACACAGGTTTGATTCCTGGGTCAGGAAGATCCTCTGGAGAAGGGAATGGCTACCCACTCCAGTATTCTTGCCTGAAGAATTCCATGAACAGAGGAGCCTGGCAGGCTACAGTCCATGGGGTTGAAGAGTCAGACACGACTGAGTGCTAACTTTTTAATTGTGGTTGAGTCCATGAATATTGATGGTTTTGAAAAACAAGAAATTTCCTGGCAGTCCAGTGGTTAGGACTGCATACTTTCATTGCTGAGGGCGAAGGTTTGATCCCTGGTCTAGGAACTAAGATCTTGAAAGCCACAAGGCATGGCCAAACATAAATAAGTTGAAAAATATAGAGCTGATGAAAAGAATGATGAATAGTGGTATAAGAAAAATGTATATATGTTATGTATGTATTTACACTTCTGTTTTATCTGAATCACATCTAAGGATAGCAAAAGAAATTGTTGGTGTCTAAAGATAACAAAAGCCTATTTTTAAGTCAAAAACAAATGGCAAAAGACAACTAATGATGAAATAGACTTCAAGAAAAGAAGATAGTTGACAATAATGAAGCTACAATACTCATGTTATATACATGAACTACAGTATATATAATACATAGAAGTGTATAAATGATCATTTAAGGGAATATCTATCTCATGGGTTCACTGAGAAAAAAACTGTCACCATCTAAATTATTGTTGTTTAGTCATTAAATTGTATCCGACTCTTGCAACCCCAGGGACTGTAGCCCTCCAGGCTCCTCTCCATGGGATTTTCCAGGCAAGAATACTGAATTGAGTTGCCATTTCCTTCTCCAGGGGATCTTCCCAATCCAGGGATCAAATCATCATTTTCCTGCATAGCAGATGGTCTCCTGCATTGCAGATGGACTCTTTACCACCCAGCCACCTGGGAAGCCCCACCATCTAAATAGAAGTAGGCAAAACATCCTTTAGCCATAAATTGGGCAACCAGTTGTTTTGTGCTCATAGATCCAACTTTCCATCTGTGAATAACTCTGGATGACCAGCAATTACCTCTGTTGCATTTCCATTACAATTACTATAAAATGATATAGATAACCTCAAGCTCCAAAGAACAAAAATATGAACAGTTGTGGAAGGGCTTGCTTCCATGAGCAAGTTTTTCAGTGAACAATAGCCACATTTTAGGGCTCTTTTGAGCTTGAGCTTGAGACCAGATGATGTGTCTGGATTGCCCTCTCATAGATCCTCATGAATTCTACTCTGAAGTCTTTAGTTCATCCCAGATGCTACTTCTGCATTGCAGGAAGATTCTTTACCACTCAATTACCAGGGAAGCCCAGAGCAGAAAGTATATAGGAAACTCCTGTACCTGCCTCTCAAATTTGCAATGAACCTAAAACTGTTCTAAAATAGAAAGTCTATTTAAAAAACAAAAATCTCTACTAATTCCGGGTTCAACTCCGTATCTACTGAGTCACAATCTCTAAGGGAAGATCCCTTAAATTTTCATTTTCAGCAAGTAACGGATGACTCCTATTCCCACTTAATATGTAATCTACTTCACTAGAGGACACTAATGTGCAGCTTCCTCCACTGAGTGCTCAGTTCAGGAAAGCTCAGTCCCCAGCTGGCTAAGAGGCCAAAGGCATCAGAGGTGGACAACAGATACTTCCTTCTATCAAATACTCTTCCTCTCTCCCTTACATTAGCCTCAAATGGTGGTGTAATACACATGTTGTTCTGCAACTTGATTTTTTGTTGTTATTATTTTGCATTTAGCAATGTATCAGGACATAGAGAACATTTCTTTTTTTTTTTAAGACTTCCCTGGTGGTCCAGTGGTTAAGAATCCACCTGCTGTTGCAGAGGACACAGGTCTGACCCCTGGTCCAGGAAGAACCCACATGCTGCAGGGCAACTAAGCCTGTGTGCCACAACTATTGAGCCCGCACTGTAAAGCTTGTGCTCCACAACAAGAGAAGCCACTGCAATGTGCAATGAGAAGCCCGGGCACTGCAACAAAGAGTACCTCCTGCTTGCCAAAACTAGAGAAAGCCCTCACCTAGCAGCAAAGACCCAGCGCAGCCAAATATAAAAACTAAAAAAAAGACTGTATTTCCCTGTATGGTTGTACCATAACTTTTAAAATATGTTCCCTAACTCTGGTTCCTAAACATTTGCCATTACAAAAAGTGCTGCCATAAGTAATCTTGTACAGGTACGTATGTACATATATCATTTTGCACCTCTGTGAATATAGCTGGAGGATAAACTCAATCCAAGTGGAATATGCTGGATTAGATGGAGATTTATGCATTTGCATTTTCCATCTGTGGCACCAAGTTGCCCTCTGTAGAGGTAGTACCCATTACATACCCATGAGTAATACGTGTCTTCCTACTTTGTTTTTTTTAAAAAACATTTTATTTTGTATTGGGTTATAGCCGATTAACGATGTTGTGATAGTTTCAGGTGAACAGTGAGTGTCCTACGTTATTTTTTAATGGCTGCATGTTATTCTGTTGGAGGAATTACCATCATTTGTTTAATCTGTCTGCTGTTTGTGAGTGCTGAAATTGTTTCTCCATTCCACATTTCTTTTGCTCTCAAAGCCACACTGTTTGACTGTCCTATGACTTAACTACCCAGCATGAGGGATTTGGCCATCTTGGGAGGATCCTTGTGGTTGACTTATTATTGTTGTGATTATCGTAACAACAGGCCTACAAACTCTTTTTAAAAGTGTGTCTCCATCTATGAGCTCACTTCTGTGGCTAGACCTCACCTCTAGCCTCTGGGAATTTCTCTGTGAACCCAGCAGGATGAGATCCCATAAGTCAAATTCCAAAGCTTTGAAGCAAATCAGCAGAGCAGGGCCCCCTAATGACTGATTACACACAGCTCTGACCCCACACAGCTTTGAGCTTGTTTTCTACAGCCTTTCATCCCTGCAACCTGAAGATGAGTCCATCTCCTGCCCAGTGGGAGAGCAAAAATAGTGGAGTGGGAAGAGCGATGATGCATGTCCCCTGGGCTATGCCTAGGGGAACACTCTGATCTCTGCAGTGACTTGTTTGCAAATGCCTTTCTCTTCTTGCCAGAGGACCCAAGAGAGAAGTGAGAATGGGGACAACTCTGGCACCTGGAAACTGATGATTTGTTTGCATGAAGCAATACACGAAGTGGTTTCTGCTGAGCATCTCCAGCTTGTCTGTTTTGGTACTGCTCTAGCCTCAAACTTGGATGGTTTCATACTGTTTGTGAAAGAGTTCCCAAATATTTAGCGATTCTCAGAGATGGTGGTCTTGGGGTGGAGGCAGTTCTCAGAAAAGAGTGCTACAATTCCAACCATGATGGCCTTTTTTCATTAATATTGTTTTCTCTATCCTATATTTGGTTAGAAATCAGAGTGAAATCAAAATTCTATTAGAAATTATTTTGGCCAGACACACGAATTTGCAGATGATACCACTCTAATGGCAGAAAGCAAAGAGGAACTAAAGAGCTGCTTGATGTGGGTGAAAGAGAAGAGTGAAAAAGCTGGCTTAAAAACAGCACTAAAAAAACCTTAAGACAGTGGCATCTAGTTCCATCACTTCATAGCAAATAGATGGGGGAAACGTGGAAACAAATTTTATTTTCCTGGGCTCCAAAATCACTGTGGATGACTGCAGCCATGAAATTAAAAGAAGCTTGCTCCTTGGAAGGAAAGCTATGACAAACCTAGACAGTGTATTAAAAAGCAGAGATATCACTTTGCTGACAAAGGTCTGTCTAGTCAAAGCTATGGTTTATCCAGTAGTCATGTATGGATTTGAGAGCTGGACCGTAAAGAAGGCTGAACACTGAAGAAATGATGCTTTTGAACTGTGATGTTGAAGAAAACTCTTGAGGGTCCCTTGGACATTAGGGATATCAAACCAGACAACCCTAAAGGAGATCGGTCCTGAACATTTATTGGAAGAACTGAAGCTGAAGCTCAAATACTTTGGCCACCTGATGCAAAGAGCCAACTTATTGGAAATGACCCTGATGCTGGGAATGATTGAGGGCAGGAGGAAAAGGGGACGACAGAGTATGAGATGTTTGAATGTCCGACTTAATGGACATGAGTTTGAGCAAACTCCAAGATAGTGAAGGACAGGGAAGCCTGGTGTGCTGCAGTCCATGTGGTTGCAAAGAGTCAGACACCACTTAGTGACTGAATAACAACAACTAAAGAATAACCAAGAAAGTCATATAGTCAAACAAGGTTAGCAAAGGAAAACAGAGTAACGCTTGGTTGATGAATTTGCTTTTGATCCCTAATCCTAATGCAGACAACTCACATGAAGTTGTCTATAAAGGGGAGGCTTACTCCCACCAACACACCCATCCAAAGATCCCAAGCCATAGTTTTGGTATACCACGAAATGACCATAGGAAAGAAGAGGAAAAGAAAGGAGATGACTACAGGTTACTTTCTGGTGAGCATGGACCATGCACCTTACCACTTTAGCAGCTTGGAAGGAAGACAAGAGACTTCCCTGGTGGTCCAGTGGTTAAGACTGCACTCCCAGTGCAGGGGGCATGGCTTCCATCCTGACTGGGAAACAGCCCACTTTTTTTTTTTTTTAAAAGAGCCATACTTCTATATAGGAATGCCCTGCTGGGGAAAAGCCTGTTCCAAGCAGGGAGAAGGTAAGGGCACTGAGGCACAAATATCCTTGATGTGACCAAGGGACAGCCTCTAATGCTTGGATTTTATTATTTAATCCATGATTCTGGCAATTGTTTTGGGTTGATAGCGGTGGGTTTAATAATTTTAAACATAGTAGCCTTCATTTTTTGGCTGTACTGAGCAAGAGTTTCATATAAGAACTTTGTTTTGCTAACTACACTTATTTCTTCTGACATACGAAATTCTGACCATCAGTGATGTCATGTTTTTCCTAACCACCAACTGTGGTGGTGGTATGTTTGGGGTGGACCTTGTGAGGATAGATAACAAACCAAGAAAATCAAGTTAACAATAGTGGCAATAAATTAATGCTTTATTGGAAGTCGTTTCTTGGATCCATAATTGATGTAAATGGTTTAGTTTTTTGCTTTCTTTTTTGTGACTGTGTGACATTTATATTAATTTTCTTTATTATTATTTTTTTGGCCATGCTGGTGTGGGATCTTAGTTCCCTGACCAGGGATCGAACCCACGTCTCTGCATTGGAAGCCCAGAGTCCCAACCGCTAAACTGCCAGGGAATCCCAGTATAAATGATTTATAATTTAATTGATCATCTGCTTTCCTGATCATTACATGAACCACAAAGAATACTTACTCTGTTACAGAGGGGGAAATAACCCATATCCAGAGGTCTGAGTCAGTAATATCTTGGCAAAACTTGATCTGAGTGTCAATTGGCCGAATCGTTTGGAAGTAGTCTTAGTGTCCAGTTCAGTGAATTTTCCCCAGTTTCCGTAAAGTTCAGATCGCCATAGCTGTTCACACTGGAAAACTTCAGCTAGGTAGATGCATTCTTTCAAGTTCTGTTTCAGCGTTTCTTTTTTTTTTTTTTTTTTTTGTTTCAGCGTTTCTTAAACGTAGTTTATTCACAAACAGTAGAGGGCAGCATTTGATAGGGATTTCAGAAAGACCAAGCACTCCATGTCAAACCCACCTCAATGCTCCGCTGGGCTAGGCTTTTCTCCCTTCTTTTCTGGTTCCACTTCTGTGTTGAAGCCAGGAAGTGCATTTCCCTGTGGCTTTCACTGCCCACCGCCCTCTTCCTCAAGGAACACAGCTAGCTGGCTGGGTTTTATAGTGGATTAGTGCTCAGCATCCCTTCCCCCTCCTTTGGGAACATCAGTCTGCACCACACAGGCTAGAATGCCAAAACCCCTATCTTCCAGTTCCTTTAGAGTTAAGATTCCAAATGTGATTTACGTTTGTCCAATCAGATGCTCCTGTGGGACATTTGGAAGACAGGTATGTATGTGGCGAGGCACTGTTGTTGTCTATTACCTGCAGGCAATCATGGTGCGGAGAGGTTGGGCTTTCTGGGGTAGCATCACCATATCTAGTTACTAGCTTCATGAGGGTTGCCTTGTGAGGTCTGAACATGCAGTTTGTTGCTGATGCAAGTCTAGCTGATGCAAGTCTAGCAAATGTCACTTTGCAGGTGACAGCAGCAGCGGTGGGCCGTTGTGATACTCGGACTGCTGTTTAGGCTCTAAGTTTCTACAGCTAACAGTTCCAAGGTAGTTTCTAATTGTATCTTCTTGATTTTATGTGGTTCCTTGGCAGGACAGTTCTGTCATCTGGGAGCCATTTCTGGAGGCCCTGCCTCAAATATGCTTCTCCAGATCTTCCAGCATTTTTTCTTTCATCCATTTTTTAATTTAATACCTGTATACATGTAGTAGTTTCAGAATTGTCTATCCATACACTGTTTATGTACACCTGTCTTTAGACTTGCAGTTTCTACTCATTGCCAAAGTTACTTCACTCAGCTTTCTTTCCCCCTGTATTCTTCAGTGAGCTTTATCATTCATTTTATTTATTTAAAATTAAAGTATAGTTGGTTTACGATGTTGTTAGTTTCTGGTGCACGGCAAAGTGATTCAGCCATATGTGTTATATATATGTGTGTGTGTATATATATGTATATATGTGTATATATATGTTCTTTTTCAGATTCTTTTCCATTACAGGTTATTGAACATAGTTTCTTGTGTTATACAGTAGGTCCTTGTTGTTTATCTATTTTCTATATAGTGGTGTGTATCTGTTAATTCCAAACTCCCAATTTATTCCTCCCAGCCTTTCCCCTTTGGTAACCATAAGTTTATTTTTGCCGTCTGTGAGTCTGTTTCTGTTTTGTAAATAAGTTCATTCATATCATTTTTTAGATTCCACATATAAGTGATATCATATGGTATTTGTCTTTCTCTGTTTGACTGCACTTAGTATGATAATCTCTAGGTCCATCCATATTGCTGCAAATGGCATTATTTCATTCATTTTTTAAATGATGGAGTAATATTACATATATATATACATCTATATAATGTTATATATATTATACACACACACACAAACATATATATAATATGTATGGCTGAATCACTTTGCCATACACTAGAAACTAACACAACATTGTAAACCAACTATATTTTAATTTTAAATAAATGAATGATAAAGCTCACTGAAGAGTACAGGGGGAAGGAAAGCTGAGTGAAGTAACTTTGGCAATGAGTAGAAACTGCAAGTCTAAAGACAGGTGTACATAAACAGTGTATGGAGAGATATATATGTGTAAACACACACATGTATAATGTGTGCCACATCATATTTATCCATTCATCTGTTGACTTAGGTTGTTTACATGTCTTGGCTATTGTCCATAAATGCTGTTGTGAACATTGGGTTCCATATATCTTTTAGAATTCGAGTTTTCCAGTGTTTTCTACTTACTCAATCCTTTGCATTTCTTAAATCCCTTCCTGCTTAAAATAGCTAAAGTGGTTTCTGTTTTTCTAAAACTGACCCAAGAATGATACATTAGCTGAAGGTAAAAACTGCAGCTCAAGTATACCTCTGTGATCTTTGTAGTCTTCAGGTGAACTGATGAAATACCACCATGAAATCTTGGGTATAACGAGTTACTTCTTCCTGTGTGCCTTGCCCCACTTCTAGAGTACATAATTAGGATCCCACCACTGCTACTATTATAATGGATGTGAGGTGATAATCTCTTGGATTGCATGCTGGCGATCAAGCTGACAGCCATAATTCATTCAAAAAGCATTTACCGAGCAGATGACAGTGAGAGAGTTTAGAAAGGCTTATCAGGAACTAGCCACACTTAACGTTAGTGTAGTGTGGCTTCCCTGACCCCACAGACACCCTGGCTGATGGATTCTGGTATCACTGGCATGAAGAATCTGTAGATCTGAGGATGCCTACCAACTTCCTCAGCTACTCTACATACTTTCCTCATGAATGAGGCACAGCTGAGATGGGTTCCCTGACACTATCCATACCCGTATGAGAAATATCTAAGCCCATTCGACCTCATGGGGTTGGTCCTAAACAAGACACATTCTACTTTTTTTTTGGATGCACTGTGTCGCATGTGGGATCTTAGTTCCCTGATCAGGGATCGAACTGGTGCCCTCTGTAGTGAAAGCACAGAGTCCTAACCACTGGACCACTAGGGAGTTCCCCACATTTTACTTATTTATACTTTTCAACATCTGCTTTTGGAGGTATTTGAAGTCCAAGGGCACTTTACATGAATTCCCAGTATACCAGGCACTCTTAGAATGACGTTGTTTCTCCAGATGGTTTGTCAAATACAGAGTCTCTGGTAAGTGAATTCTCTACTGAGAATATCCAGAGTTTTGTATAAGATACTTGAGAAGACATCAAATTCAACCTGAAAGTGAAACTCCCTCAGTCGTGTCCGACTCTTTGTGACCCCATGGACTGTACAGTCCATGGAATTTTCCAGGTTAGAATACTGGAGTGGTTAGCTGTTCCATTCTCCAGGGGATCTTCCCAACCCAGGGATTGAACCCAGGTCTCTTGCACTGCAGGCGGATTCTTTACCAGCTGAGTCACCAGGGAAGCCCTCAAATTCAACCTACAACTTAGAAAATCAACCTCAGAGTTTGATTTTCAGGGAGTTACAAACTGAAATTCCTCAGTTTTCTGTGACCAGTATGCGACAAGAATCCCTAACTTTTATAGCTTCAAGGCTGAGATTGTGATAAGACTTGAACAGGAATCAGATTTCCAACTATTCAGTGTCTCTTAAAAACCTACGTGTGAGAAGTTCCTTCAGTCGTGTCCTACTCTTGTGACTCCATGGACTGCAACCCACCAGATTCCTCTGTCCATGGGATTCTCTAGGCTAGAATACCGGAGTGGATTGCCATTTCCTTTTCCAGGGGATCTTCCTGATCAAGGGATCGAACCCAAGTTTTGTATGTCTCCTGCATTAGCAGGTGAGTTCTTTACCACTAGTGCCACTTGGGAAGCCCCACCCTTGAAATTTCACTGCATGAGGAAGCAGTTCCACCTCCCTTGTCTGTAGCAACTGTTTTTTTTTTTTTTTTGCCATCCAGAGAGCCCTTTTCCAGGAGGAAGCTGATATTCCCCCTTAGGCTACATCTACTGTCAGCAGGGCAGGGACTAGGACCAGGTCGCTTTTTCCCCTGGTGGTGGTGTGTGATACGCAGTCGTGTCTGTTAGTGACCTCATGGACTATAACCCATGGGATTCTCCAGGCAAGAATACTGGAGTGGGTAGTCATTTCCTTCTCCAGGGGATCTTCCCAATCCAGGGATTGAACCCAGGTCTCCTGCGTTGCTGGCACATTCTTTACCATCTGAGCCACTAGGAAAGTCCATTTTTTATGCAAAACGAGACATTTTAAAAGAAAGTTTATGTTCTGAAAACATTGTAGGAATTGGTTAATTTTTTATCAGCAAAAAAAAAACCCCCACCCTTTTTACTAATAGATGTTAAGGCTACTTGGCTCAGAAACAGCTGATACTTTCAGATGGTGCTAATCTATTTCTATGGGTGACAATTCCCTATATGGTCTGTACCCTACATCTTGCTCCCTGGAACCAATTTTCACTATCTGTTAGGATTCTTCAGTTGTAAGCAACATAAATCAACTCTGTATAACTGGAATGGTGTAGTGATTAATAGCTTAGGCTTTCCAGGGCACAAATTCTGACACTTTAACCTACTAATTATGTCACTTGGTTATCAAACTAATCTCCATTTGCCCTTTACCAAAGGGAATGCTTAAAAATACTACACCCTTCATAAGGCATTGCGAGGAACAAGTGGAAAACTGCACTTGAAGATTTGGTACATGGTAATGATGCCATAGATTTTAACAACAATTTTGTTTCTAGCTGGCTTTCATTTCTCAAAAGAATCATAATGCTCATTAAATAAATAAATCTGCTGCCATTCACTCTGGAGCCCACCGTGTAAAGTTGTTGAAGTAATAAATTTTTTCCGAATGAGCCCTTGTAATTTGCAGTGTTGGGCTTTGTGGTGTTAAACTCAGAGCTTATGCTTCAGATCATTTGTATTAGTTGGGGTCCTGGAGTAAGCAGACCTTGAGACAAAGTTGGAAATGCAAGAGGTTTATTGGGAGGTAATATCTGTGAAAAACAAAAGGGAAAAAAAGTGGGATTTAGCACAGAGAGCCTTCAGACTGTGATGATGCCTGGGAAGGGAGACAAGGAAGTAGGATTGGGAATGGAGAGCCTCAGGCTGAGGTGCAGAGGTGACAAAACCTCAACCAGCCTGATGTGGAGCTCCAGAGCAAAGATTGCGCTTAGAGCAGAAATGACCAGGCCCTGATGTCCTTGCTGTGCTGTCATTGGCTAGGGGAATCCTTGGAAGAGAATGGCTTCAGCTTGAAAGTTAAGGCAGATTCCCAAGCATGAATAGCCAGGCTACCAGCAAGTTCTTTTTGAAGGAAGTTCTGAGTAGTCAGCCTCTGTGACTTCCACGTCCACCCCTTGTGCTGCATGGCAGCAGCTTCTCCAGGGTTTCAATGAACCTGTCTTCCTTCTGGTGAAGTTATGGGCTCCCACTATTATTCAAACCAGTCCATCCTAAAGGAAATCAACCCTGAATATTCATTGAAAGGACTGATGCTGAAGCTGAAGCTCTAATACTTTGGCCACCTGATGCGAAGAACTGATTCACTGGAAAAGACCCTGATGCTGGGAAAGACTGAGGGCAGGAGGAGAGGGGGGTGACAGAGGATGAGATGGTTGGATGGCATCACTGACTCACTGGACATGAGTTTGAGCAAACTCAGGGGGAGAGTGATGGACAGAGAAGCATGGCATGCTGCAGTTCATGGGGTCGCAAAGAGTCAGACACCCCTTAGCAGCTGGACAACAAACAGCAAATAAAAAGTGTCTGAATAACAGACACTATTACTCAGTGTCTATTCTCTTCCAGTGTCCCTTCTGAATTCCCCTCTCCCTCCTTTACCCACTGTCTGTCCTCAGTGGCTTCATCTGTTGGTTCAACCCATGTGCTAATTTTGAGAATACTGAATCCTTGGGAACCATACTCTTCTCATCCAGCAACACTTGTCCATTTACAGTTATGATTGGACAAGGAAGTAACTGGAAGTACCCCGGTGGGTCACCTGAGTTCCACGAATATTCCTCCCTGTCCTAATTGTGTCACAGCAGCCCCACCTCCTGCTGCTCATGCTCAGTGACCCCTATAAAGGCAGTAACTCCTGTTTTTGCCTGCTGGTCCTAAGTATAAAGAGACCAGAATGCCCACAAGGCAGTCATGAGATCAGCAGAAACCTTGCTGTGTCCCATTGCGAGGATATGTTCCCTTTTGGAATCAGGATGTAGAATCCTGCAGAGCGCAGAGTTGTTAGAAAACACAGTCTCCTGGTGGGTCTTGCTAGTGATGCTAAGTTGGGTCACTCCTGCTTGGTTCCTGGATCCATGGATTCTTCTTACTGAGAACACGGAACCAATGGGTGTCTGATTCAGTGTGTGCACTGCATCCTGGAGGATGGTACCTGGTCCTTGCATAGTACTGCCTAAGAGTACTCTGAACCTGAACTAACAGATGACTTCTGAGTCTTCTTCATCCTAAGAGTCTATGAGCCCAATAATGAGTCATATTTTGAGGGTATGGCTAGGGAGCACCTGAGCCATAACACAATATAGCATCCGATCAGGTAGGGATGGGAGGGGCCAAGACCATGAGATCCATGGTCATCTCACATACTGCCCCATCCAGAAGTGGCCAACCTGTTAAGAGTGCAGGCTTAACTGCCCCGAGGCATGTGGGATCTTAGTTCTAGACCAGGGATCTAACTCATATCCCCTGCATGGGAAGGTGGGTTTTTAACCACTGGACCACCAGGGAAATCCTACACCACTGTTTTTTTTTTTTAATGACATTTCTGTCTCTGCTGAGTCCAGATGGGGCCTCAGAATCATCTTCAATGATTCAACAAACTCTGGAAGCAGCTAACACTAAACCGTCTGATCTATCACATTGGGTTGAAATCTATGTGCTGTTCCGATCTAGCCTCTACCTGAGAGTTAGCCAAAGACTGGGAATTTCATTGCTATCATTTCATGATTCAAAAAACTAAGATCATGGCATCTGATCCCATCACTTCATGGCAAATAGGAGGGAAAAAAACTGAAAGCAGTAACAGATTTTGTTTTCTTGGGCTCCAAAATCAGTATGGATGGTGACTGCAGCCATGAAATTAAAAGATGCTTGCTCCTTGGAAGGAAAGCTGTAACAGACTGTACAAAGTGTGTTAAAAAGCAGAGACGTCACTTTGCCGACAAAGGTTGGTACAGTCAAAGCTACGGTTTTTCCAGTAGTCATGTACGGATGTGAGAGTCGGACCATAAAGAAGGCTGAGTGCTGAATAATTGATGCTTTCAAATTGTGACACTGGAGAAGATTCTTGAAGGTCTCTTGGACTGCAAGGAGATCAAACCAGTCAGCCCTAAAGGAAATCAATCCTGAATATTCGTTGGAAGGACTGATGCTGAAGTGGAAACTCCATTACTTTGGCCACCTGATGCGAAAATCTGACTCATTGGAAAAGACCTGATGCAGGGAAAGACTGAAGGCAAAAAGAGAAGCTGGTGGCAGAAGATGAGACAGTTATATAGCTTCACCGACTCAATGGACGTGAGTCTGAGTAAACTCCGGAAGATAGTGAGGGACAGGGAAGCCTGGCAGGCTGCAGACCATGGGGTCACAGAGTTGGACACAACTTAGCGACTGAATAACAATAATATATATATATATATATATATACGTGTATATATATATATATAATATATGGTATATAATGTGAATATGTACTATGAACCTATATATAGTTTTCCCCTGCCATCTGAAAGCAGAGCATTCTTATGAAATATTTCATAAGCTAAAATGAAGGAACAATTACCTTAGGACACATCTTGCTAATAGATGCACAGGACAAATGGAAATAAAGCACAGTCAGTTAGTTCAGTCTCTCAGTTGTGTCCACTCTTTGTGACCCCAAGGACTGCACCACACCAGGCTTCCCTGTTCACCAACTCCTGGACCTTGCTCAAACTCATGTCCATTGAGTCGATGATGCCATCCAACATCTCATCCTCTGTCATCCCCTTCTCCTCCTGCCTTCAGTCTTTCCCGGCATCTGGATCTTTTCAAATGAGTCAGTTCTTCACAGCTGGTAGCCAAAGTATTGGAGCTTCAGCATCAGCATCAGTCCTTCCAATGAATAGTCAGGACTGATTTCCTTTAGGGTTGACTGGTTTGATCTCCTTGCAATCCAAGGGACTCTCAAGAGTTTTCTCCAACACCACAGTTCAAAAGCATCAATTCTTGGGTGCTCAGCTTTCCAACTCCTTAGATGACTATTGGAAAAACCATAGCTTTGAGTATATGAACCTTTGTTGGCAAAATAATGTCTCTGATTTTTAATACACTGTCTAGGTTTGTTATAGCTTTTCTTCCAAGCAGCAAGCATCTTTTAATTTCGTGGCTTCAGTCACCCTCTGCAGTGATTTTGGAGCCCAAGAAAGTAGTCTGTCAGTGTTTCCACTGTCTCCCCATCTATTTGCCATGAAGTGATGGGACCACATGCCATGAGCTTAGGTTTTTGAATGTTGAGTTTTAAGCCAGCTTTTTCAGTCTCCTCTTTCACTTTCATCAAGAGGCTCTTAATGAAATAAAGCACAGATGCCCACATACATAGTTCAGAGCTCTGGCAGCTTAATGCTGAGATGCAGAGTGTAGTTGCCAAGGAATGAGCTTGGTGGTGCCCAACTGGCTGCTCAGGTGAGCCCTGCCTCTAGAATGGATCCCTGTAAAACCAACACTGAACACTGTTTTTGCTTTTCTTCTTTTTTTCAAAAGCAAAAATCCTTTTTAGATTTTTTTCAGTTAGCAAACACAGGTACTAATGTAAGCCTTTCATTAAAGTGAAGGAGTGTAAAGCAAACTTTCTAAAAGCTTGGCGTATCTATATATGCACGTGCAGTTAAGTCCCCTACATACGAACCTTTAAATTGGGAACTTTCAAAGATGTGAACCTTTGTTCACATGTCCAATCATATGTTAGTTCTTGTATCTGGCATACATTGTCACGTGTGCATCCTCTACAAGTGGTTGTGCTTTTGCGTATTTTACAGGACTGTGTAGACTATACAGTAGTACAGTATCTTTATTTCAAGCCTAGGATGTCTGGAAGCAAACATAAAAGCAGTGGTAATATAGCTGGTACTACTGTACTCTTCAAAGTAGTGTACTATAAGATTAAAAATGCATTATTTTGGGAGTTTGTTATGTATTATTTGTTTGAAAAATATTATAAAGCTATTACAGTGTAGTATTACATAGCTGATCGTGTTAGTTGTCTACCTAGGCTAACTTTGCTGGACTTAGAACAAATTGGACTTAACGAATGTGTAAGAGGACTTACTGTACATACATATTCAGTGGAAATGCTGGGCCACAGAAGGTATCAAGGAGAGACAAGAAAGCCTTCTTAAGTGAACAATGAAAAGAAATAGAGGAAAACAGTAGAATGGGAAAAACCAGAGATCTCTGCAAGAAAATTAAGAGATATCAAGGGAACATTTTATGCAAAGATGGCACAATAAAGGACAGAAACAGCAAGGATCTAACAGAAACAGAAGAGGTTAAGAAGAGGTGGCAAGAATATGCAGAAGAACTGTACGAAAAAGGTCTTAATGACCTAAAGGACCACGTTGATGTGGTCACTCACCTAGAGCCAGACATCCTGGAAATATGAAGTCAAGTGGAGCTTAAGAAGGATTAATTTAAACAAAGCTAGTGGAGGTGATGGAATTCCAGCTGAGCTATTTAACATCCTAAAAGATGATGCTGTTAAAATGCTGCACTCAATATGCCAGCAAATTTGGAAAACTCAGTAGTGGCCACAGGTCTGAAAAAGGTCAGTTTTCATTCCAGTTCCAAAGAAGGGCAATATCAAAGAATGGTCAAACTACCATACAGTTGCTCTCATTTCACCTGCTAGTAAGGTTATGCTCAAAATCCTTCAGGCAAAGTTTCAACAGTACATGAACTGAGAACTTCCAAGTGTACAAGCTGGATTTAGAAAAGTCAGAGGAACCAGAAATCAACTTGCCAACATTCTCTGGATGGTAGAAAAAGCAAGGGAATTCCAAAAAAACATCTGCTTCATTGACTACACTAAAGCCTTTAACTGTGTGGATCACAATAAACTGAGGAAAGTTCTTAAAGAGATGGAAATACCAGACCACCTTACCTGCTCCTAAGAAACCTGTATGCAGGATAAGAAGCAACAGTTAGACATGAAACAACAGACTGGTTCAAAACTGAGAAAAGAAAACATCAAGGCTGTATATTGTCACCCTGCTGATTTAACTTATATGCAGAGTACATCACGTGAAATGCTGGGCTAGATGAGTTACAAGCTGGCATCAAGATTGGCTTGAGAAATATCAACAACTTCACACATGCATATGACATATGCACTCTAACAGCACAAATCAAAAAGGAACTAAAGAGCCTCTTGATAAGGGTGAAAGAGGAGAATGAAAAAGCAGGCTTAAAAGTCAACATCAAAAAACTAAGATCATGGCATCCAGCCCCATCACTTCTTGAGAAATAGATGGGGGAAAAGTAGAAACAGTGGCAGATTTTATTTTCCTGGGCTCCAAAATCACTGCAGATGGTGACTGCAGCTAAGAAATTAAAAAATGCTTGCTCCTGGGAAGAAAAGCTATGACAAACCTAGATAGCGTATTAAAAAGCAGAGACATCAGTTTGGGAACAAAGCTTTGTATAGTCAAAGCTATGGTTTTTCCAGTGGTCATGTACCGATGTGAGAGTTGGACCATAAAGAAGGCTGAGCACCGAAGAATTGATTCTTTTTGAACTGTGATGTTGGAGAAGACTCTTGAGAGTCCCTTGGACAGCAAGGACATCAAACCAGTCAATCCTAAAGGAAATCAATCCTGAATATTCATTGGAAGGACTGATGCTGAAGCTGAAGTTCCAATACTTTGGTCACCTGATGCTAAGATCTGACTCATTGAAAAAGATCCTGATGCTGGGAAAGATTGAAGGCAGGAAGAGAAGTGGGTGACAAAAGATGAGATGGTTGGATAGCATCACCAACTCAGTGGACTTGAGTTTGAGCAAGCTCCGTGAGTTGGTGATGGACAGGGAAGCCTGCCTGCTGCAGTCCATGGGGTTGCAAAGAGTCGGACACGACTTACCGACTGAACAACAACAACAGTATATATTCGTTCAGCTTTAGTAGCTTTTCAAAGTGATTTACCCGTTTAGAAAGGACCACAATGGGGAACTTCCCTGGTGATCCAATGATAAAGAATCTGCCTGCCAATGCATTCAGCCCCTGGTCTGGGAAGATTTCACATGCTGAGGGACAGCTGAGCCCAGTGCCACAACTACAGAGCGAGCGTGTGTGCTGTAACTACTGAAGCCCCGCACGCCCAGAGCCTATGCTCCACAAGAGAAGCCACTGAAATGAGAAGCACTGGCACTGAAACTAGAGAGTAGCCTCTGCTCGCTGCAACTAGAGAAAGCCTGCTAGCAGCAATGAAGGCCAGGACAGCCAATAAATAAATAAAAGTTTTTTTTAAAAAAGAAAGGACCACATTGGGACTTCCCTGGCAACTCAGTGGTTCCATCCCTGGTTGGGGAATTAAGACCCTGCATGCTGCATGGTGCAGTAAAAAAAATTAATTAATTAAAAAAAATTAGGACCGCATTTAAGCAGAGACCCAAAGGACAAAGGGATGTGGAAGCTGCAATGAGATTTCTCTGCTAACATCTCCACACTGTTTTTCCAAAAATGTGTCCTTAAAGTGGTTAGAGTCAAACGGGAGAAGTCCCCTGCCTCCTTTCTGCTGTGGTCTCTCAGTGACACTGGTGAGAGGAGCCTCTGTCATTTTGGTCAGACCCTGGGCGACAGGAGATGATGACTGATGACTCAGCCTTCCTGACTCCACTGCAGGGCTCCGCTCACCACATCAGTAAGCCTGGCATTGGGGGGAGATGTAAACACAACACGTGTTGGTATCGATTCTAGCAGAGATGTCAAGAGCCAATGCCTGAGAAGAGGAGGAGAGAGTTGGGGTAAATGTGTCAGTGGGAAAAAGGGCAAGCAAGGGACCTGAGCGTCAGGTCTAAAGAATAAGGTAACCATGGCAAATGAAAACAAAAGATCTGACTGCTAAAATAATCTCTGGTACCTGTCTCAGATTCCCAGGCGTCTCTATGTTTTGTGGAAGTCTTGAGACCCAGGGTTTGGCCAAATGTGTGGCCTTGGAGGAAAGCTGTCAATAGAGGTTGGAATTCTCAACAGAAATGAAAGGAGGCAAAAAAACAAAAACAAAACAACAACAACAACAAAAAACTGGCCGCAGTAAAGCCTATAAATGGTGTGTGGGTGTGACAGCCTGCCTCTTTGTCCTGATTCAGGAGATATAAACAAAAATAGTAGAAATTGGTCATTTTGGGAAAAAGTTTCCAGTGGGAAAGAGAAGAGTGTAGTGTTTGCCCTTCAGTGTTTTAGAATTTCTTCCAGGTACAGAGAGATGCCAGTGTGCTTCTTTCAGATGCTGCTCATTAAAGTTCCATTTTTTTTTTAATTTTAATTTTTTTTGGCCATCCATGCAGTTTGTGGGATCTTAGTTTGCCCAACAGGGATTGAACCCAGGTGGGTCCTCGGCAGTGAAAGTGCTGAGTCCTAAGCAGTAGTGTGAGTGTGTGTGTGTTCAGTCGTGTCCAACTTTTTGTGACCCCATGGACTGTAGCCTGCCAGGCTCCTCTGTCCATGGAATTCTCCAGGCAAGAATACTGGAGTGGGTTGCCATTTCCTCCTCCAGGGGATCTTCCCAACCCAGGAATCAAACTCGCATCTCCTGCATTGGCAGGCAGATTCTTTACCACTAGTACCACCTGGGAACTGCCAGGGAAGTCCTAAGTCCCATCTTTTAAAGAAACAAGACAGCAAACATGATTGGTGTATCAAAGTGAGGTTTCCTTTCACATACATGTGACTGATCCCTTTTCGAACTACATGCAGCGTCTTTAAGGTGCTGAGTCCAGTGTGTTGCAGACTGCACAGTGTCTGGGGCTATAAAGGACTGAGTCTTGTGCCAAGATCTCTTTTTTTTTTTTCCCTTTCTTTAGTAGGTACAAAAAGTGAGACGTTTAAAAGTATCTCAGGCTCATCATTCTGAACTTTAGTTGAGTGTTCATGTTTATAGAGTTGTAAAGATTGGAATGTATATTCCCTGTCACAGTTGTGTGTATGCGTGTTCTGAGAGAATTTCTCATATGAGATAATTCTTTCATTTGTTTGTTTTTCCTTTGAGTTTTCTGGGAAAATAAAAGTTAAATTAGCTAAGAAAATTCTGATTTGCTGGGTTCCACATATATAGGTTTCCTTTTATAGGCATATAGGAAAGATGAAAGGGAGAAGCAGCCCTTTTAAACATGGGGCCCCATGTGGTCCAGTTTGTATGACATGTCACATTCCATTAAACACCAAGTTTGACAACCGAGAAGGTAATTCAAATATTTACCGAGATTCTCAAAGAATGTCAAAAGAATATCTGGAGTCCTTAATTATTTCTTCATCTCTTGTTAAATTTTCTGCCCACGCTTAAGTTCTTTCCAAAGACTTTCGCAGCTCACTAAACCTCTTTCTCATCCCTGCATGCACTCAGAGTTCTTGTCTTTCCCCCTTTTTTCTCCCCCAACAAAGCAAGTTTCCATCCCCCCTTTCTAAGATTAAAATTATATGCATCCTCAGTTTGTCTATTATCTTCTAATATTCAGATCTTTATTTTTAAAAATTTTATTGAAGTAGAGTTGATTTACAATGTGTTGATTTCTGCTGTACAGCAAAGTGATTCAGTTATACATGTATATTCTTTTTCATGTTCTTTTCCTTTATAGTTTATCGCAGGATATTGAATATAGTTTCCTGGGCTGTTTAGTAGGACCCTGTTGTTTATCCATCCTATATATGATAGTTTGTATCTGCTAATCCCAAACTCCCAATCCTTCCCTCCCCTCCTTGACAACCACTAGTCTGTTCTCTATGTCTGTGAGTCTGTTTCTGTTTCGTAGGTTTGTTCATGTCTCTTTCTGTTGTATTTTATTATTATTTTAAAGTTTTCTTATTCCTTGGGTTCTTTACTTCCTATAGATTAGTTACTAGCTTTTATTTATTTATTTGAAGGATAATTGCTTTACAGTGTTGTGGTAGTTTCTGTTGTACAACAAGTGAATCCTTCCCTCTTGAGCCTCTCTGCCATCCACCACCTCCCATTCCACCATCTCACCGCTTAAGGACATCACAGAGCACCAGGCTGTGTTATACACTAGCTGTCTATTTTACACATGGTAGTGTATATATGTCAGTGCTATTCTTTCAATTCATCCTACCCTCTCCTGTTCCACTGTGTCCTCAAGTCTGTTCTCTACATATGCATCTCAATTCCTGCCCTGCAGATAGGTTCATCAGTACCATTTTTCTAGATTCCATATATATGCATTAATATATATATATACTTGTTTTTCTCTTTCTGACTTACTTCACTCTGTGTGACAGACTCCAGGTTCATCCACACCACTACAAATTCATTTCTGTATTATAGTCAAACAGTATCTGATGTCTGCTTATCCAGGAGGTAGGATGGGCCAATGCCAGCATCTGAATCTCGGACCCGAGCCAGAGCAGACAGAGAGGGAGTTGAAGAGCATCCATGATAAAGACATACATGATTTGATAAGATAGAAGCATAATAAAAAGTTAGACTTGAAAAGAGAGATGGTTAGGTACCATCACTGACTCAATGGACATGAACTTGAGCAAACTGTGGGAAATAGTGGAGGACAGAGGAGCACGGAGTGCTGCAGTCCACGGGATCGTGAAGAGTTAGACATGACTTAGTGACTGAACACCACCACCACCACCACATTAAATGTAAACATGCTGAGGAGATTGCCACATAAGAGTGTTTTTATAATGTTACAGGACAAATAAATACTTCCTCAATGAATAGTGTATTTAGAAAATTTCCATGTCATTTGTACTTGTCTGGAAAGAACTATTTCAAAAGCATCTAGATGTCTTGAGATTAAACTTCTCAGCCCTCAGGGAAAGAAGTAACTGCCTGTTCACTCATTCTTTAATTCAAAATGTGTTTAAATGGAACTTACCTTGTATCCAGCACAGTATTTTATGGGGCTTCCCAGACAGTGTTAGTAGTAGAGAACCCACCTGTCAGTGCAGGAGACATAAGAGACATGAGTTTGATTCCAGAGTCAAGATCCCCTGGAGAAGGGCATGGCAACCCACTCCAGTATTCTTGCCTGAAGAATTATGTGGACAGAGGAGCCTGGAGGGCTACAGTCCCTGGGGTCGCAAAAGAGTTGGACATGACTGAGCGACTAAGCACAGCACAGCACAGTATTAGGTACTAGGAGTAGGACAGAGAATAAGACTAGCATGGTCCTTACCCTCAAGCAGCTTACAATATAACAGGGAAGGCAGACATTGAGTAGGTTATTTCTCATTCAGACATTAAATGTGTGCATTGAGAGTTGTGATGGAGAAGTGTATGGTGCTATTGAAACTAGTCAGTCAAGGAAGCCTTTATGGAAGAATATGATTTTTTAAAAAGCAGACAATTGCTTTCCTTTCTATGGTGTATAAAACCAGGTGAATATCTATTGAGCAATCCAGGTGCTACTGTTGTCACCTCTGGGCATGTCTTTCTCCTTTACTTGGGAAGAATAGTTTAACATCAGATTTAGCAAAGAGCTCATAAAACGCTTGATAGCACACTGACCAATCAAAACATACCAAGCATTCTTTTCCAGAGGATTGGGAAAGAGATTCATTTTGAAATAATTATCTGGCAATATGTTCAACTTGAAAAAAATAAACATTAAGCCATAATTATTTTTCAACAGAAGTAGAGACTTATTCATCCTACTTTTTGAAATTGTATATCTATTTCAGAGCACTGGAAGCTCAATACTATGTTTTATGTTCTAAGGGTAAAAACACGATGTCTGTTTTATTTCACAACATGAATTGAAAGCATTTGTGGGACAGGATGTTGTTTTGGTTCAATAGGTTGTTCAAGGTTCCTTAGGAGCTTTATCCCGTAACTGCTTTCAGCTTTAAGACATTAATGTTTCCATTTGGTTTTCAGATCCAAAGTCTGTGTAAGCAGATTTTTCTGTTTTTGATGCCTTATTCTACTGCGAGTGTGGTTTAAGGTCATCAATCATATAACTGAGAGTAATAAAGGACGCTGGCTAAGAGTTTTTACACAAATAAAACTTGCGTTGGTTTGAGTGGGGATGGCGATTATTCAAGGATTGCAGGAATAGCTTGGAGTCAAACCTCAAAAATGTTCCAGATTTGCAGCTCATGCGCTGGTTGGGAAAGCTGCCCCTCAATGTTAATTCAGGTAAGATGCTGGCCAGGGTGAAGCTAGGAAAATGAGAGGACCTGATGGGAACTATAAAGGAACTGATTCCCTTGGGCTATTAAGCAAGTCTCAGGAATCTTTCTGCCAGGAAAACCTGCTCTCTCCTTTCTCTGGGGATCAAAGTCCAGGGTTTGTGTTTCGGAACACAATGAACTAAGTTAAATTTGTCATAGACTCCTTTCTTTTAGGTCCCCTTTCCCCTTCCTGGATCTGTTAGTCTCATCTCTCCATGCTCAGAACGTTCCTAGTGCCCTCTAGAGGCCAGAGTTCACCCCTTTGGAGCCCTCATAGGTCTGCCCTAGGGGCCCAGTATTGCTACCTGTTTTAGTATTTTCCTCCCAATTTTCTGCTTCGCTGCTATTTCAGTTTCCTGTTGCTGCAAACAAGTTCCTACATACTTAGGGCTTAAATCAGCACACATTTATTTACACTTCTGAAGGTCAGAAGTCTGAAATGGTCTCACTGGGTTGAAATCAAAATGTCAGTAGGGCTGTGTTGCTTTCTGGATCCTCTAGGAGAAAACCTGTTATCTTGTCTTATTTAGTTTCTTTCCATATTCAAAGCCTGGTTGAGTCTTTATCACTTCATGCATCTCTTAACTTTGCTTTTGTCATCACATTTTACTCTGACTCTTAACTCTCTTAGTATTCCTATTTCCAGTCATGACACTCTTCCATACCATTGATGGTAACCACTAATCTAATTTTTATATGTTAATTTCCTTGCTTTGCATTTTACTTTTGCATGATATATATATATATATATATATATAAAACTGTTTATTTTTAACTATGCTGGGTTTTTGTTGCTGCATGGGCTTTTCTCTAGCTGCAGAGAGTGGGGGTTACTCTCTGGTTACAGTGTGTGGGCTTCTCATTGCAATGGCTTCTCTTGTGGAGTATAGGCCCTAGGGTGCTCAGGCCTTAGAAGATGTGGCTCCTGGGCTCTGGAGCACAGGCTCAGTAGTTGTGGGGCAGGAGCTTAGTGGCTCTGCTGCAGGTGGGATCTTCCTGGATGGAGGAGGGAATTGAACCCATGTCTTCTGCATTGGCAGGTAGATCTTTATCACTGACCCACCAGGGAAGCCCTAAAATATATATTTTTGTCTGTGAATTTTTTTGGTAATCTTTTGGTCAAACTACATGCCATGTGGGATCTTAATTTCTCAACCAGGGATTGAACCCTCACCCTCTGCGTTGGAAGCATGGAGTGTTAACCACTGGAAGGGAAGTCCTCATCTTCAGATTTTATATAAATCACACACTATATATTTTATTGTGGTGGACTTTCTTTTTCCATTTAAGAATTATTTTGAAATAGATTTATAGAAAAGTTGAAAATATGTATCAAAATTGTTTTTTCTTGCACTATTTGAGACAGATCGCTAACAAAGTGCCCCATCATTTTAGAATTCTGTAGCATGTATTTTTTATAAGCAGGGACATTGTTGTATAACTTAATACAATCATCAAAACCAGGGAAATAGCATTGGTGCAGTACCATCTCCTCCTTAGATTCCATTCAAGTTTTGTAAATTATCTCCAAAATGTCCTTTATAGCTGACCCCATTCGGAATCACATGTTGCATTTATTTGTTCTCCATCCTTAGTCTCCTGCAATCCAGAATAGTTCCTCAATCTTTCCTTGACTTTCAGGACCAGGACACTTTTACAGATTATATATAAGTTATTTTGTGGAATATCCCTTAATTGGAGCTTATCTAATATTTCCTCGTGATCATATTTAATTTATGCATCTTTGACCAAAAAAAACTATAAAAATGATATTGTTTTTTTCATCGCATTCTGCCAGATGGCACATAATTTTAATTTGTTCCATTATTGATATTGTTCATTTTGATCATTTGATTAAGCTAAGTCTGCTAGGCTTCTCAGCTGTAAATTTACTCTTTTCCCCTTTATTACCAATAGATATTGTGTGAGAAGATTTTTTATGGTATTGAAGCACTTCATTTAAATATTCTACACAGCTTTCAGTTCATATTAAATTAGAGTCATGGTTTCCAATTTTATTCAATGGGTTATAGTGCTTTAATATATGATTTTTTGTGATGCTCAAATCATCCCAGACAGGGGTCCTTCAAGATAGTTCTTTGCCCCTTTGACATATCACCATCATTCTTTGAGCAATTTCCCATTTTCTGGCACAAGAAAAAAGAATGTTCCAGGATCATATTCTATGTTCCCTGCCTATACATTAGAACCAGCTATTCTACTCTTATAAATTTAACACCAAGATTCCATTTAATGGATATTTAGAGAACAACATCTGAGCACCAGGTGTGGTTATTGCTTTTGAGGATGCTGCTGCTCCCATGCCCTCTTAGTAAACATAACTAGAGAATATATGTATGTGTGTACACACAGTTATATGTGTATATGCTTATATCTAATGTGTATTTATAATATTCACAAATAACCTCTCATTTATATCTATTTCCCCATCAATCTATGTGTTAAAAACTATGAGACCACAATGATAACTCTAATTTTAATTCAATACCATAGGGTTTATTCTAGTTTTCTTTCTATTTTATAAATTTATTTATTCACTGTGCTGAATCTTTGTTGCTGCATGAGTTTTTCTCTAGTTGTGGTGAGTTGAGGATACTCTTCAGTTCCAGTGGCTTCTCTTGTTGCAGAGCATGGGCTCTAGAGCACAGGCTCAATAGTTGTGATGCACAGGCTCTGTGGCATGTGGGAACCTCCTGGCTCAGGGATTGAACCTGTGTCTCCTGCATTGGCAGGCGGACTCCTAACCACTGAGCCACAGGGAAGCCTTCTTTATTTATTTGTCTGTACTGGATCTTAGTTGCAGCACTCCGGATCTTTGATCTTTGTTGCAGCATGCAGACATCTTTTTTTTTTTGCTGCATGTGGAATCTAGTTCCCTGACCAGGGATTGAACTCAGATCCCCTCCATTGGGAGTGCAGAGTCTTAGCTACTGGGCCACCAGGGAAATCCTTTTTAGTAAAGTTTGATGAAAGAAACTGGACAGGGAAGTCCATCTTTCCCTGGTAATGTATCAAAACATCCCTTACTGTCACATTACCATTTGCCACTGCTAAGAATTACAGCTGCCAAATGGTGTACAGGAATGTGTTTAAATGACCATGGGATGTAGTAAGTTACACTAGTATAGAGCCATTCTATTTAATCTTTCAAAGCATTTTCAAAGTTATCCTCTTCTTTGATCCTCATAACAACTGTGAAATAGGTTGAATTAGTAGCTCTAGCCTTGCTTTACACAGAAGTAAATAGGGCCCAGAGAGACTAAATGTTTACCCAAGACCATATGTTTAGCCAAATTTGGGCTAGAATTCAGGTCTCCAGCCATTTAAACTTGAGCTATTCCCTGGTGGGTCAGACGGTAAAGAATCTGCCACAATACGGGAGACCCAGGTTTCATCCCTGGGTCGGAAAGATTCCCTGGAGAAGGGAACGGCAACCCACTCCAATATTTTTGCCATGGACCGAGGAGCCTGGTGGGTTACAGTCCATGGGATCGCAAACAGGTGGACACAACTGAAGACTAACACTTACTTCCTCTTCTCTGGCTCTCAGGGGCTGGCACTGAAGGGAAATGGGAGATAAGATGGAGGGTGAATAATTAGGGATCTGAGCCTTCCACCCTTCTCACAGTTCTGCTACTGTCCCCTTTATGTGTTACCATTCCAAATAATTTTTCCTTTGGAAAATAGCTCTGCTGTTGATTACAACATGAATCTACTAGTCTGTAAGCACATACTTGCTTTCTGGCACTACGTGATGCTTCAGTTTTACTTTGTACATTCCTTACCATAGACTTGATATCAGCCATTTCGCCAAGGAGTTCTGGTTCCTTTTGCTGGGAGATGAGATTTAGAATACAGTGTCAGGGCTCTAGGTATGCTCATTGTTTCTTACTCTTTTCAGGGACAGTACTAGGAAATTGCTTTTTAAAAAATCCTGGGTTTTTATCGATACGTCTAATTCAAGTCTAATGCCACAAGATATCTTATTTTTAAATGCCTTTTCTTTAATACTTTTATTAGTTTTCAAAAGCATTTATTTATTTATTTGACTGCACTGAGTCTTAGTTGTGGCATGCAGAATCTAGTTTCCTGACCAGGGATCAATCCCAGGCCCCCCACCCTGCCCGCATTGGGAGTGCAGAGTCTTAGCCACTGGAGCACCAGGGAAGTCCCCCAATGTTTCTCCTCTTCTCCCATTCCATTTTTGTATTACCCCCTTCGCCCACTGTGAAAACCCTACTTCCCGACACTGCCAATAGTGCTTCCTCATTTTCTTTATCCTGCAGTGCACACAAAACAGTATTAGAACAATACCACAGTAGAACAGAGCAGTACCCTAGAACAATAGAACAGTACCCTTATTCAAAACAAAACTGCTAAACAGAGTTCAAATTTTCTTTGGGATTCTTCAACATTAGACCATGTAATAATAAGTGTGAACAGTCAGATAATTGTGTTCCAAATTTACTTGAATTAGTTATTTTCCTTGTGTGGTTAAGAGTTCCATCCCTTAACTGAAGTTGATTTATAGGTAGAGTCATTTGGTTTTGTTTGTGTTCCCTTTTAGAGTTTGGGTTTTAAAAATCCATTTTGATTTAACTTAAAAATATAATATTTACATGTTTTACAGGTGAATATGTATATTTACTCAGAGAAGTCCTGATTCTGGTTTCTTCACTCTTCACTCAGCTTCCAACTATTCCATTTCATATGGAATCATTTTCATCTGTTTTCTATCTTTGCTTCTCTATATATACGCTTTTTCTTCTTTCTTATAAAAATGGTAGCATACTCCGTACCCACTTTATTGTTTCTAGCTTTGGCTCAGACAGTAAAGAGTCTGCATGCAATGCAGGAGACTTGGGTCCAATCCCTGGGTTGGGAAGATTCCCTGGATAAGGGAATGCAACCCACTCCAGTATTCTTGCCTGGAGAATCCCATGGACAGAGGAGCCTGGTAGACTATAGTCCATGGGGTCACAAAGAGTCAGACACGACTAAGAGACCAACACTTTCACTTCATTTAAAATTTTTAAGAATATGTTTGAATTTATCAACTTATAACTTTAGTACTTTCTGTTTCTTGTTTAAGAATCCCTCATCTTCCCATGAAAATGTTCTACTATGTTATCCTTTAAATTTTTAAAGTTTTACCTTTTTCGTTTGTCTTTAATCAGTCTAGAATTGATTTTATATGTGGTCTGAGGGAGCTATCCGTTCTTTTTTTGTTGTTGTTTATTTATTTTTTAGTCCCTTGTACTTTGTTGAGTAGTCTGTTTTTTACCCATTGATCTTTAATGTCATTTTATCACACGTTTGCACACTTTCATGGGTTTGCTTCTGGACTTTTTTTTTTTTTCTGTTTTACTTGTCATGTCATCTGTTCCTGAGAAAAATCTCTTATTTTTAAATTTCTGACATATCTTTTCACTCTAGTATTTCCATTTAAAAAAGTACTTATTGTTTCTTTGCTGGGGGATTTTCTACTACTCATTCATTTGAATGTTTTTCTTCTATGTTCTTGAGAATACTTATAATAAAATTTTTTCTAATTCTGACAACTGACCAGTCTCCACTGACTGCCTTTTCTCTTGAATATGCATCACATTGTTATAGTTCTCTATATGTCTAGCAATTTTGAATTATATCCTGTATACCATAAAGATATTTTGTAGTCTCTGAATTCTGTTATATTCCTCTGAGAGTGTTGATTTGGCAGGCAATTCACTTTGCTGACCTCAAACTCCTAAATCTATCTCCCTTGTAGGTGAAATCTCTGTTTAACTCCTTTAGTCTTAGCAGGGCCTCTTAAGAGTCTGCTCTACACATGCACAGTTCAGGGATCAGTCAGAGATTTGGGGGAGAATTTATAAACAGAATTTGAGATTTTCCTGTTTTGGCTCTCTTCTTTCTTAGATTTCTCCCCTCATTTTTTAACTATCGTTTTTGCCCACACTCTGTTCTTTGGTTTTTCAAGCCATGAAGATTACAGACTTCTATTTGAGTTTCAACCAACTAATGCCTGCCCTTGAATACAAATCCATTTGAAAATGGAAAACTCACCTGGTTCCGTTACCCTTATCTAAGTGTAGATTCCTCCCCAGGTTCTGCCTGCTTCTCATTGCTTTCCAGTTCTTTCAGGAAGTTGTCTTTTATATTTATTCTAGGATTTTAGTTGTTGTTGGAGAAGGAAATGGCAACCCACTCCAGTATTCTTGCCTGGAAAACCCCATGGACAGAGAAGCCTGGTAAGCTACAGTCCATGGGGTCCTAAAGAGTCAGACACGACTGAGCGACTTCACTTTCTTTCTTGCCTTTAGTTGTTATATGTGTAGGCTTAGTCTGATAGGAGCTATCAATCATTATTGGGAGCAGAATACTCACACTATTGTATTTATTTTGACTTTAAACTTATAACTTGTATAACAATTCCCCTCTCCTTTGTCTAATTCTTCAGAAATGTGTTAGCTATTCTGGTATAGAACCGGAAGTCTTGCCTAGTACACAATTCTACCTCTCAAGTGTAAGTGGAAGGACTTCAGAATTAGTCACATCAAAAAAAGGATATGTGAAATATAATAGAGGAAATTTATGCTTTGCACGTGCATCTCTAATGTCAGGGATGATGACAACCCGAGGCACAGACATAATATACAAGCGCATGTCTGATGTGTTGGAGGAAGGTCATTTAATCATCAGGACAGAATATATGAGGACAATAAGTGTTTTAGTTGAATGCAGAAAAACCAGGAAAGTCTGCAAATGGAGATGAGGGTTATTTAGTAGGAGGCTATGTCAGGAGTCAGGGGAACTGAGAAGCTGAACAAAAGCAGTGTCAATGAGAATGCAGAAAGGGACCAGATTTGAAAGAGAATGAAGTAGTAAGCTTTGTATTCAGTGATATGGTGTTGAAGGAAATATTTATAAGGATTAGAAACATTTTCTCCACTCAAATCGCAGCATGTATCAACTCTCACTGGGCTTACATGTGTAATAGCTTTCTATAAAGTCTAGAAAAAGAAGAAAAAATCATTCCAAATTCCAGTATTCTTATGAAATTCATATCCTTATGAATTCCCTTATTCAGAAACAAAGGTGTATTTTTTCATATATGTAATCATGCCCCATGTTGAATGTCCTTGATGCATCATAATTTTTATTATTTCCATCATCTGAGTGAATAAGAAATTTTCATTTTGGGGTTTTTCATAACTGCATTGTTTTTAATGTCTGCATAAAATATTCCATTATTTCATACACCCCAACTTTTTAAACCATTATTCAATTTTTTGGACATTTATATTGCCACTAACACCACTATAAATAATGCTCCATGGGAGTTCCCTGCTGATCCAGTGGTTAGGACTCCATACTTCCAATGCCTGGAGCCCAAGTTTGATTCCCGGTTGGAGAACTGGCCGAAAAAAAAAGCTCCATGAACATGTTTATGTATATAATTAGTTTTTCCCTTTTGTGGGAGATAGATTATCAGCAGTAGACATCTGTAGTAGAATAGATACATTTAATATTGGTTTGGCTTCCCTGGTGGCTCAGATGGTAAAGAAACTGCCTGCAATGCAGGAGACCCGGGTTCGATCCCTAGGTTGGGAAGATCCCCTGGAGGAGGGCATGGAAACCCACTCCAATATTCTTGCCTGGAGAATCCCATGGACAGAGGAGCCTGGCGGGCTACGGTCCATAGGGTTGCAAAGAGTCAGACACAACTGTAGCGACTTAGCATGCACACATGTATCTTAATATTTACTCACTAGAACCCTGACATTACAAAGCTCTTAGAGTATATGTGTGAGAATCCTTATATTCCAGATCATTACTAAGATAAGGGACTTTGCCTGTTGATGGTTATAGCATGTAGCATAATGCCTATTATTAGACTTGTAAGAGCTGTGTTTTGAATGAATAAATGAATGATTAGTTCAGTTGTCTCTTGAGAAGAGTTTCAACCCTTTTCTCACCATCTAGATGCAGCTTGATTTCAAGTGTACCTGATGATATTGATGAAGTCTGGAGCTCCATGTAGATAGTCACTCTTGTGATCTGGATTTTACAGAAGTATGGAATGTTGCCCTGAGAACACAATCTGCAACAGGCTCTGTCTGGAATTTTTACTTGTGCTTCTTGGATTACTCACTACAGACCCAAGTCTTTCTAGGGCTCCCCTTTGAAAAAAAAAAAGAATATCTTTTCTGGAGGAAAACTTTCCCATTGCTTTCTACCTCAGTGGGACAGGTCTTTGCAGGACAGGCTAAACTTGGGCCAGAATGTTTGGATATCTTGGCTCAATTCTCTCTTGGGCTTCAGAAAACAACTGGGTTTATGCTTAGCTTAAACTGGATCACTGTTTTTATTTTGTTGTTGATGCTCTCTGCCGCTATTTTTTGTGGGTTTTTTTTTGGTAAACAGTAGGAAGCAATTTTCATTCAGATCAATGTGTAAAAAGGAAGTTTGGTTTGGGATTCAGGTAATCCAAATCGTGAGGTCTTCCCAGGTAGCTCAGTGGTGAAGAATCTGCCTGCCAATGCAGGAGACACAGCTTTAATCCCTGGATCAGGAAGGTCCCCTGGAGGAGGAAATGGCAACCCACTCCAGTATTCCTGCCTGGAAAATCCCATGGACAGAGGAGCCTGGTGGGCTACAGTCCATAGGGTCACAAAGAGTTGGACATGAATGAGCACAATCAGAATCATAAACTTATGGAATGGAAAAATGTCTTCTGTCAAAGTCATTTATCTTTTACTAAAAATAACAATAGTTACTGATGGCACTTTGTGCCAGGCCTTGTTCTATTAATTGCACTTTTCTACATGACTTTACTTAATTTAGTCATCAAACAACCCAATCCTATGAAGTAGGTTTTATGATTTACACTCTGTAAATTATGAAAATGATGCTTAAAGATCTTTTTTTTAAAAATTGAAGTATAGTTGATTTACAGTGTTGTGATAATTTCTGCTGTATAATAAAGTGACTCAGTTATATACATATATATGTGCTTTTTAATGTTCTTTTCCATTATGGTTTATCCCAAGATATTGAATATAGTTCCCTGTGCTTAAAGATCTTAAGTCACCTTTTCATAAACACATGGACATGGTAGAGTCAGGATTCAGAGATAGTTCTGGCTGATACCAATGTCCATGCTTGTATATCCATTTGCAAAGCACTTTCATGTTAGTTCTACTCTAATCCACAGCTGCAACATGAGGAAGGAGACCATAATTAGTCCTGTGAGGCAGAGGTGGAGACAGAGAGTCAGAGATCGTGTTCTTTGCCATCCAAGTTCTCACAAGAAAGAGTGATAAGAGCCAGGCAGTGGACTGTCTGGTTCGTCATCCCATACCCTTTTCAGTGTTCCCCCTGGAGATCTCTCTGAATCTTCACATTATAATTGAAGAAACAGGGGTCCAGAATATTGCAGGGATTTCCCAAGGTCATACAGCTGGCCAGTAAACTAAGACTAGAGTCCAGATTTTCTGCCTCCCAAACTGGTGTCTTTTTTATTGCGTCTACATGGGAAACAAAACCTAGTTGTTGAAGACTAGTCAATGTGAACTATATTTTAAACCAGAAAAGACATTAACACAGACCCTCCAGTGCAGAGATCTTTACCACATAATTTTCTTTGGGTTCAAATGTCCTCCGTCATTTGACATACCTAGTTGATCTGTTAGTCATCAAATATATAGTGAATGACGAATTTAAATGTGCTTAGCATCGGAACTAGCCCCTGAGTGGGGTCTCCATGGTCAGTCTATGAAAGGTCTCAGGATTAGCAACTCTTCCTCCTGCAGTGTAGACCTTAAAGGAGCCAAAGTAAATAGAATTTTCCGCTTCAACAGCTGTATTTATTTTGGGCTGCTTCTCCACCTACGACACCCATTTGCTGTCCTCAGAGCTTCTGAACCTGTTTATTTTCAGCCTCCCAGAGGCAGCCAGCTGTTGTGTTCTTGTGTCATGGCAGAGCGAAGTCTTCTGGAGGGAAGCAGGCCACTTTCAAAGCTTAAAGGAAATAATCCAAAGGCGAGTTTACCAACTGAGCCTATTTCCTGAGCAAGACACCAACCCCACTTTCAAATATCTTATTCAAGTAGCTTTACAAGAAATAATTGGAGATAGAACTTGAGCATTGAAAACTACATAATAAAATAAAAAGAGCTAAGGAATATTAGAAACTCAGGTTTTAAGTGATATCAAGTGAATGTGACTGAACAATCTCCTAGTCATTGTGTGTGTGTGTGTGTGTGTGTGTGTGTGTATGTTTAGTTGCTCAGTCATGTCTGACTCTTTGCAACTCAGAGAAATATTAAGATGGCCAAAAAGTTTGTTTGGATTTTTCTGTAAGATGTAATGGATGAACTTTTTGGCCAACCCAGTATTTTGTTTGGGCTATAAGTTTGTTTGTGTGTATGTTTTTTTTTTTTAATTTATTTTTTTATTGAAGGATAATTACTTTACAGAATTTTGTTGTTTTCTGTCAAACCTCAACATGAATCAGCCATAGGTATACATATATCCCCTCCCTTTTGAACCTTCCTCCCATCTCCCACCTCATCCCACCCCTCTAGATTGATACAGAGCCCCTATTTGAGTTTCCTGAGCCATACAGCAAATTCCCATTGGCTATCTATTTTACATATGGTAATATAAGTTTCCATGTTATTCTTTCCATACATCTCACCCTCTCCTCCCCCGCCATGTCGATAAGTCTATTCTCTATGTCTGTTTCTCCATTGCTGTCCTGTAAATAAATTCTTCAGTACCATTTTTCTAGATTCTGTATACGTGCATTAGAATATGATATTTATCTTTCTCGTTCTGACTCACTTCAGTCTGTATGATAGGTTCTAGGTTCATCCACCTCATCAGAACTGACTTAAATGAGTTACTTTTTATGGCTGAGGGGTTGCTAAGAGTCGGACATGACTGAGCAACTTCACTTTCACTTTTCACTTTCATGCGTTGGAGAAGGAAATGGCAACCCACTCCAGTGTTCTTGCCTGGAGAATCCCAGGGATGGAGAAGCCTGATGGGCCGCCATCTATGGGGTCACACAGAGTCAGACACGACTGAAGCAACTTAGCAGTAGCAGTAATATTCCAATGTGTGTATGTACCATTGGTCTATATTTCTATTCTTGTGCCAGTACCATACTGTCTTGATGACTGTAGCTTTGTAGTATAATCTGAAGTCAGGAAAGTTGATTCTGCCAGCTCCATTCTTCTTTCTTAAGACTGCTTTGGCTATTTGGAGTCTTTTGTGTTTCCATATGAATTGTGAAATTTTTTGTTCTAGTTCTGTGAAAAATGCCATTGGTAATTTGATAGGGATCACATTGTATCTGTAGATTGCATTTGGTAGTGTAGTCATTTTTCACAATATTGATTCTTCCTACCCAGGAACATGGAATATCTCTCCATCTGTTTATGTCATCTTTGATTTCTTTCATTAGTGTCTTATAATTTTCTGTGTACAGTTACTTCTTTTCTCTCCTTAGGTAAGTTTATCCCTAGATACTTAATTCTTTTTGTTGCAGTGGTGAATGGAATTGATTCCTAATTCTCTTTCTGATTTTTCATTGTTAGTATATAGAAATGCAAGTTATTTCTGTGTATTGATTTTGTATCCTGCAACTTTGCTAAATTCACTGATTAGCTCTAGTAATTTTCTTATACTATCTTTAGGGTTTCCTATATACACAGTATCATGTCATCTGCAAACAGTGAGAGCTTCACTTCTTTTTTTTGATCTGGATTCCTTTTTTTTCTTTTTCTTCTCTGATTGCTGTAGCTAGGACTTCCAAAACTATGTTGAATAATAATGGTAAAAGTGGATACCCTTGTCTTGTTCCTGATCTTAGGGGGAATGCTTTCAGTTTTCACCATTGAGAATAATGTTTGCTGTAGGCTTATCATATATGGCCTTCACTATGTTGAGGTAGGTTCCTTCTCTGCCCATTTTTTGAAGTGTTTTAATCATAAATGGGTGTTCAATTCAGTTCAGTTCAGTTGCTCAGTCGTGTCCGACTCTTTGTGACCCCATGAATTGCAGCATGCCAGGCCTCTCTGTCCATCACCAACTCCCGGAGTCTACCCAAACCCATGTCCATCGGAATTTTGTCAAAGGCTTTTTCTGCATCTATTGAGATGATCATATGGTTTTATATTTTAATTTGTTAATATAGTGTATCACATTGATTGATTTGCATATGTTGAAGAATCCTTGGATTCCTGGAATAAACCCAACTTGATCATGGTGTATGAGCTTTTTGATGTGTTGCTGAATTCTTTTTGCTAAAATTTTGTTGAGGATTTTTGCATCTATGTTCATCAGTGATATTGGCCTATGGTTTTCTTTTTTGTGTTTGTCTTTGTCTGGTTTTGGTATCAGGGTGATGGTGGCCTCGTAGAATGAGTTTGAAAGTGTTCCTTCCTCTGCAATTGTTTGAAAAGTTTTAGTAGGATAGACATTAGCTCTTCTCTAAATATTTGATAGAATTCTTGTGTGAAGCCATCTGGTCCTGGGGTTTTGTTTTTTGGGAGATTTTTGATCATAGCTTCAATTTCAGTGCTTGTAATTGGGTTGTTCATAATTTTTATTTCTTCCTGGTTCAGTCTTGGAAGATTGAACTCTTCTAAGAATCTGTCCATTTCTTCCAGGTTATCCATTTTATTACCATATAGTTATTCATAATAGTCTCTTATAATCCTTTGTAGTTCAGCATTGTCTGTTGTAACCTCTCCTTTTTCATTTCTAATTTTGTTGATTTGATTCTTCTCTCTTTTTTTCTTGATGAGTCTGGCGAAAGATTTGTCAATTTTGTTTATCTTCTCAGAGAACCAGCTTTTATTTTTATTAAAATCTTTACTATTGTTTTTTTCATTTATTTCTGCTCGGATCTTTATGATTTCTTTCCTTCTACTATTCTTTTTGTTCTTCTTTTTCCAGTTGTTTTAGGTGTAAAGTTAGTTTGTCTATTCAGTGTTTTTCTTATTTCTTGAGGTAGGATTGTATTGCTATAAACTTCCCTCTTAGAACTGCTTTTGCTGTATCCCATAGGTTATGAGTTGTTGTGTTTTCATTGTCATTTGTTTCTAGAAATTTTTTGATTTCCCTTTTGATTTCTTTAGTAACCTGTTGGTTATTTAGAAATGTGTTCTTTAATCTCCATGTGTTTGTGTTTCTTACAGTTTTTTTTCTTGTAATTGATATCTAGTCTCATAGCGTTGTGGTTGTAGAAGATGCTTGATATGATTTCAGTTTGCTTAAATTTACTGAGATTTGGTTTGTGACTCAAGATGTTGTCTATCCTGGAGAATGTTCCATGTGCACTTGAGAAGAAGGTGTATTCTTCTGCAGTTGGGTGGAATGTCCTGAAGATATCAATGAGATTCATTTCATCTAATATATCATTTAAGACTTGTGTTTCCTTATTAATTTTCTGTTTTGATGATCTGTCCACTGGTGTGAGTGGAGTGTTAAAGTCTCCTACTATTATTGTGTTACTGTCAATTTTTCCTTTTATGTCTGTTAGTGTGGTGAAAGTTAGTAAAAGTCATTCAGTCATATTTGACTCTTGGCGACCCCATGGACTGTACATAAGTCCATGAAGTTCTCCAGGCCAGAATACTGGAGTGGTAGCCTTTTCCTTCTTCAGGGTATCTTCCCAACCCAGGTATCAAACCCAGGTCTCCTGCACTGCAGGTGGATTCTTTACCAGCTAAGCCACAAGAGAAGCCCTTACGTCTTATGTCTGTTAGAATTTGTCTTATATATTGAGGTGCTCCTATGTTGGGTGCATAGATATTTACAATTGTTATGTCCTTCTCTTGGATTGATCCCTTGATCATTATGTAGTGTCCTTCCTTATCTCTTGTAATCTTTATTTTAAGGTCTATTTTGTCTGATATGAGGATTGCTACTCCAGCTTGCTTTTGCTTCCCATTTGCATGGAATATATTTTTCCACCCTCTCACTTTTAGTCTATATGTGTCTTGAGGTCTGAAATGGGTTTCTTGTAGACAGCATATATATGGGTCTTATTTATGTATCTATTCAGCCAGCCTGTGTCTTTTGGCTGGAGCATTTAATCTATTTGCATTTTAAGTAATTATTGATAAGGAGATCTAACCAGTCTATCCTAAAGGAAATCAGTCCTGAACATTCATTGGAAGGATTGATGCTGAAGCTGAAACTGCAATACTTTGGTCATTTGATGCAAAGAACTGACTCATTTGAAAAGACCTGGGAAAGATTGAGGCAGGAGGAAAAGGGGACGACAGAGGATGAGATGGTTGGATGGCATCACCAACTCAATGGACATGAGTTTGAGTAAACTCTGGGAGTTGGTAATGGACAGGGAGGCCTGGGGTGCTACAGTCCGTGGGGTTGCAAAGAGTCAGACATGACTGAAAGACTGAACTGAACTGAACTGATGTTCCTATTGCCATTTTCTTAATTGTTTGGTGTTGATTTTGTAGATTTTTTCCTTATATTTCTTGATTATATAAGTCCCTTTAACATTTGTTGTAATGCTGGTTTGGTGGTACTGAATTCTCTTAACTTTTGTTTGTCTGAAAAGCTTTTTGTTTCTCCATCACTTTTGAATGAGATCCTTGCCAGTTACTGTAATCTTGGTTGTAGATTTTTCCCTTTCAATACTTTAAATATATCCTGCCATTCATTCCATTCTGGCCTGCAGAGTTTCTGCTGAAAGATCAACTGTTAAGCATATGAGGTTTCCCTTGTATGTTACTTATTGCTTCTCCTTTGCTGCTTTTAATATTCTTTCTTTGGGTTTAGTCTTTGTTAGGTTGATCAGTATGTGTCTTGGCATGTTTCTCCTTGGGTTTATCCTGTATGGGACTCTTTGTGCCTCTTGGACTCGACTGACTATTTCCTTTTCCATGTTGGGGAAATTTTCAGCTATAATCTCTTCAAAAAATTTCTCATACCGTTTCTTTTTCTCTTCTTCTGGGACCTTTATGGTTCAAATGTTGGTGAATTTGATATTGTCCCAGAGGTCTCTGAGACTATCTTCAGTTCTTTTCATTTTTTTTTTACTTTATTCTGCTCTTCAGAACTTATTTCCACCATTTTATCTTCCAGCTCACTGATTTGTTCTTCTGTTTTAAATATTCTGCTATTGATTCCTTCTAGAGTATTTTTAATTTCTGTAATTGTGTTGTTTGTCTCTGTATGTTTATTCTTTAATTCTTCTAGGTCTTTGTTAATTGATTCTTGCATTTTCTCCATTTTGTTTTCAAGGTTTTTGATCATCTTTACTATCATTATTCTGAATTCTTAGGAAATAGGTAGTATGCCTATTTCCTCTTCATTTATTTGGACTTCTGTGTTTCTAGTTTGTTCCTTCATTAGTGTAGTATTTCTCTGCCTTTTCATTATTTTTTTACTTATTGTGTTTGAGGTCTCCTTTTCCCAGGCTTCAAGGTTGAATTCTTTCTTCCTTTTGGTTTCTGCCCTCCTAAGGTTGGACCAGTGGTTTGTGTAAGCTTTGTATAGGGTAAGATTTGTGCTGAGTTTTTGTTTGTTTGTTTTTCCTCTGATGGGCAAGGCTGAGTGAGGTGGTAATCCTGTCTGCTGATGATTGGGTTTGTATTTTTGTTTTGTTTGTTGTTTAGATGAGGTGTCCTGCACAGAGTACTATTGGTGGTTGGGTGATGCCGGATCTTGTATTCAAGTGGTTTCCTTTGTGTGAGTTCTCAGTATTTGATACTCCCTAGGGTTAGTTCTCTGGTAGTCTAGGGTCTTGGAGTCAGTGCTCCCACTCCAAAGGCACAGGGATTGATCTCTTTCTGTCCTCTGTTTCCACACAGGTATTGCAGTCTGCTTTGACATCTGAATGCTGAGTCTAATCAGGGAAGCTGTAAGTTCCACGTGCATGAATTCTCTGAGCAGTTTCCTGTTACCGAGGCCAAGCTCTCTCTGCTCACTACGCAAGAGGCCAGTGAATCTGAGAGATGAGGTGTTGAGGCAAGGAATACAACTTTACTCAGAAAGCTGGCTGACCAAGAAGATGGCAAACTAACATATCAAAGTAACCATCTTACTGGAGACTGGATGCCAGATTCTGTGTATGGTTGTTTTTTAGTGAGCCAGTATTTAAAAACTGAGAACATTTACCTAAAAACTCAGATTCCTGACTTCTTTTGGAAAAAAAAAAGATCTACTAATATGTATTTGTCCTCTTGTGGGGTAACTATGGGCTGGAGAGGTGGGTATGTTAGGTGAAACACATACTCCCCAGTTTGCCACAATTCTCAGCTATAATGTGACAAGCACTTTGGTAGGTATGATAGCTCATAAACTACTCACAGAAGACACTGCTAGATAGGTATTATCCTTCCTATTTTATAAACAGGAAAATTGAGGCTCAGAAATATTATGAGGTCAGCACAAAGTCACCTACCTAGTGAACAGCTAGAATTCCAACCCATTGCTACCTGAGTTTGGCCCCTCTAGATGCTGCCTCCCAGAGAACTAGGAAGTGATAAAGCTTGGTCTTGAATTCAGAGTGACTCCAAGCCTAACTTCCATTCTCAAATCCCATACTACATCAGAGGCATAGACCCTGCTATATGCAAAGGAAGCAAGCAAATATCCCATGAAGAATCAAGAAGAAAAGAACCATTCCTACTGGGAAATAACTTAAATGTCCAGGAATACATTCTGAAGATGTGTGTGTGCTCAGTCATGTCCAGCTCTTGGCAACCCCCTGAACTATATAGCCCACCAGGCTCCTCTGTCCATGGAGCCTTCCTGGCAAGAATACTGGAGTGGGTCACCATAGGCCTTAAATTATCAATAGGCCAGACTATCGCCATACAGTTGACCTGTGCTTCTTGGGTTGGTTGAAAGTTTTGGCCATTAACAGCATACTGAGCTATGAGAAAGCACTATTAGGTATTTTTATGGGAAAGACTGAATACTCTGAGGAAGCTAAATAAGGAGTACAAATTCCAAATGGCCCGGGCAGAGTAAACTGCCCATAAATACATGGCTGCACAGCATGTGGGATCTTAGTTCCCTGACCAGGAATCGAACCCATGCCCCCTGCAACAGATACACTGGGAGGTCAAAGTCTTAACCACTAGACTGTGAGGAAAGTCCCTGGACAGAGTAAAGGAGCAGTAAGACCTATATTCTAGGCCTTGAAGGGCAGATCTAGGCCCATCATCTTCTGGAAGTGGACACCAAAGGCTGGGCCTCAAGGAGACTGATGCCCTATGTCAAAACAAAATTCATCACTCTGCTTAAAACTTATCCTGGGTAGTAGACATACAATAGATTTAAATATCAGTTTTTCTGTTTTATATTTTTTAAAAAAGTTTCCATAAGTTGCAAAGCTTGGAATCAAGTCCGGGACTTCTTGGGTTCTCTCTATTATATGCCACCTTCCAGAAAACAGGTGGTAAAGAGGGGAGGGGGAGGTATTGCACGTAGGGGGATGCTGTGTTTGGAAATTTCAGATTCTGTTCGGATAGATAAGGAAATAGAATAATAGAGGTTGAAGCCCGTGACCACAATTACCAGCTTTATCACTTACCCTGTTATCACAGGTTGTAGAAGACTGACCATGCTGTTACCACTGACATGCTGGAGGGCTGTATCGCTAACAACCACCCCGCCCTTTTTACTCCCCTTTCCCCAGCCACGGCCATTTAGCTCCACTGCAGGATTCATGCTACTCTTGGTTTCTGGATCAGTCCTCTTCCTGACCAAGGTGAGTTAGAGGCTGGTGGGTAAACCATAAACCAGCTGTAATGTGAGTAATGTGTAATAGCAGCAACAAAACTCCAAATGACAGTTACTATAACCCTAATAATAGCAGTCACTTTTACTGACTTATCTCTATATTCGAAACACTTTGTCAAATAACTTGTATGTTTTAAACCATTTAACTGTTAAATCATCCTGTGAGGTTTATAGTGCTGTGCTGTGATTAATCGCTTAGTCGTGTCCAACTCTTTGTGACCCCATGGACTGTAGCCCTCTGGGCTCCTCTATCCATGAGATTTCCCAGGCAGGAACACTAGAGTGTGTTGCCATTTCCTTCTGAGGTCTCTATTATGAGGAGACAATTCTCTGAGCATCTCTTGTTGCATTTCTGCATTTCTTGTGAGCAAGGTACTGGCTCCACCCTGTTCCAGACTAACTTTTAAAGGATGTTTGTATAACAAGAAGCCTTGGAAGATAGCGATGTGTCTTCCATCAGAATAAAGGGCAGACGTATTTATTGATTCACGTTCCTTAAACTCAGGGCTCCTCTTTTGTAACAGAACTTTCTTTGCATCTCCGTATGGGAAATGGGACTTGAGGAGCTAGCACAAAAGTGCTGATTCTCTGGCTACTGCTGTTGCTGTAAGTCATAAACTGTCCTTTGCCTCTGAACCAGGAAACTTATGTCTTCTACTATCATAAGAAGTAGAAGATAGATAGACTACTATCTCACTATCATAAGATAGTAGTCTTCTACTATCATATGGCTGGCTGATCTATTAGCTTGAAAGTAGGGCAGATGTCTCAGTCTACACAATCTTTTGAAAGATTTCACTATTCCCATTTTACAGAATAGAAACCAAGGCTTTAGGAGATGTTTTCAACTGCTTGTATTCATTAGATCTGATTTTCTCCAGTCTGTTGCCTGGATATTTTACCTTTTAGAGATTAAATCTCCACTTTGAAACATATTTCTGGCACACATTTCCCAGTTTTATTCTCTTTTCCTGAGACTCTTATCTATCCGTCTATCCCAATGTTTATTCAGTGCATAATATCTATGTTGTTCTCATCAGTTCTCCTAGGGAAAGAAATCTTTCCTTGAACCCAACTCCCATAACTGATAGTGTTGTAGTGGAAATTAAGCAAAAATAATGGATGGAAAAGCACTTAATACAAATGATTCTCAAATTTTAGGTGGATCTGAAATATTGGGATTTAATATTTTTTATTTTTTGGCGATACCCCCTCACATGTGGTATCTTAGTTCCCTGTCCAGGGATTGAACCCTCGCCCTCTGCAGTGGAAGCATGGAGTCTTAAGCACTGGACCGCCAGGGAAGTCCTGGGAATATTTCTTTCAAAATACAGAACCCCAGACCCCATCCCAAGAGATTCTGAATCAGTAGATCTAGGTTAAAGTAAAAAACTGAATATATCCATGATCTTAGTCCTTGCTTACCTCTTGTCCTATTGTTCCTTGTCTTGCGCTTTACATTCTAGCAGCTGTGAGCTGTGTGTCATTCTTTCTACTACTACTCTTCTGTACATTGTGGCCCTTTTTCTTTACCTACAAGAGCTATCCCCTCCTCATCCTTTAGCTCAAGTGTCCCTCCTTTAGAAAACCTTCCTCCTCTAATGAAGGGATATCCTTTCTCCATTCTCCCAAAGTTTGCTGTTGTTTACCTCTGTTGTTTACTTGTGCCTTTATTAAGGTTATGTGTCTATTTTAACCACCAGACTATCAACTCCTTGAGGGCAGGTAATTTTTCCTGTTCACTTTTATATTTTATATGGAAAGCCTTTTATGGAATAATATAGGTTTGCAATTCTGGCTCACAATAGGCATTGGGCTTTGAAGTCAATTTTTGTTGAATGAATTAAAGCATGAATTGATGGTAGAATGAATGAAGCCTTTTGTCTGCAGAAAATTTTCAATATAAAATCCTATTAATGATATTACTCTTCATTTTCTTAAGTACCTTCATTTCATGTGAAGTAAGACCAGATATATGAAGAGAGAGCAAGAAGTTGAATTTTTTAAAAATTTGAATTTTAGCATGTAGAGAGAGTAAAAATAATATAGCCTTGTCTCCTCATTTTTTTCTTTTCTGTTATTTTCTTTTGTTACAGGATATTAAATATAATTCCCTGTGCTATGCAGTAGAACCTTGTTCTTTATCCATTCTACATGTCCTGTATTGGCAGACAGGTTCTTTACCACTGGTGCCCCCTGGGAAACCCATATATATAATGATTTGCATCTGCTAATCCCAAACTTCCGATCTTTCCATCCCCAATCCTCTCTTCCCCTTGGTGACCACAAGTCTGTTCCTATATCTATGAGTCTATTTCTGTTTCTTGCTGTGCTGTGCTTAGTCACTCAGTTGTGTCCGACTCTTTGCCACCCAACGGACTCTAGCCTGCCAGGCTCCTCTGTCCATGGGATTCTCCAGTCAAGAATACTGAAGTGTGTTGCCATGCCCTCCTCCAGGGGATCTTCCCTACCCAGGGATCGAACCCAGGCCTCACACATTGCAGGCGGATTCGTTACCGTCTGTTTCTTAGGTATGTTCATTTGTGTTGTATTTTAGATTCCACATATGAGTGATATCATATAGTATTTGTTGTTCTCTTTCTGACTTACTTCACTTAATATGATAATCTTTAGGTCCATCCATGTTGCTGCAAATGGCATTGTTTCATTCTTTTTTATGAGTGAATAGTACTCCATTGTAGGTATATATGTATCACATTTATCCATTCATCTGTTGATGGACATTTAGGTTGTTTCCATGTCTTGGCTATTGTAAATAGTGCTGCAGTGAACATTAGGGTGCACATATCTTTTTGAATTCCAGATATAAGCCCAGGAGTTGGGTTGCTGGATTATATGGTATTCTATTTTTACTTTTTTGAGGAACCTCCATACTGTTCTCCGTATTGGCTGCACCAATTTACATTCCCACAAACAGTGTAAGAGGGTTCCCTTTTCTCTACACAATCTCCAGCATATGTTATTAATATTTGTAGACTTTTTAATGATGACCAGTCTAACTGGTATGAGGTGATACCTCATTGATTTTGATTTGCATTTCTCTAATTATTAGTGATGATGAGTATATTTTCATGTGTCTGTGGCTGGCTTCCTCATTTTATTGAGAAGGAAACTGAGATTAGAGAGAATAAGAATAATATCACACAGCTTGTTGGTGATAAAGTGAGGTTGGAAGCTTCATTTCTGGTTTTTCAGTCTTAAGCTCTCTAGGCTAATCATGGTCCCTCCCTTCCACTAAGTTATGGTCCTACCCAAAGCCCAGTTAAGGCTTTCACCATCCTGGCTTTTTTTAACTTCATCTGATATTGATAATACTGTTATTTTCCATATGAGTAACTTATACACCATGTTTTCTTTACATAAATTTGCTTTCTCTGATGTATACTCAGTATTGGGGATATTTTTAAAGCTTTTGTTGTGTTTATCCTTGATGTTTAATTAGATTTTTGTTTCTATATCCTGTGAATCAAATTTGCCTCCTCATCTTGACTGACTGCTGCTGCTGCTGCTAAGTCGCTTCAGTCATGCCTGACTCTGTGCGACCCCATAGATGGCAGCCCACCAGGCTCCGCTGTCCCTGGGATTCTCCAGGCAAGAACACTGGAGTGGGTTGCCATTTCCTTCTCCAATGCACAAAAGTGAAAAGTGAAAGTGAAGACTGACTAGTTTTCACCTAATAGATTTTTCTAGAGAAACAACTCTTTCAGTAGTATTTCTCTGTTCGTGGAATTCTCCAGGCAAGAATACTGGAGTGGGGTGCCATGCTCCCCTCCAGGGGATCTTTCCAACCCAGGGATTGAACCCAGGTCTCCCACACTGCAGGCGGATTCTTTACCATCTGAGCCACCAGAGAATCAGTAGTATTTAGGGGAGGAAAATATGATATATTAAAATATCAGCCTCCTTGTTTTCCCAAATTCATCCAAAATACAATCATCTCCATCTGTGTTTCTTCTCTCACTTTTATAATCAGATGTGGAAAATATTTAACATCCCTTTGAGTCCTCCAGTTTCAAACAGTACACATGATAAATTGCATGGGGGTGTTTGATTTGCCTTGCAATGGAAACCTTTATCTTTGCCCTGAGGCCTGACTGTAGTTTAATAAAAGAAAGTCCCTTTGAATAGGTCTTGTGAAATATGGGGTCCCAACCAGGTCTATGAATAATTTATTAGGCAAGGATCTTGTTTCTGTTTTTGAAATACTATTCTGGAGACCATTAGGGCTAGACCTGTGCAGTAGTCACAAAGTTCTTCTTGAGTTCCAGCTAGAAATATGCAGAAAATTATTGTTGCTACAACTCCTCAAACATATGGCTAGGTTCAGGGCAATCTGTTAACTTCTTGTGTTGCATCCAAAAGTTTCCAATTATCAACAAAAGATGGCATACCAGCCCGATTACTCCTGATGTATTCCAGTCAAGGATTCCAAGTAACCATAGTTGTGTGGGCGTATGCGGTCTGAAATAACAGGAATCAGTGAAAATTTCAAGCGTAAATACAGATTGGAGATCATTTACGTATCACAACCAGACAAATGTATCCCACTGAGCTGAGTGTGCTTTCAACAGGAAGCAGGAATTTTTGGGCCACTTCCCAACCTCTGATTCTCAGCGGTTATAAAATATTTGAGATACATTTTGTTTCCAGTTTTGCAACAGACTTCTCCAACAGCTTATTTGCTTCATGTGTCAACAAACTTAAAAAACTAGCCTCTTACATAAGATAATGAGAAATGTGAAAAACCATTGTTGGTGACCTGGTTCCCCCAAAACTTGGGCAAAGATATTGCAGACTGTGACTTAGAAGCAGCCTTATCTTGATGGGCCTTCAATTCCTAGATAACTCTTACTCTTTGGAATAAATTGGCTTGGGATCTTTTTAAAGGATGTTTATATTTAGTGACTCTGTAAGCCAAAAAATAGCAGAGTAAGAAAGGGAAAAGAGGACTTTGCATCATTCCAGGAAAATAGTTGCTGCTTGCTTTGGAGGAAAATCATCCTGAGGGATGAGGCCACAGGGAGATCCCTGAGAGCAGAATCCTGACCGCCCAGGTCCTGTGACCACACTCAACGTTTTTTTTTGTTTTTTTTTAATCTGCTCAGACATTAGCAGAAACTACCAAGCCTGACTGTGAAAGTGGCAAAAATTCAAGCTTGATCTTCCCAAAATGCAGCTCAGATCAAGTCGCCAAGGTTTTACTGATACTTTATCATGTATGGTAAAATTTAAGTGCAGATTCCTCAGCCTAGCTCTCAGTGTGTGCTCAGTCGGTTCTGACTCTTTTGTGACACCCTGGACTGTAGCCCACCAGGCTCCTCTGTCCATGGGAGTTTTCAAGCAAGAATACCGAAGTGAGTTGCCATTTCCTTCTCCAGGGGATCTTCTGACCCAAGGGTTGTACCTGCATCTCCTGGATTGGCAGGTGGATTCTTTACCACTGAGCCACCTGGGAAGACCCCAACTCGCAGTACCCTCCCCAATAATTTTTCAATTTATCTTCCATTAATCATACAGATTCTAATAAAACTAGGTTACTGACTAGTCCATGAATTATCCCCTATCTTTTCTATTTTGTTGTCTTTATTCATGTGGTATGACAAATACTATGGATATTGGTACAATTATGGTTTTCTCCACTTTTTTAAAATTAATTTTTATTGGAGTATAGTTGCTTTCAGTACAGTTATTAACTCTAATATTAGTGGAGTGCTGACTGTGTGCCAGGTACCATGTGATGACTGTCCATGCATTGTCATATTTAATTCTCAATATGGTCTGGACACAGAGTTGCTAATTAATTGTTTAAGGTCACAGGACCTGCAAGTGACAGAGTAAGGATTTGATCCTTTCATGTCATATGTCTGACATGAGAGTCCTCATTATACTGCATCTGGATTTCCATAAAAAACCATGTTTCTGAGAGAGTTCATTTTATCTACCATTTAAAAAATAATATGTGATTTTATTTGTTTTTTGTTGTTTTTAATCATTGTTTATTTACTATTTAAAATTTATCTTTATTTTTTTTTTAACACCAAAAACATTTTGTATTGGGATATGGCTGATATAGGACTTCTTGGTGGAGCTGGTGTTAAAGAACCCGCCTGCCAAAAAAAAAAAAAAAAAAAGAACCCGCCTGCCAATGCAGGAGATGTAAGAGACACAGGTTTGATCCCTGGGTTGGGAAGATCCTCTGGAGAAGGGCACAGCAACCCATTCCAGTATTCTTGCCTGGAGAATCCCATGGACAGAGGAGCCTAGTGGGTTATAGTCCACTGGGTCACAAAGAGTGGGACACAACTGAAGCAACTTAGCATGCGTGCATAGCCGATATAACAATGTTGTGGTAATTTCAGGTGAACAGCATAATTTTATTCATTAAATGTCCTTTCCAATGCATTTTTGAGGTGGCAGAAATGTAAAGGAAAAGTTAGTCAGCAGAAAAGACAACAAAAAGTTCATCCAGCATCAGTGCTATCACTTAGCTGAATGGCTACACAGTGAAATACTTTCATAATATTAACAAAAATTTTTTTGGAGAATAGTTGATATACAATGTTGCGTTAGTTTCAGGTATACAGCAAAGTTAATCAGTTATACATTCTCTACCGTTTTTTTCTGGCTGCACTTGATCTTAGTTGCAGCAATGTGGGATCTAGTTCCCTGATCAGGATTGGAACCCAGGCCTCCAGCACTGGGAGCAGGGTCTTAACCACTGGACCACCAGGGAAGTTCCTATTCTCTACCATTTTTAAAAATAATCACCTTGCAATCATTCTGACTCCCTCCCTAACTACATTGTGAGAGTGAGGATCATGACTTTCTGATTTCTGTATCCTTTGCAACACCAAGGTCTTGCACAGAGTAGGTCTTCATTTGTTCTAGGCAACTCTCTGATTATCTGGAGATCAGATTCTGAAAAGAAAAGCAGACTAGACCAAAAGGGGGTTTTGGTGAGGTTGATCTCTGCACCCCAGCTTCTCCCTTTGCTCCTCTTTTCTCTATCAGAACTGGAAGGCTGGGACTTTCCTGGTGCTCCAGTGGTTTAGGATCTGCCTTGCAATGCAGGGGATGTGGGTTCAATCCCTAGTCCTGGAACTATTAGGTTGGTGCAAAAGTAACCTTGGTTTTGCATTGTTGAACTTTGCTGTTTGATATTGCAATACATTTTAAAATAAATGTGGTTATGTTATACACCATTTTCATGTGCATTTCTATCTTTTTTTTGCTAATTACTTATTACTTGCTATTTATTTTATGTTTATTTTAGACTATAGAAATAATGTTAGACAAAAAGCAAATTTGAGTGATTTTTTTATTCGAGTTCAAAATGGGTCGGAAAGCAGCGGAGACAACTTGCAACACCAACAACACATTTGACCCAGGAACTGCTAATGAACGTACAGTGCAGTGGTGGTTCAAGAAGTTTTTCAGAGGAAATGAGAGCCTTGAAGATGAGGAGCACAGTGGCTGGCCATCGGAAGTTGACAATGACCAGTTGAAAGGACCATTGAGGCTGATCCTCTTACAAGCACATGAGAAATTGCCAAAGAACTCAACATCAACCATTCTATGGTCATTCAGCATTTGAAGCAAATAGAAAAGATTAAAAAGCTCAATAAGTGGGTGTTTCATAAGCTGACAGCAAATCAAAAAAATCGTTTTGAAGTGTTGCCTTCTCTTATTATACTCAACAACCGTGAACCATTTCTAGATCAGATTGTGATGTGCGACAAAAAGTGGATTTTATATGGCAACTGGCGATGACCAGCTCAGTGGTTGGATCAAGAAGAAGCTCCAAAGCACTTCCCAAAGTCAAACTTGCACCAAAAAAACTCATGGTAATTACTTGGTGGTCTGCTGCCCATCTGACCCACTACAGCTTTCTGAATCCTAGCGAAACCATCACATCTGAGAAGTATGCTCACCAAATCAATGAGATGCACCAAAAACTGCAACACTTGCAGCCTGCATTGGTCAACAGAAAGGGCCCCCAATTCTTCTCCATGACAATGCCTGGCCACAAGTTGCACAAACCAATGCTTCAGAAGTTGATTGAATTGGGCTACAAAGTTTTGCATCATCCTCTGTGTTCACCTTGGAGAAGGAAACGGCACCCCACTCCAGTACTCTTGCCTGAAAAATCCCATGGGCAGAGGAGCCTGGTAGGCTGCAGTCCATGGGGTCACTAAGAGTCGGACACGACTGAGCGACTTCACTTTCACTTTTCACTTTCGTGCATTGGAGAAGGAAATGGCAACCCACTCCAGTGTTCTTGCCTGGAGAATCCCAGGGACGGGGGAGCCTGGTAGGCTGCCGTCTATGGGGTCGCACAGAGTCAGACACGACTAAAGCAACTTAGCAGCAGCAGCAGCAGCAGCTGTGTTCACCTGACCTCTCATCAACTTAACTACCACTTCTTCAAGCATCTCGACAACATTTTGCACGTAAAATGCTTCCACAAGCACCAGGATGCAGAAAATGCTTTTCAAGAGTCCACTGAATCCCGAAGCATGGATATTTACACTACAGGAATAAACAAACTTATTTCTCATTGACAAAAATATGTTCATTGTAATGGGTCCTATTTTGATTAATAAAGATGTGTTTGAGCCTAGTTTCAATGATTTAAATTTACAGTCTGAAACCACAATTACTTTTGTACCAACCTAATAAGATCCTACATGCCATGAAGCAACTGAGCCTGAGTGCCACAATCAGAGAGTCTGTGGGGTCCAATGAAAGATCCCACATGATGCAACAAAGGTCCTGTGTGCTGCAACTAAGACTTGATGCAGCCAAATTAAAAAAAAAAAGGAATTGGAGGCAGAAAGATGTAAAGGTTGTATCATTGCCAGACAGTGGTGTGCTGGAGCTGTTTTGTACCACTTTGAGAGTATGTTTTCTAAACTTTGTGTTTAGAGACGTAACATTGGAAACTTGAAATTGGCCAAGTGGCAGTATTTACACCATGGAAATCAGCTGACACTACAAATTAGTTAGGACTCCCACCCATCAACCAGGGAGCTGGTTTGCCAGTATACTAGGGCCTGCCCAAGGATGTGAGGGACCCATGATTCCAGTTGCCTTTTGTCTTTTCCCTGCTCCCTTTGACTCTCTCAATTTTTGGACCCACAGAACTTTGTTAAGTGTCTTCTATAAGCAAGTACTCTGCCAGGAGATATGAAGAATACTGTGATTACTGCCATCTGTTTCCTTGCTGAGGAAATAACAGATACATGAGTAATGTGAATAATTGCTAACTAATGATCTTATTTGTTTTTTTCTCTTCATTTGTCTTAAAAGTATGCATATTTACATATGTGAAAGTGTAGGAAAAAATGTAAGTGCCATGAGGACAGGAACTTTACTTTTCATTTGTGTGCATGTGTGGGTGCTCAGTCACTCAGTTGTGTCTGACTCTTTGCAGCCCCACCAGGTTCCTCTGTCCAGGAACTGGAAATCCAAACACTGGGACTCTGCAGTAAAATCTTCTACAGCTTTACCATATTTTCCATTTGCTTCTTTATCAATAACTGAGAAACGTATATTAACATCTCTCACTATGGTAGTGGATTTCTCGGCTTCCCCTTCAAATAAAGTGCTTCATTCTGGGTAGTTTTTTCAGATCTATTTTCCAGGTCACTAGCAGTTTTCCTTTCATCTGTGTCTAAACCAATATTTAAATCTTCCACTGAGGTTCAAGTTTTAACTATTTATGTTTAGTCTTTGAAAGTGAAAGTGTGAAAGTGTTAGTTGCTAAATCATGTCCAACTCTTGCTACCCTATGGACTGTAGCCTTGCCAGGCTCCTCTGTCCATGGAATTCTCCAGGCAGGAATACTGGAGTGGGTAGCCGTTCCCTTCTCTAAGTGATCTTCCTGACCCAAGAATCAAATTCGTGTCTCCCACATTGCAGACACAATTCAGATTCTTTACCACAATTCAGATTCTTTACCATCTGAACCACCAGGGTTAGACTTTTTAAAATGTAGTCTTTTTCTACTTTGTCTCATCAGTGTTGATACTTTATTATTATTATTTTTTTTTTATAATTAAGCCACTTAAAAATGTTATTGAAGTAGAGTTGATAATATTGATACTTTGAATACTTTTTTTTGTTTTGTTTGTTTTGGCCACACCCAGTGGCATGTGGGATTTCAGATCCCCAAACCAGGGATCAAACCCATGCCCCCTGCAGTGGACATACTGATCCTTAATAACTGGATCACCATAGAAGTTCCAGATACTTTAAATACTTTTGTACACTTCTTTAAACTTAGTTGTATTTGGTATCTGGTAATGCCATCATCTGCTGTTTAAAGCTGATCCTGCAGTTATTTATTTCATGATGATGATGACAATGACAACTTGCTTCCAGATATGCTCAGAGACTTTTAAAATTGGTCCCAAATTCCTCTGATATCCTTAAGGTCCGTCTTTAAGTGTGTTCCTCAAGAGAGCATTGGCTTCTGCTCTGTCAGGTGTTTTATGGTGCCATCAACCTGAAGCTGCTTAAATGATATATGAGTTCTAGCTCCAAGCCTGCATGCGGGTAGGCTCATGATGAGTTAGGAATGACCAGGGGAGATTATTTTTTCTTTTGTTCTGCTCCATCTAGGACCTAAGGCTGAAACACAATAGCATTCCCACTACCCATCCTCTTGTGGATCTCCCCTCCCCCAGTTCATCCACTGTCCTCCTTGTCTTTGAGGGGCTCCTGAATTTATCCAGGGTCTATAATGCAAACTCTCACATTGCAGTGTCTGAGGACTTGTATTCTGCCACTCACGCTTAGGCTGTTAAACTAGAATTGCCAGCTGCTAGAGACTGTAAAATGACCTCCAGTGAAAGGTGGTTCCAGTGCTTACTTTCTTCCTTGGACTTGTATTGGGTTGGCCAAAAAAGTTCATTTGGGGTTTTCATAAAATGTTACAGAAAGACTGGAGCAAACTTTTGGACCAACCCAATACTTTCTTATTTCCTCTTCTTTCCTACCAGTTCAGTTATGTGTTTAAAAGTAAGAATTTTGTATTTTTAGAAAAAATTTTCTGATGTTCTGTACTCAGAGATCCTTTCTGGAATCTAGTTGCCTTAAGTGCCAAAAATAGATGTCCTGTGTCCAGGCAACAACTTGCCATCTCAGTTAAGAGGAATCTCTGCCCTTATTACCCTTCTCCTCCTCCACAAATTTTATTCATCCTCATCCTCTTTTCATCATCTTATCTATCCCAACTAATAAATAATAAGAGCTCTCATTTGTCTTAATGCTTGCTATGTGCCAGTCACTGCCCTAAGTTCCTTACATATTTTATTTCATTTAGAATTTAGAGCAGTCTTGTGATGTAGGTAAAGTTTAATCTTTCTCTTGTGGAAGAGGAGACTGAGGTTCAGAAAAGTTAAGCTGTGTGCCCATAGAAGTCTGTGTGCTTGTCCACCAAACTCCGCTGTTTGTCACGACTGAGAGACAAACTGACATGATGTTCTCAGTCAACGTCTTGAACTCAAATATGTTTAGAAAATACAGTTAGTTAAAATTAAAGGATGTTCTTTGCAGAGGAATCTCAGAGCATATAATACATTAAATGTGCACTGAGTCTTTAAGAGAGTGATGTGTGTAACTTTCCCCAAACTCTTTTCAACACAGAACTCTTTTTTCCTGGGGGAACATCTGCAGTGTGTATCATAGAATATATTTAGAGAAATGTAGCTCTAAAATAATGAAATTTAACCCTCTCCTTCCATGCATCTAAGCATCAAAAATTTTTGGAAACTTCAGAGAAAAATGAAAAACAGTCTTTAACTTTATAGTGATGATGATGATAATCTACACCAGATGTAAGTGCCCAGCTCTACCAGTCTTCTAATCAGGCAGATTTGTCTTCAAGTGACTTCCAATGCTCAGAACTAACCTCACAGGACTTATCACTGAGGGCCTTCAAAAGACTATGTCACACTCTACAGAGTTACCAAAGGGGGTTCCCCAACTTCCTACTATGTGGATAGCATTTTTAGCACAAGTGTGAGCATCAGAGAGACACCAAAGGGGGCAACCCTCACTGGGAATTGTATATTCAGTGATAACTAAAATCCCAGAAGTCTCACCAAAAGGAATACACAAAAATGTTAACCGTGATTATGATTATTTTTATTTAAATATATCTGCATTTTTAAATGTCTGCAATATGATGTGTTATTTTTATAATAACAAAAGTATTTTTAATTTAATTTTTTAAATGTTATTTTACTTCATTTTCTTTATTTGGCTGCCTTAGATCTTAGTTGCTGCACAAGGAATCTTGGTTGTGTCATGCGGGATCATGCACTGTGGGGCATGGACTCTCTAGTTGTGACTTGTAGGCTCAGTGGTTTCTGCGGGAGGGCTTAGTTGCTCCGCAGCATGTGGGATCTTAGTTCCCAGACCAGAGATTGGACCCATATCCCATGTATTGCATTAAGTGCCTTAATTTGATTTTTAAATTGACTAACATTATGTTAGTTTCAAGTATACAACATAATGACTTAAGAGAAGTATTTTTTAAAAAGGAATCTTATAATCACTTAAAAGGGCAAATGCATTTAAAATATTTCAGAATCTGGGGACTTCCCTGATGGTCCAGTGGTGAAGAATCCATTTTTTAATGCCAAGGATGCTGGCTGGTTCCATCCCTGGCCTGGGAACTAAAATCCCACATACTGAGGAGCAACTAAGCCCAAGTGCCACCACTGGAGAAGCCTGTGTGCCACAGCAAAGACCCAGTACAGCCAAAAAAAAAATTCCCTTAAAAAAAAAAATTCAGAATCTGAAGCTCAGAGAGGAAAGTGACTTTTCCAAAGTCACACAGTCTGTCAGTGGTCAAATTGGAATTCTCAACTGCCTGGCTAGGACACTTCTCAAGATATCCTAAATGACCCCATAGTCACTCAAGATGAACTATTGCTGTGGCTGCCCTTCCTCAGAAACGACTCCCCCAAAGAAGAAAAACATATGTCTTCTGGGTGGGTGGGTCCCCTCCCTCTTGGACAAACAGGAAGCTATGTTGCCAATTCTGTGGATTCTCTTGCCCATGCTTCAGGGTTACAACAATTTTTCTCGCCAGAGGGGTGTCACCAGAGGAGAGGGACTGGGTTTACATTAGGAGTGTGGGAGAATTTGCCTCTCTCCAGGATGTCATCCTGTAATACACCGAGCTGCTGTTTTTTTTTCCAGGCTGTTTATTCCTGTTGAGCACCCCCGGAAGATGTGGAGAAAGAATTCCCCTCTAGGGAAGGGTGGCTGGAGCCACCTAATGTGAAAGTTTGGGGAATCTTTGGTTGCTGAGGTTGAGAGATTGGGAGGTCTGTGGTGATTCTGGAACTCATTTTACAAAATAGACAATGAAGTAATTGATTGATTCACTGTTTTCCATTAAGATTGCATTTTTGTGGTTTTTCTTGTGGAAGTAAGAGCTCAGAGGGATGATGGTATAACATTGGGGAAGGGATATTGGAATTATGTTGGAACCTCACCCACCTGTGTTTGGCTTCCCATACAATTTGAGCTGTGGAAGTTGGAAAGTGGGAATGAAATGAGGACTGAGAGCACAGATCCCCTCTCACAGTGACATAGAGCTGGAAGGAACTCCCAGAAAGCCTTGGTGCCAATCGCTTCAGTTTTCACATGAGGAAAATAAATTTACAGATGAGGCAATGGTAGATATTTAAACATCCATTTAATACCTAGTATATACTAGAGACTGAGCTAGGCATTGAAGGAATAGTGAAAAACAATACAGATGAGTCCCTGCCTTCTGCAGTCTAGGGACCCAGGAGGTAAATGACAAAACAAACTCCAAACCAGAATCCAGATCTTTTAGGTCCAATCGGTGATCTTTCTTATATTTTCCATCAAATATACTTTAGGCACCTAAGCTTTCCTATGTGATTTTGGACTTCTCAATAAACATAGGTAGGCTTTAGTTTTACTAACATATGGAGAGAAACTTATATATTTATTTGTTCATTATTTATTTAGCAAATATTTACTGAGAACCATTTATATCTCAGGCATATAGAACTCAGAATAGACTCTTTCTGCTGAGAGTCAATTTCCATCTGTCAGCGAGCAGTTCTTTCTGAACAGTAGCCAATAGATAGCTGGGAATTCTGGAGTTGGCTCTATTTTCTTTTTCTCATTCAAAGCTGACTTACATGCATGTTCAGCTGCTCAGTCATGTCCTACTCTTTGCGACCCCATGAACTGTAGCCCGCCAGGCTCCTCTTTCCATGGAATTTTCCAGACAAGAATACTGGAGTGGGTTGCCACTTCCTACTCTAGGGAATCTTCCCGACCCAGGGATTGAACCCGTTTCTTGCATCTCCTGCACTGGCAGACAGATTCTTTACCACTGAGCCACCTGGAAAGTCCCAAAGTTGACTTACTCCTCCAAATACTTAGATCCCAGTTTGGATTCCTCCCTCCCTCTCTCCTCCTTTCTCTTCTTTCTTTCTATCCATCCATCTTCTTTGTACTTAATGTGTAAAACTTGACACCAGTGAATTGATTTACAGTGAGAGGTTTTAGAGTCATATAGGTGAACACTTACAATTGGCAGTTAGGATACTCTTGCTTTGTAACTGCTCCACATTGTAACTTTTATTTATTTTTCCTAGATGAGAACTTCTCCTAAATCTCAAGATTTTATTTAACATAGAGAAGGTCAGTACTGGATTATATCCACCACCCTATCAGAAAAACATGTTGCTGGCATTAATCCCAAAAAGGGCAAGACTGAGGGAGAGAAAAAGGAAAAATGCAAAATGACATGACTGATTCCTGACAAGTCCAGATAAAGAGGAAGAAAAAAACCACTGGTGGTTATCAGAGCAAAGAAAGTACTGGTCCTTATCAGGGCAAATAGTGTTATCTCCCAAACTACAGAAGAATTTCCAATATTAACCAACCTGTACCCTTCAAAAGACATTTTCTCATAGCTGAAGAATCACATTCATGTTGGCAGCTGACTTATAAAGGGCAGGAATGTGGTTTCTTGGACCACTGCCTCATTAGAATGGAGGAAGTGTAGAAGTAAGTGGTGCTTATCTGTTTGTTTTTTTCAGTTCACTTGTATGTATATTTTTCTCTTATTTTTTAGGAAATTAATGGAAAGTAGTTACTTGAAATTAGCAAGAGTTTATGGGCATAGTTCTAAACTGCATAGTAGATCTTTCAGGGTCTTATTTCAATAAGTAAACAAGGTGAATCTGTGAATTTTTTTTTAAATTTAAATTTTATATTGGAATATAGCTAATTAACAATGTTGTGATAGTTTCAGGTACATAGTAAAGCAACTCAGCCATACATACACATGTATCCATTCTCCTCCAAACTCCCCTCCCATCCAGGCTGCCAGGTAACATTGAGCAGAGTTCCCTGTGCTACACAGTAGTTCCTTGTTGGTTATCTCTTTTAAATATAGCAGTGTGTGCAGGTGTATCCCATACTCCTTAACCATCTCTTTCCTCCATCCTTCCCCACTGGCAACCATTAAGTTCGGTCTCTAAGTTTGTGAGTCAGTTTCTGTTTTGTGAATAAGTTCATTTGTATCATTTCTTTTTATATTCCGCATATCGCAGTATCATGATATTTCTGTTTCTCTGATGATCATTGTTATATCAGCATAAAGACTGACTAGCTCATCAAGCTGCTGCTAAGTCACTTCAGTCGTGTCTGACTCTGTGCGACCCCACAGACGACAGCCTACCAGGCTCCGCCGTCCCTGGGACTCTCCAGGCAAGAATACTGGAGTGGGTTGCCATTTCCTTCTCCAGTGCATGAAAGGGAAAACTGAAAGTGAAGTCGCCCAGTCGTGTCCGACTCTCAGCGACCAGCGACCCCATGGACTGTAGCCCACCAGGCTCCTCCACCCATGGGATCTTCCAGGCAAGAGCACTGGAGTGGGGTGCCACCGCCTTCTCCTATCAAGACGTTCCTCCTATTAAGCTGGTAGCTCTCTCAGGCACTCTGTGTCTACTCACTGCTCATGGTGTATGTGTGTTTCAGAAGATTCTGGGAGCCCTCAGCGCGTACAGTTGATGGATCTATGGTCTAATTAGTAAAAAAGACGAGTCTTCACCAGAGAAGCACAAACTGGACCCCTCTCTTGGCAGGATCTTGATGCTGGGAGGACTTGGTTTTTCTCAGGCTGGGAGAACTTTCCCGGAGACCAATTTTGTGCCATTTCAGGCATTTTCCCGTGGATGGGAAAAATGGCATTTTTTTTTTTTTTTTAAAGTTTCACTCTTTCCAGAGCACGAGGATCCCAACCAGACAGTAGGTTGGAAGAAAACTGTTCTCCAGAAAATCCCATTTGATACTCCATTTCACTATTTTTTTTTTCACTTAATGTATGTACTTCTGTTTCCTCTACAATATGTGCTGCTTATTGCAAATGTAAGTTTTTTGAAGAGTGTCATCAGTAAATGCTTTGTATATCTTAGCCACAATTCTTTGTGTGTGTGTGTGTGTGTGAACAAATCACTTTATTGCAGCATCATCTACAAAACCAGGAGACTGAAACATTCAAATGTTCATGAGTAGAGGACTGGTTGAATAAACAATACTACATCCACAGGAATAGAATACTATGCAGCTGTGATAAGCAGTGAGTAAGAGTCCTATATACAACTTTGAAATAATCAAAATATACTGTCTGTGGAATCAGCAAGGAAAAGAAGAGCTTTTGAAAAAGAAGAGGAAGTGGAATACAACCATAGGTGTGTTTTTGCTTATATATTTTTTAAGACTAAATAATGGAAAGCTAAGTTAAGCAATTTTTAAATATTACCTAGTTATTATTCTAATTATGCTCTCTCTCTTTTTCAAATGTGTATTTATTTGGCTGTGTCAAGTCTTAGTTGTGGCACACAGGATCCTCATTGTGTCGTGTGGGACCTTTCGTTGTGGTGCACTGATCCTCTAGTTGTGGAGCATGGGCTCCAGAGTGCCCAGGCTTCATTAGCTGCGGCAAATGGGCTTAGTTACTCTGGGGCCTGTGGGATCTTAGTTCCCCGACCAGGGATTAAACCTGTGTCCCCTGCATTACAAGGTGGATTCTTTACCACTGGGTCACCAGGGAAGTCCCCACAGTTCTTCTTATTATACTGTAATACTATTACCACTGTGTGTGTGTGTTCAGTCGCTCAGTCGTGTCTGACTCTTTGCAACCCCATGGACTGTAGCCTGCCAGGCTCCTCTGTACACAGAATTCTCCAGGCAAGAGTACTGGACTGGATTGCCATTTCTTACTCCAGACTACTACCACTACACTACCACTAATGATTGTTACCAGTCTTTTATAATTACTACTCTGAGTCATCTCAATATTGTATTTAACACTCAACGACTGTAGTATTTAACTATAGAGAAAACTCCAGAACACTATGTTTTAGAAACCTGCCTTTAGGTCACAGAAAATTCAACTCAAATTGGTGTTAAAAAAAAGAAAAAAAACCACTAAAGTTTCACTGCTGGCAATACTGTGAGCTAAGAGAACTTGAAATCTTCCCATTATAAATGAAAAGAAGTGCTGGATAATTTTTTTTCTAGATTTTAAACCATGAATTCAATTTCTTAAATAGTTTTGGACTATTCACATTGTTTCATCATGGATGAGGTTAGTATTTGTAATTTTGAGGAATTGGTCCATTTCATCTAAGTTGTCAGATTTTTGAGTGTAGAGTTGCTTACAGTATCCCTTTATTTATTTATTTTCCTATATGTAGGGTCTATAGTGATATTTTCTCTTTCATTGCTGATATTAGTAATTTATGTCTTCTTTCTTTTTTGTATGTTTCACTACAGGTTAATCTGTGTTTTAATGATCTTTTGACATAACATTTTGGTTGTTTTGACTTTATTATTTTTCTTTTTTCAATTTTATTGACTTCTGCCTTTATCTTTATGATTTCATTCTTTCTGCTTGCCTTGAGCTTATTTTGTTCTTCTTTTTCTAGTTTCTTAAGTCCTTTCTGTGAGCATTTAATGGTATAAATTTCCCTCTAAGCACTGCTTTTAATCATTATCCAAATTTTGATATGTTGTATTTTCATTTTTGTTCCATTTAAAATATTTTCTAATTTCTCTTACTACTTCTCTGATGCATGGGTTTATTTAGAAAGGTGATGTTTAATTTCCAAGTGTTAGGAGATTTTCTGTTGTCTTTCTACAATTATTTCTATTTTAATTTTGTTATTGTCAGAGAGCATACTTCACCTGATTGCAGTTCTTTTAAATGTTGTACAGTGTGCTTCATGACCGGGCATATAGTCTATCTTAGAGACTGCCACATGCACTTGAAAATAATATGTATTCTGCCCTTGGAGGCAGAAAGTTCTAAAAATTTCAATGAGATCCAGTTGGTTGATGTTGTTCAGTTCATCTATAATACATCCTTGCTGATTTCCTCTTAGTTAAAAAAAAAATAATCCTGCATTTTTTAGCCACATCTTGAAGCATGTGGGATCTTAGTTCCCCAAACAGGGATTGAACCTGCACGCCTTATACTGGAAGGCAGAATCTTAACCATTAGACTGCTGGGGAAGTTTCTCCTATTCTATCAGTTACTGAGAGAGGCTAATTGAAATCTCTAACTATACTTGTGAATTTGTCTATTTCTGTCTTTAGTTCCATCAGTTTTTGCTTCATGCATTTTGAAGTCCAGTTAAAGGTACAAGCATATTTAGAGTTGCCATGTCTTCTTGGTGAAATGAGCCTTTTATCATTACGTAGTACTCTGCTTTATCCCTAGTGAATAATTTTGCTTTACAGTTTACTTTGATATTAATACAGCCACTCCACCTTTCTTTTGATTGGGGTTTGTCTAGAACCTGTTTTTCCATCCTTTTTCTCTTAACTTACCTGTCTCACTGGGGCTTCCCAAGGGACCCAGTGGTAAAGAATCCGCCTGCCAATGCAAGACTCAAGGGTTCAGTCCCTGGGTCGGGAAGATCCCCTGGAGACGGAAATGACAACCCATTCTAGTATTCTTTCCAGAGAATCTCATGCACAGAGGAGCCTGCCAGGATACAGTCCATACGGTCACAAAGAGTTGGACACGACTGAGAGACTGAGCATGCACACACTTATGTCATTACATTCGAAGTAAGTTTCTTAGAGACAGCATCGAGTTGGGTAAAGTTTATTCATCTACTCTGACATTCTCTGTCTTTTATATCTCAACTGAGGATGATTTTGTGACATAGTTGTGACAACCAAAAATTTCTTCAGAAATTTCTTCTTCTCCTTGTCTCTCAGTACTTCTCTGTCTCTCCTGCTCTATCAGCTAGCTGCCTATCTATCTGCCAAATGTCTCTCTTTTAAAATTTATTTTTATTATTGAAGTATAGTTGATTTACATTTAAAAACTGTTTTGGTTGTGCTGGATCTTCACTGATACAAGCAGGCTTTCTTTAGTTGCAATGAGAGGGGGCTGCTCTTCCTTGAGGTGTGTGGTCTCATTGTGGTGCCTTCTCTTGTTGTAGGGCACAGGCATTAGGTACTCAGGTTTGAGTAGTAGTGGTTCTGGGGCTCTAGAGTGCAGACTCAGTGGTTGTGGTGCACAGGCTTAGTTGCTCTTCAGCATGTGGCATCTTCCCGGACCAGGGATTGAACTGTGTCCTCTGCATTAGTAGGCAGGCTCTTAACCACTGGGCCACCAGCGAAGTCCCTTATGAATGTCTCTTGTGAGTAAAATTGCTCCAGTTGAGTGGCATTGCCCTAGAGACTTCAGTATGCATCCTTAACTTGTTATAGTCTCCCTTGCCAGTACATTTTCTGAAGAATGTAAGAATCTTTTAACTTGATTTCATTTTTCCCTGTCCTACCTTTTGTGCTGTTGTTGTCATATGGTTTATGTTACATGTTCTAAACTCTAAAAGATGTTATTATTGTTGTTTCTTTAAAGAGTTAATATTCTTTTATATTTTTCCACAAGTGTATGCTCTTCAGTGCTTTTCAATTCCTCCCTATTTTCTGTGTTTCTAGCTAGGAAAATTTCCCATCTGCCTAAAGAAATTGCTATAGTGCTTTAATCAATGGTGTGCTGCTGACAACAAATTCTCTTTGTTTTTGTTTGACAAAAATATTTTTACTGTTAAGTAACTCTAGATTGGCAGGGTTTTTTTTCCCCCACTTTAAAGAAGTCATATTACATTGTCTTCCAACTTCCACAAATGCATCACTTTTGAGTTCTATGGGAAGGAAACACCAAAATGGGATTAAAAATGCAAGGAAGATTTATTGGAGGAAAAATGCCTGTGAGAAATAAAAGAAGAAGGAGAGGTGTAGGAAGGGAGAACCTTCAGACAACCAGGAATTTCTGCCACCTGTGAAAGAAGGGAAGGAAGAAAGAATTGGGTCATAAAAGCCTCAGACTATGGAACAGGTGTAAGAAATGCTTGGCCAGACCAATGGAGATCTCCTGAGTATAAGTTGGCTGTTAGAGAAATCCTGCATCTATTGAAATGGCCTGGTTCTAATACCTTCATTGTATTCATTCATTGGCTGGAAGCAGCCTAGAGGGAGTATGACGTGGAGTGAAGGTTTCTGTGGATCTGAAAGTACAGCAGCTGTCAATCAGATATGCTCCCTGCAGCAGGCTTTCTTGAAGGAATGTCTGAGGGGTGCACTTCCATGGACACCACACATAGTTTCTTTAGAAAAGTTACCTGTTGGGCGCTTCCCCAGTGATACAGTGAATAGGAATCTGCCTGCCAATGCAGGGGACACGGGTTGAATCTCTGGTCCAGGAAGATTCCACATTCTGAGGTGCAACTAAGCCTGTGAGCCACAACTACCGAGCCTATGTGCTGCAGCTACTGAAGCCCTTGTGCCTAGAATCTGTGCTCAGCAACAAGAGAAGCCACTGCAATGAGAAGCCCACATACAGCAATGGAAGATTCAAGACAACCAAAAATAAATATTTTTTAAAAAAGCTTTATAAAAAAAAGTTAGGGGTCAGTCTTATTGTTCCCAGGTGGCACTAGTGGTAAAGAATCTGCCTGGTAATGCAGGAGATATAAGAGACGTGAGTTTGATCTCTAGGTCAGGAAGATCCCTTGGAGGAGGAAATGGCAACCCACTCCAGTGTTCTTGCCTGGAGAATACCATGGACAGAGGAGCCTGATGGGCTACAGTCCATGGGGTCGAAGAGTCAGATATGACTGGAGTGACTTAGCACACATGAAGTCTTACTGTAGTTCCCTTAAGACAATGGGTGTTTCTCCCTCTAGCTGCTTTTATGAATTTCTCATTGCTTTTCAATGGCTTCTGTAATATGTCCAGGTATGAGTTTTCTTTGTATTTACCATGTTTGGGGGATTATTGAGGTTCTTGAATTGGTGGTTTTATGTCTTCCTTCATGTCTGGAAATTTCTCATTGATATGTTTTCAAATATTCTTCTGTTCCATTATCTCGCCCACCTCTCCTTTTGGGACTCCATTCCAGGTATATTATACTGAGCATGTCTCACTTTTGGACATATTCTTTATTCCCAGTTTAGTTTCTTTTTGTGGTTCAATTTGCATAGTTACTATTGACCTACTTTTGAATTCACCAATCCTGATTTTAAAATATATATTTTTTTATCCTGAGTTTTATGTTCTGTTTGCTCTTAAGGCAGCTTAGAGAGTTCTTTGATGATGACTTTCACCAGAGAGGTATCTTCTTTTTCCTTTGTTAGTTACCTAAGGCTGGGGCTAATTGCCTCAATTTAATCATGGACTGAGTTGAGGTAGGGCTGGATTTACAGTTTTAGCAAGATTCTATCAATCCCTGGTTTGTCTCTGTCCTTTAGGCATGTCCTTTCCAGGCTTTTGACTGAGAGCCTGGATTGTCTGTCTGTTTCCAGCCCTAAGAATGGCTTTGCCCTCTGGACTTTTAGTTCATCTAATTCTCTACAGTTCTTTGATACATGTTTCTTTCCTTTTGTCCATTTGCTTAAAGTTGTTGCAGCAAGAGCTTTGGCCTCTTGTGACCTCCTACACTGTATTCAGGAGCAGAAGGGTATCTAATCTGTTATTCTTACTAATAATAATATGACAAATAATTTTATAATGCTTCATTTCATACAAATGTGCTGCAGCTATAGGACATATTCTTAGATTGAATATATGTACATTCATAATTTTAGCAGACATTGCCAAAATGCTCTCCTTAGAGACTATACCAGTTTACACTTCCATCAGCAATATACAAAAGTGCCTGTTTCATAGCAGTGTGGTGGTGGTGGTGGTTTAGTCCGTAAGTCATGTCCAATTCTTGAGACCCCATGGACTGTAGCCCACCAGGCTCCTCTGACTGTAGCCCACTAGGCTCCTCTCTCCATAGCCCACTGGGTTCTCTGTCCATGGGATCTCCCAGGCAAGAATACTGGAATGGGTCACCATTTCCTTCTCCAGGGGATCTTTCTGACCTAGGGATCGAACCTGGGTTTCTTGCATTTAAGGTGGTCTCCTGCATTTCAGGCAGATTCTTTACCAGCTGGGCCACCAGGGAAGCTGTTACTGTGTTAACTTTGCAGGTCTTTGTGCACAGAGTGACATGACCAGAGCTTTGCATTAAGGTTAATTCAGTGACAGTTTGATAGATGGATAGGAAAAGGCCAAGGACAAAGTTTACTTACCTCACTGTTTTGTTTTGTTGCTAATGATCTACCAAGTGAAAGCCAACTGTATTCATACTTGAACACATTCCCCAACATTTCCTATCAGGCTTCTTTTTTAGCTGAAAAATTGATGGCTCAAAGTCCTTTGGACTTTGGGCTCAGTACGAACGTTAGATTTTTTAACGGCTACAGTAGAGTACATCTGTTTGTCACACTAATCTCAGCATTGGAGTCAGGAACAACCAGTTTTTGTGGGGGAAAAAAAAAAGAAGAGAAGGGACAGAAATGGCTGTGGTTTCCCCTTAGGGCTGTAGCAGAGGAGACTATCTGGGGACAGCAAAGAACATGAGATGATGTCTCTATTACGAAGAAATCTGTTCCTGCCTCATTCTTGGCCCAAACAGCCATAAGCCTGATAAAACAATATTGCATGTTAGTTTCAGGAATGTAACTCAGCCATTTCAGTGTTTCCTTTCTGGGTCTCTGTGGACTGCTAACCCTCACTTTAACAGTAAGGCTATATTATCCTCATTTTCTCCGGCCATCACTCGGCTGTTTTTCTTTCTCCTGGGTTCAGTGAGTCATTTCCTCAAGTCTTCCCTGGTTTGGCTTCAGAAATTTAGGATAATCATCAAGAGCCGTCCTCTTCTCCCCTTCAGGCTTAAATTCCTCTCAGTGTTCGAGACTTTTCGCTTCCCAGTGTGAGGTGGGTGGGCTCCAGCTAATATCCTTCCTTAAATCTAGGTGTGTGTGCTAGAGAGAGCCTGACAGACTGATTGCGAGAAAGAGGTAACAAAATGAATGTACCGAGAGAGACAGAGAGGCAGACTCATGACTCATCCAAATTGCTGATATAGATGCATTGTTAAAATATATAAACTTGTGGAAATTTCTTTCAGACAAACATGAAAACTTTAAATGCTTTGTGAGGAATATCACTTAGTTTCTGTTCTGCCTTCTTGGTATTTGTATTCTTTTACCTGATGTAGTTAAGCACTCAAGTCCTGAAGTGAGACAGATCTGGGTTCAAATACTGAAACCACCACCTCCGAGCTTTCTGACCATTGGCAAGTTATTTGACTTGCATATGTTTTCATTTTCTTTTTTTAAATTTTATTTTTATTTTTGGCTCTTCTGGGTCTTTGTTGCGGTGTGCAGCTTAGTTGCCCTGTGGCATATGGGATCGATCGCAGTGCCCTGACCAGGGTTTTAACTCACGTCCCTTGCATTGGAAGGCAGATTTTTAACCAGTGGACCACCAAGGAAGTCCCTGTTTTCGTTTTCTTGTCTGTAAACATGGAGAGCATCTAGTGTGTGTCACACAGGACTGGTGGAACAATTAAGTGAGGAAAGTCACATGAGACGTACTTCATAAATTGTAGGAATTATTGTTATCATTTCTATGGGAATTTAATTTATGCCCAGTATTGGCTCATACTGTTTTTCTATTCACATGGTATTTAATAAATACCTAGGTCTAGATCAGGTTTTGCCAAACTACAGCCTACTGGGCAAGACTGGCCCACACCTTGTATTTTAAATAAAGTTTTATTGCAATAAAGCCATAATCATGTGTTTCTATATTGTCTATGGCTGTTTTGCTCTATTGTGGAAGAGTTGACTATTATAACAGAGACCATATAACCCTCAACACCAAAAATATTCACCAGATGGCCCTTAATAGAAAAAGTTTGCCAATTCCTAACCTGGTCATATTTTAAGTGTCTTAAAGTAAATAAATAGATGTGGACAGACTCATAATTCTGTGTCTTAGTTTCTCTAACTGAAAAATGCATATATTAGATAAGATGACTCCTAAATAGGATCTTTCTAGAACTATTTGGCTATTCATTGTATCTTGTGAAATCTGGGAATTTGCAGTTGGTTTTTCTTTCTGGGCTCTTCTATAAGCTAGGGAGAGAGAAAAAGCAGAAAATAACCCTAAGTAACTTAGATGTCAAATATCAAAGTAAATCATGAGAAGTGATTTATTTCAGAGAGGAGGAGGCAGTTTTGTGAGGTTTTCACTCTTTTCTCTGCACCCAGGTGCAGGAGATCTTGGTAACCACTGGGCCCCTTTCTGGCTGAGTTAACAATTTTCCCAATTCTTTGGCTTAAGGAAAAGATCATTCTTTCTGTCTCCCCACTGCCTGCTCGCCATACCACTTCCTCTTTAGGTTGGCCCCCGGCTTTTTGTCTTCCTCTAGTCTGACTTATTCTCCAATGGTTTCTCAGTCCTCGGTTCTCCACTCCCTCCCCCAAATGTGATGAAGGCAGGCTGCCAAATCTCCCGGCCTCCCTCTGCTACGCCAACTGTCCTGCTTCCAGCAGGGCCTCCGGCTCGGGGCCTGAACTCCAAGCAGCAGGGGGACCAGCAAGTCCTGAAAGGGAAATACCACCAACCAGTAATCTTGTGTCCTTTGGACTTTGGGGTTGGGAAGCGGAGAAGGCTGGGGGATGTTTGACAATTTCCATCGAGTACCTAGAGAACAGCCTTAGACAATGGGTCAGGACTTTGTCTCAGTTCTGCCCCAAACCCAGTGCCAAGTCCTTGGGTTAATCCCTTATCTTCCTTGAGTTTCAGTTTTTCTGTGTAAAATGAAAATAATTTCTTCCATGCTCTCCTCACAGGGCTTTATGCTGGTCACATGTATGGTGAAAGAACTTTTTTTTTTTTTAATAAATGTTTGATATTTGCATTTTTTCCAATTCAAAATTACCTCATGCTCAATGAATAATAACTCAGCCATCAAAAAGAATGAAATAATGCCATTTGTAGCACCATGGATGGACCTAGAGATTATCATACTAAGCGAAGTAAGTCAGAAAGAGGAAGACAAATCCATATGATATCATTTGTATGTGAAATCTAAAATATAATACAAATTAACATATCTAGGAAACAAAAATATACTCAGATAAGAGAACAGACTTTGGTTGCCAAAATGGAGGGAAGGATTGGGAATTTGGGATTGTGCTGTGTGCTAAGAGTCAGTCATGTCCGACTCTTTGCAACCCTATGGACTGTAGCCTGCCAGGCTCCTCTATCTATGGCATTTCCAGGCAAGAATACTGGAGTGGGTTGCCATACCCTTCTCCAGGGGATCTTCCCGACCCAGGGATTGAACCCTCATCTCTTATGTCTCCTGCCTTGGCAGGTGGGTTCTTTACCACTAGCGCCACCTTTGAAGCACCTTGGAATTACAGAGGCAGACTATTACATATACAATGGGTAAACAACAAGCACAGGGAACTATATTCACTATTCTGTGAGAAACCATAATGGAAAAGAATATGAAAAAAATTACCTGATGCTTATTGCTATAAGAACATCTGTCCTTAGTTTTTTTTATTTTGGCTGCACCAGGTCTTAGTTGCAGCATGTGGGATCTTTAGTTGGGGAGTGTGAACTTAATGCATCATAAGGAATCTAGTTCCCTGACTAGGGATCCAAACTGGGCCCCTTGCATTGGGAGCACGGAGTCTTAGCCACTGGACCATCAGGGAAGTCCCAGAACATCTGTCATTTTATGGCCCCCCCAAGCAGCATCCACCATCCTTCATTACAGAACCCTGATTTCCTTTGGGAGAGTCAGCCTACAACCACTGTGTATCATCTTGCTGAGGTAAAAAAATCCAGCTGCCTATGCTCTTGAAGGCCCACATTATTTCTTTCTTTCTTTTTCTTTTTTAATTTTTATTACAGTATAGTTGATTTACAATGTTGTGTTAGTTTCTGCTGTACAGCAAAGCGAATCAGTTATACATATACATGTATCCACTCTATTTTAGATTCTTTTCTCATATAGGTAACTAGAGAGTATTATGTAGAGTTCCCTGTGCTATATAGTAGGTCCTTATTAGTTATCTGTTTTATATGTAGTGGTATGTACATGTCAATCCCAATCTCCCAATTTATTCCTTCTTCCCTTCCCCCTCTGGTAACCATAAGTCTGTTTTCTACAGCTGTGACTCTATTTCTGTTTTGTAAAAAAGTTCATTTGTATCATTTCTTTAGATTCCACATATAAATGACATCATTTGATATTTGTTTTTCTCTGTCTGATTTCACTTGGTAAGATCATCTCTAGGTCCATCCATGTTGCTGAAAATGGCATTATTTTGTTCTTGTAATAACAAATTCCATTTGCTGAGTAATATTCCCTTGTAGATATGTACCACATCTTCTTTATCCATTCTTCTGTCAGTGGATGTTTAGGTTGCTTCCAAGTCTTGGCTATTGTAAATAATCCTGACATGAACATTGGGGTGCAGATTGTTCTTTCCTAGCCAGAAGGTGTGCAGTGGCTTCAGCTCAGTCCACAGAAGCTCCTTGTTGGGATTTTGATTTTGAGTGTGTGAAGTAGTGAAGGGGTTGGTGTTCTTTTATCCTGGCAGCAACATCCCTACCAGGCTCTTCACTACAAAACCATTCCTACTTTAATTCCTGATTTCTAAGCCCCTGACACTAAATTGGTTTCTGCCTGTTTCCAATTGGAGGCCTAGTTCTCCAATTTTCCTACATTTATTTCTATAAATTTTGTTTCAGTTGGCCAAAATTTATTTCTGTTACCTGTAATCAAAAACCTCAAATAGCGCACATGTTGAGAGCCATTTATGGAGCACTTATTATATGTAGGGCCATGTACTTAGGGCTCTGCATCATTATTTAATTTAATCTTCCTGGGAATTCCTTGATGGTCCAATAGCTAAGACTTCACACTCCCAATGCAGGGGCCTGGGTTCGATCCGTGGTCAGGAAACTAGATCCTGCATGCTGCAACTAAGAGTTTGCACGCTGCAACTAAGGATCAGTGTGCCACAGCTAAGACTTGGCACAGTCCAATAAATTTAAAAAAATAACCTTTCAAAGAGCTGCATATTATTATTTCTAAGTAACATGAGGAAATTGAGGCTCTATGAGGCTGGATAGCCTACCCACATTTGTGTAAGGAGCAAGTGACAGAACTAGGTATTGGAACAAAGATGTCTTTGACTCTAAACATTTTAACCTTGATACTATCTGCTGCTGCTGCTGCTAAGTTGCTTCAGTCGTGTCCAACTCTGTGCAACCCCATATATGGCAGCCCACCAGGCTCTGCCATCCCTGGGATTTTCCAGGCAAGGGTACTGGAGTGGGGTGCCATTGCCTTCTTGAGATACTATGTGAAAATGGTATAAAAGTGAGCATTGTGTTTTGTAGAATGTGTTTTTAGGTTAGAAATTTTTTATGAACTCCTCTATGAAAAATATGACATGATGACTGCCCAATAATCCATCATTTGAAGGTTTTAAAAAAAAATTTGTTATTTATTTGGCTGCATCAAGTGTTAGTTGCAGCAGGCACGATTCTGTTTGCAGCAAGCAGGCTCTTCATTGCAGTGGGAGAGCTTAGTGACATGTCGAATCTTAGTTCCCCCATCAGGGATTGAACGCCATTCCCTGCATTGGAAGGCAGATTCTTAATCACTGGATCACCAGGGATGTCCCCATCATTTGGATTCACTAGCACTTACCTAACGAAATTCATATTGGTTGAATTATAAAATGCACGTAGTGAATATCCTTAAGCTTTACTTTTTGTGTCTATATCTATCTCAAATTTTCTCCTTAAAATAAGTTCTTAGATGTGAAACTTCTGGGTTTAAAATTCCTGCATAAGGATATAAAATTAACACACAGAAATCCCTTGCATTCCTATACACTAACAATGAGAAAACAAAAAGAGAAGGAAACAATTCCATTCACCATCGCAACGAAAAGAATAAAATACTTAGGAATATATCTACCTAAAGAAACAAAAGACCTATATATAGAAAACTATAAAACACTGGTGAAAGAAATCAAAGAGGACACAAATAGATGGAGAAATATACCATGTTCATGGATCAGAAGAATCAATACAGTGAAAATGAGTATACTACCCCAAACAATCTATAGATTCAATTCAATCCCTATCAAGCTACCAATGGTATTTTTCAGAGAACTAGAACAAATAATTTCACAATTTGTATGGCAGTACAAAAAACCTAGAATAGCCAAAGCAATCTTGAGAACGAAGAATGGAACTGGAGGAATCAACCTGCCTGACTTCAGGCTCTACTACAAAGCCACAATCATCAAGACAGTATGGTACTGGCACAAGGACAGAAATATAGATCAATGGAACAAAACAGAAAGCCCAGAGATAAATCCATGCACCCATGGATACCTTGTCTTTGACAAAGGAGGCAAAAATATACAATGGAGAAAAGACAATCTCTTTAACAAGTGGTGCTGGGAAAACTGGTCAACCACTTGTAAAAGAATGAAACTAGAACACTTTCTAACATCATAGACAAAAATAAACTCAAAATGGATTAAAGATCTAAACATAAGACCAGAAACTATAAAACTCCTAGAGGAAAACATAGGCAAAACACTCTCTGACATAAACCACAGCAGGATCCTCTATGACCCACCTCCAAGAATATTGGAAATAAAAGCAAAAATAAACAAATGGGACCTAATTAAAGTTAAAAGCTTTTGCACAACAAAGGAAACTATAAGCAAGGTGAAAAGACAGCCTTCGGAATGGGAGAAAATAATAGCAAATGAAGCAACGGACAAAGAATTAATCTCAAAAATATACAAGCAACTCCTGCAGCTCAATTCCAGAAAAATAAATGACCCAATCAAAAAGTGGGCCAAAGAACTAAACAGACACTTCTCCAAAGAAGACATCCAGATGGCTAACAAACACATGAAAAGATGCTCAACATCACTCATTATCAGAGAAATGCAAATCAAAACCACAATGAGGTACCATTTCAGGCTAGTCAGAATGGCTGCTATCCAAAAGTCTACAAGCAATAAATGCTGGAGAGGGTGTGGAGAAAAGGGAACCCTCTTACAGTGTTGGTGGGAATGCAAACTAGTACAGCCACTATGGAGAACAGTGTGGAGATTCCTTAAAAAACTGGAAATAGAACTGCCATATGACCCAGCAATCCCACTGCTGGGCATACACACTGAGGAAACCAGAATTGAAAGAGACACGTGTAACCCAATGTTCATCGCAGTGCTGCTTATAATAGCCAGGACATGGAAGCAGCCTAGATGCCCATCAGCAGACGAACGGATAAGAAAGCTGTGGTACATATACACAATGGAATATTACTCAGCCATTAAAAAGAATACATTTGAATCAGTTCTAATCAGGTGGATGAAACTGGAGCCTATTATACAGAGCCAGAAAGAAAAACACCAATACAGTGTACTAACACATATATATGGAATTTAGTAAATCAGTAAAGATAACCCTGAATGCGAGACATCAAAAGAGACACATAAATAGAACAGTATTATGGACTCTATGGGAAAGGGCGAGGGCGGGATGATATGGGAGAATGGCATTGAAGCATGTAAATTATCATATGTGAAACGAATCGCCAGTCCACGTTTGATGCATGATACAGGGTGCTCGGGGCTGGTGCACTGGGATGACCTGGAGGGATGGGATGGGGAGGGAGGTGGGAGGGGGGTTCTGGAAGGGGAAAACATGTACACCCATGGTGGATTCATGTCAATGTATGGCAAAACAAATACAATATTGTAAAGTTAAAAAATAGATAAACTAATAAAAAAAAACAAAAGAAAATAAAATTCCTGCATAATATTAAGGATCTTGATGCATATTGACAAAATGCCCATCAGAGAAATCTTATCAAATTTTGTTCCCCTTAGCAATGTGTTTAGAACCAACAAAAGGGCTTTTTCAATGGGGAAAAGTGCTGAAAAGATACAAAGAGCTCATAAATTAATGCCCTTCTTATTTTTAAAAATGGTAAAATGCATTTCTAAGTTATATCTACTGCAGGGAAATCATAAAGAAATAAAAATAAATAAGTAAGCGTCCAAACTTAAGGTATAGCTTGAAATGCAATTAGTATTCAAAGTATAGGCATTGGGTTCCTATATAGATACTTGGAGAAAGGCAATGGCTTTAATTTTGAGGGTTTTTTTTTAAAGAGTGAAATCAAAGAGAGAAGCAAGGGAATGATGGTGATGATGATGATGGAGAGGAGGAGGGAGGGGTAGATGATCCCACAATGCATCTGTGGTGGTCATAGTAGATGCTTAGATTTTCTTTATTTCTGAGACTTTGCCTCTGCATTCCTGCAGGAGACAAAGGAAAGTGAGGTTTCTCCCCAGGCTTTTGGTAGCCCCTGTGGTAAGAAGGCAACTGGGCCACCCAGACGTACATATTTGAGGTAATAAATAGAGATCAAAGCAGTATGGCTTAAAGGGAACAAAACTCTTCCTCCTCATATACAACCCTTTTTCTTTCTATATAAATACACATTGGTTTCTTTTGTAAGAATGCCTACATTAAGATGAAAAGCTGACATCTGAAAATTTTATTGCCCACCATGAAAACTCTAGCTATAATTACATCATAAATTTTTATTCTAATCGTTTAGCAAGATCTAAGAGAATGAGATATAGGACTGAATTGTTTTCAAAGGGATAGGGGAACTAGAAAAGTTAAAATTATCATAGTGAGGAAGAAGAGATACTTCTAGGAAGTTTTGGAGACATTTGGGAAACAAGTGGGAGCTTGAGGCTTTGGGGAACCTGGAATGAGGATATGAAGAGCCATCAATAGATAGGAAGTACGATGTGCAATAGGGAGAAATAAGAATGAACTCTGCACTATTTGATACAGTAGTATAGGTATGCTGTAGCAAATGCCAATAGTGTGTCAGGGTTTCATGTGAGAAGTGAGTCATCCAGCACCTCAGTGTATTTCATGGATTTTAGTATCCAGTTCAGTATCTCTGAAACTGGGATGCATCTTACAATCTGTGATGTGTCATTTGGCAGCATTTTTTAAAATTAAAGGAACATAAAAAATTGTGCATACTAAAATCTATGATGTCTTCAACTTTTGTGTGTGATGTGTGTGTGTGTGTGTGTGTGTGTGAGAGAGAGAGAGGATACTGTTCATAACAGGAAATATCTGACTATTTACTCCATTTAAATATTGACTAGTTATACTCCATTTACATTAATAGTTGCTATCCTCCTGGTTTTCACTTATTTTTTTCTTTTTTAAAAAGAAGCTTATAGATTACTGAACCTGATATTCTACTGAAGAGGACATGGCTCTGAGGTATTAGCTGACTTGGTTCTCCCTCCTCCTCTTCTCCTCCCTCTCCTCCTCCCCCTCCTCTGCTTCCTCCTCTTCCTCTCCCTCCTTCTCCTACTCCTTCTTCTCTCCACTCTGTCTCTCACTTTAAATGGCTGTGAGGCATGATAACATGGTGAATTCAGTTGTCCCTTTGAATGAGGAGGGTGCCTCTTGCGTTCTCGGCCACGGGAAGGACACCTATACAGTGTTCTCTCTCTTCACTTGGGGAATCAGTCAGAGATGTGTTTGTTATTTAAGTGTAGCTTTGGGTTCAGGTCAGCCTGGATGAAGCAGACTGGGGAAGCCCCTTCCCCTACATCAAGCACTGTATTACAAGTATCTCACCATTATAGCAAAGTTATTCTCTATAAATTATCAGTCATTCAGCTCAGCTGCTCAGTCGTGAGCTTCACGACCCCATGGACTGCAGCACGCCAGGCTTCCCTGTCCATCAACACTTGGAGCTTGCTCAAACTCATGTCCATCAAGTGGGTGATGCCATACAACCATCTCATCCTCTGTCGTCCCCTTCTCCTCCAGCCTTCGATCTTTCCCAGCATAAGGGTCTTTTCCAATGAGTCAGTTCTTTGCATCAGGTGGCCAAAGTATTGGAGTTTCAGCTTCAGCATCAGTCCTTCCAATGAATATTCAGGACTGATTTCCTTTAGGATTGACTGGTTTGATCTCCTTTAGGAATGACTGGTTTGATCTCCTTGCAATCCAGGGGACTCTCAAGAGTCTTCCCCAACAGTTCAAAAGCATCATTCTTCGGCACTCAGCTTTCTTTATGGTCCAACTCTCACATTCATACATGACTACTGGAAAAACCATAGCTTTGACTAGATGGACCTTTGTCGGCAAAGTATGTCTCTGCTTTTTAATATGCTGTCTAGGTTGGTCATAACCTTTCTTCCAAGGAGCAAGCGTCTTTTAATTTACTGGCTGCAGTCACCATCTGCAGTGATTTTGGAGCCCAAGAAAATAAAAGTCTGTCACTGTTTCCATTGTTTCCCCATCTATTTGCCATGAAGTGATGGGACTGGATGCCATGATCTTAGTTTTCTGAATGTTGAGTTTTAAGCCAGCTTTTTCACTCTCCTCTTTCACTTTCATCAAGAGCTTCTTTAGTTCCTCTTTGCCTTCTGCCATAAGGGTGGTGTCATCTGCATATCTGAGGTTATTGATATTTCTCCCGGCAATCTTGATTCCAGCTTGTGTTTCATCCAGCCCAGCATTTTGCATGATGTACTCCGCATATAAATTAAATAAGCAGGGTGACGATATACAGCCTTGACATACTCCTTTCCCAATTTGGAACCAGTCTGTTGTTCCATGTCTGGTTCTAACTGTTGCTTCTTGACATGCATACAGATTTCTCAGAGGGGAGGTAAGGTGGTCTGGTATTCCCATCTCTTTAAGAATTTTCCACAGTTTGTTGTGATCCACACAGTCAAAGGCTTTGGTGTGGTCAGTAAAGCAGAAGTAGGTATTTTTCTGGAACTCTCTTGCTTTTTTTGATGATCCAATATATGTTGGCAATTTGATCTCTAGTTCCTCTGCCTTTTCTAAATTCAACTTGAACTTCTGAAAGTTCTTGGTTCACATATTGTTGAAGCCTCACTTGGAGAATTTTGAGTGTTACTTTGCTAGCATGTGAGATGAGTGCAATTGTGTGGTAGTTGGAATATTCTTTGGCATTGCCTTTCTTTGGGATTGGAATGAAAACTGCCCTTTTCCAGTCCTGTGGCCACTGCTGAATTTTCCAAATTTGCTGGCATATTGAGTGCAGCGCTTTCACAGCATCATCTTCTAAGATTGAAATAGCTCAGCTGGAATTCCATCACTCAAGCTATAAATTATACCTTTTAATATTAATTCATGATAAATGGGAGAAGGCAATGTCACCCCACTCCAGTACTCTTGCCTGGAAAATACCATGGACAGAGGAGCCTGGTAGGCTACAGTCTATGGGGTTGCTAAGAGTCAGACACGACTGAAGTGACTTAGCAGCAGCAGCAGCAGCATGATAAATGTGTGATTTTGAGTTGTTACTCTCCCAAGAGTGTTTTGTATTCTTCACTTCAGTTTATTTTTGCAGAGTGTAATGCCCTTTCTTATATTGAAAGTTCAGTGAAGTCATTTCATGAAGTACATTGAAGAGGAGGAGAGGAGGAATGTCTTTCCATCCCCTTTCTCTCTTACTTCCATTTTTAGTTAAGGCTGATCCTAGGCATTTCTCCTGGTTCTAAATGCCTTCTTTGTGACCCTCCCAGTGTTGTATACATGATTGTGTACGTGATTCTGTTCCTTATCTTCCCAAAGACTCCTCCCATTTAAATTATCTATTCCAGAAAACCATTCTACGCCTTTGAAAGCAGGCAATCTTTCTTTTTCTTCTTTCTTACCTACTTTCCTACCTTCCTTCCTTTCTTCTCATTCTTTCTTATTTTTTCCTCTTTTACTATGACCTCCTTTCTTTCTCCTGATAGTGATGCCTTGACACTCCAGTCAAGCTACATTTCAGATATTTCCACCTCGGACAACTCTCTTCCACTTCTCAAATCCTCTTTAGTTCTCTCTCTCTTCCCACATTTGTATAATAAAATGTACTCTTCTCTTTGTGAATCCCCAGATGACTATGATCATAAATCTGAAGTATAGGAGACAACAATATCCAGGAAAAGGAAGCTGTAAAGATTCTTGTCTTTTTATTGCTTTTATTCAGATTATAAAAATAATACAGAGTGGCTTAAAAAGTTTGAAGGATATAAAAATGTATGAAAGGGAGAGAGTCTCATATAACCTTGCCTTGAAGAGGCAACCACTGATAACAGTTTGGGGCATATTGGTTCTGTTTTTTTTTTTTTTTTTCCTAATGGTGTTAACTTTCAAAGTATATTTAGGCATAATGGAGAAGAGTTGGTTTCCTGAAACTCTTAAAAGCCTTTGAAAATACCCAGACTCGCTCTTTGGAATCTGCCTTAAACCTCCAATAAAATCTGGTCTTACTCAAACTGAACATTCAAAATACATAAAAAGAATTCTTAATTTACTATTTTGTTTAATAACTACTATTGCTAAAGTATTGTATTGCACTATTTTCTTAATAAACAAAGTGGGATTCTGATTCATGATAGGTAAAACAGGCCTAATCTTGAAACTTGGCCACCACTAAAATATTATTTCTGTAAGAAAATGTGTACCGACAAACCTTGGGAAGATAAGTTGGGAACAGCGAATATTTACTTCCAAGTGAATGAAGCCTTTGGTCAGAAGCTTGCTAAAAAGGACCAGACTTGGAGCAGATTTCATTAGGTGGTAAAGAAAACCTGTCTTAGGATCCAGCTCTGGCTTAGATGATAAAACCTTGGGCAAGTCATTGAACTTTGGTTGTTTGGATCTTGCTATTAATAGGTAATATTGTAGCAGATATCATCTGTATGCATGAACATGACACTGTGACTGCCAGGAAGGCAACAAATAATGCCTTGAGAATGGAAAAGTGAGACTGTTTTGTTTTCAAAAAAAGTTCAGTGGAGTTATTTTGCGTGCGTGCGTGCTCAGTCGTGTCCAAGTTATTTTAGAGGAAAAAAAAAAGTTGATTTTAGGCCTGAAACTAGCAAAGGGCAGCAAATTAAGAACAGCTGAGTCAAACAGGCAGTGAAAGTGAAAACTGGGGAACCGAGGCTATTCTAAGACTTTTCAAAGGCAGCAGGGTCTGCATTCTTATGCTCCCCTCTGAACACTGCTCTCTCATAATTTTGACTTCAAGGTGATGGCTCTGGCTGTGAGCTTGAGTTTGAGCCACGTTTTAATGTCTTTGAAACTTGTCTTCCCGTCTTTCAGTGTCCCCATGTCAAATTCTCAGAATGGGAAAATGTGATTGGCCCAGATTATGTCAGATGTCCTTCATCCTCCAATCAGCTGTAATTGGAGATTTAGTTGGGGTGGAGGGTTGGGAGCAGATTCTCTTAGAAAGAGCTGTGGCAGCAGTGGCTGCCATCTTTGACATGAGGGGGAAAATGGGGCTTTGTAACTTCTAATTCTTAACAAATTTTATTTCAACTTAATTCAATTAAAAAAACCCTCAAATCTCTTCAGTTCTAAAGACACACTTTTTCATAAGTTAATGTATCTAATATCTAGTCATGCCTCAAAGTCACTGTTCATGTCATGAGGTATAATGTAGTATTTTTTCTTCTTCCTCCCCCACAGCCAAAAACTATCGTTAAACTGGTGAGTTTTTTTTTTTAAAACTGAGGAATACTGCATATATTATCGACAGGGCATCCATTGCTTTCTGTAGAGGACATAATAAAGTTGCCACTACATATGGGGCAGGGTTGGAAGATGGGAAAATATTACAGTGTCTTCTTTCCACCACATCTTAAATCCTGCATGGAAAGAAAAGGGAGGCTGTTTTCCTCTTTGCTGTAAGAGATGAAGTCCATTAAAGATTCTGAGGTGGTCTCAGGATTTATAGGCCTGAGAAGCAAACATTTATTTTAGAGAATAATAACTATCAGTGCTGACTGAGCAGGAAGCCGACACTAGAGCACGTGTGGGCACAAAATGTAGCTTTGTATGCAACCAAATTCCAGGCAATTGCCTCGTCTAATTCAGGCAGATTTTTTTTTTTTTTAAATGCTTCCTTTGGAACTGAAGTTCTTTCTACTTGGTTTCAGCCCAAAGGTGAGCATTTTTTTTGAGAAGGTTAAATCTTTTCAGATGTTTTTGAGGTGTACAAAGAAGAAAAGCTAAACCATCTTCTATTATGCATGCTTCTCGCTTCCATTACCCAAATGGGTTTGAACTTTACTATTTTTATTCTGAGAGTCCCATGATCTGCTTAAAAAGTAGCTTATGGAAAAAAAAAATTCTTCTCAAATCAGTCCTGAAAATAGCTACTTTTATATTTGCTTAGACAAGTAAACTTTTGAAACTGTGTGAGAGGTACATATCAGGCCTATATATAGAAACTCATCAACTGGAAAACTGGCAGATAGAATCTGTTAAAATCCAGAAAAAAACTTGAATCAAGTCTTAAAAAAATAATTAACCTTGAAAGCATCCATAAATTGGGAAAATGGAGCCTTCAAATGAATTATTGAGACTGCCTGTATAGTAGATCAGCTTTGATGCTCATTAGCTGCCTGTGGTTGGTTAAATTGCTTTCCCTTTCTGTGTTTTAGGTTTCTCATTTATAAGAGCATCATGATAAAAGAACTTATTTCAAAAGACTGTTGTGAGCAATAAGTTGGAAAATAGATGCAAAGCACATAGAACAGTGAGTGGTACATTATAAGCCATCAATAAATGTTTTCTCTTCATTACATGGAGACCACCTTAAGATAGCTACAAATACCATTTAATTAAGAAATCAAGGGACTTTACTGGTGATTCAGTGGCTAAGACTCCAAGCTTTCAATGCAGGAGGTGTAGGTTCCATCCCTGATCAGGAAACTAGATCCCACATTCTGCATGGTGTGGCAAAATAAACAAACGAATTCTTACTATAGTCCTATAAAGTAAAAAAAAAATAAAAAAGAAAATCAACATTGCCATTTTAGTGATTACTTGATATTTCAACTCATTATTTTCAAACTCAGTGGAAGTTTTTTTCTTATTTAGGTGACTTCAAAAAAATTTTTTTTAACATGCAACCTGCCAAATGCAGATAGATTTTACCATTGAAAACAGGGCATATTCTGAGTATGAGCATTCACTCTGCATAGTAAAAATTCCATGCTACTCACTAGGCTGCACATTTGGAGGTGCTCTCCTGACACTGGATACCTCTCTGGAAAAACAAAAGATGACTGGTAGAAATAGTAGACTCTGTTGGCTTCTAGCAGGCCCTCTGAGCCCATACACACCCCACCACCCCCACTGTTAGCTTTGCCTAAGAACCATTCAACGTGGGGTATCACTGATGCCACCAACTGTTTTTAAATGACTTAATATATTTCTTTTGAATGTTGCTAATGGATTCCTGATTTTTAATTTTAATTTGGTAAGCTGGCTCCACATTTACCATCAGTGACCATTTCACAGAGTGCCTTGAAACAAGGCAGACACTCTGTTCCATGTATAATAAGTGAAGGACAGATTTCCCACTGTAGATGACATGTTCCTGAAATTTGTGCTGTAGACTAGTTTTTTTATAAATTGAATATTTATCATTGTGCCTTTCCAAGGAATTATAATTTCAGGTACCTTTTTACTTGTCTATAGATATTTAACACTTAAGGTTTAAGTGTTTCTTCTCTCTTCCTATTTCACAACTTTCAAATACTTTCCTCTTCTCTATCAAGAAATTCATAGTTTGTGGGCATCTCTTTTGAATAATCAGTGCCCCCCCATGTACTTCTTGCAGATTTTAATTCCCAAGGATAGGTTGTCTTCAAGTCAGAGCATACTTACAAATATGTTTATTTCACTATTTAAAAGCAGATAGAAAATAAATTTCAAAGGTAGGTAATATCTCTTAATTGACACATTATGTTTCTAAACTATATATCATTTAGCCAAATAATATTGTAAAACATACGGCTTCCCTGGTGGCTCAGACAATAAAGAATCCGCCTGCAGTTTGGGAGACCTGGGTTCCATCCCTGGGTTGGGAAGATCCCATGAAGGAGGGCATGCCAGCCCACTCCAGTATTCTTGCCTGGAGAATCCCCATGGGCAGAGGGAGCCTGGCAGGCTACAGTCCATAGAGTTGCAAAGAGTCAGACATGACGGAGTGACTAAGCACACTGTAAAATATATAGCTTTTAAAATAATTAAATGCCCATGATAATGTTATAATTTGTTATCAGAAACTTTAAAATGAAATTTCTTATGCTGAATATTCTTAATAAACCATTTTAAAATTAAGAAAAAAAGGTAGATGATGTCTCAAATTTTATAACCCTGAAATTAGTGATTAGAAATAGTATCAAGCCTAAGAAAATGAAGGATGAAAATTTGGGGTTAAATCTCTTAAATGTAACAAAATACCTTGTTACATTTATGACTCAAAAACCAAGGTATCTATTTTCCCTCAGCGTAAATAATATGTGTTGGCTAGCTGGGAATGGTTGTAATTATGTGGTATACAATAAAGGGTTCCATAGATGCCAAAAACAGAAAAATGGGTGAACCAGACCAGAAATCATGTATTGAGTAAACAGCTTCCCAGACAAATGAATTTAGCTGATTTTAAAAAAGCAGTTTCTTTTACTTTCAGTTTTATGATCTTTATGGATAGATCCAAATTCATTACTTAAAATTGAGGTACAAGTGTTAGTATCATATATTTCATTCCATGAAACAGTGTAGTCACATATTTAACAGAATGAACCGACCGGCTTTGGGATATTACTTTTAGGACTTTAAATACCAAGCAACCTAAAGCTAACCTTTGTACAAGTTATAAAATAGAGTAGGGAGCTACTTTCTTGATTGATATCCTGAGATTTTTTTTTGTTTTTGTTATGTTTTCATCTCGGGAGAAAAATTTAATTCAACTTAAATTTTAATTCAACTTTAAACTCTCTCTGGTAGGAAGATGCACAATATTTTTAAAATTTATTCTTACTTGGTGGATAATTGCTTTACAATGTGGTCTAATATTTTTTAATTTATAGTATTTTTCACCCAGAGATAGTCACTCTTAATTGTTATCTTTAATATGTATATATGCAACCTCTTATTCCCTCACCATTTACAATCAAGATTTTAAAGGAATAGCATGTATGTAATGTAATACCATGAGTATTGTTCTGAAAGCAACTTTTTAACCTAACAGTATATAGCATAGGCATGTTTCCATGTCAATCTTCAGAAGTTCTGGCATTTCACATTTATGTAAAGGGTCCATCAAGTCCAAGAGAATTGATGACTTTGGAGGCATCCATTTTCTGTAGACTTGCCAAAGACATTGCCATTGAGATGTTTTCAAAACAGTTTTATGAGAAGTGGACATGAATAAGTGGGAGCTGGACCATTACACTGTTGTTGTTGTTTAGTTGTTGAGTTGTATCTGACTCTTTGTGACTCCATGGACTGTAGCCCACCAGGCTCCTATGTCCACAGGATTTCCCAGACAAGAATACAGGAGTGGGTTGCCATTTCCTTCTCCAGGGAATCGTCCCAACACAGGGATTGAACCCACATTTCCTTGGCAAGCAGATTCTTTACCACTGAGCCACCTGGGGATGTCTGATAATGGATTGTGCTAATAGATTGATGTGTGACAATGTTGAATGTACTTTCGAGGATTCCTTTGATGTGGCACTAAACTCCTGCTTTAGCTGATAAAGAAGTGCTTGGCTAAGGATAAGTGGGACCCCTATTTGCAGTTACAGTCTGTTGAAGGGGAACCAGATATCCTTGTTTCCTTATCTATGAATGATACATTAACCAAACAAGACATCACATTCCAGTCAAGAAAACAAAAAAAACACAGTTATTTTTAATAAAGGTAATTTTTTGACCATCTCATTCAATAAGTATTTTACCTGTTGACAGTCCACTAGAGCACTCCACTAATAATTTTTCATACATTTTACATTTAGTCATCATGACAACTTTGTAACCTAAGTATTCTTCCTATTTATTTATTTGAGTTTCAGGTGTACCATATAGTGATTCAATATTTTTATAGATTATACTCCATTTAAAGGTATTATAAAATATTGTTTAAATTCTCTCTGCTGTACAATGCATCCTTGTAGCTGACTTATTTTATACATAGTAGTTTGTAACCTCTTAATCCTCTTCATCTATCCTGCCCTTCCTAGCTTCCCTCTCCCCCTAGTCCTCCCTGGAACCACGGAGGCTACCCAGGGAGTCACAGGGCTAGTGGTGGCTCACTGGTAGGTGGAACTTCGTCCTCTTATCCTGGCTACCATGCTGGGGTCCAGGTGATTGTGTTCCCTCTGGTGAACAGGATTGTGCCCTAGAGTGGGTGTGGGCTCAGGGGGCTCTGAAAGCAGTCTGCCCACTGGAGGATGGGGTGTGTCCCTGCATGGCTAATTGCTTGGCCTGGGGTGTCCCAGTACCAGGAAGACAGACTGGTGAGTGCAGCCCGGTCCTGGTGCTAATAAGCTAGAGGGAGGAGTCCAGAATGAATTGAGCCAGCACTACCGTCCATGTGGTAGAAGGAGCTCCTCAAAATGGCTACTGCCAGTGTCTCTGTCTCCAGGGTGAGCTCCAGTTGCCTCCTGCTTCTCTGAGAGGCTCTTCAAGATCAGCAGGTAGGTCTGACCCAGGCTCCTTTCAAATGTCCTGGAGCATGTGAATTTTCTGTGTGTCCTATTTACCACAGCCCTCTGGCTCTCCCCAGAGTAAGCCCTGCTGGCCTTCAAATTCAGATGTTCTAGGGGCTCATCATCTGAGTACAGGACCCCTGGGCTGGGGAGTCCAAAATGAGGCTCAAACTCCTCACTCTTTGGGGAGAACCTCTGGAGTTGTAATTATCCTCCCATTTGTGGATCACCCGGGGATATGGGTCTTGACTATATCGTGTCTACTACTGATCTTGTTGTGGTTCCTTCTTCCTACCTTTAGATATAGAAGATCTCTTCTGCTCTTTCCCAGTGTTTCTCATCAGTAGTTGCCATGTAAAGAGTTGTGATTTTGTTATGCCTGTGATAGGAAATGAGCTCAGGATTTTCCTATTCCACTATCTTGGCCATCATTCTAACAGAGAAAATTTAATCAAGGAAATCTATCAAATAGTATTGGATATGGGCTAAATGGGAACATTGAGGTAATTGAGATAAATACTTTTGTGGAGCAATTGTGACCCCCATGGCTGGAGAACTAAAGGGAGAGTTAGATGTGCAAAATCTGTGAGCTTGGAGAGGCCCTGAAAAGCTGAGGATACAACCTCCACAGATGGGGTGCCACCACCTCTTATTGGTACCTGTGAGGATGAGGCAGGCTCCAGCAGTGCTGGGAGAAGCTCGAAACTGGAAATAACCTGTGCTGCTGGGGCCAAAGGACATTCCTGTGACAGTAATGACAGGGACAGGTGGCACAGGGATGGAGCAAATCCCTTTTTCCTCCTACAGCCTTATTGTCTCCCTCTATTGTTTCCATTTGCAGAACCTAACAGAAAAGTGCTGTACTCAGTATGCCAGAAAATTTGGAAAACTCAGCAGTGGCCACAGGACTGGAAAAGGTCAGTTTTTGTTCCAATCCCAAAGAAAGGCAGTGCTCAAAATCCTTCAAGCTAGGCTTCAGCAGTACATGAACCAAGAATTTCCATATGTACAAGCTGGGTTTAGAAAAGGCAGAGGAACCAGAGATCAAATTGCCAACATATGTTGGATCATTGAAAAAGCAAGTTCAGTTCAGTTCAGTCACTCAGTTGTGTCTGACTCTTTGCGACCCCATGAACTGCAGCACGCCAGGCCTCTCTGTCCATCACCAACTCCCAGAGTCTACCCAAACCCATGTCCATCGAGTCAGTGATGCCATCCAACCATCTCATCCTCTGTCATCCCCTTCTCCTCCTGCCCCCAATCCTACCCAGCATTAGGGTCTTTTCCAATGAATCAACTCTTTGCATGAGGTGGCCAAAGTATTGGGGTTTCAGCTTCAACATCAGACCTTCCAATGAACACCCAGGATTGATTTCCTTTAGGATGGATTGATTGGATCTCCTTGCAGTCCAAGGGACTCTCAAGAGTCTTCTCCAACACCACAGTTCAAAAGCATCAATTCTGCGGGGCTCAGCTTTCTTCACCATCCAACTCTCACATCTATACATGACCACTGGAAAAACCATAGCCTTGACTAGATGGACTTTTGTTGGCAAAGTAATGTCTCTGCTTTAAAATATGCTATCTAGGTTGGCCATAACCTTCCTTCCAAGGAGTAAGCATCTTTTAATTTCATGGCTGCAGTCACCATCAGCAGTGATTTTAGAGCCCCCCAAAATAAAGTCTGACACTGTTTCCACTGTTTCCCCATCTATTTCCCATGAAGTGATGGGACCAGATGCCATGATCTTAGTTTTCTGAACATTGAGCTTTAAGCCAACTTTTTCACTCTCCTCTTTCACTTTCATCAAGAGGCTCTTTAGTTCTTCACTTTCTGCCATAAGGGTGGTGTCATCTGCATATCTGAGGTTATTGATATTTCTCCCGGCAATCTTGATTCCAGCTTGTGCTTCCTCCAGCCCAGCGTTTCTCATGATGTACTCTGCATATAAGTTAAATAAGCAGGGTGACAATATACAGCCTTGACGTACTCCTTTTCCTATTTGGAACCAGTCTGTTGTTCCATGTCCAGTTCTAACTGTTGCTTCCTGACCTGCATACAGGTTTTTCAAGAGACAGGTCAAAGGAAAAAGCAAGAGAATTCCAGAAAAACATCTACTTCTTCATTGACTATGCTAAAGCCTTTGACTGTGTGGATCACAACAAACTGTGGAAAATTCTTCAAGAGATAAGTATTTCAGACTACCTAACCTGCCTCCTGAGAAACCTGTATGCAGGTCGAGAAGCAACAGCCAGAACTGGACAAGGAACTGGTTCCAAATTGGGAAAGGAGTATGCCATGGCTGTATATTGTCACCCTGCTTATTTAACTTATATGCAGAGTACATCATGCAAAATGCTGGGCTGGATGAAGCCCAAGCTGGAATCAAGATTGCCAGGAGAAATATCAACAACCTTAGATGATACCACTCTAATGACAGAAAACAAAGAAGAACTGAGGAGCCTCTTGAGGAGGGTGTAAGAGGAGAGTGAAAAAGCTGGCTTAAAATTCAACCTTCAAAAAACTAAGATCATGGCACCTGGTCCCATCATTTCATGGCAAATAGATGGGGGGAAAGTGGAAACAGTGGCAGATTTTATTTTCTTGGGCTCCAAAATCACTGTGGACAGTGACTGCAGTCAGTAAATTAAAAGATGCTTGCTCCTTGGAAGAAAAGCTATGACAAACCTAGACAGCATATTAAAAAAGCAGAGATACCACTTTGCCTACAAAGGTCCATATAGTCAAAGCTATAGTTTTTCCAGTAGTCATGTACATATGTGAGGTTTGGACCATAAAGAAGTTTGAATGCTGAAGATGATTTCCAACTGTAGCGCTGGAGGAGACTCTTGAGAGTCCATTGGACTGCAAGGAGATCAAACTAGTCAATCCTAAAGGAAATCAACTTTGAGTATTCACTGGAAGGGCTGATCCTGAAGCTGAAGCTTCAAAGCTTTGGCCACCTGATGCGAAAAAACCCTGATGCTGGTCAAGATTGAAGGCAGGAGGAGAAGGGGGCGACATAAGATGAGATGATTAGATGGCATTACTGACTCAGTGGTCATGAATTTGAGCAAAATCCAGGAAATAGTAGAGTACAGAGGAGCCTGGCATCTGCAGTCCATGGGGTTGCAAAGGGTTGGACAAGACTTAGCGACTGAACAACAACAGCAGAAAATACTCTCACGGAAGAGAAATGGCATTTGCAGCTCCCCAGTCTCAGCATCACGGAACATGTGTTGGGTTGGCCAAAAATTTCTTTCTGGTTTTCCATTACATCTTACTGAAAAACCTGAACAAACTTTTTAGCTAACCCAATTTATATAAAAGTGTGAGTTTGCAGCTGACAGGAGCTTAATCCCTGGCAGAGAGTGACCTGTATATTTCTGTTTCTCTGATTATGAGTTATTAACCCATAACCACAAACAAAGAAGCCTGTGAAAAAGACAAGCTGTCTAACTAAAGCCTAAGTCATGGTAATTGAGTGCTCCATTAATCTATGCTTAGTAAGGAAATCTGATTAATTTTGTTAACAAATAAGCAATGGTTTCCAAAATTATCTTAAAAACTTTCTGAGAGAAAAACTTAAGATTGAAGAACTTCATATATCAATTTAATATTTGAAAAGAGATTTGGGGGAAATGTTGGCATTATTCACCTGAGAATTTGAACACTTAACCCAACTCTGCATTCTCCCTGACATATTTAGAACCAGTGTCAGACTTGTAGTAAATGGTTGTAGAGTATAAATAGACACCATATAACAAGGGGTAGTCCTCCTTTTCTACTTCTGTTATTTAATCCTTTCTTTGAAGTAGCTCTCCTTTTGTGTTTTTGTTTTATTTTGGCCACACATGGGCAGCATGTGGGATCCTAGTTCCCCTACCAGGGGTTGAACCCAAGCCACCTGTACTGGAAGCGCAGAGTCTTAACAACTGGACCGCCAGGGAAGACCCCTTGAAGTAGCTCCCCTTTTACAGTCCATGAAAACAATCATGTGAAAACCACATATGCATGTCGAAACAGCCAGTCACTTCAGGAAAAAGGCAGGAGAGAAATCACTTTAGTTCTGCTTGAGCAGAACTCCTGATTATTTTATCATTTCCACTTTTTATTCCATTTTGTTGGGAAGCAGAACATTAATTTATTCACTTTATTTAGTGCCTCCACTGTGTTAACTTTGTTTAGTGCTAGGGATATAAGGAGATTGAGCCTGCTCTTAAGGGACTTAATGATCTAATAGATAAAGATGGCTATGTATGCAGTGACTGAATTGTCAGATACCATGACAGAATTGGGGCTTCCCTGGTAGCTCAGCTGGTAAAGAATCCACCTGCAATGCAGGAGACCCTGGTTTGATTCCTGGGGTGGGAAGATCCCCTGGAGAAGGGATAGGCTATCCTCTCCAGTATTTTTGGGCTTCCCTGGTAGCTCAGTCAGTAAAGAATCCACCTGCAATGCGGGAGACCTGGGTTTGCTTCCTGGGTTAAGAAGATGCCCTGGAGGAGGGCATGGCAACCCACTCCAGTATTCTTGCCTGGAGAATCCTCATGGACAGAGGAGCCTTGTGGGTTACAGTTCAAGGGGTCACAAAGAGTTGGACATGACTGAAGTGACTTACCACGCACACATGCTCATGGGAGAATCAGGTAGACAGTGCCTTGAAGACACTTAGAGTGTCAGTTCTGCCTTTGGGATGGTGATAGATAGGAAAGTCTCCCCTGAGGAAGTGACATTTGAGTCTCAAAAATGTGAATATGGAGATCAATCAAGCAGACAGTGAACATAGGTAAATAACCTCCATTGATTCTTCTTTCCACCTTCTGCCTTTTTTTGTGTGTGTGTGGATCAGATATTATATGTGGAAATGTCAGAGATATAGTACCAGTGGAAGAATAAAAATAAGTAACCACAGTAGTAAGAGGGCCAAAAGAAAGAAGAAAAAATTTAAAAATATACCGATCTTTGCCAGGAAGAGCAAGTGTGTGTCTGTGTGTTTAATTGTTGGTTTGAACTTGAGCTTTTTCAATACACTATTTCCACTTCGGTCTAGCTAATCATACGCTCCCTTTAAATGTTATTTTAGACATTTTGCCTTTGGCCTCATAAAATGCAAATTATACTATGCAAAAGCAATTTTAATATAGGAAATAAATACAGATTCCATTTGTTTTTACAAAGTATGGGCTATGATCAAGGAATACTGAGCGGCATAACTGATGGTAGGATTTAGCTTGGAGTTAAAATATGGCAGTAACTGAAATGTATCTGAAGGAGGAATTCAATCACAAATATGTGGGTTTGGATGGTTTGGATTTTTGAATAATGTATTTGGACATGGGTTGAAGGATGGGTCTGGGAGTTTTTTTTGTTGAATTTCAAGAGGAAAAAATATCATCTAAGTGTTTCATTTCTCTTTTATTAAAAAAAAAGAATATGTAATTGGATACCTTATTACTTCAATGAAAGGTATATTGCAGGAATTGACTATATTCCACTATCATTTGTGTTCCAGTCACCAAGATCCAATTGTAGAGAAAGGGATTATACCTGGACATGGAGATGATCTTTTGTTGGAAAAAGAATTTAGAATAGTGATTTTCAAATGAATCCTGAATCTTCTGGAAAACATTTAATGTATAGATTTTCAAGGACTCCTCCTCCATCTCCCACTATGAGATTTAGATTCAGTTTGGGAAAAGTCCCATAAATTTGTATTTTTAATAAGTACTCCAAGTAATTCTAATATAGATAACCTTGGACTACACTTGAAGAAAGGCACCAGAGGGGATTCCTGGCAGTCCGGTGGTTAGGACTTGGTGCTTTCATTGCCTTGGCCTTGGGTTCAATCCCTGGTTGGGGAACTAAGATCCCATGTGTTGAGTAGTGCAACCAAAAGAAAAAAAAGGCACCATAGAAATTTCATTCTGAAATTTTTCATATCTGAAATTTCTTCTTCATAATGCAGAATATAGAGCTATTAAAAGGCAAAAAAGCTTGGAGCAATTCTTATAGATATTCTTCTTACTGATTTCTGCTGAAGATGACTTTCCTAACCTAACTAATGCCTATAAGTATGAGGGTGATGATAGTGTATGATCTTGTTAGTTATCTTGCTCTTTTCCTTCTCTCTTTCTTTTTAAGATTGTTCAGGGGCCATGCATTAGATTCCTGGTGATGGATTTTAAAAAACCAAAACATAAAACAGAAGCAATATTGCAATAAAAATTTGATAACGATTTTTAAAAAATGGTCTATATCAAAAGCTCTTAAAAAAAAAAGATTTTTCTATTTTTCATATCCTTTCCTGTTTTTACCTCCTTTCTTTCAGTTTTTCTGTATCTACATTGTCAGTATACAGAGACATTACATACTACACTATCTCCTTTATAACCATAATTTAGCCTTAGTTCCTAATCATAATTTAATGTTTAGTCCTTATGTTGGATATCTCCCAAATCATTTTGTGTGATGAGAGTTTAAAGTAGATTACTTAGAAGACTCTGTAAGAAGGGCTCTTAGGAGCATCATTTCCTAAGTATATTCACAACAGTTTATCTGTTGCCTTGTTATACTATTAAACAAGTTTAGCTGGATATAGAATCCTTGATATGGGAGTTTTCTTATTTCTTTTCTTGAATGCCTCAAATTTTATCTTTTTTCATACTTCAAATATATTATTTCTTTGTCTCATGGCACAAAGTGTTCTTGTTGTAAAGTCTAATTATGATCTTATTATTTTTACTTATAAATGATTTGGTCTTTTTTGCCTGGTAGTCCAAAGTATTTTTTCTTTTTATTTAAAATATAACACATTGGGACTTCCTTGGTGGTCCAATGGTTAAGACTCTGTTCTTCCACTGCAGGGGGCACAGAATCCCTGGTTGGGGAACTAAGATCCTGCATGCTATGCCACACAGCCAAAAAAAGAGTATATGTATATATAAATATATATACACCTTATTTTTTTGTGCTCCAAAATCACTGCAGATGGTGATTGCAGCCATGAAATTAAAAGATGGTTGCTCCTTGGAAGAAAAGCTATGACCAAACTAGACAGCATATTAAAAAGCAGAGACATTACTTTGCCAACAAAGGTCTGCTAGTCAAAGCTATGGTTTTTCCAGTAGTCATGTATGGATGTGAGAGTTGGACTATAAAGAAAGCCGAGTGCTGATGAATTGATGCTTTTGAACTGTGGTGTTGGAGAAGACTCTTGAGAGTCCCTTGGACTGCAAGGAGATCCAACCAGTCCATCCTAAAGGAAATCAGTCCCAAATATTCGTTGGAAGGATTGATACTGAAGCTGAAACTCCAATACTTTGGCCATCTGATGCAAAGAACTGACTCATGGGAAAAGACCCTGATGCTGGGAAAGATTGAAGGCGAGAAGAGAAGGGGATGACAGAGGATGAGATGGTTGGATGGCATCACCGACTTGTTGGACATGAGTTTTTGAGTAAGCTCTGGGATTTGGTGATGGACAGGGAAGCCTGGCATGCTGCAGTCCATGGGGTTGCAAAGAGTCGGACATGATTGAGCAACTGAACTGAGATATATATATATATATATATATATATATATATATATAAAATGTATATAAAAATATATATTATATATATATATAATACCTTTTATTAGAAGAGTCCCAATATTGACTACTCTAGGTTGATTGCTCTAAGTCCTGGAAATTTGATATAATGTGTAGATTTATATCATCTTTTATTTCATGAATGTTTTCTTAAATTACAGTTGTTAGCGTTACTCTGCCCCATTGCTCTGATTTTTCTTCTTCAGAGCCCAATATTGTGTAGAAGTTTTCCTCCTCTAGTTCTACCCTATCACTTTCTCTCAGATCTCTTTAAAAATATTTTTTTATTTTTTACTTAAAATATTTTTCTCCTTCCACTTTCCATTTCTCTTCAGGTGTTATTCATTGTGTTCATTTACTATTTTTAATGTACTTGTTTATTTAGCTATGCCAGCTCTCAGTTGCAGCATGTGGGATCTATTTCCTTGACCAGGGATCGAACTCTCACATTGGGAGCCTGGAGTCTTAATCACTGGACCACCAGGGAAGTCCCTTGTTTACTCTTTAGTTTCTTCTTATCGAGTGTTAATTTCTTAATTTTAACTTGTTTAATTCTTTCTTCAGTCCTTTATCCTCTCTGTCAAATCTCCATTTTCTCCATTCATATTAGAGTTTCTTCGATTCTAGTTTATTTCTTCTTTGGCAATTCCTATTATTTAAAAACCTTTCTTTTCATCTGTTTTTAAATTGTAAGTTACATTTTTCAGCTTTTTGTAGGTTATGTCTGACATGTTCATTATCTCTAGGGATACCTTCTACATTATTCGACTTCTTATTCCTTTATGCTTGTCATAATTCAATTTATTTCTGTTGCTCATTTTAAAGTGAAAGTAAATTTCTTTAGCAAAGAGATACAAACACATGGCCCCATACTCCTTAGATTTTCCTCTGTTCCCTTCTTCCATTTGTATTTGATCATCTTTCTCCTTTGCTCCTATTTTCTGTCCTATTTAACTGAATCCTATTTCCAGTAGTTTTTCCTCAATACAGAGATTTGACTTGAAAGAGAGCTTTGGTTTCTTAATTTTGAGAGTTCGCAGGAGCCAACCTGCTTCAGCAACAACTCTCAGACCTACTGCCATCCCATTTCACTCACCTACAGATTGCATCCTGCACTCCCACCTGGTTTCAGCTGAGTTCAGATTAGCTTTCTGTACTTTTCAGTGAGTGTGTACTTAGTCACTTAGTTGTGTTCAACTCTTTGCAACCCCATGGACTGTAGCCCCACAGGCTCCTCTATCCATGGCGATTCTCCAGGCAAGAATATTGGAGTGGGTTGCCATGCCCTCCTCGAGGGGATCTTCCCAACCCAGGGATCGAACCCAGGTCTCCCTCATTGCAGGTGAATTCTTTACTGTCTGAGCCACCAGGGAAGCCCAAGAATACTGGAGTGAGTAGCCTATCCCTTCTCCAGGGGATCTTTCCAATGCGTACGTGATGGCAGTTTTGGGGTTCTCCTGATGCTGTTTCCGCTAGCCTCTATTCTGAGGTTTGAGGGAATGTATAATCATCTAGTTTTCTTCTGTATATTCTTGATGAGTTTTTGATTTTGCAAACTGTCTGGGGTTTTGGTGGCGGGGGGTGGGGCAGGTAGGGAAGAGGATTCAGAGAGTTTGATAGAATATACAAGTAGCCCTACCCCAATCTTCTTTTATTTATATTTTTCAGGTATATTAATATATCTTCTCTCCTCAGCAGATTTCCTAATTTCTCAACACAAAACAATTTTCAGAAATAATGCCCATCATTTATCAAGTATTTACTACATTCCAGGTGCTGAAGGAATTAAATGTTTTACAAAGTATTCATTGAGTTTTACAAACAACCTTTGGATGTAGGTACTTTATACCTATTTTAAGTAAGGGGTAACTGAGGTTTAAAAAGGTAAAATAGTTGATCCCAGGTTGGGGTAGGCAGCTTCTAAAGTGGCACCAATTCCTACTTCCTGGTATTCATGTCCTTATGTAATCCCATTCCCTCAGTGTGGACTGGATCAAGTGACTTGCTTATAATAAATAGAGTATGGAAAATATGATGGTATGTCACTTCTGAAATTAGCCCACAAAAAGACTGTGGCTCCAGCAACTCACACTCTCTTGCTTTCTTGCTTACTCATCCTGATAGAAGTCAGCTGCCATGTTGTGTATTGCTTTAGGAGAGGCCCATAGAGAAGGATCTGAGGGAAGCTTTCAGGTAACAGCCAGCAAGGAACTGAGACCCTCCTCCCAGAAGCCCGTGAGGAACTGGATAAAGCTAACAACCACGTGAGTGACTTGGGAGTGGATAATCTTTCAGTTGAGCCTTTGAATGAGACTACAACTCCAGTTGAATTTTTAAAGAAATAAATTTAAGTAGACAATTTAATTTTTCATTGATTTTTCCAAAGTTATTTTTCATTTAAAGTATGATGCTCTTCAGAGACAATATGCCATTTCAGGTAGACTTTTTAAAAATTATTTTTTTTTTGGCTGCATCACGTGGCAGACAGGGATCTTAGTTCCCCAACCAGGGATCGAATGTGTGGCCCCTGTGGTGGCAGCATGGAGTCTTAACCACTGGACCACCAGGGAAGTACCTCCAGTTGACATTTTGATTGCAGTGTTATGACAGATTTTGAGCCAGAGACACCTGGCTAAGTTATGCTAGGATTCTTGACCCACAAAAATCCACAGATAATATTTGTTGTTTTAAGTTGTTAATCTGGGGGTGATTTGTTACACAGCAAGAAACAGCTAATGCACAGGCCATGAAAGTAATGCATTTATACTGGAGTGGGTTGCTGTGCCCTCCTCCAGGGGATTTTCCCAACCCAGGGGTTGAACCCGCATCTCTTATATCTATCTGCATTGGCATTCAACATTCAGAAAACAAAGATCATGGTATCTGATCCCATCACTTCATGGCAAATAGATGGGGAAACAATGGAAACAGTGACAGTCTTTATTTTCTTGGGCTCCAGAATCACTGCAGATGGTGACTGCAGCCATGAAGTTAAAAGACACTTGCTCCTTGGAAGAAAAGCTATGACCAATCTAGACACTGTATTAAAAAGTAGAGATGTTATTTTGCCAACAAAGGTCCATCTAGTCAAAGCTATAGTCTTTCCAGTAGTGATGTATGGATGTGAGAATTGGACTATAAAGAAAGCTGAATGCCGAAGAATTGATGCTTTTGACCTGTGGGGTTGGAGAAGACTCTTGAGAGTCCCTTGGACTGCAAGGAGATCAAATCAGTCAATGCTAAAGGAAATGAATCCTGAATATCCATTAGAAGGACTGATGCTGAAGCTGAAGCTCTAATACTTTGGCCACCTGATGCAAAGAGCTGACTCACTGGAAAAGACCCTGATGCTGGGAAAGATTGAAGGCAGAAGGAGAAGGAGACAATAGAGGATGAGATGGTTGGATGGCATCACTGACTCAATGGACATGAGTCTGAGCAAACTTCGGGAGATGGTGAAGGACTGGAAAGCCTGGCATGCTGCAGTTCATGGGGTCGCAGAGTCAGACACTACTGAGCAACTGAACAACAACAACAACAAATAAAAGTAATGGTTGTGCCATCTGATCTGGAATGCAGGGGCTCTGATTTGAGTGTCTTATGTTTTTCACCTCTTTGTGACACTGACTTTGAGTAGCCTTTACCTTTATGGGCTACTATTTCTACCACATAGAATTTTGACAGTCTTCCTGACTTCCTTTACTCTATTCATTGTTCTTTAGACAAACCATTTCTACCTAGAAACTGCCTATTGTTGAACTGAGTAATAAGTGAGCACTTTCTTTAGGTCATGGAAATTTAAAGTAGGAAGGAACCTGAAAATTCATATAGTCTACATCAACCTATTCCCAATTTTTACAGGTAAGGAAATTAGGTCCAACAAAATTAAGAAACTTGGGACTTCCCTGGCAGTCCAGTGGTTAAGACTCCAACTTCTAATGCAGAGGGCACAGGTTCAGTCTCTGGCTGGGGAAATAAGACCACACATGCTGTGGGTGGGGTGTGGCCAAAATTTTTTTAAAAATTAAAGAGACTTGCCTAAAGTTATAGAATTAGTGAAAGAATGGGGATTAAATCCAGGTCTCCCAATGTCCAGTTCAGGACTGTGAGCAGGTACATACTGGTAGTTCTACATGGACGTAGCTTCCTACCACATTCTGAACGTGGAATAAATTCAGTTTCATTCCCATTCATTTTCTCTGTACAAAACACAGGGATCATGAAGGGAACAGCTGGCTGATAGAGTAGGATATTTACTTCCTTTGCTCTTAGGCTCACCTTCTCTGAAGGACGGGTCAACAGTCTGGTCCCAGCTGAATGATTATTCGTCTTCTAATCCCTTAACCACAGTGCTGGATCCAACATGGCAATGGAGTTTTATATGCAGAGTCAACTGCAAATGATTTGTCTTGGCTCTTTGGACTCACTGAGAAGCATTTCCTGAGCTGGAGTGGAAGGGGCTGTGATCAGCTAGTAACGTCAGCCGTGACTGGAAGTTGAGGGTGTGGCGGAATTTGTGCCACGTATTTGCCCACTGGCGTTTCTGTAGTTTTGGGGCCTTTCCTTTGATGACCCACACTTTTCCTGCTGTGAACCATTCTTGTCACAAGCTGCCCAGGAAGGCTCATTTTCAATGCTCCATCAGTGCTTGTTTCTGGAATCTTTTTCTTCTCATTTGATGTGAGGTTTAGCACATAAATGGCATTGGTGGAATTTACCTTGTAACTGAGTGCAGTGTTAGAAGCGGAGCCAGTTTTCACATCCCTGAAGCCTGGATGCTTTTATGGTTCCATTTCTGGCTAGATCTGAGAGTCACATTGCCAGCAGACTGTCAGTCCATCTATCAAAAAAAAAAAAAATGCAGGAAGGTACAATTTTGCACACGCTTACTCTGGTTTTTAGCTAAACATTCCATTTTCCTCAGTCCCAGGGCTTCATGAGAATAAATTTATTCATGAATGTTAGTCCAGATACCCCGGATGACAGGGTAAAATACTGGTAGTGTAGCTCAAAAGCACAATCAACATGTGCTTTGAAACTTGGACAGAAACTTGCAGGAGCTGTGAGGCAGAGGCTTACATATCTTCATGTGTGGTAGTTTCAATACATGACTGCCAGCTTTTTTTTTTCCTTTCCCATTTTGGTAAAGTGGAGTATTGGGCAATGTTAGAATTCAGGTAAGTGACTGGGAAAGTTTGCTTCCTTCTTTTCTTCTGTCCTCTGTTTAACTTTCTTCTATTTCGATCCTTTCTATTCTCTTGTCGATTTTCCCCATTCCTCAGTGTTGAAACCCCAATGAAGACTTTCACTTTTTGTAATATTCTCTATCAGAAGCCTATTTTATTGAAATAGTAAGAGAATCCTAGGATGTCCTCTTGCAACTAGATATTCTCTAACCCTGACTTCTGGAAGACACAATACCATTCTTTTTCTGATGAGAAAGTGGTAGAACCCTGAACGTGCTTTGATGCTTTGAGGTGTGGAATTCAAGCAAGTTGCTTTGACTCTGTAAGCTTCACTGGGACCATCCCAAGGACAGAGGAGACTGGCAGGCTACAGTCCATGGGGTGGCAAAGAGTCGGACATGACTGAGCATGCATTCTTCATTTGTATCCAGGTATAAATGTGCGTGTGTGAGTGTATGAGAGACAGACAGAGAGAGAGAGAGAGGTCAGTAGTTCTGTGCGCCTTTGGAACCCTGGGATCGCGGAAGGAAAAGGTGAGAACTGAGCTAGTGAGACTCCCCTGTCCTTTTCTGACCAGAATAACCCTGTTATTTTTCTGTAAGAGCTTTCTGCATTAGAATTTATGTGAAACACAGATCCTACTTTTTACATGTGAAAACTGCCAGCATCAATGAGTCTCAGGTTTCTTCCACCTCTAACAGTTTGCATTACCTACATGTAATCAGGCCCAGATAGGAGAGAAAGCCAGTGTGATGGTTAAGAACATCATCTCTGTCACGTGTCTCTGTGTTTCAGTCACAACCACTCCAGGCTGTGGGTCTTCAGGCATGTTATCCTCTCAAGGCCTTAGCTATTCTCTTCTCTAAAATGGAGATAATAGTTGTAACCAATCTCATAGGATTGTGGTGAGAACCAAATGAGATAATTAACAGTGTCCAGCAAATTTATAAATGCCCAATAAGTATTTGGCATTATTGTTAGTCTGAAAAGACATTCACACTATACATGGTATGCACATCTTCCTTTACTACTTCATTTGTGTTTATTTCAAATAAGCCGTCTCCTAGAACCATCTATAAATAAAATATCGGATACTTTGTTGCTTTCTTCACTTGACATTGCAGGGAAACTTTGTATAGTTTTAGCACATTCACTTAAGACCTCTAAAGTATACTGTGCCATACCATAACCATCATTTTTGGGCCAAAAAGTTTCAGTGAAAAGTTAAAGTGAAAAAAAAAGTTTCTTGGATGATTCTTTGCTGAAAATCATCTTTTTCATAAGTTTTAAGCATATCTTTGCACAGCTGTGTTTCTCTTTGAGTCTTTTAGTCTCAGTCTTTTGAACTGTGACATACAAGGACTGGACCAGGTAACTTTTCAGGTTCAACACTGATGCTTCTAAGTTGACTTTCACATAATGTGGCACTCCAGTAATCAATTTGTCTCATTTCTCCAGACTGCTTCCTCAGTTGCAAATTAAGAAGAGAACTTCCTACCTATCAGCTGCTTATAATTCTAGCATTGGAGTTTTCTAAATTTTCTTTTTATGCTCTTCTTCAACTTAGTTGAACTCTGGTGACACAGTTATCCAAACTATATCACAAAATGATTTTTAAACATGTTTCTAGTTGCATGGTTGAAAGCTTGATAATCTATACCAGCTTCCCTGGTGGCTCAGAAAGTAAAGAATCCGCCTGCAATTCGGCAGACCTGGCTTTGATCCCTGGGTTGGGAAGGTCCCCTGGAGGAGGGCATGGCAACCCACTCCAGTATTATTGCCTGGAGAATTGCCATGGACAAAGGGACCTGGAGGGCTACAGTCCATGGTGTCAGAGTCGTACACAATGAATGACTAAGCACAGCACAGCAACCTATACCAGGGAATTGCTGAGTGTTGGGGACACAATAATGTAAAGATACATTTCCTGCCTTCAGGAGCTCAGGTATCAGATCCATAACAGTGAGGATATAATGATGAAGATAATAAATGCAAAGATAATTGTTTTAATGGGAATAAGCACAGCACTCACTGGAAACAAAAGGTAAAGAGAACCTGCATCAGTCTGATGGTGAGGTGCTTGTGAAGGTCAGGTGAACAAAAGGGGAGAAAATATTCTAGCTGGAGGAATACTGTTTGCAAAGCACAGAGCTCCAATGAGAGAGCAGGACTGGACAAGGAATTACAAACTGTTCCATATTATTGGAGTGCGAAATGTAAAAAGAGAATGAGTTGGGATTGCTAAACAGGGGCCTGCTAAGAGCTCTGTAGGCCATTTAATTGAATATAATCTGTCCGTATATTGAGATTATTCAAATTGAAAAGCCAAGGATTTAAAATGAAATAGAAAAGTAGTTATTAATGTACATTTCTGAAATCTTACAAAAATATGTAAGGTCAGGATCAATAGTTTTGTATTTTGTCTTAGAAGAAATTAATTCAGGGAAACTCATTAAGAGAATCTGGAAAAGAATATTGATCCATTTTACTGTAAAACTTCTCAGAGGAGTTTTTTCATTAGATGACCACTAGTTCGTCTAGTCAAGGCTATGGTTTTTCCAGTAGTCATGTTTGGACTGTGAAGAAAGTTGAGCGCTGAAGAATTGATGCTTTTGAGCTGTGGTGTTGGATAAGACTCTTTAGAGTCCCTTGGACTGCAAGGAGATCCAACCAGTCCATCCTAAAGGAGATCAGTCCTGGGTGTTCATTGGAAGGACTGATGTTGAAGCTGAAACTCCAATATTTTGGCCACCTGATGCGAAGAGTTGACTCATTGGAAAAGACCCTGATGCTGGGAAAGATTGGGGGCAGCAGGAGAAGGGGATGACTGAGGATGAGATGGCTGGATGGCATCACCGACTCGATGGACAAGAGTTTGGGTGAACTCCGGGAGTTGGTGACGGACAGGGAGGCCTGGCATGCTGCGATTCATGGGATTGCAAAGAGTCAGACACGACTGAGCGACGGAACTGAACTGAACTGAATCAGAGTTCAACATCCGTTTCTAAAGTAAATGTAAGATAACTGTCACTTCTTATTTTCATTTAATGTCTTATGGTTTTTCATATTTTGTAAACTTGAAGATTTAAGGTGATTTTACTTATTTAAGTTTTTCCCAGGGATTTTTCTTTCTTTCTGTTTTTGAAATATAAGCAATTTTTATTTTTCCACCTTAGGAAAGAAGGACAAATACATTTTTATTAGCACTAGGGATTTTTCTTTTTGAGAGCCCTGCTCCATTAAAAATTATACACAGTTGATTATCTGGCATCTGATCTATTCCTATCCTTCTGAGTAATTGAAATTTATTCTTTTCTTGAATGACATAGGAAGATAAAGGCAAAACAAATATACTTAATGAAAACAAAGATGGTTGTCAGTTATTCTAACTCTGGCCATAAAGAAAGCTGAGCACTGAAGAGTTGGTGCTTTTGAGTTGTGATGCTGGAGAAGACTCTTGAGAGTCCCTTGGACAGCAAGGAGATCAAACCAGTCAGTCCTAAAGGAAATCAACAATGGATATTCATTGGCAGGATTGATGCTGAAGTTGAAGCTCCAATACTTTGGCCACCTGATGTGAAGAGCCAACTCCTTAGAAAAGATCCTGATGCTGGGAAAGATTGAAGGCAAAAGGAGAAGGGGATGGCAGAGGATGAGATGGTCAGATAGCATCACGTACTCAATGGACATGAATTTGAGCAAACTCCAGGCCAGAATGCTGGAGTAGGTAGCCTTTCTCTTCTTCAGGGGAATCTTCCCAACCCAGGGATCAAACCCAGGTCTCCTGCATTGCAGGCAGATTCTTTACCAGCTGAGCCACAAGGGAAGCCCTTATGGCAGAAAGTGAAGAAGAACTAAAGAGCCCCTTGATGAAAGTGAAAGAGGAGAGTGAAAAGGTTGGCTTAAAACTCAACATCCAGAAAACTAAGATCATGGCATCCAGTCCCATCACTTCATGGCAAATAGATGGGGAAACAGTGGAAACAGTGACAGACTTTATTTTTTGGGTCTCCAAAATCACTGCAGATGGTGACGGCAGCCATGAAATTAAAAGACACTTGCTCCTTGGAAGAAAAGCTATGACTAACCTAGACAGCATATTAAAAGGAGAGACATTACTTTGCCAGCAAAGGTCCATCTAGTCAAAGCTATGGTTTTTCCAGTAGTCATGTATGGATGTGAGAGTTGGACTATAAAAAGCTGAGCGCTGAAGAATTGATGCTTTTGAACTGTGGTGTTGGAGAAGACTCTTGAGAGTCCCTTGGACTGCAAGGAGATCCAACCAGTCCATCGTAAAGGAAATCAGTCCTGAATATTCATTGGAAGGACGGATGCTGAAGCTGAAACTTCAATACTTTGGGCATCTGATGCGAAGAACTGACTCATGGGAAAAGATCCTTATGCTGGGAAAGATTGAAGGCGTGAGGAGAAGAGGATGACATGGTCAGATGGCATCACTGACTCAAAGTAAGCTCTGGGATTTGGTGATGGACAGGGAAGCCTGGCGTGATGCAGTCCATGGGGTCGCAAAGAGTCAGACACGACTGAGCGACTAAACTAAAGGAGCCTGGCATGCTGCAGTCCATGGAGTTGAAAAGAGTCGGACACGACTTAGTGACTGAACAACAACAATAACAACAACCAACTCTGGCTCAATTTTTATAGAAAGAGCACAGCACTCAAAGTTGTAATTCAAGGTTCTGTTATTTATATACCATTTCAGTAATGGTATTATGTATTACTTCATTAACTTTTGTATAATTAAAGTTACTCATCCATATGGTTTAAAGAATCAAATTATTCTAGAAGACTTGTGTAACAACCACCTTAAGTACCATATGCCTTTCCCGTTTCCCATTTCCTACAGGCAGCCACTTCCAAAACTTTCAGCTCCATTCCATTTTTACCTCCATATCTCCAAATAACATGCATATACTGCTACTTCTTGATTTTAAAAGTTTTAGTCATTATCTATTGATGTTCCTCTAAAGCTGCTGGTGCTGGTAAGTCACTTCAGCTGTGTCCGACTCTGTGCGACCCCATAGACGGCAGCCCACCAGGCTCCGCCGTCCCTGGGATTCTCCAGGCAAGAACACTGGAGTGGGTTGCCATTTCCTCCTCCAATGCATGAAAGTGAAAAGTGAAAGTGAAGTCTCTCAGTCATGTCTGACTCTTCTCGACCCCATGGACTGCAGCCTACCAGGCTCCTCCGTCCATGGGATTTTCCAGGCAAGAGTACTGGAGTGGGTTGCCATTGCCTTCTTCTCCTCTAAAGCAGATGAGGTTTAACATTTTTTACTACTGCCTCCCCAAACTCCCCACTACCCACAAGTCTACTTCCCAACTGCAAATTCATAATCTAGTTATAATTTAGGTTAGATTAGTATCCATAGTTTACATTATTATAACTGTGTAAATACTAGTTACAACTTAGCTGTGTGGACTAGTGTAACTTTTCAGCACAGTTTTGTTATATTTGGAGTTATTAATAGTTTTATATGACCCAATCGTGAATGTAACTCCAAAATCTCCATGAACTTTCTTAATCTTTGAATATGTTCATGCTCGAGAAAGTCTATCTATTTAATCTAGAAGAAATCTCAACCCTGCAGACTCCTGAGCTATTGCAATTTTTGTTCTCCATTCACCATTATTCTACGGAGCTCCTTTGCCTCTATTATGGACTGGATCTCTTATTTTCCATGTTGTAAGTTTTTCTCTTCATCTTGATTGACTCCCATGTTTGGGTGGCATGTAACCTTTAACAGCTTTTTCAGATAGAGTATGAAGAGAGGTCTTTGAGACCGTTTATATGGATGCATGAATTTGTCCTCATGTTTGAGAGATAGTTTTGCTAGATTCTACTTCTGCATTGAAGAAGTTTTGGCTTCTACATTGAAAATTATTTTCCATCAGGCACTATTTTATTGCCTTCAAGCTCCTGGTGTTTCATCTATTTGGCAGGACTCCTATGTTTCTCTGTGTCTGCACCCAAGAATCTTACCACTGGTGGAGAAAGTCAGGACAAACAGGCTGATCCCATTATAAATTTATGACTACCAACATCAACTGAACTCTCAACAGCACCAATTCACTCTTTTAAAAGAATTTTATTGAAGTATAGTTGATTTTAAGCAGCAGCATTCCAGTTCATTGTTTTACAGATGCAGAAGCTATTTTAAAACCTCTGGACACAAACACATGCACGCACACCCGTCTCTACTTTTCTCGAACTTCTGGAAGCCCTTCTCGCACACTCTCAGCAGATCACTTTGACTTTTACTTTTTTGGGGGGAAAATAAAAGCCATCAGATGGAATGCCTTTGTGTTCTAGAAATGAAATCTACAAACGGACCTATTTTCATACCCTTCTGTTCATCTTCTGATGAACTGTTTCTCCCCTACATATATCTTGGAGTCTATTCTGCTTGTTTTAAAAGTGCTATAATAATGATCCCTCCTTTTTTTCCTTTATATTCCATTTCTGTAAACTGGATCATATATAGTGGTTTTTCCAGTACTCAAATCTCACTCATTAAATCATCACCCAGCCTAAAAGCCAACCAACCCAATAAAGAAGAAACGTCTTCTTCCCACATTATCCTTCAGCTACTGTTATTTCTTCTCCTTCGCAGCCAAACATCTCCGAAATTGTTGTTTTTACTCATTTCATTAGCTGTATTCATTCCTCCACCACTCCATTCTAGTTTTCTTGCTAAGGATCCAGTGACCTCCACCAAAATTTTTGACCTCGTTATACAAAGACGATCACACTTAACTTTCTGAAATAGTCTTTCCTGTGCTTATATGTTAAAACTTTGTTTTGTTTTTTCTTTTCTTATTACTTTTTCTATCACCTTTCCCATTATACTGTCATCTACATGATCACTAACTGTTAGAATTTCTGAAAGGGTCTTTCCTTGTTTCTTTTTAATTCTCCTCTCATTCCTTAGTCGTACCCATGCACATGACTAGAATTACCACCTATAAACAAATAATACATTTTAGTCTCTAGCCAAGACCTCTTTTCTGAACTCCAGACCCATACATCCAATTGCTTACTTGACATATCTTCTTGGAGGTTTCAACTCATATGTCCTGTTCAACTTCTTTCCTCTGAGGTAGTCAGTCCTCTGCCAGTGTTTCCTATTTCAGTTAAGGGCACTTATCTCTCTTCACTTATGTTAGCCAGAACCCTAGAGTCATTCTTGACATTTTCCTTTCTATCACCCCATATCCAATCCATCATCCATCTAGTTGATGATATTTACCACCAAAGTACTTCTCAAATCCTCTCATGTATCTCCACCTTCACCGCTCTAGGGAAGCTACCAGCATCTCTTTTCTAAATTTCCTGGATAGTCTCTTAATTGACCTAACTACTTCTATCCAGTCCCTCAATCTGTTTTCCATACTGTAGCCACTGCCATCTTTTTAAAATGTTAATCTAAGTACATCATCCTTTGCTTAAAGCCTCTACATGGCTTCCTTCTGCTCTAGGGATAAAAAGGAAGAACTCCTCAACTTGGCCTGTAGGGCTCCCAAGCTCTGTTCCTTACACACCTCTCCTGCCTTGGCAAACACCATCTAATTTCTTATTCTCAGCTGTGCTGGTTTTCGTTTAGCTCCCCAGGCTGCCTCCTCTAACCACATATCTTTGCTTACACTAATTCTATTAAGAGCCAATGTAGCTTAGTGGCTAAGCATATCACTCGTCAAGCCTAATTTTCAAGGGAGATTGCCAAGGTTCAAATTCTGATTCTACATCTTACATGTGCAACCTTGGGTAAGTTACTTAATCTCCTGTGCCTTAGTTTCCTCAACTGGAAAATAAAGGATAATTGTGATATACTTGATCATAATAGTGTTATTATGATCAAATGATTGTTTACAGAGAAGGCTCTTTCCTCTTCTTTCTTGCCCAGTTCATTTCTTCTCAAACTTCTATTCTCAGTTCCAGAGTCACTCTCTCAGAGAATTATCCACTGACCTCTCTGATTGAATCCAATTACTTCATTACAGCTTTTCTCTTACATTGAGTCTCTTATTTGTCATGTTTAATATAGGTGGGATTTTCTATTTTTCTGAGTGATTTATACATTTACTTTTGGTTAACCTTCTAGCTTTCTCACTAGAATGTCAGCTCCAGGAGCCTAGGGATATTGTTTGTTTTTGGTCACTATTCTTTGTGCCTAACACATTTTCCATTACTTAGTAGGTTTCCCCTCAAAATGTTTGCTTGTTTGGCTGTGTCTCGTCTTAGTGGGATTTAGTTCCTTGACCAGGGATAGAACCTGGGCCACTGCGTTAGGAGTGTGGAGTCTAAGCTTTGGACCACCAGGGAAGCTCCCCAAAATATCTGTTGACACAAAAAGACATTAAACATCCCTGATGGAGGCCCCCTTGATAAACTCTTTTGCTGCTTAAATTAGTGCTTTGTATAGTAATTTGTAATTTCTGATAAGGAAAACATGATGGTGAATCAAACAGTTTAGCTATAGATCTGCTCTTGGTTCTTCAGGAGGTGACTCTGAGCAGGAGGGCTCTCTGTTCAACAAGGCAGGGTTTTGTGGAGATTATGTGCCAGATACACAGGCCTGGGTTTACTTCTTAGCTCCATAATCTGCTGCTGTGTGACCTTAATCGTGTCATGTGACTTCTTACAATTCCAGTTTCCTCATCTGTCAAATCACATCACATTACTCAGCACAAAGCCAATTCTTGTTAACTAGGCAACTGAATCTCTAAGAATTTTGATTAATCTTAAACATAGTACATGATCATTCACAGGCTCATGCCAATGACATGGCATGACCCTTGTGTTGGCTAGTAAGTCTCCTTCTGTGGCCAGTGACAAACTACCTTCTCATCCCCAGCACCCCTCCCCCAAAAGTAAAAAAAAACAACAAACTTTGTGATTTTGGTTACAAAAGAGAGTATGAATCCATGTGAACTGGAAAAACAGAGTTCCAATGGGATTTCCTGGTGCAAGCAGGTTTCTTTTTTCTTGGTGCTTCAAGTCCAAGTTTGAGTAGCAGTGGGTGAGCCCAGTGGCCTGGACAGGTAGGATCAGAGGTTTGTTGCTGCCCATTACCTGTGAGAGACTGACCTTCGGAACAGAGTAGAGCCCTCAGTCCTGCTCAGATGCCAGCTGAATCCAGCTAACCTCCACTGCAATCTCAGAGCCTCTTTTCTCTCGAGCCCTCCTTTTTATTTTTTTAAGTCTCAGGGAAATCTCTGTTCCCTGAGAATCACACAGAAAATGATTCCCCTCTCACCTCAATCAAGAAAAAAAAAAATCCCATTCCTTACAATAAAAAGAGTAAGCCTCTTGTCCACTTCTTGTGCAACTAGCTGGCCACTGGCTGCGATGAGAGGAGATACCCGCTTTGAGCACGGAATGGAGGAGTGAGCTGCATGGAAGCGAGGACCACGGTGATGTCTGGGATAGATGGACGTTGTTTCTTCCGCAATCCTCCTCTTTTTCTCCTTCCTCCTATTGCAAACTTGTGGGACCGACTGGGGCTGTGACTTTTAGAGTGGAGTGTTTGTAGGTCAAGAGAGGGGGAACTGTGTCTGTACTTCGAGTGAGTTCAGGAGGGTGCTGCGCTTGAACTCGGCGAGTGTCCGTGATGGAAGAACTGTGAAAGTATGTGTATGGGACAAAATTCAGACGTGTAACCGCAGGAAAGTGGTAGTGCGTACGTGGTGAGTGTGTGCGCGCGAGTGTGTGCGCGAGCCAGGGGCTGCCTGCCCGCCCGCCGCGGCTCCCCGTGGGCCCGTCCGGCCAATGAGCGCGCGGCTGCAGGGGCGGCGGGCGGGGAAGGGGCGCCGGGGCCCTGCGGATGGAGGCGCGGGCGGCGCGGCGCGCTCATTCCGCGCGGGCGTTGCTGGCAGGGGGCGGTGCAGCCACTAGCCGGGGACCGGGGCCCGGACCCGGGGCGGCGGGCGGCGTAGGCGGCGCCGGGGGCTGGGATGAGCACGGGGTTCCTTGGCGGCGGCGTCGGCGGCCGCGGGGGCACGAGCTAGCGCCGCGGCGCGGGGAGCCAGTGGAGCCCGGCGGGCGAGCTGAGGCGGCGGCTCAGGCAGAACAGCGGCGGCAGCCGGAGCCCGAGCGCCGCGCGCCCACCATGGCCGCCCAGGGCGAACCCGGCTACCTGGCGGCGCAGTCGGACCCGGGCTCCAACAGCGAGCGCAGCACGGACTCGCCCATGCCCGGCTCGGAGGACGACCTGGTCGCCGGGGCGCCCCTGCACAGCCCCGAGTGGAGCGAGGAGCGCTTCCGCGTGGACAGGAAGAAACTTGAGGCCATGTTACAAGGTAGGCATCCCCCCTGCGTTCTCGGACTCCCTGGCTGAGCCCCCGACACCTTCCCGAACATCCTTGTCCCGGGTCCCAGCGCCCGGCCCAAAGTCGACTTAGTTTCTCGTCCCTTCCCCCGCGGAGCCGAAGGACACCCAGGGAGTGGAGACCTCGCGGGAGTCCCCACCCTTCCACGCCTCCCAGGTCTCCAGGCACCGGGAACCCTGTGCTAACTTAACCGGCTTCGGAAAAGACGAAGGCCGTGTTTGTACCCGCGCGCCCAAGTTGCATTCTTGGGCTTTGGAGATGCCAACTTTAGTCTGGACACCTGGACTGTGCCATCCGGACCCAGTCGGACGGCACAGAGTATGCGTGACTCGCTCCTTATTCTTTGGCACTCTTGAATTCTAGCTCTGTCTCTTGTTTCTCTGCCTTCTCTTGTCAGTATCCACTTCCTCCAGCTGAGGGGCCTTGTCTCGCTATTGGGAAACGCTCCGCAGATGTCAAGGCTTAAGACAGGAGTTCCCGCCCCTCACCCTCCACCCGGGAGTAAGAGGGGCCAGGATGGGGGTGAGCGGCCAAAGCGTGGGGATGGTGTCAGGGCAGTCTGCTGGGTTGGGGGACAGTGTGTGTTCATCGCCTGACACGCTTATAAAACACATCTTGAGTTACACTTGGTTCATAAAAATCTTTCCGTATTATGGATGTCAGACTTTGCCTTTCACAACTTGGGATTTTTTTCTTTTTTAACTCCCTCATTTCTCTGGGACTTTCCCAGTCGTAACAGCTTTAACCATGTAGGACTGGGATCAAATTCTGATTCTTAATGGGAGGATTGGGATTCTTAGAGTGAATACTAAGTGTCCAAGGTCATTTTGATCTTCTCTAAAAATGTAAATTACTAGCTTACTTGTGATCGCCAGTGTGGCTCATTTCCATCATCCAGAGAAATAAGGTAGTTTGAATGATTGTTCTTCAGATACCATAGAGGGACCAGGCGTTACTTTCACTGAAGGTGCAGTGGTGGATTCATTCAGTAGCTGGTGTCCTTACGTCAGGGAGGATAGGAGCTTTCTAGCTCTCTTTTGGCTTGGTGCATAACTTATTTCGACTTTATCACTTAGTGCATCGAAATGTGGGAGCTCTTTAGCCCTCCATGAAAATGCCGTGGTTTTTTTAGAACAATTAAGAAGGTTATTTTAAGACAGAACATGATGTTTTCCAAAACAATAACTTGGTGGAAACAAATAGCAGGAGTATTTGGCAGGCGTTTTTTGGATGAGCTGCGAACTTGTCTCTCTTGTTGCTTATTTTTATTGATAAACATCCCCTGTGCTTGTCGTGTCTCTGTCTTTCCCCCTCTTTTTTTCCTCTTTTAAATTATGTAACATCCTAGGAGTTACTTCTGAGATAAACTCTTCATATAGGAATATTGCAAAGTAGATTTGGAATTTAAAACCCCAGTTGCATTTCAGTAACTTGTTTTAGTTATTTCGTTTGTTCCATGGTTCTTTTTGCTTAGTTCCTATTTTAAAACAAAATATTAAATTTATTCAGAAAAACTATTGGTGTAAGATTGTTTAGGTTGAACTGTTAACACACATACCTCTCCTTTCAACAAGTTTCTTGTTGTTTTGTACTTCTGGAGGGTTGTGAAGACAGATAGCTCTATCTAATAATACTACGTCTTCTTTACCTGTCTTGCCTGTGCTCGTACACACAGGCAAGAGATGTAAGCATCTAGGAAGCTCTCTTGCATAAGCTGAGCTTTAGAAGTGGATTTCTTTTTTGAATTAATTTCCATTTAGAATAAAATGAAATATGGATGAGGCATGTTTAAAAGTTTGAAGGCTATTCCCTTTGTAGATATGATATTCTGACATGAGACAGTTTAAAATTGCTTTGTTGTGATAAAGTTTCTTAAGCGTCTTAAGAGTTCGCATTTCTTCAGCAATCTACGCATTAATAAAATATCCACACTTCAAAGAAGTCTTCAATAATTTAACATAGTGCTTTAACTTTTCACAGTTACTGGTAAGTGAATTACATCTTCTAGGAAAGTGAATTTGAACACATTTAACAATAGAACTCGGTGCACTGTGTACCAAGGCATTTTGTCATGCATACTTCGCAGAGTCAAATTTTGTTTGAGCCACCAGGTTTTATTTTTTCGAAAATTTTTAATTGGAGGATAATTGCTTTACAATGTTGTGTTGGTTTCTGCCACACAACAATGTGAATCAGCCATAAATATACATATGTCCCCTCTCTCTTTGAATCTCCTTCCCACCCCGCACCCTATCCCACCCCTCTAGGTTGTCACAGAGCACCGGGTTGAGCTCCCTGTGTTATACAGAACTTCGCACCAGCTACCTGTTTTTACATGTGGTAATGTATATGTTTCAGTGGTACTCTCTGTATTTGTCTCACCCTCTCTTTCCCCCACTGTGTCCACACGTCTATTCTCTATGTCTGCATCTCTGTTCCTGCCCTGCAGATAGGCTCATCAGTAGCATTTTTCTAGATTCCATGTATATGCATTTATATATAATGTTTGTTTTTCTCTTTCTGATTTACTTCATCCTGTATAACAGGCTCTAGAGAACCACCATGGAATAAGGAGTAAGACTAGTTTTCTGAACCAAACATAGTCATGTGTCTCATTGTTTGATATTAGGTGGTTAAAGCAAGTGTGGGCAACTGGAATCACTCAGAGTTAGGTTCAAATCCCTGTGGAATCTTGGGACAGTTTGTGGACACCTCTCTGTCTCAGTTTTCCCATCTGTAAAATGGGACTGATGCTAGTATTATACCTTTCTCTTAGAGTTTTGTGAGAATTAAAAGAGATAATGCCTAATGAGCAAAAACTTACTATACCACTTTGTAAATGGTAACAGCTTAATATATATCAGTGCCAGTGAAGTTGCTCAATCATGTCCAACTCTTTGTGATCCCATGGACTGTAGCCTACCAGGCTCCTCCATCCGTGGAATTTTCCAGGCAAGAGTACTGGAGTGGGTTGCCATTTCCTTCTCCAGGGGATCTTCCCGACCTGGGGATCGAACCCAGGTCTGCCGCATTGCGGACAGACGCTTTATTGTCTGAGCTACCAGGGAAGCCCTAATATATATATCAGTTGCTTTTATTATTTCATTATTAATAATAATAAATAAATACTATAGCATAGATTCAATCTATTTCTAACGCCTAGCACAATTTCTGACAGTCTATATTTAAATAGGGAAAAATTTTGCATTTTTATAATTGCAGAAGTGAAATAGAGAATGAGGTAGGAGTTTGGAAAGTCAACAAATATTTTAATATTGTTAGATGTCCTGGGGTGGGAAGCTTTCTGTTTGAAAAGTGCCAATTAAGAAAAGTCTTTATTTTCCTGGTTGGGTTTCTGATTATTGTGAATTTGGACTTGCCGTTTTTTTTCACATAGTTGCCTTAAAATGTGTACAGGTTCCTAGTGGAAATCAGGATAAATAAGATTCTCTGCCTTTAAGTCTACATAGTGCAAATTGGTGATTATAATGCTTGGAATTTGTTTCCAGAGAGACTGTCCTGGGGGTAAGTTAATGTTTAATGGGTTGTATTTTTATTAGTAGAGAAATTCTTCTACGCAATGGACCAAAAATTCAGTGAGCTTAAAATACGGGCAATAGGGTAGTGTTTAAAGAAATGAATGCCATTCTTGGATGATCATTGACTCCCCAAAGAATTGATAACACGTAAAATCCACTAGAGCTAAAAAATGTAGGAAAAAAATCACTACTTTTTTTATTTTTTGCTTTTGTTTTTTGGCTGATAATTACTTTGGAACAGCCATGCAGAGTATCTGATATTTTTGCTTGAAGCTAAATGAAGATTACTGATTTTATTAGTCAACAGTTTTGTAAATGGAAATTCATTTTCAACTTTAAGGTTTTGATGAGGATGGTCGGCCTTGGCATAGATACCATGGACAACATTATAATAATGAAGAAAAATTGTTCTTGATTTACTTAATACTGATATTCAGAATTTAGACTTCATGCTTCATGTGGTATACTAGTATTGATTAAGTCAATTAAATGTGACTTATGGTTTACAAAGAGGGAGGAGAGTGGTCTAGAGGAAAGTCTGGGAGAATGTAGGAAATCAGTGGGTAAGAAGAGTCAGAAATATAGCACTGGTGCTGGCCAATGTCCTGAGAGACAAACATGGAATTTGTTAGCTTTAGACTTTTCCTTTTTTTTTCTTTTGGGATTGTTTTACATCTTACGATTATATTTTTATTTCTACATTGAAAAATGTACACACATGCCATATAATTAAAAGCTCCTACATGAAGTTTAGACTCATAGGCATTTTCAAAGTTTGGAATCCCTCATACATTATCGTAGAAAGAAGTATTGGTGGTGAATGAGGCAGTGACCTGTTTTTATAAATTGAGGTTGATGTTTGGTGGGCTTTTAGGATATTGCTGTTAAAGACTTTAAAAGCCATGTTTTGAGGACTTCCGTGGTTGGTCCAGTGGTTAAGACTTCTCGTGCTTCCAATCAATGCAGGGGGTGTGGGTTTGATCCCTAGTGGGGGAGCTAAGATCCTACATGCCATGTGGCACAGCCAAAAAAAATTAAAAATGAAGCAAAACATGTCTTTACATGTTGACAGTGATGGGCACAACAGGAATCATTGACTGCTGTTTGCTTGAGGAACAGAACAAGTTACTAAAACAGCTGATCTCACGGTTGATTAAAAGTAAGAGCAGCAGTTACATAATTACATATCTTTTTAATTTGGCAAACTTTAGTGAAGATTGTCTTATGATTTGGTAAATAGATAATAATTTTTTAGATGCTTTTGTGAGAGAGATAAAGCCAAAATATATGAAAATGGAGGAGTGATGAAAATGAAAACGAAGAGCTAAGCTGGGTAGAGTTTTCTAGCTAGGGCTTGATTAAAGCTAGTAAACATTAAGAACAGATGAAATAACTTTATGAAGCTTAATGGTTAAAGGCAAAGGACTCTTGTCCAGATCTGGATTTGAGTCTCGGTCTTACCTTTAAATAGGGAGCTTGAGAAAATTCATTGCCTGCAGCCCATTTCTGAAAGAGGGTGATGTAGGATTCTGATGTAGGAGCATACCTACATCCTGTGGTGGTTGTGACTATTCAGAGAATAAAAGATGTATGTAAAACATCACAGTGCTGGCCACATAGGAAGTGCTGGATAAATCACTAATAACCATATTCATTATAAACTGTAGTTCATAAAGTGCACATTTTTCTATTGAAAATGAAAATCTAGTATACTGGAAAATTAAATAAATTAAATAAATGGTTCTTTTATTAAAATGATAAATGAGCATGCACAGCTACCTAAATATTATTATTGGCCTTCCTGGTAGCTCACAGTGTACCCGGCATGTTAGCCCCTTGTGAAGGTGGTTGAGTACATAATGAGTAAAGCTCATTGGACACGAGTGCGGAGTTTTAGATTTTGTGCTGGATGAGAGGTCTTTGCACTGTCTAGCTGTAATGGTTCTTGCCTTGAGAATTTTTCATTCCTTAAATGGTCTGAAGCCAGTCTCTTCTATTGTTTTTACTAAAGACGAGCCTCAGAATCAGTTACTCTCCCTTGTAGTTTGATGTTGCTCTGAACTTATCATCCATTGGTGTCTTTGAAGAAAATGCTGGGGACCTGGGATAACATGTTCTATTTGCTCATCTATACAATGGGAACCACCTAGTCCTGTCTTCTGGGAATGTTGTGAGCACAGAAGGAGGTGATGCGGGTGAAATGCTGAGCCCAGGGCCAGACACACAGTGTTTGGTCACAACAGCCCTGTGCCACGTGATGCAGAGGGTTTTCAAAACACTAGACGGAGAGGGATTTCAAAACACTAGAAAGCAAATGCTTGCCAGGTTTTTTTTTTTTAAAGATTTTTTTTGATGTGGACCATTTTTAAAAGTTTTTATTGAATTTGTTAGTGTTGTTTCTGTCTTTTTATGTTTTGGTGTTTTGGCCTGGAGGCAGGTGGAATCCTAGCTCCCTGGCCAGGGATGGAACATGGGCCCCCTGCATTGGAAAGCAAAGTCGTACAAAGTCGTAACCACTGGACCACCAAGGAAGTCTTTCTCTCTTTTTAAAAAAACAAACAAAAAAACAACTGCATATGAATTGCCCCTGCCCACAGTGAAAGTCTTCTAATCAGAATAGTTTATTAGGACAAGTGTAGTAGAATTAGAGAGCAGAACTGAAGGTTCAGACTGTTTTATAAGCTAAAGGAAAATACATCAGAGGTTGAGCCCAGCGGTAAAGAGCTCAGGAACTGCTATGGGGCTGACCTGGGTTGGGGTCCTAATTTCGTCCTTTGCAGGATCCTGGGAGGATGCTGTGACAGAGACAGGGAGTCTGTGCTCTCCGTCAGTCTTACCTCTGTGAAGACTTCTGGGACTTTGGTTAAGTTGATCATTGATAAGTTAAAACATACAAAGAGTTTGTCCTATCGATGATTTTAACAGGCAGGAATTTATCTGGCTGCGACTAAGAGAAAACCCAACATAGAGTGACTTAAACAAGCCAGGGGGTTATTTTCCCGATGAAACAAAAAAATCTGGGGCTGAGAGGTAGAGGCCCTAAGAGCTACTCAAGGGCTTCAGGGAGCCAAACAGCTCTCTCCCCTGACCTTGGCCATCCCAACCAATGGCTGTGGCCTCATTGGTGCAGTCTGGCCAGGACTCTAACTTGAGATGAGCCTGTGGTCTCTGCAGGGAAAAGGGCAGAGAACAAAAATGGTTTTTTTATTCAAGATTTTGCCTTTTTATGTGACAAAGAATTCTGTCTCCTGGAACTTCCATCTGTATTTCTTTGGCCACTCTGCTACAAGAGATTCTGGGAAAGAAAGTGACTTCATTTCCAGCTTCTTGTAGGAGGCAAGGAAGAAGGGAATCAGAATGGATCCAGTGATACAACCCACAAGGGGCAAAGCTGAGGTCATTGTGACAGAAACACCAGGTTGTGCCTGATGTAAAAGCTTACCCGCGTCAGAGACTTTGACCTGCATTGATAACTCCTGGAAATCTAGATTATTTGGTAGTGTTTATGTTGGTGGAATTTCTTCTTGGCTTAGTTCAGGAATAAACCTAATTTCCAAAGAGAAGACACCTTTGATCATGGAAAGCAGTTCTTGTGTTTCTACGCCTTTTAAAAAAAGGACTTAGGGCTGATAAGTACTATAACTGTCTTTTTCTCCTTCACTCTTTTCTGCCTGTCAAGTGTTTCTTTTTTTTTTTAATTGAAAATTATACTGCGTAATACATCCATTTTACCTTTTAAGAAACATCTTATTATTTTTAATGTATTTTTAAATTGAAGTATAGTTGATTTACAGTGTTGTGTTGATTTCTGCTGTACAGCAAAGTGACTCAGTTCTACACATACAGACATTCTTTTTTATATTCTTCTCCATTATGGTTTATCCCAGGATATTGAATATAGTCCCCTCTGATGTACAGTAGGGCCTTGTTGTTATCCTTTCTGTATGTGGATAGTGTGCATGTACTAATCCCAAACTCCCAGTCCATCCCTCCCCATTTTACCTTTTATTACTCTAAGATACTCTTTCTCTTCTCCGTCTTCCTTCTGGCCCATCACACATCTCAAGTTGCTTTTAAAATAGACTGGTTCAGTATAGTTCATACTTTTTCCCTTTAGGGTTTTCTTAGAGTGGTCACTGCAATAGCATCTGGCCAATGAAGCCAGAATTTGTTTAGAAAATGAAGTCATTTTGGAGGCAGTTTGATAATAGAATTATCATCAGATTTGTGCCATGTTTTGCTGTTTGAAATTGTCCAGAATGATGAGCTAATAAAAATACCAGTTGGCTCATCCTTGATTTATACTGTTTATTTAAAAATCTAGTTCTTTAAATGCATGGGGGAGGGGCTTCCCTGGTGGTCTAAGACTCCAAGCTCTCAATGTAGGGGGTCTAGGTTCAATCGCTGGTTGGAGAGCTAGATCCCACATGTGACAACTAAAGATCCCGCATGCTACAACTAAGACCAGGTGTAGCCAAATAAATAAATAAGTATGTGTAAAAAATGCATGGGCTAATAGTTACCATAAACATTCCTTTAGGTAAAATGCTTAATAAACTGCCTGAGATGAGGCACCGTTTCAATACTACTCCATAGTAGATTTGCAGTGTGTGGGGATGACCTTGGCAAGAAACCCTCATTCTGCTGCAAAAGCCACCACATTTGATTTTTAATCCTTGTGCCACCAGCATTTATATCCAAAGTGCACAAACCATTAATAGACACATTTTGTGGATGTTATACTTTTATAAATCCATTTACTACCTAATAAGCTACTAATAACTGTAGCTGATGAAAACCATTTATATTTGTAACACATATTAAATCCTGTTCCCATTTATGATACTGGCATATAAAAAGATAATGATCACTTTCTAGCTCTGAAGTAGTTTTTCTGTAACTGTGAATAAGATAAATCATGTATTAGTCTGAATATTGAGTTGATCTGGAGCTTAACTACATCTCTTGTACAGGAAGATGCTTAAACATAAGACTTGAAAATTAGCCATTGTGTTTTTTTTTTTCCAGATTTTGAAAGTAATACAAATTTATGGAATATTTGAAAATACAAACAGATGTAAGAAAGAAAAACCAAAAGGCATCCCTAAATCTAGAATCCAGCAGTAACCACTGATAAATTTTGGGTATTTTTTCCTGGTCTCTAAAACTATGCTCACATGTAATTTATTTTAGCAACAGATATTGAGTTCCTGCTACCTGTCAGTTACAGTACTGGGCTTTGGTGCGGGGTTGGGAGGCAGACAAAACCAAGATAGATACGGTTCTTACCCTTGTGTGACTTGTGTCCCTAAAATTCTAAACTTGGATCATACCTTCCTTCTTTCAAGGAAATGGAAACCTACTCCAGTATTCTTGCCTAGAGAATCCCATGAACAGAGGGGCCTGACAGGTTGTAGTCGATGGGGTCTCAAAGAGTAGGACACGACTGAGCGACGGATACTTTGGTATCATGGGTATTTTCCATCTCATTAAAGATTCTTGAAGAACAGGATTTTAAATAGCTCTATAATATTAACCTTGACATATGATTTGCTTAAACATTATCACTTTTTTTTTTTTCCCTCAGGCAGTAAAGAATCTGCCTGCAGTGCTGGAGACCTGAGTTCAATCCCTGGGTCGGGAATATCCCCTGGAGAAGGGAATGGCAAGAAGGATTCTTGCCTGGAGAATCCCATGAACAGAGGAGCCTGGTAGGCTACAGTCCATGAGGTCACAAAGAATTGGACACAACAGAGCAACTAACACTTCCTCTTTATGACATTTTATAACATTTTTAGGTGGTCATTCATTGAGAGGAACGTAATGTTTCTATTGAAATTGTCCCTGATTCAGGTCCCGGCTCTGTCACTTAATGGTTGTGTTGGTGGTGTTTAATCGCTAAGTCACCACTGACTCTTTTGCTACTCCATGGGCTGTAGCCCACCAGGCTCCTCTGTCCATGGAATTTCCCAGACAAGAATACTGGAGTGGGTTGCCATGCCCTCCTCCAGGGGATCTTCCCGACCCAGGGATTGAACCCGTGTCTCCTGCATTGGCAGGCAGATCCTTTACCACTGAGACACCAGGGAAGCCCATTGGTTGTATGGCCTGGGGCAAGTTAATAACTTCTCTGAGCCTCAGTCTTCTCATCGCTAAAATGGAATAAATATAGTTTCTAGGTTATAACAAAAATACTGTATATCAAGCATGCACCAGTGTCATATGTAGTGTGATACTCAAGAATTAGCAGGTAATGAGTGTTGACACTGCTGCCCCAAACCTTTTTGCCTGAAAAACGTTTTTTTCATCCTTAATTGTTCTCGTAGGAAAAATTCTTTCTAGTGAAAATTTTAGCACAAAGGAAATAGACATTTTTAAGGCTTTTTATAAATTTGCAAAAATATTTTCTGGAAAGATTCACAGGTTAGGCAGAAGACACAACAGATTTGTAGGCTGTCTGCTCCTTGCACCTGTGATCCCACAACCTGGCTTGAGTTAGTGGTAGTGAGAGATTAGGAAATAACTGAATGACCAATCTAGAGTTAAGAGTTCTGTTTGTTTCTTTCATCGAAAACTTTGAATGATGTTTATCATACATCATTAGCATGTCTGGGAATCATAAATTAAAACCAAAGAAGATTTGAATTCGTTTCCTTCTTTGATTCTTGAGCCTTGAGTATAGCACAGCACCCTTGAACCTAGTGTGTGTGTGCATTCTAAGTCGCTTCAGTCTTGTCTGACTCTTTGTGACCCCATGGACTGTAGCCTGCCAGGCTCCTCTGTGCGTGGGATTCTCTAGGCAAGAATACTGGAATTGGTTGCCGTGCCCTCCTCCAGGGGATCTTCCCAACCCAGGGGTTGAACCGGCATCTCTTCTGTCCCCTGCATTGGCAGGTGGGTTCTTTACCACTGGTGCCACTTAGCAGTAAAACATTCTCCACCTTGAAGCTTTAAACCATTAAACTACCTTGAAGCATTTTAGTCTAGGAGCATAATTTTTAACTGGCACATATTTACAGTGGCTTGCTGTAAGGAACTTGGGGGAAGAGCACAAACCTGTATATTTCTGTGGAGGAGATGTACTGTTTTTATTATTGCATAGCAGGCTCAGAATGATTTGATTTTCTTACAGACTCCTATTAAATCAGATGTCATAGATACCTACTTAGTATATTGTGAATTAACTTAAGAACACACTTTTTTTTTTATTACAGAAATTTAAAAAGCAATATAAGGGAAATATTTAAAAAGAAAAAGAATCATTTGTCATTTCACTATCCTATAGTTGGTTTCATTTTTCTGCCTTGGAATGTAATCCTTGGGAATTCCCTGGCTGTCCAGTGGTTAGGACTCCACACTTTCACTGCTGAGGATGTGGGTTTGATCCCTTGTCAGGGAACTAACATCTCACAAGCTGCTCAGCTCAGCCAAAAAAAGAAAAAAAGAGAAGTGCAGTCCTTGAGATACATCCTTGACTAGTTGCATGGAGTTTATGTAGTTGTAGCATTGGTTTTTGTATTCATCATTAATCTACTATATTAAATGTTTTTGTATTTCTAAGCAGTTTTCAGAATTAAAATTTTATGGTTGGATAATGGTACATCTGATCAAAAAATTTTTTTTGCAGTTATAGACAGCCTTATGCTGCTGCTGCTGCTAAGTCGCTTCAGTCGTGTCTGATTCTGTGCGACCCCAGAGACGGCAGCCCACCAGGCTCCCCCGTCCCTGGGATTCTCCAGGCAAGAATACTGGAGTGGGTTGCCATTTCCTTCTCCAATGCAGGAAAGTGAAAAGTGAAAGTGAAGTCGCTCAGTCGTGTCTGACTCTTAGCAACCCTATGGACTGCAGCCTACCAGGCTCCTCCGTCCAAGGGATTCTCCAGGCAAGAGTACTGGAGTGGGTTGCTGTTGCCTTCTCCAGTGAATGTGAATTACATAGCTTTTTTCTCCTTTGGAACTATATTCCAAGGAAACAGTTTTGAGGAATATAGTTACTAAAGAATGGTGGTAATTTTGAAAGCAGCTGCCAACTCTAATTGGGCACTTGCTATGTGCAGTGTTCTGGTGCTTTATGCCTCTGCAGTCATTTCAGCCTCTCATGCAACAACACAAGAGATGTAGATGCTGTTTGGATCTTTGTTTTACAGACAAGAAGGCTGTAACTCCTCTGAATTTTTGGAATTCTGAGTGGATCTAGACACTAGTTTTCCTTGTTGTAGAGTCAAAGCTCTTATATAGTGTGGAGACATATCAAATCTGAGTCTAGGATGATCAACTCTACTCCAGAACAGATTTCAGGGCTTCCTCAGTTCCCTGCTGAAATGCAGAGGGATGTGGTGGTAGGCACAGAGATGGGTTAGGATTCTTGGTGAGAGTGCAGATGTTCCAAAGCACTACCTTCTGCTACTTTTGGTTAGGTTTTCTCTGTTCCTTCCTTTGTGAAATAGGGATAATAACACCTCTCTCCTAGGGTTATTGTGAAGATTATATGAAAATGTATATAAAGTTGGCTCCTTGTTGGTGCCCTGTGCCTATCTGTGTGTTTCAAACTCACCTCCTGTACTTCTGTAACATCTAGTGCAGTGCTGTGAAAAATACTTGTGTGTGTTTACAGAGTAAATGACTCATGATAGATCTGGATTAAAGACTGTCCCATTTGTTGCTGGTGGACCTGCATTGACTTCATAGGATGGAACTTTAAAGCTAAAGCATGTGCTTGACCTTAAGAAACACCAAATAGGGACATCCCTGGTGGTCCAGTGGTTAAGACTCTGCACTTCCCCTTCAGGGAGTGTGGGTTCAATCCCTGGTCAGGGAATTAAGATCCCACATGCCCTGTGGTGTGGCCAAAAATAAATAGATAAATAAAGCCTTAAAAAAAAGACACCAAATAGTTTTGCCTACTTAACTAAGTAAGGCAGAGTAATTCTCCACATGCAAGGTAGTCTTTTTGCACCTTTGAGTCTAGTAGAATGTTATATTACTAGTGATAATACATGAATGTGGCATTTTGAATGAGGATATGCGAAACTTCATTCAAGCGAGGTTTGTGTCTGTGTCTGAACTACATTAGTTTTATAAATTGAAATTCGTCAGTGAATATAATTTTTCAGTGTAGTTGGTTACAGATTATCATTATTATTATTAGAGTAATACATTTCCAGATACTTGTTTAAATATGATTTAAAAGAGATGATTTTTTATGTTAGTTTGTTCATTACACGAGGATATTCATCAAGGTATTTTGGGTAGGAGCGAGATAAACCAGTTCTCCCTGTAGAGGGGATGACTTCAGCAACTTGAATGCATGACCTGGTCTTTCCCCTGACGCTGTCACCTTGTACAAGTCACTTAAACTCTTAGGGTTTGGATTGTGAAGTCACTCAGTCGTGTCTGACTCTTTGTGACCCCATGGACTGTAGACTACCAGGCTCCTCTGTCCATAGGATTTTCCAGGCAAGAGTACTGGAGTGGGTTGCCATTTCCTTCTCCAGGAGATCTTCCCAACCCAGGGATCGAACCCAGGGTTTGGATTAGATGCCCCCTAAAATCCTTTCCATCCCCAGGATTCTGGATCTTTTGCACAGTATGCAATATAAACCCAGTACTAATGGCATGTGGTGTTAGAGGCTAACTCAGCTCTACATCCATGAGTAGTTTTGGTAGGAATTTGCCTTGATCTGCATCACACACATGAACATTCACAGCAAATGGGGAAGATGGTGAAATGAAAACAGTTGCAGTATCTTTGGAGGAGCAAGTATTCCCAAGACAGCTCACCACAAGCTCTACTTTCTGACATCTTGGCAGTCAGGTTTACAGTGCCCTGTATTCTGTGGGCTTAGTGTTAGCTAATGTAAGGGTTTCTGCAGTAATTGAGCAGGAAGGACAGTGTACATCATAGCTGAGACTTGTTGGTATTGACATACTGTGTTAGATGAACAAAGGAGATTGTATGCTTCCCCAAGTAGCATCTTTTTGTCACATTTTCCTTCCTCCTTTGCCAGTGTGTCCAGTTATCAAGTTTCATGTGCCAGGGTTTATATCTGTCATACAAACCACTAGAGAATTGTAGCTGGGAAACATAATAATGTTCATTAGAAAAAAAAGTGAACGTGTTAGTCGTTCAGTCATGTCGAACTATTTGTAACTCCATGGACTGTAGCCCACCAGGCTCCTCTGTCCATGGGATTCTCCAGGCAAGAATACTGGAGTGGGTAGCCATTCCCTTCTCCAGGGGATCTTCCTGACCCAGGGATCAAACCTAAGTCTCCTGCATTGCAGGCAGAGTCTTTACCATCTGAGCCACCAGAGAAGCCTTAATGTTCATTAGAGGAAAATCTCAATGAAAAAGACATATGTATGCCCACATTTTAAGTATTTTCGGAATTGATTTAATTGTGTATTGATTATTGATAACTAACACAGTATCTCTTATCTTGTACAGAATACCACTGGAGCTTGTATTATTTATGTTTTGAGTTGATTCCTTTATGATATTCTGAACTTATGAAGTACCATTCAAAGTCATATTGTGATAGGCTTTTATTTTTTTAAATTGCTTGATTATACTGATTTACTTTTAAAAAGTCAGGAAAATGTATGTTTAGCTTCAGTATTGGAGGAACAGTCATATAAAGAAATGTTTTAGTCCAGGGGGGACATTTTTCTTAAAAAAACTTTTATATGGGAAACAGAAATCCAAGATACAGAGTTTTAATTTTTTTTATAGGGATCTATAATTTAGTAAAACATTGCTGGCAGTCATATTGTCACCTCAACAGAAAGATTGCTTCAAAAATATATTTATGGGGAGTTCCCTGGATATCCAGTGGTTAGGACTTGGTGTTTTCACTGCCAGGTTCAGTCCTTGGTTGGGGAACTAAGATCTCACAAGCCGTGCAGCACAGCCCCCCAAATTATCAGCAGTGAATGGATATCTGGGATGCATTATCTATGGAAAGTTTATTTGACCAAGTCTAAGCAAGTAAGATTGAACAAAAAAATAGAAAAATGGATTTGAATATGAAGGAAGTTCTGCATAAATGATTAGCTTTCAAGCTAGTGAAAATTGTCTCTCATAATAAATCATTCAGAAATAGCAAGGCCATTTGAAAAACCTGGTGGGAAATTATTGTATGTGTTAAAATCATGAGGTCATGCACTGGGGACTGCACAGTGAATGAGGTCTTTTACCTTTAAAAAGAATACAACCTAGTAGAAAAGAAAATCTACCTAAACTTGTTAATAGGAAAGAAAAGGACATCCCATAGAATAAGGCTGTATTTACTTAATGTGCATCTTAGTCTGGGGTTGCCTACCTCTATCCCACAAGATAAAGGCTTGTTATAACTAGTTTTATTTGGGAAGTGCTCTCAAAGAGAGGAAGTGAGGGAATAAAGGGAGTCATATGGGGAAGAAGGCAAAGCCAATACAATGATGCATAATTGACTTGGTTACCTCTGAGGGTAGTTGCTGTTTCTGGTGAGTTCCAGAGTCTGTATCCCTGAATCATACATCTAAGTGACTCTGAAAGAATCATGTGTCTATCAACTTCTGTCCCTCTTTGAAGAGGATTGAGGATTCCCAGGTCACTCAGTGGTAAAGAATCTGCCTGCCAATGCAGGAGGTGCCGGTTTGATCCCTGGGTCAGAAAGATCCCCTGGAGTAGGAAATGGCAACTCACTCAAATATTCTTGCCTGGAAACTCCCATAGACAGAAAGCCTGGCAGGCTACAGTCCATAGTGTTGCAAAGAGCTGGACACAATTGAGCAACTGAGCACACGTACATACCCCCCCGCACACACACACACAGAGGGTCGCCTCATAAGGTTTACCTCTTTACTTCTGAGTTACATACACGTGACACCTACCAGCCTCTGAAGACATCTGACAAACTCCCAGAGCAGGAAGTGAGAAGTCTGTTTTCTGTTTGAGAGAAGGCAATGGCACCCCACTCCAGTACTCTTGCCTGGAAAATCCCATGGATGGAGGAGCCTGGTGGGCTACAGTCCATGGGGTCGCATAAGAGTTGGACACGTCTGAGCGACTTCACTTTCACTTTTCACTTTCATACATTGGAGAAGGAAATGGCAACCCACTCCAGTATTCTTGCCTAGAGAATCCCAGGGACGGGGGAGCCTGGTGGGCTGCCGTCTATGGGGTCACACAGAGTCGGACACGACTGAAGCGACTTAGTAGCAGCAGCAGCAGCAGCAGCAGCAGCAGCTATCCAGTACAAAGTCAGTTTACACATGAACAGAGCCATTTACTGTAGCCTGACTGGAACCAGAGATAAAGTGGTGGATGAGATGGTGTGTATAGTATGATATCTTCATAAACTTTAAATGCAAAAAGAAAAAAAAAGGGAGAGAGGTAAGTGGATGTTTAAAATGTTACATATTCTTTGTTCTAAATCAAAGTTGTTACTGTAAATTCTTGATGACTTCTATTGTGTGTGTTTCTGTTGAGTTTGCTGTAATGTGAGATGGTAGAAATAAACCTTTCTGTGGCCAGAAAGATGATGGAGTAGGAAGCTCCAGAACTCACTCGGTGACAGAAACACTGACTTAATAACAATATACAATTCAAAAGTCATTATGAAAATGCCTTGACAAGCTCAAAGACAAGAATAGCAGCAGTGAAATGGGTTAGCAAAGTGGTTTCATTTCATCTACACCAGCCCCTTTCCTAGGCCAGCAAAGCTAGCAATTGGGAGAAAAAGCCCAATTTGCTGCTTCTCCATTGGAATGGAAAGAGAATAGTGGAACATACCTTTGAGTTTCCAGCTTTTAGGGGAACTACCCGAAGGATTGGTTTTTATTTTGCCTGACTTGGAGTACTGATGTGGGATCTGGCATAGTTTTGATGCCTGGAGACGGCAGTGTCTGAGAACCTGCAATACTGCAGACAGACATTAGAGGGAGCAAGAGACTCATGAAAAAGACATCAGCCGACTTTCTTTCTCCCAGCATGCCCAGAGAAGAGGCAAACCTTCTGAAAGGTTTGAAAGGCCTCCAGAATCTCTTGCTGGGATGATTGATGGAAGGCTTCCTCTGTGAGGCCAATCTATAAAGACTGGGAGAGGTGGCTGTTTTTTTAAGTGAAAAATCATAAGAAAGATAACAAGATAACATGGCACACAAAAAAGCAAAACATGGACCAATCAAGTGGACGAAATAAACCTTAAGCCGACCCTGAGGAAATAAAGATCTATGAATTACCTGACAAAGAATTCAAAATAATCATTTTAAAGAACCTCAGTGTACTGCAAAACACAGTAAATAAAATAAGCAAAGCAATGTATGAACAAAGTGAGAATATCAACAAAGAGAAACTATAAAAAAGAACTGAACAAATTCTGGAGCCAAAGGATACAATACTGAATTGAAAAATTCACCTGAAGGGATCAACATCAGAATTGGTCAGGCAGAAGAAAGAATCAGTGACTTTAAGACAGTTCATTTGAAATTATTGATTCAGAGGAATGAAATGAAAAAAGAAGTAGAAAACTGAAAAAAGCCTTAGGGATTTATGGACCAATATATACTATAAGAGGAGAGAGAGATAAGCAGACAGCTTCTTTGAAGAAATAATGGCAGTAAACTTCCCAAATCTAAGGGACGAAATGAACATCCAAATCCAAGAAGCTTAAAAGAGTCCAACTAGGATGAACCCAAAAATGTCCATACAAAATGATCAAACAATCAGAAATCAAAGACTGAGAATCTTGAGAGAAACGAGAGAAAAATAACTTGTTATGTCACAAGGGAACTTTTGTAAGATTATCAGCAGATTTCTTAGCAGGAATATTATAGGTCAGAAGGAAGTGGAATGATCTATTCAAAGAAAGAAAGAAAAAAACTTGTCAGCTAAAAATGCTATATTCAGCAAAACTATCCTTTAGAAGTTAAGGAGAAATAAAGACATTCCTGGATAAGTAAAACCCAAGGGAGTTCATAATCACTAAAACATGAAAATAAAAAGTTCTCTGGTAAAGAAAATTCATATAATAGATGCACAAAAGAAAATGAGAAAGGAATAAAAACATGTCACTATCTATATTGCAAACTCTATAAAAATCTCAATGATATATTTGAAGACATAGAAAAAAATTAAAAATTCGTACAGAATCTCGAAGAATCCCAAAGAGTGAAACCAGTCTTGAGAAAGAAGTACAGAGTTGGAAGCCTCACACTTCCTGACTTCAAACATATTACAAAGTTACAGTAACCAAAACACAATTGAGGCTTTCCTTGGTGGTCCAGTGGTTAAGAATCTGCCTTATAATGCAGGGGGCATGGGTTCGATCTCTGGTCTGGGAAGATCCCACATCCAGCGGAGCAACTGAGCCCATGAGCCACAACTACTGAATCCACACTCTAGAGACTGAGAGCTACAACTACTGACCCTCCATGCCTAGAGCCTATGCTCTACAACAGGAGAGAAGCCACCACAACGAGAAGTCTGTGCACTGCAACAAAGAGTGGCCCCCACTCACCACAACTAGAGAAAGCCCACGTGCCACAAGGAAGACTCACCATTGCAAAAAAAAAAAAAAAATGTTAAAAATGCCCATAATTGTATGTCTGTAAAGACAGACATATAGAAAATAGAGAGCCCAGAAATAAACCTTCTCATTGACAAAGGTGCCAAGGCTATACAATGGGAAGGGATAGTCTCTTCAACAAGTGGCAATAAGAAAACTGGATACCCACACTGAAAAGGATTAATATGGACCCTTACTTTTCACTATATATAAAAATAAACTCAAGATGAATTAAAGACCTAGGAGGATAGAAATTATTTCAAACATCTTTTCTGACCACAATGGTATGAAACTGGAAATCAGACATAGCAAGAAAAATGGGAAAAAAACAAACACATGGAGACTAAACAGCATGCTACTAAAAAACCCAATGGGTCAACAGTGAACTCAAAGAAGAAGCAGAAAATACCCTGAGACAAATGAAAGTGAAAACACAACCTTACAAAATCTATGGGATGCAGCAAAAGCAGTTCTAAGAGGGAAGTTCATAGTTTTTCCAGCCTTCCTCTAGAAACAAGAAAAGTCAAATAAGCACCCTAACCTATTATCTGAAAGACTTCGAAAAAGAAGAGCAAAGAAAACTCAAAGTCAGAAGAAGGAAAGAAATGATAAAAGATTGGCGAGGAGGTGGTGGCTGCATCGCTTTGCGGTAGAGACATAGTCTCGCTGGGCTGGGATGAACTGAGCTCCTGGTGGAGGCAGGGGAGTCAAGCGGGTGCCATGGCCAGTACAGTGATAGCAGTTGGACTGACCATTGCTGCTGCAGGATTTGCAGGCCATTACTCTTTGCAAGCCATGAAGCACATGGAACGTCAAGTAAAACAAGTTTTTCAAAGTCTACTGAAATCTGCCTTCAATGGTAGCAATTACAGAGGTGGATTTGAACCCCAAATGACAAAATGGGAAGCAGCATTAATATTAGGTGTAAGTCTTCCTATATAGTGGCCAAAATCAATGAAGCTAAAGATTTCTTAGGAGGTCAAACTAAAAAATGAAGTAAATGTATGATGATTTTTAATTCATTTATATGATACCAGGTTTTTATAATAAAATACTTCAAAGGTATGGATTTTAAAGATGATTTAGCACAAGCAAAATCAAAGCCTTGGTATAAATTTATCATATGATCCAGCAGTCCTACTTCTGAGTATATATACAAAAGAGTACAAAAGAGTTGAAAACAACAACCCAGAGATAGCTTTACACCCATGTTCATTACAGGATTATTCACAATAGCCAAGAGTTGGAAGCAACCTAAATGTTCATCAGCAGAAAAATGGATAAAGAAAAGATGGTATGCACATACAACAGGACATAACTCACATTTAAAAGGAAGGAAATCTTATCACATGTTACAACATGAATGAAGCTTGAGGACATCATACTAAGTGAAAATTGAAGTAAGCCAGTCACAAAAAGACAAATATTGCATGATTCCACTTATACGAAGCATCAAAGATAGTCAGTCTTAGATACATAGAGTATAGTGGTGGTGATGGGGCTGAGGGGAGGGGAGCAGAGAGTCCACAGTGGTTATGGCATCCATTTTCAAAGATGAGGAACTTCTATAGATCTGATGCATAACACTGTGCATACAGTTAACACTTCTGTACTGTATATTTAAGAAAAGTTCAGTTGCTCAGTTGTGTCCAACTCTTTGTGACTGCATGGACTGAAGCACGCCAGGCTTCCCTGTCCATCACCAACTCTCAGAGCTTACACAAACTCATGTCCATTGAGTCAGTGATGCCATCCAACCATCTCATCTTCTGTCGTCGCCTTCTCCTCCCACCTTCAATCTTTCCCAGCATCAGGGTCTTTTCCAGTGAGTCATTTCTTCGCATCAGATGGCCTAAGTATTGGAGTTTCAGCTTCAGCATAGTTCTTCCAATGAATATTTAGGACTGATTTCCTTTACAATGGGCTGGTTTGATCTCCTTGCAGTCCAAGGGACTCTCAAGAGTCTTCTTCAACACTACAGTTCAAAAGCATCAATTCTTCATTGCTCAAGTTTCTTTATAGTCCAACTCTCATATCCATACATGACTACTGGAAAAACCATAGCTACGACTAGACGGACCTTTGTTGGCAAAGTAATGTCTCTGCTTTTTAACATGCTGTCTAGGTTGGTCATAACTTTTCTTCCAAGGAGCAAGCATCTTTTAATTTCATGGCTGAAGTCACCATCTGCAGTGATTTTGGAGTCCCCCCAAAATAAAGTCTGTCACTGTTTCCATATCTATGTGCCATGAAGTGATGGGACTGGATGCCATGATCTTAGTTTTCTGAGTGTTGAGTTTTAAGCCAACTTTTTCACTCTCCTCTTTCACTTTCATCAAGAGGCTCTTTAGTTCTTCTTCACTTTCTGCCATAAGGGTGAGGTTATTGAAATCTTGATTCCAGCTTGTGTTTCATCCAGCGCAGCGTTTCTCATGATGTACTCTGCATATAAGTTAAATAAGGAGGGTGACAATATACAGCATTGATGTACTCCTTTCCGATTTGGAACCAGTCTGTTGGTCCATGTCCAGTTCTAACTGTTGCTTCCTGACCTGCATACAGATTTCTCAGGAGGCAAGTCAGGTGGTCTGGTATTCCCATCTCTTGAAGAATTTTCCACAGTTTGTTGTGATCCACACAGTCAAAAGCTTTGGCGTAGTCAGTAAAACAGAAGTAGATGTTTTTCTGGAACTCTCTTTCTTTTTTGATGATCCAACGGATGTTGGCAATTTGATCTCTGGTTCCTCTGTCTTTTTTAAATCCAGCTTAAACATCTGGAAGTTCATGGTTCATATACTGTTGACACCTGGCTTGGAGAATTTGGAGCATTTCTTTGCTAGCATGTGAGATGAGTGCAATTGTGCAGTAGTTCGAGCATTCTTTGGCATTGCCTTTCTTTGGGATTGGAATGAAAACTGACCTCTTCCAGGCCTGTGGCCACTGCTGAGTTTTCCAGATTTGCTGGCATAATGAGTGCAGCACTTTCATAGCATCATCTTTTAGGATTTGAAATAGCTCAACTGGAATTCCATCACCTCCACTAGCTTTGTTCATAGTGATGCTTCCTAAGGCCCACTTGACTTCACATTCCAGGATGTCTGGCTCTAGATGAGTGATCACACCACCGTGGTTATCTGGGTCATGAAGATCTTTTTTTGTATAGTTCTGTGTATTGTTGCCACCTCTTAATATCTTCTGCTTCTGTTAGGTCCAGACCTTTTCTGCCCTTTCTTGTGCCCATCTTTGCATGAAATGTTCCCTTGGTACCTCTAATTTTCTTGAAAAGATCTCTAGTCTTTCCCAATCTGTTGTTTTCCTCTATTTCTTTGCACTGATCGTTGAGGAAGGCTTTCTTATCTCTCCTTGCTATTCTTTGAAACTCTGCATTCAGATGGGTGTATCTTTCTTTTTCTCCTTTGCCTTTCACTTCTTTTCTCAGCTATTTGTAAGGTCTCCTCAGACAACCATTTTGCCTTTTTGCATTTCTTTTTCTTGGGGATGGTCTTGATCACTGCCTCCTGTACAGTGTCATGAACCTCTGTCCATAGTTTTTCAGACACTCTGAAAAACTGTCACTCTGTCTATCATATCTAATCCCTTGAATCTATTTGTCACTTCCACTGTATAATCATAAGGGATTTGATTTAGGTCATACCTCAATGGTCTAGTGGTTTTCCCTACTTTCTTCAATTTAAGTCTGAATTTGACAATAAGGAGTTCATGATCTGAGCCACAGTCAGCTCCCAGTCTTATTTTTGCTGACTGTATAGAGCTTCTCCATTTTTGGCTGCAAAGAATATAATCAGTCTGATTTTGGTATTGATCATCTGGTGATGTCCTTGTGTAGAGGCTTCTCTTGTGTTGTTGGAAGAGGGTGTTTGCTATGACCATGGCAAAACTCTATTAGCCTTTGACCTGCTTTGTTTTGTACTCCAAGACCAATTTTGCCTGTTACTCCAGGGATCTCTTGACTTCCTACTTTTGCATTACAGTCCCCGCTAATGAAAAGAATATCTTTTTTGGGTGTTAGTTCTAGAAGGTCTTGTAGGGCTTCTAGAAGGGCTTGTAGAACTGTTCAACTTCAGATTCTTCAGCATTAGTAGTTGGGGCATAGACTTGGATTACTATGATGTTGAATGGTTTGCCTTGGAAACGAACAGAGATCATTCTGTCATTTTTGAGATTGCATCCAAGTACTGCATTTCATATCTTTTGTTGACTATGAGGGCTACTCCATTTCTTCTAAGGGATTCTTGCCCACAGTAGTAGATATGATGGTCATCTGAGTTAAATTCACCCAGTCCAGTCCATTTTAGTTCACTGATTTCTAAAATTTCCGTGTTCACTCTTGCCATCTCCTGTTTGACCACTTCCAGTATGTCTTGATTCATGGACCTAACATTCCCGGTTCCTGTGCAATATTGCTCTTTACAGCATCGGACTTTACTTCCATCACCAGTTACATCCCCAGCTAGGTGCTGTTTTTGCTTTAGCTCCTTCTGTTCATTCTTTCTGAAGTTATTTCTCCACTGATCTCTAGTAGCATATTGGGCACCTACCCACCTGGGGAGTTCATCTTTCAGTGTCCTATCTTTTTGCCTTTTCATACTGTTCTTGGGGTTCTCAAGGCAAGAATATTGAAGTGGTTTGCCATTCCCTTCTCCAGTGGACCACGTTTTTGTCAGAACTCTCCACCGTGACCTGTCTGTCTTGGGTGGCCCTACACGGCATGGCTCATAGTTTCATTGAGTTAGACAAGGCTGTGGTCCATGTGATCAGATTGGTTAGTTTTCTGTGACTGTTGTCTTCATTCTGTCTGCCCTCTGATGGAGAAGGATAAGAGGCTTATGAAAGCTTCCTGGTGGAAGAGACTGACTTAGAGGGAAACTGGGTCTTGTTCTGATGTGTTCAGTAAATCTTTAATCCAATTTTTTGTTCATGGACGGGCTGTGTTCCTCCAATTTTCTGTTCATGGACGGGCTGTGTTCCCTCCCTATTGTTTGACCTGAGGCCAAACTATGGTGGGGGTAATGAAAAGGTCCCATACATGCACTGCTGCACTCAGTGCCCCCAACCCTGCAGCAGGCCACCGCCGACCTATGCCTCTGTCAGAGACTCCTGAACACTCATGTGCAAGTCTGGGTCACTCTCTTGTGAGGTCACTGCACCTTTCTCCTAGGTCCTGGTGCATATAAGCTTTTGTTTGTGCCCTCTATGAGTCTGTTTCTCCAGTCCTGTGTAAGTTCTGGCAGCTCTATGGTGGGGCTAATGGCGACCTCCTCCAAGAGGGCTTATGCCATACTCAGGTCTACTGCACCCAGAGCCCCTGCCCCTGCAGCAGTCCACTGCTGACCCATACCTCCTTGGGAGACTCTCAAACGCAGTTCTGGCTCAGTCTCTATGGGGTCTCTGGGTCCTGGTGCACACAAGGTTTGTTAGAGCCCTCTGAGCATCTGTGGTGGGTATGGGGTTTGATTCTAAATGCAGTTTTGCCCCATTGCCATCTTGTTGGGGCTTCTCCTTTACCCTTGTATGTGGGGTATCTTTTTTTGGTGGGATCCAACATTCTCCTGTCGATGGTTGTTCAGCAGTGAGTTGTAGTTTTGGAGTTCTCACAGGAGAAGGTGAGTGCACATTATTCTATTCTGCCATCTTGGAGTTACTTAAGAAACTTAAAAAAGGTTAAGAAATGGTAAATTTTATGTTTTATTGACTACAGTAAAAATCCAAAAAAGGAAAACTCCTGTGTGCTGTCATCTCATTTTTAACCTAATATGACTGGTTATCATTTTAACCTGATATGACTGATATGACAGATTTGCCTTAGGTAAACCTTTATAACCAGTCATGATCTTTTAAAAACTGTTTAAAAGTTTTCAAAATGAAAGAGCAAAAGCACTTGAAGAATCCTGACAAATTCTTTACCTTTTGTTAAAAGTTTCAAGAGGGGAACACTTTGTACATTTCATAAGGGTGAAAACAAATCCATTGAAACCTGAACCATGAATATTTCCTTCTGAGAGATGCATAAAAATAAGTCATCATGAAGGCAGGGTCCTTTGGTAACTGGAACCATGTAATAGCATTTACATTTGGTGTTAACATGCATATAACAGGAAAAGGGATTCAGTTATTTTCAAGCTCTCAAACCCCAAATGTACTGAATAAACATTTCTTTAAAAAAATAAATATACGAAATGGATTTGTATGACTTGAAGTTAAAATGTTCTTGCATTCCATAGTTAACAATTGTAACAATATCACTTTCTCAGATTTCTTTATTTTTCAAGTGGACTATCATGGTTTGGCTCAGCTACTAAATTAAATTATTGCCTGCTTGCACATTCCTGCTGGTTACACTATAATCTTTACCTCCATTGAAAAGTATACCTGATTTTGAATGTTTGTTTCAGGCTGTTTGACTAGAAACACCTCTGTTAAGCCTTGGAGCATGGATATGTAAGTGCAATCTGTGTTATGAATCTAGAAAGGAAAGAATTAAAAATGCCACACACTTTGTTAAAAATACATGTTACTAGGGATATGAGACACTTTAGAAGTGGAATGAAATAAACAACAAGGTTCTAATGTATAGCACAGGGAACTACAGTCAGTATTGTGTAATAAAACATAATGGAAAAGAATATAAGAAAAGGTATATATATGTATAACTGAGTCACTTTACGGCAGCGATTGACACAACATTGTAAATCAGTAATACTTCAGTAAAAAAAAACTTTAAAAAAGTGGAGTGAAAAGCAGTACAATTAAATTGTCTTGATAATTGATTAGAATGGTTCTAGTTACAGGCAAACATGCATAGCATATATACATGCATATGTATAATATACACATACATACATGCCTGTATATGTCATATTAATAGATTGAATTGTGTCCACTCAAAATTCATATGTTGATGTTCTGACCCCCAGAATCTCAGAATGTGACCTTGTTTAGAGATCAGGTCTTTACATAGGTAATCAAAGTGAAGTCATTAGGGTGGACCCTAATCCCGTATAACTGATGTATTTTTAAAGGGGAAATTTGGACACACAGACACATAGAGGGCAGACAGTGTGAAGACACAATAGGAGAACCTGGCCATCCCTCATAGCGCTCAAAAGAATCCAGCCTCGAAGCCCCTTCATTTTGGACTTCTAGCTTCCAAAATTTTAAATTTAAATTTTCAATTCAAGTTTCTATAGTTTAAGCCGTCTAGTTTGTGGTACTTAGTTATGGCATCACTAATGAACTAATATGTTTCCCTGTTATGCCACACATCAGGATATACTTATTTAGGGGTAATACATAATTAGTCTTTGAACATTTTAACATTTCTCAGTATCTCCTAAGCATTCTTAAGAAACTAGTTTCTCAATTTTGGAGGCAGAGAAATTGAGGTTGGCCATGGTGATGAGGCAGTTAGATTTGGAAAGTGGATCTAGAACCTCTGACTCAATGCTGTATAAATTCAGATCACTCCATATTCAGGAGTATATGTATTTGTGCAGTTCGTAGCAGTGCCAGAGTCCACTGGAGACGTAAATCCACCTACTCTCTTTCAGCACCAAAAAAACCAAAACAAGCCCCTCGCCTCAAAATTATACATGTTAGAATTAAATTTTCTGGAAATTAGAAACAGATGGCATCAAATGACCATGTTTTTCCACTGCCCCAAGGTGTATGTGCCTTTTTATTGTGCTCATTTTGTCATCAGTAGAAAGGAACGTGGGTTCAGTTCTCGGAAATGTGGCAGAGGAAGCGTTCCTTCAGCAGTGTCCCTCTGCGAATCCAGCACACCAGGGGTTCCTGTGTCCACTAACTGAGTAAAGCCACGTCTGAGTTCACGACCTCCAAGTGATGTGAGAACACACCTGACCTACCCAAATCTCTGAGGGTGAATTGGAATTAGTGGTAGAGAAGAATAAAGATTTTTCTTTTTTAAAACAAAAAAGACTTTCTGTTGTCCTGTGCAGCATGTGGGATCTTAGTTCTCCAACCAGGGATCGAACCAGTGTTCCTTGCATTGAGAGCATGGTCCGCCAAGGAAGTCTTGAAGGAAGCTATTTTAAAATTCTAGATATTTTTGTTGTTGCTGTGGAAGGTGAGAGAGGTTAATCATTGGGTGAAAAAATTCTATACTTACTTGAATTTTATAGACTAAGAGAGTGAAAGCTGTTAAACTCATCCGGCCAATGATTTTCACAGTAATTAAAAAAAATTGTGTTGAAGAATAGTTGATTTACCATGTTAATTTATGCTCTGCAGCAAAGTTACTCAGTTTTACATATATATATTCTTTTTCATATTCTTTTCTTTTATGGTTTATCACAAGATAATGAATATGGTACCTTGTGCTATACAGTAGGAAATTGTTGTTGTTTATCCATCCTATATATAATAGTTTGCATCTGCTAATTCCAAACTTCCCATCCCTCCCCTTGACAATCACAAGTCTGTTTTCTGTATCTTCATATGCATGCATGCTAAGTTGCTTCAGCTGTATCTGACTCTCTGTGACCCAGGAACTATAGCCTATCAGGCTCCTCTGTCTTGGAATTCTCGAGGCAAGAATACTGTAGTGGGTTGCCATGCCCTCCTCCATGGGATCTTCCTGACCCAGGGATTGAACTTGCATCTCTTATGTCTCCTGCGTTGGCACATGGGTGGCTTCACAGTAATTTTTAATTAAGAAGACAAAAGAAACTACCTTCTATGAAGCTAGCATTCTTTCAGTCATGCTTATGTTGTCCGGTTATCTATTAACTCAAAATATACCAAAATACGTCACCTGAAAGGTCTTACGCTAGTGTTGAAAATAAGACTATACAGTTTTTAGAGTAATGAAAAACTCAAACCTTTTGGAAGAATTGACATAGTCATTGGTAAACTTTTATTATCCATTCCAAAATTGAATTGAATTTCGTATTTAGAAAATAGCTAATCAAGGAACATTATATGATTATTATATTTATGAATTTGAAAATTTTGTGACATTGAATTTGTGGTATAGAATTTTCCTGTGTTTTATCACCATGAGTGCCTTTTCTAAATATACTTTTTTTGAGTGCTTTTATTATGACTGTTTCCATCCTAACATTTCAAACCTGAGATGGTTGGATAGCATCACCGACTCAATGGACGTGAGTTTGAGTAAACTCTGGGAAATGGTGAAGGACAGGAAAGCCTGGTGTGCTGCAGTCCATGGGGTTGCAAAGAGTTGGACACCACTTAACAACTGAACAACAACAACAGTCTAGTCAGTCATTTCAGAGTGATTTTTGTTTCTGATCGTTTAAAATGTAGCAAAAATGAATTATAAATGATTTATACCCCTCAGGTGTATTATCAGCATCTCAGAAGCACTAACTTCATGCCTACTCCTTTGAAGTCATAACTCTCTTCATTTGGAAAGTAGTATCTGTTTTAGTTTACCATATAGTTTTACCACATGTATGTGTGTGTGTTTTATATATAAATCTCCATCCCTGTATACTTTGTTGGGTTTTGCCTTCTTTTAAACTTCATCTAAATGCAATTATACTGTATATAACCTGTTGGGTCTGGCTTTCTCCCTCAAAATTTGAAATTGACCTATATTATATATACTGGAGTTTATTGATTTTCATTGCTGAATGTTTTCTGTGGTGTGAATATATCATAATTTATCCTCTCCATGTGACAACCCTTGCCTTTTTATTGGACTCTTAGTTCCATACATGTTTAATGTGATTATCGATGTTGGATTTAGGTCTGTAACTTTACTATGTTATTTGTCTTATCTGTTTTTTAATTTTATTTTCAATAGACTTTTTTTTTTTTTAGAGCAGTTTTAGGTTCACAGGAAAATTGAGCAGAAGTTTCAGAGTTTTCCCATCCGTTCCCTGTCGTCACACATGGAGAGTCATTAACAACATCTCCCACCAGAGTAGTACAGTGGTTCTAACTGCTGACCCTACATTGGCACATCGTAATCACCCCAAATCCATTATTTACACTAGGGCTCGCTTTTGATGTTGTACATTATATGGGTTTGAACGAATATATAATGGCATGTTCTTGGACTTTTTTTTTCCTGTCCAGCCTTCTTTTAGGTTAATTGATTTCTTATAAAATTTTCATTTAATTTTAGATTTTTAGCAGTAGCTCTTTTCCTTATTTTTTTAAATAGTAGATGGTAGTATAACACTATGCATCCTCAAGTTGACACAATCTATTTAATTTCTGTACCACTTCATGTGAAAGGAAAGGCTTTGCCACCATTTATCACTGTCCTCCAGTCTTTATTATTTCGTTCCTCTATGTGTTATGGCTTCTCTGGTGGCTCAGACGGTAGAGTCTGTCTGCAATGCAGGAGACCTGGGTTTGATCCCTGGGTTGCGGAGATCCCCTGGAGAAGGGAATGACTACCCATTCCAGTATTCTTGCCTGGAGAATTCCATGGACAGAGCAGCCTGGCAAGCTATAGTCCATGTATCGCAAAAAGTCTGACACAACTGAGCCACTGTCACAAATTATAAACCGCACAGAACAATGTTACAAATTTTTGTTTTGAACAGTCATGTGTATTTTGAAGAAACCAAGAGGATAAATTTGTGAATCTATTTACATATTTGCAATTTCTTGAGCTTTTCGTTTCTTCCTTAAATACCCAAGTTTCTATGTAATGTTTATCTTCATCCTAAAAATAAAATCCCTTTAAGTTTACTTATAATACAGTTTTTACTGGAGACCAGTTTCCTTAGTTTTATTTAAACATGTTTATTGGTGCATATTTGTTCTTTTGTTTGCTCTGGAGTATTTTATTGTATGCATATACCAGTTTATTGTACTGACAATCATTTATTTTTTATCTGTTAGCTATTATGAATAAAGCTGCTATGAGTGTTGTTGTGTATGTAGTTTGATGGACTAATTTCTCTTGGTTGTGTGCCTTGGGATGAAAATGATATATGGTAAGAATATGTTTTGTTTTAGAAGATACTGCCAGTTTTCCAAAGTGGTCATTGCCACCTTGCACTATATCTGCAGTCTTAAGAGTTTTCCAGTTGCTCTGTAACTTTGCCAGTGATAGGTATTGTAAATCTTTTATATTGTAGTCATTCTGGTGAGGGTGTAGCAGCATTCCACTGTGGCTTAAAATGTGCATGTTCTTGATTACTAATGAGGTTGAGCATCTTTTCATGTTTCCTGGCTATTTGGACAGTCACTTTGGTGATACATTTGTTCAATATGATATCATCTTTGTTGTTGTTCAGTGTGTCATGTCTGACTCTTTGCAACCCCATGGACTGCAGCACTCCAGGCTTCCCTCTCCTTCACCATCTCCTGGAGCTTGCTCAAACTCAAGTTCATATCATCTTACATAACCCCAATGCCTTGCTCTCTGGCTTCTAGCTGAGAGGTTGTGCAGGGCGTGACGTGGTTCTCAGATGCTCCCCTGAAATCCGCACATGTTCCCATGGAGAATGCACTCAATACTGCTTTCCCATTCCTGGTCTTCTGTTCTTCACTGTATCCTGGCTTGGCAGTTCTTCAGTCTCTTGTTGATGCTGTGATGCCTGCAAGTGGATTTAAAAAAATGTTCATCTTTTTTTAGTTAACCACAATAGGAGGGTCTCTATTACCTTGTCTATCCCTACTGGAAGTGAAATTTCTCAGAATTGTTTTCTTTTCATCAAATGATTCCTGTTTTTCTAATTTTAAAGATAGGGAGGAAAACAAGCCATGAGACATTAAGTTTCAGAGGGAATAACTTTTAAGGGGAATTTATATGGAACTTCACTTGTGGTTTTGCTACAAATTATTCCTCGGTTTTCAATGAATTTTTCATAAAAGACCCATACTTATATTCTTGGTTTTCATTTTGCAACATTACTCCTTGATGTTTTAAGAAAATATTTTGGCTAGAATTGAACTTTAAAATAGTCTAGATATATAATTATGGCAACAAGTAAGTCAGCATATTCTTTCACAGTAACTTCTTAAATATAAAAATATCTGCCCTTTCAGTTTATTTGCAACAAATGGAGTGTCTCTTTGAGTAACCATGGACCGTGTTCTCATAGAATTTATGCCATGTAATGCAGTGGACTGGGGGAGCTAGAGAGAGGATGGCAGAGTACAACACTCCAGGGATCTGTCTTCCCACCTGGACAGCTGTTGCATGGGCAGAATCTATCTGATATAACTATCTTGGAACTCTGGAGTCTGGACACAGGCTATCAGACTGATGAGGCCTGATGATATTATGCTAAGTGAAGTAATCCAGTCAACCAAAGACAAATATTGTATGATTACTCTTATGTGAAGTACTTAGAGTAGTCAAATTAATGGAGACAGAAAGTGGAATGGTGGTTGTCATGGTATGGGAGAAGGGAAGTTGAGTTGTTATTTAATGAGTAGAGTTTCGGATGGTTAAGATGAACTAGTCTTAGATGAAAACCACCTGGATGGTGGTGGTGGTTACGCAACAGTGTGAATGTACTTAATGCCGCTGAACCATACTTAAAAATGGTTCAAATTGGTAAATTTTATATGTATTTTATCACAATTAAAAATAAATAATAAAAAGTGATACAAAGCATTGGACAACATTGTTATTAACTCTTATTCCTCAAATATCGAAATTGAGCCCCAATTTAAATGTATTGAGACTTCCCTGGTAGCTCAGATGGTAAAGCATCTGCCTACAATGCAGGAGAACCGGGTTCGATCTCTGGGTCAGGAAGATCCCCTGAAGAAGGAAATGGCAACCCACTCCAGTACTCTTGACTGGAAAACCCCATGGACGGAGGAGCCTGGTAGGCTACAGTCCATGGGGTCGCGAAGAGTCGGGCATGACTGAGCGACTTCCTTTCTTTCTTTCACTTTGAATGTATTAGGCTTTATAGCTATTCAAAGAAATCATATAGTGATTATTTTCCTAAAGTGAAGCTTACTTTTGGAATGGAAACTCATGTCTGATTTTTGTTTCTGTGGATTTACAGTTTTATATATTTAGTTTCTGTTAGTGGGACCCATTGCCTTGATATGACATTCAATTCTTTTATGTGATGGAATCTTCTCCATCTAATCAAATACGTCCTTGACTATTTGTAATTATTACAAAAAACTCATTCAAGATTGTGAATTATCTAATGAATATTGTAAATAGATATTCTTAAGCACGATACGGCTGTAGTAAGGATTGCATAGGATAGTTTTCCTAACCACAGTACTTTTTTTCAGGAGAAACTTTATGAAAGACTAAGCAAATGAATAAATAATTGGAAAACAAAAAGTCCATTGATTCAGGTTATTCAGTACCAAATTAAAGGCTTGGAAACAATTTGAAAATACAGCTGAATTATTCAAAGCATTCTTAGATACTACAGGCTTTTTTATAAATGGCACTTGTTTTACTCTAAAAGTAATACGTGGCTACTCCTATTACACTGCTTACTTTAGCTTTGCCTTTTAGATTATTTTAGTCATCTTTTAGTTTAAGAGGTATACATGTGCTATTATTGTAGTATTGGTTTATAGTTAAATACTTATATTTACACTTTCATAGATGTACTCTAGCAGGTTGCTTCAAAAGTTATCCCTTGGATATATTTTTGCGAATAATTTAATTCTTTCTAAGTTTAAAATGGAAAATTTCAACTTTATCCTTAAGAGTATATATCACTATGGCCTCAAGTAGTTTGCTATTCTGTGACTCCTTTATTAGATATGAGAGTATAAGGTTTGATACTAATTTGTGTTTTTCTTCTCTATCTGTGGTTTGCTCACAGTCTTGTCTCTTGGACATGAATGATGATGACTAGCTGGAACTAACTTGACTTCAAAGTTTTTCTTTCAATTTATTGAATATATGTAATAGAAATAGAAAATGTCGAGAAAAGTGAGTGAGCTCCAATCAGGCTCAGAATCTAGCTCATATTCTTCAGATATTTGTTGGACAAACACTGTCTACAGAGGCAGGGCACTGCCTTGGGAGAGGGTGAAGTTAGCCCTCTGGTGGCAGCTCTAGGCCTCTTTTTTTTTTTTTCTTTTTTCAAGAAATTTTGCTGCTGCCCAAAATTGCCTATTCCACCTAAGTGAAACAAACCAACCCACTCATTAGTCCTGCTGTCTCTAGAAGGTCTTTTAAGATGTCCTTTGTGGAGTTTACTTCTTATGCAAAGAAGATTATCGAGTTATTTTTTGTAAAACATACAGCAAATCCTCTCTGAGCCAGGTTCTAGTTAATATCATTTTCTCCATTTTCTTATATTTGATGATGTTTTAGTGCCTTAGAGGTTTTAGAACCTCTGGAGGGGTAGCACTCTAGGGAGCAACCTAGTTGGGTTGTCACTTATTTTAGCTCCAAGAGAAGTCCACACAAATGCCCAGAGCCTTGTTCCTCTTTGTCTCACTGAATAAGCCCATGACCATCCTATTGTTTATTCTATGTTCCTAAAGGTAAATGGGAATTAACGGAGTGTGTGTATTTGTATCTTGTTTTGTCTATAATATATCCACCCTAATCCATGATTTCTTTCTTGAACCAGAATGAAGCAATTAATGCTGTTTTGGCATTTGTAGTAGGGTTGCCCCTGATTACATGCATCAGGGATACTTCTGGGTCATGAAACAAAAATAATATTATTTGTATTAGCTTATGGATATTGTTGCTGTGTCTCCACATTTGTTGTTTTTCAGGTTTCAGAAGTAATAGGGTGGAAGGTTGTAGAGCTATAAGTAATAAGTGAAGTAGGTTGGGATATTAATCAAGGAGTGATGGGGGTTAAGGCAAACTAGAGAGGCAGTGCCTGGCCTGCAGGGGACAGCTCTGCTCCGTGGCATCAGGTTGTTGGCCTATGGAAATGCAGGCCAGGTGTGGCCAGATCTTCCCATTGTTCAAACCGAAAGGTAGAAATTTGATTTTTTTTTTACATTCAGACTCCAAATTAAAAATATATATTATTGAAGTATAGTTGATCAGTCATCAGTCTCTTGATTTTATTATTGATAACAAGTCCAGATTGTTAATAAAAAAGTATTTATGGGCCAAGTAACATAGTACCTATTTTCAAAATTCAGTATAAAGTATAGAAAGATGCCTTGTCGCTCCACCAGGTAGCAGGTGATCCTGGTTACCAGTCCTGTAGGAGTCACCTCTGGGATTCAGTGTTCAGTGGCTCTTAACGAAAAAAACCCATATCCAAATGACTCCCACAGTTGACCACAGTTTTACCTAAAATGAATGGTCCTTTTATTGTCATAATTTAATTTGTTGTCCTATTATCTTATCAGTAGTTTCAAATACTTAAGAAAAAATCAATATTAAAGTATCAGTTTTGCAATCCAGAGGATGTTTGTACTTTTTTTAAAAAAATGACACACTTTAAAAAAATGATAACGTTTGGCCTCCTGCCTTGTAAATGTATCAGGCTTCATTTTATTTTTAATATTTAAAGAATGTGCTAGACTTTTAGATGTGTTTAAATTAATACCTAGAGAAGTAACGTATGATTCTTATTTTCTTCACTGGTGAGAATTTTTAATTCATTCTAGTAGAATTTTTTAAAAATAAACTTTATTTTAGAGCAATTTCAGATTTACAGAATAGTTGTGAATATAGTAGAGAGTCCCCATATAGCCCACCCTCTTTCCTCTTATTATGAACACCTTATTACATTAGTGTGGCACATTTTCACACTTAATGAACCAATAATGTATATTATTATGACCCAGAATCTATATTTTATTCAGATTTCCTTCTTTTTTTACCTGATGTGCTTTTTCTCTTCCAGAATCCCATGCAGAATACCACATTACATTAATTGTCACATTTCCTTAGGCTCCCTTTTGGCTGACAGATTCTCAGACTGTTTTTGATGATTTTGACAATCTGAGGGGGAACTGGTTAGGTATTTTGTAGAATGTCGCTCATTTGGGAGTTTGTCTGAGGTTTTTCTCCTGGTTCAGCTAGGGTGATGAGTTTTGGGGAGTGAAGTACTGTTCTTACCACATATGATCAATATGACCTGTCACTATTGATTCTCATCCTGATCACTTGGCTGATGTAGTATTTGTATTTCTTTACTGTAGTAAAGTATTTCTTTACTGTAATGATACTCTTTTAAACGTTTCCTCTTCCCATAATGGACACAGAAGGAAGTGCCGATGTTCAGCCCACACTTCAGTAGGGACTCCTGCTGTACCTCCTTGTGAAGGGAGATTCTAGGTAATATTTTGGAATTCTTTTGCATGGGAGATTGATTTACTTCTTATTTATTAATTATTGGTTTATATCTTTATTTGTTGATTATTTAAAAAATTTTTAATCATCATTATTATTTTTAATTAATTTTTTTGGGCTATGTTCTGTAGCATGTGGGATCTTAGTTCCCCAAACAGGGGTCCGTCCTCTGCCCCCTGCATCAGAAGCAGAAAGTCTCAACCTCTGAACCACCAGGGAAGAACCTCACTTTTATTTCTTTATTCAGTCATTTGTTATATCAGCATAGACCATGGATACTTATTTTATACTCTGGGGTAGAAGGCAATACTTCTTTATTTTGGTGCTCAGATTGTTCCAGCTTTGGCCATTGGGAGCTCTTTGACTTGGTTCCTGTGTCGCTTTGACGTATTCCCAGTGTTGGTACTTTTTCTTTCTTTCTTTTTTTTTTTTGAGCACTTGCTTTCTAGCATTGCAAGATAGCTAAGCTCATCTTTATATTCCTTGGCCAGCTCTAGAATCAGCTGTTTCTCTAAGGAGCCCTGGTTTCTTTTATTGGAGAATGGCATCAGAAAGCAAGATCTGGTGTGTTCATTGTTACTGAGTTGTGTTGTTTCTAGGCCCTTTCAGCTGACAGAGCAAGGAGCTATATTGTGTGTAGTAAGCCATACACACTCATATTTTTAAATATTTGTGTTTGCATCCTTCTGTATCTGTATTAAGCTAAATATGAACTTCCAAAGTGGCTCAGTGGTAAAGAATCTGCCTGCCAATGCAGGAAACGTGTGTTCAGTCCTGGGTCAAGAAGATTCCCTGGAAAATGAAACGGTAAACCACTCCAGTCTTCTTGCCTGGAGAATTCCATGAACAGAGGAGCCTGGTGGGCTACAGCTCATGGGATCGCAAAAAGAGCTGGACATGACTTAGAGACTGAAAAACAACAACAAACATGAGCTCAGAACTGATTGCTCCAACTTTAATCTGTTACCACATGGATCATTAGAGCTTTCTTCTGTTGTTTGTAAACACCCACTCCAACAATGAGAAATCTGGCTCCCAGGATCCATCATTTATTTAATTTTTCAAGTCCAGTATATAGTATATGATGGTTTTAGAATTGTTTATAAATACCCACTGTGAGAAAGAATTTTATCAACAGAGCTTATGCACACTTCCTTTGGCCTTTACCCTTACACACTGCACTTATTTCTTTAAAAATGTTTTTATTGATATACAGTATTGTATGTTTTAGGTGTACAACATAGTGATTTACAATTTTTAAAAACTGTACTCCATTTATAGTTACTATAAAATATTGGCTGTATTCCCTATGCTGTACAATATATCCTTATAGCTTACTTATTTCATACATAATTTAGTTTGTACCTCTTAATCTCTTGCCTCTATGATGCCCCTCCCTCCTTCCCTCTCCCCACTGATTAACACTGCTGTAGTTTGTTCTCTGTCTGTGTATCTGTTTATTTTTTTGTTATAGTCACTGGTTTGTTTTATTTTTTAGATTCCACATATAAGTGACATCATGCAGTGTTTGTCTTTCTCTGTCTGACTTATTTCACTAAGCATAATACACTCCAAGTCTATTCATCTTGTTGCAAATGGTAAAATTTAAATTTTATTGTCTTTTAAAGAAATTTTTTGTTGAAGTATAGTTTCTTTATAATGTATTAATTTCTGTTGAACAGCAGAGTGAATGCATATGTATATCCCCTCTTTTTTAGGTTTCTTTCCAGTTTAGATCACCACAGAGAATTGAGTAGAGTTCTCTGTGCTAAACAGTGAGTTCTCATTAGTAACCTATTTTATACATAGTCAAACTGCACTTACCTCTAAGGATGCTTAGGTTAGCATTTACCTCTTTGGTGAATTTATTTCGTACGTTTGTTACATTCTTTTGTCACTGTCTGCATTCCATTCTGGGATTTTCCAACTTCCGACTCATTGGAAAAGACCCTAATGCTGGGTAGGATTGGGGGCAGGAGGAGAAGGGGACGACAGAGGATGAGATGGTTGGATGGCATCACTGACTTGATGGACATGGGTTTGGGTAGACTCCGGGAGTTGGTGATGGACAGAGAGGCCTGGCGTGCTGCAATTCACGGGGTCGCAAAGAGTCGGACACGACTGAGCGACTGAACTGAACTGAAATAATTTAAAGTTTGCATACATTGGGGTTTTTTCTGTATGCTGTTAAGTTTTATGGGTTTTGACAAATGCAGAATGTCATATATTCACCATTATAATATATAGAATACTTTCACCATCCTAAAAATCCCATGTACTTTACCTATTCAACTCTCATCTCTTCCCAGCCTCCTGGCAATGACAGCCTGTTTACTATCTTTATAATACTACCTTTATTCCGAAGGTGATTAGATTATGAATCTAATCACATAGTGTGTGGCCTTTTCAGACTGGCTTTCTTTTACTTAGTTGTGTGTATTAAAGATTCATCCCTATTTTTGAATGGCTTTACATAGTTCACTCTTTTTTTTCTTAATAGTATTCCATTGTGCGGAAGATGATTTTGTGTTTTTTTTGGCTGCACTGTGTGGCATGGAACTTCCCTGACCAGGGACAGAACTTGAGACCCCTGCAGTGGAAACACAGAGTCTTGACCACTGGATCACAGGCAGGTTCCTGGAAGAGCTTTTCTTGGAAAAAATATATTTACCTGTTGAGATTGTTTCCATTTGGCTATTATGAATAAAGCTTCTATAAACATTCTCATGCAGTTGTTGGTGTGGATGTAAATTTTCAAATGAATTGGATAAATTACTAGGAGTGTGATTGCTGGGTTGCATGTTAAGACTATGTTTAGCTTTATGACATGTCAAACCATATTCCAAAGTGGCTGTGTACCGTTGTGCCTTCCCACTGGCAGTGAATGAGACTTCCTGTTTTTCTGCATTTTCTCATCAGCATTTGGCATTGAAAGTGTTTTGGATTTTAGCCATTCTAGTAGATGTGTAATAGAACCTTACTGTTGTTTTAATTTGTGTTTCCCTATTGATGTATGATGTTGACCAACTTTTCGTATAAACATATGTCATTTGTCATCTGTATATCTTCTTCAGTGAGGTGTCTGTTCAGATTCTTTGTCCATTTTTATTTTATTTTAAAATATTTATTTATATTTGCTTACTTATTTGGCTGCTCCAGGATCTTCTGTTCTCATTGTGGCATGTGAGATCTTTCTAGTTCCTGACCAGGGATCGAACTCCAGCCCCCTGCATTGGGAGAGCAGAGGCTTAGCCACTGGACCACCAGGAAGTCCCCACTCATTTTTAAATTGGATTGTTTTCTTATTATTGAGTTTTAAAAATTCTTTGTATATTTTTGTATACAACTCCTTTATCAGATACGTGTTTTACGAATATTTTCTCCCAATATTTGGCTTATTTCTTCATTTTCTTAATGGTATCCTTCACAGAGAAGTTTTAAATTTCAGTAAGTATAACTTATCTATCTTTTCTTTCTTAGATTGTGGTTTTGATATGTATCTAAAAACTCACCACTAAACCCAAGGTCATGTAAATTTTCTCCTATTTTTTCTTCTGGAACCTTTATAGTTTTGAATTTTACATTTGGGACTGTGATTCATTTCGTGTTAATTTTTTTGTTAAGGTGTAATATCTAAGTCTAGGTTTGTTATTACTATTTTGCAAATGGATATCCAGTTGTCCTAGAACCATTTGTGGAAAAGACTATTCTTTTTTCAATGAATTGCTTTTGTGCCTTTTTTCAAAAGTCAGGTGTTTCTACTTGTGTGGGTCTATTTCTGGGCTTTTTATTCTATTCCATTGATCTATATGTCTGTTCTTTTACCAGTTCCACTCTGTCTTGATTTAGATTTTAACTGATATTAATTTTTAGTTAGGAGTTGAGAAATGGGTTCTCATTCAACTTGACAACAATGCTTGTGTGTTTGTGTTTTCTTAAAACATTAGCTCTTTCATCACCATCTCGTCATAAACTCTTAACCTTGCACATCGTGTTTATTTTTCAAGTAACATTGAGAATGCACATCTCTAATCTTCCATCAGATCCCTGTGATATTAATTACAACCTCTCCCTGACATATGATACACTTATTCAGTTGTTTTTTATTTATTTCCTTGATTCTTCATAGGAATCGAAGATTGATGAGAGCAGGACTTTGTTCTTGTTGCCCTGCACTGCTATATCTCTTTCACTTAGGACTTGCCTGGCATATAGTAAGATCTTGATGATGTAACATAAACTACATGAATGAAATATGGAGTCTCAAGTTTATAATATCTTTGAGCAACAAGTTATTGTACAAAGGTGAATTTGCTAAATAGCTAACCATTTAAACATTAAGCAGAACTTATAACTGGAAAAATCTGAAGTCAGTATTTTCAAAGTTAGTTAAATGTTACTTTTATTTCTTAAATACATTGTACTGAATTCAGTTTATTCTTTGTGCCATCTCACTTAATATTTTGACTAAAAACCAAGAAATTGGGTTAAAGGCCTATTTCTGAAATTACCTAAGAAAGTGATCTTCAGTTCAGTTCAATTCAGTCACTCAGTCGTGTCCGACTCTTTGCCACCCCATGAATCACAGCACGCCAGGCCTCCCTGTCCATCACCAACTCCTGGAGTTTACCCAAACTCATGTCCATTGAGTCGGTGATGCCATCCAACCATCTCATCCTCTGTCGTCCCCTTCGCCTCCTGCCCTCAATCCTTCCCAGCATCAGGGTCTTTTCCAATGAGTCAGCTCTTCGCATCAGGTGGCCAAAGTATTGGAGCTTCAGCTTCAATATCAGTCCTTCCAATGAACACCCAGGACTGGTCTCCTTTAGGAGGGACTGGTTGATCTCCTTGCAGTCTAAGGGACTTTCAAGAGTCTTCTCCAACACCACAGTTCAAAAGCATCAATTCTTTGGTGCTCAGCTTTCTTCACAGTCCAACTCTCACATCCATACATGACCACTGGAAAAACCATAGCCTTGACTAGATGGACCTTTGTTGGCAAAGTAGTATCTCTGCTTTTTAATATGCTATCTAGGTTGGTCATAACTTTCCTTCCAAGGAGTAAGCGTCTTTTAATTTCATGGCTGCAATCACCTTCTGCAGTGATTTTGGAGCCCCCCAAAATAAAGTCTGACACTGTTTCCCATCTATTAGAAAAGTTATAATTTTCCTGGGTCTCAGTGGACCACTAGTTTTTAATGACTAGATGATTTCTTAAGTTCCCATCAGTCCCTAAAATTCTGATTGATAATGACCTCATTCCTTGTGGCATGTTACACTAGGTCTTTCCTCAAAATAACGTTCAAGTATCAGACTTCCCTGTCGGTCCAGTGGTTAAGATTCTAAGCTTCCAGTGTTTCTAATGCAGGGGGTGCAGGTTCGATTCTTAGCCAGGTGGGTGGAGGGACTAAGATCCCACATGCCACGTGATGTGGCCAAAAAATGGTTGAAGTGTATAGAACTATTTTATCTCTAACAGCAAATGACTTCAGTCAACCATATTTTAAATTATTATTAAAAAAATCCCCTGTACATCTGCCTTTTGTTGCTAAGTGTACCTCTCTGTGTTAATCTCTATAGTTTTTCTCCACTGAAGTGTAGTTTTATTTTTTTGTCATTCCCATTAAAGTGATTCCCACAGGGCTTGTCTGTCTCGCACTCTGTCAGTAGGATCTCTCAGTAGATAATAAATGTTGTGGTAGGTGGAAGTCTCCTAAACTTGGCCACACCCTAGTCCCCAGAACCTGTGAATTTGTTCCCATGGCAAGGGAAAACTAAAACTAGGGTTATAGGTGGAATTAAGTTCACTAAGCAGCTGATCTTAATATAGTGGCATGGCCCTGGATTATCCAGGTGAGCCCCATTGTAATCACAAAGGTGATAAATGAAACAAGGAGGCAGGAGAGTTAGTGGGAGACATGTGAGAAAAACTCCAGCAACCCTTGTTGGATTTGAAGATGGCGGGGACCAAAGAACATGGGTACCTATCAAAGTGAGTGAAAGCCGCTCAGTCGTGTCCGACTCTTTGCGACCCCATGGACTATACAGTCCATGGAATTCTCTAGGCCAGAATACTGGAGTGGGTAGCCTACCCCTTCTCCAGCAGATCTTCCCGACCCCAGGAATTGAACCAGGGTCTCCTGCATTGCAGGTGGATTCTTTACCAACTGAGCTATCAGGGAAGCAAAGCTGGAAAACAAAAAGAAGCAGGTTGTCCACTGGAGCTTCCAGAAAGAATTGAGCCCTGCCAATACCTTGATCTTGGCCCAATAAAACCCATTTTGAACTTCTGATCTTGAAAACTGTAAGGTTTTACATTTATGTTGTTTTAAGCCATTAAGTTTGTGGTAACTTGTTACAGCAGCAATAGGAAACTAATGTAAATACAGATGTCTAGCCATGCTGCTGCTGCTGCTGCTGCTAAGTTGCTTCAGTCATGTCCGACTCTGTGCGACCCCATAGACGGCAGCCCACCAGGCTCCGCCATCCTTGGGATTCTCCAGGCAAGAATACTGGAGTGGGTTGCCATTTCCTTCTCCAGTGCATGAAAGGGAAAAGTGAAAGTGAAGTTGCTCAGTCGTGTCCGACTCTTAGCGACCCCATAGACTGTAGCCCACCAGGCTCCTCCATCCATGGGATTCTCCAGGCAAGAGTACTGGAGTAGGGTGCCATTGCCTTCTCCGGTCTAGCCATGCAGTGGTCTCCAACCTTTTTGGCACCAGGGACTGGTTTCGTGGAAGACAGTTTTTCCACGGACAAGTGGGAGGGAATGGTTTCAGGACAATTCAAGTGCATTACATTAATTGGGCACTTTAATTCTATTATTATTACATCAGCTCCACCTCAGTTCATCAGGCATTATTAGATCCTGGAGGTTGGGGACCCCTGGTCTAGTGCAAAGAGCACTGTGCTAATCAATTTCAGTAATTAACTTCCTGAAAACACTCATAAAATATATCAAGGCAAATAATTTCAGGGGCATGGGGTCCCTATTTTTAGGTTTCTTTAATGAACATCAAGAATTATAATACTTGGAATGCTAAAACTTCTTGTCATTTTCAAGGTTAGTTTTTTAGAGGTTTTGCCAATGAAGTACAAAAGTCGGAAAAAATTTGAAGGTGTCAGTTGGAGTCTGGATAAGAGGGAGTTCATTCCTCTTGAAATAAGTTTTAACTTCTTGATTCACTGCAGTATTTGAGAGGAATGCTGATCTATGGAATTAAAAACACTAATTTATATTTAGGTTTGGATTATGTTGGATGGTTTAGAGTGGCTTCCCAGGTGGCTCAGTGCTGAAGAACCTGCATGCCAATTCAGGAGACTCAGGAGACGTGAGTTCGATCCCTGGATCAGGAAGATCCCCTGGAGGAGGGCTTGGCAACCCACTCCAGTGTTACTGCCTGAAAAATTCCATGGACACAGGAGCCTGGGCGGACTACAGTCCCTGGGGTTGCAAAGAGTCGGACATGACTGAGCAGTCAGGCACAGATGGTTTAGAACAAGTGTTTATTTTAAAAAATAATTAAAAATTTTATCATGTGTATTTTAAAATAGCTAGTATTAAAATGAATTACATTTTTCTGGGTATTTTATTGGACAGATTTATTATTGAAGTGGGAGGCGGGAATTGATTGAGTTCAGAGTTGTTAATACCTTATTAGAATCAGAAGGAGCTATGAAGATTTGTTGAGGTTGTGATAATTCTGTAGTTAAGGAAAGCTGAGGTTCAGAGAGGGTCGTTTAAGAGTTTAGCTCAAGTTAGCACACCTGGTTTATTTTAGAACCTTGAACAAAAAATTGAAATCTAAAATTTAAATCTCTGGGCTCTAAATCCATTCTTCTTTTTGTCTTGCTAGACACAAAGGTGAGTGAAAGTTAGAAAATTTTAAGCTTTTAAAGTTGAGCTTAATGGTTTCAGTCAGTTCTGAAGTTACTCTTTATAAAGAGCCAGCAGTATATAGATTCTCTTTTTAAATGCAGCAGCCATAAACATCTCAGACAAATAGGCTTTCTTATTTTTGCAGACATTTCCTATGGTGCAGTTTCTGAATTTTCTCCTTTTGTGTAATTTTCTTGCGTGAAGTGGGAGTGTTAGTCACTCAGTTGTGTCTGACTCTTTGAGATGCTATGGACTGTAGCTCTCCAGGCTCCTCTGTCCATGGGAATCTCCAGGCAAGAATACCGGAGTGGGTAGACTCTCCGTTCTTCAGGGGATCTTCCTGACCCAGGGATCCAACCTGGGTCTCCTGCACTGCAGGCAGATTCTTTACTGTCTGGTTTTCTTGTGAGGCAACCCTAAATAGTAGAAGTTTTGAAGGGATAAAAAAGGGCCAAGAATAAGATAAAATGGTCGGTTGTTCGCCAGGATGGCATATACAGGATAAGGATTATTTTGTGCTTTGGACCCATAAAACATGAATATTTGATATGCCAAAAATGAAGGACCTAATTTTTAAGACTTAATGTTGACTTAACTATCTGATTTTTAAAGTTCTTACATGAATTACATGTGGATTTTTTGTTTCTCCAACTTTCTTAGAATTATGTTTAACTTTGGTATAAATTCTGCTAACATGTACTTACCTCTTTTTCTAGAATGTATATATTAATATACTTTTATTTCCTTATAAGCTTAATTCTTATATGTTTGTTTCTTTTTTCGCTTTGTGTCTGATCAAAAACATGACTAAATGTGTAAACTCTGAATTCATTATTTTCAGTTGACATGTTTGACCAGATTGTGTGATAGAAGCTTCAAAGTCCTTTCAAAAGTGAAAGAACAAATAATAAGTAACTGACACAAGGTGGGGAGAGTAAAAATCATTATTTAAGTTAAAATTGTTTGGATTTAGAATAATTACTTGGGGAAAAGTGCATTTTTTGAGGTTTTTAAAAGCATATTTTTGTTTGAATCATCATTAGTCAGGGCAAACTTCTGGAATTTGGTATAATGCGCTTTCATTTCCGTTGTTGTGACAACTTCAGAATTCTGTTTTATGGTTGAATAGAATGGAAGCTGTTGGACTCTTTTTGAGGGGGTTAGCCCTAGGACATGAATAGCATACCGAGTATTGCAACTTGTGGCCACAGATATCTCATCTATTTAATTAATTGCTCATTTGCAGCATTGCTTTTGTGACGTATCAGGGAGAGTGTTGGTAAGTAAGTAGGACTTAGAGATTGTCTTACTGAGTGAAGTAAGTCAGACAAAGACAAATATGATGATATCACTTGTATGGGAATCTAAAAAAATGGTGCAAATGAACTTATTTATAAAACAAAGTCACAAATGTCGAAAACAAACTTATGGCTTCTGGGGTGGGGGTGAAGAGAAGTGGGGAGAAGGGATAAATTGGGAGATTAGGATTGATATATACAAACTACTTTATATAAAATAGATAACTAATAAGGACCTAGTTTATAGCACAGGGAATACTGTATAATGACGTACATGGGAAAAGAATTAAAAAGAGTAGCTATATATATATAAACATATAAATATAAATATATGTATATATAAATGCAAATATAAACATATAAATATATATAACTGGCTCACTTTGCTGTACAGCAGAAACTAATATAACATTGTCAATCAACTATACTCCAATAAAAATGAAAAAAAAATAGTGATCAGTAGTCTTGGCAAGAGTTCTAAAAACATTGGGGTAAATAGGTACATTTTCTCTTGCGATCATCAAGATCAGAAAAGGGAAGCTGAGGTCGAGGTAATGAGGCTTTCTGTATGTGGAATCAGTTCATCTTCAGTGAGCCTGTCAGCATTCTCATCTCTGCCCACGGTAATGATTAGCAGCCCCTGGTAAGGGCGGTTTCAGTGTGTGCTTGTCAGTGAGGTCTCTCATGTGAAACTAAATGTTGGCTTGGCATCTCAGGAACTCAGACGATGGCCAAATGGGTTTGGCCTCTGTTAAACAGAGTTTTAATCATTAAATGGAAATAGATGAAGTCAGTGAACAAATACAGTGGCTTCAAAGCCCTGATTTTGGTTTTTAAATAGCCCCTAACTTTGCTTGGAGGAGAGTCAAGTGAAATATTTCACCACTGTATTATCACCAAAGAGAATTACTTTTGTAGATTGGTCCTTACTTCTCTAAACATGGTGTCCTACAATGAGGATTATTCCAAGTTAAATAGTGTTTGGATAGAGAAGTAATATTAAATTGTATATTTAAAAAATGTCTTCCATTTATTTGCTTAATAGTTATTCAGATAATTTATAATATAGAATGAGGAAGCCTATTTGTAAGACTATGGAATTTCTATTTAGATGTGATGGGGGGATGGCTAATATTATGACAAATTATTAACTTGGGATGAAAGTTATACCTCCAAGGTTATGTTAAAAATGTGACTTTACTGCTGAATAGGAAGCCTTGATTCTAATTTTTATTGGCGTGGGGATATGCATGCAAGTAGAAAAAGATTAATTTTACTCATTTGCAGCTTCTCAAATTCTGAAATTGCAGTACTAATTCTAAAATGTTATAATAGGTCAGTTTGGTCAGTCATTGAAGCATTTCATGTAAGGAAAAATGTGTATTAGAGGTGCTGAAATTCTTGATGGGCCATAAACCCACTTAGTGTAAGAGTCTGCAAATTGGTTAAAAGTATGAAAGGGGAAGCAAATTTATCAAGAAACACTACATACAGAATATTCATAGTTAGCTTAATTTCAATTTGTCTTTAAAATTAATTTGATAGAGCACTTCATGCAAGAAGATAGGAGGCATGGGTATTTTTTCAGACCAGATTTTTGATTACCTTTGAGTTCTTTATTAAAACACAGCACTTGCAATAGTGTAAATATGTAAATATTGTTTAAGTACAAAGAAGTCTCATGTTTTTCATGTGTCTTGTTTTCTTAGTCATATTCTGTTTCCATTAAACAAAATCATGTTTTATCTTACGTTATTGTTATTTTTTAGTGTAACATTTTTAGTAATTTCTTCATGTGTGTAGTATAATTATAGCCCCCAAAACGTCCATGTCCTTTTTCCTGGATCCTGTGAGTGTTACCGTATAGGATGGAAGGTTCTTCAAATATGTGTTTAAATTTAGGGTCTTGAGATGGTGACATTATCTTGGGTAATTATTTTTCTTCAGTTTGAAGAATTTCTTTTAATGTTTCTTACCCTTGAACATTCTTATTTTGCCTTCATTTTTGAAAAATAAGTGTCATTGGATAAAAAATTACAGGTTGATCTTTTTTTTTTTCTTTTAAGATATTCCACTGTGTTCTGGCTTACTTTGTCTAGGGTGAGAAATTGGTGATCATCATTATCTTTGTTGCTCTGTAAATAATGTGTAGATTTTTCTTTGTGTGTGTGCTCAGTCGGTCGGTCTTTGCATCTCCATGCACCGGGGTCTGCCAGTCTCCTCTGTCCATGGAATTCTCCAGGCAAGAAGACTGGAGTGTTTGCCGTTTCCTCCACCAGGGGATCTTCCCAACCCAGCAATCAAACCCATATCTCTTCATCTTCTGCATTGACAGGTGGATTCTTTACCACTGTGCCACCTGGGAAGCCAGTTTTTTCTTTAGTCGTTTTAAAAGTTTTTTCTTAAACATTGATCTCAAGCAATTTGACTTATATGTCTGTGTTTTACTCATATGTCTTATGCTTGGAGTTCGTTGAGCTGCTTACATTTATGCGTGTATAGTTTTCACTTGATTTAGAAAATTTTCAACTGTTATTTCTTCAGATATTTTTTTCTCTTCCTATTCCTTTGAAGACTCCATTTATGTACACATTAGACAGTTTAAAGTTGTTTGATAGCTCGCTAATGCTGTTCATTTTTTTCCAGTGGTTTTTCTTTTTACTACTGCTTCCTTTTAGTTGCTGTTACTTTAAATCCACTAATCTTTTTTTTCCCCCTGCAAATTGGTTAAGTGTGTGATGGGGAAAAGAAAGTTATCAAGAAATATTACTTATAAAATACTGGCATAGAGTTGACATTCTGTGACTGCTTAATGTGCTGTTACTTGCATCCAATGTGTCTTTCTTCCCAGACGTAGTTTTTACCTCTAGAAGTTCAGTTAGGATCTTTCAAATTTCTTAATTTCTTAAAAATTTCAAAATTTTCTTGAACGGTTACGTATAGTAACCGGTTTTTATGTCTGCTAATTCTAACTTGTTAGTGTTAGCTCTGGGCCAGTTTTACTTAGTTGGCTTATCTCCTTATGGTGGATTGTATTTGCTTGCTTCTTTACATGCCTAATAATTTCTGCTAAGATGCCAGACATTTGAATTTTATGTTGTTGGGTGCTGAATATTTTTGTGTTCTTGGGCTTTGTTATGGGACATAGTTAAGTCACTTAGAAAGGGTTTGCCCTTTTCATGTCTTGCTTTTAAGCTTTCTTAGGTAGAACCATAGCAGCTTTTACTCTAATTTTACCTCCTACTGAGATAAAACCCTTCTAAATACTCTACCTAATGTCCTATTAATTATGGGGTTTTCCAGTCTGATTAGTGGGAACAGAAGGATCCATTTCCAGCCTATGTGAGCGTTAGGGATTATTCCCTCTCATCCTTTTAGGTTAGATTCTTGGGTAGTTTGCTCACACATATGGGTTGGTCAGCTGAAGACTTGAGGGGTACCCCAGCACATCTCCAGAGTTTTCTGTCTTTGAAACCTTCTTCTCTCTGGTGTTCTGCCCTGCAAAAAAGGCATCTTGGAATCCTTGAACTCCTAGATTCATCTCCTCAGACTCTTGCCTGGCGTCCTGTTCTTTGGGCCACAGTCTGGAAATTTTATCCAGGAAGTAGGCTTCATATTTTGCTCCCATCTAGTTTTGGATTAAAACTTAACATTCAAAAAACTAAGATCATGGCATCCGGTCCCATCACTTCATGGCAAATAGATGGGGAAACAAGAGAAACAGTGACAGACTTTATTTTCTTGGGCTCCAAAATCACTCCAGATGGTGACTGAAGCCATGCAATTAAAAGACTCTTGCTCCATGGAAGAAAAGCTATGACCAATCTAGATAGCATATTAAAAAGCAGAGACATTACTTTGCCGACAAAGGTCCGTCTAGTCAAAGCTATGGCTTTTCCATTGGTCACATATGGATGTGAGAGTTGGACTATAAAGAAAGCTGAGTGCAGAAGAATTGATGCTTTTGAACTGTGGTGTTGGAGAAGACTCTTGAGAGTCCCTTGGATTGCAAGATCAAACCAGTCAACCCTAAAGGAGATCAGTCCTGAATATTCATTGGAAGGACTGATGCTGAAGCTGAAACTCCAATACTTAGGCCACCTGATGCGAAGAACTGACTCATGGGAAAAGACCCTGATGCTGGGAAGGATTGAAGGCAGGAGGAGAAGGGGACGACAGAGGATGAGATGGCTGGATGGCATCACCGACTAGATGGACATGAGTTTGAGCAAGCTCCAGGAGTTGGTGATGGACAGGGAAGCCTGGTGTGCTGCAGTCCATGGGGTCACAAAGAGTCGGACACAACTGAGCAAATGAACAGAACTGAGGCTTCATATGGTTCATATGGTTACCTTGCTTGTTTCCTGTCTCTCAGAAATCACTGTCCTTTGTTGCTCCATGTCCAGTGTTTTAAAACCATTGTCTGAAATATTTTGTCCCCTTTTGAGTCATTAAAAGTGTATGGATAAGTCTGGTCCCTGTTTCTCTTGCCTGTGAGATATTAGTCATCTCCAAGAAGCATTCATAGGATTGCCTTGTTGTAGTTGTTAACTTCATAATGCCTCTTGTTTAAGAAAAACACCCAGGCCTTTATTCTCTTACTTATGGGTTGAAAAAATTATGTCTTTATGTATTTAGGATTGTTGATGACTTATTATTGGAAGATCTGTAAAATACAGTAGAAATCTTTAGTGTTCAACTGTAATGCTGAAATACATTAAACTTCAAGTTCTAAATGACTTACAAAACTGAAAAATGGTGGCATAGTTATCACTTTGTGTGTGTGTATGTGTGTTTTTTTAAATGTGGAAGTGTAGCCATTACATGGATTGTATGTAACTGTTTTCTGAAATACACGAAATTTCAAATTCAGAAACAATGGAGTGTTTTAAAGTTTCCTTTGGTGTCTCTTAGCGACAGCAAACAAATAATTTTCTTTGGATTGCATTTTTATATGTAATTACAATTTTTAGTGATGTGACGAAGTTATTGAAATTTCTTGGATAACAGTTGCCAAAATTTTTCCTAGTGTTTGCTATGAGAAACAAATTGCGTATTTGAACACCCAAATTCATGTGTTTAATTACTAATAGAAACCTGTTCCACATTTTCTTACGTACAATTTTTGCTTTTGGCTTTCAAATAGAAAAGATAAAAGCTCTGTGCTGTTTTGTGATAGCAATGTGATCAGTGTTTTGAGATAAGTGAAAGGCAACTTATTTTTAAGCCAATTTTACTTAAAAATCTCTGTTTTAGCTTTATACTTTTGTTGTATATCTAGTACTTTTGGGTCGTTTTCAGTCTTCCTTTTTGCTTTCTCTTTGTGGGTTGTTAAAGAAATGAAATGGTTTTGAAGCAAAGTCTTTCACAAAGTGCTTCGGACTCAGTTATTGTTTATTTGCCATGGCTCGATTTAGATGCTCGATTTAGATGGATTTGATTTAAAATCCATAAATGAGAAAATGGTTTTGGCTCCCTGAGTGAGACCAGAAGTGCTGATTGCTGTATTTGAACCACTGGGGCTCTCCTTGGCTTTGCAGGAGGCAGGCACTTTATATTGATCATCTCTTAAAGCATTGGGAGCACGTTCATCAGTGTAATAGATGAGGGACCTGGTCCTCAGTGAAGTCACAGGAAGCTGTCCCTCAGGTAACTCCACTCGCAAAGATCTGACTCTTTAGACTCCATGACACCCATGACATTATGCTGTCCTCCACCCTAACCCCCCTGGACTGGTAGAGGCAACTATTGGCTATTCTGGTGCCCTGTTCGTTGTCACATAGGTCATTGTACCCTCATCCAGGGTACAGTCCAATTGAAGTCTGTCAATTATAGTCTTAAACTGTCTGTAGGGAAGTTCTACTTCTTTATTTTAAAAAATGGACTATAATAGCCATCTTATGGGTTTTCCCGATGGCTCAGTGATAAAGAATCTGCCTAGAATGCAGTAGACACATGAGACGCGGGTTCGATCCCTGGGTGGGGAAGATACCCTGGAGGAGGAAATGGCAACCCACTCCAGTATCCTTGCCTGAAAAATCCCATGGACGGAGCAGGCTGGCGAGCTATAGTCCAAAGGGTCACGAAGAGTTGGACACAAGTGGCACAGCACAACCGTCTTATATGACTTCAGTAAATGTGGATGTTCATGGCTCTGGTTGCTGAAGAACCTGTGAAATGATGTTCTTTTAGGAATAATAAAAGTATCTATGAAATGACATATTTTTGTGTATAAATTTGTCCTTTCCATTTAAATAATATCAGCAGAAAAGGGGAATAAGGAAAGACTGGGTGCCGGCCACTTCTGACACCCTCTCCTTGCTGATTCTTATCTGATTTTCCTATGTACAGTTGTTTGCCTCATTTTCTTATAAGCCAAGTCTTTCCAACATTTCAGATTTATTGTTTCATCTCCTGAGTATAACATGAATATTCCGTTTATGCTCTTGAGTTAGAAGGTGATGTAATTTGCAAATTGATAGAAAAGATGTATTTTAAATTTAGGAGTTTTACTAGCTCTTATGCTTATTAGGTGACATTGCAGCAGATAGGCACGGCTGAAAGACCTCTCATGTCTGCTCTGTCCTTGATCTTAGGGACACCGTCTGAATGGAACAGACCTGGGCTCTCACCTCCAAAGGCTTGAAGTCAGGGATTGCAGGAGTTTGAGAACCTTGATCGGATGCTGAGCAAAGCCTCTTTTCCTCCTGCCCTCAGTAGCGCCGGTTAGTTAAGTGAGCTGAGAAGCCCTGCCTCTGTTTACCCTGTCCCAATGGGGTTTTACGACTGAGAACAAACTTCTGAGTGAGAAAGCAGACCAGCCCTCATCCTTTCAGTAGCTGGAGATTAAGGTCCCTTGCTCCAGATTACCTGCCCTGGGAGGACAGTACTAAATTCTAATGGAAAGACGAAGTGCTGTAACTGGGAGCCCTGCATCATGTTATGTAGATCTCTCTTTGGTTTAGGTTGTAAAATCAGTAATTCTGGAAGTCCTTGAGAAGCCTGTGCTCACTTCTTTGGCTAATCTGTTAAAGGAGCAGGGAGATGGCATTTTTAAAATAAGGGTTTGTGGTGTAGTGCTGGCAGATTAAGTATCCAGGGCAAAACTTGATTTTTCTCTCTCCTTCCTTTATTTTTCTCCTTTTTCTGTTTTTCTTTCCTTTCCCTCTCTCTTCCTATCCTTCTTTCTTCTCCTGTAAAGCAGGAGGGATGAGAAATGTCTGAAAAATGTGCTCTTTAATATTTCTCATCTGTGAGTGGTGAGGTGTGCATATATGAATGGAATTTCAAGAAGTAAAAATGTAGAGTAAGATTTATCTTTTGGGGGTGTGGATATGCTAATACTAAGTTTACCTGTGTTGCTCTTCTTTGGAGCATATCTATAACTGACTTTGTGATTTACACACATATGACTGTTAAGTATTTGGTATATGTGAATACATAAGTCTGATTTTAGCCATATTAAAATGCATTTAAAAGAAACCTATAAAGGGTCAGTGATTAAAGTACAGATTCCAGGATATGCATTTCCCTGCAGCTGAAAGGGTAAATTAATAATCAGACTGTTGCCTGGAGGGGAGGGGAGTTTGGGGGAGAGTGGATGCATGTATATGTAGGGCTAGTCTGTTTGCCGTTCACTTGAAACTATCATAACATTGTTAATCAGCTATACCCCAATATAAAATAAAAAGCTTAAAAATAAATGTGTGGAGCAGAGATACCAACAACAACAAATCAGAATATTGCTTGGTAATGTTATAGAACAGATCTTTAATTAATAAATAAAAATAATTAACAAATGTGGCCTTATAGTAGAAAGGAGTATTCTAATTTAATTGACTGTTTCCAGAGAACTGAAGCCTACCAAATCATTAAAAATTACATTTCAACATATATTTTTCTGGTTGTAAATATAATGTATTTTTGTTATAGAAGAAGTTAAAAGAAAGGCTAAGAAAAAAAATAAAAGCACCTTTATTTTAACTCATCAGCAATACTTTTAGTGATAATCACTATTAATCCTTGGTTTTAGATCATTACATTTTTTTCTGTGACTATATATATAGGCTGTAAAAATCAATATCAAAAAAATTATGGGTATTTTTTGTGACTACCATTGTTTGAATATTTTTGATTTCTTTTTTTCCTGACTAATGTTTTAAGGACTGTATACATGGTTAAAGTCATTAGTGGACTGGAGGCTACGAATGAAAAGCATTACCTAGATACAATTTATTTGCTTTGAAAAGTGCTTTTACTACCTGCATATATCTAAAATTGGATTAAAATTACAGGAATAGTAATGCATCACTTGACTTTCAAGCATATAGAGGTTTCTAAAGGCTTCCAAACATTTCTTTCTTCAATTTTCAAACGTGTTTAAAAATGCATTGTTTGTTTATGGAATTAATTATTCCAATTATTTGGAAAACCCGAAAACAAGAATATTAAAAAAAATCAGTATCAGATTGAGCATACTGTAAAACATTTTAAAGTTTAGGCGCTTCTAAAATTCTTCATATACTTTTTAGCTTTCTTGAATACACTAACATATATATATATATATATATATATATATATATATTAAGATTTCAGTTTTGTCCTGAAGCATGTCTGCATTTTATTTTTATGTTTCCTGTTCTGATGTTAATATCCTGAAGTTAGGACCCTAACATGTCTTCCATTTTTCTGCATTGTGATTCGCTGTGCTGTGATGTGGTTTAGCAGGTAACCAAGCTTTTTAGGAATTTTGTTAAGAGTAAGTAAGATTCAGAGAGAGGACTTCAAGAATAAAGAATAGCAGCTCTTGCTGAAATTCATGGTTTTATTTCCATCAGTCTTCTTATGGGAGGCTGAAAAGTGACTCCCCCAGAGACATCTTTGTCCTAATTTCCAAACCTGTGAGTATATTACCATTTATGGCAAAGGTGCTGTGCAGATATGATTAAATTAAGGATCTTGAGCTGGGTAGATTGTCCTGGACTATCCAGTGGGCTGTGTGTAATCATCTAGATGTCCTTAAAAGAAGAAAGGTCATAGTAACAGAGAAAGAGATGGGAGGACAGAAGCAGAGGTTGAAATGGTATGCTTTGAAGATGAAGGAAGAGGCTGTGAGCCAAGGAATGTGCATGGCATCTAGTCACTGGAAAAGGCAAGGGAATGATTCTTCCTAGAGCCTCTGGAAGGAATGTAGCTGGCCTTGCCAACACTATGATTTTAACCTGTGAGATCCATTTAGGATTTCTAACTTCCGGGCCAGCTAGATGATAAATTTGGGTTTTAAGTCCCTGAATTTGTGATAATTTGTTAGAGCAGCAGTAAGAAACTAATTCACCCCTAAACAGGTCTTTGGGGGGCAGAACTGTATCCCTTATTTTTTTTTGGCCACTCCACTTGGCATGTGGGATCTTAGTTCCCCAGCTAGGGATCGAACCCGTACCTCCTGCAGTGGAAGCACAGAGCCTTACCTTCTGGACTGCCAGGAAAGTCTTCTACGTTTTAAAACCTAGTACAGAATACAGTACATGCTAACTAAAGGTACAAAAGAAAGAGTGAGTGACTAAGTAAGTGACTACTGAATTCAAGCACTTGAATTTTATTTTATTTTTTTAGCACTTGAATTTTTAAACTTATAGTCTAGGGGTTGACAGAATTGACTAGTAGTGGTTTAAAAAAAAAGCCTTTCCTAAATCTAGAGGTATTATTTAACAGATATCTGTTAATTCATTACAACTTAGCTATGCTCAGGGAGAAAGTCCCCACTTAATTAAACAGTGCTTCTGTGTTTTACAAAACCCTTGAAGCACAAAAAGTGAAACACTGTTTTCAAGAGAGAAACTCATCTTAATAATGAATTTTTTCAAGTCTTACCAGGAAGTAGTCGACAAATAAGAACAGAACTTATTTTCTCATTGCCGCCTGGTGCAGAATCACTATCAATAGCTTTAGCCAGAAAAAGACTCTCAACACATTCTCCTATTTCAAAGGTCAGTTGAATTAACTAAGCAGGAAGTTCTGTTTCTGTAGTAACCATCCATGTCTGTGAGATTCTAGATGCCCAGAGAAGTGATGAACGGGCAACCGTGCCATTTTGACCTGGTCATTCTTCCTGGCAGTATGACATGCACTGTGTCGCCTCTGCTTGTTTTGCTGGCAGATAACCCTTTCCAATCCATATATTTATGCGCAAAGCACTTCCTTGGAACCTGTATGTTTTCTTCTGTCATTCAGTTTTAGAAGTTTACTTACCTGGCACTTAAGCCTACAGCCAACTGGAAGTGGTACATTAGAAGCCTGGAGAAGGGATACTTAAGCCAACTATTCTGACATCATCACCTTGAAGCTCAGTTGAAAACCTGATTGAGAATTATGAGAAGGTATAAAAACTGCTAGTGGTCTGGGGCTCCTGCCATTCACATCTCTGGAGGCTGTGTAGCATTGTCATTCATGTTTATGGCGATGACCCGGATTACACCATGTCTCTTGTGCCTTATGAAAGATGTGGAAAAAAGTGTTTAGCATGTTCATAGAACACCTTCTGTACTCAATTTTGCTGTCATTGTTTTGCTTAAAAATATAAACGTTGTTGTTCTGTGATGGCTCATATTCTAGAAGTGTACCAGAGCTGAAGTGGTAGTACAGATCTTATGATCAGTCTTTACCATAAGCCCTCAAAAACAATTTGAATTTGGGACTTCCTTGGCTGTCTAGTGGTTAGGACTCCAAGCTTCCACTGCAGGGGGCACAGGTTCGATCCCTGGTTGTTGAACTAAGATCCCTTAAGCCACATGGGGTGACCAAAAAAAAGGGAATTCTTTTCTCCCTTTAGGAGAGCTGTGAAGAGAAAAGTGATTTGTCATTTTTAAAAAGAAATATATATTTTACATAGATTATATTTATATATAAAATAATATATAAAAATACATGTATTTCTTTTTCCTCTCTGTAATTGGCTTATTTGATGCTTTAGTATTTGATTGATTTTTAAAGATTTTTTAAATCTTTTTAGCTCCTGCTCAATGCTATAATGAGACTTTTATAGCCATCTAAGACCTACGACAGCCACTGGCGGTTTCAATTAGAGATTTAAATAAATTGCTTATTGTTAAATAGTTCGTAGTAGCATTTTTCAAGTTCCTTAGTGTCTAGGGATCCCCGACCATCTGTGCCTGGAGAGGTGCTGAAGTCTGCCTGGGCGAGGAGTTAACATCATCTGATTCTGAAGGGAGCTTCTCAAGGACATACAGGCAGAGACACCTTCTAGTATAAGGGTTTGGATGTTAGAAAGGGCGTGGACTACTGGAGAATACTGAGAGGTGTTGCTGCAGTGATCAGAATACTACAGGGAAGAAATCTGGGGCAAATGATGGAAGGAGTTAATCTTCTCTCTTGGAGTAGGAGTCAATGACATTCAAATCTCAGCAACTTTCTGGCCATGTGAGTTTAGGTAATTTAACCCACGTCTCTACCTCAGTTTCCTCTTCTGTGCAATTAGTGGTGCTCATAATGTCGATCTCTAGGGGAGCTTTCATAAGGACTAGCAGAGAATATGTAGAGGCCTCTGGGATACTTCTGGAATTTTCCTCTGCGTGGGATACCAATCCCTTTCTTCATTCTCCTCAGGACCCCTGGTGACCATCCCTGCTACTTTCAGCAGGCCAGACCAGGCTGGCAGGTGCCAAATAGAGCCCCAGACTTGTGTGGGAAGGATCTGGCTTGGGAATGCCCTTGTATAAGCAACATTTGGTCTGTTCCCTTCAAAGAGTTTCCCTTGAGAGCATCACACCCTAAACCTGGGTCAGATTTGTTCCAGGGCCTTGTAATTCTGTATCACATAGCACGTATTTAAATGTTCCAGTGGGTTATCTCCCAGAGTTTAAACTGAGGAATCTTTCTGGCAAGGATGAAAGGAAAGGAAGAAGGGTTGCTGGCCTGCACAAACAGAATAGAAAAGAAGCTTGTGCACAGATAGCCCAGCAACAGACCACATCCACTCCTAGGAGGCAGGCAGTTTCTCAATTCCCTAAACCCAGCCAGGGTTTGTTTTTTTTTTAGATAAGGGTTGGTCTTGGACTTCACATTCTTTCCTACTCCTGGTGCTCCATCCCCTTCTTCCCACCTCTCCCACTTCTCTCAACTCAGTGGATTATCACAAGAGAGAGGTAAGAATCATATCACTCTACCTTTTGTAAGAACTACGTGAAGGGGCTTACCTGGTGATCCAGTGGTTAGGACCCTGCACTTTCACTGCTGAGGGGCCAGGTTCGATCCCTGGTCCAGGAACTAAGATCGCACAAGCCCCCCAGTGCAAAACAAAACTACAAGAAAACAAAACAAAACTACAAGAAAATACCAAGACCTTCCTAAAGAAGGGGAATTTTGCCCCACAGCATGGCAGGTAGAGACTGATCAGGCTGCTCCTGCTTTTTTGTGTTTCTAAGGAAAGATTTTTGCGAAAAGACAAGCCAAGACTTTCCACTTCTTAGGTTATGCTTAAGAATGTTCAGTTTGGCTTCAAGTTATAGAATAAATAAGTTCTAGTATTATAATGTAAAATGTATAAACATAGTCAACATTGCTATATGTTACACATTAAAGTTGTTAAGGGAGTTAAATCCTGAGTTTTCATCTCAAGGAAGGTATATTTTTTCTATTTCTTTTATTTTATATCTGTTCACTTCTGTTCAGTCGCTCAGAGGTGTCGGACTCTTTGCGATCCCATGAATCGCAGCACGCCAGGCCTCCCTGTCCATCACCAACTCCTGGAGTCTACCCAAACCCATGTCCATTGAGTCGGTGATGCCATCTAGCCATCTCATCCTCTGTTGTCCCCTCCTTCTCCTCCTGCCCTCAATCTTTCCCAGCATCAGGGTCTTTTCAAATGAGTCAGCTCTTCACATCAGGTGGCCAAAGTATTGGAGTTTCAGCTTTAACATCAGTCCTTCCAATAAACACCCAGGGCAGATCTCCTTTAGGATGGACTGGGTGGATCTCCTTGCAGTCCAAGGGACTCTCGAGTCTTCTCCAACACCACAGTTCAAAAACATCAATTCTTCGGCGCTCAGCTTTCTTTATAGTCCAACTCTCATATCCGTACATGACTACTGGAAAATCCATAGCTTTGACTAGATGGACATTTGTTGGCAAAGTAATGTCTCTGCTTTTTACTATGCTGTCTAGATTCATCATAGCTTTTCTTCCAAGGAGCAAGCATCTTTTAATTTCATGGCTGAAGTCACCATCTGCAGTGATTTTGGAGCCTAGAAAAATAAAGTCAGCCACTGTTTGCACTGTTTCCCCATCTATTTGCCATGAAGTGATGAGACCAAATGCCATGATCTTAGTTTTCTGAATGTTGAGTTTTAAGCCAACTTTTTCACTCTCCTCTTTCATTTTCATCAAGAGGCTCTTTAGTTCTTTGTTTTCTGCCATAAGGGTGGTGTCATCTGCATATCTGAGATTATTGATATTTCTCCCAGCAATCTTGATTCCAGCTTGTACGTCATCCAGTCCAGTGTTTCTCATGATGTACTCTGCATATAAGTTAAATAAGCTGAGTGACAACATACAGCCTTGACTTACTCCTTTCCTGATTTGGAACCAGTCTGTTGTTCCATGTCCAGTTCTAACTGTTGCTTCCTGACCTGCATACAGATTTCTTAGGAGGCAGGTCAGGTGGTCTGGTATTCCCATCTCTTGAAGAATTTTCTACAGTTTGTTGTGATCCACACAGTCAAAGGTTTTGGCATAGTCAGTAAAACAGAAGTAGATGTTTTTCTGGAACTCTCTTGCATTTTCTCTGATCCAATGGATGTTGGCAATTTGATCTCTGGTTCCTGTCTTTTCTAAATCCAGCTTGAACATCTGGAAGTTCATGGTTCACATACTGTTGAAGCCTGGCTTGGAGAATTTGGAGCATTACTTTACTAGCGTGTGAGATGAGAGCAATTGTGCAGTAGTTTGAACATTCTTTAGAATTGCCTTTCTTAGGAATTGGAATGAAAACTGACCTCTTCCAGGCCTGTGGCCACTGCTGAGTTTTCCAAATTTGTTGGCATATTGAGTGCAGCACTTTCACAACTTCATCTTTTAGGATTTGAAATAGCTCAACTGGAATTCCATCACCTCCACTAGCTTTGTTCATAGTGATGCTTCCTAAGGCCCACTTGACTTCACATTCCAGGATGTCTGCACTAGGCGAGTGATCATACCATCGTGATTATCTGGGTCATGAAGATCTTTTTTGTGTAGTTCTTCTGTGTATTGTTGCCACCTCCTCTTAATATCTTCTGCTTCTGTTAGGTACATACCATTTCTGTCCTTTATTGAGGCCATCTTTGCATGAAATGTTCCTTTGGTATCTCTGATTTTCTTGAGGATATCTCTAGTCTTTCCCCTTCTGTTATTTTCTTCTATTTCTTTGCATTGATCACGGAGGAAGGCTTTCTTATCTCTCCTTGCTATTCTTTGGAATTCTGCACTGAGATGGGTGTATCTTTCTTTTTCTCCTTTGCGTTTCACTTCTCTTCTTTGCACAGCTATTTGTAAGGCCTCCTCAGACAACCATTTTGCCTTTTTGCATTTCTTTTCTTGGGGATGGTCTTGATCCCTGCCACCTGTACAATGTCACGAACCTCCGTCCATAGTTCTTCTGGCACTCTGTCTATCAGATCTAGTCCTTTAAATCTATTTCTCACTTCCACTGCATAATCATAAGGGATTTGATTTAGGTAATACCTGAATGGTCTAGTAGTTTTCCCTACTTTGTTCAATTTAAGTCTGAATTTGGCAATAAGGATTCCATGATCTGAGCCACAGTCAGCTCCCAGTCTTATTTTTGCTGACTGTATAGAGCTTCTCCATCTTTAGCTGCAAAGAATATAATCAATCTGATTTCGATATTGACCATCTGGTGATGTCCATGTATAGAGTCTTCTCTTGTGTTGTTGGAAGAGAGTGTTTGCTATGACCAGTGTGTTCTCTTGGCAAAACTCTGTTAGCCTTTGCCCTGCTTCCTTCTGTACTCCAAAGCCAAATTTGCCTGTTACTCCAGGGATCTCTTGACTTCCTACTTTTGCATTCCAGTCCACTCTAAAGAAAAAGACATCTTTTTGGGGTGTTAGTTCTAGAAGGTCTTGTAGGTCTTCATAGAACCGTTCAACTTCAGCTTCTTCAGCATTACTGTCAGGGCATAGATTTGGATTACTGTTATATTGAATGGTTTGCCTTAGAAACAAACAGAGATCATTCTGTCGTTTTTGAGACTGCATCCAAGTACTGCATTTTGGACTCTTTTGTTGACTGTGAGGGCTGCTCCATTTCTTCTAAGGGATTCTTGCCCACAATAGTAGATATAATGGTCATCTGAGTTAAATTCACCCATTCCAGTCCATCTTAGTTCGCTGATTCCTAAAATGTTGACGTTCACTCTTGTCATCTCCTGTTTGACCATTTCCAATTTGCCTTGCTTCATGGACCTAACATTCCAGGTTCCTATGCAATATTGCTCTTTACAGCATCCGACTTTACTTCCATCACCAGACACATCCACAACTGGACATTGTTTTCACTTTGGCTCCATCTCTTCATTCTTTTTGGAGTTGTTTCTCCACTGATCTCCAGTAGCATCTTGGGTACCTACCGGCCTGGGAGTTCATCTTTCAGTGTCTCTGGTGGAGGCGTGCGTCGGCGATTGTCTGCTGCAGGGTTAGGGGCACTGAGTGCAGCAGTGCATGCATGTGGACCTTTTGAAGGAGGTCACCATTATCTTCATTACCTCCACCATAGTTTGGCCTCAGGTAAATAACAGGGAGGGAACATGGCCCCACTCATCAACAGAAAATTGGATTAAAGATTTACTGAGCATGGCCCCACCCATCAGAGCAGACCCAGCTTCCTCCTCAGTCAGTCTTTCCCATCAGGAAGCTTCCATAAGCCTCTTTTCCTTCTCCATCAGAGGGGAGACAGAATGAATACCACAATCACAGAAAACTAACCAATCTGATTACATGGACCACAGCCTTGTCTAACTCAATGAAACTATGACCCATGCCACTCAAGGGCCACCCAAGACGGACGGGTTGCGGTAGAGAGTTCTGACAAAATGTGGTTCACTGGAGAAGGGAATGGCAAACCACTTCAGTATTCCTGCCTTGAGAACCCCATGAAGAGTATGAACAGTATTTAATATCTGTATGAGATGGTAAATGTTCATTAAACTTATTATAATAATAGAAAAGAAAGATCTCACGTTAAGTTTTCTCACCATAATAAAAGTTTTAAAATTTAAAGTTTAAAAAATCAATAAGCCATTTAAATTCTTAAAAAGAAAAAGTCTCATTTTGGGCTTTAACATTTTTTTTCCTTCTCCAAATAGCACAGGTAGGGAAATGAACCTGGATGGGTTTTTTAAAAGTGCAGTACAAGTGCTGTTTGTGTGTTTTTCAAGTTACACTGAAAGACAGAAAGTGTTAGTTCCTCAGTTGTGTCCAGCTCTTTGCAACCCCATGAACTGTAGCCAGACAGGCTCTTCTTGTCTCTGTGATTCTCCTGGCAAGAATACTGTAGTGGGTTGCCATTTCCTACTCTAGGGGATCTCCCTGACCCAGGGATCAAACCTGAGTCTCCCACATTGCAGGCAGATCCTTTACCATCTGATCTACCAAGAAAGACAGAAAAAAACACCTCAAGTTAGGTATAGAATACAGTTGATCCAGTTTGTGCAGCCAGTGATATTCACTTGGAGATGCTGTAGCTCAGCGTTTATCCACACAGTTTCCTGGATGTTCTCCCGAGTCTCAAGTCTCTTTAATCACACAGTGTTGCTTTTTCCTACTTGTTGCTGTTCCCGTCACCACAGGGAACAAGTATCCATGTCATAAACATTTGAACATCTTGAGGGCTCTGTGCTGCAATTGAAACGGAATGTCAGGAATCTTTCTTGGGGGAATATTTATGTTTTATGAGGACCCTTCAAACCTACAGCCTTGGGAATTTTAAGTGAAGATGATTTCTTGACCCACTGCAGTAATGAGTAAAGAAGCCCCCTGACTGCTTAGCTGGAGAGCAGTAACAAGGTGAATGTGTATGTGTCTGTTGGTTCTGGAAAGCTCAAAGCACCTTTGTAGGAAAACTTAGGAACAATAGATGCAACGTCTAGTTCTGATGTCAGAGTATAAAAATTATCTTTGGCTAAGGTTATCTTCTATCTTGCCTTATAACATTGAAAGGTATGCTGGAACGTGATGCCCGCATGTGCTTTTCCTGGCTTGCTGCTCTTGTAAGTTTGGCCCTGGTAGACTTAAAGGTTCTCCAAGTTGGCCAACCTTCCCCATGAACTCTTTGAGCTTGATAGACTGGGGGCGAGATCAGGAGCAGCCAAGATAACTGGAGCTAGGATTCTGGTGTTGAAAGAGGTTGAAGTGGAGCAGTTCAGAACAGATGCAGAGTGACTTACTGCAATTGATCCCATCTTTGTAGGCTTCTTTTCAAACTTTTGAACTGCTTCTTACATTGGCTTTGTATGTTTATCTTTCCCTTAACTTCCTAGCCATAATATATTTGAGCCAGCAGAACTTAGAATTCGTGCTTCATTTGTGCGAGTACAGTTTGGAAACTTGAAGTTAGGAAAGTTATGTGTCAATAGGAAATTTAACTTAAACCAAGACTGTGTGTGTGTATTTCCCAGACCTGAACCCGTTTAACCTGGAATCACTAAGCCAACTGGTAATTGAGCATGGACTCAGGCTAAACAGAAACAAATGGCTAGCAACTATAGTTTTGGGCCGATTCTTCCAGATGCTCTTGATTTATGTGATTCATAAAGAAGGATCTGAATCACCTTTGTTTGTGAAATGTTTCTTGACCACCATTTCCTTTTGAGGTTTGTAAAAATACTGTTGCTGACCTTTCTTCTGTTGTTGTTCTTTTTGCATAAAAAGATTTTCTTGACTCTGATCATTTTCGGTACCCAGCAAAGCTATCTGCTTCACCAGTTTCTCGTTTCTTTTACCTTTGTCTGTCAGTTCTTTGTATCCAGTGAATTCTACATTTGTTTGTAAGCAGACGTTAGTATATGTGCTGCCAAAGCGAGCACTGTAAGCAGACGTTAAACAATTTGAATTGTGAATCTGACATGCCAGTTTTTTTTTTTTTTTAATTTCTACTTCAAAGACTGAAAAATTTTAGGACAGCATTTTAGTCAGCTCTGAATAGAATAATGAAAATTCAGAGACTTGCATAATTTTATTGGAAGGAACCTTTGTCTTTTCCACTGGGTCTGTCAAAGAAATTAGCTAATAGAAATGCTTTATTAAAAACTTATTGATATGGCAAAGCAATCCATTATTTTTATAGATGGTCTTGATGGAGGCCAGATTTATGGAGATTACCTTAGAGGCAAGAATATATGACTTCCATGGGATCTTATTATTAATCTAATATGAAAATATTATTTGTTTTGAAAAAATTTCATTAAAATAGTTTTATAATACTTAACATATGCATAATATTGAAAAGCACAAAAAGTCACCCTTAAACATTTATATGTCGTATCTGTATCTGAAGATAGATATTTAGCACATATATTTATATCTAAAGATGTAGAGAAAACTAGAGGGACAGTCTGTCAAAAAGGGTTATCTCTGATGTTGGGAGGTATAAGAAAAAACTTCCAGAGGGGAAAAAACACCATGCTGTACATAGCTGGTGTCCCCCTGCACCCCATACCTTCTGGGGAGAGAGGAAGATGAAGTATGGTGAATGTCTTTTTCATTCTTCAATCTATTTTTATTTATTTTTAAATTAATTTGTATTGGAGTGTAATTGCTTTACAATGTTGTATTAGTTTCTGTTGTACAGCAAAGTGAATCAGCTGTGTGCATACATATTTGTGTGTGTGTTGCTCAGTCATGTTCGACTCTTTGCAACCCCATGGACTGTAGCCTGCCAGGCTCCTCTGTCCATGGGAAGAATACTGGAGTGGGTTGACAGTTCCTTCTCCAATATATACGTATATCCCTCTTTTTTCAGATATCCTTCCCATTTAGGTCACCAGAGAGCACTGAGTAGAGTTCCTGTGCTATACAGTAGGTTCTCATTAGTTATATATTTTATGCATAATATCAGTGGTGTATATATGTCTTATCTCAATCTCCCAATGCATCCCACCCCTCTTCCCCACTTGATCTCTATAAGTTTGTTCTCTACATTTGTGTCTCTGTGCTTTGCAGTTAGGTTCATTTTTCTGTATTCTGCATGTGAGCATCAATACACAATATTTTTCTGACTTACTTCACTCTGCATGACAGTTTCTAGATCCATCTACATCTCTGCAAATGACACTATTTAGTTCCTTTTTATGGCTGAGTAATATTCTATTGTATGTATGTGCCACATCTTCTTTATCCATTCTTATGTTGATGGATATTTAGGCTGCTTCCATGTCCTGGCTATTATAAATTTGTGAATGTTTTGATGCCCTGCTTTTCTGATATTTTATGGTATTCCATCATATGAATATTTGGTTTGTTTTGATTATTTGTAGCATGAGAGAAGATTTTGTGTTTACTATTAATTCTTCATCAGGATTAATGGGAGGAAACCCAAGCAGATAATTCACATCTGACTTTGGATCTGTAACACCTGAAGTTTTATCCCAAACAAAATGACAACACCTTGGTGTGGCTTGAATTTTGGAAACTGCATATTTTCCCTTCTTGGCTCCCTCCTGCTTTTAAAATGCTTTCTCTTCTCCCTTCCTTGCTTCCTATACTTGTAGGTAGGGCTGTCCTAGTGATTGTGTAATGATGCCCTTCCCATCTTCTCTGAGACTAGGTCCAGTTTATAGCATATTGATAAAGGTGTAGATCAGTGTTGGCATATGTAAGTAGTCAGTGGGTGTTTGTTTCCTTCACTACTGTTCTTGCAAGAAGAGGTAGCATCAAAAGACACTAGACTCTGAATTTCATTCATTGGAAAAATCATATCTGGCCTTTGTCATTACTGAGGTGACATTACTGACTTTGCAAGGCAGAATCCCTGCATCTTTGGAGCCCATCTAGGCAGCTCTTAGGGCTTCGCAGGTGGTGCAATGGTAGAGAGTCTTCCTGCCAATGCAGGAGATGCAGGCGACACGGGTTCAATCCCTGGGTCGGAAAGATCCCTGGAATGGGAAATGGCACCTGACTCTAGTATTCTTGTCTGGGAAATTCCATGGACAGAGGAGCCTTGAGGGCTCCAGTCCATAGGGTTGTAAAGAATCAGACACAACTGAACATGCACAGGCAGCTCTTAGCAGTTAGATAATAGTGCTGGACAGTAGGCAATTCTAAAGCCCTCAGGGTCTAAAAGAGGTTTTGCTAACAATTCTAGACTAATTGGATGGTTTGTAATTATTCAGTTCTTTTTTGAAGATATTCTTAGCCTAATAGTGTAATGAGGGCTATAGCTTTCCTCCTCATCAGCCTTACTAACAGGTAATGTGTAACTACTAAAACAAATTTGACACAGAATTCTGCCTTACATGCAAGTTCTTATTCATGAGCAGGGCCCAGTAGGACTATTCCATAAGCCCAATTCAGTCCTAGCTCTCTGTCCTTCTGCTATTTGTACAGTCCTTGTATGAATTGTTCCCTTGAGCCAGAAGGGACTTCTGGTCAACCCCAACACTGGAAACCCTAAGCTAAGGGTGCTGATCCAAAGGGATCGGGCTGCTGGCTGTTCTCAGTTCATGTGCCCTGTTTGGTCAAGGACTGGAATACCCTACAGTCTTTGTAGTCAGTCCACATTTTAAAACCATCGCTATTTCACCCATGAGAACAATTTTTAATGTTCATTTTGCTAACAAAGCCTCTGGTATCTATGAAAGAGAAAGAAAGACTGAGAAGCCTAGTGACTGACCCTGGAGTGTGTCCTGAGTGGAGGCTTTGCAGTGCTAAGGAAACATGCCTGGAGTGTTCTCAGCTGGAGTAACCAGCCATTCCTGAGGTGTTGGTCAGAACCAGCCAGCACGCATTTGTCATATGAGTTGTGCTAAAGTATTTAAAATATAATTACAGACAACACAGTAGGAGGATATTTTGTGATTATTCGTCTGTGTGAGAACCAGGTTGGGAGGTGCATTTGGACACAAAAAATCTTGAAATATAAGGAACATTTTTGTGGTTGACAGGAAAAATTGGAAACACATTTGGTATTAAGATGGGCTGGGAAAACCTGGACACATGGTTGCCAGAGAACAGGCCCTTTCAGTGCTTTTTTCTGGGCAGAGGCAACTTGGAAGTGAGATAAAAACACTGAACGCAGTCTAATCAACTTCTTTGCATAACACAGAAATGTGTGCTAAAGTAAGGTATCCTTACAAAGACAAAGTTGATTATATGTATGGCTCACATATGAAAGCATATACAACCCTTTCACTTTCAGCAACAGTTGTTTTATTTTTTGCAGTTTAAAAAAAATTTTATTTTTGGCTGTGCCGGGTCTTCTTTCAGCAACCTTTTTTAAATATTTGATCTCTTGACCTTCTTACATTTGAGAAATTCTTTGAGGACCCTGTCATTCGTGTGGATTGTAGCTGTTGATACTGACTGTATTAGAAATTAGCTTTGAGAATTTTAATATATTTATCAGTACATTGAAACATAATTCTAAACCTATTGCACATTCATAAAAGGCATTTTTTTCCATGAAAAATTTTGTCCTTTTCAAAACAAGACTTTCAGTGAATGAGTGACATTGTTTCATATTTTTGCATGATAGAGATTTTTAAATATTTTTTACTAAAGAGATTCTTTAGTATCCCATGTACTCGGAGACAGCTGGATTCTCATGCCTACTTCTGCATTCAGTCTGTTGCACTGTTACTTTTCACGTAGCCTCTGAAAAATTTTAGTGTATACTTGTAAGGAAATGAGAATTAAAAAGGCAAAGAACATCTTAGAATTATGAAAATAGTTGTGGTCTCTCAGACCTCCTTCCCCTACCTCCTCAAGCCTGCAGAAAGGCTGTCAAGGCTTCCTAAGGGTCCTGGGCAACACTTGAAAAACTTGACTCAACAAGTGCCTTCCCACCCACGATTTGATTTGGTCCCTATGCTCACCCTGAGAAGTCATTTACATCTCCCATTTTATAGTGGAGTGAAACCGATTCCTGCAGACCTACCCTTGAGTATGCAGTATTGTGAGAGTTCCTCAGCTACTAGTGTAGCCAATTTTTATTTTTATTTTTTTTATTGACATATGGTTGATTTTCAGTGTTGTATTAGTTTGCTGTGCAACAAAGTGATTCAGTTAATGTATGTGTATTTGTTTTTTTCATATTCTTTTCCATTATGGTTTATCACAGGATATTGAATATAATTCCCTGTGCTAGTAGAGTAGGACTTTGTTGTTTATCTGTCCTATATATGCTAGTTTGCATCTGCTTATCCCAAACTCTCAATCCTTCTCACCCCACTCTCCCCCTTGGAAACCACAAGTCTGTTCTTTATGCTTCCTAGATAAGTTCATGTGTCATATTTAAATAGATGTAAGTGATATCATATGGTATTTGTCTTTCTCTGTCTTACTGCATTTATTATGATAACCTCTAAGTCCATCCAGTGTAGCTGCAAATGGCATTATTTCATCCATTTTAATGCTTGAGTAATACTCCATTGTGTACCACATCTTCCTTATCTGTTCATCTGTTGATGGACATGTAGGTTGTCTCCATGTCTTGGCGGTTGTAAATGGTGCTGATATGAACATAGGGGTGCATGCATCTTTCTGAATTATAGTTTTGACTGGATATATGCCCAGGAGTGGGATTGCAGGATCATATGGTGACTCTGTTTTTAGTTTTTTGAGGAACCTCTACTATTCTGCATAGTGGTTGCAGCCAATTTTGAAATGGTTTTCCGATGATTCTGTTTGTGCAATTGTTCTTTTGCGGCATGTGTTCTTGTTTACTATGACTTGTGTCTCCCTTCTAATCAAACTTAGATTTCAGGGAAGGGAAGCATTCACCATTGTTGAAGCAACTTTATGAAAAGAGATGAGTTGTTTGCAGAGAGTTACTGCTTTGGGTAGTTTTCCAAATATTTGTATATCCAGTTTTCACAGTAATATTTTAGTGCTTACTGAGTGTTTATGATAAGAATACATGATACTGTTTACCATGGTTTTGGGGATATGTACTTTAAATAGGTTCTTTCAGGACAGTCACTTTATTTTCTCACCTTATGTGGATTATATTTCACACCTTAGAAAGGAAAGTGGATTTGGCAGACTGTCACCTAGCCTCTAATTGACTATATTTATATTCTCCGCAGACTTGTGCCCTCCATGGAGGTCAAAGCAGGTCTCTCTGCCAAGAATTTCAGGCACAGATCTATTGTGTAGGATCTGTGTTTAAAAATTTTAAAGTTGCAGTAGACTTCTTGTTTCATGTACTAGTTCTTGAATAGTCAGTGAAAATGAGAACAATGAAAATTGCTGGAAAAGCAGCAATGATGGGCCCCAAATTTTTATTATTTTGTTCCGTATGCATACAAGTACCCTTTCCAAGTTACTGTAAAGGTTTCTAAATGCTCATCCTCAGTTCTGTGTTATTTGGTATTATTTCTCTGGTATATGGGAGGAGACCATACTTCAGGTAGCACCCATATCCATTATAAGCACTGTGCCTTCTCACCTACTTCAAACCTGGATTGTTTTAAAAAAATTGTTTGGCCACATCCATAGCTTGTGGGACCTGAGTTCCCAAATCAGGGATTGAACCCACGGCCCCTGCATTAGAAGGTGGAGTCTTAACCTTTGGACCACCAGGGAAGTCCCTCCAAGCTGGATTTTTGTCGTTTTACATCCTGTCTTCCATCCTTAACCTCAGTTTAAACTATAGAATTCTTACATATTTTTCTCTGCCTTCTCAAATAATATTTAAATAGTGTTGTACCTTGGAAATGATGTTACAAAAGTAAGGTATGCATACTCAAAGTATATTATTAAAAAGGATCACTACTGTTCTCAAAATACACTCAGACATATGTTCAAATAACATTGTTCTTAACCTCATTTTCTCACTGAACAAGATATCAGCACTGACTTACCAGTTTGAGGAGGACAAAATAACAAGTTAGGGAGAGAAAGAGGTTGTCCCAGATGGCTTGAGTTAAGGAAAGGAATGAGTGGTTGATTATTTTTTCTTTTACCCAGGTTCTTACAGAGTCATTTTACTGAAGACTTGTGTGTGAGGGGAGGAACAGAGGGACAGTCAGAAGGGGCTGCAGCTGAGAAAAGGAGGGCGAACAGGATCCAATGTGTCAGCCAGGGCCAGAGGAGGCTCTAGCACAGCAGTCCCCAACTGTTTTGGCACCAGGGACTGGTTTCGTGGAAGACAGTTTTTCCACAGACTGGTGGTTGAGGGGTGAGGATGGTTTCAGGATGATTCGAGCGCATGACATTTATTGTGCAGTTTATTTTGTGGCTGTCTCAGGATATTCCACCTCGACTTTAGGGTTAGGGTTCACTCTCCTAAGAGAATCTAATGCTGCTGCTGCTGCTGAGGCAGAGCAGAGGTAGTAATGCAAGCGATGGGGAGTGGCTGTAAATACAGATGAAGCTTTGTTCGCTGGCCGGCCACTCACTTCCTGTTGTGCAGCCCAGTTACTAACAGGCCACGAACCATAGTGGTCCACGGTCTGAGGGGTGGTGGACCCTGCTCTAGCAGGTAGAGGGAGCCACTTTACATCAGATGAGGTTGGTTTCCAAGCTGGCCAGCTGTCAGCTGGGGCTGTGATTGTCATAGTCAGGATGGAGATGTCTGGGCATTTACCATTTACTGTGTGCCAGGCAGGGCCTGATTTCTCTTCATGGAACCTGTTTTTACCCTCAAGACAGACCCAAGAAGGAGGATAAGAGGATAGGGAAGCCCATGGAGGTGAAATATTTGTTCAGGGGGATGCAACTCAGAAGCAATGAGGTTGGGATTGGAACCCACATCAGGGTGATGTTACGGCCTCTTGCTCTCCTCAGATGAGCTGCAGGTTGACAGGAGCAGGAACTGAGACTGACGTGGGCCCCCGTGAGAGCTGGAGCAGGTCGGTGCTTTCTCGCTCCAGTATAGTTTCCTACCAGTTCCTCCAGTACTTCTCCAGATAAAGAAGATGGATGATGAAGTATCTGTTTCCAGAAACATTTTGAAGGAAATCAGAGACAGGCCAAGAGGGACTTAAGTTCCTCCAGAGAGGAAGTTGAGAAACTCAAGGATTGCAAGCCACTAATGCCAGATGTTATTTATCCAAAGGTTTTTGGCTACATTGCAATACTTTCTGGATCTCTGCTAGTGCTCTGCTATCTTCCTGAAGCCACTTTGAATTTTAAAAATATATGTACCTGAATTTGAAACCGTGGTCAGTTAATCCAAAATATGCTCTTAAAACCCTAAATTCTTTGAAATAACAATGGTGGAAACACAGAAGGAATCACTCCAAATGATTATTTGAAGTATTATTTTATTCCAAGTGGAAAAAATATTTCTGAATTGGCAGCTATTTCAGCTAGAGTAAGCTGTGTTTTTGCGTTTAAAAAAAGATCACATTTAGCGCTCTGTTACTACATACACATGGAATGTTTCCTACTTAAATTTTTAATTATTATTCCTAGTGAAAGGCTCAAAGGAGGTTTCACTGTAGCAGTCTTTGACTTTTCTACCTAAATGATAACAGAAGCTTTTATCTTTAGTCATAAGGCAACACATAATGACATATTCTCCTCTAATTGATGTGGAGAGAGGTGGATGTGGGGGTGAGGACTACTAATGTTCTTATAAAAAGGACTATTGATTTGTGACCTCAGTTCCCTAATTAACCTTTTTTTTTCTGTGTAACATTTTCAGTAACATTCTAACTTTAATATCTTTATTTTTGATCATTCTTTCTCCATTTAGAGAGTGTTTTCAAATTCTTATTTTTTGTTCCAGAAACTTGAGTCAAAAAATCTCTTCGAATTGTTGCTTTTTATTTTTCTACCAGAACATTCTGCAGGCTGTCTTTCTCTTCTCCACATACAGCCCCTGGTCTAGGGCCCACATTGACTTCCAACACACCTCCCTAATTGATAGAAAACTTGAAATGGATTAGTCCTCTCAATCTATTTTTCTTCTTAATAAAGAGTGATGCCGAAACTTTTCTTTTGGACTCAGACTGTTGAAAATGTTCCTAAAATAATAGCCCGCATTCCTGCCTTCGTAAGCACAGTGGAAATGATTGTCTCCTGATGCCTGAAAACTCTGCAGTGTTTGAGAACGGCTTTTTCAGATACTGATTCTCCTTCAATGTGTAGTAAATGGAGATTGGAAAGGAGTGGAGACAGACAGCCTCTGGCATAATTGCCAGAGAGGCCAGGGATCCAGAGGCTGAGTCCCCCCTCCTCTCCATCAGAGTGTAGCTCAGGATCTGTGTCTGAGCCAGGCTCCCCTCCCCCTGTGTGTGGAGGGGTCACAAGTGTGCAGAGTTCTTTCCGTGCCCCCATACCCTCCTCACTGAGAGCCAGGACCCATTCTGCTCTTGTACCCATGCAGGAGGGAAGCCTACCTCGGCAGTGCCTTTTAGGACATTGAAGGACTTCCCTGGTGGTCTGTGGTTAAGACTCGGGCTTCCAAGGCCAGGGGCACAGGTGGTGTGATCCTTAGTCAGGGAACTGAGATCCCTCATGCTACATGGCATGGCCAGAAAAAAAAAAAAAAAAAGAATGGCCAGAAAGTGGCTATTTTGAAATAAATCCTCATGATACCCACACTCTTTATGAGTTGGTTTCTCATGAAACTTCTGGCTGATGAGGACCTGCTAAGGCACCCAGAGGTCCCCTCATGCTGTCTCACTGATGGTCAACCTGTGTGCCCCCCAGCCCACGGCCCTCCCCTGGGACCTAAGGCCTTACCTGCTGCCCTGATGCGGTCATGCTTCTGGCTTCATTAGAACTTGCCATGCATCTGGTTTGAAAATGAAGCTTAGTGAGTAAGCTTCCATCACAGGATGCACTGCTCCATGCTTGAGAGAAGACACTCTGACCTGACTGTCAGGTTTTGTTGAGGTGGTCTACTGTGGGAAAGGGAGAACTTCCTTCCTAAGGAGCAGTTGTCTGTGTGTGGGCGGTCATTGGTGCAAACACCGTAGCAGTGGTCGTAGCCTAGAGCCTGGCCTGGGGGCAAGAGTGTTTTCCCTGGCTGCATTGCTCATGTTTTACAATTGATCCCAGGCAGAGAAATTCAGGGCTCTAGCTGCATGCCGTCTTCTGTTTTCAGTTCAGTTCAGTTGCGAACGACTCTTTGCGACCCCATGGACTGCAGCGTCTTCTCTTTGCCAGGTGATTATTTCCTTCTCTCTGGAGGGAGGCTGGGTGGGAAACACTCATTTCTAATCCTTCTTAATGTTTGAAGTGATGGGAGTTTTTCTCCCCACCCCTGAGCCCGTTGTGAAGCACTGGCATCTCCCCATGACTACCTGGTCTCCTTCTGGATTGCTCTGCCCTGGCCACTGAGTTGGTGTGTCTTCAGAGGGAATGCAGGCTAATTTAGCTTAAAGGGGGTATGATTAGAAAGGTAAAGAAAGCCCTGGATGTTTTCTGAAGTAGAAAAGAACAGCTTTTTGGACTATCCATGATTTTGGATAACAGGATGTTTACACTGTTGCTCACCCTGAATCAATCAGTTGAGTTACATGGATATGGGAGAATTGACTCTGTTATATTTTTCTTTGAATTTTATGCTTTGGATTTTTGGGCTCTCCCTGCTACCAGCTTCCCCTTCCTGAGATCAAGCAACATTTCCATTAAATTAAAAAACCTGAGTTTCCAAATGGAATCTATATAAGAGAAATGAAACTCAGTGTATAACAGAGATAGTGACTTTTCAAGATCAAACAGTGTCGGAGGAATTTTGTGTTTAATTTTTAAGTCTGCTTAGGATGTCCTGATGATGGTAATAAGAACAGAAAAATTTATATGACAGCTTTTGTACTGGATCCTAGGATAGGTTTTAATCAGAGAGAGAGAGATGTGGTATTCAGATTTTGAAGTTGTGCACAGAAAGCTCCTAAAAGTCCTAGAGTTTTACTTGTTTCTTTTTTTTTAAATTGAGGTATAGTTTATGTCTAATACTGTGTATTAATTTCAGTTGTACAACACAACGATTTGATATTTGTATATAATGTGGAATGATCAACCTCAATAAGTCTAGTTAACATCTGTCACTATACATGGTTACAAAAATTTTTTTTTCCTGTGAGAATGGCTTTTAAGATCTTTTCTCTTAGCAACTCAAATATGCAGTACGGTATTATTAATTGAAGTCACTATGCTATATTACTTTTAGGAAACAAGGGATAACTTTATTTTTTAGTGTCCTAAAATCAGTGAAATCTTTCTACTGTCCATACTTATTAAAGGAGATAGTAAGAATCTCTTTGTAGTCTTTATTTAATATTAAATCTCAGATAATTGTGCTCAATGATATTGAAGATTTGGGAATTCATGGGTGGTTCAGTGGTTAGGGGGCTTCCCAGGTGGTGCTATTGGTAAAGAACCCACCTGCCGATGCAGGAGACATAAGAGACGTGGGTTCGATCTTTAGGTGGGGAAGTTCTCCTGGAGGAGAGCATGGCAACCCAATCCAGTGTTCTTGCCTGGAGAATCCCATGGACAGAGGAGCCTGGTGAGCTACAGTCCATAGGGTTGCAAAGCATCAGATACAACTGAAGTGACTTAGCACACACATGCATCAGTAGTTAGGACTCTGTGCTTTCACTGCCTGGGGCCCAGGTTCAATCCCTGGTCAGGGAACTTAGATCCTACAAGCCGCATGTTGTGGCCAAAAAAATAATAAATACTGAAGGTTTCATATGTTGAAGTAACTTTTTAAGTGTTAATTGAACTATTTTTAATAATAGTCCTTTCCTAAATTCAAGTATTTCACAGAACCACACACACACACACAAACTCAATGGTAGTGGTAATATTTCTATTTAGATTATTTATCAGTTTATTATAATAAGTTATCTGTGATCAACTTCTTGATCATAGGTACACATGTTTAATCTGTTTTAAATGTCTTATTTTTCTTGATCTGCAGATATTGATTGATATGGTCCTTGGGAAAAGACATGAAAAATACTCCATGTTTTTTAAAGAGGATATTTCAAGTTTCCATGTGCCTCTGTTTTGTGGTGTGGTGTAATGATGTTACATGCTCCTATTCAATTACCATCTACTTACAGGACTTAAAGACCATTTGTATTTGCTTCCTATTACTTCTGTAATAAACTTTCACAACCTTAGTGGTTTAAAACAACAGAGAATTATTTTCTTACAGTTCTGGAGGTCAAAAGTACAAAATAGACATCTCTGGCCTAAAATCAGTGTCTTGGCAGGGGTGTGATCTTTCCGGAGGCCCTAGGGGAGAATCCTTTTCCTTGCCTCCTCCAGCTTCTAGAGGCTGCCTGTTCAGTTCAGTTCAGTTCAGTCACTCAGTTGTGTCTGACTCTTTGTGACCCCATGAGCTGCAGCACACCAGGGCTCCCTGTGCAACACCAACTCCTGGAGCCCACCCAAACTCATGTCCATTGAGTCAGTGATGCCATCCAACCATCTGATCCTCTGTCGTCCCCTTCTCCTTCTGCCCTCAATCTTTCCTAGCATCAGGGTCTTTTCCCATGAGTCAGCTCTTCACATCAGGTGGCCGAAGTATTGGAGTTTCAGCTTCAACATCAGACCCTCCAATGAACACCCAGGACTGATCTCCTTTAGGATGGACTGGTTGGATCTCCTTGCAGTCCAAGGGACTCTCAAGAGTCTTCTCCAACACCACAGTTCAAAAGCATCAATCCTTCTGTGCTCAGCTTTCTTTATAGTCCAACTCTCACATCCATACATGGCCACTGGAAAAACCATAGCCTTGACTAGACGGACCTTTGTCGGCAAAGTAATGTCTCTGCTTTTTAATATGCTATCTAGGTTGGTCATAACTTTCCTTCCAAGGAGTAAGTGTCTTTTAATTTCATGGCTGCAATCACCATCTGCAGTGATTTTGGAGCCCCCCAAAATAAAATCAGCCACTGTTTCCACTGTTTCCCCATCTATTTCCCATGAAGTGATGGGACCAGATGCCATGACCTTAGTTTTCTGAATGTTGAGCTTTAAGCCAACTTTTTCACTCTCTTCTTTCACTTTCATCAAGAGGCTTTTTAGTTCCTCTTCACTTTCTTCCGTAAGGGTGTTGTCATCTGCATATCTGAGGTTATTGATATTTCTCCTGGCAATCTTGATTCCAGCTTGTACTTCCTCCAGCCCAGCGTTTCTCATGATGTACTCTGCATAGAAGTTAAATAAGCATGGTTATATACAGCCTTGACCTACTCCTTTTCCTATTTGGAACCAGTCTGTTGGGTCCATGTCCAGTTCTAACTGTTGCTTCCTGACCTGCATACGGGTTTTTCAAGAGGCAGGTCAGGTGGTCCGGTATTCCCATCTCTTTCAGAATTTTCCACAGTTTATTGTGATCCACATGGTCAAAGGCTTTGGCATAGTCAATAAAGCAGAAATAGATGTTTTTCTGGAACTCTCTCGCTTTTTCGATGATCTAGCAGATGTTGACAATTTGATCTCTGGTTCTTGAATACTGGATCAACCCCTTCCTCCAACTTTAAAGCCACTAGAGAAACTCTGTCAAACTCTGTCAAATCTCTGACTTTTCCATCTTTTAAAGATCTTTGTGATTACACTGGGCTCACTCAGAGAATGCAGGATTGTCTCTTTATTTTAAGGTCATCTGTTAGGAACCCTAATCCCATTAGCAACCCTCATTCTCCTTCCCACATAACCTGACCTGTTGATGGGTTTCAGTGATTTAGGATGTGAGGGCCATTATTCTGCCTACCATACTACTCGAACTGCACGTATCCTGAACAACATTCAGTTTTCCTACCCTAAACTTGGCCTTCCTCTGATGTTCTGTGTCTTAGTGATTCACTTCACTCTCAGTTGAGCAAATAGATACCTCACAGTTATCTTTGATTCCGTCCTTTGTTTACTTCATGTATAATCTGTCATCCACTTTGTGGATTTTGCTTCCAAGATAGCTTTCAAAGCACAAAGAAGGACAGCTCTCTCTGCCATACCTATACTAGGATACCTTTGATCTCTTTTTTGAACTGCTATGGGAACTTCCTACTACTCTCCCAGTATATATATATTTTTCTGCTTTATTGAGGTATCATTGGATAAAAATTGTGCAGTTGGTCTTCTGTATATGCAGGTTCACATCACATATTTAACCAAATGCAGATTGAAAATATTTGAAAAATAATTCCAGGAAGTTCTGCAGAGCAAAACTTGAATTTGCAGCTCACAGGCAACTATTTACATAGGATTTACATTGTATTAGGTATTATAAGTAGTGCAGAGATGACTTAAATATATGGGAGGATGTGTGTGGGTTATATGCAACACTATACCATTTTATTTATTTTTTTACTAAAGGTAAAAAAAAGAACCCTTTTTGTCACACCATGAGGCATGTGGAATCTTAGTTCCCTGACCAGAGATCATGTCTGTACTCCCTACATGAGAAGTTCAGAGTCTTAACCAGTAGACCACCAGGGAAGTCCCCTATGCCATTTTATATAAGGGGCTTGAGCATCTGGACTTTGGTATCTTCAGGGCTTCTGAAACCAATCTTGTTGATACCGAGGGACTCCTGCATATATTGAGGTTGCACAACATGATTATTTTTAAATTGTACAACATTTGGGTATGTTCTCTTGACCTCCTCCAGATGTTTGTCACACTTCATAGCTAGAGTGGTCTTTTAAAAATGCAAATATACCAGTGTTACTTCTCTTCTTCAAAGCCTCAGAGTAAAAAAAAGCCTGTGATGTGGCCTCAAGATCATACCACTTATTCCTGATCCTCCCAGTTTCCACTCTGCCTCAGGGCCTTTACGTGGACTCCTCTGTCTGCCACCGAGGTCTCCCATCTTTCCGAACATTCGTCATCTTTACTTAGTTAGCTCACATTCATTCTTCAGGTTTGATCGGTACCCTTCCTGATGGAAAACCTTCTTATGCTCGTCAAGGATTCCAGCTGCGGGTTCACAGACCTCCCTGTAGTTTTTCTTCTGCAATTTTTTTCTTGAAAGTTTTTTTTAAGTGAATTATTTTTTAAAGTCTTTATTGAATTTGTTACGACATTTCTTCTGTTTTATGTTTTGGCCTTTTGGCCTCAAGGCATGTGGGATCCCAGCTCCCCAACCAGCGATTGAACCCGCACCCCCAGCATTGGAAGGTGAATCTCAACCACTGGACCACCAGGGAAGTCCTTTTCTTCTGCAGTTTTAACTGTAGAGTACTTGCATATCTCTACTCTGATCATAAACATGAAATTCATCATATACACACCACACATGTGTACACATATGATTTTTCAGTAGCTGTTCTTAGCCCTGCTATGTTGAAATTCTCTTCTCTGTGAGGTGAACTATAACATATTCCTGAATGATGTTTCAGTTCATTACAACTTTCCTTTCTCATTTCTGTTTGTCTCAATCTTGTTCTTTTTACACCTTTGGTTTTTGAATCAGGAATGGGAAGAAATCACTTCTTCCCCCATGAATTCCACTCTTCCCTAAAAGACCATATGCTGAATTCTCAATCCCCTTTTGTATTGACTGGGGCTGGATGGATAATATATGATGGGAGGTGGAGTTAGGGCCGGTCCTGGTGTCTCTTAGTAAAATCTGGGAGGAGGGCTTCCCCAGTATCTGGTGCTCCACAGGCTGCTCTCTGAACATGTGCTGTGGTGTGGGCCTTAGCCATAATTTATGATACAAGGTGGAGAAGGGAATGGCAACCCACTCCAGTATTCTTGCCTGGAGAATCCCAGGGATGGCGGAGCCTGGTGGGCTGCCGTCTATGGGGTCGCACAGAGTTGGACACGACTGAAGCGACTTAGCAGCAGCAGCAGCAGCAGCATGATACAAGGATCATTGCTGTGATGCTGTTACATAATTTCTCTTTGTGATTTTAACAAATTACTTATTTAGCTGCACCAGGTCTTGTGGCATGTGGAATCTAATTCCCTGACCAGGGATCAAACCTGGGCCCTGTGCACCGGGAGCACCAGGAATTTCTCTCTTTGTGATTGTTAATTAATTTCTCTCTCCTCCAGTGGGCAGTAAGATTTATGGGTATAAGAATCATATCTCTTTTTTCTTCTCCTTTATTTCTCAGTGTGGGTGACCAACTATTCCACTTAGTTTAGTACTAAGGGGTATCTGAGGAGATGGGCTTTTCAGTGCTAGAAATGGTAAACTCCTGGGCAAATTGGGGTGAGTTAGTGTATTTCAGTGTCTTCTTAGCAGTTGCTGACAGAGTAGGTATAAAACGTTTTTTTGAGTGCAAGAGTTTAACAAAGGCTGACATGATTGCAAGATGACTGCAAGTGTTTCTATTTTACTCAGTTAGTACAAATTCAGAATAAGTACAGCTAGTCTTTGTGCAAACTCACCTGTATAATTATTAATTTCCTGCACCTTAGATGTCTAATTTACAGTTGTACTTGGCCAGTGTTAATGAGTTACAGAAGTAGAGTATGAAGTGTAAAATTCAGTCTACTCAGTGCTGTGTGAACCAGATCAATAATGTGTGATATTTAATAAGACTGGAGTCATGAATTTATATAGCATTGCAGTATTGCAGTTTTTTTTTTTTTTCCTTTGATTTTGAAGAGTGTTTTGTATGGCAAGTAAGGATCAGGTTGTCTGGTCTGTTCCTATCGAGGACCATACGACATAACTCTTTGAGGTAATTTTAAAATCCTGTTTAAAAAAATCAGCTATGATTCTGTATTCCCAATAATTTATTATTATTAATTCTAGTTCATTTAATTATTAAAGCTCTGGGCAGAATAGTCTTCGTTCTCCCAATGTGGCAGGTAATATATTTTCAGAGAGGTGGTCCAGATGTATTGTTCCTATGTATTAACGAACATACAACTTTTGTTCTGAAAGGTAGGGGTTGGTATGCTACATACAAAAATACACAATATTGCTAGTATTCATTTGGATGGTTTTTCTTCAGTGGTTGTTTAGTCGATAAGTCATGTCTGACTCATTGCGACCCTATGGACTGTAGCCCACCAGGCTCCTCTGTTCATGGGATTTCCCAGGCAAGAATACTGGAGTGGGTTGCCATTTCCTCATCCAGGGGATCTTCCCAATCCAGGGGATCTTCCTGACCCAGGGATCAAAAGTGCATTTCCTGCGGCTCCTGCATTGGCAGGCGATTCTTTACCACTGAGCCACCTGGGAAAGCCCATATATAGGCTTAGAAACATGCAGTTACATATAAACATGTATATAGCATTTGGAAATTGTGTATGTTGTGTGTGTGTTCACTCAGTTGAGTGTGACTTCAGCAAACAGGGATCAACCAGACATATTTAACTTATAGCCAGGGTCAGGTTGGAGAAGGCAATGGCATCCCACTCCAGTACTCTTGCCTGGAAAATCCTGTGGACGGAGGAGCCTGGTAGGCCGCAGTCCATGTGGTCGCTGAGAGTCGGACATGACTGAGCGACTTCACTTTCACTTTTCACTTTCACGCATTGGAGAAGGAAATGGCAGTCCACTCCAGTGTTCTTGCCTGGTGAATCCCAGGGACGGAGGAGCCTGGTGGGCTGCCGTGTATGGGGTCGCACAGAGTCGGCCACGACTGAAGCGACTTAGCAGCAGCAGCAGCAGGGTCAGGTTTGCCCACTTCTCTGTGGGAGAGACACAGGGATCTGCCAGTTATCCTGCTCACAGCTCTGGGTTTTATTGGTGTGTTTTGTGCAAAAGAATGTTATCCCGTTGTCCTAACTAAGACCTCATGAATATTGAGTGCCCTATGGCTCATGTATAATTTGTATATCGTGAATATTTAGTGTGCCTTAGATGCCTCCTGCGGAGAAGGCAATGGCACCCCACTCCAGTATTCTTGCCTGGAGAATCCCAGGGACGGGGGAGCCCGGTGGGCTGCCGTCTATGGGGTCGCACAGAGTCGGACACGACTGAAGCGACTTAGCAGCAGCAGCAGCAGCAGATGCCTCCTGCAGATTTAGTGCCTTATGAATATTAGTGCTTCATGAATTTTAGGTGTCTTTTGTTCCTTCCATCCCTTTGTGTGTTCACATATACATGTTTAATTTACTTTGTCACATCTCATTACCTCACACATCTGAAGAGTTTCATCTTTCCATCTATTTTCCTGTGTTGTTGAGCAGAATTTCCTGCCCTATTGGGTAGAATTGTATTTTCTCAAACAATACAGCAGGTGTATGACACAGATGTCCAGTTGTAAAGTTTCCTGAGCCTTGTGCCCAGAAGCTTCAGAGAGAAGAAAATTTTTTATTGTTTCTTTTTCTCTTGTTTATTTTAGAATTTATTTTTATTGAAGTATATAGTTGAATTATAATGTTGTGTTAATGTCTGCTGTACAGCAAAACAACTCAGTTATGCATACACATACACTCTTTTTCATTATGGTTTATCACAGGATATTGAATATAATTTCCTGTGCTATACAGTAGGACCTTGTTGTTTATTCTCTATATAATAATTTGCATCTGCTAAACCAAAACTCCCAATTCCGTCGTCTGGCCCCCCCTTCCCTCTTGGAAAAAATATTTTTCATATTCAAAATTTCAGGTCGGTATCATGAAGTTTATGGTTGGAGATGGTAATGCTGTTTGAAACTCCTTACTGTCTTCGGGGTTTTGAACTTGCACTCACTAGTTCTATTCGTCTGTGTTGTAAACATTTTAATATAGTTACGATTCAAAGTTCTATAGTATATGGAAATGTTGTTTTGTAAGAAAAAGGGATAGACTAAGAGAAATAGGTTTTGGGTGGCTAAGAAGCTCCATTTCATTCTGAGATTTAAATCTGCATACAGCTCCTGACTTGAGTAAATCTGGGAGCATGTTTAAGGTTTAGCAGTAATAGATAGGATTGTTTGCATTTTCTGTGTATCATGGGAAGTATGTCATTCCTTTTCATTAATAACTAGCCAGGAAGGGACCAAATGTTTGGAGTCTTCTCTGCCACCTTCAGGGAGAGTCTCCCCTAGGTTGTTTGAGAAGATACGTTTGAACAGACACCTCAGCCACTGCATATATACTACCTAGAGGAGTGGTTGAAAACAATGTAAGTGCTTTTCCAAAGTGACTGAAACCAAATGTGGATAAATTGGGGGATCATAAAAAATAAACATACCATAAATATTTTATTATAGCCTTAAAATATCTATTTACTTATTTTTGTTGTAGGGCCAAGGCCTTTTCTGAACATGAAGGATTAGAAATGGTCACGATTTTTAGGATTATTTGGCAGACATTTGGGAACAGATACAGCTGACTCTTGGTAAACAAATGACACGGCTGCTGGGGGAGCAGAGGTGTCTCGTCAGCCTTGGGAGTTCAGGGTCCTCTCGTGTATCTGTCACTTCATACTGTAGGAGGGCCGGGAGGGCGTCAGTGATGTGGAAGTTGAGTAGGAGAGCTGCTTCTGTTGGTTTGATACCTTCAGTTCTCTTTTATGTGTAACTTGAATTTCAAGCTGAGCTTCTCTGCTCCGAATCAGTGACACAGCAGGTAAAGGAAGGCATTTCTCCGATTGGAAGCTCACCCTTTGTGCCATTCTGGAGCCCCTTGGGCTGACTGGGACCCACGGCTTGAGCAGTGGTGCGAGTGGACCCAGCTGCAGAGGGTGTGTCCTGTACGAAAGAACACATCCCACTGTTTGGCTGCTCTGAATACACTGGAAGAGCTGGCATTCCACTCAGTGCTGCCCTCGGGGCTGAGCGCTCTGCCTGGAGGAGCACACCTGATCGTCGTGACCCTGGAGGGCTGAGCAGACACTGGCAGTGCCCTGCCCCAACCCCTCACCATGCTAGCACTGGGTCGTGTGGCCAGTTGTCTTAGTTTGCCTGGGTCTGACAGTTTTCTTAGGAGCTGGCCTTTCAGCGCTAGAACCCATTGATGAGTTGGTTATAGGAGTTTGGCCTGTGACACATGCTTGAGGGCCCTGCAGACTTTGCTTGGAGCGGAAGCTGCCCTTCAGCAGTGACAGGCTAGAATTGGGGGAGGATGTGTGTCCACTTCCGAGCCCCTCGAGAGAGAGGCAACTCTGAGAGGTCCCCTGCAGAATTGGCCCTGAGGCCAGCAGGGGGTTCCGCTCACATACCTGGATCACTTCCTTCTTTGCTGTCTTCTTATTTTACCTTCCCTCCTCCATTCCAGCGATCCCTGGGGTCAGTTCCTGCATAAATGACTTTCGCTCAGAGTTTACTTCTTGGGAGAATCCAATAAAAAAAAAAATAGGACTAAGAACTGTTTTTGCCCCCTTTTCAGATGAGGGAGATTAAGTCATCTTGCTTAGAGTCATCCAGTGGGTGCACTGTTGAACCAGTGATGAGCTTTTCATTACGACATCATGTACGGCTTTTGTTTCCATCCTTGCCTGTTGACCATTATTTCCAGAGAATGTAAAATTTTATTTATTTCTATGAAATTACCAAGATGCAAGCATCAGTCCAGTGGGTTGATGGGTGGTATGCTCTTTTATCTGTGCTATGCTTGATGTCAGAGAGTTTGCACATGGAGTAGAAAACTCCTCATAGAGGAGTTTGGAGCTGTTTGGACTAAGGAGAAATTCATCTTTCATACACAGTTTCCCAAACTAGGGAGCTGCTGACTAAGGACGCAGGGCTGATCCTTTGCCCTAGCGATGCTCAGCCCGGCCTTGGCTGGAAGCAGGACTCTGACGTCTCTGACTGGGTTGGATGTAAACGGCCTGCTTGTGCTGAGCGGTTGTGTCTGCTGGTTCTTGGCTCTCATCCTTGAGCCTTCTATCTATGAAATGACTCATTATAAGGAAGTCTGTTAAAAACAAATCTCTCCCTGTTGTAGAGCATCTCTTAAAACTTCTCTTTAATCAGAGAATTTTGCTGCTCTCAGTTCCAGTTGCTGCCAGGAAACATCGTGTGCATTGACGAAGGCTGTGATAGTTACGGTACTTGAGTTTCTCTTGAAGATGGATGCTTTGGGAAATGAGTTTATTTCCCTCTTATGTGAAAGTGAGAGGCTTGGGAATTATACCCAGACTTAAAACTCCTTTCATGGCAAATCTACAGCCTAACTGAAAGTGTTCCAAGTTTCTCGAATAAAAGTGACTCCCTTCTCTGAGCATTTAAGTGTCCTTCCCGTTTTTCTCAATCCCTCGTCATTTTGTCGGTTCCTTAGATTATCCATTGAAAAAAGGCAACTGCCTGCCAGATGATCCACGGAAACAAAATGAGGTTACGCAGAAGCAGAGTAGAACCAATGCCCATGTTGAGGAATCAGTGGGAAATATCTTACTTGAAAAAAGACAGGAATTTTATGGGAATTCCCTAGTTCCCTAGTGGTCAAGAACCTACCTTGCAATGCAGGAGACACAAGTTGGATCCCTGGTCAGGGAACTAAGATCCTGCATGCCTCGGAGCAGCTCAGCCCATGTGCCACAACTAGAGAGTCCATGTGCTGCAAGATTCAAGGAAGATCCTGCCTGCCACAACGAAGACCGACTCAGCCAAATAGACGTTAAATTTCTTTTTTTTTGCTTTTGAGAAACTGACCTTTGACCATGAGTGCTTGCTTTCCTTCTCCAGTCTACTAATCCTTTCTACTGGTGTGCGTCTGTCTTCCTTCAAAGATCTAAACACACACTCCCTGGTTTTGGGAAATACGCTTTAATTCGTCACATTTGGCTCTGCGTTTCCCAGGTTCACATCTGTTTCACATCCTGTCCTCTGAAGTTGCCACACACACACACGTGCTGCTTCACATGGCTTTAGGTGCTGTTGAGTCGTAGGAAATGCTGTGTGCCTGCCAAGTTGCTTCAGTTGTATCTGACTGTTTGTGTCCATGGGATTCTCCAGGCAAGAATACTGGAGTGGGTTGCCATGCCCTTCTGCATGGGATCTTCCAAACCCAGGGCTTGAACCCATTGTCACTTAAGTCTCCTGCATTGGCAGGCAGTTTCTTTACCACTAGCACCACCTGGGAAGCCCTAAGAAAAGCTGGGAAGGTTTAAACCCAGGGTGGGTGGGGCTTGAGGGTCTCTTCTCTTGGCTTCCCTGGTAGCTCAGATGGTAAAGCGTCGGCCTACAATGCGGGAGACCTGGGTTCGATCCCTGGGTCGGGAAGATCCTCTGGAGAAGGAAATGGCAACCTATTCCAGTACTCTTTCCTGGAGAATCCCATGGACGGAGGAGTGTGGTAGACTGTAGTCCATGGGGTCTCAAACAGTTGGACACAACTGAGCTACTTCACTTTCACTTTCTTTTGTCAAGAGACTGAGGAGCAGATTCCTTTTACACCTTGTTGCTGAGTGGAAAGAACAGGAAGGGAAGCTGAACCGGTGGGAAGGTGGTAAGATGCAGCAAGAAGATGGTATTGTTCCTGTGTTCTGAATGTTAGGCACCTAGAGTTGTCTCCGAAAGGCTGACGTGTCCTCAGGAGTTGAGCTGTGTGCTCTTTAACCTCGTGGACACCCAGCTTGTCCAAACACAGGCCCTCCTTGTGGACCATGGTGTGAATGAATTGCTCTGAGTTGTTCTTGCACCTAGTTCTGTTTCTAGGCTCTGCCACCAAGTTTCCTAGGTGCTCACCGAATAGAAAGTAGCACTTAGCAGTGTTTCTCAGGAGGAGGTGCTAGTGATTGTTCTTCTAAAATACATAGAGTGTGTTTCGCAGAATATGGCAGACTTTTGTCTCTCTTCATACCTTTTACAGTGTTATCAATGCATTTGTATGGTGCACTCAACTTCTCCTTCCTAGAATGAAAGTTTCCACAGAAAACTTTGTGAGAGGAAAAATATCCTCTAATAAATACCTTGTTCATTTTATGAATTGGCTTTCTTCAGACACAGTCCTTTCTTCAGGTGCCATGATGAGAAACACATGCAGTACTCCACATATGGCCGACTGCTAGTTTTGAGTTCAAATCTGGATAATCTTCTTTGCCATCTTTTTTGTCATTGTTCATTTTTCTTCTTTGGGAGGGGGATGATAGTGGATAAAGTAGGGAGCAGTTAGATTTTAAGTCCCTATCTTTAGAGAATAGTCTGCTGTTGATTTTCTTCCAAACTGTAAGTCCTTCAAATAATTTTAAACAATTCTTCTAAATTTTCTTTTGCTTATCTGTCCTCTTCCTTTTCCATCATCTCCACCTTGATGAGGGGCAGACACAGTAGCAGATCAATGTGGATTGCTTGCCCAAGGAGCATCTCGTTTAAAAAAATCTGAGACTAGTTTCCCTCCATCTCAGGGGCAGGACAGTGGTGAGTCCAGGAGACGTTTTTTCAGATGGGACTATTTCTTCATGCACTGTAACCACTTGAATGTCTTCCAGACAACATCTTACTTGAGCCAATGACATTACAATCGCCTTTTGCAAGATCTAGTAGAACAAGGGTGGGAGGGAACACCTGTGCGTCTTGTTTTGTGATTCCTTACATTTTGGGACTTAATTTGGGCTAAGATTGCTTGTGAATTACTTCAAGATACATCCACTGAAACGCAAGATGTTCTTTCTTCAGTGCTAGAGGTGAACTCTCTGCTCTTCCCTTGACCCTCATTGTCTCTGCTTGTGAGTGTGTGTGGGGGGGGGTTTCTCGGGGGTGTGAACAGCAGCGCTATTTTGAGAAGTTGACTCGCAGCCCTTGCAGCTATGACAGGCATGTAACATAGCACCCCATTTTTCAAATTCATTTTGTTGGCTCCTGACTGCACTCGTAAAGTGCTTATTTGGAAGTGCCACAGTTGTAGTGTTCTGTTTATAGCCACTGAGTAGGTACAATTAAGCTGACTGTCTTGTACAGGGGGAGAGTCTACATGGAATCAGGGCCAGGCAGTGGAAAAGTGGAGGCTGTCTCTAGCTCACAGCAGTGGGAGGAGATTGGCATGACTTACTTGAAGGTGAGGATCCTGCCTTGGGTAGATTTTGTACTGTTTTGCACATTTGTTTTAACTTTAACCTTTCTTTTTTTTTTAATTGGAGTATAGTTGATGTACAATGTTGTATTCATTTCAGGTATACAGCCAAGTGATTCACTTTTACATACATCTATTTTTTTTTAGATTCTTTTCCCATTTAGGTTTTTACAAGATTATTGAGTAGAGTTCCCTATGCTATACAGTAGGTCTTTATTAGTTATCTATTATATATATATAATAGTGTGTATATGTCAGTCCTGATCTCCCAATTTATCCCTCCCCTTGATTCTGTTAATCTTAAAATAGCCTTTGGAAATCCATAGTTGACTGGGTTTAGTTAGATAGATGAATAAATACAAATTCATAAAGTCCTTATTTTCTCAAGGGAGATAATTAAAAAATGATTCGACTTATGATAAAGACTCTAAAGTGGTTTACCTTTATGTATATGTGTGTCTGTACTTTTTGGGGGTCATTTTCAGAGTACTGCAGCTATATCCCAAGAAAAATTGGGAAATGAAAACAGTTTATAACACTATAATATAATGTAGTAATCATATTCTTTCATAGCATACACATTTTGATATTTTAATGAGTGTCCCAGTTTTTGTGTGTATGTTTAAGGAATAATGGGGCTTCCCTGGTGGCTCAGACCCTAAAGAATCTGCCTGCAATGCAGAAGACCCAGGTTCGATCCCTGGATCAGGAAGATCCCTTGGAGAAGGAAATGGTTACCCACTTCAGTATTTTTGCCTGGAGTATTCCATGGACAGAGGAGCCTGGCCAGCTACAGCCCATGAGGTTGCAAAGAGTCGGACGTGACCCAGTGACTAACACTTTCACTTTCACTTAAAGAATATCTAACTTAATAGTTGTAATCATATTTCACATGCAGTTTTACGATCCATTTAAAAATCATGATTATTAATTATTTTTTTACTGAATAGTTTATTGTAATCACTTTTTCCTGACTGCTTCATCTTTTGCAAATCATCAAAACCATCTTTTCATATAACTTTAAAAAATATTGAATAAGTGCCTATGTCTAAATTTTCTTAATTCTCCTCTTGGTTTCTCCATGCTTTTTGCTTATTTTAAATGTTACTAAAATGAACTCATTTGTGCTGATAGTTTTTCCTCTTTATTTCATATTTTGGATTATATTCTTAGGACCTAGTTTCCCAGAAATAGAATTACAGTTATTCTTTGTGTAAACCCAGTTATTTTCCAAGATGGTTACATGAATTTATACTTACTGTGCAAGCACTATATCCTTATTGGTGCTTGCGGTATTTCTGAATTTTGTGGTAATCGTAACATAGTTTTATAAATTATAAAACCTTTACTTGAGATAAAATCTTTATAAATTCCCAGGGAAAATACACCATTTAAAAAGAGGATGGGTTGAGGTATTGTATCTGACCCCTTATGTATCAAGAGTTTATTTTCACACCATTCTGAAATTAACCTGAACAGATTTAGCAAAATCAGAAAGGTAATCTAGAGAATTTTGCACTTTGTTTCGGGAGAGGTGCTTTTTAACTATGAACACCCAGAGGTTGACAGAGCCTCACTGGAAAAGCTTGAGTATTTTGAGACTGGTGAATAATCAAAGCCTGAGACATTTAGTTCCTTGAACTTAAGAAAAATGAGTTTAAACTCTCCAAAGTAAATAGAGTACAAAAAGCTCCTGAGAAGATAGAACTGCTTAAGAAAATGAATATATCCAGACCCATGATGCTATTATGGAAGATTCATTTTAATTGAGATAGAATGTGATCCTTAACCAAAGTTACAGTTCTGGGAAGAAGAATAAAGCTATGGGTTAGAATATGACTACCATGTTTGCATCATAAACATACACACATATTTTATGAAAGGAAATAGAGGTAATGATATCGGTTATAACTTTTATCCAAGGCCAAAGACTATTACCTTAAAATTACTCCTCAAGCATTGTTTGAGATGAAAACCACATTTAAAGGTGGTTTCCTGCCTACTGATGAAAAATGAATTCATGTTAACCAACCAAAGACTTTAAATGGAACAAATTATAATCAGATGTTAGATTTCGATCAGTTTTAACAAAAACAAATGATTCTTTTCAGAGATGAGAATTGATGGCTTAGCCCTCAAAGAGTTTAATCTTTTTTCAAACCCAGTGTTTTGGGAGGAGGGGATCGGCTTAATTTCCTAAAAGCACGCTTGTGATTTATCGGCAGCAAAGTGCTGAGTTTAAGAAATAAGAGCTCCTTTAAATGTTTTCCTAGGTGTTCTGAATGAGGATGCCGGGATCTGTAGTAACTTGATTATACACAGCCACGTTTTACAGAAGGTGGAAGTGTGCAGCTGGCTGTGGCAGCAGGACCTGTTGGGGTTGTAGGTTAGATCCTCTCTGAATGACTACCTTTGCTGTCTTGCTTTGGCATTTCTGAGCTCATTCATAAACCTGTAGATCATAACCCGGTCCTCTTGAGTGTGGGAAAATGTCCTCCAGGCCTACTGGACACGTGCTGACTATTATTAGCCCTAGAGATCTCTTCTAATGAGATGCAATGTGAGGCGGTGTTCACTCAACAGACCTTGAGTAGAGCAGGTTTAGAAAGGGCTGGAAGCAGTTTAATGATAAAAGTTAAGTCTGTGACCACTTCTACCATCCGTTAGTGAGTCCTGAAAACTTCTCTGTGTCATAAAGAATTATGCTGAACATTCAGAGCATTGGGATGGCCTCAGTGCCGAGAATGTCAGATTTAAACCATTTACCTGCCTCAGAATAATCGTATTTCTCTGTAATCCTGGGGTTCAGGTGAAAAGTGCAGTGGATGGTCATGGGCAACTTAGATAGGATTATAGAAAACCAGTTTGACTGATAGTTTGGAAAGGAAGGCACTAGCGTCACCACATAATTTTGGCAGTGTCACAGTGCTTGAGACTTAACTGTATGTGAGAATTATCCAGCATGTTTATGAAAATGCGTATTCCTAGGATACCACAGTGATTAAGATTCTGTGGGATCTGAGGGCAATTTTTTTCATGAGCACTCTTCTCCCCCAGTATGTCTTTCAAGTTACTGTAACTACAGTCCACTGGAACATGAGAAAGCCCTGGTCCAGTTGGTTTCTTTGCTTCAGTAGATCTCCCTCCTTCGTGTCAGTGGGAGCATCCAGTGAAACAAGATAAGTTTTGTGATGCAGTTAAATGTATTGACAATGTAAAAGATTATGGAAAGGCCGTGTGAATTCCTTGTCCATGTGGTAGTTCACTGGGCTTCTCCAGTGGCTCAGGTGGTAAAGAATCTGCCTGGAATAGGTTAATTTTGTGGAGAAAGTGAAAGTATAGAGAGGGTACATTGCCAGAGGTGGAGTTCTCCTTGCAGTGAGAGTTACAGTCTTGCATAATAGTTGTTAGAAGTGGCAGGTCAATAACATTCTGTTGGTACAATTTCTAAAGTCATAGAAGAGTGGACAACTAGACACTCATTTAGTACTGGATTTAGTGCGTAAGTGCAATAGTATGTAGCATCACCAATAGTGCTGGATGTGGAGTTTTTCTTAATGACCTTCAGATATGTTAAGAGCTGTCTGTTTTGTGCAAAGGCTTGTCTTCTTTTTGAACTGCCGCAGTCATCGTCGGTACCACTGCCTTTCCACTGTCTCAACTCTTTCTGTTTGTCTTCTCATTGGATTCTGTACTGCCAAGAAGACTTAAAAGCAAAAGGGCTCAAGTCTTTTGCCCCATAAGTCATGCCCTTAATGCCACTGTTGTCCCGAAATTCCTAGTGTGGTGCTATCCATTCCCACTGTGGGGAGGTGGGACAACAGAACCCCAAGCCTTACTACTACTTATTTTTTGGCCATGCTGTGCAGCATGTGAGATCTTAGTTCCCCGATCAGGGATTGAACCCCTACCCTCTGCATTGGAAGTGCAGAGTCCTAACCACTGGACTCCTAGAGAAGCCCAGAGGTGCTATTTTAAGTGCTCTGAGGCTCATAAAAGGGAAACTGAAGCTTTAGATAAACAGGCATGGGTATCCACCGCATTCTCTCTGCCTAGATTTCACTTTCCACATCTCCCCTTGTGAGATGTGTCTCAGTCCTTTCCCACATTAAACAGGCAGCTCAGAAGCTCCCTACCACATCCATACTTTGAATTCCTGTAATCTATGACTCCTACATAATGTTCAGCCTTTTAGAGTACTCTTCTCATTTTTAATTACTGACCTCAAAGTACTTACAGGTAAGATGTAGGTTCTTTGAGGTCAAAGTAGAAGGTTACCATTTTTAAAATTCTTATGGAGTGTGTATTTACATTTTTGAAAGTGAAAATAGAGCCTTTGGGAGACTAAGTCACTTGGAGTTATAGTCAGTGGCAAACCTAGAGGTATGCCAGTTTTCTCTGACTCCATAATTTTGATCTCCTCTGTATATTCCTCAGGTGCTAAATAAGTATTGTCTAAATGAATCAACAAATGAGTCTTCCAGAGTTAAAATGAATTGAAGAAGCCCTGATGAAAGGAAGCACATCTTTATACCCGTCCACCCATGTGCCCATTTTGGAGGGGAGAATAGCAAATAGATCACCTTGTCACAGATTTCTGCAGATAACCTGAACTTTAACATGCCTGAAACACATTTGGTTCTGATTTAAAACCAGTTGGCATGCTCCATTGCCATGTTACTACAAATGCAAAAGAAATATAAACTTCATTCATGAAATAACCATCTATATAAACTCTTAAATAGTTTTGGGTTTGGCCAAAGCTGGGCATTAATGAAATGGTTATTAATGTTACATATTTTATTCAAACTACTCTAATTCCTTACCCTTCCCACCACCTCCACAAACACCAGGTAACGTTTTGCTTTTTCCTTTAAAATGTTCTTAGGGGGTTAAGACAGATACAGCTTGGATTTCAAGCTGCTGAGGACTCCTCCTGTTTGGAAGTATTCATTATTTTTGGTCCTTCAGACCTGTCATTGTGATCTCTGCTTGAATGCTTTTAATCCTCTGTGGGTAGTTCAGTTCAGTTCAGTTCAGTCGCTCAGTCGTGTCCAACTCTGCAACCCCATGAACCGCAGCATGCCAGGCCTCCCCGTCCATCACCAACTCCCGGAGTTTACCCAGACTCATGTCCATTGAGTCGGTGATGCCATCCAACCATCTCATCCTCTGTCATCCCCTTCTCCTCCCACCTTCAATCTTTCCCAGGATCAGAGTCTTTTCAAATGAGTCAGTTCTTCGCATCAGGTGGCCAAAGTATTGGAGTTTCAGCTTCAACATCAGTCCTTCCAATGAACACCCAGAACTGGTTTCCTTTAGGATGGACTGGTTGGATCTCCTTGCAGTCCAAGGGACTCTCAAGAGTCTTCTCCAACACCACAGTTCAAAAGCATCAATTCTTCTGCGCTCAGCTTTCTTTATAGTCCAACTCTCACATCCATACATGACTACTGGAAAAACCATAGCCTTGACTAGACGGACCTTTGTTGACAAAGTGATGTCTCTGCTTTTTAGTGTGCTGTCTAGGTTGGTCATAACTTCTCTTCTAAGGAGTAAGCGTCTTTTAATTTCATGGCTGCAATCATCATCTGCAGTGATTTTGGAGCCCCCCAAAATAAAGTCAGCCACTGTTTCCACTCTTTCCCCATCTATTTGCCATGAAGTGATGGGACCGGGTGCCATGATCTTAGTTTTCTGAATGTTGAGCTTTAAGCCAACTTTTTCACTCTCTTCTTTCACTTTCATCAAGAGGCTCTTTAGTTCTTCACTTTCTGCTATAAGGGTGGTGTCATCTGCATATCTGAGGTTATTGATATTTCTCCTGGCAATCTTGATTCCAGCTTGTGCTTCCCCCAGCCCAGCATTTCTCATGATGTACTCTGCATATAACTTAAATAAGCATGGTTATATACAGCCTTGACATACTCCTTTTTCTATTTGGAACCAGTCTGTTGTTCCATGTCCAGTTCTAACTGTTGCTTCCTGACCTGCATGCAGGTTTTTCAAGAAGCAGGTGAGGTGGTCTGGTATTCCCACATCTTTCAGAATTTTCCACAGTTTATTGTGATCTACACAGTCAAAGGCTTTGGCATAGTCAATAAAGCAGAAATAGATGTTTTTCTGGAACTCTCTTGCTTTTTCAATGATCTGTCAGATGCTGGCAATTTGATCTCTGGTTCCTCTGCCTTTTCTAAAACCAGCTTGAACATCTGTAAGTAAGTTCGCGGTTCACGTATTGCTGAAGCCTGGCTTGGAGAATTTTGAGCATTATTTTACTAGCATGTGGGTAGTAGCAGAGTTATTATCCACTGTAGGAGCATTGTGACATGGAAATGTGATATGAACCACAGTGTAATTTAAAATTTTATAATGACATGAAAAATAAAACAAGTGCAGTAAATTTTAATATTGTTTCCTTTAACCCAATATGTAAATATGGTACACTTTCAACATATAATCAATAATGAGGTTTTTCTTTCTTTTGCATTGTCTTTGAAACTCACTGTGTTTGTAATTCTTTCAGCACATCTGGGTTCAGACGAGCCACATTTCAAGCACTTAGTAGCCATAGCACAGCTCTGTGGCAGAGCCCTGATGAGCTATATAAAGGCCATGAACATCCTTTAGTATGTGATAAAGCTAGAAGAGTATTGCTTAAAAAAAATATTGTGTAAATACTCAAGTCATCAAATAGTGTTTGTGACCACAGGCCAAACTAAATGATGCTTCAGAGATTGCTTATGTAAGAAGGAATAGGGTGTGAATGCAAGACATTTGACATGACCAAAGTTTCTGTTAATCAATTGGACTCAGAGTTCATTGACGTATGTTAGGGTCATCAGCCCTCAAGGAAGTCTTCGTTATCAGGCCAATAAATTTGAAGTCTGAATAAACTCTTAGCCAAGTTTCTTGAAGAGTTCAAGTGTGTTTGAAGCAATGAATAATATAATGTAGATGTGGGTGAATGTCTGTTTTCTTATGTTTGACAGCAACAGATACTTTCTGAAACTAAAGCCCGTAGAGGAGCACACTGTGCCCTAGACTCCTAGACTGCCCTGCGTGTGGCAGGGCTGCCACTGTCTTAGGCTGTCCTCGGCTCTGAAATATTGACAGAGCTTTATTGCCCTGAGAGATTGAATGTGAAAAAAAAGTTCCCTGAAATCTGAATGTTGAGATGTGTAGTCTGCAAGTGCTTAATTGTTCGAGTTAGCGGGTATTAACTTGAAAGAGACATCATTGGCCCACCAATAATAGAAGAGATAGAAGGACTTCTCACCCCCATCATAATATTTGGCATCCCTGTTAGTTCTGTTGAAACTTTGGTGGGAAATGAAAAAAATAGCCTCGATGTCTTGGATTTTTGGTGTAGGTATCATTCAGGTAATGGCCTATGCTCTTAGCCCAGTTATCATAGATTATCCATCTCTTTTCTTTCAAACTCTTAGCCATTGATCCTTTTTAGAATGTGGTAAATCTAAACATAACATAAATATAACAGGTGTTATCTGTTTTAGTTCATATTTCATTTGATGTGCCGTTTCAATAAAAAATGGCCTTCCTTTTCTTCTAGTTCCCTTTCATCACCAAAAATGGCCTTCTTTTAAAGTATAATTTTATATAAAATGAGAAACATAATAAATAAGTTCTCCCCTGGTTCACACATTTTAGAGAACATCTCTTTCTGTCTTTTGTTTAGCTGTTATATTTGGATGTGACTCAGAGGTTTTCCAAATATTGGATTGTTTAGTGTTTTCAGTTGTGAAGTTGTAAACTCTAGGCATTGTTTAAACTTTTTTGCTCAGAATCAGTTGCACATAAATCAGTATTTCAGTCTAGAAAGTGCTAGGTTAATTAAGGCCTGTGAAGTTCAGTGCCGGGCCTGGTTTTGTGGGCTGTTAACTGTCCTATTACATTAGTCCGTTAGTCATTTGTCTCTTTAGGTAGCTTATGTGCACATTTGACTTAGATGTTTACCAGATTCTGTTATACATGTTGGCTGGAAACATGGCTCCAGTGATGGTAAAACCTTGGTTCTCTCAAAAAGGGTTCAAATGACTGTTAACCTGATTTTTTCCCCCTAATTGAAAGCTATTGAAATCTATTTATTCAAGCTATTTAAAGGCATTCTGAAAAATGCAAAGAAGAAAGTGATAAATAACCCAATAATTCAACCACTCAAATAACCCTTGTTCATATTTTCGTGTTTATCCTTTAAGTCTTTTTTTTTTCCTCTAGCATGTACATTATATGTGTGTGCATATATGTATACTTAAGTATAGAGTTGACCATTTTGTATGTCTTGTTTTGTAATTGCAGTCCCCTTAAACAATTTATTGCATTTTTGAACATGGGAATTTTTTTCAACTACAATAATGAAACAATATCTTAAGGATAAATCCGAAGCTGAAGAAACCATCCTTAAGTACCCAGCTACTCTTAAGATAAAATTTATTTTAATTTTTGGCTGTTTCTTGAATTTTTTTGGTAGGCCTGCATGGTTTTTTGTTTTTTCAGGGTAAGTGAATTTGATTTGTTCTCAGTGGACTTAGGAAGCAGGTAAGGAGTTTTAGGAAAGATGAGATCTGAACATCCTCCCACTTAACGATGATATACCACCTTCAAATGACGCTACTTACCACTGGAGTTTAAACTGGAAGATGTTCTTTAGTTGGTTGAAGTATTTGAGAGACTTTGATTGAGAACTGAGGAAACTTTAAAAATTGACTTAATGTCCACTATTACTTCAGTCAGTTATCAGAGCTTTGCATGCCAGTCTAGACTGTTAGATATGGTTGCTGAACATAGAAAGTTCTCTAAAGACTTCCCTGGTGGTCCATTGGCCAAGACTCCACACTTCCAGTGCAGGGGGCCTGGGTTCAATCCCTGGTCAGGGAAGCAGATGCTACATGCAGCAGCTAAAGATCCTGTGTGCTGCAACTCAGACCTGGCACAGCCAAACAAACAAATAAAAAAGCATTTTTAAAAGGTTCTCTGGGAGTATACAGAAACTGCATTTTGGACATTTGTTGCTGATTCCTCTTTTCGTAGAATCAGCCAAATAGTAGGGAAGTTTTCTGAAAATAGTAATATCCAAATAAAGTATATGGTATAGTTCTTTCAGCATATGGATTAAATAGGCACAGTAAATGAATGTTTTAAAAATTGTTGGTAAAATATTTTTGCAAGAGAATCAGACTAGCTAAACAGTTACACTTGTCTTTCAGGTGAACTTGAAACGCAGCAGCCTTCTTAGTTGCAAATCTGCTACAGTTGGGTTGTATGGGGAAAACAGGGGGGGAATGTCCTGAATCTTTACAGATTTAAAGAATTATTTCTCAGTTATTTTTTTGTAATTTGAATTTGGTCTTTTCTTGCTCAGAGTCCACATGGGTAAAAAAAACCATTACTTTTCAAAAGAATGTTTAAAGATATTCCATACTGTATTTTAAATATGAAATACATGACCCTTGGCTCTTATGTTTTTAGATTTGGCTGTATAAAGCATCAGATGTTATGGAAAAGCATTTCAGAATGAAAAGGATATTTGAATAAGTTTCCATATGCCCTGTGAAGAATTGAAAATCGAGCCCCCACCTTTAATTCAGTAATTAACTAGACTTTCCCTGTAGTTTGGGGGATTGTAATAGTTTACACCTGTTTCAACTTTTGCTGTTTTTATTGGCGGTGGCTTTTGCCATCCCATATTTCTTACGAAGCAAAAATATGAAATAAAATAGGGCAAAGCATTGGAGAAATTATAATAAACATAGAAAATGAATTGCTCCACTTAAAATGTGAGATGCTTTACCTGCACAATCCATGAAGCCATGGTTTAGTAGTAGTGAAGTAATTTATTCCTGGAATTCTGTGTCATGAAAATAAAGACAATTGCTTTCATTGGCAGGAAGATTCCAAAGGTTTTTTAACCATCAAATGATTAACTTTTGGAACATCAGGCAGGCAGAAATTGTATTGTAAGGACAGTTAGAAAAAGCCTGCTAACTCATTATGTGTGTTTTCATGTTGCTGTGAATGAAAAAGATGAAGCTGTATCAATGTATAAGAATGTGAGGCTTGATAGAACTGTTGTACCACAGAATACAGTCAGACTTTTCAAAGGTCAAGGAGCTCCATGACATCAAGTCTGGGTTGGCTCATTTCACAGGGTGATGTTTTCCCCTTGAAACATAATGAAAAGAAAATCATTGCATCAAGATATTATCATACCTCCTATTTTTTTCTTGCAACCTAGCTCTCACGTGGTCTCTCTGGAAACACCCTTTAATTTTGAGTCATAAAAGTAGCTACCCAGTCCTAGTGCTAAGAGTGAAATGACTAGATTTTTAGTGCGTTGTCCAGAATAAGAGTAGCTAAGATTTCTGATAAGTTTAATTTGGATGGAGTGGTGACTGTGAAAAGATCTTTGGGACCCTTGTCTCTAGAACTGAGTTTTAATTTTGTCTTGGACCTCACTCGTTGGGTGCTTTGAATATATGGGTCAAGGTTGTAAGCTGAATGAAGGCAGGGCCTGGCCTATGTTGAATCACCAGCATAAGACTTACATACTTGTGGAGTGAAAGAGTGAACTTTTCTTTCTATAGAAAGATCATCCTATATACCTAAGAAATATTCCACAAACCTCCGCCTTCTCAATCTCTCACTTATTCAAGAGGAGTTGATATTTTAATACTGAGGAGTTTAGAGTATGGAATTCTCAAATTTGAGCATAGAAGGATCCTTGCTTAGGGAAGGGAGAGAATACTTGGAGTAAATGTTGCTCTCCTTTGATTGACTTCTCTGGTCTTGGCAGCTTTGCTTGTGTGGAGTCAGTAAAAGTGCAGGAGACCCAGAAACCTGGGGGTGAGGTAAGGATGCTCCCAGCAAAGGGCCGATGATTGGGACTCACCTTGGTTTGTACCAGAGACCGTGACCACCCACGAGTCCAACCAGAGGCTTGTCCCAGGTCCTTGTGGGCTTAGGAAATGGACTGTCGTAGGATTTAGGGGAAATTCAGGCTCAGATTTGGTGTTTCTTGTTTTTCCAGTAGTCATGTATGGATGTGAGAGATGGACTGTGAAGAGAGCTGAGCGCCGAAGAATTGATGCTTTTGAACTGAGGTGTTGGAGAAGACTCTTGAGAGTCCCTTGGACTCCAAGGAGATCCAGCCAGTCCATCCTAAAGGAGATCAGCCCTGGGTGTTCATTGGAAGGACTGATATTGAAGCTGAAACTCCAATACTTTGGCCACCTCACGCAAAGAGTTAACTCATTGGAAAAGACCCTGATTCTGGGAAGGATTGGGGGCAGGAGGAGAAGGGGACGACAAGGATGAGATGGTTGGATGGCATCACCGACTCGATGAACATGAGTTTGGGTAGACTCCGGGAGTTGGTGATGGACAGGGAGGCCTGGCGTGCTGTGATTCACGGGGTTGCAAAGAGTTGGACACGACTGAGCGACTGAACTGAACTGGACATAAACATTCTGGAATGAAAAAAGCCAGAGATTTTTGGTGGCACTGAGTGTGCCATTTCCATCTCCCTCTCTCTCTCGATGCCCCTCAAATCATAAGGTTGTTAAAGATGCAAGTTTCTGGTTAAATTTTAGATGTTTTCCTGGGAGCGTAATTAAAATTTGTGTGTAACTAAGGACTTTTCACCCCTCCCCCCACCCTGGCGTTTAATTAATCCAGGGATTGAAAGGCCAGTCTGTGAAGTCTGTTTAGCTGGACCTGGCGTGAAGGGGCATTTCAAGGTTGTGACATAATGTGTTTGTCATGAGCAAAGTAAGTATCTTAACGGAAGTTTCTGGTTTCTGTAATAATACATCATTGTATCATGAATTTTAAACCAATGAATTTTAAGTTGTGAAGGAGTCCCCTGTGGGTTGAAAGCATTTATCTGCCCTGCTTGACAGGCTTTTGACTATACCTTTGATTCTAAAATTTCTCTTTAAATGAAGAGTTCCCTTGATGTCACTAAAAGTTTTTTCTAATCTTTGTGCCCTGATATGCAGTTTTCATTGCCACACAGTTGTATCATGGAGCAGGAGTGACTTTACACTATTTTTAGCTGTAGAGATAAAGCCAGCCCAAGAGGTAGCTGAGCTGAAGTGTCCCCAGGGCATTTGTGTCATTAGGTTTGGGTGCTGATCTTTTATCTTTCTGGCCCTCTGGCTAGGACCAACCATGTTCACCTTCTTTTCTCTTCTTTTTTGTTCAAAATTGCTTCTTTATGCTCTTTCAAGAATTCACTATTGGTATATTCCCTAGTTAGAGTGAAAAAAATCATAATTTGTAGAGTTAGCTGCAAAAAATTTATTTGTGTGACTTCCCTGGTGGTCTAGTGGTTAACACTCCCCACTTTCAATACAGAGGGTGCAGTTAGATCCCTAGTCAGGGAACTAAGATCCCACATGCCACAAGGTGCAGCCAGAATATAAAATCTGTGGAAATGTGTGATTCAAATGCTCACATTGGTGTCTGTGCTCAGTTTGTGCTGTTGATGATGTGTTTGTGCAAAAAGTGAAGTTAAGATGGCATTGAAATTATGTATTTGTTTCCTTTTCTGCTTTGACAAATGAATTTATTATCTTATAGCTCTGTTGGTCAGAAGTCAGAAATGTGTTACATTGGGCTATCCTAAGGTGTTGTCAGGGCTGCACTTCCTCCAAAGACCCTAGAGGAAAATCCAGATCCTTGCCTTTCCCAACTTCTAGAGGGCGCCTGTATTACTTGGCTTGTGGCCCCTCCTCCACCTTCAAAGCCAGCAGTATAGCATCTCTGAAAGTTTCTCTGCTCTGACTCTCTCCTTTGCAATCAATGCCCTTCTCTCCCTCTGCTTCTGTTGTCACATTGCCTTCTCGGACTCTGACCTTCCTTCTCCCTTGTTAAAAGGACTTCTTGTGATTACAGTGGGTCCACCTGTGTAATTCAGGTTATACTTCCCATCTCAAGATCTTAATTTAATCACACCCACAAAATCCCTTTAGCATATATAAGGTGACTTATTCACAGTTTCCAGGGATGAGAACATGACATCTTTGAGGGGCTATTTAGCTGCCACATACTAGAATACAGTTTTAAATTTATTATTTCTGTTTTATACATTTTATACAGTTCTTGTTTTATACATTTCCCAAACTCTCTTTGAAAATCACAGAAATATGTACTCTGTGCTCTGCTTTTTAGATGAAAACATGTCAATAAAAATACACAGTTTTACAAAATAGTAGACGATATCTTACATTTAACTGTGAAATTAAAGTTGGTGACAAAAGAATTTAGACTTTAATACTGTTTTTCGAGGGCAGAGAGGATTTCTTTGAATTTTGAATTCTCTACTTAATGGAATGATTGGCCACAATTCTTGAGTTGTCAGTAACTTTAGCGAGTGCACTTGTTACACACACACCAGACATACAGGCGTGCACACACACACACACACACACGTACAGGTAGGGTCCCTTGATGGTATTGCCCTTTAGGTGTTTGGGGTACCAGTCTTCCAGATTTCAATTAAGAGAAGTTCTTGCTCCAGCTCATTTCTCTGTCCTGGCCAGGGGGTGGCTTTTTCTGTTAACTACTCTTTCACCCCTGCCTGAATCTGAGACCTAGTGTTTGCATTCTGAAAGATGTGATTTGAGGCTGTTGCAAGCAAGATGCCATTAGCTCTTTGTTCCCCTCTCTCTGCAGATTAAAAAGAAAATGTCCACAGGACCTTAAAACTTTTGCACATACAAAACTGGGCTTGTCCTTTATTTGTAGGCTGCCATTTAGACACAAAAATGTTCAAATACAACGACCTTTAAATTAATCTCAGGTGAAATTTTGTCATCTGGGACCTTGACCATGACTTTGTAATTCTCTTTTTTTTTTGTCTCTCTCTTTGTAAATGTGAATAAAGGAGTGAATTAAAGTCATATATGATGCCAGCTGAAATCCAAGTAGATTATACAGTCAATGCAAAGCATAAACCTGAAATAGCTCCGAGGAGGCCTTGTCAGATGAACCATCACTTGAAAAGGCAATCTCTTGCTTGGAACTGATTCCAGACAGGAAGTACTCATAGCACTACAGCTGATTCTATTGGTAGTTGCATTTGTTCATATGTGTAGCTCCTTAACTATGAAAAAAACAAGATTACTTTCATCTGTGTGTGAAAATAGAGACTTGTGAGACAGAAAATGGAGTGTGAAGGTATCTAAAGATGTCTGATTGATGGGATAAGTGTTTTATTTTCCATTTCACGTCACAGATGAGGCCTGTGAACAGGCCTCACAGGCCTGAGCTTTGGGAGAGTGAGGCTGGCATCTTGTTTACCTTTGTGTTCTTGTATCTGATACTTGAGAGTGTTTTGAATACATAGGTTGGAAAATGAAACTATTTTAAATGTATGCATTTTTATTTACAGCTGCTGCCGAAGGAAAAGGCAAAAGTGGGGAAGACTTTTTTCAGAAGGTAAGTGACTTTTTACTCCTGTCTTGGCGATAATTAAAGAGAAATGTACCTGTCTCAGTAGCTACACCAGAAGCCCCTGAAAGCTCCCCTTCTCTGTGAAGGGGACTAGGTTTATGGCTGAAGATGCTCCGGGCAAGAACAGGGTGGTAGGCTGTTTGGGACATAACCATTCAAAGGTAGCGCCCTCTGGGCAAACTTAATGAAGTTTTCCTTTGGAGGCGATGAGGACTGCCAGATCTGCTACCAGATTATCTTCTTTACCTGTTCTTTTTGCCTGTTTCCTCCTTCCTTAAACACGTACCTGACCTAGGGAGTTGGAGAGGAGTCCCTTACAGAGGCTTCATTTCTTTTTTAATTATTTTTTAATAGAAGGATAATTGCTTTGCAGAATTTTGTTGTTTTCTGTCAAACCTCAGCATGAATCAGCCATAGGTATACATATATCCCCTCCCTTTTGAATCTCCCTCCCATCTCCCTCCTCACCCCACCCCACCCCACCCCACCCCTCTAGGTTGATGCAGAGCCCCTGTTTGAGTTTCCTGAGACATCCAGCAGATTCCCGTTGCCTATCTATTTTACATATGGTAATGTAACTTTCCATGTTACTCTCTTCATACATCTCACACTCTCCTCCCCTCTCCCCATGTCAGAGGCTTCATTTCTGGTAAGCATGACCATGGGTGGGGTGATAAAATTGACAGAAGATGCTTATTGGACCTCCCTGTTCACGACTGGTAACCTTGGCTGTTGTGTCCCTGGTGGCCCTCTGTAAGTTCTGACCTTCAGTGAAGTCAGCCTGGCCAGTCATAAACGGAAACCAGAGTAAAACTGATGGCAAGTGATTTGAGATACTGTCGAGAGCAGTTGATTACTTCTGGTTAGCTCTGTTTTAAAGTAAGTGTTTTATGTATGGGAAGATGTCTGTCTTTGCCAAAAAATTGACTCAAGTTCCCATCCTTCTTGCTTTTGTTCATTTGAGTTTATTATATTGATATTTGTGTCTGTTGTTGGTATCCAGAAAGCATGTATGTAGGAATGAATATACAGTTTGTCCTAGAGTGACACACAGTAGCAACTATGGATGTGGTTAAATATCGCTGTGGTAGGTCATCAAGCTTTTGGAAAATACCTCTGTGACCATATGTGGCTTTTACAAGTAAGCTTCTTCATTCTCTTGCTTTCTGTGTGATCTGATCTTTTTTTTTGTGAAGTTCATTATTCATCTGCATTTTCTCCCAAGGATATTAAAAGCGAATATTTTCAGAGCTGATACTGTTCTTGCCCTTTCTTCATTCTGAAAATATTTGTTTACCACCTGCTGTGTGCGACACACTGGAAAGACCAAAAGGAGCAAGGCATAGTCCTTGCCCTAAAGGAATTAGTATGGTGTTTGATTATATAGCTGCCTAAATAGCAGGGGAGTCTGGGCCAGAGAGGATTAAGCTCTTGACTGAGACTTGAGGAGATTAAAAAAGACTTCTTGAGATCATTCAAAAGGGGAAATTAGCCAAGTGGAGGGATAGGCTTGGGTGGGTGGAAGGAGCATTCTGAGTGAACAAACAGAATGGAGGAAAGCTCCGATGTGGAGAAATTCATGCAGCATTCACATTTCAAAGCATCATCTGAGAGGTTCATAGTGCAGGGTGAGGTTTACTGTCCTATATGATGAAGTACCTTCTTTGTATGGGGGGCGGGGGGTGCATTCCTAAAGGGATTTAATTAAAAATTGCTGTGCTGGCCAAATAGAATATGCCAGGCCACAGTTTTCCACCCCTGCTTTTTAGACTCCTGCTGTTGAAATTTATGTACTATGTCTGAAGCCCCCTTACTTGGTATTATCTGACATTGGTTCATGTACAGCTTGTACTCAATGCTTGGGCAATTCAGAATCTCTGCTTTTGGCTGGGGTAGGCTTGCCAGAAAGCAAAGGGAAGAGAAGACAAATAGAAATCACAGAGTTTCCTTCGTTTGTCTGTGATGGTACAAATAGATGCAATCTATGGAAGGACTTTTTTTTTTCCAGTTCTTTAACTTGTGAAGAGATGTAAAAAACAGACCGTTCAGCTTTATATGACTCACATTTTAAAAACTGAATCAAAACACAGTGTATGTGGTCATAAAGGACCTTCATTCTTAGAAGATTTGCTAATATTTATCACTCTTTGCAGAGCTATGTATACATTCCAGCAGTTTAAATGGAAACACATGTCTGAATCCAGGAACATATGTGCATCCCACAAACCATGAGTTGGAATCATTGATTCCATTCTTGATCACAGGTTAATGAGGTCTCTGAGTAACTAAATGGAGTACTTTTTAATCTCATTTTCTTCTTTAGCTCAATAAAGAGTGTATTCCTGATCAACAAGGGCCCATGTTAGATTTGGATACTTACCATGGGAAAAAAGCTCCTGTAACTTAATAAAAGTTGAACAGCTCAAATGTCAGAAAAGTAGTTTTTAGTGTTTTGACCAGAGAGAAAAATAAATTATAGTCTACATTAGAATGAAGGAGAGGAGGACTATTGAATTGTCCTCCAGGAACTTTCTTTTAGTTGCATACCTCCCATTTAAAAATTAATAGCATTTTGAGAAACATTTAGGAACAAAAGATAAACCACATTACTGGTTGTGAGCATCTTTGACAAAATGCTTTTTTTCTTTCAGGGAAATGCAAATATGAAGGTTATATGTGCTTATTATTAGAATGTCTTTTGGATTTTGACTCTGGGGGTATGTATCACAAACTGACATTGACATTAAAATCTCTTTTTGAGCTTAGTTTAAAATTGGACTATCCCTACCCCTCAGTTTTTTTTTTTTTATTATTATCCTGACTTTAAAAACATCTAAACCTGGAAGTATAACTCATAAATTCATATTAGCTCTCCCTGATGGGCTTCTTGGGTGGCTCACTGGTAAAGAATCCACTTGTGATGCAGAAGATACAGGAGACACTGTGGATTCGTTCCCTGGGTCAGGAAGATCCCCTGGAGGAGGGCATGGCAACCCACTGCAGTATTCTTATCTGGAGAATCCCATGGACAGAGGAGCCTGGCAGGCTACAGTCCATAGGGTAGCACAGAGTCGGACACGACTGAAGCAACTGAGCATGCACACTTCCTGATGAGAGGACTGAAGGAGAAGGACAAGACTTTTATATATTATTTTGGTTTTTTGTCAAAATGTATGTAAAACCATAACAATATGATTATATTAATTATTTTCATTAATAATTTTCAAAAATGAAAAAATAAAACTTTAAATATCTGTAAGAGTAAAAATGGTTAGATTTCTACAAAGGGTTGAAATCATAGTTTAACAACTGCTGGGACCATCAGATATATTATGTCAAATTTGGAGCCATAATGTATAGTTGTTCAGTTGACTCTACACTTAAAATTCTCCCCTGGAGTCACAGCTACTACTTAATTTCAAAGAGCTTCCTGGTTTTCTGTAGACTGTTTTGTTCTCTGTGTATTGCCAGGAAGATCCCCTGGAGGAGAGCATGGCAACCCACTCCAGTATTCTTGCCTGGAGAATCCCATGGACAGAGGAGCCCAGTGGGCTAAGACCATAGGGTCACAAAGAGTTGGACACGACTTAAGTGACTTAGCACGCACACACACAATGTTTTATTTCCATTGATACTCTATTGGGATAAAAGACTAGCTGGGTATAGCAGATACATCCAACAATATCATGCCTTAAAGAACAGTTCTTTATTCTACTTTGATGTAACATTCTAAGGAGAGTATTCCAGCTTGGTGGGTAGTGCTGTCTCGTGCTGTCAGTGAGAGACCCACATCTCTTCTATGACTGAACTCTATTGTTCCTTAAGGCATGCGTCTCATCTATGTGGTTGAAGCTGGGTCATTACCATGGCCACATGTGAGCTGGTGAGGAGGAGGAAGATGCCCTGGTCTTAAGGTCCAGATCTGGGTCTGTCGTGTGTCACCTGTTCTCACATTCTGTAGGAGAAAACTCGTGTGTGTGGCCTTATGTAACTGTAGTCATAGGGGTGGGAGGAGGAGTGTCTGGAGGAAATACTGATTTTGCAAGTGCTACCTAACAAAAGGCAGATTGTCAGGAAGAAATAACATGGTCAAGAGGGCAATGTCTCTGTATTAGGCTTTAAAGCCTTTTGTATTATCTTGAGGGCTGCTGTAAAAGTGTACCACAGATTGAGTGACTTACACAATAAAATGGATTGTCGCACAGTTCTGGAGGCTAGAAGTTCAGGGTCAAGGTGTGGGCAGGGTTCTGCCTTCTGATTGCTGAGAGAGAATCTGGTCCACGCCTCTCTCCTGGCTCCTGGAGATTTGCTCACCATCTTTGGTGTTCCTGGCTTCTAGAAGCTTCATCCTGATGTCTGCATGTGGAGTTCTCCCCGTGTGTGTCTGTCTGTGTCCAAATATCTCCTTTTTATAAGGACAACAGCCCTATTGGATTAGGGCTCAGTCTAGTGATCTTATCTCAATAATTAATCTGCGGTGACCCTGTTTCCAGTCAGTTCGCATTTGAAGTACTTACTGGTGGTTAGGATTTCAACATTATGAATTTTGGGGGATATGGCTCAACCTATAATATCTTTTAATGGAGGAAATGATTTTGTATAAAAGTTACTATAGTCAGAAAAATTTGGTAAAACTGTAAATGTTATCATGTTTTGATACTGTTTGATTTATCGATTTTAATTTCCTAGTCACTTATACTAAATCTTTTTCTTTCCTTATAGCAAGTCATTTTTAAGTTGTTTATAACAAATACATAATTAGCATGCAAGAAAAAGAAAAACATCTACTTAATCATCCTACCTTTGAAAGAAAACTACTCTTCATACATTTGTTGTCAGTCCCTGAGTTATGTCTGACTCTTTGCGACCTCTTGGACTGCAGCATGCCTGGCTTCCCTGTCCTTCACTATCTCCTGGAGTTTGCTCAAACTCATGTCCATTGAGTCAGTGATACCATGCAAACTTCTCATCCTGCGTCACCCCCTTTTCCTCCTGCCTTCAATCTTTCCCAGTATTGCCGTCTTTTCCAATGAGTCGGCTCTTTGCATCAGGTGGCCTAAGTATTGGAGCTTCAGCTTCAGCATCAGTCCTTCCAATGAATATTCAGAGTTGATTTCCTGTATGATTGACTGGTTTGATCTTCTTGCTGTCCAAGGGACTCTCAAGAGTCTTCTCCAGCACTATTGTTTATGTACTTTAGTCCTTTTTTCTATATATATTAAAAATTTATATAAAATGCTTTTTAATATTCTTTATTTGGCTGATGAGATTATAAATTAGACCATATTGGATACATCCCAGATGTTTATCTATGTTAGAATTTTACACATTCTTCAGTAATTGTGTTTTTTATTCTTTGACTCTAACTATACTTACAAAAGGAGGGAATGGGTTCAACTTTTATCACTTTCTGTCTAGTTTTTGTCCACTTGTCATGGCAACTTTAATTGAAACACATGGAAATGATCTGCCAGGAGTTTTACAGCTCTATGGGCAGTTGTTCATGGCTTACTCACTGTCTGTCCTGTTTCCTTTAATCAGTTCTTTTTTACATTTCTCTTGTGACATGACTATGGCGAGATCTTGGAGGGGAAAATGTGTTACACTGTATTAGGTGGGGATGAGTAAAGTGATTGTATTACAAATGTGATTCATCAAAGCAAAATGCTTTAGGAATGTTGAATCCCATTGGCTGAAGAGGGGAAAATTCAGTGAGCGTTGTAATTGACGAAACCAAATTTTCTGTTACATTGGGTTATATACATAATTTCTCCGCAAAGTATACATCGCATGTTTTAAATGTAGGGTATTTTATATCCTTAAAATACGTCAGTTAGAAAACTGACCTGTATACTATGGTTTTTCAGAAGGGCTTATCACTAAGGCCAGTATAAATAAGAAACTGTTTGATGGTTTATGTGGTATATTTTTACTACCCTCAAGTTCATCTTTTTAGGCAAATAGATTACTTTTGTCATTTTGAGACTGGAAAGTAGCAAATGTTGTCTTCTGGGGTAAATTGCTTGGAGGAATAGCTGGCTCCCTTTGTCTCTCAAAACAAGTACATTAGGTGGTCTTAGATGAGGACTACTTAAATATTTTTATTGGAAGGGAGACAGAAATGTCTAACTACAATTTCTTATTTCTCCACTGGCCATTAATTTGTTTAGTTTGGATGGCTTATAGTCCTCTGGTCATAGAAGTAACTTTTGATTTAATTATTTAAAAGTGCATTACTTAACTGTAGCTCATGGTATACTTTTCTGACACTGGATCTTTTTGCTTAAACATGTAAAATCAAATTTGATTTAAATAAAATTAGGATATTTGACATTTTAATCTCAGTATGTGTTTCAGTAGGGAATATATTCACGTGTTTTGCAATTCAAACATTCCCAAAAGATGTGTGTACAGTGGAGTGTTTGATGCCACAGTTGTGAAGATGGGCGGAAAAGGATGAAGAATGACAGGGTTGATTTCGATTCCAAACTTAAAGGTTGTGACCAATGGATGTCTTCACAAATGGACAGTTAGGCCTTACAGCTAACATTCAGGGACCCTGAGTTCTTACTCCTGACGACAGCATTATGATCCTGCGTGTAAGTTTCATTGAGAGAATCTATCACTCTTCTCTTCTACAACTTACTAAATAGAGGTGAGTGGCACATATATGGCTTGGAAAAAAGAAACAACCCCCCAAACAGGTTACCTGGTCATCTTTTACTTACTTATTTATTTTTAAAAATTTTTATTGGAGTATAGTTGATTTACAATATTGTGCTAGTTTCATGTGTACAACAAAGTGAATCAGTTATGCATATATATATATATATATATATATATATATATATATATATCCACTCTTTTTTAGATTCTTTTCCCATATGGTCATCTTTTAGAAAGTTGTTAAAGGTAAGAACCTGTCCTATTTTTATATCTTTTAATTTGCTCTCTGTCTTCCATCAGAGTCTAACAGTTAAGGGTTAGTGAGAAAAGATTCAGAAAAAAGACCATCTTATGTGATTTGCTCATTCTCTGTTCTTAGTGTCCTCTAAGTTCTGTCTTTGTGTTGATTCAGACAAGATGAGCCTGGTGTCAAGCCTATATTCTTGAGTGTGTTGTACAGTTACCTGTTGAGTTCTGTCATTGTGTCAGGTTTTCTTTGGCAGTCATTTCACACTGCTTTATGAGAACCACATTTGCTCTTTTATTCCTCTCTCTGCAGCCATGGAAATAGGGGATGCAATTGAGATTCCTTTAAACTGGGTGTTTGATGGCCACGAATATACCCTAGTTGCTATTATGGTTTTTTAAAGTGACTAATAACAGTGAACGTGAAAAGTGAAAGTTGCTCAGTTGTGTCCGACTCTTTGTGACTGCATGGACTATAGAGTACATGGAATTCTTCAGGCCAGAGTACTAGAGTGGGTAGCCTTTCCCTTCTCCAGGGGATCTTCCCAACCTAGGGATCGAACCCAGGTCTCCCTCATTGCAGGCGGATTCTTTACCAGCTGAGCCACCTGGGAAGCCTTGTTAAATAGTAGTAAACTATTATTTAATAGTTAAATATTAGTTAACTATTATTAAAAATAATTAAAAGTTATTTAAATAATTATTTTAAAAGTTGTTAAAGTTATTATTTAACTAAATAATTAAGAAGTTATCAAATAAAAAAGTATTAAAAGTTATTTAAAATAATTTTTAAGTTATTCAATAATTAGAAGTTGAACAATATTATTTAAAAGCTAAATAATAGTTAAGTATTATTTAAAGCAATACCATGTGAAATTTTAGTTGTAACTGGTGAAAATGTCCTTCTCTCTTCCGAAATCGAGACTCAAAGCATTGGATACTGTGGAAAATCAAATTGAGTTTATGATTAGATTATTATATAGGCCTTAAAAATCATGCTTTTGCTATCAGTATTTAGTGACTTGGGAAATGGATTATCATATCAATGCAAAAATCAGGACAAAAGGCATATAAATACATTGACTCAAATTTTGTTATATATATTTATGCCTTGAAAGATTTACTAAGAAATTATTGTAAAATGTTAAGTTCTGTCTCAGTGGTGAGATTATGGTTGATTTGTATTCTTTATACTTTTTATGCAGAGAACCCGTTATTTTTAAAATCAAGATTAATCACCACTGTCACCACCTCATGGAGAAAAGCAGGTCATAATGGCTGATCTAGGCTGAGGTTGTCCATGCATACATAAATTATTGCCAATTTGTAGAACACACAATATTTTGTTGAGAGAAGTGCCAAAGGTCATTTGATTCTGCCTCCCATGAAGTACTGAAGTTTCTTCTGTATCACCTACAACAGATATAAAAACCGTACAGGTCTCACATATGTACGAGGCAAATAATTTTTAGTCAGTGCTGATTTTCAGAAAGTTTTCACCTTTTTTTCATCCACATGCTCTTCTTGTTTTGCCATTTGGAGGTATAAACATTTTTTTTGAAGATTTTTTTAAAATAACATCTTTATATCTTCAGACTAAAGATAACTTAAATTTTATTTATCATATGACTTAATTTTCAGACCACTTACCATTCTGTTCTCTTTTAGGAGCAGAATCAATGTTGTATGTTAAACGTGGCAACAATATCTGGTACAGTATTTTGAGTATAGGGTGACGAGTACAGTTATAGTGAGGCCATAATATCCATAGTATATATATGATCGAGAATTAGCTAAAGGCTGTGTAATCTTCAGGCACTGAGTTGGCTTTTTTTTTTTGCTATTCTTTACCCAAATAAAGAGGAACGTTTGACTCATATTGTCACTGCTAGGTACATAATATAAAATTAAGAATATTAGAATTCTGACTAGCAGGTAAGCCCACTTAGAAATTGCTCACATGCTCTGGCACTGTAATCTCCTGACCTGACATTTGGCTTGGAGAACACGTGGCAGTTAAGGTGGCCAGAACATACAAATGTGGGGAGCATCCCTTTGAAAGAGTTCACCTATCCTGGTTCTGTGTAGTCAGAACTCCTGCATGGTTTTCTTTCTTCATTATGGACCCCACAAGGTTACCCCAGAAAAGGACTTGACCACAGCATGGCAGCCTAAAGGGGTAAGGCTTCATGTGACTCGAGGGAATGCTGTGACATTTAGTAAAGAGCTTTAAACTTTACTGCTTTAAAATGCGTGTACAGGGACTTTCCTGGTTAAGACTTTGCCTTCCAATGCACAGGGCATGGGTTTGATCCCTAGTTGGGGAGCTGAGATCCCACAGGCCTCGTGGCCAAAAACAAAACAGAAGAAATATTGTAACATTCATTAAAGACTTTAAAAATGGTCCAGACCAAAAAAAATAAAGAAAGAAAGAAATGGGTTTATAGAAGAATTGGCATGTTTAAAAATTGGGTGTGATGGTGATGTGCTTTTCTTCTAGATAATGATCTGAATAGTGTTGAATTGATTTTTTTGTGTGTGTTTTCAAGGTCAGACAGCTGGTTGGTGGCAGCCAGGACCTGAAGAATGCTTTTCAGACTTTGTAGTTAATAAAATATAAATAATTTTCTTTAAGCTGTTGATGAGCATGCTCTCTTGAGCATGTAGACTGTGCCTATATAGTGAGAAAAGTTCTGGCTAAAGCTGTAAGTTTTGCTGACTAGGGCTCTGAATTAGGGTCATTGTGGTGCATTAGAGGGACAGCCAAAGGGCTGGAGGCAAATTAATCTGTAAAATAAATGGTATGGATTTTGTAATCCTTTGTATTTTGTTTGAACAGTCAGGTTTCAAGATCATCTTAAGGTTGGTTCTTCTGAAGTTGGTACCTGTTATTTCACTATTTTACTTTATCCCGGAGACTTACAATAATGGCTTATTGTCATCTTATGAGTCAGTCTTTTCTTCAATTTAGGAATCCTTTCTGTTTTCTCAAAGAACAGCCTTTTACCTGATGTATTCAACATTTTGCATTTTATTTTGCTTTAGGATTTGTCCTTTGGCTAATTCAACTATTATCTTGCTTTTGTCTCTGGTTAGTACTTTTAAATGTATGGACTTTGTCATTTATGTGATCATATGCCTGTTTTTTCACGTCCCCTCCCATGAAAAGGAGAGGAGCAGGCTATGTTTTGTATCACCTGTTTTCTGGCTCTTCCAGCCTCAGCCAGCAGGCCTAGATGTGGCACCAGATCCAAAGATGAACCTTCTGTAGATACTGGCCATGACCTGTGTGGCTTGCTTGCTCTGAAAACTCTGAGCAAGACTTGTCCCTAACAGATTGAGGAAACTAAGACCTAGAGTGGCTGTGGGACTGTGGAGGGAAATGTCATGATACCACGTGGGGTCGTGGAGAAGCCAGCAGTGGCCGTGTGGGCCACAGGTAAGCGCTGGGGTTATAAGAGGAAGAAGCTGAGTCAGCAGAAGAAACCAGTCCACAGAAGGAAATGTGGAACAAAAGGAAAACAACTTGAGGAGGAGATATACCAGAAGTAATTCATGCCTCTGGTAGGGGGCTGGCAATTTGTGACATTTCTCAAGTTTGAATGGATAGGTGTCTTTGCAGTCTTCTTCCTTTCTCTTGATGCGGTTGAGAAACTGGAAAGCCTTGTAATTAAGTTTCAGATGGAAATGTATAAAAGGTATTCAATTGCTTGAGTAATTGCATAATTATCCTCTTCAAAGGGAATCCCTGGTGGATCAGCAGTGAAGAATCTGCCTACAATGCAGTAAACTGCCTGCTCTTCAGGAGACAAGGGTTCGATTCCTTGGTTGGGAAGATTCCCTGGAGTAGGACATGGCAACCCACTCCAGTATTCTTGCCTGGGAAATTGCATGGACAGAGGAGCCTGGTGGGCCACAGTCCATTAGGTTGCAAGAGTCTGACATGGCTTAGTGACTAAACCACCACCTCTTCAAAAAGTTACGCTCGTACTTGTTAACAAAATTTGGTGTTGCGTGTGTGTGTAGAATAGTTTAACCCCTCAATGAGTATCTCAAATTAAGTTACATCTTTAAAGGAGCAATGCTCTAAATAAGACATAAGACATCCTCTCACAATGGGTCATTAAATTATGTATATGGTAGCATATACACATGAATTCTACTCAGACAGAATGTTCATCATATGTGGTTGCCATTCCCTTCTCCAGGGGATCTTCCTGACTCAGGGATCGAACCCCGATTTTCTGCATTGCAGATGGATTCTTTACTGTTTGAGCCACCAGGGAAGCCCATTCATCATATACTGGTATGGTATGTTTTCATGTATAAAAAATATACCATACCAATATATGGTGAACACTCTGAATAGAATTCATATATATGTGTGTGTGTGTATTTGTATATGTGTGTGTGTGTGTATATATATATATATATATATATACACACACATATGTATTTGTATACGAATAGTATTCTTATTCAGGGTGTTTCTTTTTGGTAGCCAGTTGCCAGTATTATTCAAAGAATCATAAGGTCGTCATTGCTGTTAATATCTTTGGTGGAAAATGCTTGTGCTGTCTTTATTTTCCAAAATGGTTTTCTTGTGGGCTTTTGTTGTACATTGTAGGATTTCCTCCTTCACCTTGGACATTGGCACTAACATTGTTTTAGTCAGTGTTATACTTTTTGAGGGAAGTTTATAGTCGCCAGCATGCAGAGTAGTTAGTAGAGCTGTACAACATTTCTGTGCTTTTTAGTAGTGGTTAGGGAGAACACGTTGTTACTCTTTGCTTCTTTAAGTAACATGATCCTTGAATTAAATTATTAAATATCCTGAATGTTACACTCTTATTTTGTATGTTCAGCAGTCATGGCTTGTCCAAACTAGTTCTTTGGCAGGTTTTTATTTCGTTGGAGGCAAACTCCTTCTTGAAAGGAGCTGCCTTTTGTCACTTTAAGTGGTTAAAAAAAAAAAAAAAGATTTCATTACCTCTTTTTCCCCCTTGGTGAAATCAAAATGATCTAGGAGGAGTATATAATTGTGTCTTTCTTCCTTAGCATTTATTACTTTTAGTACTTTTGTCACCCTAGATTATCATTTACTTATTCAAATTTTCTGCTTCTTAATGGTTAAAGTGATGATGATTGGGAATGAAGGAATTTAGCCAGAGATGAAACCAACTACAGGCAAATATTATGTATAGAGGCTTCTGTGTTCCCTTCTTGGTGTTCTTTCTTGAGTTCACGATCAGTTAGTTTTTTGAGAGGGGGGGAAAAAATCTTCAATTCCCATGTGCCTGTTTACTTTGGAGTTACCAAGAAACCTTAATCCCATGCGAATAAGAAAACTTTAAACTCAGTGAGCTTGGAGTTGTTTTCTTAAATAGAACTTCTTCCTGTTATATTTTTCTATGGGATTTTCCAAGACAATGATCCAAATCCACGTGTAAGTCGGTAGGAAGCGCTGTTTGGGAAGCTCTGTGGCGTGGTCCCTAGGTTGGTAGGTTGGGAGAGCCTAAATTTTTCCTGGTTTCAGCCAGTAGGTTGAGAAGGAGTATTAACAAAATTGAAGAAATAGTATATTTCAGTATTTAATTGGAACATGAATGTTGTGTTTCTTCTCATTTGTGAGTAGCCCTTCACTTTAGCTTCCCTCTCACACATTAAAAAATACAGTGTGTTAACCTCAAACTCTATCAACCTGGAGACTTCTTCTGTCATCTTCTGGTTTCATGGAAATACTAAAGTGAAAAAAGTGAAGTTGCTCAGTCGTGTCCGACTCTTTGTGACCCCATGGACTGTAGCCTACCAGGCTCCTCTGTTCATGCGATTTTCCAGGCAAGAGTACTGGAGTGGGTTGCTATTTCCTTCTCCAATGGAAATACTAGAGGAGAAATAATTTCTACCTTCAGAGAGCGTTCAAGCAGAAGGGAATGATGTTCCCAAGAAGAGGTTAGAATGAAAGATTAAGTACAGGCTTTACAAAGATGCTCTTGAGAGTCCTTTGGACTGCAAGGAGATCCAACCAGTCCATCCTAAAGGACATCAGTCCTGGGTGTTCATTGGAAGGACTGATGTTGAAGCTGAAACTCCAGTACTTTGGCCACCTGATGCGAAGAGCTGACTCATTTGAAAAGACTCTGATCCTGGGAAAGATTGAGGGCGGAAGGAGAAGGGGACAACACAGGATGAGATGGTTGGATGGCATCACTGACTCAATGGACATGAGTTTGGGTAAACTCTGGGAGTTGGTGATGCACAAGGAGGCCTGGTGTGCTGCAGTTTATGGGGTCGCAAAGAGTCAGACACGACTGAGTGACTGAATTGAACTGAACTTACAGAGATGCTAAGGAAGCCATTTGTGAGACAGTTTCCACCCTCCCTGTGAGCTCAATACTGTCCAGGCGCAGGACTGTGGGAGAGGAGAAGGTTTCCATGTGTCCCTTGTCCTCAGAAGGGTCACACTTAAGGAGAAGTGGCACTGGAGTGCCGGCCAGCATGGCGACAGTAATAGAGAAAACAGGAGTGATTTATTCTACTCAGAAAAGTCAGGGAAGGCTGCCCTCAGGAGAAAGTGAGTAGGAATTTGAAGGAAAGCTAAAGGGTGTATGTTGATTAAGATGAGGGCAGGCCTTGTGGAAGAGTTTCTGAGCAGAGAGCAGATTTGAGATTAGATTAAGGTGTTTTCTAGACCATTCCACTGCCTACATGATTTAATGGAGGCAAGATGGAAAGGCATTCCTTGTGGAAAGGACCCACTAAGTGCCTTTGCAAAGGCAAAATAAGCGACAGTGGAGAGAGGACTTCCCTGGTGGTCCAGTGGTTAAGAATATGCATGCCAATACAGGGAACATGGGTTCGACCCCTGGTCTGGGAAGTTCTCACATGCTGCAGGACATCTGAGCCCATGTGCCACAACTACTGAAGCCTGTGTGGAGCTCGTGCTCCACAACAAGAGAAGTCCCTTCAATAAACCCAAACACTGCAACTAGAGAAAGCCTGAGCAAAGTATTGCGGACACTGCACAGTAGGAAAAAAAAAGACAGTGGAGAATGTTTTTCTGTCCTATGACCTAGAAAGCAAATGAGTTAAAAGTGATATATATATATATATATATATATATATATACCCACACACATATATAATTATATCATTTTTCTGAGCTAATTATTCAGAGTGAAGTGGAAGGTTGATATTCAGAGTGAAGTGGAAGATTGAGAGGGTGAGTAGAAGGTTTGGAAATTCAGATTAAATTTAGGAAATCATACTGTGTATTCATTGTATATTGAAAGATGATGAGAATTAAAGATGATAGCCAGGATAACCAGACATTTTGTGTTGATTTGTTTTGCAGCTTCTGACTTCTTTGTAAGTGCTGGGTTGAGGGATGTATTATTATTTTTTTCTTCCCTCTCCTTTCCTGGAGGGGAAATGCATTCCCAGGAAGATTAACTTTTCAATGTGCTTTGAAACATGAGTTTTCAACTATTGTAATACCTTCATTGTATTTTGGATGATAATATTTCCAAGTTTGGAATGGTGGCTATAAAATAAATAGCATCATTTAACTAACCTCCTATGATAGGCAGTTTTAAAAACTGTATTTTCCAGGAAGACAGTTGAAAGCTTTGGCTTTGCCGTTTACTTCTGGCTGTGTTTTATGGGAATCAAGCTAAAACTTGAGACCAGTGATTCCAATTTGGCAAATATTAGAAAATTTGGTTCTGTTTGTTTAAAATGAAAACTTCTCTTAAAGAAATTGTTGGCCATCAACGATTTAGCGTATTCTAGTATTAGCATTAAACCGCCATTATGCAGTGATGAACAAGTACAGAGAAGGCTAGGAATATTTGAGATCCAGTATTGTATGAGAAATAAATATAGCCAATTCTTTTTTCAGATGAAGAGTTTCTAACTGAATTAAGTGGAATTCATATTCCCTTTCCCATTTCCCTAAACTCTACCATTAACCATTTTAGAGTTAGCAAACTCTTTATCTACAACAATGTGGTTAACCCTCATTGGTATAGGTTTGCCTGAGGACCTTTTAAAACCTATTGATGGCTAAACTAGAGAGTCTGGTTTAATTGTTCTGGAAGTAAAGCTTGAGCATTAGTGTTTTTTTTTTCCCCAAACTGCCAAAGTGACTTAAATTTGCAGCCAAGGTTGGAAACCACTGATGTGGCACGTGGGCAAGCACAAAGAGAAATTATAAGTTTGTATTGGTCTCTAATGCTGATTAAAAGGAAGGAATTGTATGTATTTTGTGTGTTGTGTCAATTATCAATGGGTTTCACTTTCTGTTGAGTTTCATTCTCTTAGGACTAAATGCTCCATGGTACGATTTCCAAGGGAATATACTGTGGAACACTAGTTCTGTATTATGTTAATAAATATTGTACTTTTAAAAGTTCCATGTTTAGGTAAGTTTGAAGAATGCTGTTATATACAATTAAAAAAGGTTCTTTCCTGCAGAACCGCTTGCAGCCACTAATGTGTTAGTTATTTGTAATTTGTGAATTTGTTTGAGGAATATATATTATGCAACATTTCATAATATTTTTTGGGGTGAAAAGATTGTTTAATTTTATAGACTATCGGTGAATCATTTAGAAATTCATTTTTTTCCACTGACCAAGATTTGTGTTAGGGCTGGATGTAAATGCAGTTATACAAAGGAGGCTTTCTTTCTCTTTTTTTTTGCCTTTTTATTTTATGTTGGAGTGTAGTGGCTCAGACAGTAAAGAATGTGCCTGCAACACAGGGACCTGGGTTCTAACCCTGGGTCAGAAAGATGCCCTGGAGGAGGGCATGGCAACCCACTTCAGTATTCTTGCCTGGAGAATTCCATGGATACAGGACCTGTTGGGCTACAGTCTATGGGGTTGCAGAGTTGGACATGACTGAGCGACTAACAGTTTCATTTTCACATAGCTGATTAACAATACTGTGATAGTTTCAGGTGAGCAGCAAAAAAAGAAGGCTTTCTTAAAAAATGTATATCCTCAGTGGGCTTCATGATAGGGATGATAGTGTAAATCATTTGAGTACATTATCCTTTGATAACTGTGCTCAGTTGCTTTAACATCTCTCCACTGCCTCCCAGAAAAAGCTGAATGTCTACCCTTTGGCATTGAATATTCATTACAGTCTGGTTCCTTCCTGCTTATCCTTATCCCTTCTTCCCTTTCCTGATTTATGCCATGCCCTCATTCTGAATCAACCAGTGGATGAAACAAATGAGAGATGTCAGTATTGTAAAGAACTAAACTAGGAGCCATGAGATCTAAGTTCAAGTCACAAACCAAGAAATCTTAGGCAAGTCATTTGGCTGTTGAGACTCACTGCTCTTACTTAAAAAATGGGGACTGTTCATCATAGAATTAGTGTTAAAAATCAGTTGAAATTGAGCAATTCCAAATCAGTTGAAATTGAAAAGCTTTGAGCAAATGTGAGATGTGATGGGATTCTTCTGAGATCCTCCCATATGGGTGCTTGCATCTTTGAGATTGAGGGAAGCCTGCAGAGCTTTATTGTTTCAGGCTGGGACCCCCTGTCTTTACTTCTTTATATTCTGGCTGCGCCATGTGCCTTGCAGAATCTTGGTTCCCTGATCAGAGATCAAACCGAGGCCCACAGCAGTGAAAGCGTGCAGTCCTAGCCACTGGACCAGGAGCTCCCAGGATAGGGTCCCCATATCTTTAATTGCTTGAGAACAAAAGCCACATACACACCTGTAATATTGGTGGTAACTTTTTTAAGTTTAGTATTAGTGATAGTAAATTTTATTTGGAAATACCACCTTCTGGATTCTTATGTTGAGAAAAGATTCCATTTGTTTATTTTTTATTGAAATATATTAATTTTTTTTTGGTATTTGACAGTAAGAGTATTTTCTTCCTTAGTGGCTTTTTCCCCCCTTTTTGTTTTCTTGAGGTGGTGTCAGTGGTGCCAAGTTTTCATGCAGTGGGATAGTTTGCACTGTTATTACTAGAAATCCTCATGCCGCATTGTTTCAGGGTGGAGAATTGTCAGGGAATTATGGGCTGTGGCTGGGGGAGGTTTGCTACCAAGAAAGAATCATCAGGGCCAACCAGAGTCTCATTTTGGATGCAAAAATCTTTTTCTTCTGCTTGGCAGAAGAAGATAAAAAGAAAATCTGGGCAAGTCTTTGATTCAGGAGCTGCCAGTTCTCTTGGACGCATGGAATGTTTCGTGTCTCAGCCACAGGAATTTGCCATTTTGGTTCACGTGTGCATTGTCTTCCCTCCTCACGCCTGTTCTGCTTTCAGCTTGTGGCTTCGTGGCTCTTGGCTCTGAACCATAAGAGTCCTTTGAAGACCACTCATGAACCACTTTTTCTGAAGCCAGTTGGCCTGTTAGTAGGGGGTATGAGCCATGCATCATGATGGTTTTGAAAGCTTTTATTGAACATTGACTCTGGGGCATTGTTAGGCCTCCGCAAGAACGTGACAAAATGGGAGATTCTGTTGGTTGCTGATTGTGAGTGGAGATATTTATTTGGGGATCAGTATAGGTTTGGATAGGGGCTTCTCGGTGGGTAAAGAATCTGCCTGCAATGCAGGAGACATCAGTTCGATCCTTGGGTGAGGGAAGATCTCCTGGAGGAGGGCATGGCAACCTGCTCCAGTGTTCTTGCCTAGAGAATCCCATAGATAGAGGAGCCTGGCGGGCTATAGTCCATGTGATTGCAGAGTTGGACACGACTGAGCAACTGAGCACCACCACCACATAGGTTTGAATATTGTAACTGACAGTTAAATTGGTAGAGGCATGATGGACCAGTACTGTGGGGATCCAGGGGAGCCACTTAAATGGGACCTGTAAGGTGAAGAAGACCAGGAATGTTGGACAGATATGAGACAGGAAGATACAGGGATGGATATGAAGAAACAGGATTGAAGAGTCTTGCTAGCATCTAGTGGTATGGAGAAGAACAGGAAAGAATTAAGGATGACTTCAACGTTTCTCATTTGAAAAGAACATAGTATCATCTAGCAGGAGAGTTGTTTAGGAGAAATGCGCTGAAGCCAAGTTGGAGATGTTTGATAGTGTGTAGCCGAGAAATCAGGGCTGGAAATAGTGACTTATTTGGAATCACTTGCATTGTTCCAGTAATAGTGAGGTAGTTCCTGTAAAATTGCCTATAAACTGGGAATTTTCTTATCCAACTTCTTAACATTATGGAAAATAATCATTACATTTTATGGTAAGTAATTATGGATTTTTTAAAAGGAGATTTAAAAAAAATGACTAGAAGATATCCAATAGGAAATGTGGGGCATATGTGTATTCTTTTTTTTTTTGGCCATGCCCTACACGGTTTGTGGAATCTTAGTTCCCTGACCAGGAATCGAACCTGCACCCCCTGCAGTGGAAGCATGGATTTTTAACCACTGGACCACCTGTGAAGTCTCCATGTGTATTCTTTCTGAAGTGTGGGTCTGAATTTGGAATAACTCAAGCTTCAATACAAGGAGGAAAGCTTCATTTTCTTTGGCTCTTGCTTTCTTTGCTCTCATCCTGTCTCAGGCGCCTCTCTCCTGACTCTCCTGCACTCATTTTGGTCTCAGTGCTTCTGAGATGCAGGCCAGTGCCTCACTGCCACATATACATTGATAGGTGGTTACACAGGGTTCAGAGACTGGAAAGTTCCTTCTTCAGGAGGGCCACATGTGTCACACCAGCCTCTACAGCGGTTTTGTGGCACAATCATAATGAGAAAGGAGACCCAAGGCTACGGTACCAGTTTATTAATAGCTGGTTATTGGGAAAAGAACATTGGATGAGGAGAAAGAAGAGGGAGCTAATCCCAGTGTTGAATCTCTTTTCTAAGTCTCTAGTTCCTTATTCATTAAGGGAGGGCAGAACCATCTGGCCTCTAAAGTGGTAATTCTCTGCTTTTTAGTATACAGAAATAAGATCCATATCCATAGTATAAGTGTTCCCAATAAATCAGAATAGTGTCCAAGTAGCAGCTCATAGAGTATATTTATTCTTCATGGGAGATTTATGCAGCACTCTTACATTTGCCAAGCCTTTTATTTTTCTAAACTCCCCAGTAAGATAGGGCAGCAGGAAGGGCTTCAACTGTTAAAGATGTTTGATAAGCAAGCTCATCACCGAAATTCATCTGGGGTCATCTTCTTGGAAACCATGTGATGATAAATGGGGCATATACAAAAAAGATTTATGATTTGCCCTGAGCCTCATGACTAGTTCTTGTTAACTGTTAATTTTGGACAGAAATGGTAACTTCTCATTAATCATAAGGAAATATTATTTTGTACTCCCCTTTCTGGTGGAGGCAATATATAGTTCAGTTCAATTCAGTCACGCAGTCATGTCTGACTCTTCACGACTCCATGAACCGCAACACGCCAGGCCTCCTTGTCCATCACCAACTCCCTGAGTCCACCCAAACCCATGTCCATCGAGTCGATGATGCCATCCAGCTATCTCATCCTCTGTCGTCCCCTTCTCCTCCTGCCCTCAATCTTTCCCAGTATCAGAGTCTTTTCCAATGAGTCAGCTCTTCGCATCAGGTGGCCAAAGTATTGGAGTTTCAGCTTCAACATCAGTCCTTCCAATGAACACCCAGGACTGATGTCCTTTAGGATGGACTGGTTGGATCTCCTTGCAGTCCGAGGGATTCTCAAGAGTCTTCTCCAACACCACAGTTAAAAAGCATCAATTCTTCGGCGCTCAGCTTTCTTCACAGTCCAACTCTCACATCCATACATGACTACTGGAAAAACCATAGCCTTGACTAGATGGACCTTTGTTGACAAAGTAGTGTCTCTGCTTTTTAATATGCTATCTAGGTTGGTCATAACTTTCCTTCCAAGGAGTAAGCATCTTTTAATTTCATGGCTGCAGTCACCATCTGGAGTGATTTTGGAGCCCAGAAAAATAAAGTCAGCCAATGTTTCCACTGTTTCCCCATCTATCTGCCATGAAGTGATAGGACTGGATGCCATGATCTTAGTTTTCTGAATGTTGAGCTTTAAGCCAACTTTTTCACTTTCCATTTTCCCTTTCATCAAGAGGCTCTTTAGTTCTTCTTCACTTCCTGCCATAAGGGTGAAGCTAAGCAATTTAAGTGTCTCAGAACTGATTAGTGAGAGAAAGAATTGAATACACAGGATTATTTTTGTGGCAGGTTCACATCACACGCCCTACCTTTGTTTAGTGACAATGTTCCTTGCAGATTTTGTTCACTGTTTGGGTACTGAAAGGTTTTGCTTTTGTAGAAAGAAACAAGTTATGGTAGAGTGCTTATATCAAAATGTTTACCTGTAAACAGGTAGGGGCTGTCATTAATAACTAGTTTTTTATTCATACTGAAGAATGCTGAATCGTGGCTTCTTTACATAAGACATTTTAAAAGATTTTAAAATTTTTTAGAAAATTTGCTTATTTTTAATTGGAGGATAATTGCTTTACAATTTTGTGTTGGCTTCTGCTATATATATCAACATAAATATCAACATGAATCAGCCATAGATGAATCAGCGATAGGTATATCAACATGAATCAGCCATAGGTATACATATGTGCATAGGTATACGTAGATATTCATCGAAAAAGCAAGAGAGTTCCAGAAAAACATCTACTTCTACTTTATTGACTATGCCAAAGCCTATGACTGTGTGGATCACAATAAACTGTGGAAAATTCTGAAAGAGATGGGAATACCATCCTGACCTGCCTCCTGAGAAATCTATATGCAGGTCAAGAAGCAACAGTTAGAACTGGACATGGAACAACAGGCTGATTCCAAATTGGGAAAGGAGTACATCAAGGCTGTATATTGTAACCCTGCTTATTTAACTTATATGCAGAGTACATCATGAGAAATGCTGGACTGGATGAAGCACCAGCTGGAATAAAGATTGCCAGGAGAAATAGCAATAACCTCACATATACAGATGGCACCACCCTTATGGCAGAAAGCGAAGAAGAACTAAGAGCTTCTTGATGAAAGTGTAAGAGGAGAGTGAAAAAGTTGGCTTAAAACTCAACATTCAGAAAACTAAGATCATGGCATCTGGTCCCATTGCGTCATGGCAAATAGATGGGGAGAAACAATGGAAACAGTGACAGACTTTATTTTTTTGGGCTCCAAAATCACTGCAGATGTTGACTGTGGCCATAAAATTAAAAGATGCTTGCTTCTTGGAAGAAAAGTTATGACCAACCTAGATAGCATATTAAAAAGCAGAGACTTTACTTTGCCGACAAACGTCCGTCTAGTCAAAGCTGTGGTTTTTCCAGTAGTCATGTATGGATATGAGAGTTGGACTATAAAGAAAGCTGAGCACCGAAGAATTGATGCTTTTGAACTGTGGTGTTGGAGAAGACTCTTGAGAGTCCCTTGGACTGCAAGGAGATCCAACCAGTCCATCCTAAAGGAGATCAGTCCTGAATATTCATTGGAAGGACTGATTCTGAAACTGAAATTCCAATACTTTGGCCACTTGATGCAAAGAACTAACTCATTTGAAAAGACCCTAATGCTGGGAAAGATTGAAGGTGGGAGGAGAAGGGGACGACAGAGGATAAGATGGTTGGATGGCATCGCTGACTCAATGGACATGAGTTTGAGTAAACTTTGGGAGTTGGTGATGGACAGGGAAGCCTGGCATGCTGCAGTCCATAGGGTTGCAGAGTCGCACACGACTGAGCAACTGAACTGAAGTGATACATATGTGTCTTCCCTCTTGAACTTCTCTTCCACCCCATCCCTTTAGGTTGTCTCAGATCTCCTGATTTGAGCTCCCTGGATCATATAGCGGAGAAGGCAATGGCACCCCACTCCAGTACTCTTGCCTGGAAAATCCCGTGGACAGAGGAGCCTGGTAGGCTGCAGTCCATGGGGTCGCTAAGAGTCGGACACGACTGAGTCACTTCACTTTCACGCATTGGAGAAGGAAATGGCAACCCAGTCTAGTGTTCTTGCCTGGAGAATCCCAGGGATGGAGGAGCCTGGTGGGCTGCTGTCTGTGGGGTCACACAGAGTCAGACATGGCTGAAGCGACTTAGCAGCAGCATGTAGCAAATTTCCACTGGCTAATTTTTTTTTTTTTTTTAGGAATTTATTTTTTTTTTTAATAAATTTATTTATTTTAGTTGGGGGCTAATTACTTTACAGTATTGTAGTGGTTTTTGCCATACATTGACATGAATCAGCCATGGGTTTACATGTGTTCCCCATCCTGAACCCCCCTCCCACCTCCCTCCCCATCCCATCCCTCTGGGTCATCCCATTGCCCCAGCCCTGAGCATTTGTCTCATGCATTGAACCTGGAATGGTGTTCTGTTTCACATATGACAATATACATGTTTCAATGCTATTCTCCCAGAACGTCCCACCCTCACCTTCTCCCTCAGAGTCCATAAGACTGTTCTATGCATCTGTGTCTCTTATTCTGTCTCGCATATAGGGTTATCATTACCATCTTTCAAATTCCATATATATTCATTAGTATACTGTATTGGTGTTTTTCTTTCTGGCTTACTTCACTCTGTATAATGGGCTCCAGTTTCAACCATCTCAATAGAACCGATTCAAATGTATTTTTTTTAATGGCTGATTAATATTCCATTGTGTATATGTACCACAGCTTCCTTATCCATTCATCTGCTGATGGACATCTAGGTTGCTTCCATGTCCTGGCTATTATAAACAGTGCTGCGATGAACATTGGGGTACATGCGTCTCTTTCAATTCTGGTTTCCTCGGTGTGTATGCCCAGCAGTGGGATTGCTGGGTCATATGGCAGTTCTCTTCCCAGTTTTTTAAGGAATCTCCACACTCTTCTCCATAGTGGCTGTACTAGTTTGCATTCCCACTGACATCCACTGGCTAATTTTGTATGTGGTAATGTAATATGTTTCAGTGCTATTCTCTCAATTTGTCTCACTCTTTCCTTTCCCCACTGTGTCCAAAAGTCAAAGATATTTAGATTTAAACAATTTTTAAATCTTTTTTATCTTTTGGTACTGCATGGCATGTGGGATCTTAGTTTCCTGATGAGGGGTTGAACCTGCACCTCCTGTGTTGGTAGCATGGAGTCTTAACCACTGGACCACCAGGGTAGTCCCAACATGTGAAATTTTAAGGTGTTTTAAGTCATTATATTCTAAAGAGCTTTCAGACTGTCTTTCTTTCCTTTTTGTGAGTTTTTAATTCCAGAGCCCCCCAAAGCTTACATATGCAGCTTATAGATATTTGCCTAAATCTTAAAATGGTTGTTGCAGCCATGGAATTAAGTTATTCACTACGTATTTGTTGATCAAGTGAATAAAATGATTTACTCATTAAAAAATTTGAGGGACTTTTAAATGTGTGCCAGGTACTGTGTTGGGCATGCAATGGTGAGCAATTTAGATGTAAGTTCTGTCATTTTGGAGCAAACAGAAATTTTACTGAAGGATATAGAAAGAATACAAGAATATAAGCAAATAAAATAATGATTGATTATAATTCATTTTGAAACATCCAAGGTACGGAAATGGGGAAAGACTTATTAAATGAATGAACATCAAGTGAAAACTTAATTTTTCTAAACAAAGTAATTTCAGGAGACAGCTAAATTTTAATCATTTGCTTGGAATAGACAAAAGCTTTTTAAAGTATTTGCTTCAGCTTTCAAAAGCAATTCTTTACCCTCCCACGTAGACTAGCACATCTAAGAAATCTTACCCATGAAGGATATGATCGTCTTTTCTGTACTTGTCTTTATTGGAATTCTTTTACAGTTCTTCCAAAACAGTACTACATTCCTTAGTGTTAAGCCTCAGCAGGAATAATGAAGCATCTCATTTGATGTGTTTCCATTACCTATGATGTCAAGAGAGTTGGTAAATAATTTCTTTTTATAGGCCAACCAAAGTAAGGGAGCGAGGGGAGAAAAGACTGATTTGACCCCAGCTAAACATTTGGATCCTCAGGAAATGATTTAGGGACGTTTTATCATGTGATGGCTGCTATTCATTATCTACTCTGTGTTGGACAGACTTGGGGTTTTGTTTGCCTTTCAAATAAGGGCAACACTCGGATTGTGGTTTTGCTGTCGTGCCCTTTCTTCATTTTGGAATTTTTCTAGGGCTTGATGCAAATTCAGAGGCAAGAGATTTGCTTTCCTTAGGTTCGGGGGTGATTTGGCGCCATCTAGGTTCATTTTGTTGTTGTTGGTTTTTTTTTTTTTTTTTTCGCTTTCCCTGCAAGAACACTGATGCTGAATAGTTTCAAGCAGTGATAACAGATGGAAGGAAATGTTCTAGTGGTGTCTTCGTGCTGGGAGCTAGTCAAATATCAATTAGTCTTAGATGAATCATTTATAACTTTAAGTTCTAATAATATAGTAGAGCTTATCACCTGTGTTTTAGGAAGCTATTAGTTTCTCTACTTTCTGAGGAAGGATGAGTTGGCTATGTGGTTACTAATATGGTTAGATGGAGAAAACTTCACTTGAGGGATTCTTTGTTTTTTGTTACTGTGGTAAAATACACATATCAATATCATAACACTCATCCTTTTAACCATGTTTAAGTATACAGTTCGCTGGCATTAAGTGCATTCATGTTTTTGTACTACTTAAATTCTTGCTGTGAAAATAGCAACTCATCTGAATTGTATTTTAACATTAAGATAGCCACTTTTTTATAGGGAAAAAAATTCATACTGAATCACAGAAACAAGACATTTTGCTGGAAAGATAAAATTGAAATTGTAATAGCTTTGCTGCATATTGACCTGGAATAGCCCGGACTTTATTAGAGGTCAGCTTTGCACATTTCAGTGAACAGTATCCAGTCACCCTAAAGCTGGCATTTAGAATTACTAAATAGTTGATAGATGCTAGATGCCTAGAAAACAGTACAAGGAGGTCTCTGCCCAGATGCTGGGCAAGATTGAAAGCAAAAAGAGAAAGGGGTGGCAGAGGATGAAATGGTTAGATAGCATCACCTACTCAATGGATATGAATCTGAGTAAATTTCGGGAGATAGTGAAGGACAGGGAAGCCTGGTGTACTGTAGTCTTTGGGGTTGCAAAGAGTTGGATATCACTTAGTGACTGAAAAACAACAGCAGGTTTCTGCATTTTGCAAAGGGAACTCTGTACTTCAGGGGTGAGCGAAAATGCACAGCAGCTGCTGATCCCGGCTTCCTACTCTGTGTTGTGAAAGATGCTTGTGGAAAAGAGCACACGTGTAGAGCTCATTTCATCTTCCCCGAAATGATTATTAAGTCCGTGTGTGTGTCATGTTCCAGGATGGAGAATAGTGACTCTGGAAGGGCAGAGGAGGAGGTCAGAGAGAGGAGTTCTGGAAGGGCAGAGGAGGAGATCAGAGAGAGGAGCTCTAGGCTTGTGTCATACCTGGAACTTTGTGGAACTTTTTCTATAATGAGTTTCTGGTGACTTGAGAATACCTGCCAAACCTTGCCCTCAGTCTCGCCCTTGCAATCATCATTTCTGTTCTACTGGTCCAGCCTGTTGTCTTCTCTGCAGCCAGTGGTCTTGCAGGAAAAGTGTGGTTGATTGTACAACCCATCATTTAATTGGACAAATCGGCAAAAACACCTATGCTCCTGAAAATATGGAACTTCTGTTTGTGTCATTCTTAGACCTAGTACTGCCTATGAGGTGATATTTACTCATGAGGTTTGTCAACCAGTCTCTCTTAGACACCACTGAACAAAATTTTGTGTTGTATGGTTTTCTCAACTAACCCATGACTTAAAGGAAAGCTGAGCTGAATTTCTCAGCTTAGAAACTGGGGAGTTGGAATCACTGTGGTTGGTCTGTCTTCTGAAGGCTCTGTGATGGTGCCAGTCTCGGATCCGGACATGAGCCTTCGTGGGAGGGGTAATATTCTCGCTTATGCGAAAACCTTGTGCATCCAAAAACATTTGGCTGCATCTAGCGATTAAAGTGCCTGGCTTTGATGACAGAGCTCTTTGCTGTCTTCTTCCTTTGCATCTAATTTTGTCAAGCTTCCCAGATATTTCTTGAAGCAGTTTCTTCCCTAGTCATCTGTCACCATCTGTCTGTCAGAGAAACCTTTCCATTACCTCCAGACCTGAACTTGGCTGGCCTGGGCTGAACACAGCATTCTTCTATTTTCAGTATGAGCTCTGAATGGCAGAGTGGTCAAGCTTTACGATATATTATGTTATCTCTTGTTCCAAAAAATGGTTTGGAGTGGCTTTCAGTAACCTGCGTGTATTAACAGAGACTAAAAAAATAAATGCAAGAGGAAATTTGTGTGAAGGGAAAATAGGAATTTGAAAATAACCTGAAATGAGGAGCATTGAGGTTTATATACAACACACACCTCAGAATTGGAGCTTCCCTAGCTGCCAGAGCTGAAAAGCCGGCCACTTATAAGAAGCGCAAGGTTCAGAAGATTAAAACTGCATCAGTGGCTCAGGAAAACCACAGGTTTTTTAAAAACAATATTTATTTGTTTAGGCTGGGCCAGGTCTTAGTTGTAGAATGTGAGATATAGTTCCCTGACCAAGAATCGAACCCAGGGCCCCTTGCATTGAGAGCATGGAGTCTTACCCACTGAACTACAAGGGAAGTCCCACAAATCACAGGTTTTATGGCTATACAAGCCTCAGCCTCAGAAGATCTTTTGTGAATTTGCTAAAGGGGACAATGCAGTATGAGTCCAGTAGACTACTGTCAACAGCAACCACCCCTAGCTGCTATGTGATTGTTTCCAGTTACTTCTCAGTATAGAAAAATAGTTGCTTTTGTGCTGCTATGGATTAAAGCAGTTCTACAAGAACTGGGGATTTAAAATATCTAGGATGACCTATACAATTGTGAGACAGTCCTCTATGAATATTTTTTTGCCCAGCTGAGTCAGATGAGGTAGTGATCGAGCTTTTGTTATTACTCATTCAGTTTTTTAAAAAATATATTTATTTGGGTGCACCAGGTCTTAGTTGTGGCATGCAGGATCTTTAGTTGCAGCATGCAGGATCTGGTTCCCTGACCAGGGATGGAACCCTGGCCCACTGCATTGGGAGTGACAAGTCTTAGCCACTGGGCCACCAGGGAAGTCCCTACTTATGCATTTTTATCATTACTAATAATTCTAGCAATAGCACCACTTCCTAACATGTGGCTACTCTTTGCACAGCCCTCATAACGTGTCAGACATTAAGGCACTAGCTGCCGAAGACATCTCGTAATCCTTTCAGAAACCCTGCAGGAGCTTGATTTTGACTTCAGGGAAAGGAAATTGGCTCAGAGAATTTGACTGACTTGGCCCATGCGCCTTGTACCGATTCCACTACCCGAGACCAAGAGGTTGAGGAGAGAGGGCAGTTGAGCTTTTTTCAGCCAAATCTTAAAAACAGTCCGGGGAGCAGCCTCTTCTTCTCATTAGCCCACGTGCAGAGATAGCCCCCCAGCTACCTACTTCTCCCCCCACCCCGTGCCTGGCCCCCCCTGGTTTCTGGTGGCCCCCTGTGTGTCACATGCCTGCTTTTTGTGGCATTCCACGGCTGGCTCCCTTTGAGACTGAATTGTGCCTCCAGAGCAAATGAGAGTGATTGGAAAAGCTAGATAAGAACAAGTGTTTTCTTGCTTTGATTTTTTAAAATGCTCTTAAGCTTTGAAAATATAATTAAATTTAAGTTGGCTAATGTTGTCAGGAAGGGCAGTCTTACAAGAAGGGGAGGAAAACACCTTCCATGTAAAGATGCTTGAGATTTGATAATGTTTCTACCATGTCCTTGTGATTAAAGATTTAAGTGAAAAAAAAAATGTATAGGTTCTCTCTTTCCATCATTCTGGCAGTATATTATATGTTGTTGAAAAGTAGCCTTAACATTTGCCTATACATATTTTAAGCCAGAGCCAAAATCACTTTTGAATGTCAATTTTTAATAACAATGTTCACTAAATAGTATTATGCCTACATTCTAAGCCGTCGAATGTGTGTTGAAACAAAGCATTTGCTTTATATGGACAGAAAGGGACCACCTCCAATGAGCCCCCCTAATATAACCACAATTTGTGGTAACTTAGGTCAACATGGAGAAGCTGATGATAATTTTTAAAGAGGGAGAAGGTATGCAATTAGAACCGCATTGGCATTTTGGCAGGTATTTATTTTTCCAGGGTGAACGTGCTTTCAGAAGTTGCCAGTAGTTGCTAGGCAGACTTCAACAAACACAAAGGACATTACCCAAGCGTCCAACCTGACTGGTTTCTCAATTTAAGTTTTGTGATCCTGGCTCAAAATGTAGTAAAATCTGTTACCATTTGAATTTGGAATACACAATTTTGCCAGCAATTGCATTGGCACTTGAGTCAGTAGTGAAGTGAATTTTCTCCCCAGGAGGCCAGGTGACTGACTTGAAGCAAAGGCGGGCAGTCCAAGATTGTGGGCCAGGTCATTTGAACGGCCTCAGAGGTGAAGAGAAGCTATATAAAGAAAAGAACTTCATCTTGCCAGGAACAGCTGCCTTTTCCTTTGGTGCTCTCCTTTCTGATGACTAGATTTTCCTGCCAGAGATATGCTTGCTTTAAAAAAAAACTTTTCTCTTTCTTCTGGCAAATGAACAAAATTTTCAAACACCTAGGTACACTCAGTCTTTACTTAAGTAGCTTTTCTAGATGAATTTGGAGCAATGCCAGTGAAACTGGAGAACTACATGTTTTTCGGACTAGTGATCAGATGTGTAAAGCTTTTGAAAAATAATTTCTGAACCATAGGTCTGTCCATTTACTTTGTTTTTATTTTGCACTGACTCTTTGGGCTGACAACAGTACTGTGTGGGCCAACAACGGTACTGTGCTATTTACCATGAGATGGAAAATGCAGACCAGTTATGAAAGCTAAATATTTAAAAGAAAACACCTTTTAAATGTGTGAGTCATGCTGGGGGCAAGATGCTGATAAATATAACTGTCCTTTCCACTTTCCCAAACACAGTCAACATGCACATTTGAGATATTAATAAGAGTGTGAAATATGAAATTTACCTTTATCTGTAAAAGAAGTGAATTTGAATAACCCATTATTTGACTGGGCTAAAATTCTCCATAATACACTAACAGAATTAGCTGTCCCATGCTTCCTGGTGAGGTATATGTCTATCATATATCCTTCCAAAAGGCTAAGGGTCTTGCAGGCTGCCTGCATCATCAGTTTGGATATCATTACGTAGAGATGAGTACTATAAAGATGGACATCCCTCTGCATATAGACTCTCATTGCTAATAGTCCTTTTTATTTAGTCTCCTTTGTCTAGAATATTATGATTGAGACTCGCATGATGTCTGTGTGCCTCATGCATAGAACCTCGTAGGAAACTCACAGTAGAAATAATGATAGTTGGCACTTGTATTTTAGGATGTAGAAGATGCTTCTTTGAAAAATGCAACAGGTAGTGTTGCCTTTGGGAGATATAGGATCTCTTTTTCCTGCTCCTGAATTTACTTTTAAAATTTACTTATTTATTTATTTTTTACTAATTACTGCCTATTTTAGGTAGTTTACATGTTAATTTTAAATACAACAGAAAATGTTTCTTTTTATAAGTTTATGTTTGAAAAAATAGCCTTTTCTTTTTCTTTTTTTCAGCAAAAAAGCTTTGTACTCATTGAAAAAAAGGTGCAGAGAATTACAGAGCAGAAACTAAAGAAAAGCCACATTCCTCCCTAAAGATACTATATACATTTTAGAAATATCTCTCGTTATATTCCTGTCATAAATAAGCCTCTACCTATATACATATAATTATTTATTTAAGTCTATATCTATATAACTATTTTATTTAAGCGTGTATATATAATTTTATTTAACATTTATTTAATGTCATTTACTCTACCAACTAGTCTGTATTCTTTTTCTTCTAGTCATCACCTTTTCTTGTTCATAAATATCGATTTACAACATTCTGTTTGATCATGGACTCACTTAATAATTTTCTCATTAGAATATGAAAGTGTTTTGTTCAGTTAGAAAACTAGCATTAAATACTGAATGTTTGTCTATAGTAACCATTGAAAGAGAGGATGCCAAATATCTGCCATAAGGAGTTTAGTTTATAAAATACAGGAATGTCAAAATCTCTTTGATGCTTTAGAGAATCAGAAATCCTTGGTCTTTAGCTTAGTTCAGAAATTTGAAGGAACTCACAGATAATTCTTGAGTTTAGGAAGTATTTGAATACCATAAAACACTAGTTATCAGTACTCCAGAGGAGTGCATTCTGGTGGTTGTAGTATCTAAGACAAAAGAAGTGCTTTTTCCCAAGGTGATTTTCCACCCTCCTGAAAACTATCACCCTCACCATAATCTGTGTCTTTTGCCTTGTCAGCACTTTGGAAACTTAAAGACTTTTCCAAGTCACAAAACCCTCTTTGGCTATACACAGATACTTTTCTGATTTACTGAGTAGGGTATAAAGGACTATCCTTCACCATTACAAGAATGTGTGCTTGAGGGATTTGGAGAGTGCTTTCTAAAAGTGTGTGTGTAATCATGGGAGATCAAATTGCCAATATCTGCTGGATCATCGAAAAAGCAAGAGAGTTCCAGAAAAACATCTATTTCTGCTTTATTGACTATGCAAAAGCCTTTGACTGTGTGGATCACAATAAACTGTGGAAAATTCTGAAAGAGATGGGAATACCAGACCATCTGACCTATCTCTTGAGGAGCCTGTATGCAGGTCAGGAAGCAACAGTTAGAACTGGACATGGAACAACAGACTGGTTCCAGATAGGAAAAGGAGTACATCAAGGCTGTATATTGTCACCCTGCTTATTTAACTTGTATGCAGAGTACATCATGAGAAATGCTGGGCTGGAAGAAACACAAGCTGGAATCAAGATTGCTGGGAAAAATATCAATAACCTCAGATATGCGGATGACACCACCCTTATGGCAGAAAGTGAAGAAGAACTAAAGAGCCTCTTGATGAAGGTGAAAGAGGAGAGTGAAAAAGTTGGCTTAAAGCTCAACATTCAGAAAACTAAGATCATGGCATCCGGTCCCATCACTTCATGGGAAATAGATGGGGAAACAGTGGAAACAGTGTCAGACTTTATTTTTGGGGGCTCCAAAATCACTGCTGATGGTGATTGCAGCCATGAAATTAAAAGACGCTTACTCCTTGGAAGGAAGGTTATGGCCAACCTAGATAGCATGTTTAAAAGCAGAGACATTACTTTGCCAACAAAAGTCCGTCTAGTCAAGGCTATGGTTTTTCCAGTGGTCATGTATGGATGTGAGAGTTGGACTATAAAGAAAGCTGAGCGCCGAAGAATTGATGCTTTTGAACTGTGGTGTTGGAGAAGACTCTTGAGAGTCCCTTGGACTGCAAGGAGATCCAATCAATCCATCCTAAAAGAGATCAATCCTGGGTGTTCATTGGAAGGGTCTGATGTTGAAGCTGAAACTCCAATAGTTTGGCCACCTCATGCGAAGGGTTGACTCATTGGAAAAGACCCTAATGCTGGGTAGGATTGGGGGCAGGAGGAGAAGGGGACGACAGAGGATTAGATGGTTGGATGGCATAACCGACTCGATGGACATGGGTTTGGGTGGACTCTGGGAGTTGGTGATGGACAGAGAGGCCTGGCGTGCTGCAATTCATGGGGTCGCAGAGAGTCGGACATGACTGAGCGACTGAACTGAACTGAATCATGGGAGAGAAGCGTGTGTGTGTGTGTGTGTATGTGTGTGTATGTGTGTGTGACCATGGGAGAGAAGCACAGCTCTGCAAGCATGAAACTGATAAAAGCTTTCTCTGGCTCCCTTTGGTGCTTCACTTTGACCAGAACTACAGAGAAAAGTTGACAAACTTTGCCTTGATTGACTGATTTTGTAAGAGTTGTAAACTGTTCAGAGCACACACTGCATTCATCAGTGTATTTTCCAGAAATCACAACATTTTCCCCCCAGCTTTAGGGCATGTTGAGTTCTTTTCAACTTGTGTCTAGTGTCTTCACGCCTTATTTTAATTTGAAAAAGTTTTCAGAAATAAACATGACATGGTGAATTCCATTAAAGAACAACTACTTTGCTTATTCAGGAGTCTGTGAGACTGTCTCAGAGGGCAGTGTCAGCTCTTTTGACTGAAAACTTCTGCAGTAGAACATGGGGAAGTCATCTGCTGGAGACATGTGTGGCACTTGGAGGTTTTAGATGCTCACAGTGTATTAAAATATTCCAACAACTGTGGTATCTGAGCTGTTGGTCTCAGATGGATCACAGTGCACATGGAGTCAGTGTCCTGATATTGAACTGATCCTTCTACATTTTCTTCTACTCACCCACTTTAAATGCCATTTCTTTTTGCCCTTGGTCAGAGAAGCCTTTGAATCCAAGCCATTAAAGGTATTTATCCTACACAGAATTTTATTCTGTGGTGTGTACAACACTCTTGTGTGCTAACCACTCTTGCTGTGACTTGTTTATTACTGTAGTGATGTCCTAGGATTTTAAAGGCTATGGTATAGAAAGAACAATGCCATGTCTAGTGTCATTCTCTAAATCAATTATCTCTGTCTCACAATAGCACATGTGCACATAGAGATACATGTACACACACAGACAGACAGACACACACATACACACACACACACACACACACACGCGCGCGCGCCCACCCCATCCTGTATCTTTAATGGCCAGAGCACTGGGGTACAGGATGGCTCGGTGTTGTTGGAAATCCTTTCTATTGTCTGAGTGTAAAGCTACTTGGTATTCCTGCCTTTTGTTCTACTCTAGACAACTTTCCATATGTTGGCTTCTCTCTCTCCTTTTTGAGTTTCTTTTTTTCTTGGTAGTTCCACTACATAAGATTTGAGTAGGATCTTTTCCTGTTATCCCCCAGTTGGCAACTAGGACTCAGAGTGGAGGGCTTGCGTGGTCCTGGCATTCTGAAAAGAGTGTCAGAACTGCCAACACTTGAGTCTGTACACTTCTTCACCTTTATTAAGAGGTGGCAGAATCATACCAACAGCCACCACGACAAGCCACCCCTCTTCCCTGCAAACACCCTTTCCCAATAAGAAGATTGAAGTGGGAAGAAAGAGGTGATGAATCTCTGGGGACGTTGGACTGGTGGGAAATTGTAGTGGTCCCCATAAAAAGTGAGAAGATTTCTTGTGAAAAGGATCTTTCCAAGGAAATCGCTCATAAACGTTGGGCATGTTTTCAGGAGGAGGAGGACCAGTGTTGTGTTACCTGGTGGCGTAACTGCATGAGCAGCAGACTTGCTGACGTGCTCCTGTGCGGGTGTGAAGTTTGAAAAGAGCACTGGGGAGAAACTCTCCCGCAGTTCAGTGTGGGTCACGTGGATACCACTGAAGGTAGCTCGTCTGCAGGGCTGTGTCTTTGGTCACCCACCCATGAAGCCTGACTGCTGGGTGAGGAGAGCCCAGCACCTAGAGATCACTGGATATGCCGCTGCTGTCACGGAAGGGGACGTGGGAGGATGTTGGTTTTCTCATGTCAGGGAAGTGGAGCCCTCATGGAAGCCTCAGGAAATTGGACAGACTCCCCACAAGAGAGCCACACCTGCAATCCTTCCCGGAGAGGCTGTCAGCAGCGGGTTAGCATTAGTCAGAGAAAGCACTGGAATGCAGTAGAGAGAGGACTGCTAGTGCACCCAGGTCAGTGAGGGGGCATTTGCTGCTGATTCTGTCCTTTCTTCCCCTGAATAGCTAATCTCCACGGGCATATGCTGTATGCTTTCCATATGGTAATCCATCTAATCCTCCCAACACAACCCCATGATGTAGGTTCTCTTATTATTCGTATTTTACAGACACAGGAAGCTAAGGCACAGAGAGATTTTATTTTTTAAATTAATTTTTATTAGAGTATAGTTTCTTTAGAATGTGTTCATTTACACTGTACAAAAAAGGGAGTCAGCCAGACGTATACACATATCTCCTCTTTTTTTTGATTCCTTCCCGTTTAGGTCACCACAGAGCATCATGTAAGAGCTCCCTGTGCTAAACAGTAGGTTCTCATTAGTTGGCTGTTTTATACTCAGTATCAATAGTGTATACATGTCAATCCCAGTCTTCCAATTCACCCCCGCCCCCGTTCCCTCTTGGTGTCCAATACATTTTTTCTCTATGTCTGAGTCTCTATTTCTGCTTTGCAAATAAGACCATCTACACCATTGTTCTGGATTCCACATATATGTGTTAATATACGATATTTATTTTCATAGAAAGATTTAGTGTTTGAAATTTGGAGTGAGGTGGTCCAGCTGCCAGGGTCGTGGCTGTAAGCACCGTATCATTACACCATCTGAGACGTGACTTTGAATCTTTTGACTGTCACCAGCGATAAAAAATACATTTTGCATCCTGACCCTGTACACACTTACATAAAAATAAATGGAAAAAAACTTAATGAGAATAACATTTACATGTAATATAACCTGATTTTTTTCTGTCTCATTAAAAAAAATGCTAGTTACCACCTGAGAAGCTCTGAAGCTCGGAAGAGATTTGAAGGGAGGAAAGCAGCACCCGACCCCTGTGTGCCTTCTCTCTCTGTCGCTCTCTCCTCTCCTCCCCCTGTCTACACTGCCGTGAGTTTTCTGAGTTGTAAACCTGGGTGGCTGTGGAGAGTGGGGTTAACAGAATTGGTCATGAGAGTGGAGAGTTACCCTTCGCTGGACTGAGTTTCTCATACTGAAAGTGACTAGAAGTTGATGGATTCTTGGGTAGCTCAGATGGTAAAGAATCCACCTGCAATGCAGGAGACCTGGGTTCAATCTCTGGGTTGGGAAGATTCCCCCAGAGAAGGGAATGGGTACCCACTCCAGTATTCTTTTTTGGAGAATTCCATGGACAGAGGAGGCTGGCGGATTACAGTCCATGAGGTCAAAAAGAGTCGGACACGACTGAATGACTAACACATTTACGTTTCTGGTAAAAGACAGGGAAGAGGGATTCAAGAGAGCAGTTGAAAGTAGTGATGTTGGGGTTCATGTTACTGGTGGTGGTGGTTTAGTTGCTAAGTTGTGTCCAACTCTTGTGACCCCATGGACTGTAGCCTGCCAGGCTCCTCTATCAATGGGATTCTCCAGGCAAGTATACTTGAGTGGGACGCCATTTGTTACTGCCCGCCCCCCGCCCCCCCCAACCCCGCCAATTCATGGTTTGTTTGTGAGCTGGTTATATCAGCCTTTGTCTAAATGACTTTGTGAGGGGCTTGCAATCTGCTTGGGAACATAGGCTCTCCTCTTGTTTCTAAAATGAGGGAGCTAGACAAAATGAACGTAACTACTCTGCCAGCTCTAAAATTCTGTGATTTTCCAAATGCAGTTAAATTAGAACCTTGAAAAGAGAATTTACCACCATGATGTGCGTAAGTAGAAATCTGGGAGTCCTGAGATTTGAGGCCCTTTAGCAGTGTCTGAGTTAATATTAATCATCACACCCTCATTGCAGTCTCTTGGCAAAATGATTGGCCTCCAGACCCAGAATACAGGTGTTTTCCTCATAATTTTGGAGTAAAGCAAATGAAAGTAATTGTGTATGCACATCCATGCATTCTGCTGTGATTATCCGTTACTAGAAAGGTTACTTACTCTTAAGCATATTCTTGGTGAGTTTTGATACATCCATTGTAGGTATTCAATAAATGTTTACTGTTCTGACTTGAAATTTTATAGCATTATCCATTAAAAATAGTCAGTTATGTATCACCTTATTACCTTACTTTAGAATTCATTTTAAAACATTTTATAAAGCCACAGCATTTTAACTTAGACCTTCAATTCAGTTCAGTCACTTAGTCGTGTCCGACCCTTTGTGACTGAGCGACTTCTGGAAAGTAGTATATTTAATAAGATTATTGTCTGGTAGGAGGTAGCTTGTTTTTATATATTTATTACAGAATTCTTATACATATTCTGTATATTGGGTGGAAGAGAACAAGCACTGTGCCTAGCACATAGTTGGAACTTTGTTAGTTTTTTCCCCCCTTTCCTTAAATGAGTGCTTACTATTAGTGGAAAGTGAAAGTGAAGTTGCTCAGTCGTGTCTGACTCTTTGCGACGCCAAGGACTGTAGCCTACCAGATTTCTCCATCCATGAGATTTTCCAGGCAAGAGTACTGGAGTGGGTTGCCATTTCCTTCTCCAGGGGATCTTCCTGACCCATGGGTTGAACCTGGGTCTCCTGCATTGTAGGCAGGCCCTTTACCATCTGAGCCACCAGGGAAGTCCGACGGCTTCATAATTTGAAATCTGTGCACGTGGAGGCCAAGCACAAGTTTCCTTAACAGCCTGTTACATACACTTGAACATCTGGGTCATGCCGATGAATAGAGGAAAACAACAGAATGGGAAAGACTAGAGATCTCTTCAAGAAAATTAGATATACCAAAGGAACATTTCATGCAAAGATAGGCTCGATAAAGGACAGAAATGGTATGGACCTAACAGAAGGAGAAGATATTAAGAAGAGGTGGCAAGAATACACAGAAGAACTGTACAAAAAAGATCTTCACGACCCAGATAATCACGATGGTGTGATCACTCACCTAGAGCCAGACATCCTGGAATGTGAAGTCAGGTGGGCCTTAGAAAGCATCACTACGAACAAAGCTAGTGGAGGTGATGGAATTCCAGTTGAGCTATTTCAAATCCTCAAAGATGATGCTGTGAAAGTGCTGCACTCAATCTCAGCAGTGGCTACAGGACTGGAAAAGGTCAGTTTTCATTCCAATCCCAAAGAAAGGCAATGCCAAAGAATGCTCGAACTACCGCACAATTGCACTCATCTCACACACTAGTAAAGTAATGCTCAAAATTCTCCAAGCCAGGCTTCAGCAATACGTGAACCATGAACTTCCAGATGTTCAAGCTGGTTTTAGAAAAGGCAGAGGAACCAGAGATCAAATTGCCAATATCCGCTGGATCATCGAAAAAGCAAGAGAGTTCCAGAAAAACGTCTATTTCTGCTTTATTGACTATGCCAAAGCCTTTGACTGTGTGGATCACAATAAACTGTGGAAAATTCTGAAAGAGATGGGAATACCAGACCACCTGACCTGTCTCTTGAGAAACCTGTATGCCGGTCAGGAAGCAACAGTTAGAACTGGACATGGAACAACAGAATGGTTCCAAATACGAAAAGGAGTACATCAAGGCTGTATATTGTCACCCTGCTTATTTAACTTGTATGCAGAGTACATCATGAGAAACGCTGGGCTGGAAGAAACACAAGCTGGAATCAAGATTGCTGGGAAAAATATCAATAACCTCAGATAGGCAGATGACACCACCCTTATGGCAGAAAGTGAAGAAGTACTAAAGGGCCTCTTGATGAAAGTGAAAGAGGAGAGTGAAAAAGTTGGCTTAAAACTCAACATTCAGAAAACTAAGATCATGGCATCTGGTCCCATCACTTCATGGGAAATAGATGGGGAAACAGTGGAAACAGTGTCAGACTTTATTTTTTGGGGCTCCAAAATCACTGCTGATGGTGATTGCAGCCATGAAATTAAAAGACACTTACTCCTTGGAAGAAAGGTTATGACCAACCCTAGATAGCATATTGAACAGCAGAGACATTACTTTGCCAACAAAGGTCCGTCTAGTCAAGGCTATGGTTTTTCCAGTGGTCATGTATGGATATGAGAGTTGGACGGTGAAGAAGGTGAGCGCTGAAGAATTGATGCTTTTGAACTGTGGTGTTGGAGAAGACTCTTGAGAGTCCCTTGGACTGCAAGGAGATCCAACCAGTCCATCCTAAAGGAGATCAGTCCTGGGTGTTCATTGGAAGGACTGATTTTGAAGCTGAAACTCCAATACTTTGGCCACCTCATGCAAAGAGTTGATTCATTGGAAAAGACCCTGATGTTGGGAAGGATTGGGGGCAGGAGGAGAAGGGGACGACAGAGGATGAGATGGCTGGATGGCATCACCGACTCGATGGACATGGGTTTGGGTAAACTCCGGGAGTTGGTGATGAACAGGGAGGCCTGGCATGCTGCGGTTTATGGGTTCGCAAAGAGTCACACACGACTGAGCAACTGAACTGAACTGAATAAATATTTTAACCAGTAATACAAGAACAAAGAGGAAACAGAAGAATAGACTAGTCACAATAATGCATAGGTATTGCCTTAGAGCTAATCATCGAGTCCTTTTAACGTGATTGACATATAGTATTTGAAAGGTTAGTTATTCTTGGGCCTCCCCTGGTGATCCAGTGGTTAGGACTCTGCACCTCCCATGCAGGGGGCACAGGTTCGATTCCTGATTGAGAAACTAAGATCCTACGTGCCACGTGGTGTGGCCATAAATAAATAAATAAGGGCTTCCCAGGTGGCATTAGTCCTGCCAATGGAGGAGACACAAAAGACGTGGATTCAATCCCTGGGTTGGGAAGATCCCCTGAAGTAGGAAATGGCAATTCACTATAGTATTCTTGCCTGGAAAATTCCATGGACAGACGAGCCTGGTGAGCTACAGTCTGTGGGGTCACAAAGAGTCAGGTACAACTGAACACGTGTGTGCACACACACACAAACACAAAGAAATGACTAGTTATTCTCTACAGTATAGTATGTATTTAGTCAGGGTGGATGGTTTTGATGGTTTGTCCTGCTAGTGGTAGCTGCCATATTTCACATAAGAGATTGTTTTCACTGGGATGGGCAGACACAAACACTGCCCCGAGTTTGGCCAAGTAGCCAGAAATAGTTTAGGGATTCGTAGAGTTATTTCCAAAATTCCAGTGCTATTGCATCATCTTCATGGATCTGGTTAGTTTTCAGTTCTTTTTGAAACTGAGCCCCACTAGTGGGACAAACACTCAGAGATTCACACCCATGCAAACATGGGGGACCCCAGGTGTAGGAGCGGAAATTGAAAGCCCCTTTCCTGAGTGGCAGACTATGCAATTCTCTTCTGAAGGGTGGCTTTATTTCCATGAAACTGTAGTTCAGCAAAGTGTGAACTCAGAACAGTCCAGATGGAAAACTGCTGGAGTCTAGCCTTCATTTGCCATGTCGGCAAAGTCCACAGGTCTGCTTGAATCAGGGTGCTGTGTATCCTTTACCAAGTGTCATTGCCCCTGCTTTATGCCAGCAAGTACATGTTTAGCCTGTGTAGGCTGTGACCTCAGTAGGAAAACAGTTGTTTAAATCAGCAGTCCCCAACCTTTTTGGCACCAGGGACCGGTTTCATGGAAGACAGTTTTTCCGTGAACCGGCGGGGAGGATGGTTTCAGGATGATTCAAGCATATTACATTTATTGTGCACTTTATTTCTACTATTATTACATTAGCTGCACCTCAGATCATCAGGCATTAGATCTTGGAGGCTGAGGACCCCTGACTTAAATCACAGAAATCCTAATAAGTTCTGTCTTGCAGAATTCTTACTAAGCTTCTTGATCTAAGAATACAACTGTAGCAATTTCTTCAAGTATTCACAAGGAATGGAAATAAATGACATCTCCACATGTACTGCCAGGACTACTTCCAACCTTCAGAATATTGCATGTGGTTGACTGCATCTGGGCGTACAGCCAGTTTATATTCTTGACTATGTCTCCACCATGACTTACCATAGTAAACGTTTATTGAACATCTATTATGAGCTAGACACTAACCAGGCCTTGGATTTGCCTGTGATTTCACTACCGTTGTCTTCTGTACTAGCCTCACTTTCCATCCTCTTCAATTTCAGCATTTGTATGCTAATCGTGTCCATGGGATTCTCCAGGCAAAGATACTGGAGTGGGTTGCCATTCCCTTCTCCAGGAGATCTTCTGACCACAGGGATTGAACCTGGGTCTCCTGCATTGCAGGCAGATTCTTTACCATCTGAGCCACCAGGGAAGCCCATACTAATCATGTGCTGCTGCCAAATGGGTGGCATTTGCACCCATTGCACCCAGATGCAGCAAAGTTTTGCTATTCCATCTACATGAATGCTCTCCCTGTATCGCTCTTTTTGCCTATTGATGCATTATTCTTGAAAGGCCACCTGACATACTGTTTAAAGAAATCAGTGATCCTTACAAATGCATTGTATGTACCATCTATTCCCCCTTGGAGTTTTGTTTGCATATCACACTACATTGCAATGTAACGTACGTGCTAAGTCCAGATACAGGCAGGGTGGTTGTTTTCTACCGGAAACATTTCCTTCTCCGGGGGATCTTCCCGACCCAGGGATCAAACCCACATCTCCTGCATCTCCTGCATTGGCAGGTGGATTTTTTACCAGTTTGCCACCTGGGAAGTCCATATATACACCACTATGTATAAAATAGATAACTAATGAAACCTACTGTATAGCATAGGGAACTCAATCAATGCTCTGTGGTGACCTAAATGGGAAGGAAATAAAAAACAGATGGGATATGTGAATATATACACATACATATAGCTGATTCACGTTCTTGCAACAGCAGAAAGTAACATTGTGAAGTTACTATACTCCAATAAAAATTAATTTTTAAAAAATTATCTGGACAATTGTAAAATTGTCTGGAAAATTCCATGGACAGAGGAGCCTGGTGGGCTACAGTCCAGGGGTTTCAGAGTTGGACGCAACTGAGTGCATGCATACACAAACACACATATATAGTGTATATATGTCAGTCCCAATCTCCCATTCCATCCCACCCCTCTTCCCACCTTGGTTATCCATACATTTGTTCTCTACCTCTGTGTGTCTGCTTCTGCTTTGCAAATAAGTTCATCTACATTATTCTTTCTAAATTCTACATATAAGTGATACTATAGTATATTGATTTTTCTCTTTCTGGCTTATGATATGCTAGTGTCTGGGTCTGTCTACATCTTTGCAAATGGCACAATTTCATTCCTTTTTATGGCCGAGTAATATTCCACTGTATATATGTACCACCCTTTCTTTATCCATTCCTCTGTTGATGGACATTTAAGTTGCTTCCAGTCTTGGCTATTGTAAAAGTGTTGCAATGAATATTCTGATGCATGTGTCTTTTTGAATTATGGTTTTCTTTGGGTATATGCCCAGGAGTGGGATTGCTTGGTCATGTGGTAGTTCTATTTTTAGTTTCAAAAGGAAATTCCATGCTGTTCTCCATAGTGGCTGTATCAATTTACATTCCCACCAATGGTGTAAGAGGGTTCCCTTTTTTCCACACCATTTCCAGCATATTTTGTCTGTAGATTTTTTGATGATGGCCATTCTGACCGGTGTGAGGTGATATCTCATTGTAGTTTTGATTTGGATTTCTGAACATAGAGACGATTTTAATAGATACAGCTTGTTTTATATTGTTTTTTTAGTGAACAGAATAGCAAAATTTGAAGAGTTACCTAAAAACCCATTTAGCACAAGTAGCTATTACTTTAATAGGCTTCTTTTTGATTCCAACTGAAGTTTATATTTTATTTCTGAGGATTCTATAGACAAATAATGTTTGTAATATATAATCTTATCTGAGATCAAATTCAGTAACTGTTTTGTGACATAATAAGCATTTTAGAGATTAAAGACTTGTTTTCCCATCACTATTAATATTTTTCTTACAGTCTTAGTGCATGCAGTCGCTTCAGTTGTGTCCGACTCTTTGCGACCCTGTGGACTGTAGCCCACCAGGCTCCTCTGTCCATCGGATTCTCTAAGCAAGAACACTGCAGTGGGTTGCCGTGCCCTCCTCCAGGATAGACATGTGCTGCTAAGTCACTTCAGTCGCGTCTGACTCTGTGCGACCCAATAGACGGCAGCCCACCAGGCTCCCCCGTCCCTGGGATTCTCCAGGGAGGAACACTGGAGTGGGTTGTCATTTCCTTCTCCAACGCATGAAAGTGAAAAGTGAAAGTGAAGTCACTCAGTCGTGTCCAACTCTTAGCGACCCCATGGACTGCAGCCTACCAGGCTCCTCTGTCCATAGGATTTTCCAGGCAAGAGTACTGGAGTGGGTTGCCATTTCCTTCTCCAATAGACATGTGAGGTCATGCTTAATAGAATAGTCTGAGCAGCATTTGCTACATATGCATGCTTAGTAGTGTCTGACTCTTTGTGACTCCATGTACTCATGGAACTTCCCAGCAAGAATACTGGAACAGGTTGCCATTTCCTCCTCAAGGGGATCTTCCCAACCCAATGATTGAACCTGCATCTCCTGTGTTGGCAGGTGGATTCTTTACCACTGAGCCACTAGGTCATAGCTGTATCAACCATTTATTGAACAATCACTGTGTATCGTAGAGTGCTTAGTCAGTGCATTCCCCCCACCCAAAGATTTAGTTTGTCGAAGGGGCGACCTGGGGTATTGGGATTTTTAACAATTTCCTAGGGGATTCTTTGTTAATAGGTAAGTTTCTTTTTTAAATAATATTGGATCTCCAAAAATGCCGCCAAGAACTCTTGTACTCCTGTCATCTAGATTCCTAGTTGTTAACCTTTTACTGAATTTTCTTTCCTTAATATTAACCTATGTAACCTTTAAAAAAAAAAGTTTGTTTATTTGGCTTCATCGGGTCTTAGTTGCAGCACACGGGCACAGTAGTTGTGGCATGCTGGCTTATTTTCCCCATGGCGTGTGGGGGTCTTAGTTCTCCAACCAGGGATCCAACCTATGTCCCCTGCATTGAAAGGGAGATTCTCAACCCCTGAACCACTAGGGAAGTCCCTATGTAATCTTATTTAAGAATACTGCTCCATCACCCCTAAATGCTATGGTGTGTGCCTCCCTCCAAGAAGAGCCCTTCTCTACATACATCTGTATCTGTAATGACCACTCTGTGGTCACTCTCCTTCCCCCGTCACTGCCATGGTTCCCCTTCACTGCCCTCCCCTCTCCCTGGGCCGTTAGAGACTTGTACCCTGTCCCCTTTTCTGCCCCACTTCCTTGGATGTCTGTGTTACCATGATGGTGAGACAAAGGAAAGTAAGGGAGGATGGGAAAGAATGGAAAAATTATCTCTCAGACATCAGGAAATCAACACTATACAAAATCATCATACAATCCAATACTCTGTTCAGATTTCATCAAGTGCCCTGGCAGGGCCGATCTTTCCCTTTCTGGTCTAGGACTGTGTATGTGAACATGAGTTTAGTTGTCATATCCACCAGTCTTCTTCAATATGGAACCCATTCCTATGTCTCTCCCCTGTTTCTCATGCCCTTGACAGGGGAAACCCTTACCTGGGACCAGACTCAGGCCATGCGATCTTGGCAGGAGTGATGCCGGGCCCTTTAAGGTGTATTGCGTCAGGAAAAATAATAACCACTGGTGATGTTAACTGTCGTCACTTCATGAGGTTGGTGAATGCTAAGTTTGTCTACTGTGAAGTCACTATTATTATCCCCCTTGTATTTAATTATATTTGGTAAGAGGGTATTCCCATATGGTGCCTGTATTCTGTTCTTCATCAGATCTCCACCTCTAAGCCTTAGCATTCATTCATGGCTCCTACCTTTTTAGACCGCTACTTGAAAGTTGCTGAATGATGATGGTTTACTTTCAATATCTCATCTGTATTTATTAGTTGACATTCTGTAAGAGCTTTCTTTTCTCCAGTATTTATCAACTGATTTATTCATTTAGCTTATTTCAGTATGTATTTATGAATTCTTATTTTACTTAGTGGATTTTAATCTGATAATTTCATTATTGCGATGCTCACATTGTTCTGGATTTGGAATCTTTCACATTGACCCCTGTGTTCTTTTGACAATTTCCTATCTTTTCTTGAGCATTTTCGCGCTTTCAGGCACCACAAAATGTTCCAGGCTTATATTGTATTATCCTTTCCCCAGCCCTATCCTGTGTTCTTTTCTCTTTAAATTAATTACTTTTTTGGCCACATTATGCTACATGCAGGATGTTTAGTTCCCTGACTAGGGATCAGACCTGTGCTCCCTACAGTGAAAGCGCAAAGTCTTAACCCTGGACCATCAGGGAAGTGTCTCGCCCTTGTTCTTTTGAGTGTAAGATGCTCACTAGAATCATGATTGGGGTGTCAGTGGTGCTCTTACTTCTAGCCTCTCTCAACAGGCAGAACTATGAAATGTACATGTGTCTACGTATATCCACACATAGGTATCGGTGACTATTTCTGAATCTGTATGTGTCTGTATAACTTACTGTAATAATGAGTTTATTCTGATAGTTCAATTTGTAATTTAATTCTTCAGTATTCTTTCTAGCCTTTCTTCTTCTCTAGAAATTGAGGAGGCTGGCTTCCATTATCCTCAGTCTATTAATTCTGTGCCCAGTTAGTTAATTAATTCCAACCACACAGGAAGCTTCTTTTCTGCCACCGTGGTGCTCCCCTATTCTCCTCTCCCTCTGGCAGCTGGCATGCTGCCGCCAGTGTCTCTGTATGGCACTCAGTCCCCATCATGGTCCCACTTCCTGGGATCTCAGTGTCTTCATGCCAGGAGGGAGGAAAAGGGAATGAATAGAGAGGACCCTCCACCCTCCACCTCAGGTGACTTCATGTGCCGCCAAGGTTGAAAATCACTGTATTAATGTGTTATGTACATTATGTGTGATTTAAATATTTCAAACCATACATTCTTTTGTCATGAAATAGTTGAGATTTTAGAGATACATCTTTGTTATCAGCTTGTCTTTTTATAATTTGTTCAATTCTTTCATACATGAAATAGAGATAAATTCTTATTAATTGTGAGACTCTAGTAGAGTATTGCGGAGAAGGCAATGGCACCCCACTCCAGTACTCTTGCCTGGGAAATCCCATGGATGGAGGAGCCTGGTAGGCTACAGTTCATGGGGTCGCAAAGAGTCGGACACGACTGAGCGACTTCACTTTCACTTTTCCCTTTCATGCACTGGAGAAGGAAATGGCAACCCACTCCAATATTCTTGCCTGGAGAATCCCAGGGACGGAGGAGCCTGATGGGCTGCCGTCTATGGGGTCGCACAGAGTCGGACACGACTGAAGCGACTTAGCAGCAGCAGCAGGGTATTGATAGCTGAATTTTATTCTCATGTCTTTAATTTCCTTTGTGTGAGTAGGATGTTTTCCAAAATGGTCTGATCTGGTGTATTGGTAGCAACCTGGTGCTGTCAGAGTTTTTAAGGGGGAGATGCTTTCTTTTTCAAAAAAATTTTTATTGGGGGTATAGTTGATTTACAGCGTTGGGTTAGTTTGAGGTGTACAGCAAAGTGAATCTGTTATACATACACTAACTACATCCACTCTTTTTTAGATTCTTTTCCCATATAGGCCACTGCAGAATTAGAGTTTCCTATACTATATAGGGGGTTTCACTGGTGGCTCAGCAGTTAAGAATCCACATGCAATGCAGGAGATGCAGGTTCAATCCCTGGGTTGGGAGATCACCTGGAGGACAGCATGGCTACCCACTCCAGTATTCTTGCCTGGAGAATCCCATGGACAGAGAAGCCTGGCAGGATACAGTCCATAGGGTTGCAAAGAGTTGGACATGACTAAAGTGACTGAGCATGCACACATGCTATATAGTAGGTCCTTATTAGTTATCTCTGTTATATATAGGAGTGTATTCTTTACATTCATGACTTTACAAGGACTTGCAAACTGAACTTGGATTTCTCTTTTAGTCTTTGAAGTTCTCTCATGCCTCGCTCTGCTTCTGCTTCTTCACTAAATTCAGAAGCACTAATACCAAGAGGATCCCATGTCTTTTCTCCCTGGAGTCTAAAAATGGGGTTTTAAAGAGGTAACACATCTCCTAAACTAACCCCATCTTTTTTGAAGGAAATGTGGTGAGAGAAGTAGTTGGGAGCTAGTGGCCTAGATTATAAAAATCAAAGCCCTGAACCTGATTATAGTCAGGAGAATCCTAAGAGTGATCTAAAGCTAAATTCCGTTGCTGGTGATTCATGATGATCTAAGACTTTTCATCTGGTTTTCATTCTCTGAAGATTGTTAAGTTGGTTGCTATTATCGACAATGTTTAGGTTTTAAACAATTAAAATCAAGGTATAGAGTTACCTACGTATGCGGTGTTCAGGTTTTGTTCATCTGTTGGCACACATTCGTTCTGCAAAGGTTTTATAGCACAAGTTTACTTTAGATAATCTCTTACATAGTGGAAAATATCTGAAGTCAGTTGTAGGGTAAGAGAGTCTGTAAAATCTCACTTTTACTTGAAAAATTGGATTAAGTATTATTGAATTTATACCAGTTTCAAATCTGATATAATTTAGATTTTAAAGCATTAGGCATTTTAGTAGCATCCATTTGACTCAAGATTAAATTCCGTAACTTGAAGATTTGAAACAGTTATAAAAGATGAAGCAATCAAGCAAGCAAAAGCAGAAAAATTTGAGTGTGGCTTGAGGAAAAACATTGGAAAAAGAAAACTAGACTTTTTAACTTGGAGAACTTTCATATTTTGGAATTCTGAAAAATATTATGCATGAGGGATGAAAAGTTTCATCTCTAATATTTAATGAATTTCTGTTCATTGTGTTTTCTCTGTGATGAAGTCCTTTGTGAGACTCATGGTCCTGAAGCTCCATTTTCGCGGTGTGTGGTTTGTTGAGTGACACCTGTCATTTAGGTGCCTAAAGAAGACTTCAGGGACCATAGAATTAGTAGTTCCTCCAGGCCAAAATACTGTCAACACAGTTAATGGAAATAATCCACTAGAAGCATACATATGCCCCAGTGGCTTATAAAAAGATACTAAGATACTGTTAAAGCATGAACATTGAAATTTTTTCTAAAGTTATTTGCATGAATTATACCATCTAAAATTGCTTATTCAACAAAAGGATATTCCTTTTAAGTTTTTCTGATTCTGGCAAGTATATTTTTTTATAAGTAGGTATATTCCACTTTAAAATGCCTTGATGAAATAAACCTTTTGAGAAGGATTGTCGCATGTTTTCCACTAATGGTAAAGAAGGAGGTTAAAGATAAGACTTTTGACTAAAAATGGAAATAACTTTGTTGTCCTTTAGTCTTTACATTAGAAATAAGAAACCAGAAGTCAGCTAAGTCTCCATGGCAATCATTTCTATTCACAAGATGAATAACACATTTCAATCTGGATTTTGGGAATAATTCTCAAAAGTGAAAAGAAGCTCACCCAAAATATCAGGTGTTTTGACTAGAAATTCAGTCATTGATTATTTTGCATTACAAAGAGAAGGTGTGACATGACCATTGATGAACAAACTTCTTAGTTGAGATCTTGTCTGGGGGAACATAGGAAAGAACTATTTTGTTGATTGTACTGAAGTTTCACATGGTTCAACTCTAATAAATATATAAATTATCATGGTAAAATACAGGCTATTTTGTAACAATTTTATAAGAAGATGGGGAAAACATTAAGAGTTTTGACTGATAACTTTGTCCACACAAATGGAAAACTTGGATTAAATGAGTTTTATTTTGTTTGTTCTCATCAGTTACTTTTCTGAAAATTCAGAGTTGTGCAACTAAAAGAACTTTTTTTGTTCAATGCCTACCTACTGTGCTGTAAGTGTTTGTTGAATAAATAAATAAAAGGTATTTTATTTGTAAGTTGATTTTGATAATTTAATTTATAAGTTTTAATAAAAGAGCAGTTTCCTTCCTTTCAGCCTCTAGCATCTGACAACCACCAATCTGTTTCCCTCCCTACAGTTTTGCCTTTTGCAGAATGTTGTAAAAGTAGAATCATGCGATATTTAGTCTCTTGTATCTTTTTACTTACAATAAATCTTGGAGATTCATCTCGGTGGTCAGGTGTATTGGTAGTTTATTGTTTTGGTTCTGAGTAGACATCTGTTGTATAGATATACTTCATTTTTGCTGTTTTTGATTCACCAGTCCACAGGTATTTGAGTTGTTTACATTTTATGGCTATTCATAAATGAAGTTTCTGTGAAATTCGCATATAGGTCTTTGTGTGGACATATGTTTTTGTTTCTCTTGGGTAAGCGCCTTCAAGTGGAATTGCTGGCTCATATGTACATGTATATTTCACTTTATCAGAAACTGCCCGATGTGTTGTAAAGTGTATGATTTTAGCTTCCCACCAGCAATGCATGAGTTGTAGTTTTTCACATCCTTGTCAGCACTTGATATTGTCCGTCTTTTTAATGGTAGTCATTCTAGTGGATACCTTAGTAATTTTTCATTGTAGATGTATTTACATTTTTTTTATGACCAGTGTTGCTGAGCAGTTTTTCATGTGCTATTGGCTATTCGTATAGCATCTTTTGTTCAGTGTCAACATTTTGCTAATTTTTAAAATGTGTTATTTGTTGAAGTGGTAAGAGTTCTGGACAGAGGTCCTTTATTGGAGATATGTTTTGTAAATGTTTTTTTCCCAGTCTATGACTTTGCTCTGAATTTTAAGCATTTTCATTTGACTGTTTTTATATAGTTTTCATCTCGGTAGTAAATCTACCTTCCCCATATACATACGTTGATCATTTTATTCAGTTATGTCCTTATCATATTTATAATTATTTTAAATATCCTATTTGATACTTAAGGAAATCTGGGCCATCTTGGAGTGTGGTTCTGTTGACTGTGTTGTCTATTAACAATGGCTCTTTTTTTCCCCTTTTTGTGTCTAGTGATTTTTAAATTGTGTCAGGTATTATGTGCTAAAGAACAACGGAGACTGGGGTGAAAAATGTATCAGTAAATGGTGATTTCTCTTTTTCCTTCAGGCTCTTAATATATGTAATTGTGTTGCTATTGTCAGCAGTTAAGCTGAATTTGAATTTTGCTTTTCCTTTATTTATATTTATTGTGAGTACAATACAGGATTAAATTTCCTCAGTGGTAGCTTGCTGCTACCTTGAGCTTAGTATGAGGCCTGGGGTGGGCAGGAAGGTTTTCTCAGTGATCCACCTCGGTTTTCAGGTCAGTGCTGCATACCTGGGCCCCAGGGTACTGCGTGTTCCCACCTCTTCCCTTGCCAGTAGACTGTTGTTGCTTGTTACTTGGTACAAGGCTCATGGTGGAGTAGAGGGTGAGTTGATAGTCTCTCTTCTCCCCTAAGCCTCAGTGTTAGGCAAGCTATCTGTGCCTGAGCCTTAGGAAAGGGGCTTTCTCAGTGTTCTGCGCACTCGTGATTATTTTTGAAATCTGCATGATTAGTTTTGATGGTATCTTGTTCCTTCAACATACTTTTGATAAATTTTTATAAGCATAAATAGTCTTATGTCAATTACTGTGATATCTGCATTATTTTGGTGGTCTTTTTCTGTAGCTTGTCTATTATTCTTCACTAGTCATAGCTTTTCCTCTAATATCTTTAGTGATTTTTTTGATTGTGAGCTCATCATAATCATTCGGTTTTTAACCATGAGATTTCTTTGAAGACTGTGTTTAAAGTCCTTTGCTCCAGACAGTATTTGTCTCTCTGCCTGAGAGCACAGCCTTAGCCTAAGGCTATTCTAGATGAATTTGTTTTGTTTGTGAATCCTGTTACCACTGGTGCACTAATATAGACTTGGGTTTGAGAATTCTTAGGGGATACAGACGGAGAAGGCAATGGCACCCCACTCCAGTACTCTTGCCTGGAAAATCCCACAGACGGAGGAGCCTGGTAGGCTGCCGTCTATGGGGTCGCACAGAGTCGGACACGACTGAAGTGACTTAGCAGCAGCAGGGGATAGGGAAGGAGTGGATTGGGAGTTTGAGATTAGCAGATGTTAGCTTTTATATATAGTATAGATAAACAACAAGGTCCTACTATATAGCACAGGGAAACTATATTCAATATCCTGTGATAAACCATAATGGAAAAGAATATTTAAATTTATGCATATGTATAACGAATCACTTTACTATACAGCAGAAATGAATACAACATTGTAACTCAACCGTACATCAAAAAAAGTGTCAACACTTTATTCTTTCAGAGGAAACAAAATTTAATCAAAATCATCCCAAAACAAGTGTAGTTTACTAGGGAAGGAAAAAAGGGTGAAGAGTTCATGTGAGGTCTGAGGAGTTAGATTTAACAGAGAAACCGCTCATAGGAAACTTGAAAAATGAATTTGAACTGCTAAATGAATACACTCCAGACAATAAAAACCCTGTTGGTAATGTTTGTTGTACTGTGGTGTCGTATCTCGGTGCTGGGTGGTGCTGGGGAGTGTGCTGTTTTGAGGCACATTGCAGTTCTCAGTTCTCAGCTCTGCTACTCATACAGACAGAACCAGGAGTTTGAAGCACCAGTGGCCTTGGGCTTAGATGAAAGGAAATGCTGTTTTAGATGCGGGCAAGTATATATAGGATGATAAATAATAAGGTCCTCCAGTATAGCATAGGGAACTATATTCAATATCCTGTGATAAAACATAATGGAAAAGAATATGAAAAAGAATGTGTGTATAACTGAGTCATCAGCGCGTTATTGTAAATCAATTATACTTCAATAAATTTTTTTTTTTAATTAAAAAAAATTCTCAGGAGAGACTTCCTCTCTTTTCCCTCACTCCACCAAGGAAAAGCCAGGCACTCATTGCCACAGTCCATCATTAAGGGGAAGTTTTATTTATTTTGACCTCTATAGCTTTATGTGAGTGTTTTTGATGTGAACTTTATTTTCCGTTCTCTGATCATGGTGTTTAAATCCAGACTAAAGGCTACCAGGTTAAATAATAGACATTTCTATGGCAGTTGCTGATTCTTCACTTATCTCTTTTATCATTTCTGATCTCTGAAGAATTTCTGTGTGTTCTAAAATACCTTTTTATTTTTTAAGATATTTTCTGCTTAAATGGATTTGTCTGATTATCCAGTTTACCCTATTGCTGGAAGTACAAGTTCTGTCTTGCACTATCTTGTGCTATCTTCTCATCTCTCTTGCTGTAGAAATTGATAAATTGTCATAATCATGTAGTTTTAAAATTATTTTTAGTTTTTATTTTAAGATTGTTAGCATCTTTATAAAGTTGTTTTTTTAATAGCAGAATTAAGTGAAAATTTCAAAAAAAACCTGAAGATAGCAGTTTGGGACACTGGATCTTATTTCCTTATTGAGATATTAAATATGTTTGGTATGATTGCTATTTAGTTTCAGTTTGTCATGTACAGATTCATACTCAGTAGTAAGAGATGCACAGTAGAAATCTATAATTGTGTGTGTTTTTTTAAAATTATTTATTTTTGGCTGTGCTGGGTCTTCATTGCTGTGCAGGCTTTCTCTAGTTGCTGCAAGCAGGGGCTACTCTCTAATTGTGCTCAGGCTTCTCACTGTGGTGGCTTCTCTTGTTGAGGAGTGTGGGCTCTATAATCATGTATTTTTGAATCCCTAGCCAAGCATGGTGGAGAAGGCAATGGTAACTCACTTTCACGCATTGGAGAAGGAAATGGCAACCCACTCCAGTGTTCTTGCCTGGAGAATCCCAGGGACGGCGGAGCCTGGTGGGCTGCTGTCTGTGGGGTTGCACAGAGTCTGACACGACTGAAGCGACTTAGCAGCAGCAGCAGCAGCCAAGCATGGAAAAGGTGGGAGGAGGAAGTATAAAGACTTTTCATGCCATTTATATTCAAGTGTGTTTGAGCTGGAAATAGATCATCAGTATTTATTAGCTGTGTGACCTTGGGCAAATTACCTAGTTTCTTTCTTCACCTGTTAAATGGGATAGTAATGCCTACCTTTTATAAGATTAAAGACTTGATTAAATGAAGCAACCTACAGAAAACCTCCTGCTTGGCATGTCCCTGTAGTAGGCATTCAAATGTTAATATCATGCCTCCTCTCAAATACCCACTGAATTATTCAGTGTATACTTGTTTTTCTCTTGAGTTCTCTTCTGCAAGGAATTTCAAATACAGATATCTCAGCCATTTGCTGCTATTTAACCTGTTTTCTCTTTAATATTTAAGCTCCTTTGACAGATACATTGGAAGTGATAGCTTATTCTATCTTTTCAATAATGAACTAGAAAGAGAGGTTCACAATTAGGCTGGATGGAAAAATCTCAATTCAGTGCAGCTCAGTAGTTTTAAGAAAGGCACAGATGACTACTTACCAAACTAAGATTTTGTTTTCTACTTAGCTGCTATAAGTTTTGTACCTCTGTAGATTATAAACAGGATTCAGAAGAAACTACTCATTTCCCTTGGCCTTCTCTTTCAGGGTTAACTTACAAAGAATGACATTTAAATATAGCCTAGATATACAATTTCTCACTTGCAATTGATGATGTTTCTTTACCAAACTTAAGAAAAAAATTTTTTATTGGATTGATTTGCAGTTTACATCGATTTACAATGTTGTGTTGGTTTCAGATGTATAGCAAAGTGAATCAGTTATATATATATCCACTCTTTTCCCTTATAGGCCATTATAGAATAGTGAGTAGGGCTCTCTGTGCTATACAGTAGGTACTTGTTAGTTATTTACTTTATATATAGCAGTGTGTATATGTCAGTTCCAGTCTCCAAACTTACCTTGTCCATCCCTTGGTAATCATAATTTTGCTTTCTACCTCTGTAACTCCATTTGTTTTGTAGATAAATTCATTTGTACCCTTTTTAAAGATTTCACATGTAAGTGACACCATATGATATTTGTCTTCCTATGTCTGATTAACTTCACTCGGTATGGCAATCTCTAGATCCATCCATGTTGCTTCAAAGGGCATTATTTCATTCTTTTTTATGGCTGAGTAATATTCCATTTTATACGTGTACCACATCTTGTTTATCTATTCCTCTGTTGATGGACATTTAAGTTGCTTCCATATCTACCAAGCTTGTTATTGTGGGATCACCACAATGATTTATTTATTTTTTGTAGTGAAGATGTGAGGCATTTGAGGGAATTTTATGAAGTCAGTTCTCATTCATTCACTGTAATCATGAAAAAACTATAGCATAAGATGAAAGTCATGAACAGTCTATTTTTAGGAAGTAGTTTTAATTTCTCTGTTCACAATTTTTTCCTTTAAAAATAAGATGTGTTGTCAACTATCAAAACTTTTTAAGTACTCTTTTGGGGTAGGAGAGCTGTTCCTTTTACTACCTTCTTGTGAAGTGGGTGAAGAAGAGTGAAATTAGACCAAGACAAGGAAGACAGGGTAGAGGGGAAGAGTGGGAAGCAAGAAGTCTGGGCATCCATCATCAGTCCCTAAAAACCCAAATTAACCTTTTAAAGTAATAGAAATGTTCAGTTGAGTCTTTTAGTTTGCGTACGAGAGAATAGGGTGTCAGAGAGGTGACTTACAAATATATAGGATTTATAGCTAGTTAATAGCAAAGCCAGAACCGAATGATGCTCCTGACTCATAGCTACATGATCCAAGCAAACTCTTTAATCTCTCTAAACTTCCTTTTCAAGTGTTAAAGCGGATCATGCCTGCTTTGTAAGTTTACATGGATGAAGTGGAGCTTATGTGTGTGTGTGTGTTTATGACGTGCTGATGTATACCAGGTGCTCCGTCAATTTTTTTTTTCCTTTGTCTCATCTTGACTTACTGTAAATGACTTTTTGTGTGTGAACACAATAAGTAGAAAATTGGCAGTGAGCACCGAATTAAATATTTTGTGGTCTTCTACTTTTTAACAAAATGCACAGGGTGAAGACTGGAGTCAAACTTCTTTTGGAAGGAAGATTCCCTTAATCATTTGGCTTGAGAAAATGGAGTTTTATATAATCTTTAGATGCTCTGATTTCAGTTAGTCCATATTATTGCCTTGGGTCAGGTTCGCCAATTTATACAAAAAGTAGTCAAAACGACTTTTCCTTGCCTTTTCTTCCGTGAATTCCTCTTGTGAGCTTTTGATCTTCACCGAATGACCTTATAAAAGAGAGGGAAAATATCAATAAAGTTTAAAATGTAAATTTTCCACTTAGTTTTTTTTTTCCAGATGAATTCATACCCTTTTAGGTCTGACTCTTGTTGAAAAAAATCTCAAAATTTTTCTTTGGCACAACATTCTGTATCCCAGTGGTCACATTGGAGCTTTACGCTACTTTACTTGCCCTTTTAACGAACACACATTCCAAACATTGCATCAGTTTAAATGGATAGTGTGCATGATTCCAACATACTGTTATTTGGGAAAACTCAGTTTTATTGACCGGAGAAGGCAATGGCACCCCACTCCAGTACTCTTGCCTGGAAAATCCCATGGACAGAGGAGCCTGGTAGGCTGCAGTCCATGGGGTCGCTAAGAGTTGGACACGACTGAGTGACTTCACTTTCACTTTTCACTGTCATGCATTGGAAAAGGAAATGGCAACCCACTCCAGTGTTCTTGCCTGGAGACTCCCAGGGACGGGGAAGCCTGGTGGGCTGCCATCTATGGGGTCGCACAGAGTTGGACACGACTGAAGCGACTTAGCAGCAGCAGCAGTAACAGCAGCAGTTTTATTGATGACATTGAGTTCTGCTGTTTGTTTACCACATTTATTGAAAGCACTTTGCTTCGGGCCCGTTACAGTTTGCAAATCAGGACCCATCAACCTGTAAAACAAGATTTCTCTTCCCTCTAAAACTGGGGTGGGGTGGGATGGTGGTGGTGGTGGTGGATCTAGTTCATTATTTTTCCTGGGACTTCCCTGGTGGTCCAGTGGATAGGACTCAATGCTTTCACTGCTGTGGCCTTGGGTTCAGTCCCCAGTTGGGGAACTAAGATCCCACAGATGTGGCCAAAAAAAATTTTTTTTTTTACTGATTCAGACCAGAGAAAAATTTAGAAACTGAGGACTTGGGACCAGCCTTGTGCTCACTTAGCTATTTCTCTTTCCTTTAACAATGGGCTCTAAGTAGATATTTACTTGATGGATTAATAAGCCTTTCTTTGGGAATTTAAAAAGAATTATGTGGAGATTCCTTAGAAGACTGGAAATAGAACTGCCACACAACCCAGAAATCCCACTGCTGAGCTTACACACCGAGGAAACCAGAACTGAAAGAGATACATGTACCCCAATGTTCATTGCAGTACTGTTTACAATAGCTAGGACATGGAAGCAACCTAGATGTCCATCGGCAGATGAATGGATAAGAAAGCTGTGGTACATATACACAATGGAATATTACTCAGCTATTAGAAAGAATACATTTGAATCAGTTCTAATGAGGTAGATGAAACTGGATCGTACTATACAGAGTGAAGTAAATCAGAAAGAAAAACACCAATATAGTATATTAACACATATTTATGGAGTTTAGAAACATGGTAACGATGACCCTACATGCAAGACAACAAAAGAGACACAGATATAAAGAACAGACTTTTTGACTCTGTGGGAGAAGGCGAGGGTGGGATGATTTGAGAGAATAGCATTGAAACATATATATTACCATATGTGAAATAGGTCGCTAGTCCAGGTTTGATGCATGAGACATGGTGCTCAGGGCTGGTGCACGGGGATGACCCTGAGGGATGGGATGGGGAGGGAGGTGGGAGAGGGGTTCAGGATGGGGGACACATGTACACCCGTGGCTGATTCATGTGAATGTACGGCAAAAACCACTACAATATTGTAAAGTAATTAGCCTCCAATTAAAATAAATAAATTTACAAAAAATAATTAAAAGAATTATAAAAAGTTTTATACAGGAAAAGTCCAAATGAATAGCATGTACAGTAAGGAAGGTACTTGTCTTACTAAATTCACCAGACTATAGGTTAAAAGCTTCACTGTTGAAATAAATAATAAATTATAGTTTCCCAAGCAGTGAATGTATAATTAAATATAATTGTATAATTAAATATTTATGTTACTAAATGAAAACTTTTTCATATATATAGTGTCAACAGTACTCCTTGCCACATAATAAGCTCTCCATAAGGACTGGTTGAATAATTGAGAGTTGACCTTGAGCATTTTAATTTGTCACTGATTTTGAAAATGTTTTAATGAAAAGTTTTAATTAAGAAGATAATTCGAGGTAGGGCTCAAGATGTGGCCTATAGTCTGTTCAAGTCAATATCATCACTGAGTCTCCAGAGAAGAGCCCAGGAGGGGACGATGGAAAGAAGTTGACTCCATGGAGAGGAGTTTTCCTCCTTCTCTACCTGCTGCTTCAAGTGAGAGAAAACACTTTGTTGGTCACTTGGACTTTGACCAGCATGGGGGTAGATCCTGTTGTTCGACAGAAAGGTTTCCATCCAGTCATGCTCTACAGCATCCCACTCACATCAGCCTCTCCTTCACCCTGTCTGTTGTCTTGGAAGTGGATGCACAGCTTCAGCTGACGGCATCATTCCTGTGGCTAAATATGATCTCATACAATGTATCCACCAGGCAGAACCCAGAGGCATATGGGGACATCAGGAAGCTCAGCATGGCAACTGAGAGCCTGTGGCTTCCAGATATCTTTATTGAGGAGTTCATGCATGTGGATCAGGCACCTGCAGGTCTCATGACTTATGTCAACAGTAAAGGTCCAGAAATGAGCAGCCACCATGAGTTGTCCACATCTGTAACCTGGACATCTTCTCTTTCCCCTTTGATGAATAGAATTTCACACTCATCCTAGGCCCTTTCATCTAAACAGGTGGCTGGCCATCAGGCATAGGTCCAGCCTTTGCGTGATGCATCCTTTGGTGCCCGATGGCTTTCTGTTTGTCATCAGTACCTTCATCTTCTTCCTGCCAGCAGAAAGATGGCACTTCTCCTGGGCTACCCATCTTTCTGCTCTGATGATGGACTTACTCCTGGCCACTGGCACCCCCATCAGTGTCTCCTTGACCCGTACTTCCTCTGATGGTGCAGGTGAGCCCCCTGGAGACCATGTTCATCACCTGTTTGCTGTACTTGGCTCCCACTCATGCCTTGGTGGCTCCATTCTCTGCTTCTGCACTGCACTGACCCAAGGAAATGCTGCCCCACTGCACCCCAGAAAGGAAATAAGGGTCTAGGTCTTACCTCCACTTATCTGCTTGGCCTGAAGGAGCCATTGAGTTTGGTGGGGAAGGTGCCAGGTACCAGAGGCAGAGTTAAATGGATGCTCTGCATCAACAAGGGCCAGTAGGAACCTGAGACCCAGAGGCAGCACTTTGTGGGCTGGTGGATTCTGTTGAACCACACAATGAGTGTCCTGCTGTTTCACCTCTGCTGCTCTTCTGTCTTCCTCTATCATCATGGTCATTGTCCTCTGGAACACCTTGGCAGATGTCTAAGTACAAACCCCGGAAACTGGTCAGGCTCTCACGCCTGTCCAGAGCCCAGGCACCAGCCATCTTATTTTTAACGCAGACCTCCTACACAGTTTCAGACCAGACCTGCATCATTCCCTATGTCCTCAAAAAGTCATGTCCTTGCTCCTGAATGCAATCAGCTCCCCTCAGCCAGCCCTTGAGCTCTGCTGGGATCCTCAGGATTCAAGTTCCTGGCGTTACTACTTTGGTTGAATCATCCTCAGTAAACCCTTTTGCAAGGAGAGAAAGGGGGAAATTCGACTTTATTTTTTGAAGATAAATTTTTAGTATAGTTTGACTAAGTCATTAATAATTTTATAGTTGATAGTTTTTGCAAAGAGTGACCGAGGAGTTTTCTTTAAGTAGAACACTTGTGTTTGGTAGTGGAAATTAAGGATATAAGCAGGATTCCTAGGGAAACATGGAAAAAATACATTAATGAGTAACATAATGTGACATTTGGTATGCCAGTGATAGTTACCTACTTGTTAAATAGGTCCTAAAGACCTTCCAGTGCATGAAAGTAAGAAAACATTATCCATTAAAATGTTGCATAAATCAGAATGACCATCATTTTGCCTGTTTTAGTTGGAACTTTTTGTCCCCCCCTCAAATTATCATGGTTTCATTGCTTAAAATGCATTAGAATATTTCTACTTAACTTTTCTTCTGCAAAGTCTGTATTTTGGGTCCTTGATAATGATTTCAGATGGCATAACGTAATAATTTTCTTGGTGATTGAATTGGTTACAAATTCTTAGTAGTAAACATTCATGGATTCACAAAGTGAAGCTACGAAGAAAAGAAAGGAAGAGTTTGCTTGTCTGTATTTTTGTAAAATCTTTGTTATTGCTTTTAAAGAAATGCAGTTTGGTTCAGTTCAGTTCAGTCACTCAGTCATGTCTGACTCTTTGCCACCCCATGAACTGCAGCACGCCAGGCCTCCCTGTCCATCACCAACTCCCTGAGTCCACCCAAACCCATGTCCATCGAGTCAGTGATGCCATCCAGCCATCTCATCCTCTGTCGTCCCCTTCTCCTCCTGCCCTCGATCTTTCCCAGCATCAGGGTCTTTTCCAATGAGTCAACTCTTCACATCAGGTGGCCAAAGTATTGGAGTTTCAGCTTCAACATCAGTCCTTCCAATGAACACCCAGGACTGATCTCTGTAAGGCTTTTCTACCGTATTATAAAAATACAGAAAAATTGAAAGGATTATGCAAGGGATGCCCTATACCCTCTACTTATATTCTACAGTTACTTTTAAAATATTTACTTCATCACACATGGATCATCTATCCATCCTTCTATTTTTTCACGAATCCATCTTTTTGATGCATTCCAGGCTGATGTGTAGATAGCACACTTCAGCCCTTCACCATGCATACCACATTTATCCATAGTGTTTTGTTGTTGTTAAAATCAATGTAATATTCTCTGTCTTGTCAAATGTATGATATACATCCATGTAACTCAAACTCTAATGACGATACAGACTATAACTTGGAAAAATTTCCTTCCACCCCTTCCCCTAGGCCCTCTTGAATCTCCCTAAACTCAGAAGTAACCACTCTTTTGAGTTTTCTTTTTTAAGTTCAAGATTAGTATTTTGTGTTTTAGAATATTATATATGTTGAAACATACAGTATGTACTCTGGTATAAGAGTTTTTTCACTCAGCATAGTGTTTTTGGGTTTCATCCATATTGTTACATATATCAGTAATTCATTCCTTTTTATTAATGAGTTATGTTACATTGTATGAAACCTACCACAGTTTATCTGTTTCTTGACTGTTTCCTGTTTTGGGCTATTATGAGTAAAGCTGCTGAGAACAAGCCAGTTACTTGCTGGGTACTTCCATTTGATTAACTCAGGAGCTTAAAAATAAGTATGTTCAAAAATTATCTTAAAAATTTTTTTTTGCTGTGCTGGGTCTTAGTTATGGCACATGGGATCTTTGATCTTCTCTCTGGCACGTGAAATCTTCTTGTTGTGGTATCTGAGATCTAGTTGCCTAAACAGGGATAGAACTTGGACCTCTGCATTTGGGAGCATGGAGTCTTAGCCACTGGACCACCAGGGAAGTTCCCTAGTATGTTCAAAATTGAGCTCACCCAGCTGTGTGTTCTCCCCAAGTCCATGTGTCAGTGAGTGGCAGCACCATTTACAGTGCTGTCCAAGTCATAACCTTGACTGCTCCCAGTCCCTGAGCCCTCACACATCGTCAGACTCAGAGTCCTGCCAGAACGGTCTCATCACATTCATTACTTTGCTGTAGTGCCTAATCACGATCCTCTTTGAAGCCAGCACCATTTTCATCTGGATTGCCAAAATAGCCATCTAACTGGTCTCCTTGCTCCCTCTCTTGGCTCTCCCTCTATTACCTTCTCCAGACCACTGTCAGGGATCTTTGAAAAAATACACATTAAGTATACTGCTGCTGCTGCTGAGTTGCTTCAGTCGTGTCTGACTCTGTGCGACCCCATAGATGGCAGCCCACCAGGCTCCCCTGTCTCTGGGATTCTCCAGGCAAGAACACTGGAGTGGGTTGCTACTTACCTGTTAAAAGATGTCTAGTTGTTTCCCCATTGCTTTTAGGTAACAAAGGAAAATCCTTACCATAGTTTTCAAGGTTCTGCATGATTTGACTTTCTCCTGGTTCTCATCTTTCTAACCGCACTGGGTTTGCATGTCTCACATGCTTCATGCCTTAGACTTTATCCTCTTCTGTCTTGAGTCAGTCTCTCTAATTGGATTACTTCCATTAACACACACCTGTGTTCTAGTGTCTCATTTTATTTTTTCATTTTTTAAAAAATCAATTTGTATTGGAGTGTAGTTTTGCAGTTTTGTGTTAGTTTCTAGTGGACAGCACAGTGAATCAGCCGTACATATACATGTATCCCCTCCCTTTTGGACTTCTTTCCCATTCAGGTCACCACAGTGCATTAAGTAGAGTTCCTGGGGCCATATACTACTCACTACTTCTCACTACTTATCTTATGTATAGTATCAATAGTGTATCTGCTTACACTAGTCACTACACTAGTCATTGGAAGAACTGTTGCCAAAACTGAAGCTCCAATACTTTGGCCACCTGATGCAAAGAGCAAACTCATTGAAGAAGACCCTGATACTGGGCAAGATTGAAGGCAGAAGGAGAAGAGGGCAGCACAGGATGAGATGGTTAGATAGCACCACTGACTCACTGGGCATGAATTTGAGCAAACTCCAGGAGATAGTGGAGGACAGAGGAGCCTGGTGTGCTACAGTCCACGAGGTTGCAAAGAGTCAGACATGACTTAGTGACTGAATGACAACAACAAGCAGTAGTATATATGTGTCAATCCCAGTCTCCCAATTCCTTCCACCACCACCCTCTTTCCCTCTTGATATCCATGTATTTGTTCTCTACATTTGTGTCTCTATTTCTGCTTTATAAATAAGATCATATATATCATTTTCCTAGATTCCACATATGTGTTAATATATAATACTTTTTTTTTCTTACTTCACACTGTGTGACACTCTGTACATCCATCCATGTCTCTACAAATGACCAAATTTTATTCCTTTTTATGGCTGATTAATATTCCATTATATATAAATAACCGCATCTTTTTTATCCGTTACTCTGTTGATGGACACTTACAATGATTCCATGTCCTGGCTGTTGTAAATAGTGCTGGAGTGAACATTGGGGTGCATGTATTTTTTTGAATTATGGTTTTCTCTGGGTATATGCCCAGGAGTAGAATTGCTGGATTGTTAGGTAGTTCTTTGGGATTGGAATGAAAACTGACCTTTTCCAGTCCTGTGGCCACTGCTGAGTTTTCCAGATTTGCTGGCATATCGAGTGCAGCACTTTAACAGCATCATCTTTTAGGATTTGAAATAGCTCAACTGGACTTCCATCATCTCCACTAGCTTTGTTCATAGTGATGCTTTCTAAGGCCCACTTGACTTCACATTCCAGGATGTCTGGCTCTAGGTGAGTGATCACAGCATCATGATTATCTGGGTCGTGAAGATCTTTTTTGTACAGCTTTTCTGTGTATTCTTGCCACCTCTTCTTAATATCTTCTCCTTCTGTTAGGTCCATACCATTTCTGCCCTTTATGAAGCCCATCTTTGCATGAAATGTTCCTTTGGTATCTCTGATTTTCTTGAAGATATCTCTAGTCTTTCCCATTCTGTTGTTTTCCTCTATTTCTTTGCATTGATCGCTGAGGAAGGCTTTTTTATCTCTCCTTACTATTCTTTGGAACTCTGCATTCATATGGAAATATCTTTCCTTTTCTCCTTTGCTTTTTGCTTCTCGTCTTTTCCCAGCTATTTGTAAGCCTTCCTCAGATAGCCATTTTGCTTTTTTGCATTTCGTTTCCATGAAGATGGTCTTGATCCCTGTCTCCTGTACAGTGTCACGAACCTCTGTCCATAGTTCATCAGGCACTCTGTCTATCAGATTTAGTCCCTTAAATCTATTTGTCACTTCCACTGTATAATCATAAGGGATTTGATTTAGGTCATACCTGAATGGTCTAGTGGTTTTCCCTACTTTCTTCAATTTAAGTCTGAATTTGGCAATAAGGAGTTCATGATCTGAGCCACAGTCCGCTCCCGGTCTTGTTTTTGCTGACTGTATAGAGCTTCTCCATCTTTGGCTGCAAAAAATATAATCAATCTGATTTCGGTATTGACCATCTGGTAATGTCCACATATAGAGTCCTCTCTTGTGTTGTTGGAAGAGGGTGTTTGCTATGACCAGTGCGTTCTCTTGGCAAAACTCTATTAGCCTTTTCCCTGCTTCATTCTGTACTCCAAGGCCAAATTTGCCTGTTACTCCAGGTGTTTCCTGACTTCCTACTTTTGCATTCTAGTCCCCTATAATGAAAAGGGCATCTTTTTTGGGTGTTAGTTCTAATAGGTCTTGTAGGTCTTCATAGAACTGTTCAAGTTAAACTTCTTCAGCGTTACTGGTTGGGGCATAGACTTGGATTACTGTGATATTGAATGGTTTGCCTTGGAAACGAACAGAGATCATTCTGTTGTTCTTGAGATTGCATCTAAGTACTGCATTTCAGACTCTTTTGTTGACCATGATGGCTACTCCATTTCTTCTAAGGGATTTCTGCCCACAGTAGTAGATATAATGGCCATCTGAGTCAAATTCACCCATTCCAGTCCATTTTAGTTCGCTGATTCCTAGAATGTCGACGTTCACTCTTGCCATCTCCTGTTTGACCACTTCCAATTTGCCTTGATTCATGGACCTAACACTCCAGGTTCCTATGCAATATTGCTCTTACAGCATCAGACTTTGCTTCTATCACCAGTCATATCTACAGCTGGGTATTGTTTTTGCTTTGGCTCCATCCCATCATTCTTTCTGTAGTTATTTCTCCAGTGATCTCCAGTAGCATATTGGGTACCTACCGACCTAGGGAATTCATCTTTCAGTGTCCTGTATTTTTGCCTTTTCATACTGTTCATGGGGTTCTCAAGGCAAGAATACTGAAGTGGTTTGCCATGCCCTTCTCCAGTGGACCACATTCTGTCAGACCTCTTCACCATGATCCGTCCATCTTGGGAGGCCCCACACGGCATGACTTAGTTTCTGAGATAGACAAGGCTGTGGTCCGTGTGATCAGATTGGCTAGTTTTCTGTGATTATAGTTTCAGTGTGTCTGCCCTCTGATGCCCTCTCACAACACCTATCGTCTTACTTGGGTTTCTCTTACCTTGGATGTGGGCTCTCTCTTCACTGCTGCTCCAGCAAAGTGTAGCCGCTGCTCCTTACCTTGGACAAGGGGTATCTACTCACGGCGGCTTATCCTGACCTTGAATGTGGAGTAACTCCTCTCGGCCCTCCTGTCCCCACGCAGCCGCCGCTCCTTGGACGTGGGGTAACTCCTCTCGGCCGCTGCCCCTGGCCTCCGCTGAGCTCCTCTCGGCTCATCTCACATGCTAGTAAAGTAATGCTCAAAATTCTCCAAGCCAGGCTTCAACACTACATGAACCGTGAACTTCCAGATGTTCAAGCTGGTTTTAGAAAAGGCAGAGGAACCAGAGATCAAATTGCCAACATCCTCTGGATTATCAAAAAAGCAAGAGAGTTCCAAAAAAACATCTATTTCTGCTTTACTGACTATGCCAAAGCCTTTGACTGTGTGGATCACAATAAACTGTGGAAAATTCTGAAAGAGATGGGAATACCAGACCATCTGACCTGTCTCTTGAGAAACCTGTATGCCGGTCAGGAAGCAACAGTTAGAACTGGACATGGAACAACAGACTGGTTCCAAATAGGAAAAGGAGTATGTCAAGGCTGTATATTGTCACCCTACTTATTTAACTTATATGCAGAGTACATCATGAGAAACGCTGGGCTGGAAGAAACACAAGCTGGAATCAAGATTGCCAGGAGAAATATCAATAACCTCAGATATGCAGATGACACCACCCTTATGGCAGAAAGCAAAGAAGAACTAAAGAGCCTCTTGATGAAAGTGAAAGAGGAGAGTGAAAAAGTTGGCTTAAAGCTCAGCATTCAGAAAACTAAGATCATGGCATCTGGTCCCATCACTTCATGGGAAATAGATGGGGAAACAGTGGAAACAGTGTCAGACTTTATTTTTTTGGGCTCCAAAATCACTGCAGATGGTGATTGCAGCCATGAAATTAAAAGACGCTTACTCCTTGGAAGGAAGGTTATGGCCAACCTAGATAGCATATTGAAACGTAGAGGCATTACTCTGCCAACAAAGGTCCGTCTAGTCAAGGCTATGGTTTTTCCAGTGGTCATGTATGGATATGAGAGTTGGACAGTGAAGAAAGCTGAGTGCCAAAGAATTGATGCTTTTGAACTGTGGCTTTGGAGAAGACTCTTGAGAGTCCCTTGGACTGCAAGGAGACCCACCCAGTCCATCCTCAAGGAGATCAGTCCTGGGTGTTCATTGGAAGGACTGATGTTGAAGCTGAAACTCCAATACTTTGGCTACCTCCTGGGAAGAGTTGACTCACTGGAAAAGACCCTGATGCTGGGAAGGATTGGGGGCAGGAGGAGAAGGGGACGACAGAGGATAAGATGGCTGGATGGTATCACCGACTCGATGGACATGGGTTTGGGTAGACTCCGGGAGTTGGTGATGGACAGGGAGGCCTGGAGTGCTTCAGTTCATGGGATCGCAAAGAGTTGGACACGACTGAGTGACTGAACTGAACTGAACTGAACTGAAGGTAGTTCTATTTTTGATTTCTAAGGAATCTCCATACTCTTCTCCATAGTGACTGTATCAATTTACACTCTCATCAAGTAGTGTCTCCCATTTTAAAGACAGACAAAAACTGCCTGTAGTAGTTGGAATTAGAATTGTCTGTAGAAACAGAAAATAAAAACAAAACAAAATGAGTGATAGGTTGTTTAAGATAAGATGGAAGATGAGATCCCCCTAAAGGATTGCGTAGCAGTGCTAAGTACATACACATTGCTGTGCAACCATCATCACCATCCACAGGCAGTACTTTTTCAACTTTCCAAGATGAACCTCTATAACCTTTGAGCAATAACTACCCATTTCCTGGTCCTTACCCACCCCCAGGTCCTTAGGACTACCTTTCTACTTTGTCTCCTTGAATTCCCAAAGCTGGTTTGGCACCTAAATTAGGAGAACTAATTTATGGCTCCTACGTGGGAGCCTCAGTTTCCATGACCTTAAATATCATCTATAGAAATCCAAATTTATATTTGTGATTAGATTTTTTCCTTTGATCACTAGATCCTTGTAACTTTAGCTTGATATTTCCACTTGGATGGAAATCCATTTCAATGGTTTATAGACTTTAAAAATATAACCTATCTAAACCTTAAGTATTTTTAAAAAATATATATTATAACTGCATTGGTATATTTTTCTTCTTCTTATTGTTTGGCCATGTCAGGCAGCAGGTGGGATCTTAGTGCCCCAACCAGACATGGAACCTGTACCCCCTGCATTGGGAGCATGGAGTCTTAACCACTGAGCCACCAAGGAATTCCCTAAACCTTAACTCTTATTTTCTCTGTCTCATTTGTTCTTCTCCTTTCTTCCAAGCTCAGTGATGGCACCAGCCACCCAGTTATTTATACCGGAGACATGTTTGATTATTTCGTAACTTCCTTTCCCTCACACCTCGATCAATTCTGTCTGTGGTCTTGTGAGTTCTACCCTCAGTACATGTTGATTTGTTTCACTTTTCTTCATTCTACCTTCCTACCCTTCTCCATATTCCCGTCATCTTTTGCCTGACAATTGCCGTGTTGTCCTAACTCATCTCTCTGCTCCCAGTCCTGCTCCCTTTAATGTGTTCTTTTAAACACAGATAAAGCCGTGTCCCTCTAATGCTTAAAACCCTTCATTGCCTTCCTAATGTGCTTAGAATCTAAGATCTGAACTCCTTACCATGGCTTTCCTGGCTTTGTATAAGTTGGCCCTTACTGCTCTCTCCATGTCGTATGTCACTTTCTGCTTCCATTCTGGCCTTCTTTCAGTTCCTTTAACACCGAGTTCCCCCTGCTTCAGGGCTTTCATGCTTGTCTTGTACTCTCTGCCTGCAGTCTTCTGTATTCTTTTTTTAAAAAAAATTAATTATTTATGGCTGCGCCGAGTCTTCATTGCTGTACATGGGCTTTCTTTGGTTGCAGTGAGCAGGGGTGACTCTGTGGTTGCGGTGTGTGAGCTTCTCATTGTGAGGCTTCTCTTGTTGGGGCCACAGGCTCTAGGGTGTGCTGGCTCGTTAGTTGTGGCACACGGGCTTAGTTGCTCTGCGGTATGTGAAATCTTCCCAGGCCAAGATCAATCCTCTGTCCCCTGCATTGGCAGGTGGATTCTTAACCACAAGACCACCAGGGAAGTCCTGTATATATTAACATCCTCCAGGTCTTGGGTTCAGTGACCCTTTCGAGACCCAGAGAGATGGTCCTAGACAATATAAAGTACAAACCCTCTTACTGTTCTGATTCAGAGCATCTTATTCTTTTTAACCCCTCCCCCATGTTAAATGATGATTTTTTTCCCCCATTCTTTCTTCATTTACCCTAGTATACTTATTTTATTATTATTTTGAAATTGTTGCTTTCCCCCAGTAGATTGTAAATGTAATCAGGGGCTGTTTAAATTCTATTCCCTATGACATGCCTAATGTTTAACACGACGACTGGCACATATTTGGCAGGCATGGTTTGTGTTACCCCCTTGTGTGATCACGATGTTTTGTGTTACCATGCTTCACATTGTGACTCCCTTGTTCACGGTTGCTTTTCCTGATTAATAGACTACGTGGCATGTCTCTATCTTATGGTATCACTGCAACTTTTAAGTTTCTTTTGTGAAAATTTTTACCTCTTGTAATCATGCACTGAGCAGAGTTGTTTGGTTGGCTGTTTCCTGGACTACTGTCAGCCTCATGAGAGCGGTGGCTGTGGCTGTTTGCGTCAGTCATTGTTTCCCATTGATGAACATCTTGCTCCACACTCACTTTGTTTCATAAATGAGTTTATAGTGGTGAAAATATACCTCACCAACTGGTTGACATTTCATAGTATGATAGTTATATGCTGTTTAATCAAATGTGACTAGGTGTTGGAGGTTGAGGATATATGGAGAGAATCTTAATTTCTTGAAACCAGCCTTTGGAAGACTGAGTGATTTTTTTAACTGGATTCTCCTCAGATGTTAACAACCTAAAATTTTGAAGGGAAAAACTGTTTTGAAAATTTCACTCTAAAAATCACATGAAGACATCTGAGATAATGCCAAATGCAATTCTGTGCTGTTGAGGATTAATGAAATCCTTGTCCATCTGCATGTTTGTCTTTCCAAGTCTCCCTTGTGACATCATTAATGAACTTAGGCCTCCAGAGACGCTGCTTTGGAAAATTTCATAATCAATTAAATTCATTTTTGAAATGTGTAAATTCTTTGAATATTACTCATAACTTTTTATGGGCTCCACACATTTTCCTATATGAGACAGATTTAAAATTACTTTTGCAGAAAAATACATTTGGAGTACAGTAGATATTTTCTACCCTGATGTGCAAATTCAATGAGTAACACTTTTTCTGGCATCTTCTTGGAAGAAATGATTTCCAACATTAATTCAGGAAAGTCTTCTGGTTTTAAAAATCCTACCACGTTCAAGGGTATTCACCTTGTGTTAATTGGCCTCAGTTTCTCAGCAGCTTTTAGCCCTGGGCCTCCCTGCTGTATACCCTTGACCAAAAGTCAGGTGCTGGGCTATAAAGCTGTCTGTTCATTCCTTCTTTCTACAGTCAAAGTACAGCTAGTTATAAAACGCAGGGGGCGCCAGCTTTCGTGATTCTGGTAGAAGCACCATATTTACTCACTCTTTTGAGTATTTCCACATTCCTGACAATTTTTCTGTAACTCATTTCAGAAAATGAATGGATAGCTTCCTGGTTGTATATGACATACAGGTGTGTTTAGTTTAGGCCATATTGTATTCCTTCAAAAAGTGATGTTGACATGAGTTATGTGTCTGCCAACATTTTAAAATTAAGGAGATTTTACATAGCAGTCTGATTTGGTAGCTTTTCTTGAAAAACCTGAAAGACTGGCCGCTTTGGGCCAGCTCTTGCAAATGCTAATGGAGGCTGGTGTTAGCAGGCAGCCACCTTGGGCAGGACAGTGGTCTCCTGCTTGGTACTCCCTCCCACTGCAACTCCCTGTTATTTCCCTGACACCGAGATCAAGTGTCAGCTGCCACTTTTCCTTGTTGTACTGTGGATTTTCTCATGGTAGGATAAGATAGTTTTTGTATTGTGGCCAATCAAGGGGAAATGTGAATGAGAGGGGGACAGTGAATTCCAAGAAAATGAGAGGAGGTATATTTGGGGAAACAAATAACTTCTCACCTTTTCTTTGCTTTTGTGGAATGTATATTTGAACTAAAAGCTTGCAGTATGCTTATTCATTTCTAAAAGTTTCATGCCCCACTTCTGTAAACAAATGAGTTATAGACTCTTGATTAGATGTATGGTTCTATAAAAAGAAAGTGAGTCCACCTTTGGGTCCCTTAAAGATCAGTATTTTGATTTTCTAGAAGTTTAAAGATCTCTTGGCATGAAACCCCCAGATATCCTCTCGATGACTCGTCAAGAGGGTAGCTGTTACTGGCTTTCCAAATAATTAGACCTTATAGGAATTGGCAAGTTTGTTATAAGTAAAACAGACTTTGCCCTGAGGATTTTATATTCTAAGAAGGAGATTGGGCCATATAACTGGCCTCACAGAGACAGTAGAATCCACCTGCAATGAGGGAGACCAGGGTTCGATCCTTGGATTGGGAAGATCCCCTGGAGAAGGAAAAGGTTGCCCACTCTAGTATTCTGGCCTGGAGAATTCCATGGACTGTACAGTCCATGGGGTCTCAAAGAGTCAGACATGACTGAGTGACTTTTAGTTTCATTTTTCAGAGAGACAGTATAGCAGCTCTGAGGAGGGAAAGATTACATCTGATTGATGGAATCTTGATGTTGCTTTTATGTTTTGTGCAGAATAATAGGTACAAAGACAGCAGCAGGAGACAGTGAGACTGTCCAACAGTGTGAATAAAAGAAAAGAATTGTAATGGTCAGGTGTGGATAGGACTGTGGCTAGAGAGGTTGATGAAAGTAGAGGAGTTTGAGGAAAAGTAAAACTAAAAACAGTGAATCAAGGCCTGGTTTTGGACAGCGGTAAATTTTAGGCCAAGAAGTTTATGCCTAAATTAAAGGATAATGAATAAGCACTGGCTGACTTTTGAATTACAAGAGAGACATCTTAGAGCCTGTGACTTGAATGGGAGAAGACTGGAAATGCTGTCACCAGTGGTGAAACGCATATTGTGGAACCCATTTTGTGGAGATGTTCCCGGGGGCCATGATTTGGATGGAAGCAGGATGGAAGCTTATCTTAGATTCTGGATGCAGATTTGGAGAGAGAATCACTAGGTTCATGCAGCTTATTGGAGAGGGTAGTGTAGGAGATGGGCAGCAGGGAGGGAGGGGTGGAGGGGATAAAGTTTTGAAGTCTTCTGGCATTTTTAAATTTTTCCTTTGGCTTCTTAATTGACCCAATATTTGCTCAGTAGTTTAGTCTTCCACACATTTGTGATTTTTCCAGCTTTCTTCTCATAGTTGATTTCTAGTTTCATACCATTGTGACTGGAAAAGATTCTTGATATGATTTCAGTCTTCAAAATTTATTAAGAATAGTTTTGTGTTCAAAGATATGGTCTGTCGTTGAGAATATGCACTTGAGAAGATTGTGCATTCTGCTGCATTTGGATATATTCTATATAAATGTTCTGAATCATGTTCTGCATTTAGAATGTTCTATATAATTCCACTAAGTCCATTTAGTCTAATGTTTTATGTAAGGCTGCTGTTTCTTTGTTGACTTTCTGTCTTGATGATCTATCCCTTGATATAAGTGTAGTATTAAAGTACCCTACTATTATTGCATTGCTGTCAATTTCCCCCTTTAGGTCTGTAAATAATTGCTTCATATATTTTAGAGCTCCTAAGTTAGGTTCCTATATGTTAATAACTGTTATGTCTTTTTGATGGATTGTCATCATTTTCATCCAACTTTGTCTCTTGATGCCCTTTTTGGCTTGAAGTCCATTTTATCAGACATGAGTATGACTCTACTCTCTTTCTTTCGCTGTCATTTAGTTGGAATATCACTTTCAAACCTTTCCTTTGAGCCTATGTTTGTCTTTAGAACTGAGATGATTACCCTGGGGGAAACATATGGCTGAGTGTTGTTTTTTAATCCATCTAGTCACTTCATGACTTTGGATTGGCGAATTCAATCAATATACATTTAGGTTGACTATTGATAAATACTTGGTACTGCCATTTTATCTTTCGTTTTCTGGTTGCTCTATATTTCCATTTTTCTTTTTCCTTATGTTTCTGTCTGCCATTTTAGTTTAGCAGTTTTCTATAATTTTTTTCTCAGTTTTCTCTTTTATGTTTCATGTCTTTGCTCTAGATTTTTTTTTTAAAAAAATTAATTTATATTTTAATTGGAGGCAAATTACTTTTCAGTATTGTGGTTTTGCCATCCATTGACATGAATCGGCCACAGTGTACATGTGTCCCCCCGACTCAGCGCCCCCCCCACCTCCCTCCCCTCCCATCCCTCTGGGTTGGCCCAGTGCACCGGCTTTGAGTGCCCTATCTGCTCTAGATTTTTATGTGGTTACTGAGATGTGTACAAAATGTCTCAAAGCTAGAATAGCCCTTTTTATGCTGGTAGCATCTTATCTTCATTTACCTCTATGTGTTCTGTTCTTTCCCTTTTCCTCATTTATGTTTTGGTTGTCACAAGTTATCACTTTTTATGTTGTGAGTTTGTTACCAAAAAAATACATATTTTTCACTGCTTTTCCCTCCTTTAAACTTTATATTATAATTGTTTAACAACCTATTTTGATATAAAGTTGCATTTTTCTGATTTTTCCTATTTGATCATCACCTTACTCAGTTCTGTGTACTTTTGCCTTTTCATTTCAGGTAGAAGAGCTCCTTCCAACATTTCTTCTAAGCAGGTCTGGTGGTAGTGAACTCCCTCAAAGTATGTTTACTGGGAAAACTTTTATTTCTCCTAAAAACCTGAAGGATAACTTTGCTGGATATTCTTGGATGAGAGTATTTTATCTTTGAGTAATTAGAGTACAGTATGTCATTCTACTCTCTTGGCCTGTAGAGTTCCTGATGAAAAATCAGATGATAGCCTAATGGGGTTTCTTTGTAGGCTACTGGCTTTTTCTTCTCTGGTTGCCTTTAAAATTCATACTTTGCCATGGGCTTTTGACAGTTTTAATATAATGTGTCCTGGTGAAGGTCTTTTTGCTTCAAGAGAATTAGATATTCTTCCGGCTTAATTGACTTGCATATCTAGTTTCTTCCCCAGGTTTGGGAAGTTCTCAGCAATTGTTTGTTTAAATAAACTTTCCGCTCCCTTGTCTCTCTCTTCTCTTTCTGGGATACTCGTTACCCTTATATTGCCCTTTAAACACATCTTGCCCTTCCTAATGGACAGTTCTTTTAGAATTTCCTAATTAAAAAAAAATCATAACTCTCTCCTTTACCTGAGTCATTTCTAGATTTCTATATTCAAGTTCACTAATTCTGTCTCCCATATGGTCTGCTCTGTTTCCAGTGCTTTCTAATACATTAAAAAAGTCTCATTTATTGAATTCTTCAGCTCCAGAATTTCTGTTCGGTTCTTTATAATTTTAGAGTTTCAGTCTTTTTGGTAAAGTATTGTTTCTGTTCATTAACTTTATTCCTGAGCTCAATGAACTGCCTTTCTGAATCTTCTTATAGCTCATTAAGTTTCTTCATGACAGCTATTTTGAATTCTCTTGTCATTTAGATTTCAGTATTCAGACTTTAAGTTTGATTTATGGAGAACAGTCATTTTTTGTGTGTATGTGATACTATGGGTCATGATTTTTCATGGTGCTTGGTGAGTTCTTCCTCGGCTCGTGCTTTTTACCTTTCTTTAGGTAAAGCACTTTTGCATTCAATTCTAATTCAACAAGTTGGTAAGTAGAGGGTTTTCTTTTGTTTTTCAGTAGGTGGCGATATATCACAAGTTTTGGATTTCTCTTACCTGCGTTGCCTCTGGCTCTGTCTGAGAATTGGCACTTTCCATCCTCCCCTGCCTCTCTGTCAGAGGCGTGGCCTGGTGCCTTCGTTGTCGTTGCGTGTCCCTCTGGGGTTGCTGGTGCTTTGCTGCTGCTGCTGTCAGTGCTGGGAACCTGGGACGATGGGCACTTCCACCATGTCTGGGGTCCCCTGTGTTGCAGGCAGCTGCTGTGGTGGGGGTAGTAGGAAGGATGGGGAGGTGAGTTGGATGCTTCTGCTATAGCTAGGGTTGTTGGGTTCACGGGCACTGTTGCTGTGAGTAAGGGGCTGGAGACATGGGCACTGCAGCAGCTGGAGGAACTGTGTTGCAGGTCCTACTGTTACTGCTGCAGCTGCCACCCAGTTCCCTGGCTGGGGGTGCTGTTGGAGCTGGGACACCAGAGCCATGTACCCCAGTTCCCCTCCTGCATCTGGGTTGTCTGGAATTGCAGGCTCAGCTGCCATGGCTGGGGGATGGGGATCATGGGCACTGCCTCTGCTCTTCCCCTGGTTCCACCTCCTCCATGTGTTCTAGTCCACCCACCTTTACGTGTATAGATGTGTGGAAGTCTCCAGCATCCTGGTGTTTTGGGCAGAGAAACCTTTGTTGAGTTATGGATGTTTTACTATTGTAGATTAAAAGAGGAGAAACAAAGGAAGTGTCTCATGCCACCACAATGCTGATGTCACTTCATTTTAACCATTTTTAATTGTATCTTTCTGTGGTATTAAGTACATTCATTAATGTTGTTCACGGGATCCAATACTTTGGCCACCTGATGTGAAGAGCCGACTCATTGGAAAAGACCCTGATGCTGGGAAAGATTGATGATAAGAGGAGATAGGGGTGACAGAGGATGAGATGGTTGGACCTACTCAATGGACATGAGTTTCAGCAAACTCTGGGAGATGGTGAAGCCTGGCGTGCTGCAGTCCGTGGAGTCGCAGAGAGTCAGACACGACTTAGTGACTGAACAACAACAGCAACAATGTTGTTCAGCCATCACCACCATCTATCTCCATAGTTCTTTTCGTCTAGTAAAACTGAAACTCTGTACCTGTTAAGGAATACCTCTGCATTGCTTTCTCCCTGCAGCCCCTGGAAAATACCATTCTACTTTCTATCTCTCTGATTTTGACTCTGCATTTCTCATATAAGGGGAAGCACATATTATATGTATTTTTGTGACTGGCTTATTTCACCTAGCATAATGTCCTCAAGGTTTTATCCATGTTGTAGTATATGTTAGAATTTCCTTCCTTTTTAAGGCTGGATAATATTCCATTGTATATGTAAACCACATTTTGCTTATCTATTCATCCAATGATGGACCCTAGGATTGCTTCCATATTTTAGCTACTTTGAACAGTGCTACTATGAACAGGGTTGATCGTTGTACAAATATCTCTTTGAGTCCCTGATTTAAGTTCTTTTTGATATATACCCAGAAGTACTAAATCATATGTTAATTCTATTTTTACTATTTTGAGGAAGTGCTTATTAACTATTTATATATCTTTGTTGGAAAAAGGTCTTTTCAAGTTCTTTGCCCATTTTTGGATGAAGTTATTTGTATTTTTTGTGGTAGAGTTTTAACATGCTGGTTTTTAAACTAACCTCTGGCAATGGGAGTGGCAGCACTCTTAGATAATTGGGTTGATATTTGGATCCTGGTTAGGCAACTTACAACGTCAAGTTGCATGGAGAAGATTGTGTTCAGTTTAAACATGTCTAAGAAGCTAGTGAGATACCCAGGTGGAGATACGCTTAGGAGGCTATGTGTATGGGTCTGGATTATAAAAAAAAGAGCAAGGGGAGGTTTCACTTTGTAATAAGTTCTTCAACCATGGGACAGTGAAGCTTTTACAGAACTATCTGGCAATAATGAGACAGCAGTGCCCACCAAGTATTCTAATTGCCTCCTGCATGTCCCAGCTCCCTTTGAGTTTGGCAGAGATGTACACATAGTCATGGTCAATGAGCTGTGGGGGAAGTAGCGTGTTTTTCTTCTATGCCAAGGCAGTAAAATATTGGTACAGGGTTCTTCCTGTTTTTCTCCCAAAGGGAGACTCAGGAGGCCATGGATTCCAGATGGGCAACTAAATATGGAAGTGCCTCCATTTAGCTCAGGTCCCTCAGTGTGTAGAACCAAGCCCCTTGGCAACTCACACAGGCCATTCAACATGAAAGAGAAATGAAGCTTTTTTATATTCATCCACTGAACACACTCCATTTAGAGTTGTTGCGATGGCGTAGCCTTCATGGAATTTTCTCTCTTTGGTGTCTCAGGGACACCATGATAGAGCTGCTGCGTTACGTTGACCTTTTATTCCTTAACAGCATCAGTGCCATTGGAGGTTACTGAGCTAAGTACAGTTGTTGACTTTGAAAAGATTAAGATGAGCGGGGTGGTAAAATGTATTGTCTAAAAAAGCCGATAATGTAGATTCTTGTAACTGGAGTTAACCAGGCATGTGAAACATCAGAGGCTAGGAAATTAACAGTCAGAGATTGGTAACTTGATTTTATTAAATATATCCATAGTGTTATATTTTCCCCCATTTATATGCTGTTACACTCCAGTTACACAACAGTTACAGTGAACTAACTCTGATAGTTCAAGTTTAATAAATCTCTTCAGAGTTACTCATGATGTCAGATAGAGATCTGGTTAATCGTTCTGAGGAATAAAGGGATACTTGGAGAATGAAATAGTCTTAAGAATCATAGGTCCTTTTGTCCCAGGGGAACCAAGAAACCAGGTTTTTGCTAACATAGGTCATCAGAAATAACGGACTCATACCCCATGAAAGGGCTTCCCAAGTGGCTCGTCGATAAAGAATCTGCCGGTGATGCAGAAGACACAGGAGAAACCATGAGGTCGATCCCTGGGTTGGGAAGATCCCCTGGGGGAGGGCGTGGCAACCCACTCCAGTATTCTTGCCTTGGAGAATCCCCATGGACAGAGGAGCTGGCAGGCTACAGTCCATGGGGTCACACAGAGTCGGACACAGCTGAAGCGACTGAGCACGCATCCCAAGAAAATTCTCCTTGGTTTGGAGCACAGATCAAGAAATGGGAACCATGCCTTCCCCGCCACCCCCTCCCCCCACCCACAAAATGTTGTTTACATTACTGAAATAGGTGCCAACATTTAGAAATCAGATTTAACATGAAAACTTGGCTTGTCTTTTAAAATGGGGGGGGGGGGGCGTGTCCCCTTTCCCTAAGCCGGTGCCAGCCATAGGCTGGAAGAGAAATGACAGAAGTTAGGCTTCCTGCTTTCCACAGCCTATAAGCTTGACCCAACTTGCCATTCACTGTACTTAACCCACAACTCCAGACATTTTGGTTGGAGAGTTTTTTTCTCTATTATAATACAACTGTACCCTGGGAGAATGAATCTTGTCAGTGATTTAGAATTTGCTGCTGCTGCTGCTGCTGCTAAGTCGCGTCAGTCGTGTCCGACTCTGTGCGACCCCATAGACAGCAGCCCACCAGGCTCCCCTGTCCCTGGGATTCTCCAGGCAAGAGTACTGGAGTGGGTTGCCATTTCCTTCTCCAGGGCATGAAAGTGAAAAGTGAAAGTGGAGTCGCTCAGTCGTGTCCGACTCAGTGACCCCATGGACTGCAGCCCGCCAGGCTCCTCCGTTCATGGGATTTTCCAGGCAAGAATACTGGAGTGGGGTGCCATTGCCTTCTCCGATTTAGAATTTACTTTCACTTAATTAATTTTCACTCAGTTCATTTATTCTGATAAGCATACTTCTCAAAAATACCGTATTTTGGATGAGTTAAAGAGACTTTGTAGATGAAATGGCTGTTATCTGTGCTACACCATGTGCTGTGTAATTAGAAAATCTCATATAAAGGGAATGTTTTCTGTTTCCTTCATAATTTCTTCCTCATCACTGCTAATTACTTTACCAATGCTTATTGAGATCCTAATAGCATATGATATCACTTATGTGTGGAGTCTAAAATATAACACAAATGAACCTATCTATGAAACAGAAACAGAATCCGGGACATAGAGAACAGTCTGGTGGTTGCCGAGGGAGTGGAGGGTGGGAGAGGGTTGGATTGGGAGTTTGGGATTAGCAAATGCAAACGTAGAATGGATAAACAACAAGGTCCTACTGTATAACACAGGAAACTATATTCAATATCCTATGATAGACCATAATGGAAAAGAACCTGAAAAAGAATGTATATGTGTATAATTGAGTCATTTTGCTATACGGCAGTAATTAACATTGTTCTTCAACTATACGTAAATAAAAATAAATTTTAAAAAGTTTAAAAATATGAAGTTACCTAGACCGTACACCCACAAAAAAGATCAAAATACAGCTGTTGGCTACTAGGAGCCCAACTCATTTGTGGGATTGGTAATCTCAGCAAAGAAATAAGCACTATAATGTTGCCACACCAAGGTGAGAATGGGGATGGAGAGAGAGAGCTGAACTTTGCCTAGGAAAGCTGGAGGAGTTTTCACAGTGGAGGGCACATTTCATCTAGGTTTTAATTGATAAGTAAGAGTTCTTTGAACTTTCTGAAATAAATGAGCTTAAACTTGCCTGTAGTGTGAACAGTTTAAAACCCCTTATCTGTGATTTTCAGTGGGGCATTAAAAAGTAGTCTTCACCTGGTATAGTAATGTAGGACCTTAAAAACAACCTTGCATACTGAAATGGTGCAAAACCCTTTTAGTAATCAATGGGAAAATGGAATGATTTGCAACCTTTAAAAAATTTTGTCAAACATTAGAAAAAAATCTCTTCCTGTTAATCATAAGTTATAGGAAAATGAAAAAACGGTAAAATTAATAATTATTCAGAACATTGTATTTAAACATGAGAAACACTGAGAATTATTGTGTTTCATTTCTTTGTAAAATCTTGTCAAGTTGCAACAGCACTAGCTTTCTTTTTACTGAATAACTTACAGTATTGAGATAGCATCTTTTCTGTGCCTTGAATTATCATAGTCTTAAGTCTGAATCAAATTCAAACAGCTTATCCTTTGTACTTTCAAAGTTGTGAAATTTCTGAGTTTTTTTAAATAATTAATTTTTGTGCTGAGTCTTCATTGCTGCACAGGCTTTTCTCTAGTTGTGGTGAGCGAGGGTCATTCTCTAGTTATGCGTGGGCTCCTCATTGTAGTGGCTTCTCTTGTTGCAAGCATGGGCTCTAGGTGTGTGGGCTTCAGTAGTTGCAGCTTCTGGGCTCTAGAACAGTCTCAGTAGTTGTGGTGCACAGGCTCAGTTGCTCTGTGGCATGTGGGATCTTTCCAGATCGGAGATCGAATGTGTGTCTCCTGTATTTCCAGGTGGATTCTTTACCACTAAGTCACCAGGGAAACCCCCTCCCAGAGTTTTTTTTTAATGAGAATTATTTGGCTGGTATCATCTCCTTTGGGACATCTTCATCCTTTTTGTCGTGAGTGCATTCATCCTTTGATGTTGTTACTTTTGTCTTCACTAAGTTCCTCTGGCTGTGTATTCAGGGTCTCACATATAGCATCAGTGTCAAAATTCTCACTGTTAGCTATTGATACTATCCCCATTGATACTGGATTTAAATTACAGTTCCAGCAGTATAATATTTTGCTTATTTGCTTCACTTTCATCTTTGTTGACCAGTTATCACTTTGGGTTATCCATTTTCATGTCCTTTTGTTTTATCACTGGAAGACAGAAAGTGAGCACCATTCCTTGCTTTGCTGTCTGTGCATGAACTGATTACAGATGTCTTGTGAGTAACCACAGACAGACTTTGAAAGAAGCAGCATGACTGGTCACTGATCAAGCTGAACATCTGTTACATATGTAGTGATTTGTGTACTGAAGAGCTGGCAGGGGAATTTTTATTTGATGCAGCTACTCAAAATCACAGTGAGTAGACTTTGGTAACTGGAATGTAAACTTGTGTTGTTGGGGGTTTGGTGGTGTTGAACTGAGCTGCTGTTGTTCGGTTGCTAAGTTGTGTCCGACTCTACAACACCATGGACTGCAGTGCTCCAGGCTTCCCTGTCCTTCACCATCTCCCGGAGCATCTTGTCCTCTGTTATCCCCGTCTCCTCTTGCCTTCAATCTTTCCCAGCATCAGGATCTTTTCCAATGAGTAGACTCTTCACATCAGGTGGCCAAGGTCTTGGAGCTTCAGCATCAGTCCTTCCAGTGAATACTCAGGGTTGATTTCCTTTAGGATAGACTGATTTGATCTCCTTGCTTTTCAGGGAGCTCTCAAGAGTCTTCTCCAGCACCACTGCACCACTAATTGAACTGTGGTAACTAAAATCCATGTATCAAAACAGTGCAAAGCCAGGACTGTCTCTATGGATATCTTTTTTTTTTTTTTTTTTGGCTGTGTGGCATGTTAGGTCTTAGTTCCCAGACTTGGGATTGAACCTGCGTGCCTTGCACTGGAAGTGTGGTCTTAATCACGGGACCACCAGGGAAATCCCTCTCTGTGGATGTCTTGAGTGGATATTCCCACTCTTTGTGGGAGGTTCAGCTGAGTGCCAGTGTGGCCCTCATTTGTGTCAACTGTGACAACCAAATTGCTTCTCACATTCTCCATACATGCTTGTGGTGGGGATTCCTCCCTGGGTTGAACCATTCTTGGGCCACCTCTGGGTCACTGTGTCATTAATCAGAATGTGAGGGGCATCCAGTCTGCTGCTGGTGAGCACTTCCGTGTTCACGGCAGGGTTCTGACAGCAACCTCTCCCGAGTATGTGGTGCCTTCCCTTTCTTCGTAAGCCAGGTGAGCAGAAATCACCCTTGCCTGGGGAGTCAGTCACTTATTGTCAAGCTGGGCTTTACCACATGCCTATCTGCTGCTTAACCTCTTTGAGTCCTGCTTTCCTCATCGGTTAATTAAAAAAAAAAAAAGGTTTCACATACCTGATTTATAAGATTATCTTGAGTACATGCAAAGTGTATGTTAACATCAGGCATATGTGAGCAGATGTTCTGGGAATGATGAATAACTGAATCATTGAGATACGTTTCTTGGATATAAAATGAAATATAACAAAGACCTCTAATGTCTCAGGAAAATCAATATCCCCAGCTTTTATTTATTTTGACACACTGCATGAAATGCAAGGATTTTAGGTCCCCAGCAAGGGATTGAACTTGTGTCCCATGCAGTGGAAGCTCAAGAGTCTTAGCCATTGACCACCTGGAAGTCCCCTCCTCAGCTCTTAGACATGCCCTTATGTGAGACGTCACTGTTTTCCCAACTCCACCTTTCAGTGACTTCTAGTTGCTCTTTGCTCACTTAGCTTTCTTCATGGTGAAGTTCAGCAAATTGACTCATAATCCGTCAGTACATGAAGTGACTTCAAACAGCCTCCTCCGTGAGGGTGGACCTTATTTCTCCATTGATATTAATACAAGGAAAATAGAGCACACAGGAATTGGTCTCTTAGAGAAGCAGGCTGCAATTTATGCCCAGCTGGTAGCCATTTTGAAGGATGAACTTTCAATAGCTTAGAGTATAAATGTCAAGCATTCTTTCCCTGGTTCAAAAATAAATATTTCAAGTAAAGGCAGCATAAATAGATTTGTCTCGGGTTGATCTGAGATTCTGATTACTTACCTGTGGATTTTTAGCTTTACGTCTGGATTGCAGAATTTGGTGAAATAAGCACATTAGTATAATGTTGTTGGTTTAGCAAAGATTTCCTTCATCTGTAAGATATTATCCTATAATTGCTTCAGATTTTCAGAATGTGTAGTGCAGTGAGCATTTGTAGACATGTTCTCTTTTCACTTGGTGTACTAATGTGGAATTTGTTGGAGAGGGAAAAAAAATCTTTTGACTTGTTATTGAAGAATATAAATGGAGATTATTTTTATCATGAATGAAGCTACTTGTGGAATTTGACTAGGTTATCTTATTTGTTTTATTCTAATTTTGGCAAGTTATTTAAGGAAAGTGGAATTATTTAAATGATTCCATGTACATCTGTGATGACACTTTTTCAATAGCTGATAGAACTTTCTTCCAGTCAAAAAAAGCTTCCATATTCCAGCTTATATAAATGTTACCTTCCTTTCCTTCCCTTATTCCCCCAAAACTAAAACCAAAGTAAGAATATATGATTCCATTTTTATTAGGTACCTTTTTAATGTAAGAAGCAGTGCTGTTACTCTTTGATCAGGGAAATTACTCCCTGTTTGTGAAAAGCAAATGTGAATTAGAACTTTAAGATGGCTCTTTAGCTCCCAAAACTGTTATCTATGCATAGTTTTCTGTTGTTTTCCATTAGAGGATAATTGCTTTACAATGTTGTGTTGGTTTCTGCCATACAACACCTCAAATCAATCACAACTACATATAGCATTCTGTTTTCAACAGAATGCTGTTGAAAATGCTGTTCAACAGAATGCTTCTTTCAATGTTGAAGAAATAACCTTTTGAAGATAAAATAGGTGTTCTTTCTAATATGAATCATCTTAATTTTAATTGCTTCATATATTTCAAAATTTGTATTAGGTCAAATACTTTTCCAAATAGGAAAAGGAGTACATCAAGGCTGTATATTGTCACCCTGCTTATTTAACTTATATGCAGAGTACATCATGAGAAATGCTGGGCTGGAGGAAGCACAAGCTGGAATCAAGATTCCTGGGAGAAATATCAATAACCTCAGATATGCAGATGACACCACCCTTATGGCAGAAAGTGAAGAAGAACTAAAGGGCCTCATGATGAAAGTGAAAGAGGAGAGTGAAAAGTTGGCTTAAAGCTCAACGTTCAGAAAACTAAGATCATGGCATCTGGTCCCATCACTTCATGGCAAATAGATGGAGAAACAGTGGAAACAGTGGCTGACTATTTTTCTGGGCTCCAAAATCACTGCAGGTGGTGATTGCAGCCATGAAATTAAAAGACGCTTACTCCTTGGAAGGAAGGTTATGACCAATCTAGACAGCATATTAAAAAGCAGAGACATTACTTTGCTGACAAAGGTCCATCTAGTCAAGGCTATGGTTTTTCCAGTGGTCATGTATGGATGTGAGAGTTGGACTATAAAGAAAGCTGAGTGCCGAAAAATTGATGGTTTTGAACTGTGGTGTTGGAGAAGACTCTTGAGAGCTCCCTGAAAAGCAAGGAGATCAAATCAATCTATCCTAAAGGAAATCAACCCTGAATATTCATTGGAAGGACTGATGCTGAAGCTCCAAGACCTTGGCCACCTGATGTGAAGAGTTTACTCATTGGAAAAGATCCTGATGCTGGGAAAGATTGAAGGCAGGAGGAGAAGGGGATGACAGAAGATGAGATGGTTAGATGGCATCACTGACTCAATGGACATGGGTTTGGGTGGACTCAGGGAGTTGGTGATGGACAGGGAGGCCTGGTGTGCTGCGGTTCATGGGGTCACCAAGAGTCGGACACAAGTGAGCGACTGAAACTGAACTGAACTGAAATACTTTAGTTACTATGTGTGCTCATTCACTTAGTCGTGTTCGACTCTTTGCGACCCCATGGACTGTAGCCTGTTAGACTCCTCTATCCATGGAATTCTCCAGGCATACACTGGAGTGAATTGCCATTTCCTCCTCCATTTTTTACTATAAATATTTGAAATTCATCACATCTGAGACTAGCATAAGAATTAAGTTACATTTTAATGATTAATTCCCTGTAAGTAGTCAGTACAACAAGTCTAATGACAGAAATTTAAGAGTTATTTTTCAAATAATTGCATTTTTAGATCGACTCCTCCAAAATCTCCTCTCTCTTTATGACATATAGAATTTCTGCCTATTATAACCTGGCAGAAATTAGTAGAATTGAGAAGAGATTCTTGTGAGAGTGAAGATATTCAGAAGCTAACACTGACCTAGTTGAGATGGTATAAACATGAAGCATCCAGAATTATGGGTTAGAACAAGTCTTTAAAATATTTGAGGTGTCGTTTAATATTTTTTGAAAATGACTCAACGTCAGATATTTGTTCTTCAAGGTCTGATTTTCTGAAGGTAGAAACCAGAACAATAATACAATTAGTGGAGGAAAAAACTAGCTGGAATTCATTTTAGGATTTTTTTTCCTGAGACAGAAGATAGTCATTTTCTTCTCAAAGGTTTTGTGGTTTTACATACCCAGGCATTCCTGGCTTAACTGACATCGGAGTATTTATAGATTTAGTTTTACATGGAAGCCCTAGTGATTTTAGGCAGATTCCCCAGCTTTCAGTTCAAATTTCACATAACTGGGGGACATCAACAACTTATTTTTTGTAAAGAGGTTGTTAGAGTTGGCCATTTAATTGAAATTGCTCCTTGAATGCAAATGGAAGTTTTTGGATATCATCCTGATTTGCTTAAAAATCAGGGCGTAGGGACTTCCCTGACAGTCCAGTGGCTAAGACGCCGCCTTCTACATGCAGGGGGTGTGGGTTTGATCCCTGGTCAGGGAACGAAGATCCCATATGCCACAGGGTGCGGGCACAAATTCTTTAAAGATTAATTAAAAACAATTAAAAAAAATAGGACATATCATGGTTTTCTGGGAATTGATTTCTTTGTGAAGTTTTGCAGGAATTAATTCATTTGTAGAAAATACATTTTCTTGAAAGATGTCAGTGTTCTCATACATTATAAAATCCACAGAATGAACTGCTCCAGAGTTCCTCTTTCCTGTTTTTAAAAAAATGTCACTTTAGTTCTGTGGTTCTCTATTAAACATGTCTGGATTTTGTGAAGATGATGAGAGATTGCCTGTAGCTCCTGTGATAGTTGCCCCTGTTCACCTCCTTTCCCTACATGCTGACCCTTTAGATGTGCTAGGAACTTGTTGCATCCACGGCCCAGTCTCCTCAGCGACTTTGACATCACTTGTGTCTACACTCAAGCTGTTGTTCAACTCGAGGACATGGCCTCTGTGAAAAGAAGATAAGCCCTCAGGTCAGGGCTTATCTGGTAGCCCTGGAACATGTTTTTAAAAAAGTGTGGAATTCACCTGTAAACTTTCTAGGTCTTACTTTTGCTTCTAGCTGAAATCTTCACTTTATCTCTGACCTCCATTCATTAGCTGCTTTGTTAAGATTACAGCATCCAGAATTATGGGTTAAAACAAGTCTTTAAAATATTTAAGGTGTGATTTAATGTCTGTAGAACATGATTCAAAATTAGTAGTTTCTTCTTTGAGCTTTGGTTTTGTGAAAGTGGAAACAGGGGCCATAATAAGATTAAAAAGAAAAAACTAGTTGGAACTTTAGGATTTTTTTTCCCCTTTTTCTTGAGATGTAAGATAGTCATTTTCTTCTCGAAGGTTTTGTGGCTTCTTTGATTTCAGCCACAAGCTTCCTGAGCTCATCTTTGCCAGTTCCCCTATCTACTTGTTCTGACGACCACTTAGGGCACCTTTTTAAGCCAAACATGCTAGTAACAGCCCCTCAGACTTAGTGCTGTAATTCTGCCTTTGAACTCAGGATGCTTTCTGGGAAGCTCTCCAAATGATTAAGATATCAGAAAGTTATGTCTTCCAACCATCTTTGACAAGGAAACTTCTTTATTAAGTATTATAATTATGGCACCTGATATAATTTACTCGATTACATGGCCATATTATTTAATTCACAAAAGTATATAGATTATTCTCTTTCTGCTTCCCCACCAATATGATAGTAAGATCTTAATTTCCCATTTTCTCTCTTACGCTATCTTAGCCAATTTAGAGGAAAATGTTCTATCTAATTTTAGTCACTTTGAAGATATGTGTACAGTAGCTGGAACTAATAGATGATAAAACATGACCCATAAGAAAGCCCTCCTGATTGGGCCTTCCTGCCCTCATTTAGAGACTGATAAGCTCATTCATAAATTGGCTTTCACTTGCCTGTCAGGACTTGAGTGACTTTGCAGGCTATATTTTGGCGTGCCCTTTACTAACTTTACCTCCAACCCCAACCATTCACAGTAGGAGCCAGAGCCACCCTTGTGAGTGACCCTGTGCCAGCACCCAGCCCACTGCCTCTGTTGATTTCTTCGAAGCTCTCCAAACGATGAAAGTTTCAGAAAGCTATATCTTCCAACTGTCTTTGATGAGCAACTTCTTTATTAAGTATTATAATTATGGCATCGAAGTAGGTTTTTGATAAATATTTGCAGGTTGCTAAAACCAATCAGTCTGCATAAATTCTAAAGCATATTTTCAAATGTGTTAAATACATTTTTTAAAAGAGAGAGGTCCTATATTCCATATAGTATGGTGGTTAAAAGGCCGGTCTTTGTCAGCTGTCTAAAGTTTTTATCCCTACTCTGTTCCATCCCAGCTGTTTGAGGGATAAAGAAATTTACTTCCTAAAGGTGTTCAGTTCAGTTCAGTTCAGTCGCTCAGTCGTGTCCGACTCTTTGTGACCTCATGAATTGCAGCATGCTGGCCTCTCTGTCCGTTACCAACTCCTGGAGTCTACCCAAACCCATGTCTATCGAGTTGGTGATGCCATCCAACCATCTAATCCTCTGTCGTCCCCTTCTCCTCCTGCCCCCAATCCTACCCAGCATTAGGGTTTTTTCCAATGAGTCAACTCCTCACGTGAGGTGGCCAAAGTATTGGAGTTTCAGCTTCAACATCAGTCCTTCCAATGAACACCCAGGATTGATCTCTTTTAGGATGGATTGATTGGACCTCCTTGCAGTCCAAGGGACTCTCAAAAGTCTTCTTCAACACCACAGTTCAAAAGCATCAATTCTGCGGCACTCAGCTTTCTTCACCTTCCAACTCTCACATCCATACATGTCCACTGGAAAAACTATGGGCTTGACTAGACGGACGTTTGTTGGCAAAGTAATGTCTCAGCTTTTAAATATGCTATCTAGGTTGGCCATAACCTTCCTTCCAAGGAGTAAGCGTCTTTTAATTTCATGGCTTCAATCACCATCAGCAGTGATTTTGGAGCCCCCCAAAATAAAGTCTGACACTGTTTCCACTGGTTCCCCATCTATTTCCCATGAAGTGATGGGACCAGATGCCATGATCTTAGTTTTCTGAATGTTGAGCTTTAAGCCAACTTTTTCACTCTCCTCTTTCACTTTCATCAAGAGGCTCTTTAGTTCTTCTTCACTTTCTGCCATAAGGGTGGTGTCATCTGCATATCTGAGGTTATTGATATTTCTCCTGGCAATCTTGATTCCAGCTTGTGTTTCTTCCAGCCCAGCGTTTCTCATGATGTACTCAGCATATAAGTTAAATAAGCAGGGTGACAATATACAGCCTTGATGTACTCCTTTTCCTGTTTGGAACCAGTCTGTTGTTCCATGTCCAGGTCTAACTGTTGCTTCCTGACCTGCATACAGGTTTCTCAAGAGACAGGTGAGGTGGTCTGGTATTCCCATCTCTTTCAGAATTTTCCACAGTTTATTGTGATCCACACAGTCAAAGACTTTGGCGAAGTCAATAAAGCAGAAATAGATGTTTTCCTGGAACTTTCTTGCTTTTTCGATGATCCAGCAGATATTGGCAATTTGATCTCTGGTTCCTCTGCCTTTTCTAAAACCAGCTTGAACATCTGGAAGTTCACGGTTCACGTATTGCTGAAGCCTGGCTTGGAGAATTTTGAGCATTACTTTACTAGCATGTGAGATGAGTGCAATTGTGCGGTAGTTTGAGCATTCTTTGGCATTGCCTTTCTTTGGGATTGGAGCAAAAACTGATCTTTTCCAGTCCTGTGGCCACTGCTGAGTTTTCCAAATTTGCTGGCATATCGAGTGCAGCACTTTCACAGCATCATCTTTCAGGATTTGAAATAGCTCAACTGGAATTCCATCACCTCCACTAGCTTTGTTCGTAGTGATGCTTTCTAAGGCCCACTTGACTTCACATTCCAGGATGTCTGGCTCTAGGTGAGTTGATCACAGCATCATGATTATCTGGGTCGTGAAGATCTTTTTTGTACAGTTCTGTGTATTCTTGCCACCTCTTCTTAATATCTTCTGCTTCTGTTAGGTCCATACCATTTTTGTCCTTTATCGAGCCTATCTTTGCATGAAATGTTCCTTTGGTATCTCTAATTTTCTTGAAGAGATCGCTCGTCTTTCCCAATCTGTTGTTTTCCTCTATTTCTTTGCACTGATTGCTGAGGAAGGCTTTCTTATCTCTCCTTGCTATTCTTTGGAACTCTGCATTCAGATGGGAACATCTTTCCTTTTCTCCTTTGCTTTTCACTTCTCTTCTCTTCCCAGCTATCTGTAAGGCCTCCTCAGACAGGCATTTTGCTTTTTTGCATTTCTTTTCCATGGGGATTGTCTTGATCCCTGTCTCCTGTACAATGTCACGAACCTCTGTCCATAGTTCAGCAGGCACTCTGTCTATCAGATCTAGTCCCTTAAATCTATTTGTCACTTCTACTGTATACTCATAAGGGATTTGATCTAGGTCATACCTGAATGGACTAGTGGTTTTCCCTACTTTCTTCAATTTAAGTCTGAATTTGGCAATAAGCAGTTCATGATCTGAGCCACAGTCAGCTCCCGGTCCTATTTTTGCTGACTGTATAGAGCTTCTCCATCTTTGGCTGCAAAGAATATAATCAATCTGATTTCGGTGTTGACCATCTGGTGAAGTCCACGTGTAGAGTCTTCTCTTGTGTTGTTGGAAGAGGGTAGATTCATTTATCTAGATAAATCTGTGCTTTGCTGTGTGCAGGGTCTAGAGAGCTTTTATTTTGCAGAGACAAACTATAAACAAGTAAACACAGAAAATAGAATCTCGGATTGTGATAAGGGTTAGGAGGAAGATAAACATAGAGAAGTGGTTGGGGTGGTGCATGCGTCAGGACTGGGCGGAAGCTGGGGGGAGAGCGCAGGGCCCTGAAGTGACACCATATGATATTTGTCTTTTAGTAGTTGTAGGTAACTACTGAGGACCTATTGTACAACACACGGAATTCTACTCAATACTCTGTAATGGTCTATATGGGAAAAGAATCTAAAACAGAATAGATATATGTGTAACTGATTCACTTTGCTGTACACTTGACACTAACATAACATTGCACATCAACTCCAATAAAATTTGTTTAAAAATATGGATTTAGAGTTAAGTGTAGAAATTAATAAGTTCTTATTTATAACTTGTTTAGAAATAAGTTCTCTTATTTCATGGAGAAGACAATGAAACCCATGAATAGGACAGCATAGATAGGAGGAGTAGAGGCAGAGGCCGGATCTGGAGATTTGGGGCAATGGGCTTGCCCACCTGCAGGGCCAGGGCAGCCCCTTGACTTTGTGAAGACAGTGTGACTTTAGTTTTGTTTTTCAGTTTTTAATAGAGACATGGGTATAGAAGTGCAAACGTGATAAATGACAAGTGAGTGATAATACTCAGTGACAAGAAGGGCAAGTGGCTTGGGATCTCATTGTGGGAGACCCAGTGAGAGTTGGTGGGGGGCACAGCCCAGGGTCTCCTGACCCTGGGTAAAGGGGGCATCTGGTCCTCAGGGCCAGCCGAGCGTTGCCACGTGGGAGTGTGGGCTCTGGATGCTAACTCTGCCACGTTTTCCAGAGAGGTAGAAACCTGAATGTCTATGTGAAATTCCCAGATTTAAACATGTTGGCTTAGATTTTAAAAAACCTTATAGTGGGTAGACAACATGCCTCTGTGGGCTGCCAGGCTGCAACATCTGCTGCAAGCCCTTTGCTGCTGTGATAAAGAGGATTAAATGAAGAATGATGCATGCTAACATGTTAACCATTTAGCCTTATGCCCAGAACGTAGCCAATATAGAGGGAGAAGAGGTACTTTTTATTAACTACATCGTTCATGAATTTCATTGCCTTCGCCATTAATTTGTTTAGTTACCTCTAAATCCATATGAAAAATTAAATATTATCCCACTCAAGTGACTTACAAGTGGTAGTTGCTGTCATTTGCCTATGAATTTGGTCAGTTGTTGGCTTTATTCATTTGTTGAGTGAATTGGTATGAAAGTTGACAATAATCTAGGCTGATTTCTGTGGTAATAGAAAGGATGGGCATTTCTTGGTGATTCACTCTTCTCTCATTTACTGTGGACTTCCTTTGCTCTGCATACCTTGCCTACATCACTTGTCCTTGGGCTTTTGCACAGTGGGTCTCCAGTCCTTCTGGCCAGTATAAGCTGCCGGGGAAGTGGGAAAGAACTGTGGGAAAAATGCCATCTCAGATCAGGCAAAAGATGATGGGAAATGCAGCCTTATGACATGATGTCCTGTTTAGAGGCTTTTCATCAGTTTTAATGAAACACAAATGTGCCCAAAGCAAGTTTATTTTCTCCAGGAAAAAAAACAAACAAAAAAAACAACACTTCATTTTGTAAGGCCTAACCCACGTCATTTTGTATTACAAGGATCGTGTTTGATGTGTTGCAATCCACTGGTGATTGTCATAGGGGAATTTTACTCAGCACAAGCATCTCGGGTGGTTTGGCAACAAGTTAAAATTCTGGAGCATCACGGAGAGGAATGCTGGGAGTAACAAATATAGTTGACTATTTCTAATAGATTAAAGGCTTATAAAAATGCATCCCCCCCACCCCACCAAGGTTTTATTTTGTTTTTGCATTGTTTTAAAAAGAGATCATTTTGTTGCAACAACATGATACTAAACATTTGAAAATAATTTTTTTTTTTCTGGGAAGAAATCTTACCTGTAAATGCAAGTTCTTAATTGAATCAATATTTTTCTCTAAATTTTTGCTGCAGATCATGGAGGAAACAAATACTCAGATTGCTTGGCCATCAAAACTGAAGATTGGTGCCAAATCCAAGAAAGGTAAATCACGCGAGATGGAGAAATCGGTGGTTGTGATAATGCAGACTGTGGAATATTTGTAGGTTTCCTGGGGATTAAAATCAACCTTTATCTTTATCGTAGTTGTTCCCAAATATTTGTTACATAGCAGTATTCGGCAAGGATTATCATAATGCAAAATAACATATAATTTTCTGATTCAACAACAAAATAATACTTTTAAGTATTTTGTAATAATAGACATGTTATTGTAGAAGATTATTGTAGCATCTTATGATTTCAAGGATGACCATCTAGTGGCCATGAGTCATGGTAACTCCCCACACATAATAATGTGTTTTCAACACACAGACTCCCTCTGTTTACACTTTAGACTTCTTGTTTATGTACCAGATTTAACAGCTGATTATTTTCACTTCCAATTTGATAGGAACTTAGATTTCCTTTCTTGACTGCTGCTTTTCCTCTTCGTCTATCACACAGCAAAGAACACACAAGATTTCTCTTTTAGGCCAAGCATTTTCCTTGTCTGTTTGTTTCTCTGCTTTAACCTAGAGGACACTCACTGGTGCGTGGATGGTCAGAAATGAAAGCATAGGACCCTTAGTTTCCTTCCAAGATTACATAGTATTTTCAAATGATCTGACAGTGTATACTTTTATGGATAGCTTTTTTTTTTTTTGTATAACCTCAGTGTCAAGAAACTTTGTTGCATATACTTCATTAAAAGATGCTCGTAGTCACTAGGAGATAATGGAGAACCATCACCAAGCAATTCAGAAAACGGTGGTGTGAGCTGAGCATTGTCTGTTGTGGTCTAGCTTTTTTGTTGTTGCTGTTGAGTTTTGCATTTGCTCCCCCTTCTCTCTGTGACCTTTATTGCTAAATGATGCTGAACACTGCAAGATTTGTCAGCTTTCTTGTTTCTGGTCATCCAGATTGCCTTCTTTTAATCTCATTTTATTAGAGCTACTCATCCCTTGGAATGTAAGTTATTTTACAACTCATTGCGAGTGTTGTTATCTGGACTTCATTGGACTAGAATTCCTGTTGACACTCCGACCTTGTTACTTTCAATATTTGTGACCATGGAGGCAAGAAAAGGGAAGCTTATATGCTCAACAGTCCTAAGAAAACATAGTGAATTTCCAAGTGGAATTCCACAACTTTGTAGGAATCTTGCATTTGCCAAGTGCTATAGGATATATCACAGGACTGGAAAAGGTCAGTTTTCATTCCAATCCCTAAGAAAGGCAATGCCAAAGAATGCTCAGACTACCACACAATTGCAGTCATCTCATACGCTATTAAAGTAAAGCTCAAAATTCCCCAAGCCAGGCTTCAGCAATACGTGAACCGTGAACTTCCAGATGTTCAAGCTGGTTTTAGAAAAGACAGAGGAACCAGAGATCAAATTGCCAACATCCGACGGATCATTGAAAAAGCAAGAGAGTTCCAGAAAAACATCTATTCTGCTTTATTTATTTATTAAACATCTACTTATGCCAAAGCCTTTGACTGTGTGGATAACAATAAACTATGGAAAATTCTGAAAGAGATGGGAATACCAGACCACTTCACCTGTCTCTTGAGAAACCTGTATGCAGGTCAGGAAGCAACAGTTAGACCTGGACATGGAACAACAGACTGGTTCCAAATAGGAAAAGGAGTACGTCAAGGCTGTATATTGTCACCCTACTTATTTAACTTATATGCAGAGTACATCATGAGAAATGCTGGGCTGGAAGAAGCACAAGCTGGAATCAAGATTGCAGGGAAAAATATCAATAACCTCAGATATGCAGATGACACCATCCTTATGGCAGAAAGTGAAGAAAAACTAAAGAGCCTCTTGATGAAAGTGAAAGAGGAGAGTGGAAAAATTGGCTTAGAGCTCAAGATTCAGAAAACTAAGATCATGGCATCTGGTCCCATCACTTCATGGGAAATAGATGGGGAAACAGTGGTAACAGTGTCAGACTTTATTTTTCTGGGCTCCAAAATCACTGCAGATGGTGATTGTAGCCGTGAAATTAAAAGACACTTACTCCTTGGAAGGAAAGTTATGACCAATCTAGATAGCATATTAAAGAGCAGAGACATTACTTTGCCAACAAAGGTCCATCTAGTCAAGGCTATGGTTTTTCCCGTAGTCATATATGGATGTGAGAGTTGGACGGTGAAGAAAGCTGAGTGCCGAAGAATTGATGCTTTTGAGTGGTAGTGTTGGAGAAGACTCTTGAGAGTCCCTTGGACTGCAAGGAGATCCAACCAGTCCATCCTAAAGGAGATCAGTCCTGGGTGTTCATTGGAAGGACTGATGTTGAAGCTGAAACTCCAATACTTTGGCCACCTCATGCGAAGAGTTGACTCATTGGAAAAGACTCTGATGCTGGGAAGGATTGGGGGCAGGAGGAGAAGGGGACGACAGAGGATGAGATGGCTGGATGGCATCACCGACTCAATGGACGTGGGTTTGGGTAAACTCTGGGAGTTGGTGATCGACAGGGAGGCCTGGCATGCTGCTGGTTCATGAGGTTGCAAAGAGTTGGACACGACTGAGCGACTGAACTGAACGGAACTGATAGGATATATCTATCTCCAGTGTGCTGAGATGCGCTATACTCATCATGCAGAAGGAGAAGCTGCCACTAGCTGGCTGCCTCCCTATTTGGTTGTTTGCAGCCATGCAAAAACCCCTGGCCTGCCACTTGAAAAAGTTGGAATTTGAACATGAACTGGAGCCTCCTTCCATGTTGTCACATAGTTTTAGTTAAAGAATGACATGAGTTTCATTACTAGCCTAATAAAAATGTAATTTGATCAGTCCCAAAAGAAAAGTCCCAACATGAATATTACAACAATCCCAGATAATTTTGGATGGCTTATTCTCTTGCATTATCCATGCTAGTTTTTCTCCCCCTATTGTGGGAAACTGAGAATTATTCATTTTATTCATTTTTTAAAATTTAAAATGTGGTTGCAACTTTAGAGATGTTAGATAATATGGATTGAATTGATTAAGATAATGTTTTAGATTGGTTTCTGGTCATGGATGCATTTAACCCATTCACAGTGGCCATCTCTGTTCCACACTGTGATTATACATTTTGCTTTGAAAATACAAGTATCTCAGCAGTACACTTGAGGGCATTTAGCATAATTTCCACATGGTTAAAGTTAACTTTTGGAAGTATGCCTAAGAATTGATCTCTAAAGGCCTATGTCTAAAGACATCCTTCAATTTTTTATTATTCATGAAGTGCCATAAATGTACACAATACTGAATGATGAGCAGAATGTGCCGAGAGAGAGAGATTGAGCTCAAGGAAGAAAGAAAGAAAAAAAAAAGTGTTCCTCAGAGGAAATTACTCTTTAGAATTGATTTGCCCTTAGTACTTAAACTCACAGCTGCTGAATCTCATTTTGGCTTATTTCCCTGATATGTGTATTCCCATATATTTTTAAAATAGTCTAATTTAGAGATGAAATTTGTGTGACTGTAGCTTGTATTTAGTAAAAGTCAAGTGGCAGGAGGCACTTTAGAAGGTAATTATTTGCTTTTTTATCTGATCCTTTCTTACCTCTGAATGTTGTTGAGGAAAGAGTTAGTGTTCTTAATTTTAAGCTTTCTTCATTCCAAACTATTATTATTCAAGAGACCAAAGAATATGAAGGTATCTAGGGACTCATGCCATGTTTTGGATGATTATTGAATTCTAAGTCCTATGGTGATGTGAAGGTTTGGAATTTGCAGATGATCCCTCGTGTGCCAGAGAGACAGTGCAGCCATGTGTTTGCATTGTATTTCACTTTTAGATTTATGATGCTTATTGATTGAATATTTGAGCCTAGACAAATGTTTTTCATGGCTACTGTTACCATAGTCTGTCCCCTTCTTTACCTTATGGGAATTAGTCCTGCATTCTTCAAGTAGTCCTGTCCAAACTTTATTTTTCAAGTCATCAATCCTTTATCGGAGCAGCTGTGTGAGTAGCTGTATGACTCCTTGGGTTGATGTGCTAGTAGGATCCTGCTTGGCAGAAAGGCAGAAAGCCAGCATCCTGAATTTGCCATCATGTAAGAAACTTAAGATTCTTCTCTGGAGAAGGAAATGGCAACCTACTCCAGTATTCTTGCCTGGAGAATTCCATGGACAGAGGAACTGGCAGGCTGCAGCCCATAGGATCACGAAGAGTCGGACACGACTGAGTGACTAACACTAGAGATTCTGGTTTAGTAGATCTGGAATGGGACTGGAAATCCATGTATTTAACAAGTTCCCCTGGTGGTTCTTAAGGCTGAGTTTGGGAAACAAAAATCTCACCGTCTGATATGGAAATACCATTATTTAGTCACTAGAGAGACCACGTGTTCAAAAGGGAATGGATGGATGATGACTGCTATTGGAAAACAGGCAGGATCCTTCAGTGGCCACTTCTCTGAAACAGTGTCCATCTTGGTTTCTAAAGAACTGCATCTATATGGATTCATTATTTTTAAGTCTCTGTCCTCTGTGCAGTCAGCATGAATAAGTTTAGAGTGACAATGACGTCATTGTTCAGTGCCTTTGTGAGGTATCATTTGGGGTACAAGACTGTCTGGTGTTTGTCCCCTCCATCTGCCCCTCTTCCTTCCATGTCACCCTTATACCCTCTTCTTCTCTCCCCTTATCCTCCCCTTTACCTTTCTTCATTCCCTTTAACCATAGAGAATACGGTGGGAAAATGTACTAGGAACATTGTCATTTAGTAAACAGGTCATTTTGGGGAAGTTCATGTTTTGTAATATAAACTCAGGGACTATAAAACTTAAAAAAAAAAAATTCCCAAGTGTTTGAAATCATTGGGAGACTGAATTCTCAGTCAAAAAGAAATAAGAATATCAGTATCTTAAATTTACATAGGCAATTGGGCATTCAAATAGGCAAGCCTAGGATTGTCTTAATGGGGGCCATGATTAAGAAAATAAAGCAATACATAGTATTTCTACTGTATAGCATAAATTTGTTTTGAGTAGAAGAAAATAAAAATCTCTCCAACTGTTGGCTTTAGAATAATAGAACATTCTGCTTTCCATAAAAAGACCTGAGGTTTGTTCCTGTGAGAGCAGTACTTAAGAATTAAGGTGGGGGGTCCAGGAGGGGGAACACATGTAAACCCATGGCTGATTCATGTCAATGTATGGCAAAAACTATTGCAATGTTGTGAAGTGATTGGCCCCCAACTAAAATAAATAAATTTATAAATCAAAAAAAAAAAAAAAAAAAAAAAGAATTAAGGGACTTCCGGCAGTGCAGTAGATAAGAATCCGCCTGCCAGTGCAGGGGACACGGGTTCGATCCCTGGTCTGGGAAGATTCCATGTGTTGCGGGACAACTAAGCTTATGCACCACAACAACTGAGCCTGTGCTCTAGAGCCTTGAACCGCAGCTACTGAGCCCACTTGCCACAACTGTTGAAGCCCGGATGCCTCAGAACCTGTGCTCAGCAACAAGAGAAGCCACCACGATGAGAAGCTGTCACATTGTAACGAAGAGTAGCCCCTGCTTGTGCAACTAGAGAAAGCCCACATGCAGAGCAAAAATGACCCAGTGCAACCAAAAAAAACCAGAAAACAGAATTAAAGTTCTGGGAGTTCCCCGATGGCCTATTGGTTAGGATTCTGGGCTTTCAACTGCTGTGGTGCAGGTTCAATCCCTGGTTGGGAAACAGATCCCACAAGCTGCACAGTGCAGCCAAAAATTAATAATAATTTAAGTGTATAATACTGTAGAAGCTTACTAACAGAGAATGATTTCAGGTACTCATTAAAATTATGAATGTTATTCTGAATCACAGCCTATTTTAAAATCAGCTTTATTAAAGTACAAATTACATTCTGAATAAGTTTGACTGTTTTGCTAAATACAAGTCCTTGCCAAAGCTGCCTTAACAAATAGATAAAAGTGATTTGTAAGGAGAACTTATTGCGTTGTTATGATCATCCTGCATGTTCCTTGATGTTAGATGAGCTTATTCCCTCAAATAGGTAAACATTTTTCTTAAAATCTTCTTCTTGCTTTTAATTTGCTTATCAGTCCTCTTTCTTCTTAGACTAGCCAAGGTAGATGTGGCTACAAATTGTTTAAAATTTTTATGCTAAATTCCATGTAAGTAAGATCAGCATTAATAAAGCTTTATTGCCTTTTGTTCTGGGAAGAGTTGTCCTGCAGAGTTTAACTAAGTGACAGCAACTGTTGTCTGCAAGTGTTTCTCTTACGCCAGTTTCAATGCCCCAAGACAGCTGAAATGGAAGGTGTTGGCTGGGTTGCCTGATGTTTTGGAGGCCATTTGGCACCAAGTCTGGCCATTCTCTTCCTCCTGGAATAAACAAGAAGATCATCAGAATTCTATGGGGCTTTATTATTGTTGGTTGTCTTCCATCAGAACAAGCAACATCTAATACAGAATCTTTGCATGAGAAAAAAATGTAGATTTTTCACTTTATTTTTTTCTGGAGGAAAATGTTTTGTCAAGTGTACTAAAGCTTCTGTTGTGTGTTCACATTGGACTCGATGATGCTTTTACCTTGGTATTTATTGCTCAAAGGGCAGGGGGCAGAAAGAAGGCCTGGCACAGCATATGGACGAGAGTATTCCCAGTGGTGGGTTTTGATGATATTGTGGGGTCACAAGCAGCATGTACACAAACCACAACTAGATTAGAGAAGCAGACATCAGAGTGTGAGAGCATCGTTTCATGAAACCTTTAGTCAGGTCTGTCACTGTTTTTATGTATGGACAAACACACACATATATATTACTCAGTCGTGATGTGAAATGGGGCTTCCCAGGTGACTTGGTGGTAAAAGAATCTGCCTGCCTATGCAGGAGACACAGGAGACGCTGGTTCTGTCCCTGGGTGGGGAGAATCCCCTGGAGAACAGAATGGCAACCCACTCCAGTATTCTTGCCTGGAGAATCCCATGGACACAGGAGCCTGGCGGGCCCCAGTCCATAGGGTGGCAAACAGTTGGCCATGACTGAGCAGGTGTGCATGTGAAATGGGTGATAAAGAAAGGTCAGAGAACACACCATTCTAGGCAGTTAGATAAAAGTGATTTGTAAGGAGAACTTATTGCATTGTTATGATCATCCTGCATGTTCCTTGATGTTAGATGAGCTTATTCCCTCAAATAGGTAAACATTTTTCTTAAAATCTTCTTCTTGCTTTTAATTTGCTTATCAGTCCTCTTTCTTCTTAGACTAGCCAAGGTAGATGTGGCTACAAATTGTTTAAAGTTTTTATGCCAAATTCCATGTAAGTAAGATCAGCAGTTCCTCAGACGATATAGAGTACATGCATTTTGTTCATCATTGTGTTTCTTCTCTGGTGGCTCAGTGGTAAAGAATCCACGTGCCAATGCAGGTGAAGCAGGAGATGCAGGTTTGATTCCTGGGTTGGGAAGATCCCTTGGAGGAGGAAATGGCAACCCAATCCAGTATTCTTGCCTGGTAAAATTGCATGGCCAGAGGAGCCTGGTGGTCTACAGTCCATGGGGGCCCAAAGAGTTGCAGAGGACTGAGCAAGCACACAACCTGTACACAGTGGACACTGAGTCAGTATTTGTAGATTGTCTGGTAACTCAGTCATGGTCATAGTGAAACTACAAATAGAGATGAAAATGTTTATCACCAAGGTGTATTGTGTAGAAAAAGATTGAGAATCACAGCCTTCACACAGGAGTAGCATTCACTATTGAAAAAACTGACTGTTGATATCTTTCCTGTAGACCTCTTTAAGTGAACGAAAGTGGACATGATTTGTGGCTGAAGCTTATGTGGCTCAAACTGCTTTTCATGGTTCTGAGTAGCCCTAGTCAGAGAAGTGGAAGGAAACTTAAGGAAAATGACCTGATGGCTGCCATTCATGGGACCCTTGAATGAATAAAACTCTGGTACTGTTCATAGTAGGTGTGTAAATGAGACTTAACAAGATACAGCCTCCTGATTATCTTAAGGACCAAAGTTGTTTTGGTTGTGGTATTTTAATTAGGATTTGGTTATGTCATTGACATGTCGATAGTAATATTGGCTACTACCCTTGATTGAGACCAATTGGGGCACAGCATTCTGCTAAATATTTTATGTAAATAATCTTATTTCCTGATCAGAACACCATGTAAGTTAGGTGATGGTATTTTCATTTTACAGGTGAAAAAATTAAGGCACATAAAGTCAAATAATTTGCCCTGGGTTTTACAGTTAGTAAATAGCATTCTGGTAAGGCATCCTGTATGATTCCAATTACATGGACATTTTAGAAAAGGTAAAAAATGTGGAGATGGTAAATTGATTTAGTGGTCAGTATTTGCTAGGGACTTGGAGGAAGGAAGGATGAATAGGCTGAACACAGAGGACTTTTAGGGCAGCTAAACTGTATAATCTAAAATACTAAGTACATGTCATTTTATATCTGTCAAAACCCACAAAATGGTTTGTGATGTTGATAGTGGGGGAGGCAGTGGCTGTGTGTGGGGAGGAACATATGAGAACTCTGTACTTTGCATCAATTTTCCTGTGTTCCTGAGATGGTCTAAAAAACAGAATCTGTATTAAAAAATAGTCCTAGATATTAGGCACAACACTTTAATCAGCATTTTAAAGTATATGATATGCAAAGATAATGCTATATTATCAGTAACTTTTTAATTGTAAGTTTAAAAGCAGTATGAAATCTCTTAAGAACTAATGAAAATTTTTGTAAAATTTAAAAAAAGGAAAAGAAAGTGAGAAGAATGATTAAATGGTATATCACGCCTTTGTGTTCCCCAGAAGGGACTGGAGCCAAGTCACAAGCTTTCTGAATTCACCTGCTTCTGTTACCCTGTCTCCTGGGGAGAACTCCTTTCCCCTCAGTGGTCTTGTTCCTGAACAGATGTTTTATTTCAAGTCAGTTACCTTTAAAAGTGAAGAAATTGCCATCCCAAGATCCCTGCTAACTACAGCTCTTTTTCCTTGTTAAACCCCACGAAGAGGAAGGGCAAAAATATTCCTTATTTGTCTGCCTTGTAACACATGTTGTCCCAGGTATGTTCTCTCTCTTTATCCTCACAGTAATCCTCCACAAATGACCGTGATTATCCCTACTCTACACATGAGTAACTGACAGAGAGATGGTATAACTTGTTCAGTGTCATACATAGGGTTTGAAATGATGGAGTTAGGCTAGAAACCTTGATTGCAAAGTTCAAGGGCATTTTCTCCACTCCTAAGCACATGCATAGGTGCTCATGGTGAGTGAGTGTTCACCAGAGGAATGAAGATTTATCAGCACATTCATTTAGGAAAACTTGGATTGAAATTAACTATTTCTTCAAGAAGAAATGCAATCCTGAGTCCTTACCCACATTTTAGAGGATTGCTGGATGACCATCTTTAAAATTATTTTTGACCTCGGTTTTTTATTTCTATTTGTGCTTTTTACAGTATTTTTCCTTCCTTTTCTCTTTTAAAATCCATTAATGGTTTCACTAGGATTTGTATACTGTTACCTGGTATAGTGGTTCTCAAGCTGGGTTGATTTTATTCCCCAGGGGACATTGAAGCACTGTTGTGATAGTTTTGGTTATCACATGTGGGAGGTGGTGCTATTGGCTTCTGGTGGGTAGAGGCCAGGGATGATGCTAAACATCCTACAATACAAAAGGCAGCCTCCACAACAAGAAGTATTTGACACAAAATGTCTACAGTGCAAGGCTGAGAAACGCTGAGCTTAGAAGAACAGATGTGGTATTAGGAGATGGCTCTACATAGCATGGAATTCTTTTTTTTTTTTTTTTTTTCTGTATTCTTTTTTTTTTAATTGGTTTATTTATCTATTTTTTAACTTTACAATGTTGTATTTGTTTTGCCATACATTGACATGAATCCACCATGGGTGTACATGTTTTCCCCTTCCAGAACCCCCCTCCCACCTCCCTCCCCATCCCATCCCTCCGGGTCATCCCGGTGCACCAGCCCTGAGCACCCTGTATCATGCATCTAACCTGGACTGGCGATTCGTTTCACATATGATAATTTACATGCTTCAATGCCATTCTTTTTTAAAAATTTACTTTTAAAGTTTTTATTGGAGTATAGTTGACTTACTGTGTCATGTTAGTTTCAGGTTAAGTGATTCAGTTACACAAATAACACATATTCATTCTTTTTCAGATTCTTTTCCCATATTGAGTATTGAGTAGACTCTTCCCCTGTGCTATACAGTAGATCCTAACTGTTATCTATTTTATATATAGGAGTGTGTCTATGTCAATCTCAATCTCCCAATACATCCCTCCCCTCCTTAACTATGTTGTTTTCTACATCTGTGACTCTACTTCCTTTTGTAAATAGGTTCATTTGTATCATATTTTTAGATTCCACATATAAGCAATATCATATGATATTTACTATTCTCTGTCCGTCTGACTTCACTTTATAGGACAGTCTGTAGGTCCATCCATGCACTGGATTTTTATTAGGCCATTTCATGCAAATGGGTGTCTTGTGTAACTGGTTTTCTTTTGAAGCATTAGGAACAGAGTTGATCTATATGAGTGACTCCTGAAGGAGGGCATACATACATAGTAACATAGGTGGAAGGTCAGAATTTCAGTAGGAGAGATGAAACACAGTAGGAGGGCAGACCTGCACATTTTAGAAGTTAGTTTGTAATCCAGGTTGAATTATGTAGTTAGTGCAATTTGCACTCTTTATTCTCCCTGAGTGTTTCAGCCCTGTTTCAAGTTATGCCTGTAGCTCTGGTGCCTGTAAGACTGGCTGCCCTCCCAGTTCCAGCTGACTGTGTCTTCCATTCTTCCTTTCTGGAATGTGTGGTGGTGATAACTGTGACAGTTTCTATGGTTTATGACCATATTTGAGCACCATGAGGGTGCCGTACACTCCTGTCTTGGTCGAGAGATGGGTACAAGATTTTGATGGTTTCCCCAGCCATGTGTGGGATCTCGCTGGCTTTATTATGTCAGTTATGGCACCACTGGACAGAACTCAGTGACATCTGTCAGGCCTGTCAGTAGCAATTAGATTATTTTTAAGAAATCTTTTGCAGTTGCAAACATGACCAAACCACCATGTGGTATTTCTCATTAGTAAAGAGCCTCTTAATGAAAGTGAAAGAGGAGAGTGAAACAGTTGGCTTAAAGCTCAACATTCAGAAAACGAAGATCATGGCATCCGGTCCCATCACTTCATGGGAAATAGATGGGGAAACAGTGGAAACAGTGGCTGACTTTATTTTTCTGGGCTCCAAGATCACTGCAGATGGTGATTGCAGCCATAAAATTAAAAGACGCTTACTCCTTGGAGGGAAAGTTATGACCAACCTAGACAGCATATTAAAAAGCAGAGACATTACTTTGCCAACAAAGGTCCGTCTAGTCAAGGCTATGGTTTTTCCAGTAGTCATGTATGGATGTGAGAGTTGGACTATAAAGAAAGCTAACCACCGAAGAATTGATGGTTTTGAACTGTGGCATTGGAGAAGACTCTTGAGAGTCCCTTGGACTGCAATGAGATCCACCCAGTCCATCCTAAAGGAGATCCGTCCTGGGTGTTTATTGGAAGGACTGATATTGAAGCTGAAACTCCAATACTTTGGCCACCTGATGTGAAGAGCTGACTCATTTGAAAAGACCCTGATGCTGAGAAAGATTGAGGGCAGAAGGAGAAGGGGACGACAGAGGATGAGATGGCTGGATGGCATCACCGACTCAATAGACATGTGTTTGGGTAGACTCCAGGAATTGGTGATGGACAGGGAGGCCTGGCGTGCTGCGATTCATGGGGTCGCAAAGAGTCAGACACTACTGAGCGACTGAACTGAAGGAAAACAAGTCAGAGTGGCACCCTCACTTTTTCAAATGGTCTTTCCATTGGCACTAAAGCATGGTCTGTGGCTTATTATAGCCATTTTCATAGAAACTTTGGTTCAGTTCAGGTCAGTCGCTCAGTCGCGTCCAACTCTTTGCAACCCCATGAACCGCAGCACGCCAGGCCTCCCCATCCATCACCAACTCCCGGAGTCCACCCAAATCCATGTCCATCAAGTCGATGATGCCATCCAGGCATCTCATCCTCTGTCATCCCCTTCTCCTCCTGCCGCCAATCCTTCCCAGCATCAGGGTCTTTTCCAGTGAGTCAGTTCTTCCCATGAGGTGGCCAAAGTATTGGAGTTTCAGCTTCAACATCAGTCCTTCCAATGAACACCCAGGACTGATCTCCTTTAGGATGGACTGGGTGGATCTCCTTGCAGTCCAAGGGACTCTCAAGAGTCTTCACTAACACCAGCATTCAAAAGCATCAATTCTTCAGCATTCAGATTTCTTTATAGTCCAACTCTCACATCCATACATGACCACTGGAAAAACCATAGCCTTGACTAGATGGACCTTTGTTGGCAAAGTAATGTCTCTGCTTTTTAATATGCTGTCTAGGTTGGCCATAACTTCCCTTCTAAGGAGTAACCGTCTTTTAATTTCATGGCCGCAATCACCATCTGCAGTGATCTTGGAGCCCAGAAAAATAAAGTCAGCCACTGTTTCCCCATCTATCTGCCATGAAGTGATGGGACCGGATGCCATGATCTTCATTTTCTGAATGTTGAGCTTTAAGCCAACTTTTTCACTCTCCTCTTTCACTTTCATCAAGAGACTCTTTAGTTCTTCTTCACTTTCTGCCATAAGAGTGGTGTCATCTGCATGTCTGAGGTTATTGATATTTCTCCTGGCAATCTTGACTCCAGCTTGTGCTTCCTCCAGCCCAGCGTTTCTCATGATGTACTCTGCATATAAGTTAAATAAGCAGGGTGACAATATACAGCCTTGATGTACTCCTTTTCCTATTTGGAACCAGTCTGTTGTTCCATGTCCAGACAAACCTTGGTACTAAGAGACATTTTTATCAAAAGGTAACAGAGAGATTTCATGAATGAGAAGTTACATTTTCTTTATATCTTGTTGCCAGAAATTACTCTTAAAGCAAAATAAGTCTCGCCTGAAATAAAAATAAAACAAGAATACAGCATATGTCTAGTTTTGGGTATTTGGTCTATGCCAAGTTACGTATTATCACTTTATGAGAATTGGCTCATTTTTTACAAACGAGCATTTTTTTGCAATTGGATTTTTCCTCTTAAAAAATGAGAGGTGGTTGTTCACTCGCTCAGTTGTGTCCGACTCTTTGTGACACCATGGACTGCAGCATGTCAGGCCTCCCTGTCCATCACCATCTCCTGGAGCTTGCTCAAATTCATGTCCATCGAGTCGGGGATGCCATCCAGCCATCTCTTCCTCTGTTGTCCCCTTCTCCTCCTGCCTTCAATCTTTCCCAGCATCAGGTTCTTTTCTAATGAGTCGACTGTTCGCATCAGGTGGCCAACGTGTTGGAGCTTCAACATTAGTCCTTCCAATGAATATTCAGGATTTATTTCCTTTAGGATTGACTGGTTTTTATCTCCTTGCTTTCCAAGAGACTCTCAAGAGTCTTCTACAACACCACAGTTCAAAAGCATCAGTTTTTCGATGCCTATCCTTCTTTATGGTCCAACTCTCACATCCATACATGACTACTGGAAAAACATAGTTTTGGCTAGATGAACCTTTGTTGACAAAGTAATGTCTCTACTTTTTAATACACTGTCTATCTTTGCCATATCTTTTCTTCCAAGGAGCAAGCATCTTTTAATTTCATGGCTGCAGTCACCATCTGCAGTGATTTTGGAGTCCAAGAAAATAGTCTCTCACTGTTTCCATTGTTTCACCATCTATTTGCCCTGAAGTAATGGGACCAGATTCCGTGATCTTAGTTTTTTGATTGTTGAGTTTTAAGTCAGCTTTTTCACTCTCCTTTTTCACCTTCATCACGAGGCTCTTCAGTTCCTTTCCACTTTCTGAGATTAGGGTGGTGTCATCTGCATATCTGAGGTTATTGATATTCCTCCCTGCAGTCTTGATTCCAGCTTGTGCTTCATTCAGCCTGGCATTTCGCATGATATACTCTGCACATAAATTAAATAAGCAGGGTGTCAATATACAGCCTTGACTTACTCCTTTCCCAATTTGGAACCAGTCTGTTGTTCCATGTCTGGTTCTAACTGTTGCTTCTTGACCTGCATACAGGTTTCTCAGGGAGCAGGTAAAGTGGTCTGGTATTCCTATCTCTTGATGAATTTCCCACAGTCTGTTGTGATTCACACAGTCAAAGGCTTTGGCATAGTCAGTGAAGCAGAAATATATGTTTTTCTGGAATACTCTTGCTTTTTTATGATCCAGTGGATGTTGGCAATTTGATCTCTGGCTCCTCTGCCTTTCCTAAATCAGCTTGAACATCTGGAAGTTCACGGTTCACGTATTGCTGAAGCCTGGCTTGGAGAATTTTGAGCATTACTTTGCTAGCGTGTGAGATGAATGCAACTGTGCGGTAGTCTGAACATTGTTTGATATTGCCTTTCTTTGGGATTGGAATGAAAACTGACCTTTTCCAGTCCAGTGGCCACTGCTGAGTTTTCCATATTTGCTGGCATATTGAGTGCGGCACTTTCAAAGCATCATCTTTTAGGATTTGAAATAGCTCAACTGGAATTCCATCACCTCTACTAGCTCTGTTCATGGTGATGCTTCTAAAGGCTCACTTGTCTTCACATTCCAGTATGTCTGGCTCTAGGTGAGTGATCACACCATCGTGGTTATCTGAATCATTAAGATTTCTTGTACAGTTCTTCTGTGTATTCTTGCCACCTCTTCTTAATATCTTCTGCTTCTGTTAGGTCCATACCCTTTCTGTCCTTTTTTGTGCCCATCTTTGCATGAAATGTTCCCTTGGTATCTCTAATTTTCTTGAAGAGATCTCTAGTCTTTCCTATTCTATTTTCCTCTTTCTTTGCACTGATCACTGAGGAAGGCTTTCTTATCTCTCCTTGCTATTCTTTGGAACTATGCATTCACATGGGTATATCTTTCCTTTTTTCCTTTGCCTTTGCCTTCTCTTCTTTTCTCAGCTATTTGTAAGACATCCTCAGACAACCATTTTGCCTTTTTGCATTTTTTTTTCTTGAGGATGGTTTTGATCATTGCCTCCTGTACAATGTCACGAACCTCCGTCCATAGTTCTTCAGGCACTCTATGAATCAGATCTATTCCCTTCAATCTACTTGTCACTTCCACTGTATAATTGTAAAGGATTTCATTTAGGCCATACCTGAATGGTCTAGTGGTTTTCCCTACTTTGTTCAATATAAGTCTGAATTTGGCAATAAGGAGTTCATGATCTTAGCTACAGTCAGCTCCTGGTTTTGATTTTGCTAACTTTATAGAGCTTCTCCATCTTCGGCTGCAAATATAATCAATCTAATTTCGATATTGACCATCCGGTGACGTCCATGTGTAGAGTCATCTCATGTGTTGTTGGAAGAGGGTGTTTGCTATGTATGACCAATGTGTTCTCTTGGCAAAACTCTATTATCCTTTGCCCTGCTTTATTTTGTACTCCAAGGCCAAATTTGCCTGTTACTCCAGGTATTTCTTGACTTCCTACTTTTGCATTCCAGTCCCTTATGATGACATCTATATAATGTGTTTTGACAAATCTGTTTTAATGGACTTTTTAAAAAAAAATTAATTTATTTATTTTAGTTGGAGGCTAATTACTTTACAATATTGTAGTGGTTTTTGCCATACGTTGACATGAATGAGCCATGGGTTTACATGTGTTCCCCATCCTGAATCCCCCTCCCACCTCCCTCCCCATCCCATCCCTCTCGGTCATCCCATTGCACCAGCCCTGAGCACTTGTCTCATGCGTCGAACCTGGACTGGCATTCTGTTTCACCTATGATAATATACATGTTTCAAGGCTATTGTCTCAGATCGTCCCACCCTCACCTTCTCCCACAGAGTCCATAAGACTGTTCTATGCATCTGTGTCTCTTTTTCTGTCTAACATATAGGGTTATCGTTACCATCTTTCAAATTCCATATATATGCATTAGTATACTGTATTGGTGTTTTTCTTTCTGGCTTACTTCACTCTGTATAACAGGCTCCAGTTTCATCCATATCAATAGAACTGATTCAAATATATTCTTTTTAATGGCTGAGTAATATTCCATTGTGTATATGTACCACAGCTTCCTTATCCATTTGTCTGCTGATGGACCTCTAGGTTGCTTCCATGTCCTGGCTATTGTAAACAGTGCTGCGATGAACATCGGGGTACACGTGTCTGTTTCAATTCTGGTTTCCTCAGTGTGTATGCCCAGCAGTAGGATTGCTGGGTCGTATGGCAGTTCTATTCCCAGTTTTTTAAGGAATCTCCACACTGTTCTCCATAGTGGCTGTGCTAGTTTGCATTCCCACCAACAGTGTAAGAGGGTTCCCTTTTCTCCACACCCTCTCCAGCATTTATTGCTTGTGGACTTTTGGATAGCAGCCATTCGGACTGGTGTGAAATGGTACCTCATTGTGGTTTTGATTTGCATTTCTCTGATAATGAGTGACGTTGAGCATCTTTTCATGTGTTTGTTAGCCATCTGTATGTCTTCTTTGGAGAAATGTCTGTTTAGTTCTTTGGCCCATTTTTTGACTGGGTCGTTTATTTTTCTGGAATTCAGCTGCAGAAGTTGCTTGTATATTTTTGAGATTAATTGTTTGTTGCTTCGTTTGCTATTATTTTCTCCCATTCTGAAGGCTGTCTTTTCACCTTGCTTATAGTTTCCTTTGTTGTGCAAAAGCTTTTAAGTTTAATTAGGTCCCATTTGTTTATTTTTGCTTTTATTTCCAATATTCTAGGAGGTGGGTCATGGAGGATTCTGCTGTGATTTATGTCGGAGAGTGTTTTGCCTATGTTTTCCTCTAGGAGTTTTATAGTTTCTGGTCTTACATTTAGATCTTTAATCTATTTTGAGTTGATTTTTGTGTATGGTGTTAGAAAGTGTTCTAGTTTCATTCTTTTACAAGTGGTTGACCAGTTTTCCCAGCACCACTTGTTAAAGAGATTGTCTTTTCTCCATTGTATATTCTTGGCCTCCTTTGTCAAAGACAGGGTGTCCATAGGTGAGTGGATTTATCTCTGGGCTTTCTATTTTGTTCCATTGATCTATATTTCTATCTTTGTGCCAGGACCATACTGTCTTGGTGACTGTGGCTTTGTAGTAGAGCCTGAAGTCAGGCAGGTTGATTCCTCCAGTTCCATTCTTCTTTCTCAAGATTGCTTTGGCTATTCGAGGTTTCTTATATTTCCATACAAATTGTGAAATGATTTGTTCTAGTTCTGTGAAAAATACCATTGGTAGCTTGATAGGGATTGCATTGAATCTGTAGATTGCTTTGGGTAGTATACTCATTTTCACTATATTAATTTTTCCAATCCGTGAACACGGTATATTTCTCCATCTGTTTTTGTCCTCTTTGATTTCTTTCCTCAGTGTTTTATAGTTTTCTATATATAAGTCTTTTGTTTCTTTAGGTAGATTTATTCCTAAGTATTTTATTCTTTTTGTTGCAATGGTGAATGGCATTGTTTCCTTAATTTCTCTTTCTGTTTTCTCATTATTGGTGTATAGGAATGCCAGGGATTTCTGTATGTTAATTTTATATCCTGTAACTTTACTATATTCATTGATTAGCACTAGTAATTTTCTGGTAGAATCTTTAGGGTTTTCTATGTAGAGGATCATGTCATCTGCAAACAGTGAGAGTTTTACTTCTTCTTTTCATATCCGTATTCCTTTTATTTCTTTTTCAGCTCTGATTGCTGTGGCCAAAACTTTCAAAACTGTGTTGAATAGTAGTGGTGAGAGTGAGCACCCTTGCCTTGTTCCTGACATTAGGGGAAATGCTTTCAGTTTTTCACCATTGAGGATAATGTTTGCTGTGGGTTTGTCATATATAGCTTTTATTACGTTGAGGTATGTTCCTTCTATTCTTGCTTTCTGTAGGGTTTTTATCATAAATGGATGTTGAATTTTGTCAAAGGCTTTCTCTGCCTCTCTTGAGATAATCGTATGGTTTTTACCTTTCAATTTGTTAGTGTGGTGTATTACACTGATTGATTTGTGGATATTAAAGAATCCTTGCATCCCTGGGATAAGGCCCACTTGGTCATGATGTATGATCTTTTTAATGTGTTGTTGGATTCTGTTTGCTAGAATTTTATTAAGGATTTTTGCATCTATGTTCATCAGTGATATTGGCCTGTAGTTTTCTTTTTTTGTGGCATCTTTGTCTGGTTTTGGAATTAGGGTGATGGTGGCCTCATAGAAGGAGTTTGGAAGTTTACCATCTTCTGCAATTTTCTGGGAGAGTTTGCGTAAGATAGGTGTTAGCTCTTTTCTAAATTTTTGGTAGAATTCAGCTGTGAAGCCATCTGGTCCTGGGCTTTTGTTTGCTGGAAGATTTCTGATTACAGTTTCGATTTCCGTGCTTGTGATGGGTCTATTAAGATTTTCTATTTCTTCCTGGTTCAGTTTTGGAAAGTTATACTTTTCTAAGAATTTGTCCATTTCTTCCAAGTTGTCCATTTTATTGGCATATAGCTGTTGGTAGTAGTCTCTTATGACCCTTTGTATTTCTTTGTAGTCTGCTGTGATCTCTCCATTTTCATTTCTAATTTTGTTGCTTTGATTCTTCTCCCTTTGTTTCTTGATGAGTCTGGCTAACAGTTTGTCAATTTTGTTTGTCTTCTTAAAAAAACAGCTTTGTTGATTTTTGCTGTGGTCTCTTTTGTTTCTTTTGCATTTATTTCTGCCCTAATTTTTAAGATTTCTTTCCTTCTACTGACCCTGGTGTTCTTCATTTCTTCCTTCTCTAGTTGCTTTAGGTGTAGAGTTAGGTTATTTATTTGACTTTTTTCTTGTTTCTTGAGGTACGCCTGTATTGCTATGAACCTTCCCCTTAGCACTGCTTTTACAATGTCGCATAGGTTTTGGGTTGTTGTGTTTTCATTTTCATTCGTTTCTATGCATATTTTGATTTCTTTTTTGATTTCTTCTGTGACTTGTTGGTTATTCAGAAGCGTGTTGTTTAGCCTCCATATATTGGCATGTTTAATAGTTTTTTTCCTGTAATTGAGATCTAATCTTACTGCATTGTGGTCAGAGAAGATGATTGGAGTGATTTCAATGTTTTTGAATTTACCAAGACTAGATTTATGGCCCAGGATGTGATCTGTCCTGGAGAAGGTTCTGTGTGCACTTGAGAAAAAGGTGAAATTGATTGTTTTGGGGTGAAATGCCCTGTAGATATCAATTAGGTCTAACCGGTCTATTGTATCATTTAAAGTTTGTGTTTCCTTGTTGATTTTCTGTTTAGTTGATCTATCCATAGGTGTGAGTGGGGTATTAAAGTCTCCCACTATTATTTTGTTATTGTTAATTTTCCCTTTCATACTTGTTGGCATTTGCCTTACATATTGTGGTGCTCGTATGTTGGGTGCATATATATTTATAATTGTTATATCTTCTTCTTGGATTGATCCTTTGATCATTATGTAGTGTCCTTCTTTTTCTCTTTTCACGGCTTTTATTTAAAGTCTATTTTGTCTGAAATGAGTATTGCGCCTCTGCTTTCTTTTGGTCTCCGTTTGCGTGAAATACTTTTTTTCCAGCCCTTCACTTTCAGTCTGTATGTGTCCCTTGTTTTGAGGTGGGTCTCTTGTAGACAGCATAGATAGGGGTCTTGTTTTTGTATCTATTTAGCCAGTCTTGGTTGGGGCATTCAACCCATTTACATTTAAGGTAATTATTGATAAGTATGTTCCCATTGCCATTTACTTTGTTGTTTTGGTTCGTGTTTATAGACCCTTTCTGTGTTTCCTGTCTAGAGAAGATCCTTTAGCATTTGTTGAAGAGCTGGTTTGGTGTTGCTGAATTCTCTCAGCTTTTGCTTGTCTGTAAAGCTTTTGAATTCTCCTTCATATCTGAATGAGATCCTTGCTGGGTACAGTAATCTGGGTTGTAGATTATTCTCTTTCATTACTTTAAGTATGTCCTGCCATTCCCTTCTGGCCTGAAGAGTTTCTATTGAAACATCAGCTGTTATCCTTATGGGGATCCCCTTGTGTGTTATCTGTTGTTTTTCCCTTGCTGCTTTTAATATTTGTTCTTTGTTTGATCTTTGTTAAATTGATTAATATGTGTCTTGGGTGTTTCGCCTTGGGTTTATCCTGTTTGGGACTCTCTGGGTTTCTTAGACTTGTGTGACTATTTCCTTCCCCATTTTAGGGAAATTTTCAACTATTAACTCCTCGAGTATTTTTTCATGGCCTTTGCTTTTGTCATCTTCTTCTGGGACTCCTGTGATTCGAATGTTGGGGCGTTTCATATTGTCCTAGAGGTCCATGAGGTTTTCCTCATTTCTTTTGATTCTTTTTTCCTCTCTGCTTCATTTATTTCCACCATTCTATCTTCTACCTCACTTATCCTATCTTCTGCCTCCGTTATTCTGCTGTTGGTTCCCTCCAGAGTGTTTTTGATTACATTTATTGCATTATTCATTAATTTTTGTCTCTTTTTTATTTCTTCTAGGTCCTTGTTAAACATTTCTTGCATCTTCTCAATCCTTGTCTCCAGGCTATTTATCTGTAACTCCATTTTGTTTTCAAGATTTTGGATCATTTTTATTATCATTATTCTAAATTCTTTTTCAGGTAGATTTCCTATCTCCTCCTCTTTGGTTTGGTTTGGTGGGCATTTATCATTTTTCTTTACTTGCTGAATATTTCTCTGCCTTTTCATCTTGTTTAGATTGCTTGTTTTATTGGACTTTGGACTATGTTCTTTTTAATACAATGAATATTAAATTTATTTGCCCCCTTGTACAGCCTTATTTCTTACATACATTTTTACAAGTAGAGTTTCCAGGTCTCGGGTAATGAGCACCTTTGGTAATTTTTAGGATTGCCGTTTTGTCCTCCCAGATGACTGTTGAAATTCTACCAGAAGGTTCTGTCTTCTGGAAAGGAGATACCCCTTTCCTGTCATCTCTGCCAACACTGTGCTTTCCCATCTTTGGGTAGCCTAAATATGTAGTGAAAAGTTCGTTTTTCCATACACTAGCTTAATTAATAGAAAAGCTCTGCCTGTTTCGTCTGTTCATGGAACATTTATTTGCATTATTCTGTGAATTACTTGTCCTTGCCTTTTATCAATTAATTCATAATCCTTCCTATTTAGTGAGTAGTTCATCTTTTTTTTTTATAATGAAGAAAGACCTTTAAATTGTTTTTTCTACTTGGAAATTTAAGATTACTTATGCTTCTCTCTAACCCTAGTGTCCACACAGCTCATTTCTCACTATTAATAATTACTTACAAGTCATTCATGAATCATTTCTATTCAAAACTAGAAAGAAATGAATTGACCTTAAGTGGTAGTAATGTAGTGATTTTTGAAGGACTGTAGGAAAGTATGGATGAACTTTTAAGACATTGGATTTCCAAAGTAAACAATTTGTAAAGATTAGATCGTCAATATTAATAGCATGGAAATTATGTAAATATATAGGTACACACATATATACACACATACACATAGATATATATTTATGTATATCCATGGGCTTGTATGTATTGGCAAAGCATGAGAAATAATTAAAATACTATTGAAGAAGTTATTGAATTCCTGAGTTTTCTTGGTGTAACAGAAGTAAGACCCAGTAAGTCATTTGCTTTTATTTCCATGTGTTGAGCTTTAGTTTTGTATTTTAGAGGGAAAAATTTGTAAAAGATTTTCCATTCCTGTATATTCAAGGGAAGGACACTTGAATATGTTATTTTGGATTGACTTGTGTTCCATTTCTATACTGTCCCCATTTTTAGAATGGGATCTGTATTCTTGCCTGGAGAATCCCACGAATAGAGGAGCCTGGCAGGGTGTAGTCCATAGGGTTGCACAGAGTCAGACATGACTGAAGCAACTTAGCATGCACTGTCAATGAGAGTATTTAGTCTTTGGTGTAATTTACTTCCTCTTCAACATTGAGCTTGCTTAACGGAACAAAAGCCACCTTCTGCATTGCACTGTTTCAGAAGTACCCCTTTGCTTTTGTTGGGGTGGTCCATGCTCTTTCTCAAGTCTGACACAGCACCACAGAGTCCAGATTTATTTCATTTAGCTGGGAGACATGTATGAACTCAGCAAAGTGAGGGAGAAGAGAGGAAAACGGTCTTTCAGCCATTAAAGATATACATATTTGAGATCAAACTGTATGCCCCTATTTCTTTTGCTTTTACCCTCAAGGGGGTATATTTTAATCTAATCCTCTTGGATTTTCTCCTTCAGTCAATGCCTAATCGATTTTTACAGTATAGGCAAGTTATGGTACACTGTTTCCACACCTGCAAAATGTAGTATCCATATAACCTAGGTTTGGAAATCCATTCAAGTTCATTGCAGAATTTTTAGTTTGGAGTAGTAAATTTTTTCCAGCCACATTGATGTATGCTCTCTTTGCTAACCTAGGAAGCCATCTGACACCTTTGCATGTGCTGTGTCTGCTGTGTCTCCACCCTTTTTTGACTGGTCAGCTCCTAGTCTTTGTTCCACATCCATCTCAGATGACGTGTTTTCCTGGAAAGCCTCACCCATCCATACTCGAAACAGAATTAATACTCGGTTCCCGGTGCTAACTCAGTACCATATGCATTTTTACATTTTGGCACTTTCTCAGCTTGTGTTGCAGCAGCCTAGACTTTTGCCTTTCCTCCTGGACTCTGAGCTCATGGACCTGCGTCAAAGGCCAGCATGTCTTATTCCTTTCCGTGTGCATGGTGCCTGCCAGGAGTGGAATTATAATTTAGGAGGTAAAGTTTACATTGTAATTTAGGCTTAGAACAAATTTGAAATTAATTCAACAGTGATTTAAGTCATTCTGGTATCTTTTGAGTCACTTCGGAGAAAGTGAAAAATGGCCCTGGCAGCCTGGCCGCAGTGTTCCCAATTGAATATAAATACCTCTCACAGAGTATAAATAATCAGACAGGGTTACTCCTTGGTTAAGTCTGAAGCAAGGCTGAAAACATTGACACTCTGCAGCCACAAAATTAATTAAACATCCCTCTCTTATGAGTGACCTCAGTAATTGTTGCTGCTTGAACAGTGATGACTCCAACTCTGCTTTCATCCTCTGCCTTCTGTGTTACATTTGCCAAGATATTCATTCAGTAAATTTCCCCTGCTTTCTGGCAGCTTCCAACCCAGATTTGGCCACCTCCACTTTTCTAAGACCTCAATGGAATCACCCAGAACAAACCCAGATTCTGTAATGAGCTTCCTTCAGTTTCCTCTTCAATGCTTTGCATTGAAGAAAGCTCACTTTATCTACTGCAGCTGTGTTCTTGGTGGTCTTTGGCCAGTGGGCACCATGGTGAACATTGTAGAAACATAAGGATGAAGCATTGAGCTCGGTCTCTGCCCCTTGGAGACTTAGAGTTTGGCCAGCGTTTCCTGCCTTACTCACTTTAAACAGCTTTTTAAAAGTGGCATTTTTTGCCGTCAAGACTAGAATAGTTCAGAGGAGGAGGAGAAGAGTGCAAGCCACAGCCAAGGAAAATATTCCTGAGGAGTAGGTACTTGAGCATGTGGATTTCCAAAAGATGGGTAGGGTTAAGCCTTTCTGTGTGGGGAAGGCTCAAAGCTGAGAAGGATTGTTGTGTGTTAGAGACAAGAGGAGAGTAATTGGTGAAAGGGGGAGAGTGGGAAGAGCTGGTGTCCAAGGAGTTTGGACCTCATGAGGACCTTGTCCATTCCGTAGACAGTTGACAGCCTAGGGTAGGGGATGGTTGCAAGACATAATTGGTAGCTGTGTAGGAAGGGGTTAAAGGTTGGGAGGCCAGTATAGTATATCATATTTGATAACAGTGGGATCAAGGAAACTTCTTTTTTTAAGTTTACTTATTTTTGATTGAAGGATAATTGCTTTACAATATTGTGTTGGTTTCTGCCATACATAAACATGAAACAGCCATGGATATACCTATGTCTCCTCCCTCTTGAACCTCCCTTCCACCTCCCACCCAAAGAGAATTCTTGAAAGGCGAATCATCATAACATGGCAGCTTGACACAAGCAAGGAATTGGGCAGTTGGCTGTCACAGCAGATGTTCTTATGCTCTTGGTTTGTCTCTGAGTTTCCCTGCAGTGGGCATCTCCCTGCAGGCTGACAGTTCCCAGCTCAGGTGCTGGATCGCTGCCCTTCTCTCTGGGGTCAGCACAATGAGAACCTCCTCTTCTGGGGCAGAGCAGCCTGGAAGTGCCGGCAGTGATGCTGGAGGATGAACACTCCCAGGGACAGGCTTCAACCAGTGAAGGGCTGGAGTCAGAAGACAAATGTCCAGTTTTCCCTTCTCTCTGTGGAATGTCCTAAGGCACATTATTCATGTCTCCTCCGGATACCCCAGGGGGTGGGAGCCCTAGCCGCAGCTGCTCCATACCACTCCCTTTATTGGCTTCCCTCTCTCCTCACCCGTATCTTCCTTACTTCCTAACTTGTGATCCCAGGGATCACCTCCCGAATAAACTATGCAAGTAACACACACTAACCCAGGTTCTTGTCTCAGGGTCTCTTTGTGGGCAATACAGGCTAAGATGGCTATCCTGGGTGATCGAATGGTCATTATGCCATGGAAAAATGGAGTTGGCATTCTCTTCCAGTGATTAATTAATAACTCTTGTTGTTTTAGTGAAAAAAAAAAGGACTGCATTCATCTCAACTGTATTTTATATATCAGTGCAAATATGGCAAAATGATTTAGAGTTCATGGCTCATTTTGAGAAAAAAAATGCTGCAAACCATCTGCAAAAGTATTAAAATGATCCCAAGTGGCACATAGGCACTTGAAGCAGTTTCCAGGCACATTAGGTTGTTGTCAACATAGAGAAAAATATACACTACAGGGAGAAGCAAGAAGAGAGAAAGGTCCTGAAAACCCATGATTTCAGCAGATCAGGAAGAAGAATGTCAGCGGGTGAGCAGGGCAGACGCTGTGGGCGTCCTCACCTGGGTGTCAGCCAGGTGGCTTAGGAATCCTGGGCCATTGGCAGCTGTGATGCAATTCACTGACAATCAGTCATAGGGAGAGGACCCAGCCATAGGATCATTTCTGTCCACGTGCTGTGCTCTCCTGAAAGTCATGCTGAGTTGCTGGGGCCAAGTAAGAAAAATATTTCCGTTACTAACAATATAGTTGTTAAGTGTGCTCCATGGGGATTCTGAAATATTTACTTGATGGTAATCACAAGAATTTCATTATTTTCATTTTTTTCCTGATGATCCTATTAACATCAAACTATTGTAAAAGTCAGCACTTGATAGTGTTTTATAGACAAATGGCAAGAAAATTGCTTATAAGTAAAGGAAGCAGTGAATGCATCCGGTTTCCATGAACAATTGTATCTGCATTCTTCAGCATTTGGAACTTTATGTTTGAAGGAAAAGATGCCCACACAGGGGTGGTCCTGTCCATTACACTCTCTTGCAAAATGAAACCCTGGCTTTATTTAGCCACATATTCTTTTATTCTTTATTTTTGGCCATGCGGCATGTGGGACCTTACTTAGTTCCCTGACCAGGGATCAAACCTGTGCCCCTTGCATTGGAAGCACTGTCTTAACCACTGTACTGCCAAGTCCCCAGCCCTGTGTTATATGTTGGACCTTATTCTAGAAGGGAAAGAATAGTGTTTATTGGTGTTTTTCTTCTAAAATCTATTGTGCAGGCTTCCCAGGTGTCTCAGATGGTAAAGAATCTGCCTGTAGTGTGGGAGACCCAGGGTCGATCCCTGGGTCAGGAAGATCCCCTGGAGGAGGGCATGGCAACCCACTTCAGTATTCTTGCCTGGAGAATTCCATGGATAGAGGAGCCTGGCAGGCTACAGTCCATGGGGTCATAAGGAGTTGGACACGACTGAATGACTAATACATGTACAACACCATAGATGATGTATCTATTAGAGATTCTTAATTCTCTTGAAATGAATTTAAAACATGGATTGTTTGTTTACCATTTAATAAATTTTGGAGTGTTCATCTGCATTATTTTATAATCTCATCCATCATACGAATTAAGGAATAAAATAATAAAACTTGAATACTTTTTGGAACATGTATTTTTTAAAAATCGGAATATCCTCACCTCTATTGAATAAAACATCATGTATAGGAAAGGAAAAATAAGTACTGATCCTAATAGTGACCTTTGAGAGAACAACAGAATCTAGAATACAACAGTCAGGGAAGGAAAAGACAGCAACTAATGTTGAAGATTGTGAAAGAAAATGATAATGGATGGAGTGGTTGCATGATGTGTCTGTGATTTGAGGGGAAATTATTTCATTTTCTTTTACTGTTTCATTCGTTTAAGAATGAAAGTTGAGAGAACTTTGAGGCTAAGAAAGTGTAGAGAAGAGAATGACACTAGAGAAAATAGGAGAGCAGAGCTGGATTGAAGGTAATAGGTGTTAGGCTGGGGTTAGTCAGCCTCGAGCTGTTCCCTCACTTTGTGAGTCCTTCTGCTGGTGTTATTATGTTCATTTTAGTGAAACAACCAGTTTCAATTTTTGGTTCATATCTATAGTCCTCAATATACTCTGCTAGGTGTGGTCATGGGTTTAATGGCTGTGGTCATTGATTCTGCTAGATCCATACCTTGTAGAATGCTTGGCTTGTAGTATGTCCTCAGTAAAAGTCTGTTAAATGGGTTTGAACATATTTTCCTGAGTTTGGTAAGAAGGAGAGAAGAGTAAAGATTAGGATGGATTTAGGAGAAAGGGGAGAAAATTGAGTACAAATTTCCTTTACTTTTCTCAGTCTGTTTGGAGATGAGGTCATCTCTTGGGGTCATAGGGGGGTGTTTTGGAGACTTGAGAAACTGGGGAGAGTTCAGAGCAGCTGCCTATGGAACATGCAACAGAGATGAATAAAAAACGTGCCAAACCAGATTATTATACAGCTGAGGCTGCGTAGTATGAATTTGTAGTCAGATTTCTTGCGGTAGTTACGTGCCTTTTTCCAGTTCTTTGGTCTCTCTGAAGTGGAGAATACAGATTGGGGGTGGATTTTAGAGTGTGTGATGAGAGGGTGGAATGGTTGCCCTTGGGGTGGGATGGCACAGGAAGAATTAAAGCCAACAGGAAGACATAATATTCTAGAGAACTTTCAGAGTTGAGGGCTTTCAAGAGTTGCATTGGTAGGAGGTTAGCCACAGGAAGAAATGACCAGTTCGAAGACGTCTTAGAAGTGGTGGAGTCTGGTTGTGATGAGGTCCAGTTTATGGCTGGTTTTGTGGGTTAACTAATGTAATGTTTCACAGTTTAATAATACTTAGCAGCTTTAGGATTGTTTAGCAAACTTAAATTTGATTCTTTAAAAAAGCGAAAAGAAACTTGTTAAGGAGTTAAAACCAAGTAAGATGGAACCAGTTAGTGTCAATATGACTCTAGTTTACTGAATTCTGTGTGATTTTTAAAGCTGAGTAGCCAAGTTCATATTCCTTTAGTCATTGACTTTCATGTATGGGAGAATGAATTACATAATAGCTGATCAGTGCTTTTTGCTAGCCAGTTTTAAAATGTTACATGTGCGAACACCTCATAACTTATGCATGTTTTCCAGTGAGAACTGTATCATAGATGGAAAGAAAATAAATGCATGCATGGTTCTTGGATGTTACATAATCTAGGAACTTCATAACTTCCTAGTTATACAATTTGAAAACATTACGTAATCTCATGGCTCCTTACAAGGGGAAAAAATGTTATATTTTTTATGGAAATTCAGCAGGATGATTGGTTGAAGAACATTTGTGTGTGGGTGTAATTTTGCAAATACACAAATAATAAGTACTAGTTAGAACTGATCTGACCATCTCTCTGGCTTCTCCCTGTGAACCACCAGAGTGATCAGGTAGGTCACCTTTCAGTTAACAGAACATCAAAAACCTGTGCCAACCCAGAGCTATACACAGGATTCCTTGGAGTCACAGGGAGTGTTCGCTACCCTCCCAGCCATTCCTTCTATTTGGGGCCTTGGACTGAGTGGCCATTTATACTCAACCCTCTTTACCTTTCCAGCATCTCCTGAATTGCTGTAGTAGTAGAGTCTGCTGGTGATTTGCAGGATGTGAAGGCTTTGGCTTAGAGACTGTCTGTTTTGGGAGCTTGTCTGTCCAAAACCCTGGCTGCTCTGTCCTGACGAGGCAGACAGTACACCTTTAGGTTTGATTCTTGTACCTCCAGTTACTCATCATGGGGTCTGGCCTCCCTTACTGAGAAGTAAGTTCAGGAGATAAAGGCATTTAAGAATCTCTAAGGATCTTCTTGTCTGTCCTCGCTATCTGTCTCTCTCCCTTTACTAACCAGAATCTTATTTGAACTTGGATCCCTGCCTGGTGCAGGTATAAGCTGAAGTCCACTACTCCCTTTGAAATACAAATAAAAATTTTGCTCATATCCCTCCCCATTTGTAGTGAGAGAGAATCCGGAGTTCTCCAGAGCAATTTGGTGGGGGTGTGTTTTAGGGAGAGTTTCATCTAATCGTTTCTACCTTATTTAAATTATGGCTGATTTTCCTGTTGTGGGCCCTTTATTATGCATTGATGGCAAAGAGCACAGCCTTTCCTTTTGGATTTTCATCTTGTAAATATCAGCCATTCAAGACATGTGCACTTGTGGCAGATGAGACCTGTGAGGCAGTGAGACATTTTGCTTAGCGTGCTCTTTTCCTTGGAGACTTTCTGCTTCTTCACAGACCCCCACACTATTGCAACCCCCACACTATTGCAACCCCCAATTCCAAGCTCTGCCCAAGTGTAATTCAGCAAACATTTAAAAACATCAGGTCATCTCTTTGTCTTCATCTTGACCCTGGTCCCCATTTGGGCTTCTTCGAAGTATGGATCATCTACTCTCAGTTCTGGCTTGTGAAGGTACCTTCTCCCTCACCTGCTAGTCTGGAAGAGGGGAGAGGAGCAAGGTTGAAATGGATTTCATCACAGTGTGAACACATCATATCAGAAGGCAGAGACAGTTCAGCAGCATGTGTTTTTGTTTGTGTGTTTGCTTGTTTTACTTTCACAAAGCCACATGATTTTTAAGTCTTTCAGACTGTGAACTCGTGGGCCCTCATCTTCTTTTAAATACACTTATTTGGCTGCACTGGGTCTTAGTTACAGCATGCAGGATCTTTAGTTGTGGCATATGGGATCTAGTTTCCCCACCAGGAATCGAACCGGACTTCCTGCATTCAGAGAATGGAGTCCTAGCCACTGGACCACCAGGGAAGTCCCCTGGGCCCTCATCTAATTCCTAGGGCCTTCCTGGCCACCTCAGGCTTGGGAAATAGCTTGTATTACTAGTCTTAATTCCATAAATTTGGCACCATCTAAGGAGATACCCTATAAGCTCTTGGTTTCCTGAAGACATATTTTTAGGGGAGAGTTAATTAAAAAGAAAGATTTTTTTTTTATGCTGAAGTAAGTTCTTGAAGGCTTGCCTTATTATTTTGATTGATGTTTCTTAACAACTTTGTGGGAAATGGTTGCACACTCAGTGTATTAAAAATACTCTTTATAATTGGAGATGCCAAAATTAACTTTAATGTAGATTGTTAGTGTTGTTTTCACTTATAAAATTTATTTAAAAATGTATGCCTCTTTCTTTCTCATATCCACAAAGAATGAGAATCTGCTCCTTGTGTAATATAATCTTAAAAATAATTTTATTTATTTACTTATTTTTGGCTGTGTTGGGTCTTCATTGCTGCACAAGCTTTTCTCTGGTTGCAGCAAGTGGGGATTACTCTCTAGTTGTGGTGTGCCGGCTTCTCCTTGCAGTGGCTTTCCTTGTTCCAGAGCACAGGCTCAGTAGGTGCAGTTCCTGGGCTCTAGAGTACAGGCTCAATAGTTGTGGCACACAGGATTAGTTCCTCCATGGCATGTGGGATCTTCTTGGACGCGGGATTGAACCCATATCTCCTGCGTTGGCAGGTGGATTCTTGGCCACTAAGCCACCAGGGAAGCCCTGCAATTTTAATTAGCCTGAAAATTCAGTGATTTGACTAACTCTTCCCTGCCCATTAAAATTAAGTCTTTGTATCCTTGAGTAGAAAGAATTAAAAGTAAAAATTAGATCAGATATTAAGCATGCCAGTTTTCATCCAGATAAGACTGTGTTGTTACTCTACACAATGAGTTTTATCTTTTGACTTGTTTCAGTAATAACAACTATCACTTATTGAACACTTATTAAGTCAGTCATTGGATTACAGTATATGTGTTTTCTGAATAATCTTACTCTAATGAGTTCTATGACCTAAACCTGTCATCTTACACGCAGAAACAGAGTCTTAGAGAACTCCATACGGCTATGCAATTTGTAGGTGCCCTGAGTGGAAATTTGCACCTACAGTTCATTTAGCTGGTAGATCATCTTCTTGATGATGCTTGGAGTTTCTAGTATAGAACCCTGGACCTGACCTTTTGCACTTGCATAGCATGTGTGTGGCTCTCTGTGTGGCTGCAGATGGTGACTACAGCCATGAAATTAAAAGACGCTTGCTCCTTGGAAGAAAAGCTATAACCAACCTAGACAGCATATTAAAAAGAAGAGACATTACTTGTCAACAAAGGTCCATCTAGTCAAAGCTATGGTTTTTCCAGTGGTCATGTAAAGGATGTGAGAGTTGGACTTTAAAGAAAGCTGAGCACTGAAGAATTGATGCTTTTGAATGGTTGTGTTGGAGAAGACTCTTGAGAGTCCCTTGGACTGCAAGGAGATCCAACCAGTCCATCCTAAAGGAAATTAGTCCTGAGTGTTCATTGGAAGGACTGATGTTGAAGCGGAAACTCCAATACTTTGGCCACCTGATGTGAAGAACTGACTCATGGGAAAAGACCCTGATGCTGGGAAAGATTGAGGGCAGGAGGAGAGGGGACGACAGAAGATGAGATGGCTGGATGGCATCACCGACTCAATGGACATGAGTTTGGGTAAACTCCAGGAGCTGGTGATGGATGGGGAGGCCTGGCGTGCTGCAGTCCATGGGATCACAAAGAGTTGGACACAACTGAGCGACTGAACTGAACTGAGCACGTGTATATTTTTGAGCATTTTAATAGTTAAATATATCTGATTTTAAAAAATAACGTTTTTATTACATGTCATAAGCGTAGATTGGAGATGACTGTATAGCCACCATCTGTCCTGTGTCTCTTTCTTACAGAAAAGAAATTAACTGATAGCCTTTTCTTCTGAAACAGCTAATAATCTCCTACTTTTTTTTTCATCATCTTAAAAATATGCACCTATTACCACGGAATGTTCTGCAGTTGTTTCTTAAGGTTGAATAACTCAATTGATGGTAAATGTCTTTTAATCAGTGTACAAAAGAACAAGTTTACCCCAGGGAAAATCAGATCTGTAGACTGCCGTTCTATAAAAGGAAACTCTTTACCTGGAACTTGGCAGGGTTCAGAGTCCAGGAGGAAAAGTGTATGTGTGTGGGTGCCAGACTGAGAATTTGTGAGGGAGTTGACTGAGAAATGTAAGCAATCAATTAAAAAGTAAGCAGAAATGTTAACCTTGCAGAACTTTATAACTTTATCTCACTAATGTCAATGTTTGCCTTTAAAAGATGATAGAATTTATTGTTGCTCTTCTCATTACAAAGTCCAAATGAATTTTATTGAGAGAAAATGAAATTTTCCATGGGACATTACAAGATAATATATACCTGGTTAGAATGCTGATTCTGGTCGTATTTTATGTATTTATTTCTCCTTGAGAAACCTTAATGTGTAAGTGTCCAATGTCTCTAACCAGATAGTTAAAAAAATGGTTTTCATACTTTACAATTGCAAAAGGATTCATAGCAAAGTTCTATTAAATAGTAGATTTCTTTTGTATTGAAAGTATGGTGGTGAGTGGTTTAGTCGCTAAGTTGTGTCTGACTCCTGTGACCCCATGGACTCTAGTCAGCCAGGCTCCTCTGTCCATGGCATTTCCCAGGCAGGAATACTGGAGTGGGTTGCCATTTCCTTCTCTAGGGGATCTTCCTGACCCAGGGTTTGAACCAGTGTGTCCTGCACTGGCAGGTGGATTCTTTAACACTGAGCCACCAGGGAAGCCCTGTAGGAGGTATAATCTCTTAGAAACTGAATTTCCTTATTCACTTAGCAGTACACCTGAGTAATATCTGTTAACAGCCTTTTAATAAAGTAATAAACTGTTCATGTATAGGGAGATTAGGTAGACAATCATGATGTAACTAAAATAAGCATAACTGTGAATTTTCTAATTTTTATGAATCACTGAGAATGGCACTTTGTGAAACAGTTACCAGCCCTTGAGGTAATGCCTCAAAACTGTGTGTGTGTATCTGTGAGTGAATAAATAAGAGTGAATGAATGGTGGATGTCTTGATCAGTGGGTTGATGTATGAATATATGAACTTACCCCCTCCTTTTGCTGCCAGTGCAATTCTAATGAACAACCAGTGGTTCCTCTTCTCTTCCCTACTTCCTTACTCTGGTATACATAGATACATGCTCAGAGAACATGCTGAATTAAAACTAGAGTAGTAATCCCAGGCACAGAGTCCAAAGAAAGTTTGGTGGAGATTGATGTTTATAGTGGTAGTGTTGGTAGGAACCATGTCTCACCCCGAATAGCCTCAGTACCCTAGACATTCTCAGTCCCCAACACAATCAGACCTGCTTCCCTGCCTTCCCAGATTCAGCTGAAGCTGAGGAAGGCAAATGGCTTATTGACTGTAGCCACTGCATGATCAGATGGCCTGGCTGGGTGAATGTGTGTGGGATTGGCCTTGGTTATCTTGGAAGGACTTTCTTCTATGCTTTAAAGATCTCTACTCTAGTGCAGGGCAGTGATTAGGAGTGTAGTGTCTTGATTGAGAACTCCCTATGTTGGAAGACTAGCTCAGTTGCTTACTAGTTATGAAACACGGGCAGTGGGCCCCCTTAAACCTCTAGATTGTATATGTGTGTGCGTGTTCAGTCACTCAGCCATGTCCAACTGTTTTGCCACAGTCCTATGGACTGTGGCCCTCTAGGTTCCTCTGTCCATGGTGATTCTCCAGGAAAGAATACTGGAGTGGGTTGCCATTTCTTCCTCCAGGGCATCTTCCTGACCCAAGGCTTCAAACCTGCGTCTCTTATGTGTCCTGCATCGGCAAGCAAATTCTTTACCACCGAGCCACCTGGGAAGCCCTGTTAAACCTCTAGATTCCTCATCTGCAAAATGGGAACACAAGTAGTGGCTACCTCTTAGAGGATTTATTGATGTCTACCTTAGATTGTAAAAACTGCACTTCCATCCATGGGAAAAGTGTGGTCTGTAACTTCACACGGCTCTGGACAAAAACGAGGACAATTCTAACATGTAGCCTAGGGTATATTTAATTATTTACCTGTCACCCTGCCTCTGGTCATCTGCACCTGTTGGAGAGCAAACATGCCCACTCTGTGACTTGTAAGCTTGACAAGGACTTCTGGTCAGTATATCCATCCAGGTGCACATGTTTAATTAAACTCTGTTCAGAGGATGTGATCATTATGATAAAAAATATTCATTCTGGAGGAGTTCGAAAATGTTTTCTGGTTAGCATGAGATTTTTGGCATGTATTGACTGTGGTTTTGGCTATAAATTCCTGAAATGCTGACATAGTTGAATTTATTTTTGTTTTAAATACAATTGCTAACATTTCCAAGCATCCATATGGACTCAATAAATACTTCGCTTCTGCCCACTGGATGAAGGAGCTGGATGAAGAGGAACAATATGATTTGGGAATTCCTGAACATTTTTCTTCTTTTAGCTGGCTGCTGAAGCACACTGGAAGTATTTCTTTGTCATCATAATTTTGGGGTTTCACAATTGTGTTTGGATTTTCAGGAAATTGGTGGTAACTTTATATTAGCTGAGAAAAGTGAATTTTAAAATTCTCAGTGAAGAGGCGGATGATCCATCTTTCATAGGAAAAACTCCTTTTTCAAGGGAATTTGTTGTCAAGTTGTCTGCAGTGGCTCTAGGCATTACTTGACCTTTTGGCACTTCAAGAAATTGTTTTCTTTGTCTAAGTATTAAATCAGTATTTGAGGAAGGCTGGGTGCACTACATGGTATGCAGAGCAGGGGGAAGAAAGCAGTCGGCCATGTGTATTTCCACATCTGCAAGTAGATTTGGTTTCTGTAACTGTCAGTCAAGCAGATCTTATGGAATGAGTTTTCATTCCCTCACTACAGGTTCTAGTTCTCCAGGAAATAAATCACAATGGCCTTTCTGATGGAGGCGGATGGTGAAAAACTATGAGGATGTAGTACATTCACTCTTAAGCCGAAGCAAATTGCTTTTTAAATTTCTTTTATGCTCTGAAAAAGAAAACCATTTTTTTCTAAACATGCATTGTCTGTGATGTGATAGACTGTGTCCTCTTCATGACTGTCTTGAAATTTCTGCCTGCAGTAGAGTCTACTTGGAACATGTGGTCTCCTGTTTGGATGCCATTGGCAGAGGTATTTTCTCCTTGCTGCCCCTAGTGTTACTGGAAACACTCTCTCTATATTAGCTGCCGCTTAAGCGGAGGCACCTTCAATAGGGACATGCCATGCACTGTTCAAACCTGTGGAGCCATCCAGGGTTCACAGGGCACGGAGCCTTCCTTCTAGGATGTTTTCCCAAATCCTTCCATGTGTGTGTCTGTTTAATGAAGGTGTTAGTGTTACTTGTGCTTAACAGATGTGTTCACTAAGATAGGACATAGAATAACAAAATATACTTTTTTACAAGTGCCTCCTATGTCTCAGACCTTGTTATAGATCACAGCCTCCCTGCCACGCAGGGATTAACCCCCTACCCCCATTTATGATGGGAAAAAGAACACCTGTGGCACTTTTGGTAAACTATCCAGCTATATCTTTTAGAATCTAAAGCCCACATACCACACCAGTCACTTTACTGAATTTCATAATAAAGTGAAACATTCAAGAGTATTAGTGAGTATTGTAAAGCTGGAAAGAAATCACAGAATTCCAATCTGTGATTGGAATTGTGAATTTTAAACAAGTGTGAAAAGTGAATTTTAAAATTCTTAGTGAAGAGGCGAATGATCCATCTTTCATAGGAAAAACTCCTTTTTCAAGGGAATTTGTTGCCAGGTTGTCTGCAGTGGCTCTAGGCATTACTTGACCTTTTGGCACTTCAAGAAATTGTTTTCTTTGTCTAAGTATTAAATCAGTATTTGAGGAAGGATGGGTGTACTACATGGTATGCAGAGCAGGGGAACAAAAACAATTTTAAACAAGTGTCCCAAACTCGTTTGTTTCCTTAGATGTCTGGATGAAAAGCGATTTCTTGTAGGTACTTTGTTCTTAGCCCAACTCAGAGCGAGCTTGCGATCTCCCTAAATTTGGCCCCTTTTCAAAGTTCCTGTTTGAGATGCTCAAGCCAGAATCCCAGGAGTTATCCTTGAGCCCTCTTTCTTGCTTACCCACTGCATTCCATCAGGCACAAAGTACCATTGACTCTACCTGTTAAGCGTCGCTGTGTCAGTTGTCGGAATGCCTGAGAAAGAAGCAGGATGGAGGCCTAGTTTAGTGCTGACACCTGTGAAAGGAAACGTGGGGAAAAGAGACGGGGTCAGGGGAGCCTTGGCCTGTGATGCTGACCTGACAACACCTCTGTTGGTCCAGCAGTGGCTCTGGAGCAAAAGTTGCCTGTTACAGAAATCTCATTTTGAGCAGAATGGTCAAGATCCCAATATGCCCCTGGAGTTTAGTCTTTCACTAGGGCTCCTGAGGGCTTCCCAGGTGGCTCAGTGTTAAAGAATCCGCCTGCCAATTCAGGAGATGTGGGTTCAGTTCCTGGGTCAGGAAGATCCCCTAGAGAAGGAAATGGCAGCCCACCCAGTATTCTTACCTGGGAGATTCCATGGACAGGAGCCTGGTGGGCTACAGTTCATGAGGTTGCAAAGAGTCAGACACAAATGAGTGACTAACACTTCTCTTTAGGAAGAACTGGCAGTGCAGTGGCAACTGGGCAGTCAGCTGACTGCCTCCAGCTGCAGGGCCTTAGGATTCACTTCAGCTTTTCAGCCCAGGCCACACTCTTGCCCAGCAGCCCCTTGTTGTTTAGTTGCTCGGTCAAGTCCAACTCTTTGTGCCCCCATGGACTGTAGCCCACCAGGCTCCTCTGTTCATGGGATTTCCCAGGCAAGAATACTGGAGTGGGTAGCCATTCCCTTCTCCAGGGGATCTTCCCAACCCAGGGATCAAACCCAGGTCTCCTGCATTGCAGGGGGATTCTTTAGCATCTGGACTACCAGGGAAGCCCAGTTCTTTCTGAAAGGAAGGTCAAAACAGCGACCCCTGCCCCTAGTGGCCACCACCATGGATCAGTCTATCCACTCCCAACTCGTTCCTTCTCTCACACCCAGTCAGCTGCCTTCCGCTTTCCCCTGGACTACAGTACTCCAGCTACTCTTGTTGCACTCTCATCTATTCCTACACTTGATCAGTTTTGTTTTGATTTTTAAGAAGGTGACTTTATCCAATAAGTACAATTTAAAAGTTGCTTCTGTGGGAGGGGGGTTCAGGATGGGGAACACATGTAGACCCATGGCTGATTCATGTCAATGTATGGCAAAACCCACTACAGTATTGTAAAGTAATTGGCCCCCAACTAAAATAAATAAATTTATTAAAAAAAAAAAAAGTTGCTTCTTCTTGATAGGCTGCTGCTGCTGCTGCTAAGTTGCTGCAGTCGTGTCCGACTCTGTGCGACCCCATAGACGGCAGCCCATCAGGCTCTGCTGTCCCTGGGATTCTCCAGGCAAGAATGCTGGAGTGGGTTGCCATTTCCTTCTCCAGTGCATGAAAGGGTAAAGTGAAAGTGAAGTTGCTCAGTTGTGTTCGACTCTTAGCGACCCCATGGACTGTAGCCTGCTAGGCTCCTCCGTCCATGGGATTTTCCAGGCAAGAGTACTGGAGTGGGGTGCCATTGCCTTCTCCGTCTTGACAGGCTATATCTAGATAAAAGACTATATTTATTTATTTATTTTTTTTATTTTATAAATTTATTTATTTTAGTTGGGGGCTCATTACTTTACAATATTGTAATAGTTTTTGCCATATATTGACATGAATCAGCCATGGGTTTACATGTTTATTTATAAGACTATATTTAAAATGGGCTTGTATGCATCACATCTAATGAATTATCTTTGGCAGAATTATGGCTTATTTGCTACCACTTTTTATGTAACTTGTAAGCCAAAAAAAATAGAGCCACCAAAGGTGTTACATACAAAAATACCAAAAGGTGGCAACACAGAGATATTTTCAATAAATTTTCTTTGGTGTGACTTTTACACTGCCTGAAATATTAAAATTGCAGAGTCTTGTTTAACAAGAAGGATTTTTCTTTTCATTAATTTTTCTACTAGAAAATAGCTGTTGTGATATATGGAATGGGATTTTTTCTTTTATTGTTACGTGATTCCATACAAGAATTTTTTAATGAATGCTCTAGTATTTCTAACCTAAAGCCTTTGAGCCTCACAATCCCTGTATAAGGGTTGGATGACCAGCAGTACACAAACTGGAGTTTAGTTCTATTGTATCAGAATTTCAAGATAATTTCCTTTCCATAAAAGACTTCGAGTACATCTACCCTGATGATCAGATCACCTGGCCTCAAGGTCTGGGGAGAAATTCCTAGTGGGTGACTTTTTTTCCCTGATGTTCCCTCTTTGTATTCTCTTGTCCTCCTTTAGGATTCGCCTCTGATGATGTAAATAGTGATCTTGTCTGTCACACCTTTATTGTAAACCCTTAAGCTGAGTTCAGGAGGGGCCCTGAGTGTGCTGTCCTCTGTCATCATTTTCACCTCTCATCCTGGCTCACACTGGATCCCAGAGTTGGAGAGCAGACTCTGAGAGGGAGTTTCCTATATGAGACATTTGTCGGGGAATGCCCTTGCCCTTGAGATCAACCCGTGTGGCAAGGAGGGGTGGAGAAGAAGGCCTGGCTGTATGTGGGGAGTAGGGGCTGCTGTGCAGAGCCCACAACAGGCCCCTCACCATCAGTGGAAGCTTTGGAGTTGTGAGGCCCTTCAGAACTGTCCCAAGTTGGGTCAGAGGGCCAGGCTTCTAGACCATGACTTGGATAGTCCCTCAATGACACAGGAAGGAGGTGTGACCAGGGAGGGGCATTTTCTTCAGCAGAGTTTAAAGTGGGGACAGAGCAGGCTGACCCCTCCCAGCACCTGAGGGGAGTGAGTCCTTTGATACCACAGGGAGATCTGCTTGGCTCCCCACATGGGCTCCTCTCCAGCCCTGTGTGACTTGTCCCTGAAGCCTCTGGACCTGCTTGTCTGTTGTTATGCCGAAATTTGGTCTCTGTTCACTGGTACTAAATTGAATCTTGGAGAGAGTTTTGGGTGAAGTAGCAAAGAATAACTTTATTGCTTTGCCAGGCAAAGGGAGCCACAGAGGGTTAATGCCCTCAAAACTGCATGTCCCAACCTAGGTGCATTTGGGAGGGAACTATAAGGATCAGGGTACATGCAGGGCCTGCAGTCCTTAAATCTAGAGATCTGGCATCCGATGGTCTTGTGATCTGTGGTTCTCAAGGTTATTGAACTGCGACCTTCTCTTTGGAACATCTTCCGTTTGGTGGGGGTTTTAGTTCTGCAGAAGAGCTCAAAGATACTGTTTTATGTTTCCCTTGAGGGGGAACCGGGACCCTGCCCCAAGGGTACACATTGTTCTTCTGGCTCCTCCGTTGTCTCCTCATCTCTCTTCTCCCCATTTAGCAGCTGTTTAAACCTGCCCTTTGGAACTCAGGGAATGGGACACAGAAAGGCTTTTGTGCCCAGGAGCCCCTCAGGGTCCTGCCTGGTCAGTTTTGTTACTTCTTTTACTTGGAAACTTCTTGTTTGCTATTTTTCCCTACTTTGTCTGCTTGTTTCCTCTTCAAATCTTATTTTACACAAAAGCCAAAGCACCATATATTTCTCTTCCTTTATAGTGTTCATCTCACTTGTCATTGTTTGTTTACTCTTTCTATCTAATCCAAGAGGTGCAACCCCCTGCATCCCTGAAGAGTGGAATATGGTACATACCAGGCAGTCAACAAATAGGGATTGACTCAGTAAAATGAGAGTGTTAAAATATTTTTAAAATTATTTTGCTTATCAAATATTTCTTCTTTCACAAACAATTTAAATAATATGCAGAATTCTGTGATTACAATTCATACTTGATTTATTCATTACTTTATCGAATGTAGCATCTTCTTTTTTCTTATGGCCTTATTCTTGTGAAAAAAAATCAAGTACCAAATAATTCACATGAGTCATGACAGAGGTGAAAACATTGGTCAGTTTGAAGCATTTATGAATGACTAAGTATCCATAAAATTTCATAAAGACTACAATGCTGTCTTCCTAGTGGATGTATCTGTGATTTATTGCTACATTTTCAGAAAGTATAAATAAGCAAACAAATTTTATAATTATCTCCATTCCGGTTAAAGAAAGACTGTGTGTGTAGATAAATATGTATTTGCAAAGTAGTTATAATCAAGGTCTGTGTTACGATATAAAAGTCTTGTGTTTATAGAAGACTTGAAATACTCTTTATGATCACCCAGTACTTACAAAAAAGAAGTGAGCCAAGTAGTTTGAGGGAAATGTAAGTCTAAATCGTTTGTCATATTCAGTCAAAATGAGAAATATCAATTTGATTGGGGAAATAAAGAAAAATAGAGGTGGATTTACAAAACCTCGATTTAATATTTTCTAGACTTTATTTCCAACAATTCTTACATGAACTGCAAGATTTATGCCCTCTTGTTTGTTTTTAGATAAACTTTAGCTTAAAAAACTCCTTTGATTTAGACTAGATTTTTCTTAAATTGAGTTTATTGTTCTATCAAATTATAAAAATATTTATATATCATTTTCTAAGGAAATTTTAAAGTTGCTCACTTTATGAGGAAATAAGCATACTTCTGATAACTTCATCTAGCTCTCTGGTGATTAGTATATAAGTCTTAGATGAATGGCTCATGTTAAAGCCCCCTGATTACAGAAGGGTGCCCCTTTGAAGTGAGCAAGTCCATGGTTATTTCCTCACTGAGAAGTTACCTGTTGACACAACTTTTGGTTCTGTATCATAGCTTATAGAGTATGTGCATGTGCCAGGGAGTCATAGGGTCTGGGTTTGAGTCTTCACTGGATAATATCTAAGTGGGTTCCCTTAATCTTTTTGACCAACTTCCTTATCTAAAACATTGGAATAATGACTCTTATTTCATGGAGTAGCTGCAGGAATTGTATGCAGGAGCCTGCAGGGACTGCCCTGAGGAGCTCTGGCATGAGGCCCTCAGCAAATGGTAGCAACTGTTACTGTGACCCATCTCAGTTGTGTCTGATTATCTGAGACCACCAAGGCCTGTAGCCCTCCAAGCTCCTTTGTCTGTGGGATTTCCCAGGCAAGAATACTAGAGTGGGTAGCCATTCCCTTCTCCAGGGGATCTTCCTTATCCAGGGATCAAACCTGTGTCTCCTGCATTGCAGGTGGATTCTTTACCATCTGAACCACCTGGGAAACCCATTATTATGACTAGTGCCTGGAAGTGGCATATGTTTTTATTTCCCAATTTCAAAGTTAATTTTTGAAATGAAAGTTTATTTCCCCATTGAATTCTAAAAGTTTTACACATGTATGAAGAAAAGACTGTTACAATTTAGAGATTATATTTTGGAAACTTAGGAGAGCCTTAAAATTTTTTGGCTGTTCCCTGAAACTCCTTTGACATTTAAAAGTTGTCAAGACACCAGCAGGTATTTCAAAATGAGATCAGGCCTGATTCATTTGGATGAATCTCATGGTTTCTGAATTTATTTGATTATGTCGAGGCTCTTTGTTCCCAGTATTTCCCTTGGATCGTGTGTATCTGTAAGCAAGAAAAAGTATGGAGTGCCTAGGATTTTGGTGGAAAAAACTCATTAGGAATTAATAATTTTAAGATCACTATTTATGTCTTTCGCTTTTGTTCTTAAGTTTAAATAGCTCGCCAGACAGAGTTGAGAACAAAGTGCCATGGGAGTCCACAGAAGGAGTGACTAACTCATTCTGGAAGACCTCATAGAAGAAGTGACATTTGGGCTGGCTTTGAAGGATGAATTGTTTGCCAGATGGAGATTGGGATGGGTGTGGGTGGTTTTCACAGACCAAGGGAGTGATACGTGAAAAGGCAGAGCCCTGAAAGCACACGCATTTCATTAACAGTAAAAAAAAAAAAAAAAAAGAATTAGCTGCTGGGACCATAGGACATGACAATATGAAAGCTGCCTCCAGGCCTGTGCAAGAGAGGCCAATGGGGAATGCTGTGTCAAGATATTGGAAAAGGATTGGGGCCAAATCCAGAAGGGTGTATATCCTAAGGAATGTGTTCTTTGCCTGAAAGGCAGTTGCTCACATCTGTATTTTAGAGAGGTCTCTGGGCTGACCAGGAGATGAATGAATAGCTGAGATCTTGGAAGGTGTTGACCATAGTCTAGATGAGAGATGAGATGTGGTGACAGAAGTTGGAACAAAAGAAGTTAAGAGTAGGATACTTAGGTGATAGAATTGATTTGCAGGAGAAAGAATTTTAATTAATGTGTATGGGATATGTATGATATTACATGAGCTTTAATCTCATATTGAAACCTTTTTCTTAAAGCACAGACACAGGAGTTATATTCTCTAAGGTATATAGAGTTCCTTACACAATAGGGAATGTTTTCTTTTTCTGGCCTCTGACTCATTAAAAGAAAATCCATCCTAGTTGCATCTATGTTGCTGCAAGTGGCATCATCCCATTCTTTTTTATGACTGAGTATTATTTCATTGTATATATGTACCACATCTTCTTTATCATTTATTTATCATTGGACCTTTAGGTTGTTTTCATGTTTTAGCTGTCGTAATAGTGCTGCTGGGGAGGGAAGGACTGGGAGTTTGGGATTAGCAGATGCAAACTATCATATACAGATAGGATGGATAAACAACAAGGTCCTACTGTATGGCACAGGGAATTATATCCAATCTCCTGTGAGAAACCATAATGGAAAAGAGGATGAAAAAAGAATGCCTATATGTGTGTAACTGAGTTACATTGTTGTACAGAAGTGATTGGCTATATTATACTTCAGTCATGTGCACGTGCGTGTGCGCACGCACATACACATGCGCATGCACACACACACACGAAAACCTGTCCTGTTTAGTCCCACCCTGGGCAGAAACGGCCCAGAGCAGTATTCTGGACCCAAAGTGAAAGGCTAATGTGGGGAGGGCGGGCACACACCAGGGAGCTCCCAGACACCCTAGGAAGTGTTGGGAGAGCTAGGAGGGGTGCAGAACAGAGCGAAACCCCAAAAGACACCTATGTTTTCACACACACAGCCATGGAGTCAACCCCATGAAATGGGTTAGTATTTCACAACTAATTTTTTTGTTTAGAAGAAGAAATGTCAGTGCATTCCTTAAAAATAAGCCAAGTAAGTTTGGGAAAGAGTAATTAAACCAAATGAAATAGTTTTTGCTGTCATTCTTTTATTTCCCATCACCTTGAATCTGATAGCATGTTTTGTGAATTCCAAGAGAACAATAATAGGATAATAGAAATCTATCTCAAAACCTATTTATTTATTTTTAAAAAAATCTTATGTGACTCATAGTCTCACTGAGAGTTAATAAGATTAAATGTGTTTTCCATGGGTTTTATAGTTAATAAGAAGCCCTGATATTTAAATCCATGCTGTTTTACATGGTATTGTTTCCCTATTGAAATTGTTGAATTTAGGGTTTGAGGCTGAGAAGCAAGTCAATGCTGACTCAATGGCTTATGGTTTGAGTGACCACAGTTACTGGCACTTTTAACTGGAATAGGAAATATGAGTGAAGGAGTAGTTTTGTTTTTGTTTTGTATGTGTGGGAATGAAATGGATTATCATTTAAGCTTTGGACTTGTTACATTTGAAGTAGTTGGTGGAGATGTCTGTTAAGCAGTTGTAATACAAGAAAAATGAAAGACATATTTTTGGACTTGACAGAACTGTAACTTTTTCTGTTATAAAATGAGCCATTAAAGTTTGGATATTCAATTTTACTCTGGCCTTAAATAAAAGTTTTGAAGTTAATGTCCCAAGTGGCCAAGGTAGTCACTTTGAAAACTTCTATTTTTTTTTCTTTCTAGATGCAATATTACTTCATGCCCAAGTATCATACTTCATTTTGTGTATGTGTATTTTGTCAGAAAGCTGTCTGGAAAAAAAATTTAAGAGAAAAATATCTTTAATTATTATCTTTATAGAGAATTGTGGTATATCTAGCTCCTATGGAGTGTTTTAAGGATTTCCTGACACCAGTGAGTGTCACCACATGAATAAATTGTATCTCAGTGGTGTTTTCAAGAGTTGTTCATCTCTGCCATGAGGTTACCTGTATGATTTTTTTTAAAAAATTTGTCTCATACAACTCTGGTATGAACTGCTTAAAGGTATTAGTAGATGCTGGTTGTTATCAATATTCCTGAATTTTCTATGGTCCTTTCTATTGTTGTTGTCCAAGTAACTGGAGAACTAGCTATTAGATCACAAAATATAACCCCCTTCCTAAATGGTCAGTGTCGGGGAGAAGTAAAGTAGACCCCTGAATACTCTGAGGGGCAAAAAGTTAATATCAAATAAGCAGTATAAATAAGATAGTTACATCAATTCAGAAGGCACTTTTGGGGATTTTCCTGGTGGTCCAATGGTTAAGATTCTGCACTCCCAACGCAGGGGACCTAGGTTCAATCCCTGGGCAGGGAACTAGACCCCACATGCTTCAACTAAGAGTTCACATGCCTAAACTAGAAAAGAAAAAAAAAAAAAAGACTCCACATGCTGCAACTAAAGATCCTGCATGACTCAACAAAGATATTAGATCCTGTGTGCTACAACTAATACCCAGTGCCACCAAATAAATAAATAAATATTGAAAAACACAGGCACTTTTGCTGGGTGGGGATTGGTCATGGTTTTTCTTTAGTTTTTATTGGAGGATAATTGCTTTACAATATTGTGCTGGTTTCTGCCATACATGGACATGAATCAGCCACAGCCATATGTCCCCTCCCTCTTGAATCTCCCACCGCATCTCACCCCTCTAGGCTGTCAAAGAGCACTGGGTTGAGTTCCCTGTGTCACACAGCAAACTCCCACTGGGAATCTGTTTCACACATGACAGTGTATATGTTTTCATGCTACTCTGTTAATTAGTCCCACCCTCTCCTTCCCTTACTCTGTTCACAGTCTGTTCTCTATGTCTGGGACTCCCTTCCTGCCCAGAAAACAGGCTCATCAGTACCATCCTTCTAGATTCCATACACAAGCATTAATATACAGTATCTGTCTTTCTCTTTCTGACTTAGTTCATTCTGTACAATAGGCTCTAGGTTCATCTACCTCATTAGAACTGATTCAAATGTGTTCTCTTTTATAGCTGTAATATTCCATAGTACATATGTACCACAATTTCTGTATCCATTCATTTGTCAGTGGACATCTAGGTTGCTTCCATGTCCTAGCTATTGTAAATAGTGCTGCAATGCACATGGGTTACATATGTCTCTTTCAGTTATGGTTTTCTCAGGGTATATGCCCAGTAGTGGGATTGTTGAATCATATGGTAGTTTTATTCCTAGTTTTTTTAAGAAATCTCCACACTGTTCTCTGCAGTGGCTTATCAGTTTATATTCCCACTAGCAGTGCAGAAAGATTCCCTTTTCTCCACATCCTCTCCAGCATTTATTTTTTGTAGATTTTTTAATGATGGTCATTCTTACCAGTGTGAGGTGATAGCTCATTGTAGTTGTGATTTGTATTTCTCTAATAATGAGTGATGTTGAACATCTTTTCATGTGTTTTTGACCATCTGTATGTGTTCTTTGAAGAAATAACTCTTTAGGTCTTCTGCCCATTTTTTGATTGGGTTGCTTGTTTTTCTCGTATTGAGCTGCATGAGTTGCCTGTATATTTTGGAGATAATCCTTTGTCAGTTGTTTTGTTTACAATTATTTTCTCCCATTTTGAGGGTTGCCTTTTAATCTTGTTTATTGTTTCCTTTGCTATGCGAAAACTTTTAAGTTTAATTAAGTTCCATTTGTTTATTTTTTTTTCCCATTACTGTAGGAGTTGGATCAAAGAGGATCTTGCTGTGATGTATGTCAGAGTGTACTGCCTATGTTTTCCTCTAAGAGCTTTATCATTTCTGGCCTTACATTTAAATCTTTAGTCCATTTTGAGTTTATTTTTGTGTATGGTGTTAGAAAATGTTCTAGTTTTATTCTTTTACATGTAGCTGTCCAGTTTTCCCAGTACCACTAATTGAAGAGGCTGTCTTTTCTCTAGTGTATATTTTCCCCTCCTTTGTAAAGAGAAGGTGCCCATAGGTGCATGGGTTTATCTCTGGGCTTTCAGTCATGTTCCATTGTTCTGTATTTCTGTTTTTGTGCCAATGTCATGCTGTCTTAATGACTGTAGCTTTGTAGTATAGTCTGAAGTCAGGAAGATTGATCCATCTAGCTCCATTCCTCTTTCTCAAAATTGCTTTGGCTATTTGAGGTCTTTTGTATTTCCATACAAATTGTGATTTTTTTTTTGTTATAGTTCTTTGAAAAATAGCATTGGTAGTTTGATAGGGATTGCATTGAATCTATAGATTACTTTGGGTAGTATAATCATTTTCACAATATTCTTCCAATCCAAGAACAAGATATATCTCTCCATCTGTTTGTGTCATCTTTGATTTCTTTCATCAGTGTCTTTATAATTTTCTGCATACAGGGCTTTTGTCACTTTAGGTAGGTTTATCCCTAGGTATTTTATTCTTTTTGTTGTAATGGTGGATTGGGTTGTTTCCTTAACTTTCTGAGTTTTAATCATTAGTGTATAGGAATGCAAGGGATTTCTGTGTGTTGGTCATGGTTTTATAGATCATTTTACTCCTGGTAGGACGAAGGCTTAGAGAGTGTTCAGTTGGTGGGTATAGCAAGGGAAGGTCAGAAGGACCCACAGCATGTGTATGGAATGACAAGCAGGCAGATTTGGCTGGAATGCAGAGTTCATGGAATAGTGTAGTTAGAGACAGGCTTCAAGTAAGGTTGCTTGAAATCAAACTGAGGAGGACTTTGTAATATCTGATTTCTTAAGAAAATACAGTCTCCCAGTCTCTTAGTAGTAGCCTGGCTATGATGCTTCTGTGGGCTGGTGTTTGACTACCAGGCCAGCTGACAGCATGGCACACACAGGCTTCCAACTAATTGGAAATCAAGGCCTCTCCCCTTTTCCCCACTTGCATTTTCATTTCTCTGATGCCTTTTAATTTTGGGCAAAATTATCTGCTATTTTGATGGTGATTTGCAGGTAAGCTTTAAGGAAAAGATGAAGTTAGCTGGATTTCTTTTAAAATACCAACAGAAATAAAAAAGGAGACAGCATCAGTGAAAATACATGCCAAACTTCTCAGCTATGGTCTTATCATGCTAGCTTTAGTGGAGGCTCACCGTGTGTGTGTGTGTGTGTGTGTGTGTGTGTGTGTACTCTAGTTGTCATGACGACCTGCTAGGCAGCAGTATCCCCCTACTTGGTATGCTCTAGCATCAGAATTTTTCATGGAAAGGAAATTTAAGACTTTTCAAAGAGTGAAGTCAGTGCTGCTTCTTCTTTTTTTTTTTTTTTAAAGCAGATGGATTGTACATTTTTAAAAAAATGGTCACTACAGTTTTGATTTCCAAGTTGTAAGTGAAGCCAGACTTGAAGGCAGTGTTCCAGGGGGTTTGAAATTCTGGCATTTAAATGGTTTCTCCTAGATGGTCCCCATGACAACAAAACTACATGCAGGTATTGAGTATCATCTTTTCTATAAAATATTCATACCACAAAAACGCCTTCGATTCTCAATGCTGCCTAATAAACTAAGGCAGGAGAATTTAGCTAGTTCAAGGTGTTATATGGGCAAATATTTCAAAATCTTTTTTGTTAAGAGCTTAATAAAATTACAATTATAAGCAATCTGTTAAAAAATTGAATGATGTTAAATTTATGTTTTATCCACTTAAAAGCAAGTAAATACTATTTCAGTTGCCAGTTGGGAAAAATACTGTTTTATGATTGAAAAATTTAAATTCCTTAAGCATAGCAGAAAATGGATGTTTTAATAGTGGTGATTTTGTAGTGTAATAAATAGTCTCTCAGTGTTCTGGCATATACCTTCTCCCTCTAATTTTTCTGCCAAAGATAAATTTCATTTTCAAGTTAATACCTGATGAAGCTATATATTTATTAAAAGATGTAATTGAATATTAGTTTTAATGTTTATATCAGTAGCCATTGTGTGCTTTTTGAAGCTTTGTGAAGGATTTTAAACTGTTACTTAGGTATAATGGATGAAGTACCATTTTTAGGAATAAGTTGTTTATTCGTTTACCAGTATCACTTGAATTTTAATAGGATCACTTTTTTCTAAAAGTGACAATTATTTTTCTTGTATTTGTTTCTTGTTAAACATTCTATTTTATTTATTGACCATTGAGGGGAAAGCAGTGAAATCTTCAGTTTGCATCTTTATCCTATCTCAGGTAAGAAACTGTTTGCTAAGGCCCCCTTTGTCAAATCCAGATGTCTCTGCCTGGTGCTCATTTCAGCGTCCCCTTCTGGACCGCAGTTCCAGGAGAAGGATGTAGGGAGTCATGGCAAAGACACTGGGAGCTGGAGGACCTTTGAAAGTGAACAGGGGTAACTTCCTAAGAACTGAACCATGGGAAGGAAGTTAATTACAGCAAATGGATGGGATGGATGGTCTGGAAGAAATGAGAAAGCTGGGCTCATCTTGAGAGATCTTACAAGGATGTTCTTGTTTGTTCTCTTTCCACAGATTCAGTCAGGCCTTAAATTAGATTTTCTCTTGTCTCCTGTTATGACCCTATTCTGATACATCCACATTCCTGGTCGTAACAACCCACTTCACTTCCTTTGATGACCACATTGATGACTCTAGTCTTCCAGTGGCTCTTCATCGTAAAACTTTAAATTTTAGCCACAGGATGTGCTTGTCCATGAGGTGTTCTCTGCAGCATCACATCTTTCACAGTATTAACTATTGGCTGGCAGTGCGGTCATTAGAGCCTGATTTACCTGGGCTGTAATTCTGGCCCTGCCACTTACTGGTTCTGTGACCCTGGGATGGTCATTAACTTCTCTTGTCTCAGTATTTTCCTCTGTGAAATGGGAACAATAATGGTATCTGATTCATACAATTATGTAAGAATTGATATATTAAGGACATCCCTGGTGGTCCAGTGGTTAAGACTCTGCCCTCCTTCTGCAGGGGATGCAAGTTCGATCCCTGGTTGGGGAACTAAGATCCCATATGCCCTAATGTGTGGCCAAAAAACAAAAAAGAAAAAGAATTTATATATCATAATTGTCTAATATGTTAGTTTTCTACTGCTGCTGTATCATGTCACCACAAACAAAGTGGCTTAAAATAACAGATTTTGTCATCTTATGGTTTTATAGGTCACAATTCCCTCGTGGGCCTCACTGGGCTAAAATCAAGGTGTTGGCAGGACTGCATTCCCTTGTGGAGTCTTTAGAGGAGAATTCATTTTCTTGCCTTTTCTGGTTCCAAAAGGCCACCTATATTTCTTGACTCATAACCCCACTCATCCACCCTTAAAGCCTTTTTTTCCGCTGTTGTCAACATCTCCCTCTGACTTTCCCCTTCTGCTTCCCTCTTAAGGACCTGTGGTTATATTGAGCCCATTTAGATAATCTGAGATAATCTCCTTATTTAAAAAAATATTTTTATTATTTATTTAATTAGCTGCTCCGGGTCTTAACTATGGCCAGTGACATCTTTAGTTGCAGAATGTGAACTCTCAGTTGTAGCACGTAAGATCTACTTCCCTGACCAGGGACCAAAGCCGAGCCCCCTGCGTCGGCAGCGCGGAGTTGTAGCCATTGGACCACTAGGGAAGTCCTGATCTCTCTGTTTGTAAAGTCCGGTTAATAACAACCTTGATTCCATCTGCAGCCTTAAGTGTCCTTTGCCATGTAACGTAATGTCTTCACAGGATCCAGGGAGTTAGGAGATGGAAGGAAACCTTTAGTATGGAGTGGATGGTAATTCTGTCGCTTTTCCCTTTTCACCTCATGTTATCCTAGTGTTTGAGTAGATGTTTATATTTTTCCACAATTCTTTTCTATTTTGGGGCAAGTATGTTACCCCAGGCAGAAGAGAGGGGCCAAAGAAAGACAGAAAAGTGGGAAGGATTATGTGACAATGCTATTTTTTTGCATCTACATGGACTAGAGCTAATTCCTTTGTCATAAGTTTATAACTATCCCAATTGACCTTCCCCTTTGGTTAGTGCCTCTGAAAGGTTTGCTGACAGCAGTGAAGAAGGCAACATTTAATTCATTTATCCATGAGAAGCTGTTTTCCTACTGAAACTTATTCTTTTTTTGCTTATATCCATAAAATATGACCTAATTACATCAAATATTATGATTTAGAGTGGGCAGAGACTCAAAACAATGAAATAAAATGGATCAGCATTTGTGAGGTGGCTCACAGTTTATAAATGTTTTCATAAAAATTATTTTATGAATCCTGTCAGCATTTTGAGAACTAAAACAGCTCAAATCTTTTAGACAACTAAGTCATCTCTAGAGATCTGCCTGCCAAAGAGGACAGGGTAAGAAAAGCACCTACCTTCTTCCTTTTTAAAATTTTTGTTGGAGTATAGTTGCTTTACAGTGTTGTGTTAGTTTCTGCTGTACAGCAAAGTGAATAAGCTATATGTATACATATGCTGCTGCTGCTGCTAAGTCACTTCAGTCGTGTCCGACTCTGTGCGACCCCATAGATGGAAGCCCACCAGGCTCCTCCGTCCCTGGGATTCTCCAGGCAAGAATACTGGAGTGGGTTGCCATTTCCTTCTCCAGTGCATGAAAGGGAAAAGTGAAAGTGAAGTCGCTCAGTCGTGTCTGACTCTTAGCGACCCCATGGACTGTAGCCTACCAGACTCCTCCGTCCATGGGATTTTCCAGGAAAGAGTACTGGAGTGGGGTGCGATTGCCTTCTCCGATGTATACATATATCCACTCTTTTTTTGGATTTCCTTCCCATTTAGGTCACCGCAGAGCATGGAGTAGAGTTCCCTGTGCTGTACAGTGGGTTCTCGTTAGTTACTAATTTTATACATAGTAACACTAGTGTATCAGAGAAGGCAATGGCACCCCACTCCAGTACTCTTGCCTAGAAAATCCCATGGAGGGAGGAGCCTGGGAGGCTGCAGTCCACGGGATCGCGAAGAGTCAGACATGACTGAGCGACTTCACTTTCACTTTTCACTTCCGTGCATTGGAGAAGGAAATGGCAACTCACTTTAGTGTTCTTGCCTGGAGAATCCCAGGGAAGGGGCATCCTGGTGGGCTGCCGTCTATGGGGTCGCACAGAGTCGGACACCACTGAAGGGACTTAGCAGCAGCAGCAGCAGCAACAATAGTGTATATATGTCAATCCCAGTCCTGCCTTCTTCCTTAATTAAAATTTGGAGGTAGGATTAGTGGGAAGAGGGAAAAATGAATGAGTAGGTAAGTTCCCATTTCTATAGCCCAGGAAACCAGAGGAGACATTGTTTGTACCTGTGTTTCTATGTCAGTCTGGTTCCCGTTGATCCTTGATATAACTCAGTTTGCGGGGGAGGGATGGGAGAGAGAGGCGTTCTTTTCCTCTCTTAAACCAGGCCAGGAATATGTTAGCTGTCGTTTTCTAGCACAGTGTACACTGACCAGCACACTCAGTGATTATATTTCATAAAAAGGGGGTGGAGGGGAAAATGTGTCCACAGAACTCACCAAAGAAAAAAAGTCAGCTGATATGTCAACAACAGCGAAATAATTCATTCTCTCTTTGAAAAGTGAATGCCAATAACAATAGCCATGATTCTGGCAACAGAATAATGCTTCAGAGGGTGACTTTCAGCTCTTGGCTCTCTCCTTTCCCTCCATGTCCAAAGGACATTCTCTCTAGCAACAGAACCAAGTGATTTATCCTTGCTCATGTCAGCTGCTGAGGTTTGCAGGACCACACAGTATGGCTGGTGGGCCAGGTCTGACTTCCTTTGGCTGTAATTACAAAGGAAGCACTCTTTATTTTTTAAAGAGAAATACAAAGTGATATATTTCTTATTATAGCTTTTTGGGATGCTGTGGAGAAGACTAACCTTATAGCTTTGGGGTGCCAGAGTAAATTATATTTAATAAAGTAATGCTCATTTTTCTACTTCCTTGGCCCTGAAACTTACAAGGTCAGTGGAGTGAAGGAAGCAGGCTTTCTTTAATGTCCATCTTGGTTATACCTCCGGAGAAGGCAATGGGACCCCACTCCAGTACTCTTGCCTGGAAAATCCCATGGATGGAGGAGCCTGGTAGGCTACAGCCCATGGGGTCGCTAAGAGTCGGACACGACTGAGCGACTTCACTTTCACTTTGCACCTTCATGCATTGGAGAAGAAAATGGCAACCCACTCCGGTATTCTTGCCTGGAGAATCCCGGGGACGGCGGAGCCTGGTGGGCTGCCGTCTATGGGGTTGCCATTTCCTTCTCCAGTACATGCATGCATGCATGCTGAGTTGCTTCAGTCATGTCCAACTCTGAGAGGCATAGCTGAGTAGTTGAAATAAAGACGTTATGCCCTGCAAAGCCAAGATGTTTACTGCCTTGCCCTAAACAGAAAAAATAGTGTCAACTGTTAGACAGGTGTGGTACATTATACCTTCCAGGTGATGTGGGTTCCAGAATCATCTAAGGCTGAGTCTTTAATAGCTTAATATGTAGTTGGAGAAACAATATCCCCAAATTTAAGTGATAGTACAAGTCAAATTGAAGTTCATTTATTTGTTGATTCAAATTGAGTGCTTTTTGAGTGCTGCCTCAGAGCTGGGCATTGTTCTAAAGTAAAAGAAGTAGAAGTAATCAAAGAAGACAGAGCACCCTCGTGGATCTTGCAGCCTAGTAGAGCAGGCAGATAATAAACAGACAAACATATCGTCTAACGCCTGGTATGTACTATATTTTCATGTATATTGTGGGCACACTAATGGTGTTGTTTGTCATTAGCAATAAATTGGTTAATTTTCCAAAATATCGGAATCTCCGATGAGGTTTAGATTTTTAGAAAAAGGGAGGGGATGGAGAATGAAATATTTCAAACCAGTACTTCTTTCTCTGAGCTTTTTATAGATGGTTCAAAATTGCACAAGGATATAAGATGGCAAATAAAATATACGTGTTTTGGTATGGTAGAAGAAAATTTGATTAGACAACAGGAAACCTGTGTTTTAGTCCTTTTTAGTCTCTTTTGGGCTTCGCAGGTGGCTCAGTACATACAAAGTCTGCCTGCAATGTGGGAGACTTGGGTTCAATCCCTGGGTCAGGAAGATCCCCTGGAGAAAGAAATGACAATGCACTCCAGTATTCTTACCTGGAGAATTCCATGGACAGAGGAGCCTGGTGGCTACAGTCCATGGGGTCACAAAGAGTCAGACACGACTGAATGACTAACACTTTCACTTTCTCATCTCTTTTTGGATGAATGGTCTTTAAAAATTCCCTGTGACATGTAGTGGATTGTACTCTATCAGTGCTTATCAAAGTTGAGTATCAGAATCATCTGGAAGGTTTGTTAAAGCACAGATTGCTGTCCCATCCCCTGAGTTTCTGATTCAGTGGGTCTGGGGTGGGGCCTGAGAATTTCCAATTCTCTCAAGGTGCTAGGTGAGGCCAGCTCTGCTGTTGGCCTAGGAACCACACTCAGAGAACCACCACCCTCCTTGATCATGGGAGCCCTTCTAGTTCTTCTGGTATTTTTAAATTCCCTAAAAAAGCTTTATAGCTGTTTAAACTAGACTAAGCGATCCTACTAACGGTTTGACCAAGGAAACTACTTAATATTCAGGACTGTTTTCTGATGAATAACTTCCAAATAAATGAGAATTCTAAAATGCTTTCTTACAGTCCCATAGATTTATGTTCATTAATAAATTTTATATTATTTCTTTGGGAAAATTGATGAACACTCAGTTCTAAGGGTAGAGGCCTTGACTGTTCATGATTTTCTCTTTGTATCCCAAGTCCACAGTATGTGGTAGGTACCCAGTACTAATATGTTTAATTGACGTAAGCTTAGGAAAGGACAGAATATTTCTTAAGGTCATCTTCCTGAGTCACTGCTGATTTTCTGTAAAATTCCATTTAGAATTAAGGAGAATTAATTCCACTGGATGCCAAAACACTGAACTATTCATAGCATGTATTCTGTGTCTGCAAACTGTACTGTTGTTATTTCTATTGAAATTCCCTAAAAACCTTCATTGATATTGTCTATCTCCTCTCTTGAGTATGAATATACACGGAAAACAGGCAAATATAAAAACCATAATAAAAGTTCATCACATTTTCTGTTACCTATAATAAAATTTACTTAATTCAGTGTAATTTAAGACATTTTGTTTTAAGATTTGGCTTTTGCAGAGCATCCCCCAAAGCCATAACGTGAGTAGAGTGGGTTTGTTTTTTTTTAAGGATGTATTCATTTCAGCCTATGTTTAGAAGATACCTACTATGGGTCTACAAAGGTAAAATTTCTACCTTAAGGGACTTTCAGACCTTTAGTTGGATAAGGCAGAGATTGCAAATTCGAATTCTAAGGAGCTAGGCACATAATACTCAAAAGTTTGGGGTTTTGTGAGTATTTTTTTCAATGTTCACACAAGTGAAAAGTAAACAAAACTAAAACATGATGTGGATTGACAAAGCTAGTTCACCAGCTGAGTTCCAGTATGAGGAAAGATCCCCTGGAGGAGGGCATGGCAACTCACTCCAGTATTGTTGCATGGAGAATCCCATGAGCAGAGGAGCCTGGCAGGCTATAGTCCATGGGGTCACAAAAGAATCACACATGACTGAGTGCACACATACACACACACACAGTGCAAGAGAAAATAGCAGGAGAAAACATGAGGGAATCCTTTGGGAAGCAGATGAAGCAGGTATTCATTACATCATGAACAGTTCATTCCTAATAGCAAGACAGTAAGAATAGTAGTTACTGAGAGAGAAGCTGGGGAATGTATTTAAGATTCTATTGTGTGCAGCCCTGATGGCCAGTGGGAAAGCTTTATACTCTTTGTTAGACAACTTGAATCACTAGTCACAGACAAGTACTGCTTATCTGGATTATATTTATGTCCTGCGTTACTGATTATGTAATGTCATTGAATGTTAGAAACATATCCAGCCCTCAGGAAGAAAAAAACACTACTATTTAAACCAGGACACATACTTTCTTGTCATTTGGAATTATTATTTTAAACATATGTGGCTCTTTTAGAAGTGTTTTTTCACAGGATATATGAAAATATGGACCTTTGTGTCTCAGTTTGCCCAATGGAATTATACCATCCATGATCACTACAAGACCAAGAGCTATTATAGCCTGTCATTTAAAAAAATATTTTAATGAAGTATAGTTGATTTACAGTGTTGTCTTAATTTGTACTGTACAACAAAGTGATTCGGTTTTATATATATATATTCTTTTTCATGTTCTTTTACATTATGGTTTATCATAGGACATTGAATATAATTTGCTGTGCTATACAATAAGACCTTGTTGTTTTTTGTTGAAGGTGAAAGTGTTAGTTGCTCAGTCGTGTCTGACTCTTGTGACCCCATGGACTGTAGCCCACCAGGCTTCTCTGTCCATGCATTTCTCGAGGCAAGAATACTGGAGAGGGTTGCCATTCTCTTCTGCAGGGGATAGTCCCAACCCAAGGATCAAACCCAGGTCTCCTGCATTGAAAGCAGATTCTTCACCATCTGAGCCACCAGGGAAGCCCTGTTATTTATCCATAACATATGTAATAGTTTAGTTTACATTTGCTAATCCCAAACTCCCAGTCCTTCCCCCCTCCCTCCTTCTCCCCTTTGTCAGCCACAGGTCTGTTCTCTGTGTCTGTGAGTCTGTTTCTGTTTCATAGATATGTTCATTTGTGTTGTATTTTAGATTCCACATATAAGTGGTATTTTTATCTAACTTACTTTTCTTAGTATGATGATGGTCTATCCATGTTAATGGCAAATGGCATTGTTTCATTCTTTTTTATGGTTAATATTTGGTTGTGTGTATATATACCATATTTTCTTTTTCCATTCATTTGTTAATGGACATTTAGGTTGTTTTCCCTGTCTTGGATATTGTAAATAGTGCTGCACTGAACATAGGGGAGTGTGTATCCTTTCAAATTCTACTTTTATCCAGATATATGACCAGAAGTGGGATTGTGGGATCATAATGGCAACTCTATTTTTAGTTTTTTGAGGACTCTCCATATTGGTTTCCATAGTGACTGCTCCAGTTTACATTCCCACCAACAGTGTAAGAGGGTTCCATTTTCTCCATGCCCTCTTCAGCATTTATCAGGTGGTACTTCATTGTAGTTTTTCAGTCAATTCAGTTCAGTTCCTCAGTTGTGTCTGATTCTTTGTGACCACATGGACTGCAGCACCCCAGGCTTCCCTGTCCATCACCAGCTTCCAGAGCTTACTCAAACCCATGTTTGAGTAGGTGATGCCATCCAACCAGCACATCCTCTGTCGTCCCCTTCTCCTCCTGCCTTCAATCTTTCCCAGCATCAGGGTCTTTTCCAATGAATCAGCTCTTTGCATCAGGTGGCCAGAGTATTGGAGTTTCAGCTTCAGCATCAGTCCTTCCAATGAATATTCAGGACTGGTTTCCTTTAGGATGGACTGGTTGGATCTCCTTGCAGTCCAATGGACTCTGAAGAGTCTTCTCCAACACCACTGTTCAAAAGCATCAATTCTTCGTCACTCAACTTTCTTTATAGTCCAACTCGCACATCCATACATGACTACTGGAAAAACCATAGCCTTGACTAGACAGACCTTTGTCGGCAAAGTAATGTCTCTGGTTTTTAATATGCTGTCTAGGTTGGTCATAGCTTTTCTTCCAAGGAGCAAGTGTCTTTTAATTTCATGGCTGCAGTCACTATCTGCAGTGATTTTGGAGCACCCCACCCCCACCCCCAAAAGTCTCTCACTGTTTCCCTTGTTTCCCCGTCTATTTGCCATGAAGTGATGGGACCTGTTCCATAATTTTAGTTTTCTGAATGTTGAGTTTTAAGCCAGTTTTTTCACCCTCCTCTTTCACTTTCATCAAGAGGCTCTTTAGTTCTTCCCTTTCTGCCATAAGGTTGGTGTCATCTGCATATCTGAGGTTAATATTTCTCCCGTAAATCTTGATTCCAGCTTGTGCTTCATCCAGCCTGGCATTTCACGTGATGTACTCTGCATATAAGTTGAATAAGCAAGGTGACAATATATAGCCTTGATGTACTCCTTTCCCGATTTGGAACCAGTCAGTTTTTCCATGTCCAGTTCTAACTGTTGCTTCTTGACTGCATACAGATTTCTCAGGAGGCAGGTAAGGTGGTATGGTATTCCCATCTCTTTAAGAATTTTCAACAGTCTGTTGTGATTCACACAGTCAAAGGTTTTGGCATAGTCCATAAAGCAGAGGTAGATGTTTTTCTGAAATACTCTTGCTTTTTCAATGATCCAATGGATGTTGGCGATTTGATCTCTGCTTCCTTTGCCTTTTCTAAATCCAGCTTGAACATCCGGAAGCTCACTGTTCATGTACTGTTCAAGCCTGGCTTGGAGAATTTTAAACATTACTTTGCTAGTGTGTGAGGTTAGTGCGATTGTGTGGTAATTTGAACATTCTTTGGTATTGCCTTTCTTTGGGATTGGAATGAAAACTGACCTTTTCCAGTCCCGTGGCGACTGCTGAGTTTTCCAAATTTCCTGGCATATTGAATGCAGCACTTTCACAGCATCATCTTTTAGGATTTGAAATAGCTCAACTGGAATTCTATCACTTCTACTACTTGATCACCACTTCAGCATTCTTGTCTTGAGAACCCCATGAACAGGATGAAGAGGCAAAAAGGTATGACACTGAAAGATGAACTCCCCAGGTCGGTAGATGCCCAGTATGCTAATAAAGAAGAGTGGAGAAATAACTCCAGAAAGAATGAAGAGATGGAGCCAAAGCAAAAGCAATGCTCAGTTGTGGATATGGCTGGTGATGGAAGTAAAGTCTGATGCTGTAAAGAACAATATTGCATAGGAACCTGGAATGTTAGGTCCATGAATCAAGGTTAATTGGATGTGCTCAAACAGGAGTTGGCAAGAGTAAACATTGACATTTTAGGAATCAGTGAACTAAAATAGACTGGAATGGGTGAATTTAACTCAGATGACCATTATATCTACTACCATGGGCAAGAATCCCTTAGAAGAAGTGGAGTAGCCCTCATAGTTAACAAAAGAGTCCGAAATGCAGTAGTTGTGTGCAGTCTCAAAAACAACAGAATGATTTCTGTTCATTTCCAAGGCAAACCATTCAGTATCACAGTAATCCAAGTCTATACCCCAACCAGTAATGCTGAAGAAGCTGAAGTGGAACGGTTCTATGAAGACCTACAAGACCTTCTAGAATTAACATCCAAAAAAGATGTCCTTTTCATTAGAGGGGACTGGAATGCAAAAGTAGGAAGTCAAGACATACCTACAGTAACAGGCGAATTTGAACTTGGAGTACAAAATGAAGCAGGTCAAAGTCTAACAGTTTTGCCAAGAGAATGCACTGGTCATAGCAAACACCCTTTTCCAAACAAGAGAATAGTCTACACATGGACATCACCAGATGGTCAATACAGAAATCAGATTGATTATATTGTAGTTTTGAGTGTTCTCAATTTTAAGATGCATCACCACTTCATTGGTGTTGAAATGTACATCTTATAATCAGTGAAATGCAATAGATGAAAAGTTCTTTGTGCTCGGTATTATGTTTCTGTGCATAAAGTAAATTGAATAGATTTTTGAAATGAAATGGCTAGATCATATCTACCATTACCATCTAAGTGTTGTCCCTTCCCAGTGAAAAGTTTTTTTTTTTTAAGAAAAATCTAAGTTCTAGAAATGTGAAGGGCACCTGCTTTTTAATTGGAATCAGTCTTTACTCTTTTGAAGCCACCAATACTTTCTTACATGAAGGGTTCTAACTGAACCCTTCTCTGTTCTAACTGCTGATTCCTATTTCATGTTTGTCTTCTTCAGAAAAGTATTTTGCTTCTGCAATTTTTTTCTCTTTCTCCTAAAAGAAATGTGAAGACTTTGTGAAATAGAAGCACAACCCTGGAGAATAAATTGTTAGTCACAGGGCTCATTGAAGAGGTTTAAAATGGAAAATGCACACACCCAAATCAATAGCAAGAAAAGTGTAGTAGGGCTGCAGACTTCCAGAAACTCTTCTGAATTCAGGAGGGGCTATGGGCTCCAAATAATTACAGTTGTTTTTCTCTTATCCATTAATTTTTAAAAATTTGTTTATTTTCAGTTGAAGGATAATTGATTTACAATATTGTATTGGTTTCTGCCATACCTCAACATGAATCAGCCATAGGTATATATGTCTCCTCCGTCTTGAACCTTCCTCCCACCTCATACCCTATGTCACCCCTCTAGGTTGTCACAGAGCCCCAGTTTGAGTTCCTTGAGTCATACAGCAAATTCCCAGTGAATATTTTACATATGATCCACTAATTTTTTATCATCCATTCCTATAACTTATCCAAAAATCTCCTTTTAAATTTCTCTACTAATAAAGTGATTCTAACACAAATGATACAGTTGCCAAATAATGATCACAACCTTTTCCTAATATCCCTCTGTGGTGATTTTGACAGATGTCAGGCAGCCTAATGTGCTATCAATTTTGAGATGTTATTGATAAAGATTGTAATACAAATACAGATATCATAAAACTATGTCAACTATAGATTTTGTTAGAATTTAAGTGTTTCATCTGTAGTATCTGGGATATATTTTGTATTTCTGAAGTAGTGTGGCTAGTAGGAATTATTTCATCTTTGTGTGTGTGCATGTGTACACACACCCATCTATGTTAGGGACTCAATACTTATGACTTAAGTTAAGAAGTATTTCATTATTAGAGCAAGCAGATTAGTTTTGCTAGAGAAGAATAGGCCCAGGAACTAATACAGCCCCGAATATAACTGGGGCTTACTGTTGGTCAGAATGCATACTCTGCTTCTATTTTAATTTTCCTTTATAGAACCATGAATACGTCAAATTTTGTTTTTAAGAGACAAAGTTGATTTATTTTTAAAATGCCTGAAGCATTTCTACATTCACATGTAGATTTGGACCCAGAAGTACACAGGCTCTGTATTTTTAGGTGATCTAATTCATTTGGGAATTGAAACTGTACGTGTAACATACCTACAGGATACATTTGTAATTTTTTTTTTCCAGAAAATCAGGTAAAGAGAAGGTGTTAAAATGGAAACATGCCTCCCTGTCTGTGATAAACTTCTCTAGTAAACTTCACTAAGATTTAACATGAGCAAATGAAGTTTTGCAGTTTTGCTTACTTTGACACATAGAATTGAATGTTGGGGGCATTTTTCTTTTAGACCTCTTTAGATAAGGAGGAAAAATGACCACCCCCTCAATCCTCTTCAAAAACCCAGTTTGTTATAATTACAGTTCTGAATCTGAGGCATTCCTCAGTTGCCCAGAAAAGTCTGAGATTGTTTACTGGAGGCGCACTTGGCTCACTCTGTGGCACTCAGACTGTTGTGGGGTTGTTGATTTAAACAAATAAACCTAAGTTTTTGTTCTCAGTGTTGTATTGGTGGCATTTTCAATGTATTGTTATGCAATTCTCTGATAGCAAAAGGGCCCAGGGACAGAGTTTGAATATCTGCTTGCAAACGAGCTTAGTAGATAGACCTGATTCTGTTACACACATGCAAGATTCAGGACTTCCTCAGCTGTCCCAGTGTCTGTCCAAGGCCAGTTCCATCCTGAATGCCATCAGACCCTTGGTGGGCAGCAGTCAAGTCACACCCCATCAAGGCTGATGAAAGAGGAGCTCTCTTCCAACACTGTTATCTTTTGCTGCTGGACCACTGTCTGTCTCATGTCTATTCCTCCTGAATCCTCCTTTGATACGCGAATCCTCCTTTGATACACGAATCCTCTACTGAATCCATTGAATGTTTTAGAGACACTGTTGATTGTAGAGTTACTTTTGATTATTTTCAAGAGCGCATCTGCTCTCTGTATTAGGAGCGTGTGTGCTCAGTCACTCAGTTGTGTCCGACTCTTTGTGACCCCCGTGGCCTGTAGCCCACCAGGCTCCTCTGTCCGTGGGATTTTCCAGGCAAGAATACTAGAGCGGGTTGCCATTTCCTTCTCCAGGCTATATTCAGAGACATTTTCACAAACATCGTGTGGATGTGGTTTTGTTACCTTGGGGGTACACACAGCATTTGGGCTTCCCAGGTGGCACAGTGGCAAAGAATCTGCCTGCCAGTGCAGGAGACACAAGAGGCTTGGGTTAGATCCCTGGATGGAGAAGATCCCCTGGAGTTGGCAACCCACTCCAGTATTCTTGCCTGGTAAGTTCCATGGACAGAGTAGCCTGATAGGCTATAGTCCATAGGGTCACAATGAGTCAGACACTACTGAGAACATGCAGAACATGCAGTGCATGCGTGTGTACACAGATACATTTACTTGATGCACACTTTTAATTCATGTCTGCAAGGAACAGAAACCTTAATCAGCAGTAGTTTCCAAAAGTGGAAGTTATTTTTTCCTTGCATCACAGGATATCTGGAGGTCAGCAGCCTAGGGCCGGTTCCACTGATTGATGATGTTTATGGCCGGGGCCCCAGGTGCTGACATTCTCTCTGTTATGTGCTGGTTGTCTTCATGCTTGTCATGTATGGTCACAAGGTGGGCGCTCCATCACTCAGCAGTCCGGAGGAAGCAAGAGATGGGTGGGCGGTGGGGGGAAAGGCCTGTGTGGTCTTCATCACTCCTTCCTGCTGATGGAAAGTTCAACTGCCTCTGCTGGTCTCCCCTCAGCCCAGTGTCTCAGAGCTACCTTATTTATTTATTTTTTTCTATTTAATTTTGTCTTTCAGGCATAGATCTTTGATCCATCCATAATGTGTTTTTGTATCTGATGTAAGGTAGGGATCCAAATTTATTTCCATGAAAGGAGTCCATTTTCTCAGAACCAATTTATAGATTATCTGTCCTTTCTCACTGATTTGTGATTTTTCTTGTTAACCAAGTTGATCTACACACATGTGTGCATTTTTCTTCCTTCCCTCATATTTTTCTGGAACTTGTTCTTTTTGTCTCTTAGATGGCATAATATGTCTTAGTATATGGTAGGCAAAGACCCTTTTTGCTTTTCTTTTCCTGTCCTTCCCATTTCCTACTCTCTTCTGTCTTGATGTTTTCCCTTTTTCTTTCTTGCTTTTCCCATCTTATCATTGAAAAATGATGGAGTTGGTAGAGATGATGTTTCTGCATACTGATGTGATAGAGCTCATTAATGTCTGTGTTTCTATTTCACGGGCCACCAATTTAAAAAGCAGTTTGAGGTATTAGGTGTGTAAGAAGCCTAGATTCAACAACCATCCCTAAAAATAGCAATATGAAAATCTTAATATACAGTCTATCTCAGAAGTTTGTGGTTTGGTTTTGCTTTGTTCTTTTACAACCAGATGTTACAGTGTGTTCTCCTAAAACTGTAACAGCCCTGAACAGTGTTGCCATGTTTTAGTCTTGTCTCTCTCACCCCTTGAAAGTGAAAGTGTTAGTCACTTAGTCCTGTCTGACTCTTTGCAACCCCATGGACTGTAGCCTGCCAGGCTCCTCTGTCTGTGGGATTTACAAGGCAAGAATACTGGAGTGGGTTGCCATTCCCTTCTCCAGGGGATCTTCCTGACCAAGGGATTGAACGCAGGTCTCCCGTATTGCAGGCAGATTCTTTGCCATCTGAGCCACCAAGGGAAGCTCCCCTCTTACCCTTTATCTGACTAAAAATAGTATATTGGGAATTGAGAGTGAGCAACTTTGAGTGGAAGAGCTTATTTTCTTGTATTCCAAGGAGAAAGTGACTTTTTAAAAAATTCTGTTGAACAGTACTTGAAAGATGCTGAATGAATCTAGTCAGTTCCATCAGCAAACTGGATCATCCTGAGGTTGGAAACATGGGGGCTTGCAAAAATCAGTCACAGAGGATTAAAACACGTTTGGTCACAAGTTGTTTAAAATACAACAAACCCTGTAGCTGTTTTCAAGTGGGCGTTTCTCTTGGAGAGAAGTCCAGAGTCTCTTGGATTTCTAGTCTGATTTCTTCATAACTTGCCAAAGGTTGGCAACCTCTGTTCAGCCAATGTCCAACACGGCAGGGAGGAGAAGGAACATCTCATCAGTGTCTGGAGAGGGTGGTCCCTCCAGGGAGTCCAGGGATGCCTCAGATGTGGCTGGGAAATTTTTCTCTGTGGCCGGGAAATTTTTCTCTGAGGCCGTCTATACTGTACCAGCTTTAGGAATAAACACTCGAACACGTGCGTGCGTGTGTGTGTAACATTCTACTTGAACCCTAATTTCCAAGTTGAAGTTGTTTACCTTCCAAATATCTGAGAGAAAAAAAAAGAGGAAGCCTGAAAAGGCACTTTGGACATGAAAATGGTTTTCTTGTAGCAGATCAGAATTGCAAGCGGGTCCCCTGCAGACCTTAGGTTTATTACTTGCAATTCCAGACAAATTACCGTACGTATTGCAGTCATATTTAGGTTACATCTGCTTTCTCTTAAAGTTCCTTGGTAAACTGAAACTGTTAGTGAATAGGAGCCTGACTCTGAAAATTTTGAAAAGCAGCTGTGTCCAGATCACAAGATTTCTCTTTGATTTTGTTTTCATGGAGGAATTGTTCTGGGTTTGGTGACTGTTTAAACCACATACAAATGCAGGGAGCTAAATAGACAGCCTTATTTTAGCCTTATGAACTTTAGTTTGTTATGATTCCCCCCACCCCTTGCTTTTTTTTAAAACTGCCGGGGCATACTACATTTTAGTATCTACCCTGCTTTCGATCTCCATCTCTACAGTTTTGCATTTGGTCATCTCCGGGAAAGAAGATGAGAGTATTTGTCCTCAAATTGGTCTCAGCCTTACAGGCTCCACACTCCAAGGTCCAAGGTCAGTGGGGCTGTCAAGTTAAAAACTGAGAAAAAGCTGGGTTCCTCAGTGGACAGCTGAGACTCCTCATGTGATTTCGGTTTACATTTGATTGGGTTTCACATTCCAGTACATTTGGGGAAGTATTTCTCAGACTCTGGCAACTCTGCATCAGTTCCTGTGTGTCGGGGATTTTCCATCTGAGGTCTTCAGAAAAAATTACAGAGTTTGTGGAAAGTCATGATCCTAAATGGACAAAGGAAGAAACACCTTCGGTTTGAGTGGGTGTTTCTCAGTTACATTCCTGGATTGTGTGTATTATATTGTATATAATATAGATATATATATAGTGTGTGTATATATATATATATATATTTCAATTTTTCCTCTTTTTGGTGTGAATTCTTTTTGGGGTGGGAAGGTGAATTTCAATTGAGTTTTGGGGAAATCTTTGCAGCAGTGGTTCAGTCTGGATTGGATGCTGGGGTTTCCAGCAGCAGCCCCACCTGTCTCTTGAAAGACCTGAGAGACTCTTCTTGGGGTCAGTGTCCACTGCTGGCACATGAGCCACCTCCCAGTTCCACAGTTTTCTCTGTGAGATGCTCTCACTTCCCCCCACTCCCACTGGAGCTCATGAGGCCCCTGTCAGTTTTTGCCCGCCTGTGCTTTTTCTCTTTTCCTCTAGATTTGTGGCCCTCACATTTCTTTATACCTTTGCTTCTTCTCAGCCTTCAAAGGTCACACCCCTGCTTGTTCCATTTTCACTTGTGTCTTGAAGTCTTGCATCTTTTCCTTTGAAAAAATGTTCCTTCTTACGTGGCCTTTGCTGGCATCATCAACATGGAGAACTTCTTTTCAATTTCCTTTCATAGTGTAGAAAGCAGTAGCTCTCCTCACTTAATGACTGGTTGGAAAGGCTTCTTTTTACTTTTCCTAAGTGGACTGGGTTGCTACTTCCTTGGAAACCGCAGGTATGCCTGTGTGAAATTAAACTTGCTCATTTTGAAATCGTGTGGGGGGGTAAGAGAGGGGGGCAAGGTGACATTTAGAATCTCTGGCATTACCTCCCACAGGTTTTTCCTTAACATTTTGTTGATTTGAAGCTGTTCATATATTTAGGTCTAGTCTCCTGAGGTAACCTCTGGTTCCCTTTCCAGCAGGATACCCAGGGGCCCTGTGAGTTTGTTTCCTCTTGCCCTGATCCTACCCCTAAATGTTTCCCATGTGATCACCACACGTCTTTTCACAGAGGTTCCTGGTCATCAGGACTCTTCAGCACCTACTATTGTTTTTGCCAAAATGTTCTCCATAGTAACTCTAGTCACATATTAAGTTAGCAGTTAATTCCTTTGTGGAGAAAAGCAAGAATTTAATCAACAAAATTATTTCTGTGCAAATATATCTGATTTAACACTCTGACAACATTGAGATGTCTTAAAATGGCTTCATCTGACAAAGAAGAGAAAGAACTTTCTAGCCTTTGTACTGTGTAAACCATGCTATCCAAACTTAGCTGACTAAAGCTGATTAAAACTCAGGGACCTAATAAATTCAGATAACATGAATTTAATAGACTTTGATAGTGAGGAATGCTTGTATGGTATTTGCAAAGAATTGTCTTAGATGCTAACATGAAAAATTGCAATTTATTTTCTTGGTGCTTTAATTTTTTAATTGCTGTGACAAAACTTATACATCAAAATAACCATATGTGATTAAAATACACAATGTGAACATATAATGAGATAGCTCACTTTAGAATATACAAGGCCTACATATAAAATAATTTCAGTTCTCTGACCCTGAAATGAAATCAGCCTCCCTGTTGGATGTTGGATGTTAACACCTCATGTATAGTGTATTCTGTGAATTTATATTTGCTTGTGACTGTGTGGACATTTTTCAACTGTGAAATACAGATTCCAGTAAATTCTTTAAAGTCATAGCACATTGTCCTATATAGGAAGAATACTTAGTGTTACCAATTCATTGCCCAACTATTGCATTCTGTGTTTCTCTTGGAAAATGCACCACTAATTAAGATGTGGGAGGGAAAAAGTACAACAGATATTAAACCTCTGTGTGGCATTGCTTTGTCCTTGAAAGATACAAAAATAAACATTAGTTCACTACTAGAGTGTGCATGCATGCTAAGTTGCTTCAGTTTTGTCTGACTGTTTGCGACCCAATGCATTGTAGCCCGCCAGGCTTCTCTATCCATGGGATTCTCCAGGCAAGAGTACTGGAGTGGGTTGCCATGCCCTCCTGCAGAGGATCTTCCCAATTGAGGGATCGAACCTGTCCTTCTTATTTCTCCTGCATTGGCAGGCAGATTCTTTACCACTAATGCCACCTGGTAGCTTATGATTCATAAATAGATATTTCAGATGATAAGTATTTAGGATTTCTGAGTCGGATTTCAGTTGCATCAAGAGGTCTCATGCACCAAGAGGGGTTTCTTAACTGCACACACCTGTGTGAGTCACTTCTCATGCTCTCAGAGAGGCTGGAACCCCACCTAGCTCATTCATTCCCAGATATCCTGAGGAATAAAGAAGGTGGTGAGACAGGGACCCACATAAGACTTCCATCAAAGATTATTCATTGATTTAGGTTGCTCCTGGGCCAAATTAGTTAGAATCAGGAGTGCCATAAATATTGATGTAGTCTGTCCTTAAGTTTGAAACCTCCCACTCATATCAGCTGCGGGCAACTGGCCTTCACATCAAAAGCTTTTCTTTTTGCTGTCACAGCAACAGGTTTGAAGTTCTTGAAAGCTGGTAACACTGAGAAGCTTCACTCCCTGCTTCAGAAACAACCCCAGGAGAGAACCTTGGAAATGGTGCTCAGTTTCCAAAACCATTCTGTAGAAGACAAAATGCCCTGACATGCATTCACAATATGTTTTCTCTACTGTGTTATAAAATTAAATATCTAGTTCTTTAAGTCATCCTGTGGATTATTAGACCTTTGGGAGCCAAACCTGGGACTAGAACCATCATGTAAAAATGTTCATATTTTTGGCTGGGAGAATATATTGCATGTCTCATAAAACCAGTACAGAAAAACATTCAGAGAATCCTACCTGCTCGAAAGCTTGTAGTCCCTGATTGTGTTGAGCATGGGCCAAATATACTCAATAGATATTAGATTATGCGGGAGCCCTCACAGACCATTAAGGTTGCTGAATGGTTTCTCATGCCCTTCTTCCCTATCAAATAAAAAATAGAATTTATCAGGACTTCCCTGTGGTCCAGTGGTTAAGACTTTGCCTTCCAATGCAGGGGGTAGGAGTTTGATCCCTGATTGGGAAACTAGATCCCACGTGCCTCGGGGCCAAAAAAAAAAAAAAAAAAAGACATAAAACAGAAGGACTATTGTAACAAATTCAATTAAGACTTTAAAAATGGAAAAAAAAATTGTGGCAGATCCTGGTAGAGGCAATTATATTGCTGTCGTGGATATGACACTCAGTTAGGAAGCAGTTCCTGGCACGTGGTTCATCCACTTCTTCTCTCCCTCCACTTTTGGGGCTGGGACGAAAAGCCAGCCCATTATTCCTTCCTGTCTTCCATCCGGCAAAGCCAAGGTTACTTCTAACAACCAAACTATTGGACTAGATAATAATTCCATTTCAACCCTTTAGGTTCTTACCAAATGTTGTCAAGCATCAGAAATATTTCATCAGCCATTTCTTCTCACCATCTGTAGGTCCAAGATAATGAAACGGGTGGAACTGGCTTCTGTTATTTCTTACCGGTTAAAAATTTCTGTTGCTCTTAGGAGTAAAAACTGTTAAGTTCTGTAAAGTGTGATCAGAGCAAAGAAAAACTAAGCATTTGTTCCAATGGGATTTTTTTTTTAAAGGTGGCCACTTGCTGAAAGCCCAACTTAGATTCCAAAGCCAATAGCTTTAGGCATTAAAATAGAATGTAAATATATTTAAATATGAACAAAAAGATATCTGTAAAATATAAAATCTTTGCACACTTTTCTAGAGGAAAAATTTCACCCTAAGTATCTGGGAAGCAGGCATGTTAAGCCCTTTTGCTGGCACACAGAAAGGATTAATTGATATGAGCAGCTTTGGGTATTTACTGTATTTACTGGTATGGTGCCTTAGAACTTTCTTTACAAAGTTACAAGTCAGAGTAGGGAAGGAATGAAAACTACTAAATTGTCTTTTTATTGTTAAGACAATACTTTTCTGTTTCCTCTTTTTCTATAATCCGAAAGAAACTCAGTGTTGGCATTCTGTTTTATGAAACCTAAAAGTAAAATTAAATACTACTAGTAAAATAAAAATACTAAGAAGAAGGGCAAAGAAATAAGAAAGATGGTTCATTTTGAGAGAATCGTGGTCATTTGAAACATGACCAAATGCGAGCTGTTTTTCATCAACACGTTTTAAACAAACGCATTCTTAGCTCTGTTTTTGGTTTTGATAGTAAGTCCACTGGGAATTCATATATTGTGGGAAGAGCTGATGATGCTAAAAGAAGCCTGGTTGTTGCCAGGTCTGAGAACAGGATTGGTTTTCTCAAGGAACCTTTATTGCATCCAGGGTGTTAAATTATTACAGATTACATTCACACAGCGGATCGCTGAGTCCGCAAGTGACAGTTTCCACTATTTTTTAGCTCCTTGGTATGTCTGTACCTAACAGTTTTGATTTTGTTAAACTGTAGAACTCATATATTATGTTATCTTCCACAGAGAAGCTTATGTGTACATCCCAGGTGAGATCTCACCACGGTAAATACATCACCACCAAACATTATGGGAATACATTTTCTAAATCATTTATTTAAACCATCATTGAATGCAGAGAAATTTCTGTTAACCAAAAAATGCTTTTCGGAATCTATTGTAATAGGATTTAAATTGTCTTTATTCATAGCCTTGGGAATTATTCGTTTTAGACTTAAAGGATCACTTCCCCCCAAATGAAAAATCCTGACTCTCCTACAGATATAAATTGAACATGTGTTAAAGATTTTATTTATCTCATTATTAGTGAGAGAACCAGACAGATGGTATAACCTCTCAAAGGAGAAGCACAAGTTTATATGGAATAAAGGTTTATATGGAATAAAGGTTTACATGTGAATTTACAAATGTATCTGAAGTTGGTTTTTTCTAATAGAAAGGGGAAAGGAAGTTAATTGAATCACCAGGGGACAAGATTTATTTGCATGTCTGTAGACAACTCCCTGGTGGCTCAGACAGGAAAGAATCTGACTACAATGCTGGAGACCTGGGTTTGATCCCTGGGTTGGGAAGATCCCATGGAAGAGGGCATGGCAACCCACTTCAGTATTCTTGCCTGGAGAATTCCATGGACAGAGGAGCCTGGCGGGTTACAGTCTATGGGGTCACCAAGAGTTGGACACAGCTGAGCAACTAAGCACTATTAAACAACAGTTATTTTGCTTTGCTCTCAGTTGTATAAAATTTAAGGAGTTCTATTAAGTAGTCCAAAGGCAATGCCAGGCTAGCATCAGAGAACCTGGAAAGTTGAGCTCTAAACCATGCAGAGTTTCCATTAGAGACTCCAGGAATCTCTTTTGCTTATCATTACATTAGTTTTGATTGACATAAGTGAACATTTGAATAGGACCAGAGAAACTAGTGGAGAAGTAACACACAGCTGTCCTTTGGTTATTTTCTGAAAGGTTTCTAAGGTTATTTTAATTCCTTTACAGACAAAGTCTTTTTTTTTTAGATTTATTTGTTTATCTTTTTATTTTTGGCCAAGTTGGGTTTTCATTGGTACTCATGGATTTTCTCTAGTTGCAGCGAGCTGGAGCTACTGTCTTGTTGTGGTGCCTGGGCTTCTCATTGCGGTGGCTTCTTTTGTTGTGGAGCACAGGCTCTAGACCACAGGCTCAGTAGTTGTAGCTTGTGGACTTAGTTGCCCTGAGGCGGGTAGGATCTTCCTGGACCAAGAACCAAACCCATGTCCCCTGCATTGTCAGGCTGATTCTTAACCACTAGACCACCAGAGAAGTCCTGACAAAGACGTCTTCGTTCTCTGTTATAAAAGATGTGAGGTTCGTTCTTAAATCTCATGATTTAAAATTTTTTGTAAAGTTAGATGCTGTGAATTTCTAAACAGAATGATGATTTCATATGAAACTAGATGATGCTGAGATGCAGATGGAAGTCGCTGCCTCTGTACCAGCTGTCTATGGATGGGACTGGGAAGAAAGTTGATTCCTTTCTAATTGCAAGAAGTGAAGTGAAGTGAGGTCGCTCAGTCATGTCTGACTCTGCGACCCCATTGACTGTAGCCTACAAGGCTCCTCTGTCCGTAGAATTTTCCAAGCAAGAGTACTGGAGTGGGTTGCCACTTCCTTCTCCAGGGGATCTTCCCAACCCAGGGATCGAATCTGGGTCTTCCGCGTTGCAGGCAGATGCTTTACCATCTGAGCCACTAGGGAAGCCCCTCTAATTGCAAGAGGAGATGCACAAATCCTCAAGAGGAGGCAATGACAAAGTTGAAGATCTATATGAGAGGAACACTAAAAATGAGTCAGTGAAGGACTTTAAGCTCCCTGGGAGCTTAAATCAGTTTCCATTTCAAGGAATTGGCAGAGAACCCCATCAACATACAGTTTTAGAGATGGTTTACTGTGATTTCCCTTGTGCGTTAATTAGTTCCATCTGTCTCTATTTAGTTCGATAGAATCACTTAGAAAAATGTAGAAGTATTTGTGTGCTTAAATACTTAAGATCACAAAAGGGTGTTGTGCTCCTATAGGTAAGGGTTGTTACGGATTCCTTGAGTCTGTCTTTGAGAGAAAGCACTAACTGAAGGAGCTGACGGGGCTTCTTTTCTGGAGACTGCAGAGCAAGGGTTGTCCTGGTACTCTGATTCTTGGGCGAATACCCTCATTTTCCAGGAGTCTGGAGTAAGTGCCTTTATAATCCTTTTTTATCAACACACTCAAGAACTCATGGGTTTTAAAGAATCTCTATTTATTTGACTGTGTTGGTCTTAGTTGCAGCGCATGGGATCTTTGCTGTGTCATGAAGGATCTTTCCTTGTAGTGCACAGACTCTCTAGTTGTGGCACTCGGGCTCTGGAGTGGGCAAGCTTCAGGAGTTGCAGCACCTGGGCTTAGCTGCTCCACCAGCATGTGGGATCTTAGTTCCTCAACCAGGGATTGAACCTGCATCCCCTGCATGACAAGGCAGATTCTTAGCCACTGGACCACCAGGGAAGACCCAAACTCATGGGTTTTGAAGTTCATATCAGCCACTGATAAAAGCAACCATTTCCATAATGGCTGGAAAAAAATTCTTGGGAAATACTCCCATCAGGAAAGAACTGGGAGCCTATAGTTGGATAAAAATAGGTCAAATGGTAGAAGTCGACTTTGTTTTGTAGGTGTGAGTCCAGGATTCATTTGGAAACCAAACTCTTTTCCAGGTGTTTGTTTCCAAGTTGGCACTGCTTTCCCTCATGACCCTGGTCTCCCCACATGTCTTTGTTCTTGATTTATGTTGGAAAGAGCCTGTACAGACTGTGTCTCTAACCTGGGGTGGGCCAGTTCCTCCTCACTCTCAGAGAACTTTGTGGCCAGGAGACTCTCAGAGCTGATCAGATTCAGGGCCAACTAAGGGAACGCTGAAGAATGTACAAACACAGAAAAACAAAAGTCACGGAAACTTAAAGAGAACAAAACAAGAGACTGTGAGAGGTACCACCAAAGTGAGGAAATCTGGTCAGACATTGAGATCTGTTTTGCAGCCAAACTTGATGGGAATGTCTGTGAAAACTGGAGAATGCAGTTGTCAGGTTTGCTGAATGCAGCAAAAAATGTCTGAAGTATACTGTGGAACTGCCAAAATCAAGATCCATAAGGTTTTATATGATATATTTTTATTGTGGTATCTGGCCAAAAATGCAGTCAATTTTGTTTCCACATCACATGGTAAAAGAAATAGGAATAGGTTATTAAGTAGCTGGTGTTTTTCTATACAAACTCTGGGGCCTGTGGTCAGCCTTGCTGCAGGTAAGGTCCAGTCTGTCTGGTTTAAACAAGTGGATTGGCTGTCATGATGGGCTATTTGTACCATATACAAATGTGGCATTAAACTTCTGTACAGTTCTCTTTTCAAAATTTTCTTTACACAGCAATTGACTTGATTTTTTTTAACTTTATCTTTCATTTAAATTTTTATTTTTTAAATTATGAAAATATGATAACTCACAGGAGACTTGGAAAATGCAAAGAAAAGTTACACATAGTTCCACTACATATTGCAGTTCTTTTTTAAGTAGATAAATTAAGATTTTTAGTTGGAGTTTCAATGTCATACTCTCAAAAATTAATAGAATGATTATACAGAGAAGTAGAAGGATATAGTAGACCTGAAAAGCACTATGAACCAATTCAACGTAATTTTTTATTTTATATTGGAGTTGCTTGCTCCTTGGAAGAAAAGCTATGACCAACCTAGACAGCATATTAAAAAGAAGAGACATTACTTTGCCAGCAAAGGTCTGTCTAGTCAAAGCTATGGTTTTTCCAGTAGTCATGTATGGATGTGAGAGTTGGACTATAAAGAAAGCTGAGCACCGAAGAATTGATGCTTTTGAACTGTGGTGTTGGGGGAGAATCTTGAGAGTCCCTTGGACTGCAAGGAAATCCAACCAGTCCATCCTAAGGGAAATCAGTCCTGAATATTCATTGGAAGGACTGATTCTGAAACTGAAGTTCCAATACTTTGGCCACTTGATGCAAAGAACTGACTCATTTGAAAAGACTCTGATGCTGGGAAAGATTGAAAGTGGGAGGAGAAGGGGACGAGAGAGGATGAGATGGTTGGATGGCATCACCGACTCAATGGACATGAGTTTGAGTAAACTCTGGGAGTTGGTGACAGACAAGGAGGCCTGGCATGCTGTAGTCCATGGGGTTGCAAAGAGTTGGACACGACTGAGTGACTGAACTGAACTGAAAGCCTTTTAACAAAGTTGTGATAGTTTTAGGTAGACAGCAAAGAGGCTCAGTCATACATATACCTGTATCCGTTTTCCCCCAAAATCTCTCATCCAGGCTGCAACATAACATTGAGTAGCGTTCCCTGTGCTATCTAGTAGGACCTTGTGGGTTATCCATTTTAAATATAGCAGTGTGTACCTGACCATCCTAAACTCCCTAACTATCCCTTCCTTCCATCCTTCGCCCCAGCAACCATAAGTTTGTTCTCTAAGTCCGTGAGTCTGTTTCTGTTTTGTAAATAAGTTCATTTGTATAATTTCTTTTTGGATTCTATATATAAGGGATGTCATATGTTATTTCTCCATCTCTGACTTACTTCACTCAGCATGACAATCTCTAGGTCCATCCATGTTGCTGCAAGTGGCATTATTTCATTTTCTTAAATGGCTGGGTAGTATTCCATTATATGTCTTCTTTACCCACTCATCTCTCAATGGACATTTAGGTGCTTCCACGTCTTGGCTGCAATGAACATTGAGGTGCATGTATTCTTTCGGACCGTGTGGAGTTTTTATTGTGAGAGGGAAGTTAAAAGACATTGGCCAAACTTGCAAGTGTACATTGGAACTTTAAGAAACAAAGAGTATTAATCCTTTCTAGATTAGCCTTATAAGTATGTCAGAGTATTTGAGTGATTTCATCTTTAAATAAAGAATATTTCACACTCCTCGTTGCCACAGGGAGCAGTGTTCATCAGACTCAGTAGATTAGAAAGTCTGTTGGAATTTCTTAGGTTCTAAATGTTTTACATTTTTTGTTTCAAGGCCCTGTGGTCTTTTGCTTTTTTGAATGAGAAATGATAGAGAAAGCAATTGAGTATTGAGTTGTGATCATCACATAATTTCCCTCCTAATAACCAGCTGTAATTCCATCAGATCTTCAAATCTGCACAACTATGACCATCTGTACCAGGGATAAAAATAATAGGGTTTTCCAATAATGAATAAACCCTGAAAAGATAGGATAGCTACTTTATTGAGATTTTTGGAAAGATGCCTAAAATACTTTGTCTTTTTTTTTTTTCTCATTGTTGTTTAGGTACTAGCCACTGTAGCTGGTAGTGGGAGTTGGTCAACTTTTATAGGTGATTTTTAAAACTATGAATATATAGAACTGAGCTTTTCCTAAGACAGTATTCCCAAAGGACAAGTTAAATCTAGTTTAGATGAAGGAAGAAAATGTTTTCAGGTGTAAGTGAGCCTCATAAATTTTGGAATTAGTCTAAGAAAAAAACCAAGCATGATGATTTCTGATAATGGACTGTGCCCCACCGGCTGGTACGCTGAAGAGAACCAGGAGGAACCTAGTTGTGAGCACAGACCTTGTCAAGTAGGTCAGGATCACATGCTCTGATCTGTTAATCTTTGAACTGCTCTTTGCACAAGCATATTCATTCCTCAGCCATGGAGATCTTCATTTCTCCCAAAAGGAGAGAGTATAGTAATAAACTTTGGATTTGCCATGTTGAAATTGGAGAGGGGTGAGGAAAGTGGGAAGTTGTTGACTGGGTGGCTGGAATTATAGGGTGATCAAAGTTGGGAAACCAGAATTTGAACGCATCAGAGTGTTAAGGCTACATGAGGAAATGGATTATCCAGGCAAAAGACAGATCCCAGAGGGGATACCCTGGAAGCAGAAGTAGACAAGGCAGGAAAAGAGACTGAGGAGGAATACCAAGCAAAGACTCAGTGAAAAAATTGCTGTAAGTTTAGTGATGCTTTGGGGCCCCTAGAAGTTAGAGGTGCAATAATGCATACTGATGCATACAAAACCATTTTATGAGTGAAGAAACCATTCACATCAGGAGAACCAGAACTCATATAGATTTTACTTTGATAATAACCGTTTGCCCACCGTAAGCTTTTGAATGTTTCTAAATAAATGATCAAACAAAGAGAGCTGGAAGCGACTGCAGATTGCCAGAAACACAATTCCATCAAGGATCCTTAAGAATTCAACTCACTTACCCAGAGACCTTAGACATGAGCAACAGATGTGGAAAATATCTAGTTTATGTGACTGTGGGGAAAATCTGTACTTGGAATGCTGTATCCTTTTCCGGACACCTTGTTGGCACAAAGATCCACTAACTTGGAAGGGATCCGAAATTCACTTGTGGATGAAAAAGCTAAAGACGTGCTTGAGGCAGTAAAAATCGTACAGAAAATGAAGAAGGTGATACATGTGTATGTGCTGAAACAGCAGAAGGGCAAAAATATCTGAGTTAGCATAAAACCCTCTCCAGACTTGGGGAAGAGAAACTTAAAGCCTTGAAAGCTAAGCTGTAATTCTCATTTTTGTTTCAGATCAGATGTTTCCTAGTTTCTTCCTAAAGCAGGAAAAGGGGTTGGTTTTAAATTTTATGCCTTTAATTTTCTCTAATCTTTGTTTGATGGAGATAAAAATAGAAAATCAATGAACTGAAATTTAGGGACACTGAGGAAACAAAAATAGATGAAACTGGGCAAGTTCACTAGCCTGTCAGGGAATCCTCAACAGATTATGTGAGCACAAATATTCCAGTAAATCATTGCTGATCTAGAATAGTCAGTGTGATACCTGTGTTAACTAGGGGAAAATCTGAATCCAAAAGGTATTATTAGAAGGAAGTTTTCTTACCCTCCTCTGGGTTACATTCTCAAATGATGACCTAATATTCCCGAGGAGACACTTTGATGATCTGTTATTATGATTTTATAGGTATTCTATGGCTTAAAATATATACATTTGGCTTCTAAAGGACCTGATGGTGTTTGAATAGCATTTCTCTTGCCCAGAGATTTTTATTTATATTCATTTACTTATTTAAGCACTTCCCTCATTTCCAAAGGAAAGGTGAAGCCCAGCCTAGCTCAAAACTTTGATACTGGGAATGAGTGATGTCTACATGAATGAAATTGCACATAAGAAAAGGCCCAGTGTGAATCCTGAAACATGTTCTCTGTCAAGGCCATGAGAATCCGTTTGTTAGCTAAGATTTGAAAACTTAGCTAGGCAGCAGTTCTGGATGGGTCAGACTACCAATGAAGCAATCTCACCTTTCTCCAACCAACATTTTGGATTCTAAGCTAAAGATCAGAGAGGGAAAGACTTCTCCTGCTCTAAAAGGGTACCTTTCATGCTTCTGTTCTTATTAAATACTTATGTCAGAAAAGCTGATGCCTGTTCTATGTCTGGGCTTCCCTGGTGGCTCAGTGGTAAAGAATCCACCTGCCAATGCACGAGATGGAGGAGATGCAGGTTTGATCCTTGGGTCTGGAAGATCTCCTGGAGAAAGAAATGGCAACCCACTCCAGTATTGCCTAGAAAATCCTATGGACAGAGAAGCCTAGCGGGCTACAGTCCGTGGGGTCGCAAAAGAGTTGGACACGGCTGAGCGAATGAGCATGCACACACATTCCATGTCTCCTCCTGAACTCGATTAAGGGAAAAAAAGCCCTGTTAAAATTTAATCAACAGAAGCAGGTGTTACTGAGAAGAGTGGGTCTGTTGAAAGCTGCCAGCAAATCCAACTCCTATCTCTTTTCCAGGCACACAATAAAGTTACTCCACAGGACACATGAAATCTTTCTAGTTCACAGTAACGTTAGAGCGTGTGTGGTGTTACTGGATGCAGCACGGAAACATTCCCTACTGGCTCAGTTCCGAGTCAGCCCCACACTCTACTCCCCAAAGCTGCCTCCTGCTGCTTCGAAAATCTCCATCATTTCTGGCTGACAGTAGGGATGCTGTTCAGTGTCTGGTGGTTGCAGAAGAAGTTCATGCTGCACTATATTCCAAAAACAAACAAACAAACAAAAAAACCCCGCCTGTGAACCAGAATAAAGCCAAATCTAGTCTTGAGAGTAGAGCTACAGGGCAGGGTAGAGAGGGGTGGCAGGGCCCTGGATGGCAGGACAGCTGAAACTTGCTGGATTATATGGTAGAAGAATGACCCCATGTGTATATTTTTAAATTCCATAGCTTCTCTTGAAATGGAGTGGAATGGCATGCGTGCTAAGTCGTGTCCGACTGTTTGTGACCCTGTGAACTGTAGCCTACCAGGCTCCTCTGTCCATGGAATTTCCCAGGCAAGAATACTGGCATGTGTTGCCATTTCCTTCTCCAGAGGATCTTCCTGACCCTGCAATTCTTGCATTGGCAGGCAGATTCTTTACTGGTTTGCCATGAAATGGTGTAGGGAGAGTAATAGAGTGTGGGTGCTGGAAAATGTTTCACTTCCTTAGCATATACATTTTTATTTGTTATGTAAATCATAGTAAAATTTGGATCATCTCAGAGTTATCAGCTGAAGGTGTTAATAAGATGTCTTCTTCAACAACAAAATCTCATGCTTTTGAGAGCCATCATCCTTTCATGCCCGTGTTTCATTAGGGAATGATTTTATACCGTTATGCTTATAAGTATCATGTCACATATTTTCTTTGATTTTAAGTGTGTCTCTTAATGAGTGTTCTCTGAACTACTGTTGGCCCAACTGTATATACATGAATAGTTCTGAACTTAAGAATTCAATAATGGTTATTTTTCTTTGGAAAATATTTTTGTGAATGGCTTTTTATCTCATATATTTTACTTCACTAACAATATATTTTAGCATCTAGGAAGCTGAGAAGATATGTGAGATTTGGTACCTAAATTTCTAAAACTGGGCAGTAAAATAGGAGATATTAAATAAAGTAGTGTAGATTGGGCTTCCCGGGTGGCTCAGACAGTAAAGTGTCTGCCTGTAATGGGGAGACCCGGGTTCAATCCATGGGTTGGGAAGATCCCCTGGAGAAGGAAATGGCAACTCATTCCAGTACTCTTGCTTGGAAAACCCCATGGATGGAGGAGTCTGGTAGGCTACAGTCCATGGGGTCACAAAGAGTTGGACACGACTGAGTGACTTCGCTGTCACTGTACCACTGTAGTGTAGATTGGGGACTTTTGTACTGATTAGTATGAACGTAGGAGAATTTTGAAACTAGGACTTGCAAAGAGTTTCATGTCTCTATGTCTTTATTTTATGTTCCTTCCAAGCTATCTAAGTCAGTGGTTAAGTTTTTAATTATAATTGCAAAATAAGAATTTTAAAAATTTTCTGAGTAATCATTTATAATATTTAGCAGATATGACCTAGTTTAACTTTTAGAAGTCTAACTTTAAACTCCTTTGCTTTGTTTTCTGGTTTATGAGTATCATCAAGAGGCTCTGCCACGGAAAATATAAATGGTAGAGACATGATGGATTTATGCTGAATTTGTCTTCATTGATTTCCAGCCTTTAGAATTCCTGTTGTGACCATAATGATCTACTCCGATATTTTGCTTTTTTCTTGAGAGGAACAGTGAAATGTTGGCAAAATGGATGCATCCATTTTAATTCTTGTCTTTCTTTTTTCAAATGTTATCTTCTCACAAACTGCTGAATCTGTCCTCACTAAGGATGAATCGTACTGCTATGTCATACATTCCTAATACTCACTGAAAGTGAGGGAAAACGAATAGATGTCAAACCATATATAAAAGTTTTTCTAAAAAGTCAGGAATAAGAGTTTATCCTGTCATTGTTTATCTTCTCTTTTTCCGAGGGCAATGCTAACAGTTCAATAAGAGTTTCCCATTAAAAAAAGAAATACTAACATAATAAAGCAAATCATAGATATTTTAATATCATTTATATATATATATAGAGAGAGGATGAGATGGTTGGATGGCATCACTGACTCGATGGACATGGGTTTGGGTAGACTCCGGAAGTTGGTGATGGACAGGGAGGCCTGGCATGCTGCGATTCATGGGGTCGCAAAGAGTCAGACACGACTGAGCGACTGAACTGATATATATAAACTATAGTAAAGCATGAGGAGTTGTTTGCACTTGTTGGGTAGTCCAAGGAGGGGAGATGCAATGAGAAAACTCGGGGGTTTTGGTTTTCAAAGTCACTGCACCAGCTGTGATGTGTCTTTGGTGCAGTAAATGCCAACTTTGTTGGCTTTAACAGAGGGATCAAAAGATTCTATAGACCTAAACCAGTTATGCTGTCCCCACTACTACCATTTCTTCCTCACAGCTATGTGTGTGGGACACCTACTTTGTGCAAGAGATGGAGGATTCAAAAACTTTTTTTTTTCCTTTTTATTTATTTATTTATTTTTTAAAGATAATTTTTTAAAAAAGGAATAGACTATTGCAACATACTCCAGACCATTAGCACATTAGAAACATCACCAAAGTGGATGAGTCCCTGAATTTTTTTGTTTTTTGTTTTTATTTATTTATTTATTTTAGTTGGAGGCTAATTACTTGACAATATTGTAGTGGTTTTTGCCACACATTGACATGAATCAGCCATGGGTGTACATGTGTCCCCCATCCTGAACCCCCCTCCCACCTCCCTCCCCATCCCATCCCTCTGGGTCATCCCAGTGGACTGGCCCTGAGCACTGGGTCTCATACATCGAACCTGGACTGCTGTTCTGTTTCACATATGATAATATACATGTTTCAATGCTATTCTCTCAGATCATCCCACCCTCACCTTCTCCCACAGAGTCCAAAAGACTCTTCTATGCATCTGTGTCTCTTTTTCTGTCTCGCATATATGGTTATCATTACTATCTTTCTAAATTCCATATATATGTGTTAGTATACTGTATTGGTGTTTTTCTTTCTGGCTTACTTCACTCTGTATTCTTTTTAATGGCTGAGTAATATTCCATTGTGTATATGTACCACAGCTTTCTTATCCATTCGTCTGCTGATGGCCATCTAGGTTGCTTCCATGTCTTGGCTATTATAAACAGTGCTGCAATGAACACTGGGGTACACGTGTCTCTTTCAGTTCTGGTTTCCTCGATGTGTATGCTCAGCAGTGGGATTGCTGGGTCATATGGCAGTTCTATTTCCAGTTTTTTGAGGAATCTCCACACTGTTCTCCATAGTGGCTGTACTAGTTTGCATTCCCACCAACAGTGTAAGAGGGTTCCCTTTTCTCCGCACCCTCTCCAGCATTTATTGCTTGTAGACTTTTGGATAGCAGCCATTCTGACTGGCGTGAAATGGTACCTCATTGTGGTTTTGATTTGCATTTCTCTGATAATGAGGGATGTTGAGCATCTTTTCATGTGTTTGTTAGCCATCTGTATGTCTTCTTTGGAGAAATGTCTGTTTAGTTCTTTGGCCCATTTTTTGATTGGGTCGTTTATTTTTCTGGAATTGAGCTGCAGGAGTTGCTTGTATATTTTTGAGATTAATTCTTTGTCCGTTGCTTCATTTGCTATTATTTTCTCCCATTCTGAAGGCTGTCTTTTCACCTTGCTTATAGTTTCCTTTGTCGTGCAAAAGCTTTTAAGTTTAATTAGGTCCCATTTGTTTATTTTTGCTTTTATTTCCAATATTCTGGGCGGTGGGTCATAGAGGATCCTGCTGTGATTTATGTCGAAGAATGTTTTGCCTATGTTTTCCTCTAGGAGTTTTATAGTTTCTGGTCTTACGTTTAGATCTTTAATCTATTTTGAGTTTATTTTTGTGTATGGTATTAGAAAGTCCATGGGACTCTGCAGGCAAGAATACTGGAGTGGGTTGCCATTTTCCTCCTCCAGGGGATCTTCCTGACCCAGGGACTGAACCCATGTCTCCTGCGTCTCCTGCACTGCAGGCATTTTCCTTACCCACTGAGCCACCTGGGAAGCCTGACTTTTCAAAAACTTAATGTTGCTCCACTTAAAGTCAGTTCCTACCTGAACAAGCAAGGGTCACACTTCACTGAAACAAAATGACTGGACACATAGCTGATGACTGTGCCAGAGTCTGAATGGCAATGATGGGTGGGCCGAGGGGGTGGGTTTTTAGCATGGAAGGGGAGGGGACACCTGCGTCAGAAAGACTGGGGAGCAGACACCCATCACTGGAGTGAAGTCCAGAGTCATTGCCCGCCTGCCTGCTAAGATGCAACGAGCAGTATGTTCTGTGGAGGATGTAGAAAGGGGACACACCATGTACGGTCAGATCCAGGAGCTTTCGGACTTGAGGAGAATGGCAGGGGTGAGGATGATAGTGGAGCACGCGACAGGCCTGTTGGAGGATGAACAGTGATAGAAGCCAGTAGAGATGCGCTGGAGGGACATGATGAAAACATGACATTTGAGTTGATCTTGGCAGGTGCGGATGGGCCAGGTGGAGCTGAAAGGATGAACATGTAGTGTCCAGTGTCTCCAGGCACAGTGGCATGGAGATGGGAGGTCTTAGGACATGTTGGTGTAATGGGGACTGTTCAATTTGGGCTGTAGTGCAGCTTATATGAAGGGAAAGAAGGGGAGTGAAAGAGAAATGGCTGGGTGTGGTCCCAATCACACGGGCTTTTGATAAGGTGGGCAACAGTCCACACTTTAAAAAAAAAAAATGTTGGCTGTGCTGGGTCTTCCTTGTGGTGCTCCAGCTTCTCTAGTTGTGGTGCGCAGGCTTAGAGGCATGCGGGATCTTAGCCCTCTGACCAGGAATCGAACCTGCATCCCCTGCATTGCAAGGTGTATTCTCAACCACCTGGTCCAACTTTTAATTCCATAAGGTTGAAGAATCTTTGGAGGTTTATGATGAGAAAGATGGTATGAAGAGAGTTATTTTTAACAGCTGACATCTGCTGTCTGTAAAGTAGTACACGTTCTGTCACCAAAAATATGGCATTCTAGATGACACTTGGGGAGGAGTGTTCTAGAGAATAAAGCATCCTGGGAGTGGAAAGTTTTAAAATTTGTGGTCCCCTACCTGGCTCGGACTATGTTGTCGGCTCCACTGCAGCTGGACTCTGCAGGGTGTGCCCCCCGCAGTGGGGGCCCTTAGTGACCTTTGATGAAGGACAGGAAGGCAGGCTAGGACTTCGTTCCTTTCCAGGTCTGAAGTTATATGATTTCTAGGAGTTGTTCTGAAATAAGATTTCATATCATCTGTTGAATGAAGATCCATTTCTGTAGCAGAATGGTGAAAGTTCTAGGATTTTTGCTCTAATAAAATATATAGGATATTTAAGCAAAGAGAATTTGATTCAGTTGTGCCTTCTTTCACAGACCTTCTGCTCTTTTTTTTTTTTTTTTAATTTATTTATTTGACTGTGCTGGGTCTCAGTTGTAGCATGAAAGTGAAAGTCGCTCAGTCATGTCGACTGTTTGCGACCCCATGGACTATATAGTCCATAGAATTCTCCAGGCCAGAATACTGGAGTGGGTAGCCTTTCCCTTCTCCAGGGGCTCTTCCTAACACAGGTCATCCACATTGCAGGCAGATTCTTTACCAGCTGAGCCACAAGGGAAGCCCAGGAATACTGGACTGGGTAGCCTAACCCTTCTCCAGAAGATCATCCTGACCCAGGAATCAAACCAGGGTCTCCCTCATTGCAGGTGGATTCTTTACCAACTGAGCTATCAGGGAGGCCCCAGTTGTAGCATGCAGTATCTTTAATTGTGGCATGTGGGATCTAGGTCCCTGACCAGGGATCAGACCCGGGCCCCCTGCATTGGGAGCTGAGTGTTATCTACTAGACCACCACGGTAGTCCCAGACTACCATTCTTTGTTACTGTTTTCTTCTGTGTCTCTTATAATAACTGAAGGAAAGTAATGATGAACACAAGTTTGGTGTCATTTTATTGGTTAGCATTCATGTTTTAAGTATACCTGAAACTGTATTCTAAAATTTTACCAAAGCATATGTACACAGTCTTTGATTTCAATTTTAGGGAGGTTCACAGACCCCACAAAATAATCCATTGACCTCCCCTCACCCCAGTAAGAAACTCTGACTTTAGAATGATGCTGTGGTTTACAGAAATCCCACTTGTATAGATTTGACGTTGGCACAACACAGATTTATGTATGTATTTAAAATACTGGTGTTTGGGGAGGAACACGAAAACAAATGCCTTTACAGATAAAAGTTGTATAGAAGCCAAGAAAATATTAAAGAAAATTTTAAGTGCTGCTGAATCCACACATATTTCTCAACAACATATTTATCAAGGAACATAAGAAGGTGCCAAGATATTTCCAGTAATGTGCTGGAGTAAACATGACCATGTGATGAAAATGCATTTACATAGCCTGTGGACAGAGAGAGAGAGAGAGACCCAGAGACAGAAATGGGGTGGGGGAAGGAGAGAGGAAGGGAGAGAGAGAAAAAGAAAAGAAAGTAAAAAGAAAACTGTATTACCATTTTCTGTTGTTGTTGTGAAATTGACTTGTGTCGAACAATAAGAATGAATCAGTCTTTTCAAAACAATGTCTGCCAAGACCTAAGGAGTATGATACTTAACCTACATAAGGCATGGAGTCCACCCCCTAAGAGTTAGTCCTTTCGTGAGACGAGAAGCAGCCCAAGTCCCCAGTGTGGGGTTGTCCGCGTCATCACCTCAGCCTCAGGCATGCTTTCTCATCAAAAGAAGACGAAAGACTTCCCTGTCAGTCTAGTGGTTGACTTCACCTTCCAGTGTAGGGGTGGGTGGGTGGGGGTTGGGTTCAATCTCTTGTTGGGGAGCTTAACACAACCAGAACATAAAATGGAAGCAGTACTGTAACAAAATCAACAAAAACTTTAAAAATGATTCACATAAAAAAAAAATGTTAAAAAAGAAGATGAGGACTTGGTGGAGCAGGCAGTCTTGGTCTGACAGAAAACAGAATTAACTACACATGATTTAAATAAACTCCAATGAAGGAGCTACTTACAGTAGACAGAGTAAAGGGACAAGCAGAGGGCTACTAATAGACTGAGGCACTGAAACTGGCAATAGCTGGAAACCCTGACCACCCCGGGGCTGAGGGGCGAGGGGAGGACAGAGTGTGTGGTGGGTGGGATCCCTGGGAGATGGGGACCATGGCAGGAGACTGCTCAGTGGAGTCCTGGTCGAGGAGCCAGGGAGCTCCCGCCAGAGATGCTGGTCCAGTGTCCCGGGTGTGAAGCAGGATGGAGAGACTGACAGAGCGGGCAGACCTAGAGCGGAGCCACTGGAGCCAATCCAGGTCCCATTACCACCCCTGGGACTTCTCTGCTGAGAAGACAGATTGTTATTGGCCATCCTGGTGAAACTCTTTGTCAGGAAGACACTGTTCTTTGAGGTTATTATTTACTTATATTAAGGGCTGGTTTCATCATACCCTGAGAATGATATGTCCTTGCTTGGTGGAGGACATGGGAGAATTCTATCAAGAAAGAGCATTAGGCTGTATAACACAGGAAGCTCAACCCAGTGCTCTCTGACAACCTAGAGGGGTGGGTTGGGGTGGGGGTGGGAGGGAGGTTCAAGTGGGAGGGGATATATGTATACTTATGGATGGTTGATGTCATTGTATGGCAGAAACCAATACAATCTTGTAAAGCAATTATCTTCCAATTAAAAATAAAAATGATAATAATAAAAACACTAAGGGCTTCCCTGGTGGTCCAGTGGCTAAGACTCCTCACTCCCAATGCCAGGGCGTCCAGGTTTGATCCTTGGTCAGGTAACTAGATCTCACCTGCTGCAATTAAGACCTGGTACAACCAACCAACTAAATTTTTTTTTTTAAAGAGCAGTATATGCCCACTAGTAGGACTGGAATAAATTCCATTTATTTTGGAAACAACTGCTGAAGAAAAAGAGAGATGTGGCCATAATTGTTTGAAAGAATTCCATGTTTTGTTAGTGGGGGCATAAACATGTGGCCTTTGCCAACTATTTGGTCCCTGTTCCAGCTGCGTATTTCAACTTCAGTTACCCCGTCATCATAGGCTTGCTCTAGTTTCACTGGGGAAGTCTGTGTTAAGAGCCAGAGTATGCTGATAAAATATTAAGGGTCATGGTACAACCAATAAAAAGAGGTGACATTCAGAAAATGCCTGGCAAGAGGCATGTAAAGGGGAAAGAAGGGACTTTGCTAATTGAGAAAGCATGGTTGTCATTATCATTAACATTTTTAAAGGTCTCAATTTTTAAGAGAATTCTTGTGAAACATTGTGTTTGGAAAACAGGGAGCTTTGACTTAAATACATTTTAACGTCTTAAAGTATAAGGATCTAATTGGAGCAAGCTGAGTTCAGATTTTCTGGATACAGATAACCTTCTTTTAAAGTTTGAGTATTTTTTTCCACATTATAAATGTATGTTTTTTTACTAATAGAAAATACAAAAAATCTTGAAGCATAAAAATGAAGTAAAAATGACCTGTAACCCTGTTACTTAGAAGTAATCAGTATTAATTTGGTAGTTTCCGTTTTTATTCCACTGAATATATGTGTATCTTTAAAATGAAATTATGGTATTATGAGTATTTGTTAATATTTCCAAATTGCTCTCCAGGCATTTTGCACCAGTCTTTATTTCCATCAAGAGTATATTAGTTTGTTTAACTAAATCTTTGTTAGCCATATAATTTAAAAAAATTGTTCCCAATTTTTAAAATAAAATATTATTTTAGTAAGGTCAAATTTTATTCATGTTTATACATTTATTGGCCATTTTTCTATTAAATTATTTATCCATGCCTTTTCCCAATTTTTGCAGTGTGACAATTAGTGGTTTTATCCCTCTTAGTCTAGAGGAGCTCTTTGTATAGATACAAATTTATTTAAGAAGATCAAATTTCTTATTAATAAAAATAGGACAGGTTGATCACCCTTATCGGTAATATTTGTTTCCTGTGGCCTTTGGTGAGAAGCCCCTATATTCTTGCTCTCAAAGGCAAGCCAGTTTTAAAGTAGTAAACTCTGAACTTTTTCATTGTTTTAAGATATTTAAGCAGGAGTATTACTTATGGATAAATATTCAGTGAGTCCTGATTTAGAAATTGTTGGGCCTCTTTTATTAAAAATGATAAAGGGTCATTTTAAAGTTATTTGATAATTGAAACAATGTATTCCTCCAGAAGGTATGAATCTCTTAGAACTGAGAGAGTAAGACTCTTGGTCAAAACAGTTACTAAAAAAGTATGAGAGAAATGAACAATATGCAGAATGATACTGAGTTGGAGATAGGGGTATGACTATTGTTTCAATATGTGTGGGTGCATAAAAAAAAGTATTAATCAACTGTTCAGTTATCCTGTAGAAAGTGGGAGGAAGAAGAAAGAAAGGATTGGTAGACAGGATTTTCTGAATAATTTTCTTTTGGGCTTATTTACCAAGCATTAGGTACTTCCACTTTCTGTGAAAATTACTTTCTTGAGATCATGAACAAGATAGAAACAGTCTTTAACCCCCAGAGTCATGTGCACCCTTAACTAACTGCTCTTCAGTGCATTCTGTAAAACTTCCTCACTAGATCTTACAACAAAGATGAGAAAGGTGGAGAATTTTAATGCCCGCCTCAAGCTTAGAACTGATCTCCTAAGAGTTTTGCTGTCTCTTATGTAAGCCCTTAATTGTGCCTCAAATATCTTCAAAAGTCACAGTTTTTTTTTTTTTTTTTTTAATTTCTCCTCTCAGTAGGCCAGAAGTAAAACAAAGAGACCACGTGTGTGGTGTGGCAGGGTCATGTCTTCATTCATGGAACTTCCCTCATGTAATGTGTGTGAGCTCCTCAGAGCACAGCCGCTTTCCTGTGACTGCAACCCGCAGCTCTGTGTTAAGACTCTGTGTGAATGGTCCCAGCTGCTGTCAGATGGAACAGTCCGCGCTGGCCACGGATGACAGGGTTTAGACCAGGGTTTATACCTCTGGGACCTGCTGTGTACACTGCGAACAGTCATGTTCCTTGGAGACAGAATGAAGATTAGTCACTTGTGGCTCCCAGAAATTCTTGCATAACTTGCTGTTATCTCAGTATAGTTTCCTGGGAATGCTTTATCCACCACAAACTCCCATCTCCTCCTCAAAGCTCCCTCTTCTCTCAAATGGACCACTGGTATCAGCCTGGGGCTCGAGTTCCACTCCAGAGGGTAGGCACTCAGTCCAGCTCTCTTCTATTCAATCATGGCCCTTCCTCCTCCCATTACTGCTTCTGTCATGCCCTGCGGCCTCGTTCCCACCGTCACAAGTGTTGTCCATCTCTCGACCATACATATGAGAACGTTCTCTCTTGAAGTAACCTAGCATTGCTCATACTTATTGTAGAATTGTTATGTACTGGGTTGGTCAGTAAGTTCGTTTGAGTTTTTCCATAAGAGGTAACGGAAAAACCTGAGTGAACTTTCTGGCCAACCCAATATAAACCATTCAGAAGATTCCAGATCTCCTCCTGGCGTTTTGTTTCCTTTCATCTCTCTTCTCAGAATCCTCTTATCTCTGAAGTGTAGAGCCTCAGACGCCAAAAGGCTTCAAGAAACTAACTGAGTTAGGCTTGGTGTTTTTAACTTTCTTTTTTCACCCCCATGCCCCCTTTCTTTTGTGCTTTCGATTTTTCCTCGCCACCCCCCCATCTCACCTGAACAGCAACTCTGCAATTATGCATGGAGTTGAGTTTACACTGCGTACGATAAGGTGGTTTATAAAATAAAGTCATTAACCTTTTCTCAATTCTCACACTCCTTAAGTACATCTGTTCTTGATTTTCTCATCTTATGCCTCAAGTTTGCTTTATACTTTGTTTGCATTTCTTTGTTTTCCTCTGAGATTATTTCTAGCTTTTTGCTGAGTTCCTAAAACTGTTTCTGATTAAATAAATAGCTGTGATAAGGCATATAGGAATCTTAACAGGAAAGAAATATGTGTCTGATTGACCTCCTTCATCTCTTATGCCTTATTTCCTCCTAAAGTTGAAACATCAGAAGAGAACAATTATCACAGCATATTATCAGTGTATTTGGAACTATTTTATTGCTGATTTTGTTGGAAATGCTGATATTTCATCAGCAAAAGCTCTTTTATATCTTCTAGCTAGCTTTGGATTTTCTCAAGCTGATAGCTCTTTCCTACCAACTTGATAAAGGGTCCATATGCTCCATCCTGGGATGTGAATTCACCCTTTCCTTGCATTCAGCAGGAACTTGCCTGAAGTGTTCATCACCAACGAGGTGCGGACACCTCATTCCAGTCATTGCCAAATAGTTGAACTGAAAATGTCTTGAGGAACTTGCTGTACTTTCTTGTCTTTTGATTTCCCTGTGTCATTCATGTCACTGTCAAGTCGAAAATACCATTTCTCTGTTGAGTATTATTTCATTCTTCTGAATGGAATTTTGATAGGAAATTATCTAGGGGCATCATGGTATGTAAATTGATTGTAGATAACTGCAAACCTTTTATTCTTGTGAAAATTAGGTCTTTGAATTTAAAATACATTTGGTTTTTCACATCTCAGTAGCCAGCCCTCTTCTCTTCTAGTTGACTAGTACGAAGATTAATTTTTTACAGAAGTTTATTTTTATTTTTGGCTGTGCTGGGTCTTGGTTGCTGCACAGGCTTTTTCTCTGGTTGTGGTGTGAGGGCTTCTCACTGCAGAGGCTCCTCTGTTGCAGAGCACGGGCTCTCAGGCACATGGCTTCAGTAGTTGTGGCTCCCTGGCTCAACAGTTGTGGCACGTGGGCTTAGCTGCTCCTCAGCATATGGGATCCTCCTGGATCAGGCGTGGAACCTGTGTTTCCTGCATTGACTGGTGGATTCTCTACCACTGAGCCACTAGGGAAGCCCAATTTTTTTTGTTGTTTGTTTTAAAATAAGATAAATAAGCATGAACTTATGCCTTACCCTAAAGCAGCATAGCTGTTTAGGAAATACTTACAGATGAATTTGTTTTTCTTGATCCCAGTTATAATACCCGACTGTTAGGACAGTTCACCAACAGTTTGCCTTAAATACTTACAGCTTGGACTCTTCTACCCCTGTCCAAATATACTTCTTGCCCTTTTATTTTAATTCTAACTCAGTTTATTGGAATTCTTGTTGTCAAAGAGCATTCCTTGAAAGAATCTGGAGTATCACTGGCTACAGAATAAGCGTCAACTACATTGATTTCCTGTTACTCTGTTTCATTCTTTTCAAATTATTCCCAGTCAGGTTGGATGAGGTTTTCTCTCTGGATAAAATATATATCTTTACTTTAAAAAGGGGATACTGGTATGTATTTGACCCATATCACACATTTTTTTTTCCCTAAAAAGGAAAGTCTTGTTTCTCAGGAAGTTACAGGGAAACTTTAGTTTCATAGAAATATACGAGCTGTGGCCAGTTGACCATAAGTTTAGTCCACTTTTGCTGATCAGCAAACCGACTTTCCAGCCTAAAGAAAGAGTGATCAGAATAGCAGACATGGATGGTTTCTAACTGTGAATAGTGGTGTAGCTCAGTAGGGTGCGAGGTGGAATCCCAGTCCCTCTGGGCTTGTCACTGCACATGTTTTATGCTTACAAGCTCCATCTGCAGGAGATGACAGTGGGGTGAGCACTGAATTTCATCTACTGTGACACACAATTCCACATTCCCAGAGTGTACGGCACAAAAGGCCAGCCCGAGCTGCCATCTCTGAAGCCACTTGTGGGTCTGTCAGCAAGGTTTGGGGCCTAATCTTCCCCTCAGAGGCGGAACACAATTTCAGACACACTTGTGTTTCCCTCCTGTATCTTCTGCTTCTTGGAAACATTTTAGATGGTGGTATCTTTGGTGTGATTGAAGGCAAAAGGAGAAGGGGGTGGCAGAGGATGAGATGGTTCAACAGCATCACTGACTCAATGGACATGAATCTGAGTAAACTCCAGGAGAGCACGACGGGACAGAGGACCCTGGTGGACTGCAGTCCATGGGGTTGCAAAGAGTCGGACATGACTTAGTGACTGAACAGTAACAGCAACAACACATCTTTGGTGTGAGCCACTTATCATGAGATCCCAAAAAATTGGAAAATAAACTTGTTGAGGTTATTTTTATTTAAGAATCTGATAGTACTGCTTTACACCAAAGAAATTTAGATTTATGAAACATTATATAAATTATCTGACCAAACTCTCCCCCCCCTTTATTTATTTTTTTTTGAAGAAAGTACACTCCAGAGATTCAGTAGATTCAGCGACCTTTCAAGATAACAGAGATTGTTTATGCTGAATTGGGATTCAGAACTTAGCATCATGACAGTAGAATCTATGACTATTCCTCACAGTACGAAGGACTCTGTAGCCTAGGTAGGGTCAAAGACCTTGAACTGTAATAGCTGTACTGTGGCATCTGCTGGCTTTTCCTAGCATCTCCTCAATGTGATACAAGTCAGCCAGTGCCCTTGAGATGCTTGGAGATTTTTCTGAGACGTATGTTGGCTGTTGTGCAAAATTCTTATCCTAGAGCCAAAGTCTTCCTTCCATAAAAAATTTGGCCTTTACTACTTGGAACTACTTGCCAACAGAGGATATATTCCCAGTGGTTAGAGGGAATTTCAGAGGAAGCTGAAATTCTCTGCCTGTCAACACTGACCCACTCCTAATAGCGTTGACAGACCTGTCCCCAGCCAACATCCTTGGTTAGTCAGGTTTAAACACTAAGACTTTTTAGGAAGAACATGAAATAAAAGTGAAAAGAGTTCCAAGCCAGGAGAAAGTGAATTCTGTCCCGTTGTTTCTTCTTATGGGTTTAAGGCCAGGTTGACCATTTTGTTCGTTTGTATGTGTTCAGTTGCTCAGATGTGTCTGACTCTTTGTGACCCCATGGACTGTAGCCTGCCTGGCTCCTCTGTCCATGGGATTTTCCAGGCAAGAACACTAGAGTGGTTGCCACTTTCTACTCCAGGGCATCTTCCTGACCCAGAGGTTGAACCTGAGTCTCTTGTGCCTCTAGCATTGGCAGGCAGATTCTTTAACCACTCTGATCACCTTGGAAGCCCTGTTTATTTATAAAAATGTACCAAAAGCCATTTTGATTTTAGGCCATGATATGGAATCTTCCCCCATAAGCAGACATGCAGTTCTAATATAATGTTTTTATTTGGAGGTGTTGTGGGTGGGAGGACTGAGGTTAGTCAAACAAAGGATTTTCTATCTATCTTTTTTCTGTCCAAGAGAGCATGCTGACAATGAAAGCATTGCTTTGAATTTTTCTGATTGAAGTTTCGCTCAACAGCACTCAAACCATGGAAGCAAATAGATCATTGGTGAAACATCAATGGCTTCAGTTCATCATGTGTCAATAGCACCTTACTTTCTGTAGCATAATATTGAATAAATACAGTGAAATGGCTGATGTGAGCATATTCTGGAGATTTTTGGTGTGGGGTAGGAATGAAACAGAAAGGAGGTTTAAACTTGAGGAGAGAAGGAAAAGACAGTAAAATATCCTTTGATGTTTCCAGGATCAGCACTGTATCCAAGGATGGGAAACCAGAGGGGAGACACCAGAGTTCTAAGAGATAATCTTTTTAAAACCATAACTTAAGCTCAAATAAACATACAAACTACTTGAAATATTTATCTTTCTGAAAATATGGTATTTATCATGTTCTTATGAAAACATTTGTTGTCTTACCAAGTCCTTATGAATTTCCATATGGAGTAATAAAAAACCTGTGTTGCCCAGAGGTTTGGCTATTTTTCAGGGTATACATACAATGTACTAATATCAAACCCATGTCCGTACAGCTTCATATTCCTTATGGAAGGTTGGATCACTGTCAAGTCTTCCTCTCTTCCATAGGGTGACACCAGAGAGCTGTGAGCAGGTTAATGGGGCAGGAATCTAAAAAACAAAAATCTGGACAAATATTTGACAGTTTTCTGTACTTTTATAAAGGTGCTGAGATCAGAATATTTGAAATCAAAACTATGTTGGGAAGTGTAGGACATATGGTCACCATAGATGTGAAGTTTCCACTCTTTCCACAGATTTACATCTCCTCTCTCTGTATTCTGAGCCATCAATCCATTCCACAACAGTTTGCTGAGAATCTACTTCTTATTTGGCACTGTTCAGTTCAGCCGCTCAGTCGTGTCCGACTCTTTGCGACCCCATGAACTGCAGCACACCAGGCCTCCCTGTCCATCACCAACTCCTGGAGTCCACCCAAACCCATGTCCATTGAGTCAGTGATACCATCCAACCATCTCATCCTCTGTCGTCCCCTTCTCCTCCTGCCCTCAACCTTTCCCAGCATCAGGGTCTTTTCAAATGAGTCAGCTCTTCACATCAGGTGGCCAAAGTATTGGAGTTTCAGCTTCAACATCAGTCCTTCCAATGAACACCCAGGACTGATCTCCTTTAAGATGGACTGGCTGGATCTCCTTGCAGTTCAAGGGACTCTCAAGAGTCTACTCCAACACCACAGTTCAAAGGCATCAATTCTTCAGTGCTCAGCTTTCTTTACAGTCCAACTGTCACATCCATACATGACTACTGGAAAAACCATAGCCTTGACTAGATGGACCTTTGTCGGCAAGGAATGTCTCTGCTTTTTAATATGCTGTCGAGGTTGGTCATAACTTTCCTTCCAAGGAGTAAACGTCTTTTAATTTCATGGCTGCAATCACCATCAGCAGTGATTTTGGAGCCCAGAAAAATAAAGTCAGCCACTGTTGCCACTGTTTCCCCATCTATTTCCCATGAAGTGATGGGACCGGATGCCATGATCTTAGTTTTCTGAATGTTAAGCTTTAAGCCAACTTTTTCACTCTCTTTCACTTTCATCAAGAGGCTCTTTAGTTCCTCTTCACTTTCTGCCATAAAGGTGGTGTCATCTGCATATCTTAGTTTATTGATATTTCTCCCGGCAATCTTGATTCCAGCTTGTGCTTCCTCCAGCCCAGCGTTTCTCATGATGTACTCTGCATATAAGTTAAATAAGCAGGGTGACAATATACAGCCTTGGCGTACTCCTTTTCCTATTTGGAACCAGTCTGTTGTTCCATGTCCAGTTCTAACTGTTGCTTCCTGACCTGCATACAGGTTTCTCAAGAGGCAGGTCAGATGGTCTGGTATTCCCATCTCTTTGAGATTTTCCTCAGTTTATTGTGATAAACCCAGTCAAAGGCTTTGACATAGTCAATAAAGCAGAAATACATGTTTTTCTGGAACTCTGTTGCTTTTTTGATGATCCAGGTGTGGAAGTGACAAAATCCATTAAAACAATCCCTCTATCCAGAGAACTTGAGGGTCAGTTCAACAGCAATCAATATTATTTTTAGAGCAATGTCTTCAAACTTTCATGCCTGAATGAGAGTGGTCCTACAAAGCCATTAGTTCTGGGGAAGAGGAGACTACATACTTATTTCCTATTTTTCCGCCATCCTCCAAGAGTCCTTTTCCTTGTTTTTATGTTTATTAATGCAGTTCATACTTTGATTTTTCATCTCTCCATTAAGTATTTCCAGAATAGGTCTGAATGACACCATAGTCCCTTGTGGTGGTACATGGACCAAGCTTGAATGGTAACTGTAACACTCATTGAAAGCAGGAGTAGTATTTCAGGCTTTGAGATGAGAGCATTAAATTCAACCTGGAGGAAGAGCTCATGTCCTGTAGATGCCATTAAGCAAGAGCGAAGAGGGAAAGAAAAGCACAATACTACTGCTCCTTAGCAGTCTAAACCAGAATTTTGTCATCTTTTCCTCTGTACTTCAGAGACTTGATTTTTTTTGTTTCTAAAACCCATATTCCAAACGAGTGCTGCTTTGAGCCCTGGAGACAGTTCGATGCTCCTTGTGATTGTATTGTCTTTGTTGTGTTCATTGATAATTTATATTTTGGGCCACTAGATGGTGCTGTTTCGCTTTGAAATTATATGCATTTTTTTAAAATTGAGTCTTTTTTGCCTTTTATTTTGTTTATTGTTCTGTTGATGCAGAGATGGTGGAAAATCAAATTCCTTCTTAAATTGGATCTGAGGTTTCCTGTCCCTATACAGCTGCTTAGGAATTTTAATGTGATTATGCAGCCTGTAATGTAATAGGTTTTCAGATTATCATAGCACTCAATACATGCCATTAATTTGTTTTGTAAGAAATTACACTTTTTTTTTTTCCTATAGAAGCATTTTATGTTACATATACTCGGCTGATACATAAGAGGCTACGGTTGCATGTCTTATGTGGCTTGATCTGCTGTGTCCTATGTATGATTAAGGAATCACTTGGGAAAACAACAAAATGCTAATTGCTGGGTCCTAGAGACCCGGAACCTAAGTTCTAGAAAGAGAGTGATGAGCAGACATATTTGAGACACACCAGGCTCCAGTCTGCTCTGTAGCAGTGAGCACTTCCAGTGGACACTAATGACAGAGTGTCTGAATATCCTAATGCAAACCAGAGTTCAAGATAGTTGAGACCAAAATTTTGAATGGAGACAGCTCGGTGTAAATATTGCCTCTAGGAGTTTTAGTGGGTATAATAAGAATTATTAAAGAGAATGGAAATGGCAGCTAACTCCAGTATTCTTGCCTGGAAAATCCCATGGACAGAGGAGCTTGGCAGGCTACAGTCCATGGGATCGGGAAGAGTCAGACATGATTGAGCGACTAACACTTTCACTTTGTTTACATAAGTGTGTTGAAGCTGGCAAGAGTCTCACAGAGAGAAGATGGTCTCTATTAGGACAGAAGCATGAATGGACGCAAGCAGGAGCAAGCAGACAGAGCATCCTACGTGGAAGCTCTCCCAGCTTGCAGGGTTGGACAGCCATTTTGCCCTACTTTTTTTTTTTTTGCTCCTCTCCTTAAATACCTGATACTTCGGACTTCCCTGGTGGCTCAGAGGTTAAAGCGTCTGCCTCCAATGCGAGAGACCTGGGTTCGATCCCTGGGTCGGGAAGATCCCCTGGAGAAGGAAATGGCAAACCACTCCAGTATTCTTGCCTGGAGAATCCCATGGACGGAGGAGCCTGGTAGGCTACAGTCCACAGGGTCGCAAGGAGTCGGACACGACTGAGCGACTTCCCTTTCCCTTTCCCTTTCAGTTCAGTTCAGTTGCTCAGTCGTGTCCGAGTCTTTGCGACCCCATGGACTGCAGCACGCCAGGCCTCCCTGTCCATCACCAACTCCTGGAGTCCACCCAAACTCATGTCCATTGAGTCTGTGATGCCATCCAAAAATCTGACCCTCTGTTGTCCCTTTCTCCCCCTGCCCTCAATATTTCCCAGCATCAGGGTCTTTTCAAAAAAGTCAGCTCTTCACATCAGGTGGCCAAAGTATTGGAGTTTCAGCTTCAACATCAGTCCTTCCAAAGAACGTTCAGGACTGATCTCCTTTAGGATGGACTGGTTGGATCTCCTTGCAGTCCACAGGACTCACAAGAGTCTTCTCCAACGCCACAGTTCAAAAGCATCAATTCTTATGTGCTCAGCTTCCTTTATACTCCAACTCTCACATCCATACATGACCACTGGAAAAACCATAGCCTTGACTAGATGGACCTTTGTTGGCAAAGTAATGTCTCTTCTTTTTAATATGCTGTCTAGGTTAGTCATAACTTTCCTTCCAAGGAGTAAGCATCTTTTAATTCTATGGCTGCAATCACCATCTGCAGTGATTTTGGAGCCCCCCCAAATAAAGTCAGCCACTGCTTCCACTGTTTCCCCATCTATTTGCCATGAAGTGATGGGACTGTATGCCATGATCTTTGTTTTCTGAATGTTGAGCCTTAAGCCAACTTTTTCACTCTCCTCTTTCACTGTCATCAGGAGGCTCTTTAGTTCTTCTTCACTTTCTGCCATAAGGATGGTGTCATCTGCATATCTGAGGTTATTGATATTTCTCCCGGCAATCTTGATTCCATCTTGTGTTTGTTCCAGCCCAGAGTTTCTCATGATGTACTCTGCATATAAGTTAAATAAGCAGGGTGACAATATACAGCCTTGATGTACTCCTTTTCCTATTTGGAACCAGTCTGTTGTTCCATGTCCAGTTCTAACTGTTGCTTCCTGACCTGCATACAGATTTCTCAAGAGGCAGGTCAGGTGGTCTGGAATCCCATCTCTTTCAGAATTTTCCACAGTTTATTGTGATCCACACAGTCAAAGGCTTTGGCATAGTCAATAAAGCAGAAATAGGTGTTTTCTGGAACTCTCTTGCTTTTTCAGTGATCCAGCGGATGTTGGCAATTTGATCTTTGGTTCCTCTGCCTTTTCTGAAACCAGCTTGAACATCAGGAAGTTCATGGTTCACTTATTGTTGAAGCCTGTCTTGGAGAATTTTGAGCATTACTTTGCTAGCATGTGAGATATGTGCAATTGTGCGGTAGTTTGAGCATTCGATGGCACTGCCTTTCTTAGGGATTGGAATGAAAACTGACCTTTTCCAGTCCTGTGGCCACTGCTGAGTTTTCCAAATTTGGTGGCATATTGAGTGCAGCCCTTTCACAGCATCATCTTTCAGGATTTGAAATAGCTCAACTGGAATTCCATCACCTCTACTAGCTTTGTTCGTAATGATGCTTCATAAGCCCCACTTGACTTCCCATTTCAGGATGTCTAGCTCTAAGTGAGTGATCACACCATCGTGATTATCTGGTTTGTGAAGATCTTTTTTATACAGTTCTTCTGTGTATTCTTGCCACCTCTTCTTAATATCTTCTGCTTCTGTTAGGTCCATACCATTTCTGTCCTTTACTGTGCGCATCTTTGCATGAAATGTTCCCTTGGTATCTCTAATTTTCATCAAGAGATCTCTAGTCTTTCCCATTCTATTGTTTTCCTCTATTTCTTTGCACTGATCACTGAGGAAGGCTTTCTTATCTCTCCTTGCTATTCTTTGGAACTCTGCATTCAGATGGGTGTATCTTTCCTTTTCTCCTTTGCTTTTGGCTTCTCTTCTTTTCTCAGCTATTTGTAAGGCCCTGTCAGACATACATTTTGCTTTTTTGCATTTCTTTTTCTTGGGTATGGTCTTGCTGCCTGTATCCTGTACAGTGTCATGAACCTCTGTCCATAGTTCATCAGGCACTCTTTCAGATCTAGTCCCTTAAATCTATTTCTCACTTCCACTGTATAATAGTTAGCAATTTGATTTAGGTCATACCTGAATGGTCTATTAGTTTCCCTCACTTTCTTCAATTTCAGTCTGAATTTGGCAGTAAGGAGTTCATCATCTGAGCCACAGTCAGCTCCCGGTCTTGTTTTTGCTCACTGTATAGAGCTCCTTCATCTTTGGCTGCAAAGAATATAATCAATCTGATTTTGATGTTGACCAGCTGGTGATGTCCATGTATAGAGTCTTCTCTTGTGTTGTTGGAAGACGGTGTTTGCTATGACCATTGCATTCTCTTGGCAAACCTCTATTAGCCTTTGCCCTGCTTCATTCTGTACTCCAAGGCCAAATTTGCCTGTTACTCCAGATGTTTCTTCACTTCCTACTTTTGCATTCCAGTCCCCTATAAGGAAAAGGACATCTTTTTTGGGTGTTAATTCGGGAAGGTCTTGTAGGTCTTCATAGAAACATTCAACTTCAGCTTCTTCAGCATTACTGTCGGGGCATAGACTTGGATTACTGTGATATTGAATGGTTTGCCTTGGAGAGGAACAGAGATCATTCTGTCATTTTTGAGACTGCATCCAAGTACTGCATTTCAGACTCTTTTGTCAACTATTATGGCTGCTCCATTTCTTCTAAGAGATTCTTGCCCACAGTAGTAGATATAATGGTCATCTGAGTTAAATTTACCCATTCCAGTCCATTTTAGTTCGCTGATTCCTAGAATGTTGATGTTCACTCTTGCCATCTCCTTTTTGACCACTTCCAATTTGCCTTGATTCATGGACCTAACATTCCAGGTTCCTATGCAATATTGCTCTTTACAGCATCGGACCTTGCTTCCATCACCAGTCACATCCACAACTGGGTGTTGTTTTTGCTTTGGCTCCTTCTTTCTTTCCGGAGGTATTTCTCCACTGATCTCCAGTAGCATATTGGGCACCTACCGACCTGGGGATTTCATCTTTCAGTGTCCTGTTTTTGCCTTTTCATACTGTTCATGGGGTTCTCAAGGCAGGAATACAGAAGTGGTTTGCCATTCCCTTCTCCAGTGGACCACATTTTGTCAGAACCTGATACTTACACAGTTTAGAAAGTTTTAACCAACACTGAGGTCTTTAATCTTCACAATATCCCTTTGACAGGGCATCTGCCGGTGGTGGTGGGGATTAGAGAACAGGCTGAGGAGAGGTGGCTGAGCCCAGGGCAACCAGCAGGAGGCACAGTCTGGGGAGACGGTGGAGCTGGAGTGTAGGTACCGATTCAGATTGAGGCCAGCTGCTAGGAGGTCTCCCCAGGAGGCCAGATTCATTCCTAGGCTCTGAAGCTCCCTGTGTACTCTTGCTGATTAGAATTACTGCATCCTGGTCCTAAGGGTGGGGAGCTCTAGAAAATGGTTTCCTCCTCCTTCGCATCCTTCCCTTTCTCTGTCTCCTCTTTCAATCACACTTTATGAATCATGAAACTCAGTGAAACTATGAGCCATGCTGTGTAGGGTCACCAAAGACAGGTAATGGTGGAGACTTCTGACAAAACATGGTCCACTGGAGAAGGGAATGGCAAACCACTTCAGCATTCTTGCCTTGAGAACCCCATGAACAGTATGAAAAGGCAAAAAGATCGGACACTGAAGATGAACTCCCCAGGTCGGTAGGTGCCCAATATGCTACTGGAGAAGAGTGGAGAAACAACTCCAGAAAGAATGAAGAGATGGAGCCAAAGTGAAAACAATGTCCAGTTGTGGATGTGACTGGTGATGGAAGTAAAGTCCGATGCTGTAAAGAGCAATATTGCATAGGAACCTGGAATGTTAGGTCCATGAGTCAAGGTAAATTAGAAGTGGTCAAACAGGAGATGGAAAGAGTGAACACTGACATTTTAGGAATTAGTGAACTTAAATGGACTGGAATGTGTGAATTTAATTCAGGTGACCATTAAATCTACTACTGTGGGCAAGATTCCCTTAGAAGAGATGGAGTAGCCATCATAGTCAACAAAAGAGTCCGAAATGCAGTACTTAGGTGCAATCTCAAAAATGACAGAGTGAACTTTGTTTCCAAGGCAAGCCATACAGTATCACAGTAATCCAAGTCTATGCCCACACCAGTAATGCTGAAGAAGCTGAAGTGGAACGGTTCTATGAAGACCTTCAAGACCTTCTAGAGCTAACACCCAAAAAAGGTGCCCTTTTCATCATATTGGACTAGAATGCAAAAGTAATAAGTAAAGAGATACCTGGAGCAACAGGCAAATTTGGCCTTGGGGTACAAAATGAAGCAGGGAAAAAGCTAACAGAGTTTTGCCAAGAGGATGCAGTGGTCATAGAAAACACCTTCTTCCAACAACACAAGAGAAGACTCTACACAGGGACATCATCAGATGGTCAATAACAAAATCAGATTGATTATATTCTTTGCAGCCAGAGATGGAGAAGCTCTTTACTGTCAGCAGAAACAAGACTGGGAGCTGACTGTGACTCGGATCATGAAATCCTTATTGCCAAATTCAGACTTAAGTTGAAGAAAGTAGGGAAAACCACTATACCATTCAAGTATGACCTAAATCAAATCCCTTACGATTATACAGTGGAAGAACAAATAGATTCCAGGAATCATATCTAATAGACAGAGTGCCTGAAGAACTATGGATGGAGGTTTGTGACATTGTATAGGAGGCAGTGATCAAGACCATCCTCAAGAAAAAGAAATGCAAAAAGGCAAAATGGTTGTCTGAGGAGGCCTTACAAATAGCTGAGAAAAGAGAATTGAAAGGCAAAGGAGAAAGGGAAAGATATACCCATCTGAATGCAGAGTTCCAAAGAATAGCAAGGAGAGAAAAGAAAGCCTTCTTCAGTGATCAGTACAAAGAAGCAGAGGAAAACAATAGAATGGAAAGACTAGAGATCTCTTAATGAAAATTAGAGATACCAAGGGAACATTTTATGCAAGCTGCTGCTGCTAAGTCGAGTCAGTCGTGTCTGACTCTGTGCGACCCCATAGACGGCAGCCCACCAGGCTCCCCCGTCCCTAGGATTCTCCAGGCAAGAATTCTGGAGTGGGTTGCCATTTCCTTCTCCAATGCATGAAAGTGAAAAGTGAAAGTGAAGTCGCTCAGTCATGTCCGACTCTTAGTGACCCCATGGACTGCAGCCCACCAGGCTCCTTCATCCATCGGATTTTCCAGGCAAGAGTACTGGAGTGGGGTGCCATTGCCTTCTCGAATTTCATGCAAAGATGGACACAATAAAGGACAGAAATGTTATGGACCTAACAGAAGCAGAAGATATTAAGAAGAGGTGGCAAGAATACACAGAAGAACTGTATAAAAAAGATCTTCACAACCCAGATAATCACGATGGTGTGATCACTCACCTAGAGCCAGACATCCTGGAATGGGAAGTCAAGTGGGGCTTAGGAAGCATCATTACGAACAAAGCTAGTAGAGGTGATGGAATTCCAGTTGAGCTATTTCAAATCCTGAAAGATGATGCTGTGAAAGGGCTGCACTCAATATGCCACCAAATTTGGAAAACTCAGCAGTGGCCACAGGACTGGAAAAGGTCAGTTTTCATTCCAATCCCTAAGAAAGGCAGTGCCATGGAATGCTCAAACTACCACACAATTGCACATATCTCACATGCTAGCAAAGTAATGCTCAAAATTCTCCAAGCCAGGCTTCAACAATACGTGAACTGTGAACTTCCCGATATTCAAGCTGGTTTCAAAAAAGGCAGAGGAACCAAAGATCAAATTGCCAACATCCGTTGGATCATCTAAAAAGCAAGAGAGTTCCAGAAAAACATCTATTTCTGCTTTATTGACTATGCCAAAGCCTTTGACTGTGTGGATCACAATAAACTGTGGAAAATTCTGAAAGAGATGGGATTCCAGACCACCTGACCTGCCTCTTGAGAAATCTGTATGCAGGTCAGGAAGCAATAGTTAGACCTAGACATGGAACAACAGACTGGTTCCAAATAGAGGAAGGAGTACGTCAAGGCTGTATACTGTCACCCTGGTTATTTAACTTATATGCAGAGTACATCATGAGAAACTCTGGGCTGGATGAAGCACAAGCTAGAATCAACATTGGCAGGAGAAATATCAATAACCTCAGATATGCAGATGACACCACTCTTATGGCATAAAGCAAAGAGGAACTGAAGAGCCTCTTGTTGAAAGTAAAAGAAGAGAGTGAAAAAGCTGGCTTAAAACTCAACATTCTAAAAACTAAGATCATGCCATCTGGTCCTATCACTTCATGGCAAATAGATGGAGAAACAATGGAAAGAGTGACAGACTTTATTTTCTTGGACTCCAAAATCACTGCAGATGGTGACCGCAGCCATGGAGTTAAAACACACTTGCTCTTTGTAAGAAAAGCTATGACAAACCTAGATAGCATGTTAAAAAGGAGAGACAGACAGTACTTTGCCGACAAAGGTCCATCTAGTCAAAGCTGTGGTTTTTCTAGTAGTCTTGTATTGATGTGAGAGTTGGATTATAAAGAAAGCTGAGTGCTTAAGAATTGATGCTTTTGAACTGTGGTGTTCGAGAAGACTCTTGAGAGTCCCTTGGACTGCAAGGAGATCAAACCAGACAATCCTAAAGGAAATCAGTCCTGAATATTCATTGAAAGGATTGATGCTGAAGCTGAAACTCCAATATTTTGGCCACCTGATGCGAAGAACTGACTCATTCGAAAAGACCCTGATGCTGGGAAAGATTGAAGGCAGGAGGAAAAGGGGTTGACAGGGAATGACATAATTGGATGGTGTCACCAGTTTAATGGACATGAGTTTGAACAAGCTTCAGGAGTTGGTTATGGACAAGAAAGCCTGGTATAATGCAGTCCATGGGGTCACAAAGAGTTGGACATGCCTGAGTGACTGAACTGCATTGGACTGATGAATCATGGCCTTGATGACTGTGAGATGGAGGGTTAAATCACAATATGAGGAAATATGTGTAGTTTGGTAAAATCTAGTGAGTCATTTTGCCTATCCTAGTTTATCCTGATTTAGAAGAACTCACTTCAGGGCAAATAGATGGAGAAAAAATGGAAACAGTGACAGACTTTATATTCTTGGGCCTCAAAATCACTGCGGATGGTGACTACAGCCGTGATGTTCAAAGATACTTCCTCCTTCAAGGAAAAGCTATGACAAACCTACAGAGCATATTAATAAAGAGTCATCACTCTGGCAACAAAGGTCCATCTAATCAAAACTATGGTATTTCCAGTAGTCATTACAAATGTGAGAGTTGGGCCATAAAGAAGGCGGAGTGCGACTTTTTAATATGCGTTTTACTATGCTGTGTAGGTTTGTCATAGCTTTGCCTCCAAGGACCAAGTGTCTTTGAATATCATGGCTGCAGTCACCGTCCGCAGTGATTTTGGAGACCAAAAAAATACAGTCTGTTACTGTTTTCATTTTTTCTCTATCCATTTGCCATAAAGTGATGGGATCAGATATCATGATCTTAGTTCCTGAATGTTGAGAAAAGGCAGCCTTTTCACTCTTTTCTTTCACTTTCTTCAAGAGGCTCTTTAGGTCTAATATACTAGATCATTTATTTGACTGATTTTTACCTCCCTGCACAAGTCTGTAAGGTCCATGTGGACAGATGGCTTTGTTTTTTTGGTCATGGCATGTGGCATGTAGGATCTTAGTTCTGCCACCAGGGATCGAACCAGCACCCCCTACATTGAAAGTGTGAGACTGCTGGAGAAGCATAGTAGAGGTTCAGAAAATCTTTACTGAATGAATGAGTGGTTTCCTGCAGACATAGCATATACTTAGTCACTTACTTAGTACTAATTCTGAATAAATATTAAATATTACTGAATGAAGATTAAGTGCTTTTTCCTGTCAACTTTGGCTGATAAGAATATCTCCTAAATGATCACATAGTTTAAAGTATGGATCCAGAGTTGGAAAACACTGGATTATAATAAACATCCCCTGAATGGTTTTCTGGGGCAAGTTGCTAAACTGCTCTGTGCCTTAGTTTCCTCTGCAGACAACCTCACAAAACTGTGGTGTACAACACTTATTATTGTCTGTTTTATTTTAACTATTATACTGTGAAGTGGTACTTCATTGTGGGATTTTTTTTTTAATTGAAAGATGCTTTATTTTTAGAGATGTCACCATTGGAATTTAAAATAGGCAGTATATTCACTAAAGAAATTGCTTTACAATACAGGTAGTTTAAAAAAGAAAAAAGCAAACCATGGTGTAGATTGAATGATTCAGTGCATTTCAAGCCTTTAGAACAGGGCATGGAATGTATCAACAGATGAAGTAATAAATTGAATATATAGACTCCTCACTTGTTTAAAAAATAATTATATGATATACTTATTTTGTAATTAAAGTTAAATAGGTTAGCCAGTGTTCAGAAAGAAAAAAAGCATAGATAAATGCACAGTTTGAGTATTTTACATATTTCTGTTTTTATTGCAGTGACAGCACATCTACAATGAATCAAATATTGAATGTATTATGGAATCGTTTTTTCTTATATTGTAACATAAGTTTTAAAACAGAGCTTAGGGGTTTCGTATGAGCTCTTTGTTCTTTATTTCTTACAGATCCCCACATTAAGGTTTCTGGAAAGAAAGAAGATGTTAAGGAAGCCAAGGAAATGATCATGTCTGTCTTAGACACAAAAGTAAGTGAATGTTAAAGACACTCAGATGTCAGAACCTTGTCTCTGCAAGGGGCTACTTCATGCTGTTGTGAAAGAACCATTTGGAGAAGAAAAACCAGGAGAAATTAATGGTGGGTTTTAAAATTAGCACGTGATTTTACAATGGATGTAAAGGTCTGTTTCAAATTTGTATAGGTTCTCTCATGTTGGGTAATTGAATAATACTTTCTCCCTCCCTCTCTCTCTCTCTCTCTCTCTCTCTCTCTATATATATATATATATATACTTAAATACATAACATGTATATGTGTATATGTGTTTCTGTATAAGTGCATATGTGTGTATATGCCATCTTCAGAAATAGACACTGACCTTGATTAATATAGATCAAGTAATAAAGATTGCGAGAATTTAGCGTATTTGCTTTTATGATGTCAGTGGAAAACCAAAATTATGTTCTGTATAGCTCTGTGTATGTGATGGCATGAAATATGACAATGTGTCTGGTATGTTCTCTCTCTCTACAAGTACATGTAGAGAGAGACAATAGAGAAATGAAAATATTTAAAAATGTATACTTGTTTTTGAGAATTTATTTTAATAAACACTTTTAAATCACTTACTCTATGCCAGGCACTTAGCTACATCATTTACAAATATTAATTTGTTTAATCCTCATAACAAGCTCAGGAAAGAGATACTAGGTTTACACAGAATATAATAGCTGATGAGTGGGGAGGTGGGGTTCAAATCCGGTCTGTCTGGTTCTTAACCACTATTTTTGCCACCTAGTATTTCATTGAATTTATTTCTAATCTCTTCCTCGCTATTTTTTGTTCCTTTTTGTTGCTGTTGTACTTTTTAAGAAAATAATTATTCATCCTATAATTATTAAAAATTTTACAATATCCAAAAAAGGTTATCTTTTTTCTTTTTTTAGTAGTTAACTAAAATAACTAAGTTTAAAAACCAAAATATTTAATGGATCTAAGTTTAAAGTTAAAGAATTCAGAAAGTGTACAACTACTGATCTTTTTAAAATCTTGCTGTATTTTAGCTTTTTAAGGACTGAAGAATTTCAATATCAATTTTATAAATGAGAAAACATTTCATGTTAGTCTTTATAATTTTATGGCACTACATTTCCCCAAATTAAATACATAAATTCTAGTCTGCCTATAATTATTTATTGTGTCTTAAAATTTTACATTTGCCTCTAGTATATTTAATCTTACACTCTGTACTGGTTTACTTAAGCCATTTTACTCCTGGAGATGTATACTTTGTGATCTCTTCCTCACTCTTCTTCCTACCTGTAAGAATGATTTACCTACTTTGTAAAGTTTGACATACAGTGATAGAGAAGTTGTGAAAATGTTTGTAAATACTTTTTTATTCAGTTTTGAGCTTTATTTTTGTTTCTAATTTTCTGTCATTGTTCAGTGTTTCTACTAACATGCATTTATTCACTCTTGCAATTTTTTCACCTGTTTTTCAGTTATTTGAATTCATCTTCATGAATAATATCTATTAAAGAAAAACCGAGTAATTCATTTGTAATTGTAACTAATTTGACTTGACTACTACTGTCCAAAAAAATCATCATGGTAAACAGTATATATTCCTATTTCTTCTGACATATTTGTCTTTAAATGAAACATTTTTTATGAGCCAAGCATAGATAGATAAAAATTGAAAAATCTGTAGATCAAGATGATCTTAAGAAATCCGTAAGAACTTCACTGGGTCACTTTTTGTTAATCCTGTTCCCTTGGGATAAACGTGTCTTTTTATGAGTTGTTCTTTCCTTTTTCGTGCATCAAGAAATAATATGTTATTTCCACGTAGAGCAATCGGGTCACCTTGAAGATGGATGTCTCACACACAGAACATTCTCATGTAATCGGCAAAGGGGGCAACAATATTAAAAAGGTGATGGAAGAAACAGGATGCCACATCCACTTCCCAGACTCCAACAGGAATAATCAAGCAGAAAAAAGCAACCAGGTGCTGGGTCTTTTCACCTGAAATTTTATGGGACAGATAAGCTTGGATTTCCTGTATGCGCATCTTTTGAGGGAGATGAGAACAAAAGAGTACTTGTGAAGGTGGCAGGTAGTATAGATTTTATGTCCCCCTCTAAGGAGACTGAAGGTGCTCAGCTTTTTTAAAGAGACGAGTTGTAGATGGGCCTTAAATTCTTGATCTCTAAATGGTTGGTAGAAGAGAGGGAAGGTTGTCATGGCAACGTTAAATGAAGTCCTTCCAGAAAGGCTCAGAATGCATGTGAGTTAGGAAAGGACCTGAAAGCTCGCCTAGTCCAGGCACCTACTGATAGCTGGGGTTCTGTCTGCAGCATTGCACAGTGGTCCTCAGGCCACCCCGGGTCACCTTCCGAGAGGTGATGTGCGAGTGTCCGACTTTCTCACATTGACTGAATTATGTCTCTATTTTATGCCCCCCCGCCCCGTTTTTTCTAGTTCTTGGGTTTGGAAACAAATGGAGCTCACGCATCTACATCAAAATGCTGTCAGTACTTGAAGAACAGATAGTGTTCTTTGTATTATTTGGAAGTTTTCTCTCCTCTAATCACGAAATTAGAACCTGGATGGCTCAGTGGTAAAGAACACGCTTGCCAGGGCAGGAGACCTGGGTTCGATCCAATTCCTAGGTTGGGAAGATCCCCTGGAGGAGGAAATGGCAACCCACTCCAGTATTCTTGTCTAGGAAATCCCATGGACAGAGGACCGTGGTGGGCTACAGTTCATGAGGTCGCAAAGAGTTAGACACGATTTAGGAACTAAACAACAGAGAAACTATGTTGGCCACAAAGATGAATAAGACACAGTCTTTTCTCTGTGGGGACTGATGGTGACAGTGGCATATATACACAAGGAACTAGATAGAAAGCCATGGTAAAAAGCAAGAGCAGTAATTAAATTATCTGACAACATGGTGTGGGCATGACCCATGAGAGCGCTGTCCTGGAGCCCCACCCTCTCGCCCTAATGCCAAGAGTAATTCTTCAGTTGATGGATCATAGGAAAGCCTAGAAGATCCTGAGAAAGGGCTGGTGGAGCAACAGTGTTTTTCGCCAACCAGCATGGAAGTAGTCCATTACTTTATGAACATAGTGTGGCAGTATCATTGCACGTTGATGCGTCTCGTGTGCAAAGAGTTTAAACAAAAGGGGGAAAATGCAGTGAACACAAGAAAATGGGAAGAAGGTGGGAGGCCCCCTGTGGGCTGCGAGGTTTTAGGTAAGTCCAGGAGGTAATGTTGATCAACTGACACAGATCACCAGAACTTGTTAAAATGCAGATTCTGATTAAGTAGGTCTGGGTTGGTGCCTGAGATCCTTCATTATTAACAAACTCCGAGATAAAGACGATGCTGTACGATGCTGTTTTATCCTGAATGACACTTTGAGTAGTGAGGGAGTAGATAACTGAGAAACTGGATGTGAATTCAAGAACAATAAATCTGTGTTTTTTACTTCTGCAGGTATCTATAGCAGGACAACCAGCAGGAGTAGAATCTGCCCGAGTTAGAATTCGGGTAAATATTGATTCCTTTTCATACTATAAAGCAATGTTAGTGATGTTGGCATTATAAGGCAATAAAAATATTGTAATTTATCAATTTATAACCAGATCATATGTTCAACATGTAGGAAAGAGTGACAAAAGTTGTTTTAATGTCTTGAAGATGCTTCTTAGAGATGGTCTGAATTTTACCTGGCTCTGTTGCTCTGATGGTTTTGAAATGATCAAAAAGACACTTGAGGAAAAATGCCACAGGCAATTCAAGTTGTAAACTCTCAGGTTTTGCAGAAATCTCCTTCCATTTAAAAACTTAAGGTAGCCTACCCAAGCTTATGGCTGTAATAAAAGAATTATTTTTTAAAAAAATTCTTAAATTATGGAAGGATGATTGCTTTACAATGTTGTGGTAGTCTACTGTACAATGAAGTAAATCATCTATATGTATACATATATCTGCCCTCATCTTGAGAAAAAATCCCATGTTGAGAAAAGAATGAATGAATTACACATATTTCTAAATGAATGGGCTTGCCTAGTGGCTCAGAAGGTAAAGAATCTGCCTGCAATGCATGAGACCCGGGTTTTATCCCTGGGTCAAGAAGATTCCCTGGAGGAGGGCATGGCTACCCACTCCAGTATTCTTGCCTGGAGAATTCCATGGACAGAGGAGCCTGGCGGGCTACAGTCCTTGGAGTTGCAAAGAGTTGGACATGCCTGAGCGACTAACATTTTCACTTTCAGCAAATATGCAATGACTTAACTCTGCTCTGGGTTCTGTGATTCCGTTTTAGGAGCTGCTTCCTTTGGTGCTGATGTTTGAGCTGCCAATTGCTGGAATTCTTCAGCCAGTGCCTGATCCTAATTCCCCCTCTATTCAGCACATATCACAAATGTACAACATTTCAGTGTCATTTAAACAGCGGTCCCGAATGTATGGTGCTACAGTGATAGTACGGGGGTCTCAGAATAACACAAGCGCTGTGAAGGTGAGTGGTGTAGGTCATTCCAAACATTGTAGGTATACGAATCATGTGAGTTTTATTTTTAAAGGATTTTAAGACAAATTCGTTTTCTGGAATTTTTTTCTCATATTACATTCTGGTTCCCATTTTTATTTATTTATTTTAAAAATATCTGTATTTATTTGGCTGTGTTGGGTTGTAGTTGTAGCATGTGGGATCCTTCATTGTGGCATGCGGGCTTCTCTGGTTGCTAGCACATGGGCTTAGTTGCCTCTCGACACGTGGAATCTTAGTTCCCTGACCAGGGATCAAACCTGCATCCCCTGCATTGGAAGGCAGATTCTTAACCACTGGACCACCAGGGAAGGCCTCACATTCTGGCTTTTAGGACATGTTGAATTTTTCCATGGCTGTCAGAAGCACGGTAGAACCTTTCCCTTCAGCGTGGACGTCTATCACATGGGACTATTTCTCTCCCACCGTTTCTCCTAGGAGGGAACGGCCATGCTGTTGGAACATCTCGCCGGGAGCTTGGCGTCAGCTATCCCCGTGAGCACGCAACTGGATATCGCAGCTCAGCATCATCTCTTTATGATGGGTCGGAATGGAAGTAACATCAAACACATCATGCAGAGAACGGGTGCTCAGATCCACTTTCCCGATCCCAGTAATCCACAAAAGAAATCCACCGTCTACCTCCAGGGCACCATTGAGTCTGTCTGTCTTGCAAGGCAATATCTCATGGTAGGTTTACTGAAATTAATGGTGCTGCAGTTTTTTTTTAATCTCTTTGGGTACAGTGTATGTTGCTGCATATACTGTAGCAATGTGGTATTTATGGAAGCACTTTGGAATTGTGGTCAAATAAGGAAGTTTCCTGGTAGAAGAAAATAAAAGAATAAGGTACATAATGCCTCCCAGATTTAATTTCATTTTGTGGGTAATTCTCTTGCAGTATTTGTATTTAAACAACTGAAGAGGTTACATGGAAATAATTGGCTATATTTTGTGGAAGGTGGTTATTTTTATTTGACATTTAGCATTAGTTTGTGTTTGACAAAAAAATCACTGTTTAAACAGAGCAACTAAAAATTAATAAATTTAAAATTTTATCCTACCCTCAAAGATAATAAATTTTGGTAGCATGAAACATTTGAGCATTTCATAAATCTCTCATACCATTTTAAAAATGCTATAGTATTTGAGCCATGAATTTTAGTGTCATGAATTGAAAGGAAATAAGTTACATAATTTACTGCTGCTTTCAGTTTATAATATTCAATCTGCCTATCCTTCCTATATTCATTAAAAACCCAGTGTGTAGGATGATATATAGTAACAAAATGGACTGACATACCGTGTATTCTTATTAAAAATACCATTATATTCTCCATTCTGGCTAGACCTTTAGTGACATTTGAATCCATAAGCTTCAGGCATGACCTTTACTGTTATTAACTTGCAGAATCTGTTTTTGAGAAACTTGCAGAAGATCCAGATTTGTATTGTTTATTCCATTCCTCTGACAGATAAGAACTTGCTATAATCATTAAGAATTATGATATATGATTTTAAGAAATTAATTTCATTGTGAATTATTTTTTTTTAGCTAAGCTTACTTAGGCTACTTTTACTATACTGCTAGTAAGACAGCATATTTGTATCCAAAGATTATTATGATTACTCTTCATACTTTCTTTTTTCACACTTTTCAAGTTCTTTAGATATTATTTTGAGTCCAGTGAAATTTTCAAGTGATCAGCACAGTTATGAATTCATATTCATACTTTGCTCATACCTGACAAAAATACAGGTATGCAATGAGACATATTATTATTACTGCACAATACTGAAAGATTGAGAGAGAAATTAAAAGGCTTTAACTTAAATTTGAAATAGTATCACTGTTTTTCATAGCAACGTCCTTATAAACATCTCTTATCCAAAAGAGAAATGGAACATGGTGATTTCTTTTTAATTGTTATGTTTGACAGTAACTTCTTCTGTTACTTACGTACAAACCCATCAATCTGTGCATCACAAAAAATGTGGGATGTGATTCCTATACTCAGTAGATTAGGAGCCAGGAAGAAAGAATCAGAGAAAAAGCACAAGTGCTAAACCCTGCTATGCTGAAGAGTGAGACAGTTACAGCAAAGGGTGACAGTAGCAATTTACTCCAGGAAGGAGGTAAGGTTTGAGCTGCATCAAAGGAGAAGTAGGACTTGGGTTGGCAAAGAAGCCTTGTGATGAGTTAAGATAGTGAGGAACAGAATCTGTTGCAAAGACTGTCAATAGGTTGGTGTAGCTTGGAGAAGGGGCAGACGTACACAGAGAGACCTGTGACTGCACAAGCAAAGCTAGGTGGAAATGTGGAGATTTTTAAATTCTGATATATGTTTAGATTTCATTCAGGAGACAATAAAAAGCCTCCACTGTAAGTCTTTGAGACAGACCACAAGATTACTACCCTTCATGTAGTTGAGAATATAGTTTCTGGCACCACCATCAAAGCTGAAGTCAGAGAATCGAAGAATTTTTCCAAGGTGGAGAGTAGGTAAAAAACATTCACAGCCAGAAAGAGAAACACAAGACACTTATTTCCATCATCCAAAAGATAGTTTCTACTCCTCAATATTATTTCCACACCAGCTTTCTAAGCTATGTGAAGGTATATAATTTAGCTTCGACACTTTGGTTTATTGTTTTTTAATTAAACTCTTTATTTTACATTGGAATATAGCTGATTAACAGCGTGATAGTTTCTGGTGGACAGCAAAGGGACTCAGCCATACATGTATATGTATGGCTTATTTTTTAAATCTATAAAATGTTGCGTTATCTGTAGTCATGTTAAATTATTGGATGTATAAACAAATAGTGTTTTACCTTACACACTTTCCACTGTGGCATTTCCTAGGGTTGTCTTCCCCTTGTGCTGATGTTTGATATGAAGGAAGAAATTGAAGTCGATCCACAGTTCATTGCTCAGCTGATGGAACAGCTCGATGTCTTCATCAGTATTAAACCAAAGCCAAAACAGCCAAGCAAGGTGGGTTCAGAGTCTGGGCCCAAAGAGAACCAAGTATCATATCACATTCAATATAGTGTGATTTTCATATAAATGAATATCTGCATATACATGGCACTTAATATTCTATATAATAGACACTGTTACATATTATATTTTACTTTATATAAAGGCAAATTTGTAACAGCATTCGTTATTGATCATTTTCTTTATGTATGTATTGGTTTTTGGAGTCTATTTGTGACCATTATTTTAATTACATATGTGGGAAGGACACTTTTTTTTTTCTTAATTTGCAATCTGGTAACTTTAAGCTTTACTAAGTTGCCACAGAGTTGGTAAGGCTAAATGTTGTGTTATGTCCACATGTATGTGTGTACAGATCCAAAGCAGTTTTAAAAATGCTTAGTTTATTTACTACTTGTGAGCTACTTTGGAGGTTTGAAGAATAGGTGCCCATTCACTTTCATAAATACTTCAAATAATTAAGTGTCCCTAGTTCAGCTTTCTTGGAGCTTCTCTTTTAAGATGTTACAAAATTTCAGTAATTACATGTGCTGTCAAAAATTTAATGGGCTAGGTCTGATGATATTAAGTGCTGGTAAGGGTATGAGGAAAGAGAAATGTTCCTGCATTAAACTGTATAAATTGGCCCAACCACTTTAAAAGTAGTTTGTGATCATTTGATCACAAAAACACTGATACTCTACCACTAGCAATTCTATTTCTAGTCATACGTGCTGAGGAAACCTTTGTATCAGAAGTCAATCGACAAGAGTGGTGTTGAATAAAAAAAGCAAGTTGATGAAGTAAGTCAGAAAGAGGAAAACAAATATCATATATTAATGCATATGTATGAAATCTAGAAAGACGGTACTGCTGAACCTATTTGCAGAGCAGCCATGGAGATGCAGACATAGAGAACAGACTTATGCACATGGTTGGAGAGGGAGGTGAGGAGAGGGTGGGATGTATGGAGCGAGTAACATGGAAACATACATTACCATATGTAAAACAGACAGTGGGAATTTGCTCTATGACTCAGGGAACTCAAACCAGGGCTCTGCCATGACCTAGAGGGTGGGGTGGGGAGGGATGTTCAGGAGGGAAGGGACATGGGTATGCCTATGGCTGATTCATGTTGGTGTTTGGCAGAAACCAAACCAATACTGTAAAGCAATTATCCTTCAATTAAAAATAAATAAATTTTTTCAAATGTGAAAAAAAAACAAGTTACATAACAACATATACTAAATGATAACATATATTTTTATTATAGTAGAGAAAACACCAAACAGTTGTGCCTTCCAATTTTAAAATTTCTAAACTATGAATTTTATCATATATGCATATGGTACATATATAAAAATATGTATTGTTATATATGTGTACGTATGCAAATAATGTGGTAGTCAGGGTCCAACGTGAGAAAAAAAATCATGCCTTCCTCAGAAGAAAACTTTAAAGGAAAAGATAGGATTGATTCTAAACGAGCTTGATATATTGAGTTTAAAATTAGAGAATAGGGCATTAACTTTATGTATTGTGAAGCTTCGTATTTGACTAGTTTGAGTTGACTGGAGTCACTGTAGGTAGTACTAGGATGAAAAGATGCAGACAGAAGAGACTTTGTACGTAAAGATAGCCCAGGAAGAGTTCAGCAAGAAGTGACCAGAGGTTGGGGAAAATGGTAAATGAGAGCTCTGAAACCTTGCAGCATCCCAGAGCTTTTTAATTATGCCTCCCTGGCCTCCAGGCTGACCACTGCTTTAACTGCTTTGTCAGCCACACATTTTCTTTCTTTTCCATTGGAGGCTTTCCCCCATGGGTTCAAATTTCCAATTCTCTAGATGAGTCCATTGAGGAAAAAAGATTTATTGTTTGGGAATTTATTTTGCCATAAGCTTTGCCATAGATATGTCATCAGTGAGGAAGAGTGGTACTTCCAGGTCCATTAGTTAACTGGTAGACTGTAAATGTCAAATGTAAATGACCGTTACTGTGCAGTCTATCTATGGTGACAAATTTGATTTCTAAAGATGAGATAAATGGGGGAAGCTTTAATGTAAAGACAAGAGGATGTAAACGAGAATGGGCTGTAGAGATAGGCGGACCTAGGTTCCTCTAGCTGCCCCGCTGCAGCTGCACTGTGACTTTGGGTAAGACCCTTATATTCGCTGAACACGAATTATAATTTCGCCCTATAAGGATCTGCAGGAATTAAGAGTATTTGTGCAGCTTCCATCACAGTGCCTGGGATGTAGGACACACCGAGTAAGTGGTAATTAACCTTTTATGCTTTTAGCAAAAGGAGTAAACTTAGGAAATAAGTGGTTAGAATTTGCAGTTGACTTTAAGGCAGCATTAATCCATATCCTGAGTGGAATTCTTATTATCATATTCATTTTCTCACCCCCCTCCCCAATTCATTGTAGACTACTTGTGTGTCACTTTTTTCTTTCTCATTATGTGTTTTCATAGTCTGTGATTGTGAAAAGTGTTGAGCGAAATGCCTTAAATATGTATGAAGCAAGGAAATGTCTCCTCGGACTTGAAAGCAGTGGGGTTTCCATAGCAACCAGCCCGTCCCCAGCTTCGTGCCCTGCCGGCCTGGCATGTCCCAGCCTGGATATCTTAGCTTCTGCAGGCCTCGGACTCACTGGACTAGGTATAAAATTTATTATTACAGCCCTTCTCAGTCACCAGAGGATTGGTTATCCAGTTCCCTTTCTTTCTACTGTCTGGGGCTACATTTTAGAGGCTCTTTTTTCCTTCTTCAGGTCCTATGATCAGGTAAAAAACAACACAACTCAAATCAATCTATTTTGATTTTTTTTTGTTGTTGTTAGACTCTCTGGATTTCTGTTACCCAGATTCTTTTTATTTCTGCATAAATAATCAAGGTCTGGCTGTTTTATTTTTGGTGGCTGTGTTTGTTCGTCTAAATTAAGAATGCCATGGAGAGTGAAGTGAGCAGACTGACTATAATTTATGTGTTTGTTCTTTCTTGCATTTGCAATATTGCCATCAGTCCCTAGAGATAAAGATTATCCAGTTTGCTTTACAAAAAGTAATTGCAAATCTGCATGCGGGGTGGGCAGAGGGGGAGGTGAAGGCAAGCGGAACCTGTACTCCCAGTGGTTACTTTTGCCTCGCCCAGACACAAAGGAAACCTAGCCTGCAGCCACCATGGGAAGCAAATAGACCTGCATTTATATCTGAGGGAAAGAAGAGAAAAATGAAAGAAAACATCACCTTGGTGCTTTAGTTTTTTAAGAAAGCAGGGTGAGCCATTTAATAGTTATGGTGTGATACGAACTGTCTCATTTATAGATTCCCATTTTGTTGGATAAAGTTCATTGCTATATTATAATTATTCTAGGTTCACTACTTTTTTGTACATTTTAAGTAGCTTGTGTATAAAAAGTTAATGCAATAACCCTCACAAATCATTCTGCCTCAGTGTTGATTTGAAACAAAAAATACTCTTGTGCGTGTGTGTTCAGTCACTTCATCATGTCCAATTCTTTGTGATCCCATGGACTATAGCCTACCAGGCTCCACCATCCATGGGATTATCCCGGCAAGAATACTGAAGTGGGTTACCATTTCCTCTTCCAGGGGTTCTTCTGACCCAGAGATTGAACCCACATCTTCTGCATCTCCTGCATTGGCAAGTGGATTCTTTACCCATGAGCCAACTGGGAAGCCCTAACAAAAATACTCTGAGCAGTCTTTACATTTTTTAGTAGCTATTCTAGCTTTTTAAAGATGTAATATGGTTATAATATGATGAAGGTTCCAAGTAGCCCTGCCCAGATACCATTACAAGTAAAGACAAATTTTCCTACTTGGCCCATAATCTCCCAAAGCTGTCCCTCCCACTGGAGATGCTGAACAGAGTTGTAAGAATACAGCACTGCTTGTGAGTCAGGAAATGCCAGTCAGGCACCTTGGCAGGAACTGAGATCTTCTTTCAAACATGGTATGAAAACTTTTTCGGGGAGGCCAGCCTCTCTGCAGATGAACCAAACGAAGCTGTCCTGTTGCAGGAAAACATTCCCCAATTCACTGCTAATTGTAAGTAGTTTAGAAAGAGCTTTTTTTTTTTTTTTTAAAGCAGATGACATGTGAGTTATGCAGAGAAATTAAAAAATGGGTTCGCACTTGAGCACAATTTCTTTCATGCTGGCTCATTGAAATGATTGCAAAGCAGCCAGTGGTGCTCCAAGCCCTGAGGTCTATCCTGGTCTGAGCTCATCTGTCGTCCAGTTTCTGGATCTGTTTGTGGACAGACAGGGTCCAGCATTGGAGCTGTGTATCATGTGGTATTTTGTGTGAATATTTGAAAGAAAGTAATCTGTCACTCATACCTTATAACTGGAAAACATCCGATTCTATGAATGTGTGTTCCTAACAGCAATATCGGTGCCATCTGTATATTACAATCTTAAATTTATGTGTATTGACTTTACATTCTTTTTAGGTCTTTTGGGACCCACCACCTTATCTCTCAACACTTCGACAACCCCAAACTCACTCTTAAATGCTCTGAATAGCTCAGTCAGTCCTTTGCAAAGTCCGAGTTCTGGCACCCCCAGCCCCACATTGTGGGCACCTCCACTTGCTAATACTTCAAGTGCCACAGGTCAGTAGTATTTAAGTACAATCAAAGGTGTGTATTCTTAGGTATTATTGGTTTTTAAGTAAAATTTACTAGTGGTTCCATTTCCTCAGGGAAAAATTATGGCTCAAAGCATACTGCAGCCAAAAAATTCTCCAAAGTGTCAATCAGTTAAGATGAAGCATAATAAAACAGTGAGTTTTCCATAAAAGTAATATGTAATCTTCAAATGTGACAAGCAGATCAGGAAAAAGAGCATGATGCAGACAGAGCAATGGCAGAAACACTTGAGGGTCACTGACCTGGTAATTAGGAAATGCAGGTTCTAGTTTGACAAATTTGCTTAGTAGTCAAATGCACTTGCAAAGTCTAGCTATTAATAGTTTCCTTGTCTGTACAATGAAGAGCTTAGATTAAATACTCTCTAAAATGTTCCATTCTAATACTCGTATGTTCTTATATAATGTGTTAAACCTATTAACAGAGAGGTATCAAAATTGAATTTTCTTCAGCATTGACAGCAACAAAAGTGACTTTTTTGTTATTACTTAAAATAACAAAACAATGCTTCTTGATTCTGAGTTGCTTCGTGTCTAATACCTGTCTTCGTGAAATGCTGTTGTAGGTTTTTCTGCTATACCACACCTTATGATTCCATCCACTGCCCAAGCCACGTTAACCAATATTTTGTTGTCTGGAGTACCCACTTATGGGCACACAGCTCCGTCTCCCCCTCCTGGCTTGACGCCTGTTGATGTCCATATCAACACTATGCAGACAGAAAGCAAAAAAATCTCTGCTTCTTTAAATGGACACACACAGGTAATGCCCTTCAGCAAGAAGCTTGTGATTTATGCTGTTCGTAAAGGATAAGCCACTGGTAACATGTTTAAACTTTTACCTGAAATGAATTTTAGGATTGTGACCGTATCTCGGTGCTATTTTCTACTGTTGTTTCAGTCTCCAAGTATAAAATACAGTGCAATATCCACTTCATCACTTGGAGAAAAAGTGCTGAGTGCAAATCACAGCGATCCATCCCGGCAGACAACTGGATCTGAGCAGACATCTCCCAAATCAAACCCCACAGAAGGTATCTTTCCTTCTGAACTTCAGCCTGCTCTGTTGATTGGATAAAGGGATCATAAAAGTCTGTGCAGTGATTTTTGAGTTGGTTTTGCTAACTAGTTATGACTCGTCCTGCCTCAAGGATGCATAAGGACAATATCTTGAACGAAGTTCCAAAGAACATGGTGAAAGAGCACGTTCCCATTCCATTGGAACTTCCTAAATTAAAGTGAATGTAATTGTGCAGCAGGAAAGCATTAATTTACTGTGTAATTTTTTTATGAGTATTTCTTTTTATAACACTTTCATTTCTATCAATCTTTAAAAAATATGAGGGTCTACTTTTCAAATTTCATCTTGCATGTTTAAGATAGCCTTAATTTAAGGCATCGTCTCTGTAGCTGAAAGCTGTTACGTTGAGTCTCCATAGAGTCAGAATCTGATCAGTTTCTACTGCAGGTGATTGTTGATAGTAAGGTGATATTTTGATTTTTTTTCTTTTTTTTGATGTCGACCATTTTTAAGTCTTTATTGTATTTGTTTACAGTACTGCTTCTGTTTTATATTTTGGTCTTTTGGCTCCGAGGCATGTGGGATCTCAACTCCCTGACCAGGGACTGAACCCTCACCCCCTGTATTGGAAGGCAAAGTCTTAACCGCTGGACTCCCAAGGAAGTCCTCTGGATTTTTACTTTTTTTCCTTTTCCTCGACAGGTTGTAATGATGCTTTTGTTGAAGTAGGCATGCCTCGAAGTCCTTCCCATTCTGGAAATGCTGGTGACTTGAAACAGATGATTGGTCCCTCCAAAGTTTCCTGTGCCAAGAGGCAGACAGTAGAACTATTGCAAGGCACGAAAAACTCACACTTACAGTATGTATCTAAATTTTGAAGCCCTTGATCCTTTGAAAGAAACTATGTAACAGGTTGGATATATGTTAAACTGAATAGTTAGTGCTCTTTGGTTTAAGTGCATTTGATATTTGTGTTTTTTTTTTTCATTTCTTTTTATAATTACCTTCTTTTTTACTTTTAAAAATTTTATTAAGAAATAGTATCTGGTAACCTTCACCTTTATTATAAAACAAAAGTCAACTAAGTAAATTTAAAGATTGAATTGATTTTATTCAACAGTTCACGAATCAGCAGCATCCCATGGATGCTAAATCTTAGTGTTTTATCTGATTTGGAAAGGATCTGGATATTTAGTGACTATCCATCATTTAATTTAGCAAAACTTTAAGGTTTTAGATCACAAATAATATTTTAGAGAAACTATTTTAAAAATTTACTGAAAAACTTTTATCTCATTTACTTTTGCAGTAACCCCCTTTTATCTTTGGGGCATATGTTTCAAGACTTGCAATGGATGCTTGAAACCATGGATAGTCCTGAATTCTACATAGTCTCTGTTTTTCCTATACATATATAACTATGATAAAATTTAATTTATAAATGAGGTACAGTTAGAGATTAACAAAACTAATGAACAGTTGCAACAATATGAGTTATGTGAATGTGGTCTCTCATTTTTATCTCTGTATCTAAATATCTAATTGTACTGTACTCACCCTTCTTCTTGTGATGATGTGAGATGGTGGAATGCCTGTGATGAAGTGAAGTGAGGCGAGTGATGTAGGCATTGTGATGTAATGTTAGGCTATTATTGACTTTCTGATGATACATCAGGAGGAGGATCCAGGCTCTATGACCCTGGATCGTAGAGCCATGACACTGTTGATGGTTGGGGAATCCCAGGATGGAGTAGAGTGAGGTGGTGAGAGCTTTCATCACACTATTCAGAACAGTAAACAGTGTAAAACTTATGACTTATTTTTGAAATTTTTATTCTAATATTTTCAGACTGAGGTTGATGGTAGGTAACTAAAACCATGGAAATTGAAACCACAGATAAAGGGGAACTACTGGATTCAATTTACTTGATTTGTATAAGCACTTAATCTTTTAAAGCCATTTTAATAGAGCTTTTTTACAAATTAATTTTGGCAGTAACATCTGTAGGTGGAAAATTCAGTACATCTCTAACACATACATTGTTGTTGTTTAGTCGATAAGTCATGTCTAACTCTTTTGTTACTCCTTTATAGCCCACCAGGTTCCTTTGTCTGTGGGATTTCCCAGGCAAGCATACTAGAGTGGGTTGCCATTTCCTTCTCCAGGAGATCTTCCCAACCCAGAGATCAGACCCACATCTCCTGCATTGGCAGGTGGATTCTTTACCACTGAGCCACCTGGGAAGCCCCCAACACAGACATACATGAATTGACAGAGACCTTTCGGGTTCCACTTTTAAATTACTGCTGTGAATCAAGTACAATAATACAAAATTTCGCTGGTCATAAAAAAATGTTGGATTTAAGTTGTTTTCTGGTAGATGAAATAAGCCTGCTCAAAGTGGTGAAGTTTTTTACTGCATTGGTGGGGTGGGGAAGACACTTAAAATTTTTTTTGCCCACCTATGTTTCAAACGATCTTTTTCTTTTGTTCATCTTCTGATGGGAATTACCTCCCAGAAGTTTTTTGGGGGGTTATCAATTTTATTTTTTCTCAAACTTTAAACTTTTTATTTTATATTGGGGTAGAGCCAATTAATGGGCTTCCTAGGTGGGGCTAGTGGTAAAGAACCCACCTGCCAGTGCAGGTAGACGCAAGAGATGCAGGTTTGATCCCTGGGTCGGGAAGATCCCCAGAAGGAAGGCATGGCAACTCACTCCAGTATTCTTGCCTGTAGAATCCCATGGACAGAGGTGGGCTACAGTTGATGGGGTGACAAAGAGTCAGACATGACTGAAGTGACTACGTATGCACACATAAGCTGATTAACAATGTAGTGGTACTTTCAGGTGAACAGTGAAGGGATTCAGCTATGTATATACATGTATTCATTCTCCCCCAAACCCCTCTCCCATCCAGGCTGGTGCATAACATTAAGAGTTCCATGTGCTATACAGTAGGTTCTTGTTGGTTATCCATTTTGAATGTAGCAGTGTGTACATGTCAGTCCCAAACTCCCTAACTATCCCTTCCCCCAGCAACCATAAATTCATTTTCTAAGTAAGTTCATTTGTATCATTCTTTTTTTTTTTTAGATTCCACATATAAGGGATGTCATATGATATTTCTCCTTCTCTGACTTCACTCAGTATGACACTCTCTAGGTCATCCAAGTTGCTGCCCACTCAGAAAATGGGCAAAAGACCTGAATAGACATTTCTCCAAAGAGGACATACAGATGACCAACAGGCACATGAAAAGATGTTCAACATTGCTAGTTATAGAAAAATGCGAATTGAAACTTAGAGTGAGATGTCACCTCACAGGTCAGAATGGCTATCATCAAAAAATCCACAAACAACAAATTCTAGAGAGGGTGTGGAGAGAAGGGAACCCTCCTACACTGTAGGAGGGAATGTAAACTGGTACAGCCACTATGGAGAACAGTATGGAGGTTCCTTAGAAAACTAAAAATAGAGCTACCATATGACCCTGCAATTCCACTCCTGGGCATATGTCCAGAGAAAAACATGATCTGAAAGGATACGTGTACCCCAGTGTTCATTGCAGCACTGTTTACAAGCCAAGATATGGAAGCAAACTAAATGCCCATAGACAGATAAAGAAGATGTAATACACATAGACAATGGAATATTACTCAGCATTAAAAAGAATGAAATAATCCCAGAAGTTTTTAATACAACATTCGTATCTCAAAGGTACACGGAAAGAATTAAAGTTCCTCCAAGGACTTTGGCTTCCTAAGGCCAGAATTTCTAAAATACTTCTGAGATAAATAGGGGAGGTTTTAGGACTGATAAAAGGAATAGATGTTAGAGTGAGTTAGTTCCTACTTTTGCAAAGATTTGTAAGATAAGGAAGAAGAGTTGTTCTTAATTTCCCCCAAACTGGATTACAGCCTAAGTGGCATTATAGTTTGAACCACCCATCCAACTAAATTATCCTTAATTTGCTTTAAAAAAAAAAATATATCAGGAAGAATTTCTAACTAAGATGGAAATCAAAAGATTTCTGTGTTCTGGATTTAGAGCTGTTTGCCTTTGAATATTTTAGTGCATCCTTTCACAAAAGCTTTAGAGCGTTTTTCTTTCCCTCTGGGTGCATAGGTAGTTTCATTTTGCTTAAGAGAAGAGGTGTTTAAAAAATTCCCATCAGCTTTTGAATATCAGCTTCCAATTTTTGACCAATTTCTGATTACAGATCTACTTAAAAACAAAAAAACCTTTTAACTCTCTTGTCAGTTTTCTGTATAAAGAAACAGTAAATATTTCTGGCAGTGTTGAACAACCCCTTGGACTTAAGAGCTATTCCAAAAGAGAGTGCAAAAATTATTTTATTTTCCTTTCTTTATTGGGTACTACAGACAGAGATCCAGGAGTGCTGGCTCTGGTAAGAATTTTCACCCTTAGCTAACTTCTGCCAGTTTTCTGAGAATCTCATCTGTAGGCTCCAAGTAGGGTTTAAAATAGAAGGTTAGTTCCAGTGTCTGTCAGAATTTGACAGAGTTTTTCATTAATTTCTATTTAATTTCCCTTAGCTGTTTAAGGGAATAGTGTAGCAGTTTACAAGAAAATCCCTCAGAATCTCATCCATTCTAGGAAAGGCTTATACAGAGACCCTCCTTTGAGGGTAGATATGAGAGTGTCTGTTGATGCTGAAAACTCGGCCTCTGTGCACCAATGCTGAATTGAATCTCAAGAGACAAAGTTTGGGGTGAAGTAGAATATAATAGCTTTATTACTTTGCCAGGCAAAGGAGGACACTTCAGACTTGTGCCCTGGAAAACTGTCCCAACATGGGAGGGTTTAGTGAGGAGTTTTATAGTAGTAGTTCTAGGGTAGGGTTGCTGATAAGGATCAAGGTGTGTGCAGGCCTGCATTCCTTTAATGTGCCCTCAGGTGGTCTCCTAACCTGAGGAGCTTCCTAACCTAACCAGCTTCTTTGGTTCTCAAGGCTATCAAACCCTGAGCTTCCCTCTGGAATGAGGATTGCTTCATCAAGTAGTTTGTCTTCCATTGGTTGAGGGTTTTAGTTCCCTAGAAGAACTCAAAGATGTTGCTAAGTGTATCTGACTGAGGTGGAACCAGGACCCTGCCCCACTATCGTTTCTTGGCTGCTCCTCCCTTGTCTCTGTATCCCCTCCCTCCCCTGATTAGCAACTGTTCAAATCTGCCCTTTGGAACTCAGGGCCTGTATGTGGAAGATCATACAGGCTAGAGCCTGTTCCCTGCATATAAGAAACCGGGGACACAGAAAGGCTTCATGTCTAGAAGCCCCACGACCACTAACACAGCGGACTTTTGTTGCGGTCTTGCAGTCTCTTCAGGGTGGAAAGACAGTTCAGACAGGATTACTAGAATGAGCACTCAAAGAGGATAGGGAGTTCCTGGTGGTCCAGGGGTTAGGACTCTGCGCTCTCACTGGTGAGGGCCTGGGTTCCATCCCTTGTTGGGGAACTAAAATCCCACAAGCAGCATGACATGGCCAAAAAAAAAAAAAAAAGTATAGAGGAGAGCAGTAGCAGATAGTCATATTATCTCTTGTTTTAGGTACCTCTTGTGCCTTTAATTTTTCATTAGCCTTTTTGCAATGAATCTTTCAGTGAAGCTATTTTGGAATTTTGAAGCCTTTTGGAGCATTCTGCATGTCAGTTAAAATCGATATCCTCCCCCCCCCCCCTTTTTTTGTGGGAGTGGGGCAGGAAAGCTCTTGCTTTAAAGTGCAGTTCTTAAATGATCTTATATAATTGGAACATTCCTCATAATGGCCATTCTAATTACAGTGTTGTCTTTAGTAACACTTTGACATTTTTATAGGTAGTTACAGCTTCCAGGGCCATAGTTCTTAGATATAAAATCAGCAAGTGTACCAGGAGGTAGAGTGCTTAACTCTTTGAATATTAAGGATCCTATTTCTTTCAGCTAAGCCTTTTTGGGTTTGGGGGAGCCAGATTAATATGTGCTGTGGGCCTGGGAATTGTATGGTATTTTACAGTGAGCCTTGCTGCATGGAAGTCTTCTTGAGGCTGGTGGATGAACTAGTGTCAAGCTAACCTAGACCTCTTATGTGGCCAGCTTATTTGAACTTGGGAGTCCTTGAGTTAGGTGGAGAGTACTTCATCAGCTTTTAAAGGCTTCACCCTTGCCCACTAACTTTTGGAACTTTCTGGCCACAGAGATTCCTAATAGCAGTAGCTTGTACAAAACAAGATGAACAAACATGTGCACCTTAAATCGGCAGTAACCAAAAGATTCTTCTGTGTCCAAGCCATTTAAAGGCCCTGTGTGCACCCCAACAGTTCTTGCCATGGGACCTTGGCTCGGGGAAAGAACTGAACCAGCAGACCTCAACAAATAGGGACTGGGGGCTAGGGGCTCCACATATATAGTTCCCACATGGATCCTGGGACAGGATCAAGGCCTGGGGGTTTCCACCAGTTAATTGACTATCATGGTCTGAAATAAAGGGTAGGGGCTTGAGCTCCAGGCAGGGCCATCTGCCAGATTCAGCTGACCTGCCCAGTACTGGGAAGCCCATTAGATTGGGAGCTCAGTGCAAAGGGAGCAGAGCTCAGAACTGAAAGGAACTTACCTACAGACCTCAGAAACAGAGAGAGACAGAGAACTGAAAAGGGTTTGCAGGTGCCACACCCATGTTTCTCATGCCCAAAGTTACTGGAAGTCTCCTTCAGTCTTATTACTGCCATCAAATCTGTTAGAAAAATAAAACTAAAATTAAACTAAAGATCAAATTTGCTTTATTCCACAGTTCATGAATCAGCAGCATCCCATCTAGTACATAGAAAGAAGCTCCAAAATTCTGTAGAAAACATTTTTAAAGCAGCCAAAAGGAGGGACAAGGAAGTCTTCCACAAAAGAAAGGATTATTTCAGGCAAGGTCAGCTTCCTGCGAAGTCAAGTGAGCCTTAGGAAGCATAACCATGAACAAAGCTAGTGGAGGTGATGGAATTCCAGTTGAGCTATTTCAAATCCTAAAAGATGATGCTATGAAAGTGCTGCACTCAGTATGCCAGCAAATTAGAAAACTCAGCAGTGGCCGCAGGACTGAAAAAGGTCAGTTTTCATTCCAATCCTAAAGAAAGGCAATGCCAAGGAATGTTCAAACTACTACCCAATTGCACTCATCTCACATGCTAGCAAAGTAATGCTCAAAATTCTCCAAGCCAGGCTTCAACAGTACATGAACTGTGTACTTCCAGATGTTCAAGCTGGATTTAGAAAAGGCAGAAGAAGCAGATCAAATTGCCAACATCCACTGGATCATCGAAAAAGCAAGAGAGTCCCAGAAAAATATCTATTTCTGCTTTATTGATTATGCCAAAGCATCTGACTGTGTGGTGGTGGTTTAGTCGCTAAGTTGTGTCCGACTCTTGCGACCCCATGGACTGTAGCCTCCCAGACTCCTCTGTCCCTGGGATTGTGTAGATCACAACAAACTGTGGAAAATTCTTCAAGAGATGGTAATACCAGACCACCTGACCTGCCTCCTGAGAAATCTGTATGCAGGTCAAGAAGCAACAGTTAGAACTGGACATGGAACAACAGACTGGTTCCAAATTGGGAAAGGAGTACGTCAAGGCTGTATACTGTCACCCTGCTTATTTAAATTATATACAGAGTACATCATGCGAAATGCCAGGCTTGATGAAGCACAAGCTGGAATCAAGATTGCTGGGAGAAATATCAATAACTTCAGATACACAGATGATACCACCCTTATGACAGAAAGTGAAGAGGAACTAAAGAGCCTGTTGATGAAAATGAAAGAGGAGAGTGAAAACACTGGCTTAAAACTCAACATTCAGAAATTATGATCATGGCATCTGGTCCCATCAATTTGTGGCAAATAGATGGGGAAACATTGGGACCAGTGACAGAATTTATTTTGGGGGGCTCCAAAATCACTGCAGATGGTGACTGCAGCCATGAGATTAAAAGATACTTGCTCCTTGGAAGAAAAGCTATGACCAACCTAGACAGCATATTAAAAAAGAGAGACATTACTTTGCTGACAGGCCCATCTAGTCAAAGCTATGGTTTTTCCAGTAGTCATGTATGGATGTGAGAGTTGGACTGTAAAGAAAGCTGAGAGCCAATGAATTGATGCTTTCAAACTGTGGTGTTAGAGAAGACTCTTGAAAGTCTTGGACTGCAAGGAGATCCAACCAGTCAATCCTAAAGGAAATCAGTCCTGAATATTCATTGGAAGGACTGATGCTGAAGCTGAAGCTCTTAATACTTTGGCCACCTGATGTGAAGAACTGACTCATTGGAAAAGACCCTGATGCTTCCAAAGATTGAAGGCAGAGGAGAAAGGGATGACAGAGGATCCCCCTGTCATCGCTGACATGATGGACATGAGTTTGAGCAAGCTCCAGAAGTTGTTGATGGACAGGGAAGCCTGGCATGCTGCAGTCCGTGGGGTTGCTAAGAGTCAGACGTGACTGAGTGACTGAACTGAACTGACCTTCCTTTGGGAGAAGGCAGGGGTCTGTCTGGCAGATTACCTCACTAGTTTTGGCCAGGAAATTCCAGATAAGACTGTTAACACTGTATTACCAGGAGAGGCTGAAACTGCAGTTAGGCTAGAAAGCTTTGGTTTGTTGATGTTGGGTTTAGCACAAGTGACTCCATTTTGGGCCTGTTGTCTCTGTAAATCTTCTTTGTTTTCCTGCCCTTCTTTTAGCTGGTTGGATTTATATATGGAGCCTTTAAACCACCTCTTTTGCCCTGAAACTTGAACATTCTCTCTGCTCTTCAGTAATCAGCATGGCGATTTTAAATCTCTGAATTTTGCTGTAAGAAATTTTCTCAGTGTGAGTTCTCCTTCATTTGGCTTTGAATTTCCAACTTAAACTATGGCTCCCTGTTTCAAGTTAGTTAATTGTTCACTTTGATAATAAATACGTGGTAGTGTCATGATTTTACTTATTATAAAAAACTGTGAATATAATACCTATGTTATATTAAATATATATATAAATATGGGTTTTCCTCATAGCTCAGTTGGTAAAGAATCTGCCTGCAATGCAGGAGACCCTGGTTTGATTCCTGGGTCAGGAAGATCCACTGGAGAAGGAATAGGCTACCCACTCCAGTATTGTTGGGCTTCCCTTGCGGCTCAGCTGGTAAAGAATCCCCCTGCAATGTGGGAGACCTAGGTTCAATCCCTGGGTTGGGAAGATCCCCTGGAGAAGGGAAAGGTTACCGACTCCAGTATTCTGGCCTGGAGAATTCCATGGACTGTATAGTCCATGGGGTCGCAAAGAGTTGGGCATGACTGAGCAACTTTTCACTTCTTTCACTTGTATTAAATATAATTCTCCCTCGCCATAGCACTGTTAAGGATAACAAATGTATTATCTTTACTTTCTTTTTCCATTTATTTTATTTTTTCAAATAGGCAGTCTGTTCATGTTTTAAAAATGCCAAACAGTGGAATGATTCCACATCAAAAAGTTTTGCTCCCATCCATTTCATCCACCCAGTTTCCTCTACTGTCTTTTATATCCTTACAGAATAGAGCGTTTTTAGGCCAATATAACACATGTATTTTTTTAATTAAATTTTTGTATTGAAGCATAGTTGATTTAAAATGTGTTAAGTAATAATTCTATTCTTACTTCCTCCTTTCCTCAGCAAAATCTGTTTTGCTTTTATGAAAAGAAAAATCTGTTCTACTTTTATAAAGTCTTTGATTAATTATCATTGTTCCCATTTTGTCCAAATCTGATTAATTATCATTGTTCCCATTTTGTCCAAATCTGCTTTATCTGTGTTTTTCTTGACATGGTACTAATATGCCAAATTAACATTATTTGTTATAGGGGGCTTCCCTGGTGGCTCAGATGGTAAAGCATCTGCCTGCAATGCGGGAGACCGGGGTTTGGTCCCTGGGTTGGGAAGATCCCCTGAAGAGGGAAGATGCCTTCCTGGAGAAGGAAATGGCAACCCACTCCAGTATTTTTGCCTGGAAAATCCCATGGAAAGAGGACCCTGCTGGCTACAGTCCATGGGATTGCAAAGAGTTGGACATGACTGAGCAACTTCACTTTCTTTCTTTCTTAGAGGAATAATGTTAGGTTAGAGAAATAATTCTGGCTTTAAAGCCACCAGTGATGTGCACTGCATACTTCCTTGCCTTTGCTTATGCTGTTCCCTCTGAGTTGCTGCTGTTCAATGGTGAACCTGCAGATGCCCTTTCAATTCCAGGTCACAAGCCTGTGTGAAACCTTTGTGAACTTCTGTCAAACAAACAAAGCTATTTGCTCCTCCTGTTGTGTTCTAATAGTCCTTTCTAAATTCCTCTGAATTCCCCTGGCACAACTGAATGATACAAAAAAGAATGTGTGAACAAATCAGCTCTTTGACTAATACTGTTTGTTATTTCTGTTTTACTTGAGCTTAAACTTCAGTTGGAGTTAAGCTTGAGGTGCATGTCCAGGGCACTATAAATTCTTATAATTCAGATAACTCTCCCTCGTTTTAAGAAGCACTTTCCTGAGGTGTTCTTTCCCTGCACCCTGAACAGATATTAAAGAATATTTATTTATCTGCTGCCTTTATCACAGTAGATTTGTAGCAACATCATGTGTTTTGCACACAGATGAAATGAGTTATCTGCATGCTTTCAGACTGACTCATTTGTTCAGATTAGGTAAACATCGGTCAGAGATATCTCTTTGATGTCTATAAATTAGAAATCTTGTCTGTATGTCTATTCCATATGTACCATATACAGAATGTCATATATACTATATTTACTATGTGTGAATATGTATCTTGAAATAGTTTCAACACCATGTTGAGAGTCAGCAAATCTGCGTTCATATTCCATTTCTACCATTTACCAGAGGCATGACCTTGGATAAGGTACTTCCCTCATGTGAAAAATGGGGACAATAATGAGGATTCCATGAGATAATACCTGTAAATGGTGGACATGGTAAACCTAAATAGTAAACGTGGCCCCTAGCAAAGGTGTGGTACATGTGACGGTAACAGTGGCGTGTTCAATTCCAAACTCTTTCTTTCACAGCAGCACTGACAGGTTGCTCTCAGATCCTGAACTGAGTGCTGCAGAAAGCCCACTGGCTGACAAGAAGGCTCCAGGGAGTGAGCGCGCTGCTGAGAGGGCAGCAGCCGCCCAACAGAACAATGAAAGGGCCCGCCTTGCCCCACGGCCATCATATGTCAACATGCAGGTAATGATTTTAAAAAAAAAAATGGGAGAGTCATCCAAATGTAGGCTGTCTAGATTGAGGGAAATGGGGAATTCAGTGAGCCTTTAGCAGTAGGGCAGAAATTCCGTTTTCCTTTTGCATGCTCAGTTCAGTTCAGTCGCTCAGTTGTGTCCGACTCTGCAACTCCATGGACTGAAGCACGCCAGGCTTCCCTATCCATCTTCAACTTCTGGAGTTGACTCAAACTCATGTCCGTTGAGTCGGTGATGCCTACTCAAAATTAAATTTAAATATATATGCAGTAGTTAGGAATTGATTTTGCTATAAACATTAAAAATGAAATGCAGGATTTAGCTTAAGTGAGGAGAATTCCTTAAAATATTAAAAGTGATCTAACATGGTCTATGTCACTGTGTCTTATGCAAATGACATTTTTCATCTGTTACTTAAATAATTTAGATAAATGTGCGAGCTGCTATTTCTGAGCATTTACTACCTCATGACATAGTCTTAGATAAATAGATATAATTTCCTTCTACCTGTGAAATGGAGAAGATGAATTTGTTTGGTGCTCCTTAGACAGTTATAAAATAACTAATGTGAAGCTTTAGTTTTTCGAAAGGAGATGCTAAATATTATTGATGATTATGTTGGTTCACGATGTCCTCAGCAGGGATTTTCTCTGTATCCATTTTCAAACTATTGGTCCAATTGCCAAAAAAAAATAGACTATTGATCATGGAATTCAGAAATCTGATTTTTATATTGATCACAATATGAAATATAAGGATTTTGTGCTTTTTGAGATGTCTATAAACATTTGGCTTCAGTGTCTGAATTAATGGTAGACTTACCTACTTCATAGTAAGATATATCATCTCCATCTCCTCACCTCCAAAAAAGAAAAAAACTTCACAAAATCCTAGAAATAAAAAAGTTGTCACAAATATGTCAAAGAAATTAGTTCATGAAACTAAATTGTACTTCTGTAATTCCAGTGAAAACTATAGTACAATCCTACTTGTATGCTTATACTAATCCTTTGCATTTGAACATTTTCATGGTTTTAGATGAATGTTTTTACAAAAGCCATGGCCTTTACAAGGTGCAAAGTTAAAAATAGACATTTATTACATTTTCTCTGGTGGATATATTTTCAGTTATTATAAATTAAAGTTTTCTCATTTAAAAAGTATCAGATTCCTTTATGGTCCCTTTGTGAGTTTTATCCATCTTGTGAGTCTCATCTTTTCCATCAAGTTTATACCTATAGTGAACCATTTCATGTTCCTCTCTTTTAGGATGGATGAGAGTGTTCCTGGTGATAGAGTTTCAATTTAAATAGATGTTATTTATACCATTAATGAAGAGCTGACGTTTAAAATCACTAAGAAATCAATGATAAGAGTTACTGAGCATTGACAGGGAGAGATTGAAGACTTCTGTGATTTCTGGAGCTAGAGATGACCTTTGTCTCCTGAACATTCTTGGACTTCTGAATCTCCAGCTCTCTTTTCACATTTATCTCACTTTCTAATTTATTTTGTGGTTATTTCTCTTACTCATCTCTGCTAAGCCTCCATATGATTTGAGGCTATAGATTATTTTTGATTCATTGTTTTATTCTTCCAGAAAGTGTAGCACAGTATCTATAACCAGAAGGCACTCAATAAATATTTATTGAACAAGTAACTTTAGAATCTCCCCACATCTTGCCTTAGACATTAGTCATTAAAAGTTGATTTTAACTCCCAGAGCCATTTTAGACCTAGGATTTCAAAAACATTATCAAACTGTGTTATCTAAAATCTGACTCTCCTAGTTTACTGCCATGTTCCTTCTGGTTGGTCACAGTCAGCCAGTTTACTTTCATTATTTTGACCCAATCATTTGTAGTACTTTTTGCTTTCAGAAGTATCCTGTTTCAGACCATAAATTATATGGACACCCTGCATTATGATGGTATAGTCCTCCTGGGAGGAAGGGCCAAAGGGCTCTTGTCAATGGGTTCTTGACCTATCTTTGAGACCTTTTTTTTCCTAATTTACTGAAGTATAGTTGATTTACAATATTGTGCTAGTTTCAGTTGTATAGCAAAGTAGATATACATATATATGTATATATCTCTGTTGTTTTTTTCAATTATTTTCCATTATACTTTTTTATTTATAAGAGACATTTTAAAATCAAGCCTAAGTTCCTGAAACACAGGAGTTGAGAACCCTGAGTCAGCATTTGAGATGTAGCTATGTCTGGACTTCTTTCTTCAACACTTACCTCGGTCTGTATGTAGACTCACCTGTGTCATGGTCACTTATTCACTGTGGATGAGAAGAATAAATGGTGCCATCCTAGTCCTGTGCAATACAAGATAAATAAGTTCCATTTTTTAAGTTAGGCTTATATTTTTATTTAGGTTTAATTTTAATGTTCTGCTTGTGTCATTAAAGCTAGACATTTGTCATTTATGTCACTTTAAAAGCATAGATGATGCCAATTCAGTTACATAATTTCATAGGTTGTCGTGACATCATACCATTTTACCCAAATGAAGAGGGGATTTAGAGAAGCAAAGGGGGCTGATGATAGATAACCTCAAAGTATTTTCAGAATGCATTGTTTTGAAATTTAGCATAACTCTTACTAAGTTATTCACTATATGTTAGCATATATTGGTCCTGGTATGTTAAATATTCATAATAAAGAGGCATTTTTTTTCCCTTTGAAGGAAGATTTCTGACTCGTGTCACTGTCATGACTTAAAGTCAGAAGTAGTATATTACAATGAATTAGTTTTGAAAAATGTTTATCAGACTTGCATGGGTTACTGTCCCATTAAGGTGCCAAGCTCAGCGTTTGTCTCAGGCAGATTCATGGGCTGCAGTCAGGTAATCTTTTCATGGAGTATTGGCGTGACATTTGGATAAACTGACAATAAAGATATTTTCTGTCTTTTTCAGGCATTTGACTATGAACAGAAGAAGCTATTAGCAACCAAAGGTATGTGATACATTATGATCTATACTTTGAATTTTTTCAGTAGACACATAAAAAGTTTTTCAGTACTGATATCAAACTGAGAAATTGGACTTTCATAAAAGGAAACCCAGAATGTTTAGGTTCAAGTTGCGTAAACTTTGTTGAGGTTGAATAGATTAACATTAGATCAATTAAGAAATAATGTATCATTTTAAAATTTACTGTTACTTTGTATAAAATGGTGGGTTTTTTTGTATAAAATGTTTTATGAAGACATCTTAAGGTATTTTGTGTTAAGAAATGATATTCAGTGGTAATTTCTTTACATATATCAACAAAAAAAAATACTCATCAATGTTGTATTTAAGAAATGCATTAAAAATAGCAAGCATTTGTTTTATGTTCTCTTTTCCAAAGCTATGTTAAAGAAACCAGTGGTGACAGAGGTCAGAACACCCACAAACACCTGGAGTGGCCTGGGGTTTTCTAAATCCATGCCCGCTGAAACTATCAAGGAGCTGAGAAGGGCCAACCACGTGTCGTATAAGCCCACAATGACGACCACCTTTGAGGTTTGTACAGTCATGCCCCACTTACTCTTCCTGTCAATTCTCTCAGCAAAAGAGAACCATCTTCTCGCCTGTCCCATTCTCTATTTACATAAGGACAATTTCTTAATGGTGATTTGCTTTAATTTCAAATACTGTAAACGTATTGCTATGAAATAGATGCAATCTGATATATTATGATCTTTTACATGTTTTCTAAGTTATTGATCAGCTGTGAAGGAAATTTGGATAAATGTGTTCTTGTTAAGGGAGAATGTGGTAGAGCAGGGATGAGATTAAGCAAAGGGCGTATGTAACATGCCATAAAAAATATATAAAGAATCCCTTCATTCCAGGGTATCACTCACAAGCCCACCAGAGGGGGGGAAAGGCAATTATTCAACAAAAACAAGTTCTCAGATCTCAGTTAAAAATTCAGTGTGTTCAGATGTGCCAGGAACACAGCAGGAAGTATCACAAACAAGAGCTCCAAAACATTATGCTTCCCAGATGTTGGCTGCAGGGCTTAGGGGTGAGACAGGGAAGCTGGCATCCTTACCATAGGGAGAAGGGATCAAGAGCTCCTTGCTTCTCAGCTGGGCTGTACGTGACTCGTTCAGCAAGGCCTTTTCAGTTTCAGAGTGTCAGATTTTGCCTCTTAAGTCTTTTGCAAGTGCAGGTGGAGTTAGAATGCGTGCGTGTGCACACACTCACACACAGAACTGCAGAGACTACACAAACCTAAACGATGGATGAAAATTCTTAATCCAAGAATCACAGTGTTCAACCAGAACACTGGAGGCTCAAAAACAAATACTGGTTAAGCGTTTCATAATTGTTAGTCTAATCACTAGCATTTGTAGATTGACCTTCATTTCTCCACCCATTTTCTTTGTAATAAATTAGAATGTTGATGAAAGGCAAATGCAAACATGCGATTTTTTTATCCCTTTGTCTCTTTGAGAAAGTGAAAAAGAAAATACTATTGAAATACTAAAAAGCACAGTCTCCTGCGAATTTCATTGTCAGACTTAACAGTAGCAACTTGGCAGGGTATATTTAAAGACTGAAGTTACTGTTGGCAGCTAGAATGCAGGAATCATTATGAAAAATTTGAGGCCCTAGGAGGTATACACCCCTCTCTCTGCCATTATAGCTCTGAGAGAAAGTCAACATCTCCTTTCATTGGCAGAGACCTTCAAACTGCTGTGCTCATTCTCAGGCTTCCACTGACGCGCCTGCAGTCGTCTGTTGTGCTCACCCCCACTTTCAGTGGATTGGAGCTTTAGGTGGTTGATTATGTTTCTGTCGTTTCAGAGATGAAATAGTTCACTTTAGAAATGCTAATTCAGTTCTGTTCTCAGAGACCAATAGTATGACAGGTTGAAATGACGATCGTTCTAATAAAGTAGTTGTCAAATGCAGGGGCTATGGGACCTGACAGCCACCACTGACACACGTACAGCTTTGATGAGTGACTTCACGCCTCAGAGCCCTTTTTCTCGTTGCAGTTATTTTGAGCATGCTGTGGGAGAAGGCATCCAGTGCTTAGTGTGCTGTGCAGGAAGCCTCGGTAATATTTAGCAACTACTGTTATTTCCACCAAAGAACTTTACCCTGAGGAAAACCAAGAGCCTGATGAAAGATGTGATTCATATACATATATGAATGCTTATTACTGGAAGTATTTCTGCACATTCAAACTAGATATGCTTTTTATAGCTAAAGGAATACTTTAGAGTGTTACATGAACAGATAGCGTGCTAGTAATAATTACCTTAAATCACATTCACTTATTTCTTTGATGTTTTATAAGGTACATTTTCATCCACGAGTTTATTTGATCCCTATAAACTCCCAGTGAGGGAAAGGGTCCCAGATCAGTTAAGTGTCTTACTTGAGGTCATGGCAGTAGTTGTCAGAGAAAAGGACTTGAATTCATTGTGCAAAATTTCTTTATCCTCCTTTTCCTAATGGTTTAACTCAGAGGGTACCTAGCAAGTTAGTTAGTGTTAGTCATGTCTGACTCTTTGCAACCCCATGGATTGCAGCCCACAAGGCTCCTCTATCCATGGAATTTCCCAGGCAAGAATACTGGAGTGGGTTGCCATTTCCTTCTCCAGGGGATCTTCCCGACCCAGAGACTGAACCTGGATCTCCCACACTGCAGGCCAATTCTTCGCCATACAAGGTGATTTATAAATGCTCTAGAGCCATGTTAAAAGACACAAGAATCACTTGGTGCACTTAAAAATGCAGATTCTTCCCCCAGCATCTCACTCATCAGGGAAAGAGCCAGCAGGAACCAGTAATTTACATTTTCACCAAAAGCCGAGTCTGATTCTGATGCTCTGCAGGGACGTACTGTAAGGGGAATGACTCAGAAGTGGTGTCAGAACCCGGAGGGCCTCTGCTCTGGGTCTTGTCACTCTCTATGGGCTTGAGTTTGCAGGCTCCTGACTCAGTGGCTGAATCCCTCCTGTGGCTTTTCTTGCTTTGGTTCTCTTGGGCCAGGCTGTTCCACCTTTCTGGCTAATGTCTAACAGCTCATTCACACTGAAAGGTGGGGGAGAGGATGAAACCAGTGAGATCAGTGCCAGGGCATTCAACCAGGTAAGCTGCTTTTATTCATGGCCACTTTAAACAGTGGTGATAAGAGATAGAATCAGGCTTTCTTAGGAAATGGTTCTAGATTCTCGCGGTGTGGAGGACTTTCATACACCCCAAAGCCATCGAAAGGAGGTAAAAGGGCCCTTACCGGGCATGATCTGATACTCTGAAGCAGTTGCTTTTTGTGGATGCCTGCCCTCCTCTTTATTCTGCTAAAACTCAGAGGGATTGTAAACTGGGCAATTAGTGGATTAGAACATAGGGACAGGATGGGAATTGAGAAGGACCTGGGGAAAAGTGGAGAGGGCTTAAAATTTTTTTAAAAAGATTTACCACATTTCCACTTGTAGCACTATTTTAAAATCAGAGGGTAGTTACAGCCAGAATGGCCATCATCAGAAAATACACAAATAGTAAATGCTGGAGAGGGTGTGGGGAGAGAGGAGTGCTCATACACTGTTGGTGGGAATGTAAATTGGTATAGCCACGATGGAAGTTTCTTAAAAAATTAAAAAAAGCTACTTTATGACCCTGCAAGGAGATCAAACCAGTAATCCTAAAGGAAATCAGTCCTGAATATTCATTGGAAGGACTGATGCTGAAGCTGAAACTCCAGTACTTTGGCCACCTGATGCAAAGAACTGACTCATTAGAGAAGACCCTGGTGCTGGGAAAGATTGAGGGAAGGTGGAGAAGGGGATGACAGAGATGAGCTGGTTGGATGGCATCAGTGACTCGATGGACATGAGTTTGAGCAAGCTCTGGGAGTTGGTGATGGACAGGGAAGCCTGGTGTGCTGCAGTCCATGGGGTCACAAAGAGTCAGACACAGCTGAGCGACTGAACTGAACTGACTGATGACCCTGCAATCCCACTCCTGGGCATATATTCAGAGAAAAACATGATCAAAAAGGATATAGTACCCTAGTGTTCACTGCAGCTCTGTTTACAGTAGCCAAGACATGGAGGCAACCTAAATGTCTGTTGACAGAGGAATGGATAAAGAAGGTGTGGTACATATATACAAACAATGGAATATTACTCAGCCATCTAAAAGGATGAAATAATGCCATTTGCAGCAACATGGGTGGACCTAGAGATTGTTATACTGAGTGAAGTAAGTCAGAGAAGGAGAAATATCATATGACATCCTTTATATGTGGAATCTAAAAAGAAATGATACAAATAAACTTATAAAACAGAAACAGACTCACAGACTATGAGAACTGAGCTTTGTGGTTGCCAGTGGGATGGATGGAGGAAGGGATAGTTAGGGAGTTTGGGCTTGACATGTACGCACTGCTATATTTAAAATGGATAACCGGTGGGAGGGGGGTTCAGGATGGGGAACACATGTAAACCCAGGGCTGATCCATGTCAATGTATGACAAAAACCACTACAATATAGTCAAGTAATTAGCCCCCAATTAAAATAAACAAATTTATTTAAAAAATAAATAAATAAAATGGATAACCAACAAGGTCTGTATAGCTCAGGGAACTCTGCTCAGTGTTGTGTGTCAGCTTGGATGGGAGGGGAGTTTGGGGGTGAATGGATACATGAAGATGTATGGCTAAGTCCCTTCACCGTTCACCTAAAACTATTACAACATTGTTAATCGGCTATACTCCAATACAAAATAAAAAGTTAAAAAAATTAGGGGGTAGTTAGAAACACTCTTTTTCCTTATTCTTTTCCAAAAAAAACCAAAACCAAATGGACAAGTAGAATGCTGCTCTAGAGAAGCACGTTTAGCCAATGGGTCCTGACCAGAGTGGGTTACTCAGTGTGTAGGGGATCAAGGCATATGGGTTTCCTGCTCTAGGAAGCTTGCTTTAGGCAAGAAACTGATGCTTTGAACACCCTGTTCACATTACTGAGAAACTAGACTTGAGCAACTGTCCAGTTTTAAGGCATTTTTGAGAAATTATAGACTTTTCCAAAGAACTCCTTTAGATAAGAAGCAAGTAGCTTGAGGCTTATTTTTGTTTTCTTCAAGACTCAAAAGTATGACCCTATCCCCTTAATGATATACTGGGACAGCAAAGGTCAAACAAAAGGTTGCTTTGACCTGCAGTATTTCTGTCACTTATCTGTTAAAGGCATTAGAAATGGTTGCATATTCTCTGGAGCAGGTAAAACCTGCATCGGAAGTTAAAGGAAGGTTTTAAATTTCCCCCTAAGAGTAATAAGGTTGTCTGACTATTTTAAGTCTTACAAATCTAAATAATCTTGTGATATTTACCAGTTTGTTGTCTTCTAACTAACATATCACAACAAATTAGTAAATATCCCAAGATTATTTTTTAGTTAATGTTTTTAGAAAACATCATGTTTAGACAGATCTGAGATAGCTGTGTAAATAAAATCAGCTTAGATCTTAAATGAGTGACTTTTTTATCCTCAAAAAGAGTTTAGATATAGAAGTTTTAAAATATATAGAAATATTACATAATGGTCTCTTTCCTGGTAATTAACCAGTTTTGAGCATGTTCTTATTTCTCTTGCTGCATGGAATTTATCTGGTTGAATTATGTTAATGATAGTTTTAACTGAAAAAACTCATTTTTTTGGTGAGGAGCCTTCCTTTCCCTAGGCCCCTTCCCAAAAGTCAGCAAAGGGGATCCCATAGATGTAGGAAAAGGTAACTGTGAGATCTAGTAATTCTGCAAATATTTATCAATAAACATTTCCTGTGTTTTAGATACAGTTCTGGGCATTAGATACAATGCTTGAATACAGATTCTTGCTTTCACAGATAGAGATTTTTCTTGGTGGGTAGAGAGAAATATATAACAAGTTAACCAGAAGGCATTAAGTACTAAAAGTCCCTGATAAATATGAAACAGAGGCTATTTTGTACTGGATAGTTTTAGCTGGCTTTAATGAGCAAATGACATTTAAGCTAAGACCTACATGGCAAGAAAGGGCCAACCTTGTGAATATCTAGGGAAATAGTACTAGGCCAGAGAAACAACCGGCATTATCGTACTGGAGTCAGAGCAGACTGGTAAGTTCATGGAGCAGAAGGTGGATAGGGTGGTGGAACATTGAAGATGAGGTTGGAGAGACAGGCAGAGACTTGATTAAGGAGCATTTCAGCCCGTGGGAAAGTACTGGCAAGGGATTATTATAGGACTGTATGCTGAGAGAGGCATGGTTTTGTTCTAATTTGCATTAAAAAAAACAACCTAGTTGTTTCATGGAAAATGGATTATTGGGGTGGGAGGCAAGAAAGAATCAACATGTCCATTAAGGAGGCTATTAAAGACAGTGGTGGAGATGCATAAAAGTAGGTAGATTTGGGTTATGTTTAGATACGACATTGCTGCTGCTGCTGCTAAGTTGCTTCAGTCATGTCCGACTCTGTGCGACCCCGTAGACGGCAGCCCACCAGGCTCTGCCGTCCCTGGGATTCTCCAGGCAAGAACACTGGAGTGGGTTGCCATTTCCTTCTCCAGATATGACATTGATAAACTGACAAATTGGCTATAGTGAGGAGAGGACAAATGAGTATGACTCTTAGAAGTCTGGCTTGAGCAACTGGGTGAATGGTCATCACTTACTGAGATGTAGGAATTCTGGGAGAGTAATAGATTTGAGTGTAGCTGGTGGAGATGATCATGAACAATACAGTTTCAAACACTCTTTAAGTTTAAAATGTCTGTGAGACAGTAAAATGGAGGTGTCAGATTGGCAACTCTGTGATGCTAAATTTCAGTAGAGAATTCAAACCCGGAGGTAACAATTTCAGTCATGGCTGTTGTTAAGGTTTGAAAAAGGTTGTGATTACTGATTACTTAAGGAGAAAGTGTAGAGGGAGATGATAAGGAATGTGAAGACCAAATCTGACATTTGGAATAGAAAAGAGAGGAAGATCCTACAGTAAGGATGCAGTAGGACAGATGGGAAGTCTTGAGAGTGGCATCATGAAAGTGAAAGTGAAGTCGCTCAGTTGTGTCCGACTCTTTGCGACCACATGGACTGTAGCCTACCAGGCTCCTCTGTCCATGGGATTTTCCAGGCAAAAGTACTGGAGTGGGTTGCTATTTCCTTCTCCAGGGGATCTTCCCAACCCAGGGATTGAACCCAGGTCTCCCGCATTGTAAGCAAGACATTTTACCATCTGAGCCACCAGGGAAGTCCATCATAATGCCCTGAAGAAAGAAGTGTTACAGCCAGGGACTGTCAGCTGTGGGTATGCTGCCGTGGGACTGAATTGAGTTCAGTGACCTGAATAGTAAAGGATTCTCTTGGAATTACCTAGTAAACATAGAACTTGGGTTATCAGAAAATGTTGACTTTAATACTATAGATATATAGTACAAAGTATGGTACCTGTGATACAGTGGTTAAATAAATGCATGAAGAATGAATAAATGCAGGTTCGGTGTAAACTTTGAGATCTTTTAAATTACTATTTTTATTTTGAGTTGGGAGAGTTCATTTTGATTTCCAGGCACTTTTCATTTGCTGGACAGATCAGGTATTTATTTGGATGAGATAACAAGGACAATGCCGGATTCCTCTCCACTCTTCCATTCTGGGAGCTTGATTCCTCTCAAAGCACTGGGTGTAGCTGCACCACTTGCCTGCTCGTCCTAGTGAGGTACTAGGCAGAGAATCTCTACTATGCCAGATGGAGGACTTGCCTTGTGGTTCCCCAAAATAAGAATCTTAGCACCTACTCCTCAAAATCTTATAGGAGTGACTCTTTTTACTGGGGGCTCTCAGAACTCCCCCAGATGTCCTTTTCATTGTAGGGGACTGGAGTGCAAAAGTAGGAAGTCAAGAGATACCTGGAGCAACAGGCAAATTTGGCCTTGGAGTATAAAATGAAGCAGGTCAAAGGCTAACAAAGTTTTGCCAAGAGAATGCAATGGTTGTAGAAAACACCCTCTTCCAACAACACCAGAGAAGACTCTACATGTGAACATCACCAGACGGTCAATACCAAAATCAGATTGATTATATTCTTTGCAGCCAAAGATGGAGAAGCTCTATAGAGTCAGCAAAAACAAGACTGAGAGCTGACTGTGGCTTAGATCATGAACTCCTTATTGCCAAATTGAGACTTAAGTTGAAGAAAATAGGGAAAACCACTAGCCCATTCAGGTAAAACCTAAATCAAATCCTTTACTATTATACAGTGGAAGTGACAAATAGATTCAAGGGATTAGATCTGATACAGAGTGCCTGATGAACTATGGATGGAGGTTTGTGACATTGTACAGGAGGTAGTGATCAAGAAAAAGAAATGTAAAAGGCAAAATGGTTGTCTGAGGAGGCCTTACAAATAACTGAGAAAAGAAGAGAAGTGAAAGGCAAAGGAGAAAAGGAAAGATATACTCACCTGAATGCAGAGTTCCAAAGAATAGCAAGGAGAGAAAGAAAGCCTTCCTCAGTGATCTATGCAAAGAAATAGAGGAAAACAATAGAATGGGAAAGACTAGAGATCTCTTCAAGAAAATCAGAGATGCCAGGGGAACATTTCATGCAAAGATGGGCACAATAAAGGACAGAATTGGTATGAATCTAACAGAAGCAGAAAAATTAAGAGGTGGCAAGACTACACATAAAGCTGTACATAGAAGATCTTCATGACTCAGATAACCATGGTGATGTGATCACCTACCTAGAGCCAGACATTCTGCAATGCAAAGTCAAGTGGGCCTTAGGAAGCATCACTACGAACAAAGCTAGTGGAGGTGATGGAATTTCAGTTGAGCTATTTCAAATCCTAAGAGATGATGCTGTGAAAGTGCTGCACTCAATATGCCAGGAAATTTGGAAAACTCAGCAGTGGCCACAGGACTGGAAAAGGTCAGTTTTCATTCCAATCCCAAAGAAAGGCAATGCGAAAGAAGGTTCAAACTATTGCCCAGTTGCACTCATCTCACATGCTAGCAAAACAATGCTCAAAATTCTCTAAGCCAGGCTTTAATAGTATGTGAACTGTGAAATTCCAGATGTTCAAGCTGGATTTAGGAAAGACAGGGAAAGCAGAGATTAAATTGCCAACATCTGTTGGATCATTGAAAAAGCAAGAGAGTTCCAAAAAAACATCTACTTCTGTTTTATTGACTACGCCAAAGCCTTTGACTGTGTGGATCACAACAAACTGTGGAAAATTCTTCAAGAGATGGGAATATCAGACCATCTGACCTGCCTCCTGAATAATTTGTATGCAGGTCAAGAAGCAACAGTTAGAACTGGACATGGGACAAAAGATTGGTTCCAAATAGGGAAAAGAGTACGTCAAGGCTGTATATTGTCACCCTGCTTATTTAACTTACATGAAGAGTACATCATGCGAAATGCCAGGCTGGATGAAGCACAAGCTGGAGTCAAGATTTCCGGGAGAAACATCAATAACCTCAAATATACAGATGACACCACCCTTATGGCAGAAAGGGAAGAAGATCTAAGGAGCCTTTTGATGAAAGTGAAAGAGGAGAGTGAAAAAGTTGGCTTAAAATGCAACATTCAGAAAACTAAGATCATGGCATCCGGTCCCATCACTTCATGGTAAATAGATGGGGAAACAGTGGAAACAGTGACAGACTTTATTTTGGGGGGCTTCAAAATCACTGCAGATGGTGAATGCAGCCATGAAATTAAGACATGCTTGCTCCTTGTAAGAAAAGCCTATGACCAACCTAGACAGCATATTCAAAAGGAGAGATATTAATTTGCCTACAAAGGTCCTTCTAGTCAAAGTTATGGTTTTCCCAGTAGACTTGTGTGGATGTGAGAGTTGGACCATAAAGAAAGTTGAGTGCCAAAGGATTAATGCTTTTGAACTGTGGTGTTGGAGAAGACCCTTGAGGGTCCCTTGAACTGCAAGGAGATCCAACCAGTCCATCCTAAAGGAGATCAGCCCTGAATATTCATTGGAAGGACTGATGCTGAAGCTGAGACTCCAGTACTTTGGCCACCTGATGCAAGGAGCTGACTCATTTGAAAAGACTCTGATGCTTGGAAAGATTGAAGGCAGAAGGAGAAGGGGATGACAGAGGATGAGCTGGTTGGATGGCATCACTGACTCGATGGACATGAGTTTGAGCAAGCTTCAGGAGTTGGTGATGGACCGGGAAACCTGTTGTGCTGCAGTCCATGGGGTTGCAAAGAGTTGGATGTGACTGAGCGACTAAACTAAACCCAGAACTCCTCTGTGCACCCTCTTATCAACTCTTTCATAGTGAAGGAAGAACACTTCACCATGTGTATATGACCAAGTGTCCTTGGTATTCTTGCCTGGAAAATCCCATGAACACAGGAGCCTGGTGGGCTACAGTCCATGGGATCGCAGAGAGTTGGACACGACTGAGCGACTAACACTTTTGGTAGCTGGAGGAAAAGACTATAATCAGATCCCACACCCTGTTTTTAAGACTATGCCTTTGTGGGTAACTGCCATGGCCTGCAACTGAAATAAATGATAGGGGTCTAATGTGGGTTCTTTCTTCCTCCCACTCTGAGAAACTCACCTTATTAAACATTTCCCTATCTGGCTTTGTTTACAGGGTTCATCAATGTCCCTCTCGAGGTCCAACAGTCGTGAGCACCTGGGAAGTGGAAGCGAATCTGACAACTGGAGAGACCGAAATGGGATAGGTCCTGCAAGTCATAGTGAATTTGCAGCTTCTCTTGGCAGCCCCAAGCGTAAACAGAACAAATCAAGTGAGCTTTGACTTTTCGTCATACTTTTAGATGTAATCAGCTTGGAATTTAAGTATAAACTCTGGACTTCATGCCTTTAAGAGTTTGCATTTCTCACATATCACCTCCTCTGAGACGCCTTCCCTGTTTTTCCCAGGGAAGCAGGCCATTGGTTCTCTGCTTTCACTGCATTTTGTATATGCTTTCACTCTAGCATTTGTCTTAGTGAAGTACAGTTATTTGCATAACTGTCTCTTCCTGTAGAACTTGAGATCCACAAGCCAGGGACTATATTGCCCATGCACCAAACATTCTTTAAGGCCGTGCCTTCTTTCTTTTTTTTAAGTTGAAATATAGTTAGCATATAATATTATGTTTCAGGTATACAATGTAGTGATTTTACATTTGTAGGCATTATGAAATGATCACCATGATAAGTCTAGTAACTCCCGTACAGTTATTACAGTATTACCGACCACACTCCTTATGCTGGATGTTATATTCCTGTTGCCTTTTTTATTTTATAACTGGAGGTTTGTACCTCTTAATCCCCTTCATCTGTTTCACCACCCCAACTCCCCTCTGGCAACCACTCATTTGTTCTCTGTAGCTGTGAGTCTGTTTTCACTTTGTTTTGTTTTTTTTAGATTCCACATATAAGTGAGATCATACAGTACTTGTCTTTCTGATTTTGACTTATTTCACTTAGCAGTATACCTTCTGGATCCATCCATGTCGTTGCTCATGGCAGGACTTCATTTTATGACTAATACACTATTGTATATACACCTTTTACCCATTCATCTGTTGATGCACACTTAGGTTGCTTTTTTGTCTTGACTATTGTAAGTAATGCTATAGTGAACATAGGGGTGCATATATCCTTTTGAATGAATGTTTTTGTTTTCTTTGGGTAAAAATCCAGAAGTGAAATTGCTGGCAGTTCTGTTTTTGATTTTTTAAGGAACCTCCATACTGTTTTCCATAGTGTCTGCACCAGTTTACAATCCCACTAACAGGAGGCTATGCCTTATTTCTTAATTTGTTAGTTCTTCCCAAATGTCTAAAAGTGTCGGACACTAGTAGGTGGTCGGTAAATGTTTGTAGAATCAATGTACAAATGAATTATGCACACACAAACATCAAGATGATGAGGAAAAGGCAGGAAATTTAAAGGAATCAAGCAGAATGTGATCAAATTAATTCTGTCTTGGACAACAGAAGAAAGTCTGCCCAGTGACCTGTAGCTACCAAAGCTGAAGAGCAGGATTTTTCATGTTGACAGGATGTAGCTACATAAAAAGTTTAAAGCATAGGCTTTGAACAGATATGATTAAGACTCAGCATGAGTCAAGTGGTTGTGTCTGTAACAGCACCCACATGTCTGTATAAATAGGTAAACAGACAAGAACTGATGGAGTAATCACAAGATATGCCCCTAATGTCTTTTTTCAGGATTTCAAGTGCTGAAACACATATCTTAGACTATTTGAAGAATACTTGGAGAAAGGTGATCTAAATGAGCATAGTAAACAGTAACAGCTAGTTGTTACCATCAATCAAGTGGGCCGTTGTCAGAGCCTCAGATTTGGAAAAACAAGTCATGGTATCAGCCAAGTCTAAATTAGAAAGCAGGGTGTATTCTTTTATTACCATGTGTACTGTCAATAGCAGTCTGAAGTCTTCCTGTTAGTCCTGGGCTATGTCACCCACTACTGACAGGAGGATGGAGCTGAGAGGTAGGCTGGTGACAGAGGTATAGCCAGGGTAGAAATTATCTCTGTTTTATATTCCAACATAAATTAGCTCTGTGCCTCTCCTCTGTCCTTATCCCCTTTCCTTTCACTTAACACTAGATAATTAAAATTGACTGTGCAAGTTAGCTGCATTGAAATTAAGGATTAGGGTTAAGATAGGGGATTCATTAATTTAAAAAGATTGATTAAAGAAGCACTGTTCTTTGGGCTTTGTCAGATGGGGTAACTACTGTAAGTAGTTAAGATAAAACCAAATTTTTTTTTAAAAAGCTGTGTACCATAATAAATATTTATCACTAACAGTATTTTATTTTAAAATATTTTTTAACTTTTACTGATGTATTGCTTAACTCAGCATCTGTAAAGTATTATCATATAAACATGAACAACAAAACATGTCATCAGTATAAGAAAGGATGTAAATGTTTTTGTTGTTGTTCAGTTCCTAGGTTGTGTCCAACTCTTGGCCACCCCATGGACTCCTGCACGCCAGGCTCCTCTGTCCTCCACTATCTCCCAGAGTTTGCTCAGATTCATGTCCATTGAGTCAGTGATGCCTTCTAACCATCTCATCCTCTGCTGCCCCCTTCTCCTTTTGCCTTCAGTCTTTCCCAGCATCAGGGTATTTTCCAGTAAGTTGGTTCTTTGCATCAGGTGGCCAAAGTATTGGAGCTTCAGCTTCAGCATCAGCCCTCTCAATGACTACTCAGGGTTGATTTCCTTTAGGATTGACTGGCTTGATCTCTTTGCTGTCCAAGGGACACTCAAGTCTTCTCTAGCACCACTATTTGAAAGCATTAATTCTTTGGCGTTCAGCATTCTTTATGGTCCATTCGTACATGACTACTGGCAAAACCATAGGTTGGCCTGTATGGACCTTTGTTGGCAAAATGATGTCTCTGCTTTTTATTTTTATTTTATTTTATTTTATTTTTTTATTTTATTTTATTTTATTTTTTTGTCTCTGCTTTTTAATGTGCTGCCTAGTTTTATCATAGCTTTCCTTCCAAAGAGAAATCTTAATTTCATGGCTGCAGTCACTGTCACTGCTTCCATTTTTTCCTCATTTATTTGCCTTGAAGTGATGGGACTGGATGCCATGATCTTAGCTTTTTTAATGTTAAGTTTCAAGCTAGCATTTTCACTCTCCTCTTTCACCCTCATCAAGAGATTCTTTAGTTCCCCTTCACTTTCTGCTGTTGGGGTGGTTTTGTCATCTGCATATCTGAGGTTGTTGATATTTCTCCCGGCAATCTTGATTCCAGGTTGTGAGTCATCCAGCCCAGCATGTTGTACTCTACATAGAAGTTAAATAAGCAGAGTGACAGTAGACAGCTTTGTCATACTGCTTTCTCAGTTTTGAATCAGTGAGTTGTTCCGTTGTTTCTTGACCTGCATACAGGTTTCTCAGGAGACAGGTAAGGTGGTCTGGTACTCCTGTCTCTCTAAGAATTTTCCAGTTTGTTATGATCCACACAGGTCAATGGATTTAATGTAGTCAATGAAGCAGAAGTAGATGTTTTTCTGGAACTCCCTTGCTTTCTCTGTGATCCAATGAATGTTGGCAATTTGATCTCTGGTTCCTGTGCCTTTTCTAAATCCAGCTTGTACCTCTGGAATTTTTTAGTTCACATACTGCTGAAGCCTAGCTTGAAAGATTTTGAGCATTACCTTGCTAGCATGCAAAATGAGCACAACTGTACAGTAGTTTGAGCACTCTTTGACATTGCCCTTATTTGGGATTGGAATGAAAACTGACCTTTTCCAGTCCTGTGGCCACTGCTGAGTTTTTCAATTTGCCAACATAATGAGTGCAGCACGTTCACAGCATCATCTGGTTTAGGATTTTAAATAGCTCAGTTAGAATTCTGTCACCTCTATTAGTTTTGTTTGAGTAATGCTTCCTATGGCCCACTTGATTTCACACTCCAGGATGTCTGGCTCTAGGTGAGTGACCACACCACAGTGGTTATCCCACTTTTTTTGTATAATTATCCCACCTTTTCTATGTAGTTCTTTTGTGCTTTCTTGCCACCTCTTCTTAATTTCTTCTGCTTCTATTAGGTCATCACCGTTTCTGTCCTTTATCATGCCCATCCATGTGTGAAATATTCCCCTGATGTCTCCAATTTTCTTGAAGAGATCTCTAGACTTTCCCACTCTATTTTTTCCTCTACTTCTTTGCATTGTTCATTTAAGAAGGCCTTCTTATCTCTCCTTGCTATTCTCTGGAACTGTGCATTCAGTTAGGTATATCTTTCCCTTTATCCTTTGCCTTTTGCTTCTCTTCTTTCCTCAGCTATTTGTAAAGCCTACTCAGACAACCACTTTACCTTCTTCCTTTTTTTTCCTTTGGGATGATTTTGGTCACTGCCTCCTATACAATGTTATGAACCTCCATCCATAGTTCTTTAGGCACTCAGTCTACCAGATGTAATCCCTTGAATCTATTTGTAACCTCCACTGTATAATCATAAGGGATTTGATTTAGGTCATAACCGAATGCCTTAGTCATTTTCCCTATTTTCTTCAATTGAAGCCTGAATTTTGCAATAAGGAGCTCATGATCTGAGCCATAGTCAGATCCAGGTCTTGTTTATGCTGACTATATAGAGCTTCTCCATATTTGGATGCAAAGAACATAGTCTGTCTGATTTCAGTGTTGACCATCTGGTGAAATCCATGTGTAGAGTTGTCTCTTGGGTTGTTGGAAATTGGTGTTTGCTATGACCGGCGTGTTCTCTTGACAGAACTGTTAGCCCTTGCCCTGCTTCATTTTGTACACCAAGGCCAAACTTGCTATTGTTCCGGGTATCTCTTGACTTCCTACTTTTGCATTCTAGTCCCCTGTGATGAAAAGGACATTTATTTTTGCTGTTACTTCTGGAAGATCTTGTAGGTCTTCATAGAACTGGTCAACTTCAGCTTCTTTGGCATCTATGGTTGGGCATAGGCTTGGATTACTGTTGTGTTGAATAGTTTGCCTTGGAAATGAACTGAGATCATTCTGTCATTTTTGAGATTGCACCCAAGTACTGTGTTTCCAACTCTTTTGTTGACTATGATGGCTACTCCATTTCTTCTAAGGGATTCTCACCCAGAGTAGTAGATATAATGGTCATCTGAATTAAATTCACCCATTCCCATCCATTTTATATGGAATATTATTTCACACTTACAGAAAATTTTTAAATTTCCACTAGCAGATTTCAGGTGCTCAATAGCCACAAGTTGCCAATGACTACTGTACTAATCAAAAAAGTTTTAGGTAATTTTCTTGACACCCTTTTCAAAGTCACCAATATATAGGTTTTCTCTGGGAATCCCTGTTACACCAGTTGTTCCACTGTAATTCTCGTTTTAAAAAATTTTTTATTGGAGTACAGTTGCTTTACATTGTTGTGTTAGTTTCTACTGTAGAGCACAGTGAATCAGTGATACGTACACGTGTATTTCCTCTTTTGGGGAATTGCCTCTAATTTAGGTTACCACGGACCACTGAGTAGAGTTTGCTGAGCAACATAGTGGACTCTCATTAATTATCTATTTTATACACGGTATCAATAGTGTATGTATGTCAATCCCAATCTCCCAGTTCATACCATCACCCTCCACTCCTTCCTCGGTGTCCATACATTTGTGCTCTACATCTGTGTCTCTATTTCTTTTTTGAAAATAAGTTCATCTGTACCATTGTTTTAGATTCCACATATATGCATTAATATATACAATATTTGTTTTTCTGACTTACTCCATATGATAGTCTCTAGGTCCACCAATATCTTTATATATGATCCAATTTTGTTCCTTTACACGGCCGAGTAATATTCCATTCTTTATCCATTCCTCTGTTGATGGACATTTAGTTTGCTTTTTTTTCCTTAAAGTAAATTTATCATTTGGACAGCAAGTTGTATGGTCAGCCAGCCTGCTTCCATTCTGTCAGGTCCAGTGGTCACTCCAGTGCAGTCATCATACTCTGCTTTGTGTCACCTTTGAACCAAGACCTCACTGGTCGTTACTCCTCAATCTTTCTGGTGATTCTGGGGTCTTACCTTCAATTGGTGGAGTGTTCCAGGGCTCAGGGACTCTGCACTTTGGTCCTAGATCCTTTCCCCTACACATTCTTCCCCAAAGAGATAAAACGTGTGTTTAGAAGAAAGAGAGACCTTATGAAGAAATTCCTTCCACTGGAGACCTATCTAGGACTTCTGAACTAGGAGATAAAAACAACCAGAGAAAATGATTAGTGGCCATACAGAACAGCGTTCTTAGATTTGGTGAATGCATTGATCCTAGAGGAGATTAGATGGATCGTATTAGCTCGGTGAGTGTCCTCTGCCCTCATCTCTCTGGGAATCCCTGCCAAAGTGGCATCTTTGGTAGTATTCCCAAAGGGAGGAGAGTTCCCTGTTGATTAGGGTGGTAGGAATGGCTGCACAGCTCTGCTAGATTCTCCAAAACTGCTCTTGAACGGTGTGTGGATATCTGGTCAAGTACTTGGTATGGCTCACTAGTCTGTCACTAGCATGCCATTGGGTCTGAGAACCGCAGACAATATGGAGAAATCTTGACCCACCAGATCAGGAGGAGAATCCAGGCAAAGCTTGACATGGCTGTCTTAGAATTTCCCCTAAGAGATGGTATGTTTCTGTTGTAAGTTAAACCCAGGAACTCCAGCATCATTCTTTTCATTTCACATGTTCCTCTTCATTTTGGAGCACTCTATTTCATGAACTCACTGCCCAGTTATGTTGGAGGGAAATAGGATTTATATGTGGTAATATCACAGAATTTCTTTGACCACAGGAAATCACAAGTGTGGATACAGAGGCCCAGCCTGCATGCAAGAGGAGCCTGTAACTTTCCTTCCCTTTATTGTGTCCTAGGGATCTTCCTTCCAATTCCTCATTTAATTCACATCAAATCAGTTAAAAAGAGTAAATGTTTCTGAATGCTGAGGGAGAATATGATTAATGATTATTAACTACAGAGACATTGTTGCTGAATTGCTGTCTCCCAAGTGTACCATTTTAAATGGCAAGAGCCTCCCTGAAAGCAATAACCAGCATTTCCTTAATGAAAAGCCAATGTTTCAGTCAAGGATTTGCTGTGTTTCTGTAGCAACTGCTCTATTCAGCCCAAAACAATGAATCTGAAATATTTGAGTGATTAAAACTTTTAATTAAACCGTGTTCTCTCTGGGCATTTCCACTTCAAGCCTGTCTCTCCTCTGCCTTTCAGCGGAACACTATCTCAGCAGTAGCAATTACATGGACTGCATTTCCTCGCTGACAGGAAGCAATGGCTGTAACCTGAACAGCTCTTTCAAAGGCTCTGACCTCCCTGAGCTCTTCAGCAAACTGGGCCTGGGCAAATATACAGACGTCTTCCAGCAACAAGAGGTCAGTCAGTATTTGTTTTCCCAGGCATCTTTGTCTTGGTTGTATGTATGACAACTTCTAGAAGGAAATCACTCATTGACCTATGACTGTGCTTTCACTGAGCATTTATTCAAGTCTCATAGCTTGTTTTTGCCAAGAAAATTGTCATTTCTTGTTTATTTAGTGCAACTGGTAAACACAGGATAGCTTGCAAAAACACACATAGCCATCCTTCACCAGTTTTAGCTAAAAGACCTAATGAGTGTTGTGATTCACATTAACTTTTGATTCATATCCTGAAGGTTGGCAGCAACTCTATATTTAAGAAGATTTTATTCCTTCATCGTTGTTATCTTTATTTGTGGCACTTAAAAGTTTACAGCATCTGAAATAAATAACCATAGTTGTTTTTTGACACCATCCTAATTGTATTCCTGAAGATTGTTCTCATAGAATATAATGTGCTTTTTATACATGTTAACTTATTAATTTTCTGTTTGGGTTTTGTCTGAACTGAGACAGAACTAAGATGTCTTCTAAAACATCCCTACCATGGATTTTGGTCAGACTGATCAGCCATGGCCATGATGCACTGGCATAAAGAGTAGACCCCCTAAGCATGGTTCTTTCTAATCATGCTATCATATTATCAAGGCACCAGAAACTATTCAGAGAATAATTCTTTAAATGTATCTATTTTCCAAATCCTGACATCATCCAAGTTTCATGCTAGTTGGCTTTACTTCATGGTAAGAGTACATGCCAGTAATTCCCTGGCATGCATTAGTCAATAAAGAATCTAAGATTTTTATTAGGCACTTTATAGCATAAATTTAATGTATTGTCCATAATTTAAGTTTAATTGCTGAACTTTTTTGTTCTTTTAACACCCCCCAAAATGTTGTCATGTGTATTTTGAACTTTAGGACAACTATTTTGTTTCCTTTTTTCTAAATCTAAATTAGTATTCATTTAACCAAAGATTTTCTAAGTTGAATAACATGTTCATCATCTGTGCACTAAAGCACTGCATTTATTTACTTATTCTTGCTGGTTAGATGCAGGTGGCTAATTGAGAAGCTCATAGCTGAGGAATTTTAACTTGTTCATGCACATAAGGTTTTAGAAATAAGTAACTAGATGTTATTCAGTGATATCCTGGGTTTGTTTTTAATCTGTATTTCCTATTTGAAGATGCACAGAAATTAATTTAATATGGGTACTTGTTATCTAGTTACTTCAAAAAGGAAGAAAACATGATAATATAAAGTCAGCCTGGCAAACCACAACCTGTAGATCTGCTGCCCAATTTTGTAAATAAAATTTTGTTGGAACACAGCCATACCAACTCAGTTACCTCCTATTGCCCATGATTGCTTTTGAGCTAAATCAGTGGAGTTTGGGTACTTGCAACAGAGACAGTGTTGGCCCGGTGAGCCTAAACTAGTTATTCTCTGGCCCTTTAAAAAGAGTTTGAGGATCCCTGCAACAGTCTCCACTGGGATAGAATTTCTAAAAAACGTATCTCCAGATCTGTTACAAATGATAAATGAAAGGGATTTTCAAGATCTGGATGTAACCTTCAAAATCAAAACAGAAAATTTCAAATTAATTGCTATATAATTTGAATACAAAGTATGTTTTACTATTTTCAGGTGTGTTGAAATTTGGTACTGTTTTCTTCACATTGGATATTTTCTCATATACAGATATGACTTAACAGGAATCCCCCATTAAGTAACTGTGTGAGATTTAATATATTGTAAGCAGGATGAAGATTAGCAACTTTCACAGATGATATGTCTGAATACATTATTGCTAACCATAGCTGCCGACTATTTTACCCCTTTGGTGAGCACACTGCATTATATTAAGGGTCATGTTTAATGCCCTGAACAACCCTGTGAGGTATCATCAACCTGAGTGCCCACAACTAGTAATTGCGGAATCAGAACTTGAACCCAAGCCTCTCTGGCTTCAGAGCGCATTGCCTTTCTGTCCCTCCAATAGTTTTCAAGGCAGGGTGAGATTATTGGGGTGGTTCCCTCCACACATTTTTGCTGATGCCAGGAAGTGCAATTATACTGTCTCTTGGAATACTTCATATATGCCACTCTCAGAGATAGTCAACTGGACTGAGCCAAGGAAATCATGGGTCTGAGTTACACTGTGAATTCTGCTCTCATTTTTATGTAGAGCACAATTAGAGATACTCTATATGGTATTATTTAGTCCTTTTTAATGGAGATATACTTACCTGAGTCAGAATCTAAAACTAAGAAATATTTTCTCTCTTCTGGACGGGTGTGTATTCTTTATCAGGTCATCAAAAACTGTGCCATTTCTTTTTCCCTTTTTGCTTTGGCTTCCAGGATGCTAAGACCTCTTTGTTGCAGTAAGACTGAGTATACAAAGTCTTCTGCTAGAATCATCAGTTTCATTTGACTACCCTTATGACTTAACTGTTGTCCCTTAGGTGTTTGTAACACCACCATTCTTTTTCTGGAAGCATAGAAGTTAGTTGAACTTATACTGAGGAAGAACTAAGTACTTACTATATTGACCATAGATTTACTTGTTCACCCACAGATCGATCTTCAGACATTCCTCACTCTCACAGATCAGGATCTGAAGGAGCTGGGAATTACGACTTTTGGTGCCAGAAGGAAAATGCTACTTGCAATCTCAGGTGAATATAACTGTTCTTCTTTATATCTTAAAACCTGAAGACTCTCTGCCAGTGGTCTCAGCCAGTGGGGCTGGTTCTGCTTCCTACCTGGCAGCTGTGTGGTTGTGGTTTCAGAGTGTTTTTCCACTAACAGTGAAACAAATGCTGAGGATACCCCTACTCCTTCAGCAAGGCACTGCCTGAAAACCTGCCTTGGCAAGTGTCATTCCTGAACACAGATCTCTTCCGAGAGATCTAACCAGAATTTCCCTTTGCAGAACATGGGGATGGAGGAGCAGTTTGAATCTCTGTGTTGCAGTTGTGTTAAGCGCTAATCATTGGGTTCGTGAGTAATTATTCTGGATTGACTGTCATGCTTTAAATACACGTGTCCTTGTAGAGCAGCTGAGATCGTTGCAGCAGAGAGAAAGAGAATGTTCTTCGGTACAGCTGGAACCTGGCAGTATTTCTTGTCTTAATGCTTTTTAACTTTCCCCAAAGTTTTAATAGAATTTGCGAGTCACAGAAGAGGGGAGTATCCTGAAAGTAGTCACAGAATGAAGGAAAATCTAAAGGACTGTCTCCCAGACCACTGCCTTTGTGCATCTTTTGCATATTCTGTGTATAAGAAAATGCTGTGTGTGTTTACTAGGTACCTCCCATGTGAAAGGCATGGCCAAGAGTCATATGAGTGTAAGCAAGAGTCATAACAGTATACCTCAAAAAGGTGTTTAGAGAAATATGAGGAAGAAATTTAGGAGGCAAAAAAATAAGGTTATTGAAGATCTTCTGATTAAGTTCATGAATGCCAATTTTATATGTGTGGCCAGTCTCTCAAAAAGAGACAGCAAGGGCAGAAGCCAAATGTTAGGTGTGATGAGAAAATTATGTTGCTTTTTCAAAACACCAAATTTGCAGGCTATGCCTTTGAGGCCAGCAGTGGCATCCAACTGGTGAAAGTTCTTTATAAACAACATTCGCTAATCAAATCATCAAATGAAATTAAAAGCCTTAGTGCTTTTCCATTTTATTTTAGCAGCAGATTGCTTTTCCATTGGATTATAGAAGCAGATCAACCCCACCGACCTCCCCACAGGAAACCTTATATACAGACCTAATATCCGAAGCAGATTTAAGCAGAGTAGTCTTGAAATGGGGTAGAAACTCGGCTACTGAGCAGCCTGGTAGGCCTCTCCATGGATAGAGCTCTGTACATAACAGTTAGAGAAGTCTTCCTGCCCGCTGTGTACCGAAGCAGCTGCACTGATTGAGCTCCACAGGGCGGCCACTGTTTCTTGTTCACTCGTAAGATTAGCTTGGTTATAGTGGAAGGAACACTATTCACATAAGGAGAGCCGAGATTTGCCTCTCCAGGTCATGCACCCTTGGGTGAGTTTCCAGACCTCTTTTGATTTTGGTTTCTTAATCATGAAGATAGACTGGAGTAGATGATCATGTCAGGTCACCTTCCAGTTCTAAGATCTGTCCTTCTGTATGGTATATCATCAGACACAGTGAAGATAACCTACAATTTTAACAATATGTATCATTAGTAGGATACTCCCCCTTGTTCTTTTTTATTATTTTTAACTATCTGTGGCAGTAGAATAGTTTTCAACTTGTTTACTCGAAAGCTAAGTTTAAGAAGGCTACTTCTGGACCCAAATTAACTTCATGTATTGTTTATATTTCTTTTATTAATCTGAAAATGAAATTAATATACTACTTGGAACTTTATTAACTCAATCACCATGTCTATACTGTGGGGCTGCTTGTCTAAAGGTGGGGCCGCACATTTATACCACAGAAGTGTATGTTTCAGAACTCTATACTTTTTCACTAGAGGTCTGTGGAATGTCTGTGACTGTATAATGAAAATTAAGTCATTTCTTTGTGCAGCAAACCAATTCCAAACGGTAAAGCTTCCAGCAACAAGCAAATGTCTAAATGTTTTCATAGATTCTAGGTAGATCATCAGTACTTTTACTCTGGAATACGTTGGTGATGATTCTAGGTCGGTTTTGGTGTGGGGGGTGGAGGGGAGTAGGGTGCAAAACATGAGGGGTTTTCAGTTCTTATTTAAGAAAAATATTTCCTCTAGTCATCATCTTCAGTGTGGTTCTATTGAGGTTATATCCTGCTTCTACAGACTGCCTCTCTCAGTGGGGTTCACAGGTCCTCTTGCTTTTAAAGGGAGTTAGAAACTTTGAATAAGATGCCTTATGAATGCTCTGTACAGCAGGAAGTGTTTGATTATTTTAAGGGTGATTTTGCCTTACTTTGTTGAGTGCATTTGTTTGAACCTGGTAAATCATTTTCTCTGCAAGGAGTAAGTTTTTGAGAAACCCTTCATTGAAAAGCTTCTTTTTCCAATTCAGTTCCTCTGATAACAAAGACATTCATTTAAAGTCTCAGGACACTTCACTTCAGATAGACGCAGAGTAGCAGGGCAGCCTTAGCATTTGTCTTGTGGTTACATAGGTTGGCTAGATACAGAGTTTGCTCAAATTACTTTTTAAATTTTTTGTAGATTTTTAACTTATAATTGAGTTGTTCTTTCAGTATCAGGTTTTGGTTTGCTTTTAATCTTGGGCCAGAAGACACATATTTTAATATTACAGGAGGAGATGAGATTTCTTTCCTCTAGAGATGCATCAGAGAAAACAATTTTTTCCCCCAAATACATGATTTTTGGAAAATTCATGGATATCTCTGAGTATGGTAGTGATTGGTTAACTAAACTAAGGGACTAAGTGACAGGAAGTTTAGCATCCTATTGACAGGCTTTCCACCACAGCCTCAGGTAGATCTAACATTTCCCGACCTATTCTTTTAGTTTGTGACTCTGTTCAGATCCGCAACAAGATCCTGAGAGCTGCCAGGATTGTGTGAACCTTGGAATTTCAAAGAAAAAGGTTGGTATTTTCTCAAACTATCCCTTAGGCTTACTGAAAAAAAATCAGAAGAGGGAGCTTGCTTTTTAATTTAAAAAAACAAAAACTAAAGTCTCTTCAGTAGGACTTTGATCCTTGATAATCTCTCTTAAAAGATTTCTCTCTCTGCTTCACACTTGGAATATCTCTATGTATGTACTCTTAGAAATTACATCTTTAGGGAATGGCTGAATTTCTTCATGATCATTTCTTCTCTCAAAAATCTAGTTGATGTGACTGCAGAATGAAGTTTTCAGTGTCTATTAAATTTCTTTGTCTTCGATGGCCCAGTTATTCTCCATGAGCATCTGAAAACAGTGTTTGATCTAACTCCTTTCTTTTCCTTCTCTGTAGTGGGGGAATGAATGTCCTCCTGACTCATGGGTTCTTGCCCCAAAAGAAAATGGAGGCCAAAGAAAGTCTCCTATCTGAAGGTGATAAAACAACTTTTCCAGGCTGTGTTTAAGGAGATTCATTTATTTTTAACTCTGCTATAAGTTTGCCTTTAAATATATTCAATTCTGTCTTGAATTGTGAATATTATATATTGTTTTTAAAATGAGATACATGTAATAGGAATGTCATCGCTACTATGTTTCTGTAGGAACTTGAGACAGTAGCCATCTGTATGCATGCCTGCATGTGTCTATTGCTTGTAATATCTTCCTTGCTTCTTTATTTGCTAAGCTTTGTTTTTCTATTTAAAAAGTGATTTTGGTATAGATATAAATTTATGAAGGAAAGCTCTGTTATCTGGCATACCTGGAAGTACCAGTTTCTCACCTTTGTACTCCTGATACCTCAGGTGGTCTCTGCCCAATGGATGGATCACAGCAGCTTGTGGCATAGTCCTTTGCATCAGGCAGGCAGGGTTTCAGCTCTGTCACCAACAGCCACGTGGGCAAGTTACTTCGTCTGTTTGTAAAACACAACTTTCTTACCTATAAAATTGAGGATAGTAATACTATCATCTGCCCCTCAAGGAGGAGCTAAATAGCACACAACAAATGTAGGCTGTAACAAATTACTGTTGTTTCTCTTCTCCCCTAAGACCTAAATGTGAACAGGAACGGCGTGTCTCCACTCTTGCATCACTCCTATGAAACAGTCACATTTTGGAAAGCAATGGGGTGAAGTGTTAAGGGTTCTGGTCCCTCTTCAAGAACTTGGGAGACAAGAGTGTGTCTGGCCATAGGGCTGTCCCTGGCCACCTCTGACCCCCTGCCACCTGCTTGAGTCTGTTCTTATCCCCAGCATTCCTGTAGCAAGCCATAGCTTTCTGTAACCTCAGAATTTAGAATGGGGTTGTGTGCGTGTGTATGGTTGAAGAAGTACTGTGCAGATCATTAAAGGTACTGAATCACTTGCTTCACCACCCTCCTGGAGAAAGACAACAGCTTTAAGCATATGAACTATTTAATCCGTGTATTTGAGATAGAATAAATCTGAAGATACAGTTGACCCTTGAACCATATGAGAGTTAATCCTCATGTAACTTATAGTCACCTTCATATCCACAGTTTCTTTGCAGCTTCCACCAGCCCTATAATACTGTAGTATTTACGTTGAAAAATACCCATATATAAGTAGACCCACTCTCTTGAAATCTGTAGTATTCAAGGGTCAACTGTATTTGCATTTGGTGGCTATCAGAAACACTGCTTTCTAGAGTCTGATAATTCTGTTTACTTGTATGTATGCATTAGTAATAATTACGTCAGTTGACTTGATTTGTGAATGTGTGTATGGAGGGGAGGACAGGGCATTGTATAGTCATAAACAAGGTAGGCTGCTTCAATTCTTCACTTTTCTGATTAATAATTTTTAGTTGGGAAAAGACAAACCAAACAACACTCTGGTTCAAAACTAAATTATTTAAAAGTAAATTCCAGGATCTTATTAGTTTTTCCTGAAAATCTGGATTCACGTATTGGTTGTTTTCAATTGTATTGATTTCCTTAACTGTTGCTGTTTTTACTAAGTTGATTTTTTATTCAAAGAAACCTCTCACTGATACATTTCTTCATATAACTCTTTCTGACTCGAGGAGTGTAGGCATCGTGAGTCAGTGGAGCCACCGGGCTGTGGCTTAACACGTCAATGTGCTTTTTCAGTATTCTCATGTTTAGGTACGAGGTCCTCTTTTCATGTCTGACTTAAATAAGTTAATGATCACTGTGTTTGACATGGATGAGTCTAATGAGCTGTAATAATATTGTGTCACTGGTAATACATCCTGTCATACACCTTTCACCAACTTTGATGGTCTCCCTCCCTTTGCCTCTGAAAGGACATTTAGGGTGGGTCAAACTATTTTGTATATTTGGGCTTGAAGGGGTTCTGAGAATGACATATTCCCCAGAGAGTTTATAAACTGCAGTAAAATGATTTGCTGTCCTTGGTTCTCAGCTACACATGCTACCTTTCATATCAGACTTTTGATTTTGAGCGTTTCAAGAATGTCTTGATGGTCAACTTAAAGGTTTTCCTTTTGCCACCTACCGGACTTCCCCCCAAACCTACCACATCACCATTTTCTGAGCTCTTCTGCCGTGTGCTGAAGACTATAGAACTTCTCCCTTGGGTTCCTAAAAAGTCTCTGTTTCTCTCTCTAGAACTAAATAAAAACCGAAGAAAGCTCTTTGAACCGCCAAATACACGCACCTCTTTCCTGGAAGGCGGAGCGAGTGGGAGGCTACCCCGTCAGTATCACTCAGACATTGCTAGCGTCAGTGGCCGCTGGTAGCGGTGCCCTCCAGGCATATGCCCTCCAACTCTGTCAAGTCGGACGCAGAAGATCTGTGAACGGCCTTCACTGCACACCGTCCTCAGCACTCTGTGTGTCTGGTATCAGGACCAAAGCATCTTATTCACGCCTGAACTTTGTGCCAAGAAGGAAGAAAAGAGAGAAGATGTTCTTACGTCATCATACCAAATGCCACGTGCGGATTACTTTATTTTCCTAATGGCAACTGGACAGAACTTGCAATATGGGGGTAGGGCTTTATTTCCTCTTTTTATTTACCTATATAACATATGCACTGATTTTTTACTTAACATGAAGGATGAGTTGACATCTGGGATGCCAGAAAACACAGAAGTTATTTTGTTTGCTTGTTTTGGTATTTGGGGATTTTTTTTTTTTTTTAATAATCAAGGTGGAATTTTCTGGTACTGCTTTAAAATAATTATTGAGGTCTTTCAGCACTTTACACTTTCTAATTTCTTGTCCTGTGGAAATTATCTCTCTCTCATTTTTATGTCACCTGATGTATTGGTACAAATCAGATTTAGTCATGTTTTTCTGACTGTGTTAAACTTTTATTTGAAATAGTACTGGATTATTAGTTTTTGTGCAGAATATTCTGTGACTTTGGGAAACATAAGTGACTCCACTTGATTATGGACCAGTTCTGTTCATTTATGTCAACATCCTAGAAATACTTTATAATGAACCAAGTTCACTGGAACAGGTGCGAGCAAAGAAAGACCAAATGGACTTTGCAATATTAACCCTTTGCAGTCGTCATATTTAGCTGCTGCCTTTATTGCTAAAGTGATTTTAATGGTTGTCTGAAGGCAAAGGGCTATTTTTAGTATACTGCCACTAAAGGACACTTATTTATATCAAACTTTTATTTTTTAGATATTATAAGCATACAGTACATAACTGATTAAATTGATATCTACTAGAGATTTATGGTAGAGAATGGACGGCATTCAATAACTGGAGCCCTAGATTGTCACTTTATTTAAAAAAGACAAATAATCATCTGACAAGACAGCACTGTTGCCATGAGGAGGAAAAATACGTTACTGTCCTTATGTATACATTAGCTGTGCTCCATATGGTCACAGGACTTTCCTAAAACCATATCAGTCTGCTTGAAGTAGACTTGGGTTTCTTGAGACTGGAAAGGTTTTATTTAAGTCTCTATCTAGGGTGACAGTTTATAAAGATAGCAGAGTTCTGAAGGAGGAAAAATAAGACTATTCTGTAAGTGGCTAAACTCATTGTTACAATCTTGATACTGTGAAAGTCCAAGAAATCAGGCAACATTGTTTTCTAGGTCTTTTCAGACGTCTTTTTGTGGATTTATGAAGGGTTTTCAATCCATGAAGACAATCACTAAGTGCCTCTCTTTCTTCAAAGCAATATTATTTCCAAAAGTGTATTAATTTGTTGGAAAACTTTCCCATTAGGAAATGTGGTGACTTACCTGTACTGTAATGACTTACTTATGTTCAGTATTCCAGACTTTCTTCTGCATGGACATAAACCACTGTCAAGTGCTCTCCACAGAAGGCATTAGATTCACACATAACAATTGGGGACTTTCATACACATGTGGGGTAAGAAATACTTGGCTAATCATTAAAGTAAGAACAAAAACCAAGAGAGAAATATTGCACACAGAAAAATTTTCACTTAAAAAGTATGGTTACCTTGAAGGTGTAGGTAATGGGCTTTCATGAAGTTATCAATTATAATAGCACTAAGGGGATGTCCATTCCTAAAAGGAACTGTATCTACTTATGGATGTAGACCTAAATTGTTCCTTTTGCAAACAGAACGGAATCATCCTGCACACAGGGAACATGGATGCAGGTCAGTCCATAGAGCTCCCTGACATATATGGCTGTATGAACACATCATGCCACACATTCAGCATACAGTAAGAATTCCAGATTTGTTTCCTGTGAAAAAATACAGTGCTCTAAATTTTATCATTTCTTTGATAAGATCTTGGCCCCCACAAAATAGTCATTTGGAGTCTTTTCCCAACTCTCCACCACGCATTTGCAACAGGAGGAAGATGGAATGAATTTGCAATATTGAGTGGATATAGGTTTTATGAACAGTGCTTTGATATTACGCCAAAGGGAAAACTCTCCCAATTAAACTTAAATAGAGTGGCTAAAAAAAATAAAAACACTGGAAAGTACTTTCCTCACTTTCTCGATGCAATGAAGGGAATATGACACTACAGTATATGGTGTTGTCAGTGTTATATGATGCACAAAAATATTTGGATTATTTGAATAAATGTTTTTAATCAATCTGTGCCTTAATAGTGACCGGTTATCTGTAAATATAGAACAGATACAGATTGTATTTTTGTGTGGGTTTTTGTCCTTTTAGTGATTTTTTTTAAAAATGACAGATGGAATTAAACATTGAAAATGGGAATTTTTCTAAACTAATCAGTTGTTATATGAAAAATAAATTTATATAATCCTTTTGTATTGCCCTTGCTACATGAAATGTGTCTTTCTTTTTTTTTCTATTCTCAGCAGAATTGAAAACCATTTCTGCAAGTAGAATTAAATATGCACTGTCTATACCCTTGTTTTGCATTGACAGTCCTCATTTTCAGCCAAAAACTAAGGCACTTTATTTTAGCCAGAGAATCCAGCACCAGTAATCAATCATTGTTTCTGTGGCCACCCATAGGTACATACAGAAAGAGTAAGATGATGAAATAGGTTTTATTCCTGTTCATTCTTCTTTTTTAAAAATACGGACACAAGTGTATGATCGCTTTGACAACCTCATCCATCAGCAAAGGAGCGCCTTACTAAAGTGATGCTGGGTTTCCTGACCTACATTCCCAATACAGAGACTGACTATGCCAGCATACCGAATGGTTATTGTGCCCTGCTCTGAGATTGTGTCTGAACTTACTCTCAAACAGAATGGATACTGGACTATTAATTCTGAGATTTGTCTAAATCTCAAAGAAATCCTAAGCCCTCCACCCATTATGCTCCCAGAATTATCCCCACTTAAATTACCTGTGCTGGTGGTTCTTAAAAATTGTTTCTAGCACAATAGTTCTTTTGATAACTGAAATATTACTGTAAACCTAATATTCAAGTATTCATTCATTATACAAATACTTAAATGAGGGCTAAGTACCAGGCCCTGTTCTAGGAACACCAGTAAATGAAACATAAAACCCTTATCCTCACTAAACTTACATTTGAAATGAAGAAAGATGGAACTGATGAAGAGGGATTGAAGGATGAAACACCTACCCCTCAACACAGACCTCCATGCATTTACAGCTTTCCAAGGGAACTTGAGTGCTGTCTAGAAATCATGCTTTTTGACAGAATGGTTGAAAGTACCCATCTCATAGAAACAGGCTTGTGCTTTCAATGCATGATATTCACAGCCTCCTTTCCTCCTCTGTCTATGTTTCACAGGTTTAATCACATTCTTGAAAGGAGTGTGTGATCAAAAGTGATGGTACAGCTTTATATGATGATGCATCACTTCTTAGATTTGACTCCCCAGGTGACTCTGCCATATTTAGAAATCAGATTTACCTTGAAAGAACATGAGGTTTCTACCCCTGAGAATACTCCAAGAATGCAGTCATAGAGAATTGTATCACCAAGATGGTGACAGTTCATTCCTCCTTCACTTCCCCTAACTAAAAGAAAAACTAAAAACTATTCATGGATAAGATACCAGTAAGAGGGGCTTGCAACAACCTGCCGTGGGATCTTGGCAGTCTGAGTTCCTACCTGCAGTGCCCAAGTAATAGTCCCAAGCAGCGGCTTTGCTCATCTGCAGAACCAAGAAGGTAGCACAGTCTGACCAGGGAACTCAGAGGGGTGCAGGTTTGCCTGATTCAGGTCCTCAAAGGAGGAGTTCTTCAGGCTCTGGAGCCTGGTCTGCCCCACCCTCTGTAGATTATGACTGCCCACCCCATCTGCAGGAAGGGCTGGCAGAACACCTGGAAGTGGCCGACTAACCCAGTAGTGCTCAACCTGAGAGGAAGAAGGGCAGACCTGACTTCAAGAGCAAAGCAAGCCACTCTGTTCGGTCAGGTTGCTTGGGCCATGGATTGGCTTGAGTCAATACCACAGAGAGACTTACTGTCTTGGAGATGCTCCTCCCACTGCATTGAGGAAGGGAAATAAATTCACAGCTCCTTCGGGCTTCCTGATCAGGGAACCTAACCAGAGCACAATGCATAGCCCCTCCAATAGTCCTGCTTACAGTGTTGCTTAAAACCCATGAACCACAAACCATGGCTTTTCCCATCTGCAGAGCAAAACTGGTGGCCTCACCTGACCAAGATAATCAAATGTACACTTTTGCCAGATTCTGGTCCCCAAACCCATTGCCTGGATCCTGTCCAGCAATCCTGCAAGGCAAGCTACTTCATAGGCCCACCTACTGCCGAGTAAAGAGCTCAGTCATGACCATTTAACAAACATCACCTGTAGAACCAAGAAGGTAGCACAGTCTGACCAGGGAACTCTCAGTGGGGTGCAGGTCTACATGATTCAGGTTCTCAGAGGGGGCATTCCAGGCAAATGTGGAACACATCTTATCATATCCCTTGGGCAGGGATCCAAGCAGCAGTCTATCCAACTATTCTCAGCTAGTGGCACAGGCCTCACTCCAACCTTAAGAGCTCAAACAGTTGCCTTGCCCCAAGTAGAGCCTTAGCAGCTCCCTACCTGCCCAAAGACCTTACTGATAAATATGCCCAGAAATCCAACTGAACTGACTAGTGAAAACTTATCTCTGCCAAGGTGAACCAGCAAAGTTCAGAAAAGGAGACCACTTATGCAAATAAACCAGTGTAAGAAATCAAGGATCATAAAACATTATGTAAATATGACACCATGCAAGGAAATTAATAAATGAAAAGCTGTTAAACATCAGGCAAAGAATTGAGAATAACTGTCTTAAAAAAGTTTAGTGAACTATAAGAATACACAGCCAGGCAACTCAATGAAATTAGGAAGGTAATCTAAGGATGGGCACAATAAAAAAAAACGGTAAGAACCTAACAGAAGTAGAAGAAATTAAGAATAGGTGGCAAGAATATACAGAAGAACTATACAAAAAAGGTCTTAATGACCCAGATAACCATGATGGTGTGGTCACTTACCTAGAGCTAGACATCCTGGAGTGTGAAGTCAAGTGGGCCTTAGGACGCATTACTAAGAATAAATCTCGTGGAAGTGATGGAATTCCATCTGAGGTATTTCAAGTTCTAAAAGATGATGCTGTTAAAGTGCAGCACTCAAAATGTCAGCAAATTTGGAAAACTTAGCAATGGCCATAGGACTGGAAAAGGTCAGTTTTCATTCCAACCCCAAAAGGCAGTACCAAAGAATGTTCAAACTACTGGACAATCGCGTTCATTTCACATGCTAGTAAGGTTATGCTCAAAAACCTTCAAGCTTGCTTTCAGCAGTATGTGAACTGAGAACTTCCAGATGTATAAAATTGGATTTAGAAAAGGCAGAGGAACCAGAGATCAAATTGCCAACATTCACTGGATCGTAGAGAAAGCAAAGGGGTTCCAGAAAAACATCTGCTTCATTGACTACGCTAAAGCCTTTAATTGTGTGTATCACAACAAACTGGGGAAATTCCTTAAAGAGATGGGAATACCAGATCACTTTACCTATATGCAGAGTGCATCATGCAAAATGCTAGGCTGGATGACTCATAAGCTGGAATAAAGGTTGCTAGGAGAAATAACAAACTCAGATGTGCAGATAATTCCACGTTAATCACAGAAAGTGATGAACTAAAGAGCCTCTTGATGAGGGTGAAAAGAGAAGAGTGAAAAAGCTGGCTTAAAACTTAACATTCAAAAAACTAAGATCATGGCATCTGGTCCCATCACTTTATGGCAAATAGAAGGGGGAAAAGTGGAAGCAGTGACAGATTTTATTTTCTTGGGCTCCAAAATCACTGCCGACGGTCACTGCAGCCATGAAACTAAAAGATGCTTGTTCCTTGGAAGGAAAGCTGTGACAAACTTAGTGTGTTAAAAAGCAGAAACATCACTTTGCCAACAAAGGTCCATATAATCAAAGCTATGGTTTTTCCAGTAGTCACATACAGATGTGAGAGTTGGACCAAAAAGAAGGCTGAGTGCCGAAGAATTGATGCTTCGAATTGTGGTGCTGGAGAAGACTCTTGAGAGTTCCTTGAACTGCAAAAGAATCAAGCCAGTCAATCCTAAAGAAATCAATCCTAAAGAAATCAATCCTGAATATTCATTGGAAGGATTGATGCTGTGGCTCCAATACTCTGGCCACCTGATGTGAAGACCTGACTCTGGAGAAGATCCTGATCCTGGGAAAGACTGAAGGCAAAAGGAGAAGGGAGTGCAAGGATGAGATGGCTAGATAGCATCACCGACTCAATGGACATGAATTTGAGCAAACGGTGGGAGATAATGAAGGACAGGGAAGCCTGGCGTGCTGGAGTCCATCGTGTTGCAAAGAGTTGGACACGACTGAGCGATAATAACAAATGCATGAACAAAATAAGTTTAACAAATAGAAACTACTACCAAACAACATGAACATCAACAAACAAAAACAGACAAACTCAAAATGGAAATTTTAGATCTGAAAAATAGAATAAATGAATTGATAATTCAATAGAGAGCTTGAAAAACCCACTTGACCATGCAGAACAAAGAATCAGCAACGTGAAAGACAGGTCTAGTCATAGGAACAAAAAGAATGAAAAGAACACAGATGACAGTGTAGGAACATTCTGAGCTCACTCCTCCCGTGGACACACCAAATCTAAAACCACATATAGAACAATTTTTTCTGAGAACAACCTGAAGAAACACCTCTTCTACAATTAAGGATATATGAAAAAATCTTTGAGACAGGTAGGTGGGGCAGAGATGCATTCTAGTCAGGACCAACAGCCCCAGTGGGTGACCCATAAGCAGAAGTGGAAATCACAAACTTGGAAGTCCTCCAGAAGAAGTGAGGCGTTCAAACCTCAAATAGAGCACCTCAGCACTGGGGACTGGAATTGGGAATATAAACCCCCTTGCTGCTGCTGCTGCTAAGTCACTTCAGTCATGTCTGACTCTGTGCAACTCCATAGATGGCAGCCCACCAGGCTCCCCCGTTCCTGGGGTTCTCCAGGCAAGAACACTGGAGTGGGTTGCCATTTCCTTCTCCAATGCATGAAAGTGAAAAGTGGAAGTGAAGTCACTTAACCGATTCCAAAAACTACTGGAGCTTACAACCAGGACAGCCAGAAGATAACAGAAAACCAAGATTTGATCTTGGTCACTTGCTCTGAGTTCCAGCATAGAGTCAGCAGATTAAAAAGCACCTGGCACTCTAGTCAGCTTAAGACAGCGTGCCCTCTGCCCTGTTCTGAGTGCAGGATCCATCCAGTCCCTTCTACCCACCAAGGCCATAGCCCCTGGTATACCATAGGAGAAGCCCTGGTCCGTGCTGGGCTTCAATGTTCCTTACCCCCGCCAAGGTGTAACCTGGGAGAAGCCCTGGTTGCACCAGGCTCTGGCCCCAGCTACCACCCCCTACCCACCAAGGTGGCTCCCCTGGTATGCCCTGGGAAAAGCGCTGGCCCATAACCACTTCAGCTCCAGTCCTCCTGCCAAAGCCACAAGACACATGTAGTCTGTATAAGGATGCTCCAACACAAGGACATGTTTTCAATACTGGGAGAATAACTGTTTCACCTAATTCATAAAAACAAACACAGGAAGTCAAACGAAATGAGCGGACAAAAGATATATTACAAATGAAAGAACAGAACTCCACAAACACCCTTAATAAAACAAAGACTAAAACACAACAGAAAAGCTCAATGAAACTAAGGACTGGTTTTTAAAATATACAAAATAGACAAATATTTACCCAGACTCACCAAGAAAAGGAGAGAGAGGGCCCAAATAAATAAAATTAGAGATGAAAGAGGAGAATTTACAATTTACATCATAGAAATATAAACAATCTAAAGAAAAAAAAAAGCGTTAGTCCCTCAGTCAAGTCCAACTCTTTGTGATCCCATAGACTGTACCCGCCAGGCTCCTTTGTCCATGGAATTCTTCAGGCAAAAATACTGGAGCAGGTTGCCATTTCCTACTCCAGGGGATCATCCCGACCCAGGAATTGAACCTCCATTTCCCCTCACTGCAGGCAGACTCTTTAACATCTGAGCCACAAGCCCAAACAATCATAAGCGAATACTATGAACAGTTATACACCAACAGAGTGGATAACCTAGAACAAATGGACAAATTCCTAGAAACACAAAATATTTGAAGACTGAATCAGAAAGAAATAGAAAATCTGAACAGAGTAATCACTAGCAATGAAACTGAATTGGTAGTCAAAAATCTCTTCCCCCATCCCTGTCCAAAACAAAAGTCTAGGACCAGGTGGCTTCACAGGGGGAACTTTACTAAACGCAAGAAGAACTAATACTTATCCTCTTCAAACTATTCCAAAATACTGAAGAGGAGGGAACATGGCCAAACTCATTTCACAAGGCCTGTGTAACCTGAAACCAAAACACAAAAAGGACACTATCAGAAAACTACTGACCCAATATCTCTTATCAATATAAAAGGAAAGATGCTCAATAACATACAAGCAAAGCAAATTCAGCAGCACACTAAAACTATCATTCACCATGGTCAGTGGAATTTATCCCTGGATGCAAGGATGATTCAAAATACACAATCGATCAATATAGTATATCACATTAATAAAACGAAAGGGAAAAAAATATGATCATCTCAATAGATGCAGAAAAAGCATTTGAAAAAATCAACATCTTTTAATGATAAAAAGTTAACAAATTAGGTATTAAAGAAATGTATCTCAACATAATAAAGCCCACATGTGATAAGCCCATAGCAGCTAATATATCATGCTCAATGGAGAAAGATTACAATCATTTCCTCTAAGATCAGTAACAAGACAAGAGTGCCCACCTCCACCACTCCATTCAATACAGTACTGGAAATTCTAGCCATAACATCAGGCAAGGAAAAGAAGTGTTGAAAGTGTTAGTCGCTCAGTTGTGTCCAACACTTTGCAACCCCTACAAAGAGTTGGACACAACTCTACATGTCCAACACTTTGCAACCCCTACAAAGAGTTGGACACAACTCTACATGTCCAACTCTTTGTAGCCTACCAGGATCCTCTGTACATGGGTTTTTCCAGCCAAGAATACTAGAGTGGGTAGTCATATCCTTCCCCAGGGAATCTTCCTGACCCAGGGATTGAAACTGGGTCTCCTGCATTGCAGGAAGATTCTTAACCATCTGAGCCACCAGGGAAGTCATCAAAATTGGAAAACAAAGTAAAATTGCCTCTCTCTGCAGATGGTATGATTTTATATGTAGAATATCCTAAAGAACTTGCCAAAAGCTGTTATGCTTAATCAATGTATTCAGTAAACTGGACACATGTAGAAGAATATAACTAGATCTCACAAAAATTAACTAAAAATGGACTAGGATTTAAATGTAAGACCTGAAACTAACAGTAAAACTACCAGAAGAAAATATGAAATAGAAGCTCCTTGACATAGGTCTTGACAATGACTTTTTGGTATGATTCCTAGAACCCAAGCAACAAAAGCAGAAATTAAAGAGTGGGACTATATGAAACCAAAATGCTTCTGCACAGCAAAAGTAACAACAAAGTGAAAACATCACCTAGAAATGAGAAAAAGTATCCGTAATCCATATATCTGATAAGGAGTTAATATCTAAAATATATAAAGAACTCATAAAACTCAGTAGCAAAAAAAAATAATTCAATTAAAATAGGGGAAAAACATAAATAGACATTTTTCCAAAGAAGATACAGAAATGGCTGACAAATACATGAAAGGATGCTTAACATCACTAGTCAATAGGGAAATGCCAATTGTTGAAAAAGCAAGACAGTTCCAGAAAAACATCTATTTCTGCTTTATTAACTATGCCAAAATCTTTGACTGTGTGGATCACAACAAACTGTGGAAAATTCTGAAAGAGATAGGAATACCAGAGCACGTGACCTGCCTCTTGAAAAATCTGTATGCAGCTAAGGAAGCAACAGTTAGAACTGGACATGGAACAACAGACTGGTTCCAAATAGGAAAAGGAGTACGTCAAGGCTGTATATTGTCACCCTGCTTCTTTAACTTATATGCAGAGTACATCATGAGAAATGCTGGGCTGGATGAAGCACAAGCTGGAGTCAAGAGTGCCAGGAGAAATATCAATAACCTTAGACATGCAGATGACACCAGCCTTATGGCAGAAAGTGAAGAAGAACTAAAGAGTCTCTTGATGAAAGTGAAAGAGGAGAATGAAAAAGTTGGCTTAAAGCTCAACATTCAGAAAACTAAGATCATGGCATCCGGTCCCATCACTTCATGGCAAATAGATGAGTAAACAGTGGAAACAGTGACAGTATTTATTTTTGGGGGCTCCAAAATCACTGTAGATGGTGACTGCAGCCATGAAATTAAAAGACACTTACTCCTTGGAAGGAAAGTTATGACCAACCTGGACAGCATATTAAAAAGCAGAGACATTACTTTGCCAACAAAGGTCTGTCTAGTCAAGGCTGTGGTTTTTCCAGTAGTCATGTATGGATGTGAGAGTTGGGACTATAAAGAAAGCTGAGCACCAAAGAATTGATGCTTTTGAACTGTGGTGTTGGAGAAGACTCGAGAGTCCCTTGGACTGCAAGGAGATCCAACCAGTCCATCCTAAAGGAGATCAGTCCTGGGTGTTCATTGGAAGGACTGATGTTGAAGCTGAAACTCCAATACTTTGGCCACCTGATGTGAAGAGCTGACTCATTGGAAAAGACCCTGATGGTGGGTAAGATTGAGGACAGGAGGAGAAGGGGACGACAAAGGATGAGGTGGCTTGATGGCATCACCAACTCGATGGACATGAGTTTGAGTAAGCTCTGGGAGTTGGTGATGGACAGGGAAGCCTGGCATGCTGCAGTCCATGGGGTCACAAAGAGTCGGACATGACTGAGTGACTGAACCAAATCAAAACCACAATGAGGTATCATTTCATGACCATTAGAATGGCCATCATGAAAAAAGACAAGAGAAAACAAATGTGCAAAGAATATGGAGAAAAGGGAATCCTTGTAGATTATTGGTGGACTGTAAAGTAGTATAGCCACTATGGAAAACAGAATGGAGTAGTCTCAAAATATTACAGATGAAACTATTATATGATCCAGCAATTCCACTTCTGGAAATACATCCAAAGAAAACAGAGACAAACTTTAAGAGGTATCTACCCTCCCATGTTCACAGTAGCAATATTATTTGCAAATTGCCAAAGCATGAAAGCAACCTAAGGGTCCATCAATGGATGAGTGGATCAAGAAGTTGTGGTAAATATATACAATGGTGTATTATTCAGCCATAAAAACAAGAGAATTCTGCCATTTTCAAAAACATAGATTGATCCTGAGGGCTTTATGTTAAGGGAAATAAGTCAAACAAAACCAAATGCAGTATGATCTTACATTCACAGTCCAATTTTAAAAAACTCATAGTAAAAGAGACGAATGATTGTCAGAGGCAGTGGGTAGGGAAGAATTTTGGAGGAACATAGTTAAAGGATACAAACTTTCAGTTATAAAGAAGTACTAGAAATATAATATACAACATGATAACTAGTTCACACTGCTATATGACATATAAGAAAGTTGTTAAAGAGGAGTAAATTCTAAGAGGTCTCTTTACAAGAAAATATTTTTTTTTCTGCTTTTTCTTTTTATTGTATCTATATAAAGATGATGGCCGCTACACAAACTTATTGCAATAATCATTTCACAATATATGGAAGTTAAACCATTATGTGGTACATCTTAAACTTCTTCAGTGATATATGTCAATTAAATATCAATGAAACTGGAAAAATACAGCAATATTTAGAAGTTAATTCCAAACAAAGAACTCTCAATTATCTTGTGTATCCCTTAACTGCTTATTCTGGATATAGATGATTTTAGTACTTTTGTTTTTTTCAACCTTCCTACTAGCTTTTTGAGTGGATAATTTCCTACTTTGTGGTATGTTTGCCTTTTCTAATGAACTTTTCATTTTGTAATTTTGTGGCAGTAATGAGGGGAGGAAAGCAAAGATGCAGGCTTTTTAATGCATTTGAAAATAACAGATCAGCAACTGAAAACAATAATGTAGAAACCTGTATATATATACAAAAACCTGATGGTAACCACAAATGAAAAATCTATAGCAGGTGTATACACAAAAAAGAAAAAAGAATCCAAACATAACACTAAAAATAGCCATTAAATCACAAAAGAAAAAAAGAAAAAGAAATGGGAAAAAAATGATCTACAAAGTAGCTGACAAACAAGTAACAAAATAAGAACATAACAGCTATAATTACCTTAAATGTTAATAGACTTTAAATCAAAGGACACAAAATGGCTGAATGGATTAAAAAATCAAGACCTGTATATATGCTGCCTACAAGAGACTCACTTCAGATCTGGAGAAACACACAAACTAAAAGTGAGGGAATGGAGAAAGTTATTTTATGCAAATGGAAATTAAAAAAAAGTCAAAGTAACAATACTTATATTAGACAAAATAGAAACATTATAAGAAACAAAGATCACATAATGATCAGGGAATCAGCCTCAGAAATAAAACATCACAATTGTAAATATATTTACACCCAACACGGGAATATCTCAATATATAAGGGACTATTAACAAACATAAAAGGAGAAACTGACAGCAAAACAATAATAGTAGGAGACTTTAAACATCCCATTTACATAAATGAAGAGACCATCCAGACAGAACATTCATAAGAAAACACTGGCCTTAAATAACACATTAGACCAGATGGATTTAACTGGCATTTATAGAGCATTCCATTCAAAAGCAGCAGGATACACTTTTCAAGAGTACATGGAACATTCTCCAAGATAGATCACATGGTAGGCAAACCTCAGTAAATTAAGACTAAAATAATATCAAGCATTTTTTTCAACCACAACCCTAAGAGTTTAGAAGCAACTATAAGAGAGAAAAAAAAAAAAGAAACACTGAAAAAACACAAACACAAGAAGGCTAAACAATATGCTGCTGCACAACCAATGGATCACTGAAGAAATAAAAAAGGAAATTAAAAAATACATACAAATAGAAATGAAAGCATGATGATCCAAAACCTATAGGACACAGAAAAAGCAGTTCTATGAGGGAAGTATATTAGCAATAGAAGGTTACCTCCAGAAATCAGAAAAGCCTTAAATAAATAAACAAAACTTATACCTAAAGCAACTAGAGAGAGAACAACAAACAAAACTCAAAGTTAGTAGAAGGAAGAAATCATAAAGCTCAGAGCAGAAACAAATAAAATAAAGACTAAAAAATAATAGAAAGGTCAATGAAGCTGAAAGCTGACTCTTTGGAAAAATAAAACTAATATATTTTTAACAAGATTCATCCAGAAAAAAAGATGGAGAAGGTCTAAATCAATAAAATCAGAAATGAAAAAGAAGGTACAACTGACACCATGAAATACAATAATTGTAAGAGACTACTATGAACAACTAAATGCCAACAAAATACACAACACAGGAGAAATGGACAAATTGTTAGAAATGCACAATCTCCAAAACCTGAACCAGAAGACATAGAAAATATGAACAGACAAATTATCAGTAATGAAATTGAATCAGGTAATTTACAAACTCCCAAAAAACAAAATTCTAGGACTGGATGACTTCACAGGTAAATTCTACCAAACATTTAGAGAAGAGTTAATATCTATACTTCTCAAGTGATTCCAAAAATTGCCAAGGAAGGAACACTTCCAAACTCCTTCTATGAGGCCATCATCACCCTGATACCCAAAGAAGAAGATATCTCAGAAAAAAATTACAGGCCAATATCAGTGATGAACATAGATGCAAAAATCCTCAACACAATATTAACGAACCAAAACCAGCAATAAAAACAATTAAAACGATCATATACTATGATCAACTAGGATTTATCCCAGGGATATAAGGATTTCTCAATATCTGCAAATCAATCAGTGTGATATACCATACCAACAAACTGAAGAATAAAAATCATATGACCACCTAAGAGATGCAGAAAAAGCTCTTGATGAAATTCAACACCCATTTATGATAATGACTCTCCAGAAAGTGGGCAATGTAATAAAGCCCATACATGACACAGCTAACATTATCTCAATAATGAAAAGCTGAAAAAATTTCCTCTGAGATTAGGAGCAAGACAAGTATGCCCACTCTTGCCACTTTTATTCAACATAGTATAGGAAGTCCTAGCTACAACAAAAGACAAGAAAAAAGAAAATGAATCCAAATTGGAAACAAAGAAGTAAAACTGTAACTGTTTGCAGATGACATGATATTATACATAAAAAAAATCCTAAAGACACTACCAGAAAACTACTAGAGCTCATCCATAAATTCAGTAAGATACAAAATTAATTTGCAAGATATAAAATTATTATACAGAAATCCTGCATTTTTATTCAGTAATAATTATCTAGTTAAACAATCACATTTACCACTGTGTCATAAAGAATAAAATGCCTAGGGATAAACCTACCAGAGGTAAAAGATCTGTACTCAGAAAACTATCAGACACTGAAGAAAGAAACTGAAGACAGCACAGATGGAAAGATATATTGTGTTCCTGAATTGAAAGAACTAATATTGTTAAAATGACCATACTTCTCACGGCAATCTACATATTCTGTGCAATCCCTATCAAATTACCAGTAGCATTTTTCACAGAACTAAAAAGAATAATTTAAAAAATTTGTATGGAAACAGAAAAGACCCTGAATAGCCAAAACAATTTTGAGAAAGAAAAATATAGCTGAAGGAATCATGCTGTCTTTGAACTATATTACAAAGGTACAGTAATAAAAGCAGTATGGTACTGGCACAAAAACAGACACATAGATCAATGAAACAAAATAGAGAGCCCAGAAATAAACCCATGCACTTATGGTCAATTAGTCTATGACAGTCTCCTCAATAAGTGGTGCTGCAAAAACTGGACAACTGCGTATAAAAGAATGAAATGAGAACATTCTCTAACATCATATAGAGAAATAAACTAAATCTGGATTAACCTAAATATAAGACTGGAAACCATAAAACTCCTAGAGGAAAACACAGGCAGAATACTGTTTGACGTTAATTGCAGCAATATTTTTTTGGATCTGTCTCCTGAGGCAAAAAGAAATAAAAGCAAAAATAAACATATGGGACCTACATACAGCAAAGGAAACCATCAATAGAATGAAAAGAGAACAAACTGAATGGGAGAAAATATTTGCAATTGATATAACTGGAAAGGAATTAAAATCCAAAATACATAAACAGATCATACAACTCAACATCAAAAAAGAAATAATCCAATTAAAAAATGAGCAGAAGACCTAAATAGACATTTTTCCAAAGAGGATATGCAAACGGCCAACAGACACATGAAAAGATGCCCAATATTGTTAATCATGAGGAAAATGCAAATCAAAACCACAATGAGATGTCACCTCACACCTGTCATAATGGCTAACATCAAATAACAAATGTGGTGGCAAGGATATGGGGAAAAGGGAACTCTTGTACATTGGTGGTGGGAATGCAAATTCATGCAGCCATTGTGGAAAACAGTATAGAAGTTTCTTTAAAAACTAAAAAGAGAACTCCAAATGATCCAGAAATTCCATTCCTGGGTATATATCCCCCAAACCCAAAGACAGTAATTCAAAAAGATACACGAACCCCAGTGTTCATGGCAGCATTTATAACTGCCAAGATATGGAAGCAACCTAAGTGTCCATCAACAGATGAATGATAAAGATGTAGTATATATACACAATATAATACTACTCAGCCATAAAAAAAAAGACTATTTTGCCATTTCCAGCAACATGAATGGACTTGGAAGGTATTATACTAAGTGAAATAAGTCAGAGAAAGACAAATACTGTACGACATCACTTATATGTGGAATCTAAATATACAGAAAACTAGTGAATAAAACAAAAAAGAAGCAGAACCACAGATATAGAGAGCAAACTAGTGGTTACCAGTGGAGAGAGGGAAGGGGGGCAATAGGGGATTAAGAGGTACAAACTATTATGTATAAAATAATCTGCAGGATATATTGTACAGCACAAGAAGTACAGTTGATATCTTATAATTAAAAATAAAAATAAAAACAGACCTCCCAAAGACACTCAACAATGGAATAAATGGAGTCTCCTTGGATGACTGTTTCCAAGGGTATTTCATTCTCCTGGTTATATAAATCTTGGTATACATTATTAAATTGGCTTAAGATTCGTCCTGTCCCTGAACAGGATTTGGGGCTTCCCTGGTGGCTCAGACAGTAAAGAAAACACCTGTAATGCAAGAGACCTGTGTTCCATCTCTGGGTTGGGATCTGCTAGAGAAGGGAATGGCAACTCACTCCAGTATTCTTGCCTGGAGAATTCCATGGACAGAGGAACCTAGCAGGCTACAGTCTAAGGGGTCGCAAAGAGTTGGTGCGACCCCATGGACTGCAGCATGCCAGGCTAGTACTTATTAATTAAATATATTCAATTATGTTAGTGTGCATTTAAGCTAATTTTGATACTATACTGACGTTTTTTCATCACAATATAATTCCAGTCATTGCCAGAGGCCATGATTCTGTTTTTTCTCTTACAATCCTGTTCCAGGTAAGTCACTTCCATTCCTGACCTCAAACAGCCATTCAAATAACTTTCAGGTAGTTTGGCTGAGTGGTGAAGAGGTTGGACTTTGTACTTTGACAAACAAGCATTCAGATCTTATCTTTAGGTCTCAGGAGAATCCCTCTTTGCCTCAGAGTCCTCACCCTATAAAACGGAAATAATACCTGCCTTCTAGAATGGTTGAAAAGGTAAAGAGGGGCCCTGTGTAAATCATCCCACATAATATGTGACACACAGTGAGCAGTGAAGCAACAGCAGCTCATTATTACTAACTGGGTGTTCCTTTCACTGCATGGGTGGATTTCTTTGCCCATCAGGCATCTTCACTGTGTTCATCTGCCTTCTGCATCAGGAGGGGAAGCCCGTTTCCTGCGCCAGAACGTTAGTCATGAGGACTGTAAACTCCAGTCTCAGGGATCTGCCTTCCAGAGTGATTAAGACTGAAGTCAGAACATTGTGCTGAAGGTGAAGGTAGAGGGTTTTATACTTTGTACATAAATCTGTACTGTATTTGATTGCTCTTTATTCTGATTCTCTTAAATCTCTGACTCATCAGAACATTGATAACAGAACTCTCTGAATGTGTGGAAAGGATAAGTAGTGAATTCTAATAGTCATATACTTTGTGCCTAATTGTCATGTTCCCTGAGTTTCTCATTACTTCCAGATGGCATTTTGCCCCTGTAAGTCACCTCAATCCTACACCCTGGTTTTCACCAATTTCTTTCACTTTACTTCCTTTGGGCCCACCACTACCCCAGGGTTTAACACCAAGTTCCTTTGTGTGTATATAATAAATTTTTCTTTTCTTTTAGAAGGAATCATTTGCCTGGATTCGTGCTAAGTTTACTTGTTTTCCACTTTAAAAAGTGAACTGAGTTAGATAATATTTTACCATTTCTACAGATGTGGTCAAGACACTTCAAAAACACTTCATCAAGGGATTTCACATTTTTGTTGCTTTTAAAAATACTCTGACTCATTCTGCAAGGAGACAAGTAGAGCTTGAAGTTCCCTTTCTCAAGGGTTATGCCATGAACGTTTTGGAACAGATTTTGGGAACTGGCTTCTGAATCTGACTGTGGAGGCAGAATTTCAATGTGGGAACCGGAATCTTTAGGAAAAAATTACAGTAACTGAAATGTTTCAACTTCATAATAGAATGTTTGGATGAACTACAAGAGGAAAAATAGAGTAGATCAGTAATTTGGTGTGTGTGTGCCCCCTCCTTTTTTTCAAGGCCAGAGAAAACAAATGACTCTGAACTCACTGTGTTCAGTGCTTCTTAATCCCTCATAGAGAGGTTGTGGGAATTGGACATTACAAGACTTTCGCAAAACATCTAGAAAACAGTTTATGTTCAAACAAACTTTTCACTGAAGGCCTACTGACTCTTTGTCCAAACTGCTGATGCAATATGATGTAAAATCTCTGTGAATCAAGTTTTCCAACTTTTTAAGTCTGTTGATGTGGGTGGGTGACACTTCCTTTATTTTCCCCTTTCTTCGCCAGAATCTTTAACTGACACTAATAACAGCCAAAACACGTTGCTCTACTTAAATTCTTCCTATGGGCTGCAAGAGTCTCCACAGTGAAAAGTCCTACTACCTTCTGTTTCACAAACCTGAATTAAATCTCTAAACAAGGGGGGCAGTTCCATTCTATTACTTTTTCTTATATATTTAAAGTCTTCTAAGAACATGTAAAACTACCTTAAAATTTTCCATCAAAAATATGAGAACAGGGTAGCTTTAAGGAAAGTTACAATTTTTACCTTCATAAAATAAATTTTAAATAAGGCACACCACTATAATGATGCCTTAAAGAACGGACTTGTTTAAAATAACAGAGAACACAGAACCGAGTTAGGAAAGAGTATTCCAGGAATGATAAAGGTTATACTTATTGCCCTTATATTTTTCAAAGCCTAATGTACACAAACATTTTGGAATATCCATGAATTAGGAAGCAGAAATATGAAAAAATGGATCTCTTACTTTCTTGGTGACACCCCTTTCAAGGCAGTAATATAATAAGCTAACAAGATAGAGAAGCCAGTTAGAAAGTTAAAGAAATAATTTAAAAGCAAATCTTAAGTGCATAGTTTTATGTCCTCTTCATATGGTGTTTCTCTATGAAGTATTCTGTATTTATGCTAGTTTGTTAGAAACAAATCTAGGTAATGCAAACATGGCGCTTCCCCAGTGGCTCAGACAGTAAAGAATCTACCTGCAATGCAGGAGACTGGGGTTCAATCCCTGGGTCTGGAAGATCCCCTGAAGAAGGGAATGACTACCTACTCCAGTATTCTGGCCTGGAGAACTCCATGGACAGAGAAGCCTGGCAGACTGTAGCAAACATGGGTGTTATTCCATTATTTCCCAAACTGTATGTGATTAAAAAGCTAGTTTTAAAAATTTATTTGAAAAAATGAAGTCATTTGACTAATACAGCTGTAAAATACAGTAAAAACAGTATGGCAGTATAAAGTTACTATAAACATTTCTAAATGCTTATTTTCATTTCCTGTACTTATTGTAGACCAGGAATAAACAGTTCTCAAATGCATACCTATCCACAGATGACTCTTAGAGGACTCAATTATAAGTTTTTTTTTGGTAACAGAAAGCCTAAAAATGTATGTAAAAAGATACATGTGGAATTACTGAGTGTCGTCCCCATGTTTTAGCAGCTGCAAGAGCCTACAAAGAATTTGGATGTGCCTTCAAGCGTCTTTAAGATGCAGTAAGTTGAATAAATCTCCCAGAGAAATATCGGGTGTGCCTCCCATGTGTTCAGTGTATCAAATTCTCCCTTTGCTTTCTCCATCTCACACTGTCCCATTTATTTATGCTTTCCCACAATTGAGGGGAAATAGCATTTTCAGTCACTTGGAGGACAGTTTATTTTGTGTGGCAGCACCTCTAGGATCTGGCATGCTCTAGAAGCGAAAAATATTTTCTTTGATATTCTCAAGATGGTGGCTTGTAGGGGTCTAAGGCAGAGGCTGGCATGTAATATTGCAGCATTTTGGAGGCAGGCCCGTTGTCATTTTCACCTTGCAAGGCTAATCCGGGCCACTTTGTTCAGAGCCATTCTTTATTAGCAGACATTAGACCTTGACCTCGTAAGGATGCTCTTGGAAATTGATTTTAACAATCTGCTGAAGAGAGGAATCATCCCAATACCCACCACAGGCAGTGACAGAGATACACTTTCAGCAGCAAAAAGCGAAACCAAATCCCGAACAGTGGCCACTCCGGCTACGGCCTAGAGAAATGAACTGACAGCTATGGGAAGAGGATGTCCAAACCAATGTGCCTGCCTGAACCGAACAGAGCACCTTGAGGAATGACGGTAACAAACCAACAACTATAAGCTGCCTGGGGTTTATGAGGACCAACTGTTCACACAAAAGGGAAAGGAATCAAATAAAATACTGAAAAGGGAAAGAGGGAAATAGGGGGAACACGCTACGGTAAGGCCGAGGCCACACCATGAGAGGACGAGATCCCTGGGTTTGTGTCTGTGGACCTTGGAGGTGTTCTGCCTCCAGATCCTCCAGCCAGGCTGTGGAAATGCATTCAGTCAAAAAAGGAACTCCTGAAATTACAAGGCTCCATGAAGAGGCTCCCTTTCCAAGGGCTGCTCAGACTTTCTAAGACTTCTCCCAGTTAGCTGGGGGAGAGATGGGGGACAGAGAAGAGCACCACCCTGCTCACAGTGGGAAGAATGGGGAAGATGACACGGCAAGTTTGAAGTTAAACGATGATCAGAGCTTGAACACAAAGTCTTCCTTTGTAAATAAATACATCTGCATCCTGCAGATGTATACAGTCCTGCCTGGTTGTGTGAGCCTGTGTGTGTACAGCCCTGTGCCAGCTCAGAGGGTCTTGTCTTTTTTTTAATTTATTTAAAAATAAATAAAACCCTGGGTCTGAGTTGCGGCATTTGGGATCTTCATTACAGTGTGCGGAATCTTTTCTTTTTTAGTTGGGGCATGTGGGATCTAGTTTCCTGACCAGGGATCCAACCTGGGCTCCCTGCATTGGGAGTGTGGAGTCTTAGCCACTGGACTACCAGTGAAGTCCCTCAAGGGTCTTGTACGATGATACTTTCACTCTTGGCTCTCAGATCCAGGTCCATCTATGTATGAGCTGCAAAAACTTATTCCTACTTTGTGCTTGGTTTTATGACTTGTGAGACTTCTGCTCATGTTATTTCTTTCTAATGTTTACTCAATTAAAATCGATAGTTTTATAGAAATACAGATTCCCCAGCTCTACTCTAATGACTGAAAAATTTCTGGGGAAAATTTCAGGAAATTTATATTTCTCTAATAGCTTCACAGATGGTTCTGTCACATCAGCGTAGAGAGCCAGCCTTTTGTAACCATTGGACCAGATCACTGTTAAATAATCATTTCCAATGTAACACTTTTCTATTCCAAATTCAAGCCTAACACCACCTTTTGAATAATATCGGAAGACTTCAAGTAAGGGATGAATTGCAATTTGCTTTTGTTTGGCAAATCCATTTTTCAAAGTATAAATAACAAGGAGCAAACGCAAGCTCTAAATGGGGCAATCCTAAGGAAAATGCACTTTAAGCTCCCTAGAACTTTTAAAAACATCCATGTAGACATCAGTTGCAAGATAATCCAAAAATCAGTCACAGATTTCCTGAAGATTTGTATAAGGCAGTGGTTTGAAGAATAGATTAGTGGGTTGAACACTGTCCGTGGGTGGAATAAAATTACATTATTAGAATTCTGCCCTTCCCCCAGTTCGTAAAGTCCTCAATTCCACCACTTTAAAACTGAAGTTCACCTTATTAAAGTTCTTATTGTATGCTAAATAGAAGCTTCCATGTCCTAAAGTTCATCATTAAAAGTAATGATCTGCCACATTCTGCCACTCCCATATTCTTTCTCTTCTTTTGTACACCAACAGTTTTCTTCCCATGAAGAGGATATGTGAGTTGTAACCTGTAGCAGGAAGTGGCACCTGGCTGCTGAAAACACTGAGATGACAGTGGATCTGGAAGCCCATGCTCCCCTGGGGCTTAAAATAATTATCTTCCTGGACTGTCATGGTACCTGAAGTCTACCATCAAATCTGCCTCTTTGGGCTAAGACAGGTATGTTCCCTAACAAACAAAAATAGGATGTGTTTCATCCTATTTCCCTTTCTCCCTACCTCGCTGGATCCCTTGGTTCTGGGCACAGCCAGTTTCATGGACATGCTTAGATGGGCCTTGCACTTGGTTTAATGCTCTGCTGCTGCCATCTTGAAAGTCTTAATGATTTCTGAATAAGAGATTCCACATTTTCAGTTTGCACTGGGCCCACAAATTATGCAGCTGTTCTTGACTCTAAGGTTGATCCAGCTCTCTGTGAATGCTCAGAAACACTTGGCCAGTCCAACTTCCTTTCCATTTTTGTGCCTGTCACATTAAACTGTTCAGCAAAATGAATGAGGAGAGGTGACCTGATTTGGGGGATTAGACATAGGTCTTCTCACTGGAACAGTGATGGAGAGAATGCTTCCTTTGGCCCATTGCCCCTTCTTGGCAAGACACATAGAGCTCCCTCTGAGCCACACTTGGCCCATAGACTGGTCTCCATTCAATAAACCGCCAGTTTGGCATATAATTTTATCATTATTGTTTTTGTGGAGAGTTTTAGGGAAGCCAGAATCATAAAAGAATCCTTTCTGCCTTGCCTCCTGCTTAGGCTGGGCCATGTGTGCGTGAAGCAAATGATGGACTCACAGGGCCATGTGGTCTGACCAGTGACTGCCAATAAATTCTTGCTTAATCTGCCTATTGCCTTTGCAAAGGAGTCTGCAGGTCTTCTCTTCTTCCTTGGATCATCTGCTTCTTTATGATCTTTAAACTACAACTCACTTCTTTTCCCTCTAACCAGGTTGATACTCCCAGCAAATATCAAATGGGACTGCAGGAATAAAATTTGAGGTGGGTGTACAGGGGGAAAAGAGATGTTAGACTCTGACAGAGCAGGTCGCAGGAGGAGAATTGTTTTCTTTTGCCTAGGGCACTGAGTAGGAAGGAGGCAGTGTTTAATCAAACGAAGGTTCAAACCATCGCCGAGAATTGCTTTCTGAACCCTTTAAGTAGCCCACAATTTATTTCCTAAGATACCCTGGGTTTGTCCTGACTTGTGTCAGGGGAAAGGTCAGATGAAACAGTCAACATGACAAGAAGTCATGGCATTGAGAGGAACAGTACCTGACTAAATTCTGAGAGTAACAAAGATCAGAAACCATTCAAAGGAAAAATAGGATGATATAAGTGTTTTGGTATTTACCAAGTACTGAGGATTTCCTGCAGATGGGAGTCAGTCTCTTCCAGAGAGTTTGCACTCACCAGGATCTGAAAATGGGCTGGCTGACACTTCAGCCTTTCTGGGAGATTCGCGAGCTTTGATTTCTCTAATCACTACAGAACCTAAAGAAGCCCTGACATGGGAAAGAGTGTAAGGGCTGTGGCTCCCATATGCATCATTCTCAACCCATCAAGAAGACATTGCAATTATTGCAGGAAGGGGAAGAGGGCGTGGAATGCTTCAGGTCTCTCCAGTCCCATTTGTATTTCCACCCCTCCTTCAGGGTGGGGGAATAAGTCTGATGTATCTTTGAACTGTGCCAGTTTGATCACAAACGTTCTGCTGTGCTTTTCCTAGAGATCTGATGAAATTAAGCTTCGCTACTGAATAAATATTGACCACTGGATTTAGACTACTTATCAGCTTGTCTTTACTTTGGGGCAAGTTATTTGGCCTCTCTGACACTCAGGCTCCATATCTGTAAAATGTAATTAACAAATATCCGCTGCCCAGGGTTATGCTGAAGATTAAGTGCAATAATAATCAGGTTTAAGACTCTCACCTAGTACCTTTCAATTAGCATGTGCTCAATAAATGCTCACTTCTTCCTCCCTCCTGTCCCAGGAATCTTTCCAGGGCAATGCTTCAAAAACTCCTGGAAGACTTCCCTGATGGTCCAGAGGTTAAGAATCCTTCTGCCAATGCAGGGGCATAGGTTGTAACCCTGGTTCAGGAAGATCCCACTTGCCATGGAGCAACTAAGTCTGTATGCCACAACTACTGAAGCCAGTGCGCCCTAGAGCCAGTGCTCTGCAGCAAGAGAAGCCACTGCAATGAGAAGCCCGTGTACTGCAATGAAGAGTAGTTCTGCTCTCTGCAACTGGAGAAAGCCCATGTGTAGCAATGAAGACCCAATACAGCCATAAATAAATATATAAAAATTGCTAGAAAAAACAATTACAAAGCACGTTTCAAAATCTGACATAGAGAGTTCCTTGTGAGTTTTTCACATAAGGTGGCTGTAGATGCCCTCCAACCAAACTCACTGGAAACACATCTGAAGCTGACAAATGGGTTTATTCCCCATTGCAGAGAAGGAGAAAGCACCTATGGGGCACTATGAGGGTGTCTCAGTAAGTGGCATTAAAAAGGTCTTCTTGGGATCTGGGCTGGTGTTGGGTGATTTGGGGGAAGAATTTGAAGGAAGAGAGAATCTGCTCTGGGTTGGATGTTGGCAGGAAGCAGGCATAATTCTGACTGAGTTCCTTAATACATTTGATCTAGAAGGATGCAGCACAGCATAAAGCTGTAATATGTAAAAATTCAACAAGCAGTGGCTCACATTATCTAGGAGAGGGGATGTTTGGAATTTTGAGGTTTAGACAATGTTCACATTTTCTCTGTCAGACATGGTAACAGAATGATCTTACTTTGTTTCGATCCATCACAGTCACTGAGTGGCCTTGTCTGATGTTGATGTTGAGCAAAACTGTTCATGTTCCACAGGAGAACAAGTTCTGGCTGAATGCCAAGTAGCTCTCTCAGATATTAGGGGGCTGCCCTTCTCTTTCTCATGACTTTGTTTTAGTTTTTCTACTATTATTAAATAATTTATTTAACTAACTTATTCATAGCATTGACTATTCTGTAAATGCCAGAGATTGTTTTGAGAGCTTCGTCGATATCAACATATTTAATGCCGTAATATCCCAAAAAGGTCAGTATTTTTTTAGCCCTATGATGCAGATAAGGAAACTGAGGATCAGAGAGATGAAATAACCTGCCAAATAAATTTCACACAGCTCGTGGATGATAGAGCTAGGATTCAAACCCAGGCAATCTGGTTCATGAATCAGGGCTCCTAAATGTCACCAATGAAGGCAGACTGTTCGTCCTGGAAGGCAGCCATCAGGGTCCTTTCAGAAGCCCCCTCCCTGTACTACCCTAAGAGCTCTGCCTCCCTGCCCTTCAGGATGGCTGCTGCAGCACACAGAGGCGGGAAGAGATTGTGAGGGGGCACTTCTCTAGTGCCCTCATTTCTGGGAACGACACTTGAGAACCAGTCATGGAACAGCTTGGGGGAGAGAGGCCAGAGAGGGAGAGAAAGAACATCAACCATCAAAAATTCTCATGGTTCAATTATGGGTTTTTTTAAAAAAGTTATTTCTTGAAGTTCATCCTTCTTTGGACCCGCAGCAGCAGCAGCAGCAGCACTCCATCATTGACTCTGGATTCTCTGCATTTACTTATTCAAAATTCTTTCCTGAGTACCTACTGTGTGCACACTGTGTGTGTGTAATCCAGACATTGCCAGGCCTCCTGTGGGCAGTCGGCAGTCTCCCTTCTCTGCAGTACCTATGCAGAAGAATCTGCACCCTGACATCTGTTTGCACCAAAGCAAGAGACAGATCGCTCTCTCTCTCTCTGGTTAGTTACTGACAAAGGAAATAGTGAATCTTGAGGGCAGGTCAAATAAATCAGTCTCTCACCAGCCAGCACTCTGCATCTGTTGTTAACACCCGAAAAAATGAGATGAGACATTCACATTCCAGAGGGTGCTGCAAAACTCCAGGTGGTGCCCAAACAGAGTGGAAGATGATGTGATTAGGTTGGGACTGGCTGACATACTGCTCACTATGCTTTCGATGTTGAGGTCGGAAAGTGGAGAGAGGCAGAATCGTCTCCTACATGGTCAGTTTATGGAGAGAGTGGCATTTACTTTTCTCTTGGCAGTGCATGGTTCAAAGAATTATAATTAAGATGCCTCCTAAAGCTATAATCTAATACCATTAGTAATCTCTGTTGTTTGTATTTCTCTAGACCATAAAATGCAGACATTGACCCAGAAGAAAGTGGGAAACACATGCAGAAATGGGAAAGATGAATTCAAAGTTGGTAGACACATGGAATTTTGCTTTCATGGGGGTCAAATATCAGAGAATAAAAACTACTAGGAAGAAGTTCTTCTTTATACCCTAGTTAAATCTCTTCTGCTGTAGCTAATTCACCTCCTCTTTGCACGTTTAGTTCTTTTGCATAGGAGAGAAGCAAAGTTACCTGTGAGAAAAGCTGTAGAATAAATACCTTACCCCCGAGAGCTCTGCCCTCAGCTTTCCCTTGATCTTCCAGAGCCCCAAGTTTCCCTTCCTATATCTGCTTTCTTAGGTTCTCCAACCTATGTCCCCTTGCTCAACAAATTAGTTTTGCTTTCAGATCAAACAAGGTCACCTGGGGAAGGGAGGGAAAAGTCCTGCTTAGGTGTGAATGTCAAGAATTTCTTTTAATTCCCAAAGTGGCTGTTAGTAACATGTCCAGAAATAATACCTTAATCCAAAGGAATGAAGATCCAATGGTGGAATATCAGGCATCTGCTGCTGCTGCTGCTAAGTCGCTTCAGTCGTGTCCAACTCTGTGCGACCCCATAGACGGCAGCCCGCCAGGCTCCACCGTCCCTGGGATTCTCCAGGCAAAAATACTGGAGTGGGTTGCCATTTTCTTCTCCAGTGCATGAAAGGCAAAAGTGAAAGTGAAGTCGCTCAGTCGTGTCCGACTCTTAGCAACCCCATGGACTGCAGCCTACCAGGCTCCTCCGTCCATGGGATTTTCCAGGCAAGAGTACTGGAGTGGGGTGCCATTGCCTTCTCCAATATCAGGCATCAGCCTCTGTCTTTTCAAGACAAGGTTTTCTGTATGGTTTCCATAAAGCTCTGAATGGTATCAGGGAACCAGGTACTTGCTTTGTCCCCATAGGAGGCATTTTCTGTGGAGGACTGATGATCATCATTAAGTTCAATAATGGCTCTGTGAAGTACTTAGCACAGTTTCTGTCACATGGTTAGTGATTAATGAAAGACAGTCATAATCATTATGATCTATTAAATTGTTCTCCACATACTTTGGCTATTACTGATAAGAGTAGGGTGGTCTCAAGTGATTGAACCTGCAGTTTGAGATCATGATCTTATAGAGTAAGTGGTTCAGGATGGGTTTAATGTGTGGGAGGGTCAGTTGCTCCTCATTTACTCCAGAGTATCCTATCCTCACTGGACAACTGGGTGTTTATTTGGGCCTCGTTGTGCTTTTTGTACCTGACCATGTGACACAAATTGCTTTTCATCAGTATATGACCCTGGTAACTTAGGCTTCAAAAATCTGAGCTAAAATACTGTGTAAACACCATCCAGGACAGAAGTTAACAGAGCTCAGAAACTCACATTGGACACACATCACAGATGTCTGGAACCACACACTTTTATAGAAGTCTATGTGGATTTGAGCTAGGTCATGGCCCAATCCTGACATAATTATCATGGAGGTGAGGTTTTCACTGGATCACTTTAGAGTGAGTGAAGTCACACCTTGCAGTGTTCTGAGGTCACTCCAGAGCACCATTTGGAAGATGAGGTGGGGACAGCTAATATTTTAAACTATTTAGAGGGAGGGATTATAATAACAGAGTCTTCATAATTATCCTGTTAGCATTATATTATTTTTGCAATGTAATAGAAGAGAAAAAGACAAGCAAAAGAATAAATAGGAAAGATATCATGAATGGCACCTTCCTAGAGAAAGCTAAGGTATTTAGAAAGATAGGTGGGCACTACTGAAAAGGTAATGTTGATCAGACTGATAATCCCGAGTAGGAAGGAGAACTCTACCAGAGTTAATAATAAGAAAATAATGGGTGAAGTATGTGGATTCAGAGTAATGTGTACAGATTACAAAAGACCTCGTGGTGAAACAAAAATAAGGAGAGGGATTTGTAGAATGTTTGAACTGTGCAACCACAAAGTAAGGTGAGCCAAGGACACTGTGAAGGTTAATGGAATAGATGTGCTTCGGCCGTTAAGGGTAGGACATGGGTGACAAGTAGGGCTCCTCCTCATGTTACCAAATTGATCATGAGAAAAACATCTACATGCAAATGAAGTAAACAGTCAGTAGAGGTGTTGATGGGGTGGGAGTTCTAGGATTTGAAAGCTGTTTATAGGCACATGGAGCTTCCATGGTGGCTCAGATGGTAAAGTGTCTGCCTGCAATGTGGGAGACCCAGGTTCCATCCCTGGGTTGGGAAGATCCCCTGGAGAAGGAAATGGCAACCCCCTAGTACTCTTGCCTGAAAAATTCCATGGACAGAGGACCCTGGTGGACTACAGTCCATGGTTGCAAAGAGTCGGACACGACTGAACGACTTCACTTTCACTTTATAGGCACATGTGAAAAATGATGCTAAGGGAAAGAGTAAGAGTTCTGCAAACAGAGTTAAATGGAAACTGTGTGATCACAAGGTTCTTAGGTACATCTCACAGCCTGTTTTATTTTGTTTTTACCACTTTCATAGAAGTCAGGGTAGATATTAATGACTACTATGCAGTTGCTTATCCATATTGTTTCCCAGTTATACTTAACAGCATTGCTGTCTGAATCCTGCCCTGGGACAGGAAGTGATGGAAACTTCCTCTCTGGGTTGTAGTGAAAGATGAATGAGAAGTATGGAGGCTGATTCTTAGATTTTCCCTGCTTTTATTATCAGGAGGATAGTTTGGCTCACCTAGAAAGGAAAGTGACAGCTGAAGAGGAGGGGCTTAGGCAATAGAATCTAAATGGGAAGTGAAGTGCTTCTTTTTATTAACAGCTGAGTACATGTCTATTAACTCTGATTCACCTTCCTAAAGAAGCTTCTCTGATAAAACTGAGTTTGGGAACACGGTTGAACCAATAGGTATAATGAGGTATGTGTTCCCTCCCTCTTGACATGGGATGGCTGGGTAGAAGGAGCACAGCCTGAGTTCATTCCTAGAGGCAGGGCCCTGAGTTCACATCACAGAAGGAGGGAAGAGGAATCGAAGAAAGGGCTCACTGGGCAGGGAGCAAAAATGACAGGAGGCAAGCTGAAGCCTGGATTCCATCTGCGAAGCTCAGCAATAGTCCACTATGAATAATATACCCAGTGAGTGATAAAAGACTCTGCAATGAGATTTGTCACTTTTACTTTTGTTGGGAGGAGCTATAGGGAAGACTATATGGGAAAGAACTTACAATAACACTTTTCCCTAGATGTCAGCTGACCTAGAAATATAAAGTAACAGATAGGAAAATTATCACCACCTCAACACTCTCCACTACCTCAGATCACAGTCCTTTATCATAGTTTTCAAGGCTCTCCACACTTTGTTTCTAGTCTCATCTTCCAAGACTCATGACCCACACACTTCTGTTCAACCTAATTAAACAGTTGGACATTCCTTGAGCACATTCTCCTGTCCATGAGCCCATGACTATGTTCCCTCAGCCTGAAAAGCCTTCCCTGACACTCAATGATTGGAGAAATCTTATCCTTTTCTGCAGGCCCAATTGAAAGGCAGCTCCACCATGCAGATTTCTTGATTACCTGGGTGAAAAAGTCATTCCTCCTTTGAATTTCTGTCCCTCTATGTACCACTCTCACATGGTTGATTAAATTATGCCTTGTAATAAAATTTGAAGAAAAAATAACAGAAAAGAAGAGAAGTGAAAGGCAAAGGAGAAAAGGAAAGAAATATCCATCTGAATGCAGAGTTCCAAAGAATAGCAAGGAGAGATAAGAAAACTTTCCTCAGTGATCACTGCAAAAGAAATAGAGGAAAACAATAGAATGGGAAAGACTAGAGATCTCGTCAAGAAAATTAGAGATATCAAGGGAACATTTCATGCAAAGATGGGCACAATAAAGGACAGAAATGGTATGGACCTGACAGAAGCAGAAGATATTAAGAAGAGGTGGAAAGAATACACATAAGAACTATATAAAAAATATCTTAATGATTCAGATAATCATGATGGTGTGATCATTCACCTAGAGCCAGACATCCTGGAATGTGAAGTCAAGTGGGCCTTAGGAAGTATCACTATAAACAAAGCTAGTGGAGGTGATGGAATTCCAGTTGAGCTATTTCAAATCCTGAAAGATGATGCTGTGAAAGTGCTGCACTCAGCATGCCAGCAAATTTGGAAAACTCAGCAATGGCCACAGGACTGGAAAAGGTTAGTTTTCATTCCAATCCCAAAGAAAGGAAATGCCAAAGAATGCTCAAACTACCACACAATTGCACACATCTCACATGCTAGCAAAGTAATGCTCAAAATTCTCCAAGCCAGGCTTCAACAGTACATGAGCCAAGAATTTACAGATGTTCAAGCTGGATTTAGAAAAGGCAGAGGGACCAGAGGTCAAATGCCAATATCTGTTAGATCATCGAAAAAGCAAGCGAGTTCCAGAGAAACATCTACTTCTGCTTTATTGACTATGCCAAAGCCTTTGACTGTGTGGATCACAACAAACTGTGGAAAACTCCTATCTTCAAGAGATGGGAAAACCAGACCACCTTACCTGCTTCCTGAGAAACCTGTATACAGGTCAAGAAGCAACAGTTAGAACCAGACATGGAACAACAAACTGGTTCCAAATTGGGAAAGGAGTACGTGAAGGTTGTATGTTGTCACCTTGCTTATTTAACTTATATGCAGAGTATATAAAGTGAAATGTTGGGCTAGGTGAAGCACAGATGGAATCAAGAGTGCAGGAAGAAATATCAATAATATCAGATATGCAGATGACATGACCATCATGGCAAAAAGCAAAGAGGAACTAAAGAGCCTCTTGACGAAAGTGAAAAAAGAGAGTGAAAAAGCTGGCTAAAAACTCAATATTCAAAAAACTAGGATTATGGCATCCAGTCCCATCACTTCTTGGCAAACAGATAGGGAAACAATGGAAACAGTGAGAAACTTTATTTTCTTGTGCTCCAAAATCCCTGCAGATGGTGACTGCACCCATGAAATTAAAAGACGCTTGCTCCTTGGAAGAAAAGTATGATGTACCTAGACAGCATATTAAAAAGCAGAGACATTACTTTGCCGACAAAGGTCCATCTAGTCAAAGCAATGGTTTTTCCAGTAGTCATGTATGGATGTGAGAGTTGGACTATAAAGAAAGCTGAGTGATGAAGAATTGATGCTTTTGAACTGTGGTATTGGAGAAGACTCTTGAGAGTCCCTCGGACTGCAAGATCAAGCCAGTCCATCCTAAAAGAAATGAGTCCTGAATACTCATTGGAAGCACTGATGCTGAAGCTCCGGTACTTTGGCCACCTGATGCAAAGAACTGACTTATTTGAAAGACCCTGATGCTGGGAAAGATTGAAGGCAGGAGGAGAAGGGTATGACAGAGGACGAGATGCTTGGGTGGCATCACCAACTCGATGGACATGAGTTTGAGCAAGCTCTGGGAGTTGATGGACAGGGAATCCTGGTGTGCTGCAGTCCATGGGGTTGCAAAGAGTCAGATATGACTGAGCGACTGAACTGGACTGAATACAATTTGAGGATAGACGCAATTTTCATTCTTCTTTCTATTTTCTCATTGGTGCCTAGGATGGTGACTAAGATAATGACCTGAAGAGTAAATGTCCAGCAAATATCTGCCAACATTAACTGTGTTCAAGGGTACTTGATGGAAAATAAGGTGGTTCAGATGGTAAAGAATCTGCCCGCAATGTGGGAGACCCAGGTTGGGATCCCTGGGTTGGGAAGATCTCCTGGAGAAAGAAACGTCTACCTACTCCAGTATTCTTGCTTGGAAAATGCATGGACAAGAGGAGCCTCGCAGGCTACAGTTCATGGCATCGCAAAGAGTTGCACATGACTGAGTGACTAACACTTTCACAGAGAAGTGGAAATGATCAGCATTTCTCTTGTGCTGTTGTTTAGTAATAATCACTTCATACCTAGTTATGGTGGAGGAAGTCCTAGAAGTGACTGAACTAAGACAGCAAGTAGAAGGATGGGAGATATATGAGATACAATCAGTTTTTTTTCCAAATGTAGAGTCTGTTGTTCTTGAAATGGGCAAAAAGCATGCTCTGCTGCATCTCTGTGTCATTTCACAGCATGACCCATCTGCTAGAATTGCTCCATGACTATGTGTTCTGATATTTGATTTGATGTATGTCAAAAACCAAATGATGAAACTGATTAGAAATAGTGAGAATAGCCTCAAACTGGAAAGAGGAAATATAATAAAAATGAAACTTAAGAAGGAACAACTAGGATACTAGCTGGCAGTGAAAGATCATTCTGGAGTACATTGGGAGTCAGGTCTGCTAAATAACACTCAGCAATGAGGACTTTAATTGGCCTGGGAAGAGGTTGGTAGTAGAAACCAGAAAGTCTAAGTTATTTTCATAGCTCTAATCTCCTCTAGCAGTTAACTTGAATTGGCCTCAATATTTCTATCTATGAAATGGTTTTGATATACTGCAAAGCATCCATCTCCCACAGAGTATGGGACACACAAAAGACACTTTCAATTCATGTCCTGAGAACACTTCACTTTTAATTATATTAGAACAACAATTCAACCCGATAGTGCAATTTGTAAAAATCAATATCAAAGTTATTTAATAACTGGCTATTGTATGCCAGGCACTGAAACATGTTCTGGGAATGGAAAAGCGAACACCAGAGATGTCTTTTGAGACAAACAGCATTTGACATGATACCCACTCCAGTACTCTTGCCTGGAGAATCCTATGGACAGAGAAGCCTGGCGTGCTACAGTCCATGGGATCGCAAAAGAGTCAGGCATGACTTGGCAACTAAACAACTAGCCAAGTCTGCTTTAGGTGTATGACAATCGGCAGTCTGCTTTCCCATCATTAAACCTGTTTCCTCATATGTAAAAATGAGCTGACAATAAAATTCAACTTAAAGGACTGTTGTGAGGATCATATAAAATGAATATGTGCAAAGCTCTCAGTAGAATGTCTGGCACATAGGAGGTCACTAACAACTGTGAGCAGTGATGATGATAAGCATTTGACTACACAGGGAACCTGGGATTTGGAGGGAAGCATATAGACCAATCTAAATCAATGATGATAGCTTTAAAAGAATCAGATAAACCATGGTATATTCAGACAACAGAATATTACTCAGTGTTGAAAAGAAATGAGCTGGACAGTGACTTCACCAAGATGGTGACAGAGGTCACCCCTGACTTCATCCCCCTTCATAGAACAAAACGTGGAAACTATTCATTGATAAGACGCAACTGAGAGAATCCCAGAACATGGGGATGAGGCTGAAGCACCACCCCATATATACATACACACATACACACCACAGAAACCAAGAGAAACTGCATAGAAAGGGAAGAAGTGGCTACATGCTCAGCATGCTGGCCCTCCCCAGGGCAGTGCAGCACCACATGGAGAGGTCTCCCCTGAGTCTACTATTCCTTCGGGGGAAGAGACAGTCTGGGAGGGACATCCAATGCATCATCCCTAGTGCTGGGGATTGCTTGGTGGGAGCCCCTACTCTGGTCTTGCCCCATGGGGATTACAGGGGTCTGCAGGGCTCAACTACTGGGAATATGACTGTGAAGGAGAAGGGGGGAGGAGCTTGTAATAATCAGCACTCAAATCCTGGCAGACTAAGCTTCTTTCTGTAAAGCCCTGAACCACCAGCTTTGTTCATCTGCAGAGTCAAGTCAGTGGAGCCCTTGGGCCAGGGAACTCAGTGGGGTGCAGGTCTACCTGATTTGGATCCTCAAACAAGGAGTTTGGATGGCCCTAAAGACTGGCTTGCCCACCATCAGGCAAGGCAGCCGAGTCACAGCCACATCTGCTGGTGTGAGCATGACTCCTGGCCCCAACTGACCAGAAGGGCTTGGGGGAAGCTGTATAACTTAGCAACGTCCCAACCAAAAGTGGAGTGGGCAGAAACTGATTTCCCAGAGGCAGTATCAGGTGTGAAGGGTTCCCTTCTATACCCAGGCAGGAGAATTAATCTATAGCCTCACCTGAGGCAGAGGGTAGCTCCTGGCCCCTGGTGATTGGGAAGCCTGCAGAAAAACTGAGTTTCCTGGAGTGGCCCCTACCTGTCCCATTCAGGCAGGCAAATGAGTAACAATCTCATTCTCTGTGGGATCTGGCTTCTGGCCCTATCTGACCAGACCTGCTAGAGAGAACATCTGAAAGTTGTTGGTAAGCCAGTACTGCTCAAGCCAAGAGATGTGCAGGCAGAGCTGGTAGTCTGCAAGGCAAAGCTGGTGGCCCTATTCAACCAGGGAACATGGGGCATGGGTCGGCTTGAGTTAAGTCCACCAAAAGCAGTAAGACCTTAGAGCTATTTCTACTGCTGTGCCTGGGCAGGGAAACTAATTGACAGCCCCACTCATGGCTGAAAACAGCCTTCAAATTGCCCAAACAGGGAACTGCACCAGAGCAAACAGGATACCTCATACAATAGCCCTGATTACAGTGGCACTTGAACAGAGAGCACTGCATCTAGTTTCCCCATCTGCAGAGCAAAACCAGTGGCTTCACCTGTCAGTAAATTCTGTGCACACTCTTGCCAGATTCCAGTTTCCAAACGTCAAGCTGTACAGGCCCCGTGTCTTGTCCTTCTGCCCTACCAGGGCAGGGTAACTAATTCATAGCCCCACTTCCCACTGAGTATAGTACCCAGTCATGACCATCTAAATAAGTATCACCCATCCTACAGCTTCACTTGGGCAGGGAAACAAGATAGAGTCTTATCCAGCTATTCTTGGCCAGTGGCACACCACTCATGTCAATGTCAGAGGTCAAACAAATGCCTTACCCCAAAATAAATCCTAATAGTAGGCCCTACTTGCCCAAGGATATTGCTAGCAGACACACCCAGAATTCAATCTGAACTAACTGGTCAAAAACTAACTCTGCCAAAGTGAACCTGTAAGTCTGGAAGTGGAGCTCATATTCTCAAATATATAGATACCAATGTAGGACTCAATGATCATAAAAAGTTAGATAAATATGATAGCACCAAAGAAAACTAATAAAGCTCTAGTAACTGACTCTCAATAAATGGAGATCCATGAACTATAAGAAAAAGAAATTCAGAATAATCTTCTTAAAGAAGCTTAGTGAACTATAAGAACATATGAACAAATAAAAATTAAAAAACAATGCATATGCAAAATGAGAAGTTCAGCAAAGAAATAGAAACCATAATAAAAGCAAAAACAGAGATTTAAGAGTTGAAAAATAGAATAACTGAACTTAGGAATTCAATGGAGAGCTTCAAAAGCAAACTTGATCATGCAGAAAAAAGAAAAAAATCAGTGACCTGGAAGAAAGAACATTTGAAATTATCCAATCAGAGGAGCAAAAATAAAAAAGAATGAAAAAGAGTGAAGAAAGCCTACAGGACCTATGGTACACAATGAGAAGAAACAATATTCATGTTATAGGAACATCAAAGACAAAGAGAAAGGGACAGAAAGTATATTTAAGTGGTAATGGCTAAAAATTTCACAAACTTGGAGAGAGAAATGGCATCCAGATCCAAAAGGTTCAAAGGATGCCAAAAAGGTTGAACATGAATATGGCTACACTGAGACACATTATAATGGTCAGAAATCAAAGAAAAAAGAATTTCAAAAGCAGCAAGATAAGAGGCATACAAAGATAAGTAACATACAAACAAGTCCTCAAAATTCCCTGGTGGTCTAGTGGCTAGGATTCAGCACATACCAAAGAGCTCCATAGAATTATTGATGGACTTCTCAACAGAAACTTTTTAATCCAGGAGAAAATGGGAAAACATATTCAAAATGTTGAAAGAAAAAGCAGTCAACCACGAATTCTATATCCAGCAAAAGCTGTTCTTTAGCAATAGAAAGATAAAGAAGACTTCCTCAGACAAACAAAAGCTGAAGAAATTTATCACCACTGGACATGTGGTGGCTCAGTGGTAAAGAATCCGCCTGCCAATGCAGGAGATACCGGAGATGTGGGTTCAATCCCTGGGTCAGAAGATCCCCTGCAGTAGGAAATGGAAACCCAGCCCAGATTTCTTGCCTGGAAAATTCCATGGACAGAGAAGCCTGGTAGGCTGCAGTCCATCAACTCACAAAGAGTCAGACACGACTGAGCAGCTAGCACCTAGACATGTTTTATAAGAAATGCTAAAGGGAGTTATTTGAGTGCAAGTAAAAGGACATTAATTAACATCATAAAAACATAAAAAGGTAGCATACAACTCAATGGTAATGGCAAGTATATAGCTGATATTAGATTTTTTAAAATTTATTTTTTAATTGAATGATAATTGCTGTACAGGATTTTGTTGCTTTCTGTCAAACCTCAACATAAATCAACCATAGGTATACATATGTCCCCTCGCTCTTGAACTTCCCTCCCATCTCCCCCCCCATCCCACCTCTCTAGGTTGATACAGAGCCCCTATTTGAGTTCCCTAAGACATATAGCAAGTCAGTGAAAAAGAAGAGAAGCAAAAGGCAAAGGAGAAAAGGAAAGATATACCCATCTGAATGCACAGTTCCAAAGACTAGCAAGGAGAGATAAGAAAGCCTTCCTCAATGATCAGTGCAAAGAGATAGAGGAAAACAACAGAATGGGAAAGACTAAAGGTCTCTTCAAGAAAATTAGAGATACCAAGGGAACATTTCATGCAAAGATAGGCACAATAAAGGACAGAAATGGTATGGACCTAACAGAAGCAGAAGATATTAAGAAGAGGTGGCAAGAATACACAGAAGAACTACACAAAAAAGATCTTCACAACACAGATAATCATGATGGTGTGATCCCTCACCTAGAGCCAGACATCCTGGAAGGCGAAGTCAAGTGAGCCTTAGGAAGCATCACTAGGAACAAGGCTAGTGGAGATGATGGAATTCCAGTTGAACTATTTCATATCATAAAAGATGATGCTATGAAAGTGCTGCACTCAATATGCCAGCAAATTTGGAAAACTCAGCAGTGGCCACGGGACTGGAAAAGGTCAGTTTTCATTCCAATCCCAAAGAAAGGAAATGCCAAAGAATGCTCAAACTACCACACAATTGTACACCTTTCACATGCTAGCAAAGTAATGCTCAAAATTCTTCAAGCCAGGCTTCAACAGTACATGAACCATGAACTTCCAGATGTCCAAGCAGGATTTAGAAAAGGTAGGGGAACCAGAAATCAAATTGCCAACATCTGTTGGATCCTAAAAAGCAATAGAGTTCCAGAAAAACATCTATTTCTGCTTTATTGACTATGCCAAAGCCTTTGACTGTGTAGATCACAATAAACTGTGGAAAATTCTCAAAGAGATGGTAGTACCAGACCACCTGACCTGCCTCTTGATAAATCTGTATGCAGGTCAGGAAGTAGCAGTTAGAACTGGACATGGAACAACAGACTGGTTCCAAATAGGAAAAGGAGTACGTCAAGGCTGTATATTGTCACCGTGCTTAATAACTTACATGCAGAGTACATAATAAGAAATGCTGGGCTGGAAGAAGCACAAGCTGGAATCAAGATTGCCGGAAGAAATATCAATAACCTCAGATATGCAGATGACACCACCCTAATCTCAGAAAGTGGAAAGGAACTAAAGAGCCTCTTGATGAAAGTGAAAGAGGAGAGTGAAAAAGTTGGTTTAAAGCTCTACATTTAGGAAACTAAGATCATGGCATCCAGTCCCATCACTTCATGGCAAATAGATGGGAAAACAATGGAAACAGTGACAGACTTCATTTTTTTGTGCTCCAAAATCACTGCAGATGGTGACTGCACCCATGAAATTAAACGATGCTTGATCCTTGGAAGAAAAGCTATGACCAACCTAGACAGCACATTAAAAAAAAGAGACATTACTTTGCCGACAAAGGTCCATCTAGTCAAAGCAATGGTTTTTCCAGTAGTCATGTATGGATGTGAGAGTTGGACTATAAAGAAAGTTGAGTGCTGAAGAATTGATGCTTTTGAACTGTGGTGTTGGAGAAGACTCTTGAGAGTCCCGTGGACTACAAGAAGATCCAACCAGTCCATCCTAAAGGAAATGAGTCCTGAATATTCATTGGAAAGACTGATGCTGAAGCTGAAACTCCAATACTTTGGCCACCTGATGCGAAGAGCTGACTCATTTGAAAAGACCCTGATGCTGGGAAAGATTGAGGGTGGGAGGAGAAGGGGACGACAGAGGATGAGATTGTTGGATGGTATCACCAACTCAATGGACATGAGTTTGAGTAAACTTCAGGAGTTGGTGATGGACATGGAGGCCTGGTGTGCTGCAATCTATAGGGTTGCAAAGAGTTGGACACAACTGAGTGACTGAACTGAACTGAATCAAAACCACAATGAGGTATCATTTCATGACCATTAGAATGGCCATCATGAAAAAAGACAAGAGAAAACAAATGTGGAAAGAATAGGGAGAAATGGGAATCCTTGAAAATTATTGGTAGGACTGTAAACTAGCCACAATGAGACAGTAGGAGGGGCTCTTCTGCAACATAATCAAACTGTAAACCTAATGTCCTGTAGACTCCAGTGCTGGAACACCTCTAGCCAAACAACCAGCAGGATAGCAACAGAGCCCCACCCATCACCGGACAGATTGCTTAAAGCCATGCTGAGTTCAGAGCCACCTCTAAACACAAACTTTGATATGGCCCTGCCCACCAGAGGGACAAGATCCAGCTCAACCCACCAGTGGGCAAGCACCAGTCCTTCTTACCAGAAAACCCACACAAGCCCAGTGTCAACCTTACCCACCATGGGGCAGACACCAGAAACATGAGGAGCTATGTTCCTGCTGCCTGGGGAAAGGAGATCACAAACAGAGTAAGACAAAATGAGATGGCAGAGAAATATTTTCCAGGAGAAGGAACAAGATAAAAACACACAAGAACAACTAACTGAAGTAGAGATAAGCAATCTACCTGAAAAAGAACTTAAGACTAATGATAGTAAAGATGGTTCAAGATCTCAGAAAAAGAACAGAGACACAAACTGAGAAGTTACAAGAAATGTTTAATGAAGACCTAGAAGATAGAAAGAACAAACCAACAGAGCTGAACGAAACAAAGTTGAAATATAAAATATATCTAGAAGGAACCAACAGCAGACTAAATGAGGCAGAAGAATGGATAAGTGAGCTGGAATACAGCATTGTGGAAATCAATGCTGTTGAACAGAATGAAAAGAAATGAGCACAGTCCGGATAGACTCGGAGACCTCTGGGACAATATTAAATGCACAAACAATCGCAATATCAAGGTCCCAGAGAGGAGACAGAGAAAGGGCCTGAGAAAATATTTGAAGATATCACAGCCAAAAACTTCCCTAATACGAGAAAGGAAACAATCATTCAAATCCAGGAAGCATAGAGGATCTCATACAGGATGAACCCAAGGGAGAACACACTGAAACACATATTAATCAAACTGGAAAAAACTAAAGATAAAGAAAACCATTAAAAGCAATAAGGCAATTAAAAGCAATAAGGCAAAAAGCAACAAATAACATAAAAGGAAATCTGCATAAGGATACTGGCTGATTTTTCAGTAAAAACTCTGCAGGTCAGAAGGAAATGGAACAATATATTTAAAGTGATGAAAGGGGAAAACCTACGATCAAAAATACTCTACCCAGCAAGGCTGTCATTTTGACTTAATGGAGAACTCAAAAGCTTTACAGACAAGCAAAAGCTAAAAGAATTCAGCACCAACAAACCAGCTTTACAATGAATCCTAAAGTAATTTCTTTAGGCAGAGAAGCCCACAATTAGAGATAAGAAAATGACAAATGGGAAAGCTCACCAGTAAAAGAAAACTTAAAGGTAGGAAACCATTTACACAGAAATATGATATGAAAAAACAGTAATCTTGAGAAACTGTGCTATGTGCCCAGTTGTGTCTGACTCTTTGTGAGCCCATGGACTGTAGCCTGCCAAGCTCCTCTCCATGGAATTTTCCAGGCAAGAATACTGAAACAGATTGCCATATCCTACTCCAAGGGATCTTCCCCACCCAAGGATCGAACCTGAATCTCCTGCGTCTCCTGCATTGCAGGCAGATTCTTTACCACTGAGCATCAGGAAAGCCTCTTCATCAGAAGAGGAAAGTACAAATGCAACATATTGGAAATGCACTGGAAATTAAGATATCTGCAACTTAAAAGCAATCTTGTGTGTATATATACACTGTAACTGAAGAGGAAAAGTAAAAATTTTACATAACCTCCTGCTCCGTCTGCCTTTGTAATTCAGCTTACTCCTTGCAAAGTCTGGATCACGTAGGTCATGTAGGCTCAGAAAGTGGAGACTTACAATGCTAGGAACTGGAGCTTAACTCACTCACCCTTGTCCTGCTCTTTGCAATTGCCCAGCCTCTGCAAATCTGCTTAATCATGCCTGTCTGTGTAAAGGTCAGGCATTCCCCTCCCCATCTTGACTGCCGTTCCCATGTGTGCGAAACCTCTTAGTTTAAACCAGCCTATTAACAGCCAGTGTTGCCCACTACAGTCTGTCTATAAAAACTCTATAACCCCTTTGTTTGGGGTTTAGAGCTTGAAGTGTTAACTCCTCTGGGCCCGCTGGCATAATAAATCTGAGTTCTCCAACTCTCAGAGGGTGGTGCTTGGTTTCTCCAGTACTGGTTTCTGCAACACTATATCAAAAATTCATGGTAACCACAAACGAAAAATCTACAACAGATCCACACACAAAAAAGGAAAAGCAATCTAAACACAACATCAATGATGGTCATCACATTATAAGAGAACAAAAAAGGAATGGAACAAAAAAGATCTAAAAATAAATCCAAAATAACACAATGGCAATAAGAACATACATATCAATTTACCTAAATGTAAATGGATTAAATGCTTCAACCAAAAGTCATGGACTGGCTGAATGGATAAAAAAAATAAAACCCATATAGACGCTGTCTATAAGAAATTCACTCTGTATCTAGGGACACATACAGTCTATAAAAAAAACCACTGTATATATCTAGGGACACATACAGAATGAAAGTGAGGAGATGGAAAAAGGTACTCTATGTAGATGGAAATCAAAAGAAAGCTGGAGTGGCCGTACTCATATCAGACAAAGTAGAATTTAAAATACTGTTACAAGAGACAAAGTAGGACACTCTCTAGTAATCAAGGGATCAATCCAAGAAGAAGATATAACAATTATAAATATATATGCACACAACAAACCAAATCCAACAATATATTAAAAGGATCACACACCATGGTTAAGTGGGATTTATCCCAGGGATGCAAGGACTCCTCAATATCCACAAATCAATCAATGTGATAATACCCACACATTAATATAATACCCACATTAACAAACTGAAAAACCACATGATCATCTCCATAGATGCAGAAAAAGCTTTTCACAAAATTCAACACTCAATTTATGATTAAAAAACACTCTCCAGAAAGTGGGCATAGAGGGAACATACCACAACATAATAAAGGCCATAAATGACAAACCCACTGTTAACATTATTCTCATTGGTGAAATGCTGAAAGCATTCCTTCTATGGTCAGGAACAAGACAAGGCTACCCACTGTTTCCATTTTTATTCAACATAGTTTTGAAAGTCCCAGGCACAGCAATCTAAGAAGAAAAAATGAATAAAAGGAATCTAAATTTTAAAAGAACTAAAACTGTCACTGTTTGCAGATGACATGGCACTATACATAGAAAATCCTACAGATGCTATCAGAAAACTATTAGAGCTCATCAACGAATGTGGTAAAGTTGCAGGATACAAAATTAATACATAGAAATTCTCTTGCATTCCTATACACTAGCAACGAACAATCAGGAAGAGAAATTAAGGAAACAATACTCTTTGCCACTGCATCAAAAACAGAAAAATACCTAGCAATAAACCTACCTAAGGAGCCAAAAGATTTGTACTCTGAAAACTATAAGACACTGATGAAAGAAATAAGAGAAAGCCATAATCTGAAAGAATACATGCATCCCAGTATTCACTGCAGCACTATTTACAATAGCCAAGACATAGAAGCAACCTAAGTGTGCATGAAGAGAGGAATGCATAAAGATGTGTACACATATACAATGCAATATTACTCAGCCATAAAAAGAATGAAATAACATAATTTGTAGCAATGATCTAGAAATTATCATATTCAGTGAAGTAAGTCAGAGAAAAATATATCTCTCTTATGTGGAATCTAATTTTAAAAATGATAAAAAATGAACTTATTTACAAATAGGAATAAACCCACAAATTTCAAAAACTTATGATTACCAAAGTAGAAATGTTGGATGGGAGGGGGTGGGAACAGATGAAGTAGGAGTTGGGGATTAACATATACACACTACTGTATATAAAATAGATAACCAGCAAGGACCTACTGTGTAGCACAGGGAATTCTACTCAATATTCTGTAATAACCAATATGGAAAAGAATCTGAAAATGAATATATGTATATGTAGAATTGAATCACTTTGCTATACACCTGAAACTAACACATTGTAAATCAACTATACTCCAATAAAATAAAATTTAAAAAAGAAAATACAAAAAAAAGAAGCAAAAATGATTCCAAATAAACAACTTAACTCTACTACTTAAGCAACTAGGAAAAGAACATATTGAGCCCAAATTTGGCAAGGAAATAAATGATAAAGATTACAGCAAAAATAGATGAAATAGAGAACAGAAAAACATTATTAAAGTTAAGAGCTAGTTCTCTGAAAATATAAACAAAACTGGCCAACCTTTAGCTACATTAACCAAGGAAATAGAAGATCCAAATAAAGAAAATGATAAATAGAAAAGGAGACATTACAATAAATACCACAGAAATACAAAGGCTATAAGAAAATATTACAACAACTATATGCCAACTGGACAACCTAGAACAGATGGAAAAATTCTTAGAAACATACAACTTACTAAGCCTAAATCTGGAAGAAATAGAAAATCTGAATAGAATTACCAGCTAGAGATTTCATCAGTAATTAAAAATCTTCCAGCAAAGAAAACCCCAGAACCAGATGGCTTCACTGGTCAATTTAACCAAATATTTAAAGAAGAATTAATGCCAATCTTTCTCAAACTCTCCCATAAAAATTAAAGAGAAGGAACACTCCCAAACTCATTTACAAGGCCAGCATTATCATGATACCAAAAGCAGAAAATGACACCACCAGAAAAGAAAACTATAGGTCAATATTCCTGATAAATATAGATGCAAAATTCTCAACAAAATACTTGCAAAAAAATTCAACAACACATTATAAGGATCACTCACATGTTCCATGACCTCCAGTGAATGTGTGATGCTTCAGATTGTACAGAACCCTAATCATAATTATTATGCTTTTTTCTATTTAGGTACTAAAGGGTGGATTGTGCCTTCAGCATGGATACACTGGACAAAGGGCAGTATACTGTCCCAAGTAGGACAAGATTTCATAACATTACTCAGAGCACTGCACAATTTATAATTTATAAGTTGCTTATTTATGGAATTTTCCATTTAATATTTAAGATCATGGTAGACTGTGGTTAACTGATACCACAGAAAGTGATACTGTGGATGAGGAGGGACTATTACATATCAAATCAAAAGATTCAGTAAATTTGCAGGATACAAAATTAACTACAAAAATCAGTAATGTTTCTATACACTAAGAATGAAATTTCTGCAAAAGAAAAAAAATGATCCCATTTAGAATACCATCAAAAACAAACACAAAATACTTAGGCATAAATTTAAGTATTTTAACCCATCTTGAGCTAATTTTTGTGAATTTCGTTATTCAACCTATGAATATCCAATTTTGAGGACAATTTATTTATTAAAGTCTTTTCTCCATTGAGAATCTTTAGATTCCTTGTCAAATATTAGTTGACCATATACATTTGGGTTTATCACCAAAGAGGTGAAAGAAATTACAAGACATTGATGAAAGAAATCAGAGAAAACACAAAAAATGGAAAGGTATACTGTTCTCATGGATTGGAAGAATATTGTTAAAATGTACATATTACTCAAAGCCACCTACGGATTCAATGTAATCCCTATCAAAATTTCAATGGAATATTTTGCATAAGTAAAGAAACAATCCTAAATTTTTTATAGAACTACAGAGACTAGAATAGCCAAGGCAATCCTGAAAAAGAAGAACAAAGCAGGAGACATCACTCATCTTGATTTCAAGCTATACTCTTTATGTATTAGTAATCAAAAGCATATGGTTCTGGATAAAAACAGACAAATCAATGGAACAGAATTGAGAAACCACAAATAAACCCAAACATATATGGTCAACTAATACTTGACAGGAAATCCAAGGATTCTCAATGGAGAAAAGATTTTAGTAAATAAATAGTCCTCAAAATTGGATATTTAAATGTTGAAGAACAAAATTCCCAAAGATTAGCTCAAGATAGATTAAAAAGTTAAATATAAGACCTAAAAGTGAAACCATGAAATTCCCAGAAGAAAATATAGGAAAAAAGCTCCTTGATGTGGATCTTGGCAATGATTTTTTTTGGATATGACTTCTAAAGCACAAACAACAAAAACATAAAAAACACATATCTTATAAGAAATTATTATTCAAAATATACAAAGAACTCAAATAATAGCAAAACCCCAAATGATTCAATTCAGATAGGGTAAAAAACCTGAGTAACATTTTTCCAAAGAAGATATGTGAGCAGCCTACATATAGATGAAAATATGCTCACCATCACTAGCAATAAGGGAAATGCCAGTCAAAACCACAATGAGATATCATCTCATGGCTATCAGAATTGCCATCATCAAAAATACAAGAGAAAAGAAATGCTTGTGAGGATGTGCAATAAAAGGAATCCTTGTGCATTGTTGATGGGATTGTAAACTAGTGCAGCTGCTATGAAAAACAGTATGGAGTATCCTCAAACATTAAAAATAAAACTACCATATAACCTAGAAATCCCACTTCTAGAAATACGTCCAAAGAAAAAGAAAACTAACTCAAAAAGATATTTGCATCTCAATCTTCATAGCAGCATTATTTACGACAGCCTTTACATGGAAGCAAGCTAAGAGTCCATTGATGGATGAAGGGATTAAAAAACTGTTTTATATATACAATGGAATATTATTCAGCCATAACATGAGGAAATCCTCATGCTGTTGTCATTTGCAACAACATGGAAGAACTATAGTGAATTAATACTAAGTGAAGTAAGTCAGACAGAGAAAGACAAATATGGTATGATCTCTCCTACAAGTAGAGTCTAATTAAAATTTTAAAAACTTGTAGGAAAAAAGATTAGATTTATAGCTCCCAGAGGTAGGGCATGGAAGAGTGGGAACTGAAGGAAGGTGGTCAGAACATAAGTTCCAGTTACAAGATCCCCCTAGTACTAGTAAATAAATACTAGGGATGTAATGTACAACGTGATAACTATAGTTATCACTGCTATCTGATACATATGAAAGTTATTAAGAGAGTAAATCCTAACAGTTTTTATAAAAAAGAAGTATATCCATGAAAAGATATGTAGGAAACTTAATGTATATTACTAAGTGAAATAAGCCAATATGAAAAGGCTATATACTGTATGATTACAACTGTTAGACTTTCTGGAAAAGGCAAAACTATGGAGATCATAAAAATGTCAGTGGTTGCCAGATGTGGGGAAGAGGCAAGAGAGGTACACAGGTGGAGCACAGAGCATTTTTAGGGCAGTAAAAATACTTTTTATTATAATGATAGATACATGTTATTATATATTTGTTCAAACCTATAGAATGCACAACAGCAAAGTAAACCCTAAGGTAATCTACAGATTTTGGGTGATAATTATGTGTTAATGTAGGTTTATCATTAATAACAAATGCACCATTCTGGTGAATGATATTGATAATTAGGGAGGCTATTCACATGTGGGGGCAGGAGCGATATGGGAAGTCTCTTACCTTCCTATCAATTTTGTCGTTAACTTAAAACTACTCTAAAAAAATGAAGTCTTAAGAAAATTCCAATGCCCTGAATAGAATCCTTTTCTTGAGTTTTGATGACTTTGAAATTCTAATATTTCTACTCTTGATCAGCCCTTGCTGCTGTTTTGTTCAATGTTCTGAGGTCCAGGATTCAGTATTTCAGTGTTGAGTCTCTAGCATTTGCTGGAACTTTGAACAGACATGATTGTGTTTCACAACAATGTCCCATCCTGGAGAAGACTGAGGAAGGGTGAAGAACTGAGCAGAGGCAGCCCATGAGAGACATTTTTGTTTTCAGCTTTCAGTTTTCCTAAGGTGTCATTTTTGGTATCAGAGAATAATAGACTAGCAGTGAGTGGCACAATTCAGAGAGAGAGTAAATGACTTGCTAAAGGTTATTCGTCAGTGCCAGGATTGGAATTCAAATCTAAGTTTGTTAACTTTCACCACTCTCAATATTAACTTAATGTTAACTCTCAATATTCTCTCCATTATGGCACATTTCACGAGCTTATTGCTCATTGATGGGAAAGAACAAGGAGAACCGGTGGTCTTAAATATGTATCTCTCTTGATATGGTTTTGTCATCAACAGGTTCAAACAGTTCTAATGCTACTATGTGTAGCATCCAAGAGGGTATGGTCCTATTCTTCATTCCACAGGGCCTGGCAAGTCTCCTTCTGAGTACTCCCAAAGAACCAATGCTTCTCTTTTCATGGAGCAGCAATGCACTAAGGTAAGGTAGGTCCCTCCTCCAGGTTCAAGGAAAGACCATGATATGTCTAAAGTTATCACAATCATCTCAATGACTGGGTTAGTTCTGGTGGATGAAATATAAAGAGATCTCTTTTGGGGACTTGTGGGAAAGAATTTCCTCTCTGACAAAAAAGAAAAAGGCTTCTAATCAAATTCCTTTTTATACCCTAGCAAGGGAGAGGCTGGGAACCTCTCTTTTACTTCCTGCCTTTTGATATTTTCATGATGAGAAGATGCTGTGATAGCCATCTTGTGACCACGAGACAAAATCAAGAGAATTGGAGAGAAGCCACTGAGTTTTTGAATTGCTCAACTATGGAATTCTCTAGCTGCATGCTTCTTTTTACATAAAATAATAAGGCCACTAATTGTTTTAAACATTCTACTACTTACAGCAAAAAGCATCCTAGCTGATTTTGAAAACTTCCTGGAAGAGATGAGAACCAGGTCTTAAAAGACAGCAAGATTAATGTAAACAAAGTGGAGGTAGGGAGATCTTCTGTTGGAGGATAAGCTAAGGCAAAGGAATGGGCATTAGCTTGGCCCATGTGGCTGGTGGGAGGGGACTCTCCACACATCTGTGGTGAATGTCAATTGGAGTAACTGTGTCTTTATCTGAACTCATAGTATTTACTCTTAGTATGTGTATATATGGATTTGCAGATGTTTATTTGCTTGAGAAATTTTGTTCACAGGAGAAGAAAAATGGTTGGTTCAGGCACCTGAGATATGAGAGAACAATGCAGTCTTTCCCTAGCTCCTGGTCTCCTGGTCAGGACCCACAAACCTGTACTGGAGAGCAGCTGCAGGTGGAAGCCAAAGAAACTCTTCTCATAGGGTGTTGTGTGAGCCCAACCAAGAGCACTGCTTTGGTTTCCAGGTAACTAGACTCCACAGGCTTCCCTGATGGCTCAGTGGATAAAAAATCCACCTAAAATGCAGGAGATGCAGGAGATGCAGGTTTGATTCCTGGGTCAGGAAGACCCTCTGGAGGAGGAAATGGCAATCCACTCCAGTATTGTTGCCTGAAAAATCCCATAGACAGAAGAGCCTGGTGGGCTATAGTCCAAAGGACCACAAAGAATTGACACAACTGAGTAACTAGCATAAGGATACATGCATAGACTCCACAGAGCTATGGCAATGTTGAGACTGCGAGGACAGCATCAGCAAGGTATGAGGGCACCAGGGGGTGGTGCCCTGGGCCCCATCATCATCCCCTGGGGGGGAAGGAGGGAATAGGCAGCTGTGCAAGCTCCCAGGGGATTTCTCTCTGAATTGCCACAACACAGGCAGAAGCTGAGGGAGAAAGCCCACATGAACAATGCATGAATTCACTTGAGACAATCTCCAAGAACAGAAATAACACCATGAGGCTCTGAGGGGAATAAAGTCCTTCACTACACAGCTGGGGCCTGATTCTATGGAATATAGTCATCGGAGTCAATGTGGTTCTGCTGGAATTCTCTGACAAGTGAGACTAGATCAGGGTTTCTCAAGGTCAGCACTATTGATTCTTTGTTGTGAGAGCTGTCCTGTGCATTGTGAGATGTTTAGCAGCATCCCAAGACTCTACTTACTAGATGCTGGTAGCACTCTTTCTTCTGAACTATGACAAGTAAAGACATTTAAAATCTCAAAATGTGTTGAGAATCAGTGGTCTACAGAAACAAGGGGTGTGTGTTTGTGTGTGTGTGTGTGTGTGTGGGTGTGGGTGTGTGTGTGGGTGTGTGTGGGTGTGGGTGTGGGTGTGGGTGTGGGTGTATGTATATGCGAGAGAGGGCGGGGGGGAAAGCAAGATAGGATATGCATGAGACAGAATGTATTTGTCAGTTATTTACAAGTATATGTGTTGATTTTTTAGATTTCCACCTTTTCCTTTTAAAAAGCATCAGTAAACACTTCCTTAGTTTAAAATCTGTCAGTGTTTTAAATTATTTTCTTGTGATGAATTCCTAGACATAGAACTGCTTGGTGGGTGAAAAAGTGGCAAGGTTTAAGACTTTAATTATATATTGACTAAATGACCTCTAGAAAGGTTCTTCCAATTTGAATTTGACATTTCTTTTTAATCTTTACAGAATTTAGGATCTAGTTTTGCACATGGTAGCTGCTTAACAAGTACTTTGTAGTTAGTTGATCAAATATTGGTTGTGAGTTTTCATCCCTCATTATTCCAACAAATATCTGGGTATGCTGTTATATGACACTTCACAATGATTTCTATATGGGCTGGGTCTGCAGAAGAAACACACACATACCTATACTGTTACATGGATTATTTCCTATAGACCCATGCCTCTTAATGTGTGGTCCCAGAACCCATGGTCTCTACTTGCTGCTGCTGCTGCTAAGTCGCTTCAGTCAAGTCCGACTCTTTGAGACCCCACAGATGGCAGCCCACCAGGCTCCTCCATCCCTGGGATTCTCCAGGCAAGAATACTGGAGTGGGTTGCCATTTCCTTCTCCAATGCCTGCATGTATGCTAAGTCGCTTCAGTCATGTCTGACTCTGTGTGACCCTATGGACAGCAGCCCACCAGGCTCCTCTGTCCACAGGATTCTCTTAACAAGAACACTGGAGTGGGTTGCCATTTCCTTCTCCTGTCTCTACCTGGGAACTTGTTAAAAGTGTAAATTCTCTGGTCCCACACTTGGACCTAATTTGTATTTTAAAATCCTCCTGGGTAAATTTTAAGAATACTCTCCACAAACAATAAATGCTGGAGAGAGAGTGGAGAAAAGGGAAACCTTCTATACTGTTGGTGGGAACGTAAATTGGTGTAATCACTGTGGAGAACAGTATGGAGGTCCCCTAGAAAACTAAAAGTAGAACTACCACATGATCCAGCAATTCTACTCCTGAGCATATATCCAGAGAAAACCATATTTTGAAATTCATAACCTGAAATGAGCTGCAGCACCATTTACAATAGCCAAGACTTGGAAGCAACGTAAATGTCCATCAATAGAGGAATGGATAAAAAAAGATTTAGTACATATATACAATACATAAAGCCATAAAAAAGAACAAAATAATACCATTGCAGCAACATGGATGGACTTAAGAGATGATCACACTAAAAAAGAAAAAGACAAATATCATATGATACCACTCATGGACTCAAACTTCTTAAAAATGATACAATGAACTTATTTATAAAACAGAAAAAGACTTACAGATATCAAAAACAAACTTATGGTTACCAAAGGGAAAATGTTGGGGGGAGGGATAAATCAGGAGCTTGGGATGAACATACACACTACTACATACAAGACAGATAACCAACAAGGACCTATTGTATAGCACAGGGAACTCTACTCAATATTCTGTGATAACCTACATGAGAAAAGAGTCTATAATAGAGTGAATGTATGTATAACTGAATCACTTTGCTGTAACATGAAACTAACATAACATTGTAAATCAACTATATTCCAGTTAAATTAAAAATAAAAAAAGAGAATGACTGCAGCAGATAATAAAAATGAACAAAAACTGCTCTCATCAGCATGGAAATTGCTATTTCCTAAACACGCCCTCCATAATGGCATCACTCTGGTGCAAGTTGGCCATCCAGCTCTTTGTTCATAAGAGCTTCACACTCTAAATGCACGTAATGCTATCTAACTCCATCTGGTGTCCTGGTGGGTCTCTGAGAGGCTCTTCCCATGCCTGTACCTTTATGCTGCTGCTGCTGCTGCTAAGTCGCTTCAGTCGTGTCCGACTCTGTGTGACCCCATAGACGGCAGCCCACCGGGCTCCCCCGTCCCTGGGATTCTCCAGGCAAGAATATTGGAGTGGGCTGCCATTTCCTTCTCCAATGCATGAAAGTGAAAAGTGAAAGTGAAGCCACTCAGTCGTGTCCGACCCCTAGAGACCCCATAGACTGCAGCCTACTAGGCTCCTCCGTCCATGGGATTTTCCAGGCAAGAGTACTGGAGTGGGGTGCCATTGCCTTCTCCGTGTACCTTTATACTAAGGCCCAATTCAGCCTGCCTACCTGTCCATGGCCTAGGAGCCAACAGCTGGGATGATTAAATGAAGAACGATGCATGCCTGTTCAACCTCATTTGCTAGATTGCTCATTAGATATATAATGCCCTATCTTGGCCAGATATGAAGTCCACTGTGACTGAGGTGGCCATCTGTTCAGGGATGGATCCTGTTAGAATAATTAGAGATCATGGGGTGCTAGCAGGCACCCCTGCCAGACCTGCATGGGTGGATGTGAACAGAGAAGAGAAGGTTGTGGGGGGCGGTTGTTGCACACACCTTCCAAACCTGAGTCAGCCTCTCCTCCATAAGGGACAACCCCAGGGCATCCAGATGCCTTCCAGAAGTGTAGGAGACACTGTCAGGAGGTCAGTTTGGAAGGAAACAGCTGCAGATGGCAGAGACTCTGGTGCTTGAACTCACACCTGGTTCCACTCCTCCTCTGTCAGAAATGAGTTTCTGTACTAACAGCTCCTGACATCTGTAATCCCTGGGGCTTGCAGGGGTGTGTGTGTGTGTGTGTGTGTGTGTGTGTGTGTGGGTGTGTGTGTGTGTGTGTGTGTGTGTGGGTGTGTGTGTGGGTGTGGGTGTGGGTGTGGGTGTGGGTGTGGGTGTGGGTGTGTGTCCACAGGGCTTGCAGGGGTGTGTGTGTGTGTGTGTGTGTGTGTGTGTGTGTGTGGGTGGGTGTGTGGGTGTGTGTGTGTGTGTGTGTGTGTGTGTGGGTGTGGGTGTGGGTGTGGGTGTGGGTGTGGGTGTGGGTGTGGGTGTGTGTCCACAGTTCCCTAATTAGATTGCACCATCTCTTAAAGGTAAGGGGCTGTGCCTGTCACTAATGCTCAGTTTTACTTTTTTTTTTTAAATTTATTTATTTTAGTTGGAGGCTAACTACTTTACAATATTATAGTGATTTTTGCCATACATCGATATGAATCAGCCATGGGTTTACATGTTTTTAAATGGGACTGACTGCACTCTAAAGGCTCATGTACTCATAGCGCATCTTCAGGTTTCTAAGGGAATTATGAGTGGTACTGCCCACAAGACACATGCTTCTGGGACTTCCCTCCTGGTGGTCCTGGGGCTAAGACTCAATGCTCCCAACTCAGGGGGCCACGGGTTTGGTCCTTAGTCAGAGAACCAGGGCTACAGTCCATGGGGTTGCAAAGAGTCAGACACGACTGAGTGACTAACACTTTCACTTTCCAGGAAACTAGATTCTGCATGCCACAACTAAGACTCGGAGCAACCAAAAAAAAAAAGACACATGCTTCTGAGAAGCTAATTATGTAAGAGATTGAAACACTTAATGAAAGACAATTAGTAAAAACTTGAGTGGGGCCAGTTCCAGTTACTCCTTTGTAACCAAGAAGTTTTAAAACAGTGAAACGCATCACTCTTCATGTCCGGCATCTTTATCCCAGGTTGACAGCAGCCTATCTGGTGACCAGTTCAGACAGGTAGCAGCCGAAAGAGACAGGGTTACATTCTAAATAAGCCAGGAAGCTTTACATCCCCTCTGGCTGGGAGGCAGCAACTAGTGAAAATAATCCCATCTGATTTAAGCAGACCAGGTCAGTGAATAACAGCAACCATTCTAAAGAAATGGGTGCTGGGGTTACAGCAGTAATAACTGAAGTGGGAGTCAAAATAAAAGGCTCACAGTCAGAATTCATTTGCATGACTGGATGGTTCTGTAGCTGTGAGTAGCACAGCTTGGCATGAGTGGAATGCACTGGAATGAAGAAAAATCCTAGGGGTTCTTGCTGACCCTAACATGAGTGAAGGGTAACCAACCGTCCTGGCTTTAGCACTCAGAAGTCTGTACCCCTGGAAGTCCCCTAGTCTCTGGTGAACTAAGATGGTATGCTGCGGCCAGCGTAGCAGGTAGGGATCGAAAGTGGTCAACACACAGTTTGGGAAGAAGAAACTACAGACAGAATTAAAGTTTTAAAGATGGGACTGGGGGACTCAAGACTTCTTGGATCAAGAGCCCTATTCCTTGGAGCCACATTGCTTTTATTTAGTATCTTGGCCGCAGAAAGTATCTGTTTTGCTATGACAAAATCAGCCTCCTGTGTCCCCGGTCACTTCTCTCATTTTATTGATTACTTTGAACTATCTGCTATTTTCTTGTACAAGGGGTATCACCCAGCTGGGGGTCATAGACCCACATATGCATTGGGGAAACATCTTGGTGTGTGCACAAACAGCGTTCTGAACTTGCGCTGACCCGTGTTCCAAGGTCCACATTATGTTTTTCCTTAGCTTAGCAGGGCATGACGACCCCAACTAATAACCCGATATACTTTTGTTTAGATTATGCTGTACTGCTATAATTTGCTTTTATTCTTTTCCCATGGTGTTTTTCTCATGGCTTAGCCAGAGCAACAGGCAGCTGATTATTAACCCCTGCAATGGTGGATCACCCTACCTGGTTTCTGGACATCTTGACTGGCACTCTCTTCCTCAAGAAGTCCTTCAGTGGATCCCTCATGAGATGAATTTCAGGCAGCTCTGGTAAGAAAAGAAAGCCAAGTAAGCTATTTGCATCTGAACTTCTCTTCTCCCTGTGAAGTATGTGCTCAGGGTTTGAAGATTTTATATGTTTTTCCTACCTCTTAGACCTCAGGCTGGCAAGTAGCAGGTACAGTGGTCCTAACGTGGAGCAGCTGCTCGTGTTGGGAGTACAGTCTCCCTCAACACTGGAGACTAGACTCCTGAGAGCCTTTGAGGCTTCTCCAGGGGCCTGTCCTTAACTTTTGGGGTTTCAGCAAGAGGTGTTGGTTGAGGAGAGATGTCATAGTGTGGAGGGGTGTTACAATATTTCAAGAAGTTTCGGTGTCTTTCCCATTCAGTTACTTGGCTTATTACTGCTCTCATCCCTAGGATTCTGTCAGGTATGTTTTCCTTTAGGGGCTCACGAGTGCCATTTTGGAGTTTTGACGTTGTCTGGTTAGAAAGTCAAAAGTTCTGAAAAGCACTTAGTTCTGGAAATATTTGAAAATAAAACAGTAGAATGTGTTGAGACTATGGTTTCTAGAGTCAGACTTTCTGGGTTTGAATCCTATTTCTTTCCCTTTTTAGTATGTATGACCTTGGGCAAGTTCTCTGACCTTAGTTTCCTTACCTATAAAACAGGGATAATAATGGTATCCTTCTCAAAAAGTTGCTGTGAGAATAAAATGAGCTAATTTATAAAATAGTGATTTTTAAATTAAAATATCTCTTTCTGCTTTATTGAGATATAATGACATTAACACTGTATAAATTTAAGGTGTTCAGAGTGTTGATTTGATATATTTATATATTGCAAAATGATTCCCACCATAGTACTAGTACATAGGTAACACCTCCATCACATTGTTACCATTTCTTTTTCTGTGATGAGAACATTTAAGATTTACTCTCTTAGCAACATTCAAGAACACACCACAGTATTGAGAGAGTCATTTCCTAGGCAGGTTGATAAGAAGTCTAGGGGTCCCCAAGGAGAGAGGGGTCTGGAATTCTCAAGGAGGAAGAAAGGACAAACATTTTTTCCCCTCTACATTCCTTAGGATTATATAACAATAATATAGCCTGCTTGAGGACAGTCTCTGGAAAAAACCTTCTGGCTAATACTGTTATCTTAAAATGTAAATTATGGGAGTAGGTCTAGTGAGGTCTTTACAACCTCCAGACATTCTTTTGATTCAGTATAATAACTAATTAGAGAGTATATAATTTCATTGCTAACACTAGCAAGTGGGTACTCTTTCTGCCCCCTTCTGATGTCTATGTCAGAAACTTTCTCTATCTCCTTTATACTTTAATAAAACCTTATTACACAAAAGCTCTGGGTGATCAAGCCTCATCTCTGGCCCCAGATTGAATTCTTCTCCTCCAGAGGCCAAGAATCCCGGTTTCTCTTCGTGGTTCCGCAACAACCTTTCAGTATCATCAACCACAATCGCCATGCTGTACATTAGATTCCCTCAAACTTATTCGTCTTGTTACAGGAAGTTTGTACCTGTAGCATCAGGCCTGACAGTTGGTTTTTCTTGTTTGTGATGCAAGTGTCTGACTTAAGCTTTGATTGCCAAGGGATCCACTTCAAAGAGGCATTCACTTCAAAGACAGCTATCTCTATAAACACCTTTCCAGCCACATGTCTAGATAGAGAGTCAGGCTGAGCTGTCCCCCACTGCCCCAGGCTCCTTTGTTTCAGAGATTAAAAAAAAATAAAAGCTTTATTGAGATATAATTCACATACTATAAAGTTCACACTTTAAAATATATGATTCAGAGGTTTTTAGTGTATTTATAGAGTTGAGCCACCACTACTGTTATCTATTTCAGAATACTTCTATCATGTCAGAAAAAGTCCCATATTTATTAGCAGTCAGGCCCATTTCTCCCCTTTCCCTGGTAACCACTAATTGACTTTCAGGTTCTATTGATTTGCCTATTTTGGACATTTCATATAAGTGGAATCATACAATATGTGACCTTTGGTGTCTGACTTCCTTCACTTAGCATTATGTTTTCAAGGTTCACCTACACTGTAGCATGGGTCAGTATTTACTTCCATTTTATTATGAATACTACTCCATTGTACAGATAGATAACATTTATCAACTAAGGAACATGTGAACTGTTGAAAAGTAAGACTCTTAAAATTACACAGCATAAAACATTAATCCCACATAATGTATACGTGTCCTAATAATGATCACTAATATTTCCTGAGCACTTACTGTATACGAGGGGTTGCTCTAAATGCGTATACATTTTAGCCCATTTCGTGTTCATCACAACCCTGTGAGGGGATTGTCACTACGACTGCCATTATTTTTATGAGAAATTAGGAAATATGGAAATTAAGTAACATATCTCAAGATAAACAGCAAATAGGTGATTCAAATCTAGAAAGTCTGTGTGTAAAGCCTGTAGTTTATTTTTCATTAAAAATTATTATGTTAAAAACTTTTTAGGGATATATATTTCTATGAATTGTAATATACACTGCCACAATAAGATAAAGAACTATTTCATAATCCCAAAATACTCTTCTTTATCCATGTCAATTATTGGAGGAGGTTGCTGTGAGTATGTGACAGCTGGTTTCAGAGACCTTGATTGATTTCAATAAATGACCATTTGGGCTGCTTGTTTTTTCTCTTCCCTTTAAATTCCCATTCCGTGTTTTAAATTCACCAATAATCAGAAGGCCTTTGAAACCGTAGGCCCCCACACTTGTTCCCACAACCCTACACCTGCTGCCTCTCTTTTTTCTACCCCTGACTTTGCTATGTGGCCTGAGGTGTGCTGTGTAATTTTCAAGACCTTTGAGTAATAAACCTCTTCCCCAAAGTTTCCTGTTGGTTATTGCTGAGGGCATCTTACAATCATGATAAGAACCACAGAGGTCAGTCCAGCAATAACACTGGTTACCAACAGGCTGAGACCAGCATAGAACAGTCCTCTTGACCAATATCTCCCCACGCCTCCTACCTCTCAGCCCTTGGTAACCACCACTCTACTCTATTTCTGTGAGATTGACTTTTTTAGATTCTACTTAAGTTATATCATTATTTGTCTTTCTCTAACTTACTCACTTGCATAATGTTCTCATGGTCCATTCATATTGTCTCATATGGCAGGATTTCCTTCCTATAAGTATTTTTCCATTGTACATATGTATACTACAACTTTAACGATTCATCCCTTGAGGGATACTTCAGTTGTTTTCATTCACAGTGACGACTGTGAATAATGCTCCAATGAACACAGGAATGCAGATATTCCTTCAAGATCTTGTTTTCATTTCCAGAGGTGGACCTGCTGGATCATATAGTGGTGGCTCTATTTTTAATTTCTTGAGTAATCTCCATATTGTGTTGCATAGTGACTGCATCGATTTACATTCCCACCAACAGTGCATAAGGGTTTCCTTTTCCATATCTTCACCAACATTTGTTATCTTCTGTCTTCTCAGTGAAAACCATTCTAACAGGATTGTGGTGATAGCTCACTCTGGTTTTCACTTGCATTTCTCTGTTGATTAATGATGCTGAGCTTCTTTTCATTTATTTGTTGGCCATTGGTATGTCTTGTCTACTTTGGAAAAAAATGTCTATTTAGTTCCTCTGCCCAATTTAGTCAGATTTTTTTTTTGCTATTGACTTGTATGAGAACCCTGAAAAAAAGTGAAAGTGAAAGTCTCTCATTCGTGTCCAACTCTTTGCAACCCCATGGACTATATAGTCCATGAAATTCTCTAGGCCAGAATACAGGAGTGGGTAGCCTTTTCCTTCTCCGGGGGATCTTCCCAACCCAGGGATTGAACCAGGGTTTCCTGCATTGCAGGTAGATTCTTTACCAACTGAGCTATCAGGGAAACCTTATTTACATATTAATCCTTTATTAGCTATGATTTCGGAGAAGGCAATGGCACCCCACTCAGTATTCTTGCCTGGAAAATCCCATGGACGGAGGAGCCTGGTAGGCTGTAGTCCATGGGGTCGCTTAAGAGTCAGACATGACTGAGCGACTTCACTTTCACTTTTCCTGTTCATGCACTGGAGAACGAAATGGCAACCCACTCCAGTATTCTTGCCTGGAGAATCCCAGGGATGGTGGAGCCTGGTGGGCTGCCATCTATGGGGTCGCACAGAGTTGGACACGACTGAAGCAACTTAGCAGCAGCAGCAGCTATGATTTGCAAATATTTTCTCCCATTCCATTGGTTGTCTTTTCATTTTGTTAATGTTTATTTTTGTTGAAATGGAGCATTTATCTTGCTGTGCAGAAATTTGATGTAGTTCTACTTATTAATTTTTGCTTTTGTTGCTTGTGCTTTTGGTGTCACACCCAAAAAACTGTTGCCAAAACCAATGTCCAGAAGGTTTTTCTTATGTCTTCTTGTAGGATTTTTATGGTGTTATGTCTTAATACTTAATTCATTTTGAGAATTTTTGTGAGTGGCATAAGGGGTTCAATCTCTTTCTTCAACATGTGGTTATCCCATTTTTCCAGCACCATTTATTGAAGAGACTATCCTTTACCTATTAAGCACTCATGATTTCCTTGGGAAATATTAGTTGATTGTATACGTTAGGATTTATTTCTGGTCCTCTATTCTGGCCCATTGGTCTATATGTCTATTTTTATGCCAGTACCATCCTGTTTGGATTACTATAGCTTTGAAATTAGGAAGTATAATACCTCCAGTATGTTCTTCTTTCTTAGGATTGCTTTGACTATTCAGGATTTTTTGTGGTGTCATACTAATTTTAGGGTCTTTTCTATTCTTGTGAAAAATGCCATCAGAATTCTGATAGAGATGGCACTGACTGTAGATGGCCATGGGTAACAGTATGGCCATTTAAACAATATTAATTCTATTCTGAGTATAGAATATCTTTTACCTTTTTTGTGTCTTAATTTCCTTCTTCAAAGTCTCATGGCTTTCAGTGTGCAGATCTTTCACTTCCTTTGCTAAATTTATTTTTAAGTATTCTATTATTTTTTATATTATTGTGAATTGGGATTGTTTTCTTTCTCTTTCAGATGCTTTATTGTTAGTGCATAGAAATACAAGTGATTTCTGTCTTGATTTTGAATCCTGAAATTTTAATGAATTCATTGATTAGTTCCAACACTTTGGGGGCGTGTTTTTAAGATTTTTCTATATATAGGATCATATGATTTGCAAATAAAGAAAATTTTACTTCTTCCTTTATGATTTGGATGCTTTTCATTTCTTTTTCTTGCCTGATTTCTCTGGCAAGGACTTTCAGTACTATGTTGAATAGGAGTGGTAAGAGTGGATCTTCTTTTCTTGCTCCTACTCTTAGAGGAAAAACTTTAAACCTTTTGACACTGAGTATGATGTTAGCTGTGGGTTTGTCATATTTAGCCTTTATTATGTTGGCCCTGAACAATGTTCGCTTGAGGGATGGGATGATGCAGGCAAAATGAACCTTTCTTCTCTTCTTGTGTGATTAGTTTCAAGTTGCTTTTATCCTACTGTGTTGCTCAGGTTTCTTAAGTGGACTCCAGAGCTTTCCCAGAGCTGTTTTTGTTCATAAATAACTGTCTAATTGTCGATCTTTATGAGGAAATGGAGGCTGGAGTGACGTCATCTCAAGGAATGTATATAAAATGCTAAGAGCATAGAATGAATGCTATATTGTTGTCGTTCAGTTGCTAAGTTGTGTCCAACTCTTTGCAACCCCATGAACTGCAGCATGCCAGGCTTCCTTGTCCTTCACTATCTCTCTGAGTTTGCTCAAACTATGAAGTCAGTCATGCCATCCGACCATCTCATTCTCTGTCGTCTCCTTCTTCTCTTGCCCTCAATCTTTCCCAGCATCAGGGTCGTTTCCAATGAGTCAGTTCTTTGCATCAGGTGGCCAAAGTATTGGAGTTTCAGCTTTAGCATTAGTCCTTCCAATGAATATTCAGGGTTGATTTCCTTCAGGATTGACTGGTTTGATCTCCTTGCTGTTCAATGGACTCTCAAGAGCCTTTTCCAGTACCACAGTCCAAAAGCTATATAAACATTTGCTATAAGTGTTACTATGGTTACTATCAATGTCACAAGTGAAAACAGTTTAGCAGACATGAGTCTAAAATATATATTATTTATTTTCTAGTTGTATGGATTAGGCAGTTTATTTACCTTTCAAGGTCTCACTTGTCTCATCTGTAAAGTCATACCTCATAGGTTTGTTATGAGAACTAAATGAGGTAACTAGTTAAAATAGACAGCAAAATGTCTGACATCCTGCTTGCTCAATACATATTGACAGGTTTCCATCCACATTAAGTTAACATAGACTTGGTGCCAGAATTATTTAGTCACATTACTTAGGTAATTACATACAACACACTAATAGTGATTATCAAAGCTGGCCTTTGGATTATCACTGCTTCGGGTTGGGTACAGTATGTATTAACCTTTATGCTTCATTAAGATCGACATCCATGGTCTCTCTGGAACTTCAATGGCAAGGGCTACTGAAAATATTTCTCTGAACCACATAGCTTCTGAGACTCTATAGCCTTACTTCATAACAATAAGAGGCATGGAAATTGTTTACCAGCTCCCAGAGGAGTTGGTTAAAACCCCAAGATTTCTTACCAGCCATAAAGGAATGCTTTTCTCTGCCTGGAGCCATCTCAGCACCATTTGGAAAAGTGCCAACTAGGGCACTGAAGTCTTTTTCCAGATGGTGCCATCGCTACTTGCCTGGTTCCACAAGACTGCCTTGTGTCTTCTGTCCCTTTTATTCCCTGCCTTCACGGCAAGGCCTTACACTCCCCTGCCTTTTCCTCTTAATCTTTTCTGGCTGACAAAAGCACATCCCCAGCCTTCCCTGACCACACCCTCCACACAAGACTACTTCCACATAGCATCACATTGTCTGTTTGCTCCTCTTGCTTTTATTTCTTGGGAGAATGTAGCTTTCAGGCTCAACCTCTCATTTCTTTAGTGGCCAAGAAATGAGACTCTTCCTGAACCATAATTAGGGTTCATGCCTCTATCATGGTTCCAAGGAAAGTCCAAAGTTATCCTGGGGCACACATGAAGCATGAATGAGCCCAGTACCAGTCACCACACAAGGAAGGCCAAAGGCATGACAGTCTTTACCTTACATGCATACTCTCATTTTTTCATAAGCTTTCACTTTTATTAAAAGGTCAGAGAAGCAGATCATGGAATTTAGCCAACTGTTCTAAGTCACATTTTTTAGTCTGTAATATAGCAGATCATGTCCAGGGGTATCATTTGTATCTTTTCATTACTTTAAACAATTCACACTTCTGGTTATCTGATATGAATATAAAGCTGAATAGACAACATGGTTGTTTCACTGGTGTGAGATCAAGCATCTTTACTCTACTATTTGATTGAACTTTTATTTAGTCACTGATAGCATACGTTGTTAGTGCTAAGTCTTGTGAGAACAATTCATATAAGATACAACATTTGTATTATGATGAGAGAGAGAAATTTATCAGTGATGACAGGTTCACAAAGTAAAATCTATGATGGAGACATACTGAAAGGAGCAAGTTGAGTCCTATATGGAGGCAGGGGGAGAGAGAGGACAAGGTGGAGATTTTGGAACACTCACAGTAAGCAGTGCAGGAGTGGCAGCTGCAGGGTGCAGGAGTGGCCCTGGGGATATACCCCACGTCCAAGGTCAGGAGCTACGGCCGAGAGTAGATACCCCATGTGCAAGGTCAGGAGTGGTGGCCGAGAGGAGACACCCCACGTCCCAGGTCAGGAGTGGTGGCCGAGAGGAGATACCCCACATCCAAGGTCAGGAGTGGTGGCTGTGAGGAGATACCCCATGTCCAAGGTAAGGAGCAGCGGTTGCACTTTGCTGGAGTGGCCGTGAAGAAATACCCCATGTCCAAGGTAAGAGAAACCCAAGTAAGACGGTAGGCACTAAGAGAGGGCATCAGAGGGAAGACAGACTGAAACTACAAAAAACTAGCCAATCTGATCATATGGACCACAGCCTTGTCTAACTCAATGAAACTAAGCCATGCCATGTGGGGTCACACAAGATGGACGGGGTCATGGTGGAGAGGTCTGACAAAATGTGGTCCACTGGAGAAGGGAATGGCAAACCACTTCAGTATTCTTGCCTTGAGAACCCCATGAAGAGTATGAAAAGGCAAAAAGATAGGACACTGAAAGATGAACTCCCCCAGTCGGTAGGTACCCAATATGCTACTGGAGATCACTGGAGAAATAACTCCAGAAAGAATGAAGAGATGGAGCCAAAGCAAAAACAACACCCAGTTGTGGATGTGACTGGTGATAGAAGCAAGGTCCGATGCTGTAAAGAGCAATATTGCATAGGAAACTGGAATGTTAGGTCCATGAATCAAGGCAAATTGGAAGTGGTCAAACAGGAGATGGCAAGAGTGAATGTTGACATTCTAGGAATCAGTGAACTAAAATGGACTGGAATGGGTGAATTTAACTCAGATGACCATTATATCTACCACTGTGGGCAGGAATCCCTTAGAAGAAATGGAATAGCCATCAGAGTCAACAAAAGAGTCCAAAATGCAGTACTTGGATGCAATCTCTGAAACAACAGAATGATCTCTGTTTGTTTCTAAGGCGAACCATTCAATATCACGGTAATCCAAGTCAATGCCCCGACCAGTAATGCTGAAGAAGCTGAAGTTGAACGGTTCTATGAAGACCTAAAAGACCTTCTAGAACTAACACCCAGAAAAGATGTCCTTCTCATTATAGGGGACTAGAATGCAAAAGTAGGAAGTCAAGAAACCGCTGGAATAACAGGCAAATTTAGCCTTGGAGTACAGAATGAAGCAGGGCAAAGGCTAACAGAGTTTTGCCAAGAGAACACACTGGTCATAGTAAACACCCTCTTCCAACAACAGAAGAGAAGACTCTACACGTGGACATCACCAGATGGCCAACACCGAAATCAGATTGATTATATTCTTTGCAGCCAAAGATGGAGAAGCTCTATACAGTCAGCAAAAACAAGACTGGGAGCTGACTATGGCTCAGATCATGAACTCCTTATTGCCAAACTCAGACTGAAATTGAAGAAAGTAGGGAAAACCACTAGACCATTCAGGTATGACCTAAATCAAAGCCCATACGATTGTACAGTGGAAGTGAGAAATAGATTTAAGGGACTAGATCTGATAGACAGAGTGTCTGATAAACTATGGATAGAAGTTCGTGACATTGTACAGGAGACAGGGATCAAGACCATCCCCATGGAAAAGAATTGCAAAAAATGCAAAATGGCTGTATGAGGAGGCCTTACAAATAGCTGTGAAAAGAAGAGAAGAAAAAAGCAAAGGAGAAAAGGAAGGATATTCCCATTTGAATTCAGAGTTCCAAAGAATAGCAAGGAGAGATAAGAAAGCCTTCCTCAGCGATCAATGCAAAGAAACAGAGGAAAACAACAGAATGGGAAAGAATAGAGATCCCTTCAAGAAAATTAGAGATACCAAGGGAACATTTCATGCAAAGATGGGCTCGATAAAGGACAGAAATGGTATGGACCTAACAGAAGCAGAAGATATTAAGAAGGGGTGGCAAGAATACACAGAAGAACTATATAAAAAAGATCTTAATGATTCAGATAATCCCGATGGTGTGATCATTCACCTAGAGCCAGACATCCCGGAATGTGAAGTCAAGTGGACCTTAGGAAGCATCACTATGAACAAAGCTAGTGGAGGTGATGGAATTCCAGTTGAGATATTTCAAATCCTGAAAGATGATGCTGTGAAAGTGCTGCACTCAATATGCCAGCAAATTTGGAAAACTCAGCAGTGGCCACAGGACTGGAAAAGGTCAGTTTTCATTTCAATCCCAAAGAAAGGCAATGCCAAAGAATGCTCAAACTACCACACAGTTGCACTCATCTCACACGCTAGTAAGGTAATGCTCAAAATTCTCCAAGCCAGGCTTCAGCAATACGTGAACCATGAACTTCTAGATGCTCAAGCTAGATTTAGAAAAGGCAGAGGAACCAGAGATCAAATTGCCAATATCTGCTGGATCATCGAAAAAGCAACAGAGTTCCAGAAAAACATCTATTTCTGTTTATTGACTATGCCAAACCTTTGACTGTGTGGATCACAATAAGGTGTGGAAAATTCTGAAAGAGATGGGAATACCAGACCATCTGACCTGTCTCTTGAGAAACCTGTATGCAGGTCAGGAAGCAACAGTTAGAACTGGACATGGAACAACAGACTGGTTCCAAATAGGCAAAAGAGTACGCCAAGGCTGTATATTGTCACCCTGCTTATTTAACTTATATGCAGAGTACATCATGAGAAACGCTGGGCTGGAAGAAGCACAAGCTGGAATCAAGATTGCCGGGAGAAATATCAATAACCTCAGATATGCAGATGACACCACCCTTATGGCAGAAAGTGAAGAAGAACTAAAGAGCCTCTTGATGAAAGTGAAAGAGGAGAGTGAAAAAGTTGGTTTAAAGCTCAACTTTCAGAAAACTAAGATCATGGCATCCGGTCCCATCATGTCATGGCAAATAGATGGGGAAACAATGGAAACTATGGCTGACTTTATTTTTGGGGGCTCCAAAATCACTGCAGATGGTGATGAAATTAAAAGATGCTTACTTCTTGGAAGGAAGGTTATGACCAACCTAGACAGTATATTAAAAAGCAGAAACATTACTTTGTCAACAAAGGTCTGTCTAGTCAAGGCTATGATTTTTCCATTGGTCATGTATGGATGTGAGAGTTGAACTATAAAGAAAGCTGAGCACCAAAGAATTGATGCTTTTGAACTGTGGTGTTGGAGAAGACTCTTGAGAGTCCCTTGGACTGCAAGGAGATCCAACCCGTCCATCCTAAAGGAGATCAGTCCTGGGTGTTTATTGGAAGGACTGATGTTGAAGCTGAAACTCCAACACTTTGGCCACCTGATGCGAAAAGCTGACTCATTTGCAAAGACCCTGATGCTGGGAAATATTGAGGGCAGCAGGAGAAGGGGTAGACAGAGGATGAGCTGGTTGGATGGCATCACCGATTTAATGGACATGAGTTCGGGTAAACTCCGGGAGCTGGTGACGGACAGCGAAGGCTGGCATGCTGTGGTTCATGGGGTTGCAAAAAGTCGGACACAACTGTGTGAGTGAACTGAACTGAACTGACAGTAAGCTGACTGGAGCCAGATGGATGAGGAAAGATGGGAGAGAGCCCCACATCTCCCTTAGTCCTCCATCTTTTCTGATTTTTATCACTGTGAATTATACTTTATTCCTCTTCTCTCTTTGCATCAGGGACTCTGGAGTTTTCACATAAAGGCATAAAGTTATGCAAATCCCTGCTTCCTATAGGGCAATCAAAAAAAAAAAAAATCAAATCTCTATCCTTCAGGAAGCAGTGACTGTTTAGGATAGTTCTGCTTTAATCTGTACTCAGGCATGGCCTATAATTTTAGTTTTTGTTTTATTCTGAACCCACATATCATGCTACTAGAATTGCAGCTGGAGTAGTGTACCCTGGATCTTTGAGCTTTAGAAAATGTACCATTTCTGTGATGCCTTCCACCCTCATCTTTAGCCCTGCTCAGGGAGCCTGTACTTATGGAAACAGGGCAAGCCAGTTTCATGAGGAAGAAGTTTTCTGCTTGGCAAGTTCAGGTTTGCAAGTGGCAGGAAATGTCTGGGTAGTCAGAAACCAATGTAAGAGTACGGGATGCCAGAGAATGCAGGAAGAGAGAGGGAGGAAACTGACAAGGGAAATGAGGTAGCTTGAAATATAAACTTGGTCTTCCTTGAGGCATTTTTGTGGGGTTCTGATTAGGTCGTTAGCTAAGGGTCTCTGGCCAACAGGAAACGAGATATCTCATTTCTTAAGAGATAATCAGGCCTTAGCAACACCAACACTTGTAATGGAATTGCAAGGACTCCCAACCAAAATTACCAGCTCTTTCCTAGGGAAGGACCTTATTTTCTGGAAATATCTATTATTCCTGGAAAACGAAAAGCCCTCAGCAGTCTTCTAGGCCTAACTGGGTCAGTAGTTTCTGTGCTGACCTGTAGGTCAGGATGAATGCTATTGGATGAATGCTATGGGATGTACTAGCAGCTGAGAAGTGGGGCACCCCTGTCCTCTGGGGTTCAATTTCACTCTAAGTTCTTTAACACCAGCTTCTTGCCAAGGCTTCACCAGCTGTTTATGATCATAACTGGCCATTATCTGAGTCTGAGAACCTTATATAACCTTACCCGAAATTCAGAGCAGGGATGGAATTTTGAGTCCAGTGTTATAATTTCACACAAGGGCCAATTAGAGAAAATGTTGCATCACCTCCTCACAGTTCGTGCTGCAGTAAAGTCCAAAACAAAAACCACAGACTGTTTGTGATTATTTAATATTGTTCTGGTACACAGTCTACTCAAATAAAAAACAAAATGCAATTTATTCCATTCTATTGAGAAATAAAATAAAACTTATTGTAATCACTAGCAGAATACGTTTGGAGAGATGATTTAAGTAATTTTTAAAATTTTAGCCAAAGTAATTTTTCCTACATATGTACTTCAAAACCATATAACTGACGACTACTCTTTCAAGCAGTACAGGGAGGAAACAGTAGATGGAAAAATAATTTCTCTTTTGAAAAATAATCCAATTGCACAAGAATGTTGATAATAACTCTGACATCATTTGGGATAATAAATTTAAAGTGCTGTAATATAAATTACTATAATTATGCAAGAAAAATATAGAAATAGGATAGTTAAACAGTAAACAACTTTTTAAAAGAATGTTTCAAAAACAGGGTCGTAGTTACCAATCTAAACGAATAGTTCTAGCTGACTTTTCAGCACATCCAGAACCTGTTCTGCTCTGTTTTTGCTTCTGTCAGAGTCCATCCTTGAAACTGAATAAATATTTCATCCCCTCTTCTAATTATCTATTTATTTAAAGAGGGATTAGGAAGCTAGTTGAACATAAGAACTGAATGTGATTTCCAAAAGAAGATGAGTTAGAAAACAAAATGTGGAGCACATTGACTCATGGCAGAAATATATACTGACTGGGGAAATTTGAGCAGTTTTTGTTCAGACATTGAAAACAGCAAGCCCTTATTTGTTATCATTGGTGAAATGGTTTCCCAAACATAGGCTTATGGATCTGGGAAAGCTAAACTCTCATTGGATGTTATCTCTTTCCTTCTCATATATCCAGAACTTTTTCATGCACATAACTACTTTCCTTCTTGGCTGGTGTCCTCCAGTAATTACAAAGGACTTGTAAGTGAGACAGCTGTTATCCCTCTGATTGCTAGGGATGATGTGACTGATCTGATGGACATGGACTCTTTCTTACTCCTCATGCTATGAGGAGTCCTCCTGAAGTTCAGAGAGGATGACTTCCACAAGTAGAGAGGATTATTCTTCAATAAAAGGAAAGCAATCAGCACTCTCTTGTAAGGAACTTTGTATCAGTTGGCTAATTTAAGCAGAAATGGGGAAAAGTTTTAGATGAACATATAAAGAATATTTTCATGATTTTGGCAATGGTGAGGAAAGATTTCTTACTCAAGACAAAAACACAAACTATGCAAAATGACAGATAAATTTGACTACATAAAAATGTAATTAAAGTCTGTATCAAAAGACAGTGGAGTGCTCCATATCCAACGCAGCCTCTGGCCATCACAACACCAGTTCCATCTCCTACCAAAGGGGTAAAGGCCAGTAAACACTGAGGAAAGAAGGGGCAGGAATCCATATTAAAAACAGCCCTCACACCAAAAATCATTAAACACATGCAGGCTGGACAAGGATGTTTCCACATAAAAGTAACCCTCCAAGACCACAGTACTTAATTGCTTTTCCTCAACTCATAGAGCAAGAGAAATATAAGTAAAAGGAAGAAGCAGAGGAACCACTCCCAGTTGAAACAGAGAGAGAATTCCCTTGAAAGAACAATGAAACAGACTTCTTTAGTCTAACAGACACTGAGTTTAAAAGGGGGATAATAAAAATACTGAAGGAATTAAGAAAGGCTATCAATAGAAATGCAGATTGCTGTAAAAAGCAACTATAAGCTGTAAGGAGCCAAGACAAATTAGAGAATTCATTTGAAGAGATGAAAGCTGAACTAAAGGCTATGAATAGCAGAATGAATAATGCAGAAGAAGATCTAGAAGACAGAATAATGGAAATCACCCAATTAGAACAGCAGAAAGAAACCCAAATGAAAAAAAAGAATTAAAGCAATATAAGAGACCCACAGGATAAAATAAAGCATGCCAATCTACACATAATAGGGGACTGAGAAGAAGAAAAAGGGGACTGAAAACATACTTGGAAGAAATTACTGCTGAAATCTTCCCAAACCTAAAGAAGGCAACAGATGTCCAAATACAAGAAGCACAGAAGTTTCCAAAACAGATAAACCCAAACAGACCCACACCATAACACATTATAATAAAAAATGGCAAAAGATAAAGAGAGGATTCTAAAGGCAACATTCAAAAACAAAGAGTTAATTACAGGGAACCCCTATAAGGCTATAAGCTGAGTTTTCTACAGAAACACTGCAGGCCAGAGGAAGTGGTAAAACTTATATACTGACAACAACAAAGCATTAATAAAGGAAATTAAAGATAACTTAGAAAATGTGGAAGATGGCGGAGGAATAGGATGGGGAAACCACTCTCTCCACCACAATTTATCGAAAGAACATCTGAACGCCGAGCAAACTTCACAAAACAACTTCTGAACGCTGGCAGAGGACATCAGGCATCCAGAAAAACAGCCCATTATCTTCGAAAGGAGGTAGGACAAAATATAAAAGATAAAAAGAGAGACAAAAGAGTTAGGGACGGAGACCCGTCCCGGGGAGGGAGTCGTAAAAGAGGAGAAGTTTCCAAACACCAGGAAACCCTCTCACCGGCGGGTTTGGGGGAAGATTTCGAATCTTGGAGGGCAACATAACCGGGAGAAAAAATAAATAAAACCCACAGATTACGTGCTTAAAGGCAACTCCCAGCAAAGAACCCCAGACGCTCGCATCCTCCACCAGCAAGTGGGGGCTGAACGGAGAGGAGCGGGCGGCACTGCTTAGGGTAAGGACTGGGCCCGAGTGCCCTGAGGGCAATCTGAGGGAGCTAACGCGAGATAGCAACCTAAACTGTGGGACAGCCAGAGAGAGAGAACTATCCCACGAAAAGCCCAAATCTAAGGCACTGCCGGCCCGCTCACAGAACAAAGGACTGAGCGATACCAGAGGAGAGCTAGCCGGCTGCGGACCGCCCCATCCCCCGCCGGACACAGCGGGCAGGCGGGGCCAGCCAGAGCCGGAAAGGGGCAAACTCGGCCCCAGAGTGGGTACCCCTTACCAAACTGCAAACAGGCTTCCAGTTTCTAAGCAAAGCCTACCTAAGATCCCAGAGGGTCGACAGCCGTCGGGAGGGTCGCAGCCAGTGACCAGCTTCCCAGAACTGACACAAAGCACACTGGAGCCGGGCGCGCCCATAAACCAAGGCGGGGACCAGGGAGGTGATAAGCTGCACTGCCCCAACAGGGGAGAGTGTGCTCGCCAAACTCCTGGCTGCCTGAGCTGCTCCGACAGGGGATCGGCACAAACCGCAGGCCCAACTGAGTCTGCGCCTTTGTGAAGTACCCGGGAACCTGAACCTGAGCCGCTTAGACCTGGGAAGTGCACGCATCTCAGGGTCCACTCCCCGGCTGAGTAACCTGAAGCCTGAGCAGGGTGAACTGGGAAAGCACACACTCCGTGAGTAGGGGCAAACCCAGTGCGGCGGAGACACTGTGAGCTCTCCACACACGTGCCAGTGATATTGGTTTGCAGTGTTCCTCCCTCCCCACAGCACAACTGAACAAGCGAACCTATAGAGATCACCTCCGCCCCTTTGTGACAGGGCGGAAATTAGACACTGAAGAGACCTGCAAACAGAAGCCAAATAAACGGAGGGAAGTGCTTTGGAAGTGACAGGTCAACAGATTAAAATCCCTGTAGTTAACACCAACTACAATGAAAGGGGCCTATAGATCTTGAAAACTATAAGCAGGAACAAGGATCTATCTGAAACTGAACAGACCCCACACTGCTCATAACAGCTCCAGAGAAAGTCCTGGATATATTTTTACTATTATCATTTTTTTTTAATTAAATTTTTTTTTTTCTTTTTTCTTTAAGTCCTCTATTACACCTTTAATTTTCATTTTTATAACCCACTATTACCTAGCAAAAAGAAAAAAACCCTATTTTTAAAGCAAACTGCATCATATATCTTATACTTTTTGTGATTTTGTTTTCTTTTTTCTTTTTTTATATTGTATTTTTTTAAGAGTCTAACTTCTACTCTAGATTTTTAATCTTTGTTTTACATATTTGATATCATTTTGAACATTTAAGAACCCAATCTTTAGTACCCATTTTTACTCAGGAGTGTGATTACTGGCTGGATTACTCTCTCCCCCTATTGACGCTCTTTCTTCTCCCCCAGGGAACCTCTATCTCCCACCCTCCTCCTTCTCTTCTCAACCCAATTCTGTGAATCTCTGAGGGTGTTCTGGACACCGGAGAACACTTCGGGAACAGAATACTGCCCAGATCTCTCTCTCCCCTCTTGATTCCTCCCTTTCTACTCATGCTCACCTCTGTTACCTTCCTCCTACGTCTCTATGTATCTCTGTGAACCTCTCTGAGGGTTCCAGACTGTGGAGAGCACAGAGGGAAGTGCTTACTGGCTAGACTGCTCTCTCCACGTTTGAGTCCCCCTCTTCTCCTCCTGGTCACCTCAAATCCCCCCCCCCCACCTTCACCTCTCCATGTAACTCAGTGAACCTCTCTGGGTATCTCTCACTGTGGAGAATCTTTTCAACATTAACCTAAAAGTTTTATTATCAATGCTGTATGGATGGAGAAGTCTTGAGGCTACTGCAAGAATAAGACTGAAAGCCAGAGGAAACATTAATTAATAAGAGATCATCCAAAAGCCTCCACATATACACTGAAACCAAGCTCCACCAAAGAGCCAATAAGTTCCAGAGCAAGACATACCACGCAAATTCTCCAGCAACACAGGAACATAGCCCTGAGCATCAATATACAGGCTGCCCAGAGGCACAACAAATCCACAGACATCTCAAAACTCAATACTGGACACTCCATTGTACTCTAGAGAGAAGAGATCCAGCTCCACCCACCAGAACACCGACACAAGCTCCCCCAACCAGGAAACCTTGACAAGCCACCCGTCCAACACCACCCACAGTGAGGAACCTCCATAATAAAGAGGAACTTCAAACTACCAGAATACAGAAAGGCCACGCCAAACACAGCAATCTAAACAAGATGAAAAGGCAGAGAAATACTCAGCAAGTAAAGGAAAATGATAAAATGCCCACCAAACCAAACAAAAGAGGAGGAGATAGGGAATCTATCTGAAAAAGAATTTAGAATACTGATACTAAAAATGATCCAAAGTCTTGAAAACAAAATGGAGTTACAGATAAATAGCCTGGAGGCAAGGATTGAGAAGATGCAAGAAATGTTTATCAAGGACCTAGAAGAAATAAAGAGGAGTCAATATATAATGAATAATGAAATAAAGGAGATAAAAGACACTCTGGAGGGAACCAACAGTAGAATAACAGAGGCAGAAGATAGGATAAGTGAGGTAGAAGATAGAATGGTGGAAATAAACAAAGCAGAGAGCAAAAAAGAAAAAAGAATCAAAAGAAATGAGGAAAACCTCAGTGACCTCTGGGACAATATGAAACGCCCCAATATTTGAATCATAGGCGTCCCAGAAGAAGAAGATAAAAGGAAAGGCCATGAAAAAATACTCGAGGAGATAATAGTTGAAAATTTCCCTAAAATGGGGAAGGAAATAGTCACACAAGTCCAAGAAACCCAGAGAGTCCCAAACAGGATAAACCCAAGGCGAAACACCCCAAGACACATATTAATCAAATTAACAAAGATCAAACACAAAGAACAAATATTAAAAGCAGCAAGGGAAAAACAACAAATAACACACAAGAGGATCCCCATAAGGATAACAGCTGATCTTTCAATAGAAACTCTTCAGGCTAGAAGGGAATGGCAGGACATACTTAAAGTAATGAAAGAGAATAATCTACAACCCAGATTACTGTACCCAGCAAGGATCTCATTCAGATATGAAGGAGAATTCAAAAGCTTTACAGACAAGCAAAAGCTGAGGGAATTTAGCACCACCAAACCAGCTCTCCAGCAAATGCTAAAGGATCTTCTCTAAACAGGAAACACAGAAAGGATGTTTAAACACAAACTCAAAACAACAAAGTAAATGGCCACGGGACCATACTTATCAATAATTACCTTAAATGTAAATGGGTTGAATGCTCCAACCAAAAGACAAAGACTGGCTGAATGGATACAAAAACAAGACCCCTATATATGCTGTCTACAAGAGACCCACCTCAAAACAAGGGACACATACAGACTGAAAGTGAAGGGATGGAAAAACATATTTCAGGCAAACGGAGACTAAAAGAAAGCAGGAGTCGCAATACTCATTTCAGATAAAATAGACTTTAAAATAAAGGTTGGTAAAAGAGACAAAGTAGGACACTACATAATGATCAAAGGATCAATCCAAGAAGAAGATATAACAATTATAAATATATATGCACCCAACATAGGAGCACCACAATATTTAAGGCAAATACTAACAAGTATGAAAGGGGAAATTAACAATAACACAATAATATTGGGAGACTTTAATACTCCACTCACACATATGGATAGATCAACTAAACAGAAAATTAACAAGGAAACACAAACTTTAAATGATACAACGGACAAGTTAGATTTAATTGATATTTACAGGACTTTCCATCCCAAAACAATCAATTTCACCTTTTTCTCAAGTGCACACGGAACTTTCTCCAGGATAGATCACATCCTGGGCCATAAATCTAGCCTTGGTAAATTCAAAAAAATTGAAATCATCCCAGTCATCTTCTCTGACCACAATGCAGTAAGATTAGACCTCAATTACAGGAAAAAAACTATTAAAAATTTCAACATATGGAGGCTAAACAACACACTTCTGAATAACCAACAAATCACAGAAGAAATCAAAAAAGAAATCTAAATATGCATAGAAATGAATGAAAATGAAAACACAACAACCCAAAACCTATTGGACACTGTAAAAGCAATGCTAAGGGGAAGGTTCATAGCAATACAGGCGTACCTCAAGAAACAAGAAAAAATCAAATAAATAACCTAACTCTACACCTAAAGCAACTAGAGAAGGAAGAAATGAAGAACCCCAGGGTTAGTAGAAGGAAAGAAATCTTAAAAATTAGGGCAGAAATAAATGCTAAAGAAACAAAAGAGACCATAGCAAAAATCAACAAAACTAAAAGCTGGTTTTTGGAGAAGATAAACAAAATTGACAAACCATTAGCCAGACTCATCAAGAAACAAATGGAGAAGAATCAAAGCAACAAAATTAGAAATGAAAATGGAGAGATCACAACAGACTCCAAAGAAATACAAAGGATCATAAGAGACTACTACCAACAGCTATATGCCAATAAAATGGACAACTTGGAAGAAATGGACAAATTCTTAGAAAAGTATAACTTTCCAAAACTGAACCAGGAAGAAATAGAAGATCTTAACAGACCCATCAAAAGCACGGAAATAGAAACTGTAATCAGAAATCTTCCAGCAAACAAACGCCCAGGACCAGATGGCTTCACAGCGTAATTCTACTAAAAATTTAGAGAAGAGCTAACACCTATCCTACTCAAACTCTTCCAGAAAATTGCAGAAGATGGTAAACTTCCAAACTCCTTCTATGAGGCCACCATCACCCTAATTCCAAAACCAGACAAAGATGCCACAAAAAAAGAAAACTACAGGCCAATATCACTGATGAACATAGATGCAAAAATCCTTAACAAAATTTTAGCAAACAGAATCCAACATCATATTAAAAAGATCATACATCATGACCAAGTGGTCTTTATCCCAGGAATGCAAGGTTTCTTTAACATCCGCAAATCAATCAATGTAATACACCACATTAACAAATTGAAAGATAAAAACCATATGATTATCTCAATAGATGCAGAAAAAGCCTTTGACAAAATTCAACATCCATTTATGATAAAAACCCTCCAGAAAGCAGGAATAGAGGAACATACCTCAACATAATAAAAGCTATATATGACAAACCCACAGCAAACATTATCCTCAATGGTGAAAAATTGAAAGCATTTCCCCTAAAGTCAGGAACAAGGCAAGGGTGCCCACTTTCACCACTACTATTCAACATAGTTTTGAAAGTTTTGGCCACAGCAATCAGAGCTGAAAAAGAAATAAAAGGAATATGGATATGAAAAGAAGAAGTAAAACTCTCACTGTTTGCAGATGACATGATCCTCTACATAGAAAACCCTAAAGATTCTACCAGAAAATTACTAGAGCTAATCAATGAATATAGTAAAGTTGCAGGATATAAAATTAACACACAGAAATCCCTTGCATTCCTATACACCAATAATGAGAAAACAGAAAGAGAAATTAAGGAAACAATACCATTCACCATTGCAACAAAAAGAATAAAATACTTAGGAATATATCTACCTAAGGAAACAAAAGACTTATATATAGAAAAGTATAAAACACTGATGAAAGAAATCAAAGAGGACACAAACAGATGGAGAAATATACCGTGTTCATGGATTGGAAGAATTAATATAGTGAAACTGAGTATACTACCCAAAGCAATGTATAGATTCAATGCAATCCCTATCAAGCTACCAACGGTATTTTTCACAGAACTAGAACATATCGTTTCACAATTTGTATGGAAACATAAGAAACCTTGAATAGCCAAAGCAATCTTGAGAAAGAAGAATGGAACTGGAGGAATCAACCTGCCTGACTTTAGGCTCTACTACAAAGCCACAGTCATCAAGACAGTATGGTCCTGGCACAAAGATAGAAATATAGATCAATGGAACAAAATAGAAAGCCCAGAGATAAATCCACACACCTATGGACACCTTGTCTTCGACAAAGGAGGCAAGAATATACAATGGAGAAAACACAATCTCTTTAACAAGTGGTGCCGGGAAAACTGGTCAACCACTTGTAAAAGAATGAAACTACAACACTTTCTAATACCATACACAAAAATAAACTCAAAATGGATTAAAGATCTAAACGTAAGACCAGAAACTATAAAACTCCAGGAGGAAAACATAGGCAAAACACTCTCAGACATAAATCACAGCAGGATACTCCATGACCCACCTCCCAGAATATTGGAAATAAAAGCAAAAATAAGCAAATGGGACCTGATTAAAATTAAAAGCTTTTGTACAACAAAGGAAACTATAAGCAAGGTGAAAAGACAGCCTTCAGAATGAGAGAAAATAATAGCAAACGAAGCAACAGACAAACAATTAATCTCAAAAATACACAAGCAACTCCTGCAGCTCAATTCCAGAAAAATAAACGACCCAATCAAAAAATGGGCCAAAGAACTAAACAGACATTTCTCCAAAGAAGACATACAGATGGCTAACAAACACATGAAAAGATGCTCAACATCACTCATTATTAGAGAAATGCAAATCAAAACCACAATGAGGTACCGTTTCACACCAGTCAGAATGGCTGCTATCCAAAAGTCTAGAAGCAATAAATGCTGGAGAGGGTGTGGAGAAAAGGGAACCCTCTTACACTGTTGGTGGGAATGCAAACTAGTACAGCCACTATGGAGAACAGTGTGGAGATTCCTTAAAAAACTGAGAATAGAACTGCCATATGACCCAGCAATCCCACTGCTGGGCATACACACCGAGGAAACCAGAATTGAAAGAGACACGTGTACCCCAATGTTCATCGCAGCACTGTTTACAATAGCCAGGACATGGAAGCAACCTAGATGTCCTCAGCAGACGAATGGATAAGGAAGCTGTGTTACATATACACAATGGAATATTACTCAGCCATTAAAAAAAATACATTTGAATCGGTTCTATTGAGATGGATGAAACTGGAGCCCATTATACAGAGTGAAGTAAGCCAGAAAGAAAAATGCCAATACAGTATACTAATGCATATATATGGAATTTGAAAGATGGTAACGATAACCCTATATGCGAGACAGAATAAGAGACACAGATGCATAGAACAGTCTTATGGACTCTGAGGGAGAAGGTGAGGGTGGGACGTTCTGAGAGAATAGCATTGAAACATGTATATTATCATATGTGAAACAGAACACCATTCCAGGTTCGATGCATAAGACAAATGCTCAGGGCTGGGGCAATGGGATGACCCAGAGGGATGGGATGGGGAGGGAGGTGGGAGGGGGGTTCAGGATGGGGAACACATTTAAACCCATGGCTGATTCATGTCAATGTATGGGGAAAACCACTACAATATTGTAAATTAATTAGCCCCCAACTAAAATAAATACATTTATTAAAAAAAAGAAAAAAAGAAAATGTGAAGATACCCAATGCTGTTGGATTGGAAGAATTAATATTGTTAAAATGGCCATAATATTCAAAGCTCTTGAGAAACCTGTATGCAGGTCAGGAAGCAACAGTTAGAACTGGACATGGAACAACAGACTGGTTCCAAATAGGAAAAGGAGTACGTCAAGGCTATATATTGTCACCCTGCTTATTTAACTTATATGCAGAGTACATCATGAGAAACGCTGGGCTGGAAGAAGCACAAGCTGGAATCAAGATTCCCGGGAGAAATATCAATAACCTCAGATATGCAGATGACACCACCCTTATGGCAGAAAGTGAAGAAGAACTAAAGAGCCTCTTGATGAAAGTGAAAGAGGAGAGTGAAAAAGTTGGCTTAAAGCTCAACATTCAGAAAACTAAGATCATGGCACCTGGTCCCATCACTTCATGTGAAATAGATGGGGAACCAGTGGAAACAGTGTCAGACTTTGTTTTTTGGGCTCCAAAATCACTGCTGATGGTGATTGCAGCCATGAAATTAAAATACGCTTACTCCTTGGAAGGAAGGTTATGACCAACCTAGAGCGCATATTTAAAAGCAGAGACATTACTTTGTCAACAAAGGTCTGTCTAGTGAAGGCTATGGTTTTTCCAGTAGTCATGTACGGATGTGAGAGTTGGACGGTGAAGAAAGCTGAGCACCGCAGAATTGATGCTTTCGAACTGTGGTGTTGGAGAAGACTCTTGAGAGTCCCTTGGACTGCAAGGAGATCCAAACAATCCATCCTAAAGGAGATCAATCCTGGGTTTTCATTGGAAGGACTGATGTTGAAGCTGAAACTCCAATACTTTGGCCACCTCATGCGAAGAGTTGACTCACTGGAAAAGACCCTGATGCTGGGAAGGATTGGGGGCAGGAGGACAAGGGGATGACAGAGGATGAGATGGTTGGATGGCATCACCGACTTGATGGAGATGGGTTTGGGTAAACTCTGGGAGTTGGTGATGGACAGGGAGGCCTGGTGTGCTGCGATTCATGGGGTCGCAAAGAGTCAGACACGACTGAGTGACTGAACTGAACTGACTGATTCAAAGCCATCTACAGATTTAATAGGATCCTTATAAAATTACCCATGCCATTTTTCACAGAACTAGAACAAATAATCCTAAAATTTATATGGAACCATAAAAGACTCAGAATTGCCAAAGCAATCCTGTGTAAAAAAATGAACAAAGCAGGAGGCATAGCCCTACTAGATTTGGACAATACTACAAAGCTTCAGTAATCAAAATAGTATGGAATTTGGACAAAAATAGACATAAGGATCAATGGAACAGAATAGAGAGCCCAGAGAAAAGCCCACACACCTACAGTCAATTAATCTTGGACAAAGGAGGTTAAGAATATAAAATGAGAAAAAAGACAGTCTCTTCAGGAAGTGGTGCTGGGAAAGTTGGACAGTTGCATGTAAATCAGTGAAGTTAGAACACATGCTCACACTAAGTACAAAAATAAACACAAAATGGCTTAAAGACTTAAACGTAAGATATGATACCATTAAACTCCTAGAAGAGATCATAGGCAAAACGTTTTCTCACATAAATTGTACCAGCATTTTCTTAGGTCAGTCTCCCAAAACAAGGCTGTAGAAACAGAAACAACAACAAAACCAAAACTGAACCTTATCAAACTTACAAGCTTTTGCACAGCAAAGGAAACCATAAACAAAATGAAAAGATAACCTACAGTGATCAACCAAGTGATGCAACCAATATGGACTTAATTTCCAAAATGTACAAACAACTCATACAACTCAACAACAAAAAACAAACGACGCAATTGACAAATAGACAGAAGACCTAAAGAGACATTTATCCTAAGAAGACATACAGATGGCCAATAGGCACATGAAAAGTTGCTCAATGTCACTAATTACTAGAGAAATGCAAATAAAAACTACAAAGAGGTACCACCTCACACTAGTCAGAATGGTCAACAGTAAAAAGTCTACAAATAACAAATGCTGGAGAAGATGTGGAGAAAAGAAAATCCTTTTACACTGTTGGTGGGAATATAAAAAAGTATGGAGGTTCTCAGAAAACTAAAACTGTACTGGCCATATGATCCAGCAATCCCACTCCTGGGTATATACCCAGAAAAAACTATAATTCTAAAAGATACATGCACTCCTATGTTCATAGCAGCACTATTTACAATAGCCAAGGCGTGGAAACAACCTAAATGTCCATCAACAGATGAACGCATAAGGAAGATGTGGTACTTATATACAATGGAATATTACTCAGTCATTAAAAAGAGTGAAATAATGCCATTTACAGCAACATGCATACTGAGAGATTATCATAACAAGTGAAGTCAGAAAGAAGACAAATACTATATGATATCACTTATATGTGGAATATAAAATTTGATATAAATTAACATATCTATGAAATGAAAAAGAATAGACTCAGAGATATAGAGAACAGACTTGTGGTTTCCAAGGGGGCGGGGGGGAAAGGGGAGGGAAGGAATGTGAGTGTGGGATTAGTAGAGGCAAATTATTATATATGGGATGGAAAAACAAGGTCCTACTGTATAGCACAGGGAACTATATTCAGTATTCTGTGACAAATCATAATGGAAAAAATATGAAAAAGAATACATAACTGAGTCACTTTTCTGTACAGAAGAAATTGACACACCACTGTAAATCAACTATGCTTCAATAAAATCTAAAAAAAAATACACTGGAGGCAAAATAATACCAACCATAAGCCTTTGGAAAATGTTAGCAAAACATATACTTGACAGAAGATTATCATCTAGAATGTGTATAGAACTCCTCTAAGTCACTAAAAAAGTTTATTTCCCATGTTCTCCTCTTGACTTTTGAGCTATTGTCAAACATTTTACTTCTTCATTGTTCTAAAACCCACACTTCACTGCTGTTTATTTTAAAAAGTCAATTATCTTTTATCAATTAAATAAGAAAAAAACTATTATTTTTTCACAAACATATTATCATTTTTGATGACCTTCATTCCTTTGCTCAGAGTTCTGATATCATGTGCTGTCATTTTCTTCCAGTCCAAAGGATTTCTTTTCACGCTTCTTATAGTTGGGTCTGCTAATAAAAATTTTTTTTTCACCTTTTGTATGACCGAACGGATCTTTGTTTCATCTTTGTTTCTGAAATATATATTCATTGGATATAGAATTCTAGGTTGTTGTTTTTTCCTTTGAGCACTTTAACAATGATGCACCAGTTTCTAGTCACTGCTGTTTCCAAATGAAATCTGCTGTCATTCTTACCTTTGTTCCTCTGTAGATAAAACATTTTTACTCTGGATGCTTAAGATTCTCATTCTAAGATTTTTACAAGGTACCTTATAGTTTCCTTCATGTTTCTTGGGTTTGGTGTTTGCTGAGAATCTTGGATGTGAGAGTCCATAATTTTAATCAAATTTGAAAAATTTTTCAAATTTGATTAAACATTTCTGTGTGTGTGTATGTATGTGTATATATGTATATATGTGTATGTGTATATACATATGTGTGTGTATGTGTGTGTGTGTGTATATATATATGTATATCCTTTCCTTTTCTTATCCAGAGACTTCTATTACACATATAGTAGGTTGCTTGAAATCATCACATACCTCACTAATGACGGTTTGTTTATTTCTTTTTGCTATCTTTAAATGAGCCTTTTTTTGTTTCAATTTGGATAGTTGCTATTGCTATGCCTTCAAATTCACTTTTCTTTTTGTCCACAATATTCAGCCTGCTATTAATTCATCAACTGCTGTTTCATCGCCTGCATTATAATTTTCACCTCTAGAATTTCAATCAGGATATTTTTCTATGTATTACATACTTACAATGTTTCATTTTCCTCTAGTTTATTGAACATATGGAATACAGTTATAAAAGCTCCCCCCCACCCAAGTGCTTGTTCGCTAACTGAAGTATTTATGTGGGGGTCAGTTTCAATACTTAATTTTTCTTCTTCTTGAGGGTTTTTAATTAGATGACATTGTGAATTTTACCTTGACAGGAGTTAGACACTTTTGTATTCCTGTTGGAAACAGTTTGATCATTTTAGGCCTTGCTTTAAAATTTTTAGGTATAAACATAACAACATCTATTCTAGGAATAATTATCCCCACCGCTGAGATAAGAGCCTTCTGACTACCCAGTTTCTTCTGAATTATAAGATTCTCCAGTCTGACTGGTGGGAAGAAAAGTCAGGAAAACAATGCTACATGAAACAATGCTAAATGATCAGGGCTTTCTTAACAAAGATTGCTGGTACCTGAATGAACAGATGCTGAATGACAAACAAGCCTTAGGAGTTAAGACTTACCGTGTTATTTATACAAGTGACTTGGGGACCTTCACACTTTACCCCCTGCCAAGAGCATTTCTCTATGTTAAAAGGCAAAAAAGTCTCTCTCCCTCTTTCTGGAGGAGGGGTGGGAGCAGATGGGTCATCTCTCTTGTATAGACCCTATGTACATGCAGGAGATTTCTGCCTTAATGCATTGCCCTTTGGGGAATTGGAGCATGAGAGACTGACAACATATGTTGTCTGAGTAATTAAATACTTTTCTCTGATCTAGAAACTTCATGTTTCCTGTCAAAAAATTAACAAATATAGATATAAAAACTTAATAATAGGCACTATTCCCATTACTGTGTGAGTCCTGAGTACATTTAATCCTTTTGCATGCTTCATTTCCCAGCCTTGGGTATTTTCATCAGAAATATACACTGATTAGAATTCTGTGTATCCTTTTGCAAGTCTCTAGAGTTCTCTTTTATAGTTCTCTCCTCTGGTAGTCTGTTCTGTGAATCCTAGCTATTTGGGATTCCTCAGCTTAGGGAGCACACGAAACTTTGCCTGAGTTAGTCCCTACTGTGCCATGACATGAAAATAAGCATCAGAGGGTTCTTCTCATTTTTCTTGTATCTCAGCGATCACAATTCTTTGTTCCCTAGTGTTCAATGTCATATATTTTGTCTGGTGTTAATCCCAGGGGCGGAGAAGCCTGGTGGGCTGCCGTCTATGGGGTCACACAGAGTCAGACACGACTGAAGCGACTTAGCAGCAGCAGCAGGTGAGGGGTAAATCTAGTACTCTATCTCTGATGGGAATAGAAGTGATATTGAAACATTTTCAGCAGAGAAAATTGTAAAGAGAACCAACTGCCCATATCAGGAGAATAAGTAAAGACATTTTCAGATAATCATACAGTGATATACACTATAGCCAGCATTTTAATAAAAAATGTTACACATGTAATTTTGAGCATCAGAGACATACATACAACTGCCTCCTCATTATCTCCACTTAACAAAAGTGAAAAGTTGTAGAATAATATGTAGATTCTCATAGAAGACAAATATTTTATAAAGAGGCAAATCAATACTATATATTAATTTTGAATACCTACACATGGAGAATGAGTATAAAAACTTCTATTAGAATGATAAGCATCTAACTGAAAAATGTTGATCAGTTACCTTTTGGAAACAGCATATATTTACAGTTTTATTTCCTAAGATTTTTTGGTCAGTACAAGATATATGATTGTAGACAAAGCAGCAGCCCTCTTCAAAATCCAGCTCTGTAGTGTTTCTCTAAAATTATTATAGGAAGCTAAGATTTCAATCTGTTTTTTCAACAATGATTTTGAAATTCATATGATATCCTATATAAATCCCTTTTGGCTTAAAGTAGCTAAAGTATATTCAAGTCTCTGCAATTAAAGCTTGACTCATATAAAATATCATTCAGAAAATGAAGACATGTAGTATGAAGGATGTATATATTTAAATAGGTAGAGAAGGGATAAGATATTTTAGGTACAGAGAACAGTAGAAACCAAGAAACTAGACTCTTCTCACATTTAAACATTCTCAATTCACCCACATCTTAGATGATAGACCCACTTTCCCCTCTGTACACTAACACCTGGCTTTTGGCAATTAACTTCCATTCCACTAAAATTATTGGAGAATTTTAATATTCCACTTACTTGACCTCTAAGTGTGTTCATTAATCCCACTTATAACATTCCCTGGTGGTCTAGTGATTAAGAATCTGCCCGGAGACATGGGTTCTATCCCTGGACTGAGAAGATCCCACATACTGCACCACAACTAGTTCGTGCTCTAGAGCCCTCAAGCCATAGCTACTGAGCTCTCATCTACTGAAGCCTGCATGCCCTAGAGTCTGTGCTCCACAACAAGAGAAGCCACCACAGTGAGAAGCCTATGCACTGCAACTAGAGAGTAGCCCCTGCTGGCTGCAACTAGAGACAGCCCACACGCAGCAATGAACACTCAGCACAGCCAATAAGCAGAATAAAAAAAGAAAATCATATTGTATAATACAACCTAAATATAAACAACTTTAAAATATTCTTAACAACAATAAAAAGTGTATAAACACATATACATATACAATCATAAGCAAAATCAAAACAGTCTAACAAAAATAAAGTATAATAGATTGACCCGGCAAACAAAGGAAACCAAAAATTATATCTACCAGAACAAAACTAACTAAAGCACAAACTGGAAAACAAAACTAAAGCAAGGTGCCAAATGGGGAATAAAGCAATGAAAATAAAACTAACAAATATGTTGAGAGGAAAGGAGAAAAAGAGAAGAAAGAAGGAATAGATATGCAAAGTTAAATAGAGGTAGATAAAGAAGATTTATATACATTAAGTGGAGAAGGCAATGGCAACTCACTCCAGTACTCTTGCCTGGAAAATCCCATGGACAGAGGAGCCTGGTAGGCTGCAGTCCATGGGGTCGCTCAGAGTCGGACACGACTGAGCGACTTCACTTTCACTTTTCACTTTAATGCATTGGAGAAGGAAATGGCAATCCACTCCAGCGTTCTTGCCTGGAGAATCCCAGGGACGTGGAAGCCTGGTGGGCTGCCGTCTATGGGGTCGCACAGAGTCGGACACGACTGAAGCGACTTAGCAGCAGCAGCATCTACATTAAGATTAACTGCAAGGGAATAAGAACAGTAGGAAAAACAAACAAAGGAATAAATGTAGAAAACATAGTAATATGTTTAAAAAATTAAAAAAAAATTAAAAGAGAAGAAAAATAAAAAGGAAAACTGAGCAGAACTGCAAACGCACAACACAGAGGTAGAAGTTTATAACAATAATAAAAAATGTGACTTGAGGGGGAAAAAAAGGCTCAAAAGCTTAACTAGATTTCATAATGCCAATAAAATTGACAACTACAACAGGGCGGGGGGGGGAGGAAAAAAAGAAAAAAGAGAAAAAATCTGAAAGAATCTGCAGAACAAGTCAAAACATAAGAATAATAAATGTTTTCCTGAGTCATTGCTGTTAGAGTCCTTTCACTCGCTGGGAGTCACAGTCCACCTTACCTCCCTAGGATGCCCTCCAACACCGTGCTGATCTCTGGACCTGCTGTGGGGGCAGCTCAGATTCTAATCTGGTCCTATTCCAGTGTGTTCTTGCCTCCAATGTCCACAGCTATGAGAACTAGTGCGTTTTCTTTTGTGGGAGCTCTCAATGATCTTTTATATATTCCATAGACACACAGTCTGCCTAGTTGATCATGTGGATTTAATCTGCAGCTTGTTCAGCTGGTTTTGGGTCTTCTTCCTTAGCCACACTGCCCCTGGGTTTCAATTGTGGTTTTATTTCCACCTCTACATGTGGGTCGTCCACTGGGGTTTACTCCTTAGGCTGCCCTGCAGGACTTGGGTTTGCCCCTGTGAGGACCAGGTGTGGAGGTGGTGCAGGGGTTCTGGCAGCACCAGGTTCTCAGGGGAGTTGGAGGGTAGGGCAGCAGGAAATACAGTACTCTAGAAGGGTATGGCAACTAGTATTGGCCAATACGCTCCAGTATTCTTGCCCGGAGACCTCCCTCTCTGACAGAGAAGCCTGACAGGCCACAGTCTACAGGGTTGCAAAGAGTCAGACACAACCCAAGTGACCCTGTGCGCATAGACACAAGACATTTTTTTGCCTGTGGCAGCTCTGCCCCAGTGAGAGTTGAGTGCAAAGGTGGTGCAGCTGCTTGGCTTGCAGGGACCCTGGTGGTGCCTAGTGTGCAGGGACATGGACTGCCTCCATCGCAGGAATTATGGCCCTATCAGAGTCTTTTTTTGAGCCTCTTGTAGCTGGCGATCTGAACACCTCTTTGGCCAGTCTTTCCCCGTAGCTTTGCCTGTTCAGGCGCCTAGAAGGCTCCCTTGCCTGGGGTCCCTCTCTGTTGTTTGGTGTGTCAGGCACATAGAGGCCCCACCACTACCCCAGCTGGGGTCCTACTTGGTATATCTGCACATCAGGCACTTAAAAGGGCACCCTGGGTGATGTCCTACTCTGTAGTTCAGTGCTCAGGCATTTGATGGGTCAGCCTATCTATTGTTCAGCTGCGGATACTGGCGTGTGGGGAGAGAAAGGCCATGGTGATGGCTCCGCCCTCTACGTGTGACTCAGCAGTATCACCTTGCTTCCATGGCTGCCTGGCTTTCCTTCCCTGGCATTTCCCACCACGAACTCCTCCCTCACGTCCCCTTGATCTGTCTCTTCACAGTCAGCAGCAGTCCTTGCCTTGGGATTGCTCCACAATCTCTAAACTCCAGCTCCCAGCTGCTGTACCTTCCAGGGGAACAGCATTTTTGTCAGGTGTATTTATGGCTGCAGCAAGGACTGTCTAGTTCTCATTCCATTTAGGCTGCCACAGATCCGCTGTTTCACTCTCAGCCTTAAATGGTTCTCCTCTGACTCAGATAATTGCCCTGATGTGGGGACCAGACCCCTGCTTCAGTTCCCCCATCTTCCAAGGGCAGATCCAATCCTACTAACACTCCTATTTTTCCCCCTAGTCCCTTCGTCCTACCAAGTTTTGCATGGTTCTATGTATTCTTTTCCACCGGTCAGGTACTCCTGTCTGCTCTCAGCTGGTGTTTTCTGCATGCACTTCTGTGTCTGAAGGTGTATTCATGATGTATCCATGGAGAGAGATGTACTCCATGTCCACCTACACTGTCACCATCTTGTCTCTCTATAATTTTAATTTTTTTAAACCTAATATATTTTTTCTATATTTATTTCTTTGCCTTTCCTACTGTTCTTTTCTCCTTGCAGTTACTCTTTAATGTATATAAATCTTCTTCCTACCTCTTTAACTTTGCATATCTATTTTTTTCTTTTCTTTCTTTCCTTTCCTCTCAACATATTTGTTAGTTTTGTTTTCATTGCTTTATTCCCCACTTGGCACCTTGCTTTAGTTTTGTTTTCCAGTTTGTGCTTTAGTTAGTTTTGTTCTTAAGTGGTAAATGTAATTTTTGATTTCCTTTGTTTGCTGGGTTAATCTACTGTATTTTATTTTTGTTGGACTATTTTTACTTTGCTCATGGGTGTATATTTCATTATTTTAAGTATTATTTGTCTGATTTTGTAACTGCTATTTGGGGTTCATCTTGGGTTTCTCATTTTTGGATATTTGTTTTAATATCACTTAATGCAGTAACAAACCACTTGTGGAATCTTCCTGACCAGATTCAAGCCCTGAGCCTTTGGAGTGGGAATACTGGCTTCAAGACACTAGACTACCAGAGAACTAACCCTACGGAGTATCAAACAGTGAGAACTCACACAAACCAAATCACCTGAATACAAGACCCAGCATCACCCAACCACCAGTAGAACCCTGTGGAGGATGCCTCATGTAAACAACAAACAAAACAAAAATACAAACCCAATCATCAGCAGATAAGTTTACCACCTCACTCAGCCTTGCCTATCAGAGGAAAAACAAACAAATCAACAAAAACTCAGCACAAATCTCACCCTATACAAAGCTTACACAAACCACTGGACCAAACTTAGGAGGGCAGAAACCAAAAAGAAGAAAGAATTCAACCTTCTTCAAGGAATGAATTCAACTTTCCTTGAAGCCTGGGGAAAGGAGACCTCAAACACAATAAGTTAAAAAAAAAAAAAAGAAAAGGCAGAGAAATACTACACAAATGAAGGAACAAACTAGAAACACAGAAGTCCAAATAAATGAAGAGGAAATAGGCAAACTACCTGAAAAAAATTTAGAATAATGAGAGTAAAGATGATCAAAAACCTTGAAAACAAAATGGAGAAAAATGCAAGAATCATTTAACAAAGAACTAGAAGAATTAAAGAATAAACACACAGAGACAACACAATTAGTGAAATTAAAAATACTCTAGAAGAAATCAATAGCAGAATATCTGAAGCAGAAGAACGAATCAGTGAGCTGGAAGATAAAATGGTGGAAATAAGTTCTGAAGAGCAGAATAAAGTAAAAAGAATGAAAAAGAATTGAGGATAGTCTCAGACCTCTGGGACAATATCAAGCGCAACAACATTCGAATTATAGGGGTCCCAGAAGAAGAAGAGAAAAAGAAAGGGTATGGAAAATTTTTGAAGAGATTATAGTTGAAAATTTCCCCAACATGGAAAAGCAAATAGTCAATCAAGTCCAAGAGGCGCAAAGAGTCCCATAAAGGATAAATCCAAGGAGAAACATGCCAAGACACATACTAATCAAACTAACAAAGACTAAACCCAAAGAAAGAATATTAAAAGCAGCAAGGGAGAAGCAACAAGTAACATACAAGGGAAACCCCATACACTTTACAGTGATCTTTCAGCAGAAACTCAGCAGGCCAGAAGGGCATGGCAGAATATATTTAAAGTACTGAAGGGGAAAAATCTACAGCCAAGATTACTGTACCCAGCAAGGATCTCATTCAAAATTTATGGAGAAATCAAAAGCTTTTCAGACAAGTAAAAGTTAAGAGAATTCAGTATCACCAAACCAGCTTTACAACAAATGTTAAATGGACTTACATAGTTAAGAAATACAAGAGAAGAAAAAAGACATACCAAATCAACCCCAAACAATTAAGAAAATGGCAATAGGAACATACATATCAATAATTACTTTAAATGTAAGTGGATTAAATGCTACAACCAAAAGACACAGACTGGATGAATGGATACAAAAACAAGACCCAAATATATGCTGTCTAAAAGAAACCCACTTCAGACCTCAAGACACATATAGACTGAAAGTGAGAGGATGGAAAAATATATGGGAAGCAAAATAAAGCTAGAGTAGCAATCCTTGTATCAGACAAAATAGACCTTAAAATGAAGATTACAAGAGATAAGGAAGGACACTACATAATGATCAAGGGATCAATCCAAGAGGAAGATATAACAATCATAAATATCTATGCACCCAACATAGGAGTACCTCAATACATAGGCCAAACACTAACAGACCTAAAAGCAGAAATTGACAGTAACACAATAATAGTAGGAGACTTTAACACCCCACTGGCACCAATGGACAGATATCAAAACAGAAAGTTAATAAAGAAACACAAGTCTAAAATTATACATTAGATGAGATGGATCTCATTGATATCTTCAGGACATTCCATCCAAATGCAGAATACACCTTCTTCTCAAGTATATATGGAACATTCTCCAGGATAGACCACATCTTGGGTCACAAATCAAACCTCAGTAAGTTTAAGGAAGTTGAAATCATATCAAGCATCTTCTCCCACCACAATGCTATGAGACTAGATATCAATTACAAGAAAAAAACTGTAAGAAACAAAAATACATGGAGATTAAACAACACATTTCTAAATAACCAACAGGTTACTGCAGAATCAAAAGGGAAATAAAAAAAAATTTCTCAAAACAAATGACAATGAAAACATGACAACTCAAAACCCTTGGGATGCAGCAAAAGCAGTTCTAAGAGGGAAGTTTGGTTGTTGTGATTTGAGCGCTAAGTCGTGTCGGACTCTTGTGACCCCGTGGACTGTAGCCTGCCAGACCTCTCTGTCCACAGGATTCTCCAGGCAAGAATACTGGAGTGGGTTGCCATTTCCTTCTCCAAGGGATCTTCCCAACCAAGGGATCAAATCTGGGTCTCCTGAATTGCGACAGATTCTTTACCAACTGAGCTACAAGCTTATAGCAATACAATTCTACCTCAAGAAACAAGAAAAACATTGAATAGAAAACCTAACTTTACACCTAAAAAACTGGAAAAAGAAGAAACAAAAAACTCTCCAAAATTAGTAGAAGGGAAGAAATCATAAAGATCCAAGCAGAAATAAATGAAAAAGAAAGAAACAATAGTAAAGATTAATAAAACTAAAAGCTGGTTCTTTGAGAAGACAGACAAAATTAACAAACCTTTAGCCAGGCTCATCAAGTAAAAAAAAGAGAGAAGAATCAAATCCACAAAATTAGAAATGAAAAAGGAGATGTTACAACAGTTAATGCAGAAATACAAAGGATTTTAAGAGACTATTGTGAACAACAAAAACAAGACCAGGAGCAGACTGTGGCTCAGATCATGAACTGCTTATTGCCAAATTCAGACTTAAATTGAAGAAAGTAGGAAAAACCACTAGACCATTCAGGTATGACCTAAATCAAATCCCTTATGATTACACAGTGGAAGTGACAAATAGATTTAAGGGACTAGATCTGATAGAGTGCCTGATGAACTATGGATGGAGGTTCGTGACATTGTACAGGAGACAGGGATCAAGATCATCCCCATGGAAAAGAAATGCAAAAAAGCAAAATGGCTGTCTGAGGAGGCCTTACAAATAGCTGGAAAAAGAAGAGAAGCAAAAAGCAAAGGAGAAAAGGGAAGATATTCCCATCTGAATGCAGAGTTCCAAAGAATAGCAAGGAGAGATAAGAAAGCCTTCCTCAGCGATCAATGCAAAGAAATAGAAGAAAACAACAGATTGGGAAAGAATAGAGATCTCTTCAAGAAAATTAGAGATACCAAGGGAATGTTTCATGCAAAGATGGGCTCGATAAAGGACAGAAATGGTATGGACCTAACAGAAGCAGAAGATATTAAGAAGAGGTGGCAAGAATACACAGAAGAACTGTACAAAAAAGATCTTCATGACCCAGACAATCACGATGGTGTGATCACTCACCTAGAGCCAGACATCCTGGAATGTGAAGTCAAGTGGGCCTTAGAAAGCATCACTACGAACAAAGCTAGTGGAGGTGATGGAATTCCAGTTGAGCTATTTCAAATCCTCAAAGGTGATGCTGTGAAAGTGCTGCACTCGATATGCCAGCAAATTTGGAAAACTCAGCAGTGGCCACAGGACTGGAAAATGTCAATTTGCATTCCAATCCCAAAGAAAGGCAATGCCAAAGAATGCTCAAACTACAACACAATTGCACTCATCTCACACGCTAGTAAGGTAATGCTCAAAATTCTCCAAGCCAGGCTTCAGCAATATGTGAACCGTGAACTTCCAGATGTTCAAGTTGGTTTTAGAAAAGGCAGAGGAACCACAGATCAAATTGCCAACATCCGCTGGATCATCAAAAAAGCAAGAGAGTTCCAGAAAAACATCTATTTCTGCTTTATTGACTATGCCAAAGCCTTTGACTGTGTGGATCACAATAAGCTGTGGAAAATTCTGAAAGAGATGGGAATACCAGACCATCTGACCTGTCTCTTGAGAAACCTATATGCAGGTCAGGAAGCAACAGTTAGAACTGGACATGGAACAACAGACTGGTTCCAAATAGGAAAAGGAGTACGTCAAGGCTGTATATTGTCACCGTGCTTATTTAACTTATATGCAGAGTACATCATGAGAAATGCTGGGCTGGAAGAAACACAAGCTGGGATCAAGATTGCCGGGAGAAATATCAATAACCTCAGATATGCAGATGACACAACCCTTATGGCAGAAAGTGAAGAGGAACTAAAGAGCCTCTTGATGAAAGTGAAAGAGGAGAGTGAAAAAGTTGGCTTAAAGCTCAATGTTCAGAAAACTAAGATCATGGCATCTGGTCCCATCACTTCATGGGAAATAGATGGGGAAACAGTGGAAACAGTGTCAGACTTTATTTTTTTGGGCTCCAAAATAATTGCTGACGGTGATTGCAGCCATGAAATTAAAAGATGCTTACTCCTTGGAAGGAAGGTTATGACAAACCTAGATAGCATATTAAAAAGCAGAGACATTACTTTGCCAACAAAAGTCCATCTAGTCAAGGCTATGGTTTTTCCAGTGGTCATGTATGGATGTGAGAGTTCGACGGTGAAGAAAGCTGAGCACTGAAGAATTGATGCTTTTGAACTGTGGTGTTGGAGAAATCTCTTGAGAGTCCCTTGGACTGCAAGGAGATCCAACCAGTCCATCCTAAAGGAGATCAGTCCTGGTTGTTCATTGGAAGGACTGATGTTGAAGCTGAAACTCCAATACTTTGGCCACCTCAGGCAAAGAGTTGACTCACTGGAAAAGACCCTGATGCTGGGAAGGATTGGGGGCAGGAGGACAAGGGGATGACAGAGGATGAGATGGTTGGATGGCATCACCGACTCGATGGACATGGGGTTAGGTAAGCTCCAGGAGTTGGTGATGGACAGGGAGGCCTGGCGTGCTGCGATTCATGAGGTTGCAAAGAGTCGGACACGACTGAGCGACTGAACCGAACTGAACTGATATGACAATAAAATAGATAACCTAGAAGAAATGGACTGATTCTTTGAACTAAGTTCAATCTTCCAAGACTGAACCAGGAGGAGATAGAAATCATGAACAACCCAATCACAAGCACTGAAATTGAAACCATGATCAAATATCTTGCAAAAAACAAAAGCCCAGGACCAGATGGCTTTACAGGAGAATTCTATCCAACATTTAGAGAAGAGCTAATGCCTATCCCTCTAACACTCTTTCAAAAAATTGCAGAGGAAGGAACACTTCCAAACTCATTCTACAAGGCCAACATCACCCTGATACCAAAACCAGGCAAGGATCACACACACACACAAACTACAGGCCAATATCACAGATGAACATTGATGCAAAAATCCTCAACAAAAGGTTAGCAAACAGAATTCAGCAACACATCAAAAAGCTCATACACCATGATCAAGTTGGATTTATTCCAGGGATGCAAGGATTCTTCACTATATGCAAATCAATCAATGTGATACACCATATTAAGAAACTGAAAGATATAAACCATATGATAATATCAAGAGATTCAGAAAAAGCCTTTGACAAATTTCAGCACCCATTTATGATTAACACTCTTCAGAGAATGGGCATAGAAGGAACCTACCTCAACAGAGTAAAGCCCATTTATGATAAGCTTACAGCAAATATTATTCTCAATGGTGAAAAACTGAAAGCATTCCCCCTAAGATCAGGAACAAGACAAGGGTGTCCACTTTCACTACCATTATTCAACATAGTTCTGGAAGTCCTAGCTACAGCAATCAGAGCAGAAAAAGAAATAAAAGGAATCCAGATTGGAAAAGAAGAAATAAAACTCGCACTGTTTGCAGATGACATGATACTATACATAGAAAATCCTAAAGATAGTATCAGAAAATTACTAGAGCTAATCAGTGAATTTAGCAAAGTTGCTGGATACAAAATCAATACACAGAAATCACTTGAATTTCTACATACCAACAATGAAAAATCAGAAAGAGAAATTAAGGAATCAACAAATTGCAACAAAAAGAATTATATATCTAGGAATAAACTTACCTAAGGAGACACAAGAACTGTACACAGAAAATTATAAAATATTAATGAAAGACATCAAAGGTGACATAAACAGATGAAGAGACATTCCATATTTCTGGGTAGGAAGAATCAATATTGTGAAAATGACTATACCAACAAATGCAATCTACAGATTCAATGCAATCCCTATCAATTGCCAATGTCATTTTTCACAGAACTAGAACAAAAATTTTCACAATTCATATGGAAACACAAAAGACCCCGCATAGCCAAAGCAGTCTTGAGAAAGAAGAATGGAATTGGAAGAATCAACCTTCCTGACTTCAGATTATACTATAAAGCTACAGTCATCAAAACTGGCACAATAATAGAATGGGACGGTACTGGCACAAAAACAGAATTATAGACCCATGGAACAAGATAGAAAACCCAGAAATAAACCCATGCACCTATGGGTACCTTATTTTTGACAAAGGAGGCAAGGATATACAATGGGGCAAAGACAGCCTCTTCAATAAATGGGAAAACTGGACAGCTACATGTAAAAGAATGAAATTATACCACTTCCTAACATGATACACAAAGATAAACTCAAATGGATTAAAGATCTAAATATAAGACCAGAAACTATAAAACTCTTAGAAGAAAACAAAGGCAGAACACTCAATGACATAAATCAAAGCAAGATCCTCTATGACTCACCTCCTAGAGTAATGGAAATAAAAACAAATGTAAATAGGTGGGACCTGATTAAACTTGAAAGCTTTTTCACAGCAAAGGAAACTATAAGCAAGGTGAAAAGACAAAACTCAGTATGGGAGAAAATAATAGCCAATGAAACAACTGACAAAGGATTAATTTCCAAAAAATACAAGCAGCTCATTCAACTCAATACCAGAAAAACAAACAACCCAATCCAAAAGTGGGAAAAAGACCTAAACAGACATTTCTCCAAAGAAGACATACAGATGGCTAAGAAACCTACATGAAAAGATGCTCAACATCACTCATTATGCAGTTCACTCGCTCAGTTGTGTCTGACTCTTTACGACCCCATGAACTGCAGCACGCCAGGCCTCCCTGTCCATCACCAACTCTTGGAGCTTACCCAAACTCATGTCCATTGAGTTGGTGATGCCATCTAACCATCTCATCCTCTATCGTCCCCTTCTCCTCCTGCCTTCAATCTTTCCCAACATCAGAGTCTTTTCAAATGAGTCAGCTCTTCACATCAGGTGGATGAGAAACGCAAATCAAAAGCACAATGAGACATCACCTCACACTAGTCAGAATGGCCATCATCAAAAAGTCTACAAACAATAAATGCTGGAGAGAGTGTGGAGATAGGGAACATACCGGCACTGTTGGTGGGAATGCAAATTGATACAGCTACTATGGACAACGTTATGGAGATTCCTTAAAAAACTAGGAATAAAACCACCTTATGACCTAGCAATCCCATTCCTAGTCATATACCCTGAGGAAACCAAAATTGAAAAAGACACATGTATCCCATTGTTCACTGCAGCACTATTTACAATAGCTAGAACATGGAAGCAACCTAGACATCCATCGACAGATGAATGGATAAAGAAATTGTGGTACATACACACAGTGGAATATTACTCAGCCATAAAAAGGAACATGTTTGAGTAAGTTCTAATGAGGTGGATGAACCTAGACCCTATTATACAGAGTGAGGTAAGTCAGAAAGAGAAAGATAAATATTGTATTCTAAATGGTACTGAAGAATTTATTTATAGGGCAACAATGGAGAGACAGACATAGAGAATAGACTTATGGACATGGGGAAAGGGGAAGAGAGTGTGAGATGAATGGAAAGAGTAACATGGAAACTTATATTACCACATGTAAAATAGATAGCCAATGGGAATTTGCTCTATGGCTCAGAAAACTCAAACGGGGGCTCTTTTATCAACCTAGAGGGGTGAGATGAGGAGGGAGATGGGAGGGAGGTTCACAAAGGAGGGAATATATGTATACCTATGGCTGATTCATGTTGAGGTTTGACAGAAAACAGCAAAATTCTCTAAAGCAATTATCCTACGATAAAAAATAGATTAATTAAAAAATTATTTCTTCAGCTTATAATACTCTGCTAGCTCTCCCCTTTCTTTCTGGTCCTTCATTTTCAGCCTTAAATGCAGGCTCATATATCAGGCCATTTAATATTGGATTTCTGAAAAGTCTGGTGGTTGGTCCTTCCCTCACTTCACTCTATACTATACCCTTAATGGAAATAATTTATGCCCATGGTCTCAAATACATTCATATACAAGTAAATTTCAAATTTCTATCTCTTGCCCTGAGATCTCATATGAATACCATCTTATATATATATACAAACTACCAATTAAGTAAGTATCTCCAATTAGTAAAGGCTCCTCAAACTCGTCATGTCAAAAATCAAAAGCATATTTGCTTTCAGTCATCTATGCAGGTTAGGCCCCAGTTTTAAAGGTGAGAATGATCTTTAAAATTGGCAAAATTGAGTAATCTGACAAAGTCACAATATCCAAGAATTTAATGAGAAAAACAACAACAACTCATGTCTTGACATTTATCATCACTCGTTAAATATATCATGAATGTATAGGTTGCAACCCCATTCAGAACTGATCATCACCTTCTTACAATAAAATTATTGGTGCAAGATGAGAAGCGTTGTTGAAATTGTTTTCCATGAATGAATCTGGTAGAAATTATAATATTTGAATGAGTGAAGACAAGCAAAAGACAAACATCTTTAAAATGAACATCATTATGATGCCTTGTCTCACAAAGTTTTGGAAATTAGAGACAAAACAATTATGCAAGAAAAAAAGTCATCAAAATTGGAAAGGAAAAAGGAAAACCATCACTATTTGCAAATGACATGATATCATACACAGATAATCCTGAAAACTTCACCAAAAAACTGTTGAAACTAATAAACAAATTCAATAAAGGTAGAATATACAAAATCAATATAAAAAATATGTTTTGTTTCTGTATGCTAATAGCAATCTATCAGAAAACCCATTTACAATTGCATCAAAAAGGATAAAATAACTAGGAATAAATCTAACCAAGGAGTTGAAAGACCTGTTCACTGAAAACTAGACGACACTGATGAAGGAAATTGAAGAAGTTACAAACATATGGGAGGGTTTTGCAGGTTCATGGATTGGAAGCATTGATATTATTAAAATGTCCATACTACTCAAAGTAACCTAGAGATTCAGTGCAATCACTGTCAAGAATCACAGAAATAAGAAAAACAATCTTAAAATTTGTATGGAACCACAAAAGACACCTAATAGCCAAAGTCATCTTGGAAAAGAAGAAGAAAACCGAAGGCATCATTTTTCTTGATCTCAAATTATTTTACAAAGCTATTGTAATCAAAACAGTATGATATTGGCATTAAAACAGATATGCAGAACAATAGAAAAGATTAGAGAACCCAGAGAAAAGTCAAACATGTAAGGTTAATTAATTCATGACACAGGAATCAAGAATATGCAATGGAGAAAGTACAGTCTGTTTAATAAATAATGTTGGGAAAGCTGAACACAAAAGAATGAAACTGGACTGCTATCTAACATCATACACAAAAATTAACTCAAAATTGATTAAAGACTTGAATGTTAGACCTGAAACTGTAATGCTCTACAAGAAAAAAAGTAGGTGGTAGGTTTCTTGTTTTAAGTCTTGGTGATGATTTTTCAATCTGATGCCAAAAAGCAAAAGCAATAAAAGAAGAAAAAAAAAGGAGGGGAATCATTTTAAACTAAAAAGCTCTTGTACAGAAAAAAAAGAATCAACAAAATGAAAAGGCAACCTACCAAATGGGAGAAAATATTTGCAAATGATATATTTGATAAGGATTAACATCCAAAATATATAAAGAACTCATAAAACTCAATATAAAAACTCAAAGAATTCAACTAAAATCTGGGCAGAGAATCTGAAAAGACAGTTTTCCAAGGAAGACATACAGAGGGCCAACATGCACATGATAAAAAGTTCAACATCACTAATCGTTAGAGAAATGTAAATTAAAACCACAATGGTGATATCTATAACGTCACAGCTGTTAGAATGGGTATTATCAAAAAGACAAGAAATATTTTAGAAAGGACATGGAGAAAGGGAATCCTTCCACACTCTTAGTGGAAATGTTAATCAGTGCAGCCACCATGGAAGCTTGTTAGAAAATTAAAAATAGAACTACCATATGATCCAGCAATTCTACATCTGGGCATTTATTAAATGAAAACAAAAATGTTAACTAGAAAAGTTATATACAGCCCTTGCTTACCAAAATGTTATATACAGTATCCAAGATATGAAAATAACCTAAATCAATATATGAACTGATAAATAAAATGTGATAAACACATTCACATGTGCATAGAGGAATACTCTACAGCCACAAAAAAATAGTTAAATCTTGCCATTTGCCGTAAGATGAATGGACCCTGAGCAGACCCTGAATATTTCACAATTTATACTAAGTGAAATAAATTAGACGGAAAAAGACAAGTACTACATGATCTCACTTATACATGGAATATAAAAAAGCTCCAGCCCCTCAAAACACACAACACCCCCACCTCAGAACTCATAGATAGAACAGACTGGTGTTGCCAGAGGTGGGCAAAATGGGTTAGGGTCAAAAGGTATAAATTTCCAGTTTTAAAATAAGTAAGTCCTAGAAATGCAATGTGTGTGCGTGCAGTCATGTCTGACTCTTTGTGACCTATGGACTGCAGCCTGCCAGGCTTCTCTGTCCATGGGATTCTCCAGGCAAAAATACAGGAGTGGCTTGTCATGCCCTCCTCCAGGATATCTTCCTGACCCAGGGATCAAATCTGTGTCTCTTATGTCTCCTGAATTGGCAGGTGGGTTCTTTACCACTAGCGCCACCTGCTAAAGGGGAAGCTCTAGGATTGTGGTCACCTGATGTGAACAGCTGACCTAGTGGAAAAGTCCCTGATTGCTGGGAAACACTGAGGTCAGAAGGAGAAGAGGGCATCAGAAGATGAGATGGCTGGATGGCATCACCGATGCAACAGACATGAATTTGGGCAAACTTTGGGAGACAGTGAGGGACAGGGAGGCCTGGCGTGCTACAGTCCATGGGGTGGCAAAGAGCTGGACAAAACTGGGGGAATGAAAAACAACAGAAATATAATGTACATTATAGTGACTGCAGTTAAAAATCCTGTATTGAATATTTGAAAGTTGCTAAGAGATTAGATCTTAAAAGCTCTAATCACAGGAGAGATTTATAATTATGCATGATAAGGAATATTAAGTTATTGTGGTGAAAATTTTGCAATATTTACTAATATTTCATTCTTGTATTGTATACCTGAAACTAATATAATATTTAAATTACAGCTCAGTAAAAAAGGAAAATCCTTAGGGTGTTTTAATTTGGGGAAATTATGAATTAGAAATGCTACAGTAAACACCCTCTTCCAACAACACAAGAGAAGACTCTACACATGGACATCACCAGATGGTCAACACCGAAATCAGATTGATTATATTCATTGCAGCCAAAGATGGAGAAGCTCTATACAGTCAGCAAAAACAAGACCAGGAGCAGACTGTGGCTCAGATCATGAACTGCTTATTGCCAAATTCAGACTTAAATTGAAGAAAGGAGGGAAAACCACTAGACCATTCAGGTATGACCTAAATCAAATCCCTTATGACTATACAGTAGAAGTGACAAATAGGTTTAAGGGACTAGACCTGATAGACAGAGTGCCTGATGAACTATGGACAGAGGTTCGTGACATTGTATAGGAGACAGGGATCAAGATCATCCCCATGGAAAAGAAATGCAAAAAAGCAAAATGGCTGTCTGAGGAGGCCTTACAGATAGCTGGGAAGGGAAGAGAAGCGAAAAGCAAAGGAGAAAAGGAAAGATATTCTCATCTGAATGCAGAGTTCCAAAGAATAGCAAGGAGAGATAAGAAAGCCTTCTTCAGCGATCAATGCAAAGAAATAGAGGAAAACAACAGATTGGGAAAGACTAGAGATCTCTTCAAGAAAATTAGAGATACCAAGGGAACATTTCATGCAAAGATAGGCTCGATAAAGGACAGAAATGGTATGGACCTAACAGAAGCAGAAGATATTAAGAAGAGGTGGCAAGAATACACAGAAGAACTGTACAAAAAAGATTTTCATGACCCAGACAGTCACGATGGTGTGATCACTCACCTAGAGCCAGACATCCTGGAATGTGAAGTCAAGTGGGCCTTAGGAAGCATCACTACGAACAAAGCTAGTGGAGGTGATGGAATTCCAGTTGAGCTATTTCAAATCCTCAAAGGTGATGCTGTGAAAGTGCTGCACTCGATATGCCAGCAAATTTGGAAAACTCAGCAGTGGCCACAGGACTGGAAAATGTCAGTTTTTGTTCCAATCCCAAAGAAAGGCAATGCCAAAGAATGCTCAAACTACCACACAATTGCACTCATCTCACATGCTAGTAAAGTAATGTTCAAAATTACTGAAGCCAGGCTTCAGCAATATGTGAACCGTGAACTTCCAGATGTTCAAGTTGGTTTTAGAAAAGGCAGAGGAACCAGAGATCAAATTGCCAACATCCGCTGGATCATCAAAAAAGCAAGAGAGTTCCAGAAAAACATCTATTTCTGCTTTATTGACTATGCCAAAGCCTTTGACTGTATGGATCACAATGAACGGTGGAAAATTCTGAGAGATAGGAATACCAGATCATCTGACCTGTCTCTTGAGAAACCTGTATGCAGGTCAGGAAGCAACAGTTAGAACTGGACATGGAACAACAGACTGGTTCCAAATAGGAAAAGGAGTACGTCAAGGCTGTATATTGTCACCCTGCTTATTTAACTTATATGCAGAGTACATCATGAGAAATGCTGAGCTGGAAGAAACACAAGCTGGAATCAAGATTGCCGGGAGAAATATCAATAACCTCAGATATGCAGATGACACCACCCTTATGAAGAAAGTGAAGAGGAACTAAAAAGCCTCTTGATGAAAGTGAGAGAGGAGAGTGAAGAAATTGGCTTAAAGCTCAATGTTCAGAAAACTAAGATCATGGCATCCGGTCCCATCACTTCATGGGAATTAGATGGGGAAACAGTGGAAACAGTGTCAAACTTTATTTTTTTGGGGGCTCCAAAATCACTGCTGATGGTGATTGCAGCCATGAAATTAAAAGACGCTTACTCCTTGGAAGGAAGGTTATGACCAACCTAGAGAGCATATTTAAAAGCAGAGACATTACTTTGCCAACAAAAGTCCGTCTAGTCAAGGCTATGGTTTTTCCAGTGGTCATGTATGGATGTGCGAGTTGGACGGTGAAGAAAGCTGAGTGCCGCAGAATTGATGCTTTTGAACTGTGGTGTTGGAGAAGACTCTTGAGAGTCCCTTGGACTGCAAGGAGATCCAACCAGTCCATCCTAAAGGAGATCAGTCCTGGGTGTTCATTGGAAGGACTGATGTTGAAGCTGAAACTCCAATACTTTGGCCACCTCATGCAAAGATTTGACTCATTGGAAAAGACCCTAATGCTGGGTAGGATTGGGGGCAGGAGGAGAAGGGGACGACAGAGGATGAGATGGTTGGATGGCATCACCGACTCGATGGACATGGATTTGTGTAGACTCCGGGAGTTGGTGATGGACAGAGAGGCCTGGCGTGCTGCAATTCATGGGGTCGCAAAGAGTCAGACACGACCGAGCGACTGAACTGAACTGAACTGATGGCTCAGACAGTCATGAATCCACCTGCAATGCAGGAGACCTGGGTTTGATCCCTGGATTGGGAAGATTCCCCTGGAGGAGGGCATGGCAACCTGCTCCAGCATCCTGCCTGGAGAATCCCCATGGACAGAGGAGTCTGGCGGGTTACAGTTCATGGGGTTGCAAAAAGTGAGACACGACTGAGTGACTAAGCACAGCACACAGCCCAGAGTAATAGTAGAGAGCTAATATATATTCCATGTAGAGATTAGATTTTTGTGAGGAAGAAGATTACAGAAAATTAAAAATTACAAAGCACAATTAAACAAAACTATTTTCATAACACACAGATAACAATGTTTCATTATGTTTGCTTTTAAAGAAATTAAACAATACAGATTAAAACTAAAGTCTGTGTGTTCACTGTCACCTCAGAACCCAAACTACTAGTTTAAATTGAAAGGGGTTTTTAAAAGGGCAAGAAGGTAGCTCACAGAATCTCACACATGGTGAAATACTAGGCTTGGATGCTACAGAGCAGGGATCAATGCAGCGAGAAGACATAATCAGCTACACCATGAGGCTCTTGTAGCAGAAGCATCACTGTTGTGTTGCCATCTATTACTCAGTACCTATGATGATAGAGTTCTAAAGCTACAATTTTGCACAATGCCTCTGAAGACTTGCATGCTTTCACCACCATGCATTTCCCAACGCAGAAGGACCATTTCACAAAGCTCACTCTCCTGTTGGAATTGCACACAGTGCCTCTGCTTGGCAGAACCTGAGCCATACAAAGACTATCAGCTGCAAGACAGACTTTGATCACCACTACTGGTCCTTTTTTCCAAGTAATCCTATATCCTCCATCTCCTAGAAGTACTAATAACTAACGTACACATTAATCTGTAAACAATATTTATTTAAAATTTACATGCATTGCTTTTTCTTTACATGTTTGTATAACTTGATTATTCTTTTTCATGTATTTGAGACCTATTCATTATGATATATTATTCATTGGTACCCTCCATCTAATTGTATCCCATTTTTTAAATTCACTTTTGATGGATAGTGGCTTTTTTATTATTATAAAAGCTGGCAAAATATGTCCTTGGGAACATTAATACAAACTACTGAAAGATAAAATTCCTTGGAAGTAAAATCACCTGAGGTCACTTATTACAAATATAGCTTCCCAGGTTCCTCCAAAACAGTCAAGGGCCAAGCAGGTTGGAAAACTAAAACAAAACAAAACAAACAAAAAACCCCAGCTGCAACAGGTTAAATTACAAGGAGATTATCTTCAAAAGTAAAGGTAAAGGATAGGTCATGAGTGGGAAATTTTTTTCTGTAAAGGGCCAAACAGTAAAATTTTAAGTTTTGTGGGTCATGTGCAGTCTGCTACATAGTCTTCCTTGTCTTCTCTCTTACAATCCTTAAAAAGTGCAAAACAATATTGTGAACTCAAGGGCTGTGCAGAAACAGGCTGGTGGTTTGTTGATCCCTGGTTTGGTCAAGCAAGGAATAGTAAAGTTATCTGGAATCTGTAGCAACTGAGCTCTGGCTAGCGAGATCTGAAGGGAAGAGGCACGTTACTGGGACTTGGAGGAAAAAAAGGGTGTCCTCTGGAGTCAGATGAATGACTTGAGGGGAACTGCAGGAGAACTCATCTATGGAGACTTTCCAGGAAGAAGTTAAATATCTGAACCTCACTTCTGAGTTCCTGTCAGTGCTTCCAATTTGGCTAAGCCAATCCTAAAGCCAGGGCAATGGTGTCCTGTTGTATTATCACCAAGTTTAGCCTTCTGGAGCAGAGAGTATGGTGGGCAAGGTGGAGAGTGGGTTTGGAGGGGTGAACAGAAGGTATCTAGGAGGCCTCCATTCACCATTCTGAGACAGTAGAGTTGAGATGGAGCCTGGGAACTGGAGATTTTAACAATAACTTGGGTGATACTGACCAAAGCTTGAGACACAATTTCAAAGGTATACATCTAGAAGTGAAATTGCTGGATCACAGTGTATATGAATTATCCATTTTTGAACTAAATTATTTTTGAAAGTGAGTATATCAATTTAACTTACACTATCAATATACAAAAACAACTAATTTTCTTTTCACTCTCACCAAATATTTGATATTGCCAAACTTTTCCATTTTTGCCGATTTTATGGGTAAAAATGGAATTTTTTGTGTGTTTTAAGTACCATTTATCTGATTTACAGTGAAGGTGAACATGTTTTCAAATACTTGTCTTTCCAATATCTCTCCCTTTTTGAATGTATTGTTCTTTGCCCGTTTTCCTGTTATACTGCTTTTCTTGTTATATTATTTTCTCAACTGGTCAAAATTCTTTACATATTCTGGATATAACCCTATGTCTAATATACACTACAAATACCTTTTTCTAGTTTGTGGCTTATTTTTTTCATTATGTTGATGATGTCTTTTGCCATATAGAATTTGAAAAATTGAATGTATTCTTTGAAATTTATAGTTTACATCTTGTTATGACTTTTCCTATTAAAAGTTCATTAATGTGTCCCACTACTTTCTTATGTCATAGTTTTATTTATCATTCTTAATATATTGACATTTTTCCAAACATAAAAAATACTATAAAGCATATAAATTATGCTCAATTAAACTATATATAAATCAGTATTCCTTGAATTTAAAATTCATTTAAAGAACTTGAATTTTTCTTAGGGCCAACATGAACAGATTGTTACACAGCAGATGTTTGAAAAATGCCAATTGAGAGAATTTGGAAGAAAGGAGATACTCAGTTTTGGCAGTCTTTGGTTAAAAAAAAATAATGTATTAAAGTTAGAGAAAGTAAAAGCAATTTATTCCAGTTAGTATTAATAATGAAAAAAAATTTCTCAATGTAGTATTATCATGTATTCGAAGAACAATCTTAATATAAAGATGTCCAAGCTTAGTCATCTGGCCAATAAATACCCTGTTATTTTTATTAGAAATTATGGAAAGCAGGGTGCTTTTAAGAAATGGAAAATGATATTAAGATAATATTTTTGAACCCTTGTCAAAATTCTGGAATGAGCACCTACATCTACCTCAAACATCCCAAATTTCTACTGAAACAAGAGAGTGGATAGAAAGTACAAGTGATAGTAAGAGTTCTGCAATAAAAAAAAGACAATTAGCAGTAAACAAGAAAAATTTGAGGAAATCTTTGGAAATTATAAAATAGATGGAACTAGGTTAATGAAAGCAAAGAAAATGAAAAAAGATCTGGGATGTCACACAATTTCTCCCCTAAAGAGGCACAAATACCCTTTCTTCAGGAAGCACCCTTACAGCTACAAGTCAGCAAAGTAATTATTTGCAGGCCCACTATGTTAGTCTTTTGGGACTGGTACAATGAGTATATTCGACCGGGTGGCTCAAACAATACAAATTTATTTCTCATGGTTCTGAAGGCTGGAAAGTCCAAAATCAAGGTGTCAGGAGATTCAGTGTCTGCTGGGGGCATGCCTCCTACTTAATGGTGGAAGAGGAGAAAGAGCTCTCTGGGGTCTTTTACGAGGACATTAATCAACTTTCCAAAGGCCCCACCTCCAAATACCAACATAGTAGAGATTAGGTTTCAACATCTGAATTTTGTGGGGGACACCTCGTAGACCCTCTCAGCTAGGCAAAAAGGCTTCTGGACTCTTAAGAATGTCATCTCACAGCCCTCACATTTCTGTGCAAAGTAGAGAGGAGAGTGTCTTGAAAAATTATGCATGTTTGGATGGCATCACCGACTCAAAGGACATGAGTTCGAGAATGCTCCAGGAGATGAAGGACAGGGAAGCCTGGCATGCTGAAGTCCATGGAGTCGCAAAGAATTGGACACACCTGAGTGACTGAACATCATGCATAATGGGGCTGTCCTGTATCTCATTGTGCTGGTGGATTTGGGAACCTACACCTGTGACTAAATTCATAAAACTTAATACCCTCATTGGGCAGGTGGGTACGTACAACTGGTGAATCTGCATCACTGGGTGTTTTGATCAATGTCAATCTTGTGGTAATAATATAACAGTCTAGTCATCCAGGATGCTACCTTTGGGGGAAAGTGGGTGAAAGGTGAAGAGGTGTCTCTGTATTGTTTCTTACAACTGCAAGTGAATCTGTAATTATATTGAAATAAAAAAAGTTTGTTTGAAGACAAAAAAAAATGCGCATGTGGTATGCTGGGGAACACAGTGACTTCCAATCAGATTCAGAGAGAAACACAAAAATTTTTTAAGAGGATTATAAAAGCTCCATAATATTGACAATTCAAGCCAATTGACAATTGTCAATTCTCTTGACAATTCAAGAGAAGTATGAATATATTATTTAAATATGTAATAGTCAACACTAGAAAAATCTAAAAACCAGGAAATACCTAAAGCAACGATTTTAGGGAGAGATGGATTTGAAGGTGGGAAAAAGAGGAGGATTTTAAATTTTAGACTCCCCTGCCTGGTTTGAATTGTTTAAACTATGTTTAGGTGTTAATTTAATTAAAAACTAAACCTAGTTTAAATTAAAAAATAATTTGTATTATATAAATGATACATATTATTAGTTCCTACCTGCTTATGTTTATTTTTTAAATAAGAAATTATATCCATTTAGACTAGGATATCTAGAAACCTTTTCTTGACTAGTGAGTGACTCTTCTTCAGGGGTCCACAAGTATGAAATATGCAAACAAAGGGGAAGTAACCTGATGTAAAGGGCTGACTCATTAGAAAAGACCCTGGTGCTGGGAAAGATTAAAGGCAGGAGTAGAAGGGGACGATAGAGGATGAGATGGTTGAATGGCATCACTAACTAGATGGACATGAATTTGAGCAAACTCTGGAAGAGGGACAGGGAAACCTGGCGTGCTGCAGGTCCATGGGGTTGCAGAGTCAGACATCACTGAGCAACTGAACTGAACACTTTAGTCCTAGCTGTGGTCTTAATCTACAAATCACTTATCATGGTGACACTAGTTATCTGCGTTGTGACACATTTGGTAGACACTTTCTTCCTTAAATAATCTGAGAGTTAGTTAAGCAGGCTGTGAGGAGATTTGGTCTGTTTTTCCCTGCCTATGCCACAGTCAGAGCATACATGCTGATGGGAAAATTCGCCTGCAAGCCAATTTGCCATCACCAGAGTATTTGAAGACTTAGAGTCAAAGCCTAAGGGAAAAATAACTCCCTTGCTGCTGAATCTATGTGGGGAGGTGAAGCTTACCCTGGGAGAGTGAGCTGTCTGTATCTCCTGCATTTTGAAGCAGCTCCCAGCCCTTCCAGTTTCAGTCACATGGAAGCAAACAGCAGGCAGAGAAAGGCAACAAAGAACGCACTGATGTATTCTAACCCTTTTATCCAATGGTTCTCACTGTGGTTACACATAGAAATCACCTGGGAAACTTTAAGCTAAGGTCTGGGTTGTATCCCAGGAGTTGAGTTAATTGGTCTCAAGTGCCTTGGATATGAGGTATTTTAAAATTTCCTCAGGTGTGGTGTGGATTAAAATTTTTGAAACTGCTTTTTTTCTGTATACTGGAATCAAAAAATAAGTATATGTTTGGTGGGTGGCGGCTGTCAATTTTCTCAGAAACGAAAGTTACAGATAAGCAGGAAGCCAAGGCTGGAGTGAATCTTGTGGGCTGGAGTCAGAGACATCAGTGTGAACTCATGTTTAGAGAGAGAGAGACAGGTGAACATTACAGAATTACAAATATGTGTTTTATATATAGACTAAGTGTGCCCCTTTGGACTGTAGCCCACCAGGCTCCTCTGTCCATGGGATTCTCCAGGCAAGAATAATGGAGTGGGTTGCCTCCTTCAGGGGATCTTTCTGGCCTGGAGATCGAACCCACGTCTCTTACGTCTCTTGCATTGGCAGTTGGGTTCTTTACCACCAAGCCATCATGGAAGCCCTCAAAAATATGTTTATAAGTAGACTAATGTACAAATACATATTTCTTTGCTCTGTTTGCTGAAAGCAGAGAGAGAAATTGAGCATTCCCAGTTCTCAGATCTTGGTTTATCATTATCATTCCCCCTATAAAAGCAACTAGGTCACTTTAAAGAAATGGGAAGGAAAATACAAAATAAACATAGAGTATCTTGTACTATCAGAGAGTATGGAAGTGTTCAGAAAATAAAAGGATGGGGTCATGCCACAGGGACACAGGAACCAACCTGAAAGGACTCCCAGTGGCCAAAGCTGGAAACATTTGAGAAACAAGGTAAATAACATAGTGTTGGATTATAACCCAAAGTGTGAAATGAATACACATGAGTCCATACTGATATAATTAAACAACTGAATTAATAAGGGAGGAAAAAGAGACAAATCTTTCTTACAGAGTAGCAGCAAGTAATTTATGTAGATATTACCCCTTCTAGGAGGCAGACCTTAATTCTTCCCTCACCTGCTTGAGAATGTGCTAGACTTTGTGACTTGTTTCCAAAGAATAAAGTAGGGAAAAGGAAAAACAGTAACTATTTAAGTGGAGGAACCTGGAAAACACTAAGGGATGATGGTTAACACTGACAAAGATGTTATGTGACTATCATGGATCCTCTGCTGTGATGAAAAGGGCATTTCACCTCAGGGGTACCCTTTCCGTAAATCTACAATTCCAGTCTCAGACATACCCAAACTGAAGGATGTTCTACTAGAACAAGAACTAGCACTAGATGACCTACTAGTACTCCTCAAGGCTTTCAAGGAAAGCAAGTAAAGATAGAAAGCTAGACCAGAAGAGATTAGGAGAAGCAATGTCTAAATGCAGTGGATTGTAGCCTGAGAGAGAAAAAGTAAAAATTAGTGAAAAATCTGAGTAAAGTCTAGATTATAGTTTATAGTAATTTACCAATATTCATTTCCTAATTTTAACAAATGTACCACAATAAGTTAAGATGATAATAGGAGGGGAAACTGAAAAGTAGGTCAGGGGTATAGGAAAACTCTATATTATCTCTACAACTTTTCTGGAAATCTAAAATTATTCCAAAATAAAATTTTATTTAAACAACAACAAAAATGACAAAACAAATAAGGTTAATTATTGACCCCCAAATGCCCATGCCCAGAAGAATAATGTGAACAATGATTATCTTAATAAAGTTCTGATATTGTGGGAAAAGCAAGTACCCCATGTGAGACTAATAGCAACTCAATTTGAGAATCTCTGTTTCAACTGTTTGAAAGCTCTGTCACTAGATCATGCCATCAAATTGGATTCTCTGATTTTGACCAAATATTTCTCATTCTGTTGAAGTGGAAAGAGGAGGAGGCTTCAGGAAGTGAATATCAGGTCTTTGAACTACTTGCTACACAGGCCAGTGATCTGTATCAGTAGTAGAGAACACTGAGGGCTGTGGACATTTAATTTTTCTTATTTTTACCTGATAGGCTCCTCAGGCATCTTTAGGAAACCACAGGAGAACTCAGGATCAAATCAGCACTGGCTTGTAGTGGGAAATAGTATTGACAGTAAGGAGATATCCATTTCAGCAATTTAAGCAGGTTCCAGAGAAACAATGAAAGTGCATGTTCTGCATGTTCAGTGGTTAATGTTTCCATGTCACAGCACATAGAGAGCATTTAATGCACATTTATTGACTAAAATGGCTTAATGTCTTTCAGTGGTCGCTACAAGAAATTAGAAAAAGAATTTTCTGACCTCGAATCACAAAGACATTACTAGTGAGATAAAATGGCAGCATGTACTTAAGAAACTTGAAAATATGTACAGACTGGCATGTTAGAAATGCATAATAATGTGCCATTTGTACTACTTGAACCAATCTTTGAAATTATGTACTGTTTTATGGGGGAATGAAGAAATGCTCTTAAGATGAAGAAAAGGTACTTTTTTTGTTTGTTTGAGGATTTAATTGCACTTCCTGAGGTACAGAGGTATTTTCAGAGAGCACAACATTTCCTTTTAACATATCAGACAAAAATATACTTTCTTAGAGCTTAAGAATTCTTGCCATCCCCTGGGAAATGCGGTAGGACACTGGAAAACTTTATTCCAAAGGCCAAACCCATCTTGGTAGATGATATCCTGGCTTATGTTTTCTGCGGGAGAAACAAAATGAAAATACACTGGAGAGAGGAAAGGAGGAGGAGAGAGAATGGTTAGGAATGAGTGGTGAGCTGTGAAGCAGGAAGAACCTGATGGTTCCAAAGGAGAACGAAAGGTCAGCCTTTCATCAGGGAAACTGGTCCTGGCCTCAGAGGAGGTCTGGAAAGGACAAGGGGCAAGGAAAATGCTTTGAGAAGAATCGGTCCAGGACCTCGCCAAGGAAAATATTTTATAAAAGTTAAACAAGGAAAAAGATATCCGGGATTTGTCATTCCCCCTGGAGCCTTTGTGTTTTGAGCTGAAAAAAAGAGGATTGAGGCAAGGTAGGTTCACCACAAATAGAAGCTCTCATAGGATGCCCACTCTCCAAATTTCTGAGCACTTTGAGCAAACCGGGCAAATGTGGGAACCTGGAGGGATGGAAAATGTAACCCCAGGATGAAAGGATTCACAAAGGGTTAATTTATCAGCCACGAACTAAGCACTGTAGAATTTGCATTCCCAGATCCTGACCATAATGGAAAAATCTTTCACGATCAGAAATAAGACCTAATAAGCTAAATGGTGTCCTTTTTTTCACTTATTGTCATCTTTTTGGACATACAAAATCTGTATATAATTAATGTATACAACTTGACAAGTCTGAAGCTAAGTATACATCCATGAAACCAACAGCACATCTATGCCATAAATCTACCCATAAGCTCCAAAATTTCCTTCTGTCCTCTTTTGTTATTTTGTAATAAGAACACGGAACATGAATTTATCCTCTTAGAAATTTTTAAAATAATAAGTGGTTCTTTATAGGTCAGGTAACTGAGTTACATGGAGGACTGAGGGCTAAATGATTCTGTCAAGTGTATGGAAACACGGGTGAAATTGGAATAACAATATGAGAGTCCAACAGGTATGAGTCAGTGGCTTCCTTAGGGACAAACTGAAAGAAGGTAATTTCTTTTAAAAATTAAACTAAAAACTTGATTCCTTGATTCAAAGTATCCTACTATCTCCCCCCCCAAACCTTTTTGAAGGCAATTTGGCTTGCTTAAAAACTCAAGGAAAGGTTATATATATATTTTTCAATTTTTTAAAATTAATTTAATTGGAGGCTAATTACTTTACAATATTGTGGTGGTTTTTGCCATACATTCACATGACTCAATCGTAGGTGTACATGTGTTCCCCATTCGGACCTCCCTCTCACCTCCCTCCCCATCCCATCCCTCAGGGTCATCCCAGTGCACCAGCCCTGAGCACCCTGCCTCATGCATCGAACCTGGACTGGCGATCTATTTCACGTATGATAATATACATGTTTCAATGCTATTCTCTCAAATCATCCCACCCTCACCTTCTCCCACTGAGTCCAAAAGTCTGTTCTTTACATCTATGTCTCTTTTGCTGTCTCGTATATAGGGTCATCATTACCATCTTTCTAAATTCCATATATATGTGTTAATATACTGTATCGGTGTTTTTCTTTCTGACTTACTTCACTTTGTATAATAGGCCCCAGTTTAATCCACCTCATTAGAACTGATTCAAACGCATTCTTTTTAATAGCTGAGTAAGTGTATATGTCGGAGAAGGCAATGGCACCCCACTCCAGTACTCTTGCCTGGAAAATCACATGGACGGAGGAGCCTGGTAGGCTGCAGTCCATGGGATCGCTAAGAGTCGGACACGACTGAGCGACTTCACTTTCACTTTTCCCATTCATGCACTGGAGAAGGAAATGGCAACCCACTCCAGTATTCTTGTCTGGAGAATCCCAGGGATGGTGGAGCCTGGTGGGCTGCCGTCTATGGGGTCGCACAGAGTCGGACACGACTGAAGTGACTTAGCAGCAAGTGTATATGTACCACAGCTTTCTTATCCATTCGTCTGCCAATGGACATCTAGGTTGCTTCCATGTCCTGGCCATTGTAAACAGTGCTGCAATGAACATTGGGGTACACATGTCTCTTTCAATTCTGGTTTCCTCAGTGTGTATGCCCAGCAGTGGGATTGCTGGGTCGTTTGGCAGTTGTATTTCCAGTTTTTTAAGAAATCTCCACACTGTTCTCCATAGTGGCTGTACTAGTTTGCATTCCCACCAACAGTGTAATAGGGTTCCCTTTTCTCTACACCCTCTCCAGCATTTATTGTTTGTAGACTTTTTGATAGCAGCCATTCTGACTGGTGTGAGATGGTACCTCATTGTGGTTTTGATTTGCATTTCTCTGATAATGAGGGATGTTGAGCATCTTTTCATGTGTTAGCCATCTGTATGTTTTCTTTGGAGAAATGTCTGTTTAGTTCTTTGGCCCATTTTTTGATTAGGTAATTTACTTTTCTGGAATTGAGCTGCAGGAGCTGCTTGTATATTTTGAGATTACTTCTTGGTCAGTTGCTTAATTTGCTATTATTTTCTCCCATTCTGAAGGCTGTCTTTTCACCTTGCTTATAGTTGCTGCTGCTGCTGCTAAGTCGCTTCAGTCATGTCCGACTCTGTGCGACCCCAGAGCCGGCAGCCCACCAGGCTCCGCCATCAGAAAAGTTATATTAAATCACAATGGAGCTTCAACACTAAGTTTTACTAATCCATCAATATTTGCTGATTAACCATGACATCTCAGGCACTGTATGAGGCACTGGGAATATTCAAGCAAACAAGAAAGAATATCATTTCTGCTTTCCTAAGTTGTAGTTATCTCTCAATTAGCAACAGACTCTTAGAGAATGACACAGATTTTCACTCTCATTTCAGAGTCTGTAGAAAGCACATCTCATTGCTTTCTGGCAGCGGATGTCTGGAATTCTGACTTAATCATACGCAAGGACAGGCAAGTGTTAAACTTGGAGAGTAGGTGTGAGTTATAAGAAGATGAAACATATGCCTTTATCCATCTCCACTAAGAACACAGACATGTTGGAATTGTGCAAACGGTAAGAACAGTTATACTAAACGTGACCACTCTCTGACATTTTAGAGTATATCACTTTTGCAGATCACTGCTCTTTTAAATAAAACTGTGGGAACTTGTGGAATTATTTATCCTCTAAACCTCAGTTTCCTAAAATTGGGATATCTACCCTACAGAGTAGTCATTTGACTAAGTATAATATCAGTCTAGTGCTGGGTACACACTTAATCCTCAAAACAGTTATCCCCCCCTTTTTTCCATTTTTCACAGTTAAATGGCTGGCTGATGAAATGGCAATTCTTCTGTATGTGGAAATAGTCATACCTGAGGAGCTGGAATGAGTAGTTCTTGACAGAGACGATACAGAGACAAATCAATCATCAGGAAGGACTAGAACACATCTGAATTGTCTTCCATCTCTGAGATTCTATAAAAGCCTTGATTGGATGTTGCCATGGAACTGTGGTTCCTTCTTTCTTAGTAAGTGAGTGTAGATATCCAATCTACTTTAGAGGTTCAGACAGTCCTAGTTGTTTATTAAGCATCTGATGTGGGAGGCACATTCCAGGTGCCCTCCAATACATTATGTCATTCAATCCTTCCAACATCCTAGCAGGAAAGGGATTTTAAAGATGTGAAGGAAGGCTCAGCAATATAAAAACTCAATGTAAATTCAGTATAGCAATATTTAATGTTATAAAAAATCAGTATCAACTCAATGAGTGAGGAGTGAAGAGTCTGAACTTAAGGCTTCCAAATTCAAATCCACATCTTTCCCTCTCTTCAATATTCAAGTTAAGATGTGGTTAAACTGGAACCTGATTTATTTGGCAGAAGGGGCCATAGGTAAATGGGTATTTTTAAACTTTCAGCACTTGGTGACTAAATTCTGCACATCCTCTGCTAACTGCATGTCAGAAGAGCCACCTGTGTTTCCTGCTATTGCTGAGGTTACTTGGGCAGCATTTTACTCACTGGGTGCTGGAAGCACAGGTGTGGGAACTAGAGTAGAACCCAAAACTCTAATGATTTTGAACTTCCACAGAACAGGGCTCTGGGCTCTAAAACCCTCAACTGAAGACACAGTGGAAATAATGAGAAGCAGTTGCATTGGTTTCTATCATTTTTAGGTTTTAGAGGGGTGCAGGGAAAAGGGGGTCACTGTAAATCATGTATTTTTTAAGTCATGAGTGTATTAGAAAAGACTTTTAAACATTTTTCATGTCATAGTTGAATATGAAATGTAAATTGCATTTAAATTTTCTCATCAAACCTGAAGAAAACAATTTTGCCCAGAGGTATCCATCTGTAAATTTAGCAATAGGCACCAAATGTATTTCATCACAAGCTGGAGAGAGAGCCCAGAAAACAAAGGTGCTCTGATGAGGTCAACCATGGATGGGAAGAGTTTCTCTGCGAGCCTTTGTAGCCCACTGACCCAGAAAGGAGGAGAAGGGGATGACAGAGGATGAGACAGTTGGATGGCATCACCGACTCAATGGACATGAGATTGAGCAAGCTCCGGGAGTTGGTGATGGACAAGGAGGCCTGGTGTGCTACAGTCCATGGGATCGAAAGGGCCAGACACGACTGAGTGACTGAACTGAACTGACCCAGAAGGGAAGCTTGGTATAAAGCTCTCTTTTCCTAAGTGACCAATAGAGGCTGAGAGAGTTGAAAACAAAGGAAACCAGCTCTCTTCTCAAAGGTCAGCTGGACTCTGGTTGCTAAACCCACAACATCCAGCAGATTATTTAGACACTATTTTGCATACTGAACACTAGCTTTGTTTTTTTTCTTTTTTTCTTTTAGATTATGGCTTTTGCCTCTTTTTTTAAATTAGTTTATTTATCTATTTTTTAACTTTACAATATTGTATTTGTTTTGCCATACATTGACATGAATCCACCATGAGTGTATACATGTGTTCCCCTTCCAGAACCCCCCTCCCACCTGCCTCTCCATTCCATCCCTTCAGGTCATCCCGGTGCACCAGCTTTGGATTAACATCTGAAGCATGGAAGGCATTATGTGTTGAAAATAAAATGCCCAAACAAAATATTCTCTGCTGCCTCTGTGTAAGAAGTAAACAAATCCTACTTCTGTATTTCCTATGATCTGTGTATTGCTAGGACCTTGTGCAGTTACTATGGAAATACCAGGTCCCCAAAGAGCTATAATTCTGCTAGTGCTGCAAAATGAGCCCACTTAGCACAGTGAACTGATTGATCTCTGCCCTGTAATTTGGTAGAAGGCTCAAAGGCCTCCAATCTCACTGTTCTTATGAAAAGCAGTTGGCTCAAATAGCTTGTATCGGAGAAATATTAAAGAAATGCATTGGTTTAGCTTACAGCTAGAGCATATATTTAAGGCAGCATATTTCTTTAGAATTATGATATCAAATGATGTTTCATTTCTATTGGAAATTTAGGAATGTGAGGTGGTTAGCCAGCCTCAATTGGTAATGTGCCATTGATTTTATTTCTCAATGAGAAACTATCATTTGTTATCCACTGCATATTTATTCTAAGGCTCCAAAGTAAGCAGAGAAAAAATTTCTTAGTGTCTAGGACACACTGAATTGGCTAGGAGATCACAGAAAAAAGCTGAGTTGTTATCAGATTTTATATTTTCATCTTTTGAAATATGTCTAAATTTGTTCTTACTGCACTTTTCATCAGAGGAATTGACACGTAAATTATACACTACAGGGATTTGAATATTAGAGAGTTGAGATCTACTTTTCCCTATTTGCTCATGGGCAGTAAGCTGTCAGGGAGGCAAAGAACCCTGCCAGGGAATGGGAGGCAGGTGTGCAATGTTCTGTTTCAGGTTGTATTGTTTCCTTCCATACCTGGGCTACCCAATTACTCTCCAATGTCTTCAACATCCTCCCTACTTGCTTTAAAGATGTAATCCTTCTTTGCTTGCCATTTTATCACAGCTCCCTCAGCCCCTAGCCCCCACCCTCAGCTACCTAACACACACCTATTCATAGTCTACTTTCTATAAGTCCCAGATCAGACTGCAAGTTCTTTGAGATGCTGACTCAGCTGGTACAGCTAACACCATTAAAATTTCTATATAGCAAACTTTTTTCCAAACCACTAAGCCACTTACATTCCATGGCATTCTTTGAGTTGTCCCCAATGAGTCCAATAGCCTCTTTTAGTTTCAGTCTTAGCAATATCTCCGCATCACTTTGCATCATTCACCAGACCTCTCTTCCCATGTCTTATAATTCTATCCTCTCCTGCTTCCCCTTAAGTCTCTTAATCGTTCTTTGGTCCCCTGCTGTCTTCCCTTCTTATCCACAATATTTGATCATTCACCCATGAAACAAACATTTATGCGGCACTGATCATGGACCAGGTTAGGTGCCGATGATCTGCAGATATTATACAATGATGAATAAAGGTGTGTTCCCTTTCATCAAGAAGTTTACAGTCTAAAGTGGAAGAAAGGTCAGCAAATCCACAATTTTAGTTCAATAATTCCTTTTGAGAGCATATAGGAAGAGCTTCTAAAATCCAGGTAGGAGAGGAACCAAGGAAGGCTTCCTGGAGAAGGTGACCCTTAAGTTGAATTTTGATGAAGGGGTAAAACTTATTCAGTTGATGCAGGAAGTGTTTTTCAGGCACAAGGAACAAAATGTAACAAGACATAAATACTCAGAATAGAATGTTGGGGAAATAAGGAGCTTGGGAGGCAAGGGTGGTATAGTGGAGAAGATTACAATCCCTGAAATTGGATATGGAATTGGATCCTGGCCATACGACCATGGGCAAATTGCTTAATCTCTGAGAGCCTCAGTTTTATCATCTATAAAATGGGAATAGTAAAGCTACCTTGTGGTATACTGGGGAGTAGTTAAATGTTAAATAACATACAACACCTGCATCAGACCCAATAAATTTTAACTATGATTATTATGATGATTATGATTATGATTATTATGGTGATGATGATGTGATGGTTAATTTTATGTGTCAGCCTGGCTGGGCCACAATGCCCAGACATTTAGTCAAACATTATATTGGATGATTTTTGTGAAGGTATATTTTGGACAAGATCAACATTTAAATTGGTGAATCTGAGTAAAGCAGATTTCCCTTTACAATGGTGGGTGGGACTCAGCCAATCAGCTGAAGGTCTTCCCTGAATAAAAAGGAATTTTGCCAGCAGATTCCTTGAGTCTCCAGCCTGCTGGCCTACTCATCAGATTTTGGACTCATCAAGCACCTCACAATTGTGTGAGCCAATTCCTTAAAATACATTTCTCTCCCTACATACGCACACACGTGCGCGCACGCACACACACACACACACACACACACACACAGTTAGCTCTGTTTCTCTGGAGAATTCTGACTGATACAGGCTTACCTGAACCCCTAACTGCCTACTTGAAATATCCACTTAGATATCCAACAGGCATTTCCAGGTTAATATATCCTAAACTCAGCTTCAGATACTCTCCCCTCCAAACCCTCCTCTTCTTGCAATCTGTCCTATTCCAGTAAATATCAACTCCATTCTTAACAATTGTTTGGGTCCCAAACCTTGATGTCATTCTGGATTTGTCTTTGTCTCACATCACACATCTGATTCACTGGCAAGGGCCGTTAGCTCTACATTCAAAACACATCCAGAATTCGACCACTTTTCACCATCTCCACCACTATTCTCATGGTCCAAACCACCTGGATTATTATACCTTTTGAAATAATCTTTTCTCATTCCCTTCTCAGAAACCAGAGAGATCCTGTCATTCTCTGCTCAAAACCCTCCAGCGTCTCTGTGAGAGTGAAAGGGTTGAAGTCCTTACCTGGACCACAAGGCCCTATACAGTGTAACCCCTTCCCTCTTGCTTCATCTCCTACTACCTTCTTGCTCAGTGTTCTTGGCCAATCTGTCCTCCATGTTGATCCTGGATCTCACTCATCGCCAAGGCCTGAGGGCCATTCCACTTGCTATTCCCTCTGACTGGAATGCCTTCCCCCAGATTTCCACGTGGATCTTCCCTTCCCTCCTAAAGGTCTCAGCTCAAGGCAGTGAGGCCTTCTCTGAAAATCCTGTCTAAAATGGCAAATTCCATCTTCCAATACCCTCTCCACACAGAATTCCTATCCTCCTTCTTTATTTTTCTCCTTAGCACTTATTATCATCTCACTTCCTAGATTGTACTTATTACCTTCTTTACTTGTCTCTCCCCACCAGAATCAGGCTGCATGAGAGGAGAGGTCTTAATGTCTTTCATTCAGTGCTGCATCCCCAGTGCCTAGAACAGAATCTGGCACATAATAGGAGCTCAATAATTATCTGTAAATATCTGTTATGTGGTTGAATGATCAAATGATGATGAGGAGGAGCAGCTAACACAGAGGTAGGGTCTTTGTGTTATTTGTGATATGGGAACATGTCCATCTCTCAGATCTCCTAATCTCAGAAAATCCAATACCTCAATGTTGGGCCAATCTCCCCTTTTATTTATTTATTTATTACCAAGAATGCTTACTTAAAATGCTGATGGCTACATCTTAATTCTGGAGATTCTGATTCAGCAGTTTGGGGTAGGCCTGTAAATCTTCATTAAAGAAATGACACTGGTGCAGGTGTTCCTTGGACCATACCTTGGGAAACACTGACATGGACTGAGTCCCATGTATAAGCCATGTCTGCCTCCTAAATGTATTTTATTTGGTCCAGGAAGTACTGGTTTGCAAGATACTTAAGTATATTACTTATCAACATTTAAAAATTAAAATATTTCCTCTATCATCCTTATTTACATATTTCCATTTTAATTTGATGATCTGACAATGCTGGACCTGTATTTTTAGATGGCAATAATCAGCTAAACCTGGATGGCAGCTGCAGATTGCTTTTAAAAAGGACATATCTAACTGCTGACTCTAGGTTATCACAGATACCACCCTCCTCATTATGTCTTAAACAATGGATTCATCTATATTACTCACAAGGCCTCAGAATGCATTTAAGTCTGGAACCCCTCTTCGAACCAAATGAAGCCCAGGATGGGACTGGTGTCAGGTCAGCATAAGTCTATCAGTTCAGTTCAGTTCAGTTCAGTCGCTCAATTGTGTCCGACTCTTTGTGACCCCATGAATCGCAGCACGCCAGGCCTCCCTCTCCATCACTAACTCCCGGAGCATACCCAAACTCATGTCCATCGAGTTGGTGATGTCATCCAACCATCTCATCCTCTGTCATCCCCTTCTCCTCCTGCCCCCAATCCCTTCCAGCATCAGGGTCTTTTCCAATGAGTCAACTCTTCGCATGAGGTGGCCAAAGTATTGGAGTTTCAGCTTCAACACCAGTCCTTCCAATGAATACCCAGGATGATCTCCTTTAGGATGGACTGGTTGGATCTCCTTGCAGTCCAAGGGACTCTCAAGAGTCTTCTCCAACACCACAGTTCAAAAGCATCAATTTTTCGGTACTCACTTTTCTTTATAGTCCAACTCTCACATCCATACATGACTATTGGAAAAACCATAGCCTTGACTAGATGGACTTTTGTTGGCAAAGTAATGTCTCTGCTTTTTAATATGCACTCTAGGTTGGTCATAACCTTCCTTGCAAGGAGTAAGCGTCTTTTAATTTCACGGCTGCAGTCATCACCTGCAGTGATTTTGGAGCACAAAAAAATAAAGTCTGACACTGTTTCCACTGTTTCTCCATCTATTTGCCATGAAGTGATGGGACCAGATGCCATGATCTTAGTTTTCTGAATGTTGAGCTTTAAGCCAACTTTTTCACTCTCCTCTTTCACTTTCATCAAGAGGCTTTTTAGTTCTTCACTTTCTGCCATAAGGGTGGTGTCATCTGCATATCTGAGGTTATTGATATTTCTCCCGGCAATCTTGATTCCAGCTTGTGCTTCCTCCAGCCCAGCATTTCTCATGATGTACTCTGCATATAAGTTAAATAAGCAGGGTGACAAAAAAGTATGTTGGCCACTGTTTGAATCCAAGAATCTTCAGACAGGAAATACAAACACCATTTCTGCAAGGAGCATGAGGAAAATTGCCTTTTTCTTATTTCGCTGATGATTCTGTTCCAAAGGAAACGTTAACCACTGGGTAATTTCTACATCAGATTTTTAATACCTTAGTCCATCATTTTACTAGTAAGAACCAATTAGATTTATATAAAGATGTGCACTGAGTTTTCATCATTCTTCCATGAGAAATGAGTGATCAGTTCTTGGCTCCTCAGAACTCCAGTCATCTCACCAGAAGACAGATAGACATGCATAAGGAATCATGCTCCAGAATGAATACTCTGACTGGATCAGGCATCTACTCTGTATCAGAGTTCTCTCTGAGGATACTCTCTTATGGTCAGCTTGGCAGTTCAGTTTTGGTTGTGATCTGGGCTGTGCCACTCAAGTGTAATCCAACTCAGTAGTAAGTAAACTGATCCATTTGCCTCAAGAGTGGATTAAAAGAAAACAGGCAACTGCACTTTGGAGAGACCAATGTAAAGACACATAAACTCCAGTCTGAGAGCCCTAGCCTCTGAAAGAGTTGCAGTTGTACATTAGTAGGAGCCACAGCTGTGACCATTACTGGCAGAAGTAGTGGGCTTACCAGTCAGGCTGGCAGGCAGACTGCAGATACATGGTGTTGACAGCACACAAAGGTAACAGGCTCTCAAGGGGGTACATTGAGACATTTGAGATCATGCTTAAGGAAGGGAGGATGACCTAGTTCTTAGCAACTATAATTGGTCAAGTCTTGGTCAAGATATTTTCCATTGTTATTGTTACCCTGGGATCTTCACTATCTCCCTACAGCTTCTAAGGCCTAGGAAGTAGCGGCTACATAGATAGTAGAGTTAGCATTAAATATGAGTTCAACTGTCACTTTTTTCCTATTCAAAGGTGAAAATAGTGAAGATCTTTATTTCTGCAGTTTTACAGGAGTTTTTAAAAAATGTTACTGGTCCATGTCAAACCCACTGTATTAAAATGCTTATTGACTTTTTTCGCCATCAAAGTATGTCATAGGATTCCCTGAGACTGCTAAGTGCATCAGACGAGTGTCCAACCAGATGTGATCCTCAGCCACAGCTGGCAGCCCCACCCCAGTCAATTGATTTAAAGATGGGTTATACTTTTGTATTACTGCTGGTCACTAAAGGAGCTCAAAAAATGAGAGCAGACCATTGAGAAGAAAGACACCCCTCCCCTGGAAATCCATCTGAGGATAAATGACTCATTTCTTGTTTCCATACAGAAGCGTAGCATATCGGAAAGAGTGCAGGCTTTGAGGTTTGAAGGACTCAGGTTAAGATTAAACCTCTGCCCACTTCCCAGGAGTATAGCCTTTAGAACTTTATTTGCTCTCCTGAGTTTTAGTTTTCTCATCTACAAAATGAAGATAATCATTTATACGTCAGAGAGTTTGGGCTTGAATGAAGAATAATGTGTAAAGGATCTACTCCATGGCCTGACTCATCAAGGCTCCATGAGGCATCAAAATTTGGTTATGTGATTGCTCCTACACTAAGAATGTCATAGGGAATCAGAGAGCCACAGAATTGAAAGGAATGTGAAGCTTTCTAATCCTACTCTAAGAGGCACAACCCATTTCAAATAAGGTATTATCCAGTCTTTGCTTTAGGCTATCATTTCCATTCAGTTCAGTTCAGTTCAGTCTCTCAGTCATGTCCGACTCTTGGCGACCCCATGAGCTGCAGCACTCCAGGGCTCCCTGTCCAACACCAACTCCCGGAGTCCACCCAAATTCACGTCTATTGAGTCGGTGATGCCATCCAACCATCTCATCCTCTGTTGTCCCCTTCACCTCCTGCCCTTAATCTTACCCAGCATCAGGGTCTTTTCCAATGAGTCAGCTCTTCGCATCAGATGGCCAAAGTAGTGGAGTTTCAGCTTCAACATCAGACCTTCCAATGAACACCCAGGACTGATCTCCTTTAGGATGGACTGGTTGGATCTCCTTGCAGTCCAAGGGACTCTCAAGAGTCTTCTCCAACACCACAGTTCAAAAGCATCAATTCTTCAGCGCTCAGCTTTCTTCACCGTCCAACTCTCACATCCATACATTACTGGAAAAACCATAGCCTTGACTAGACAGACCTTTGTTGGCAAAGTAATGTCTCTGGTTTTTAATGTGCTGTCTAGGTTGGTCATAACTTTCCTTCCAAGGAGTAAGCGTCTTTTAATTTCATGGTTGCAGTCACCATCTGCAGTGATTTTGGAGCCTCCCAAAATAAAGTCTCTCAGTTTTCACCATTTCCCCATCTATTTGCCATGAAGTGATGGGACCAGATGCCATGATCTTAGTTTTCTGAATGTTGAGCTTTAACTCAATTTTTTCACTCTCCTCTTTGACTTTCATCAAGAGGCTCTTTAGTTCCTCTTCACTTTCTGCCATAAGGGTGGAGTCGTCTGCATATCTGAGGTTATTGATATTTCTCTGGAAATCTTGATTCCAGCTTGTGCTTCATCCAGCTTGGCGTTTCTCATGATGTACTCTGCATATAAGTTAAATAGGTAGGGTGACAATATACAGCCTTGATGTACTCCTTTTCCTATTTGGAACTAGTTTGTTGTTCCATGTCCTGTTCTGTTGCTTCCTGACTTGCATACAGGTTTTTCAAGAGGCAGGTCAGGTGGTCTGGTATTCCCATCTCTTTTAGAATTTTCCACAGTTTATTGTGATCCACATAGTCAAAGGCTTTGGCATAGTCAATAAAGCAGAAATAGATGTTTTTCTGGAACTCTTGCTTTTTCGATGATCCAGCGGATGTTGGCAATTTGATCTCTGGTTCCTCTGCCTTTTCTAAATCAGCTTGAACATCTGGAAGGTCATGGTTCACGTATTGCTGAAGCCTGGCTTGGAGAATTTTGAGCATTACTTTACTAGTGTGTGAGATGAGTGCAGTTGTGCAATAGATTGAGCATTTTTGGCATTGCCTTTCTTTGGTATTGGAATGAAAACTGACCTTTTCCAGTCCTGTGGCCACAGCTGAGTTTTCCAAATTTGCTGACATATTGAGTGCAGCACTTTCACAGCATCATCTTTTAGAATTTGAAATAGCTCAACTGGAATTCCATCACCTCCACCAGTCATTTCCATTAATTAACGTTAATATTAGTATCACCAACTGTGTGTTAAAGTCTGGTACTGAGCACTCACTGTGACTATTATTAATATTATTATTATCTCCTTGCTTTATAACTGAGGACCTTGAGGCTTAGTCAAGTTCCATCACTTGACCAGTGTCACATTGCTGGCCTTGATCTCTGATACTCTCTCAGTACCATTCTATGTTATCTCCTATGTTCAGATTCCCAAGGTCAGTCTTGTTGGCCACACAAGCTCTTTTTTTTTTTCCTAAATCAAAATTAGGCACATGAAACACACATATCTTCCAGGTATATAAAGTCCCTGCTGATACCAGACTCTCCAAAAAGTAAACACTCCTGACTCACTGGCTTCCCTGGTGGCCCAGACTGGAAAAGCGTCTGCCTACAATGCGGGAGACCCGGGTTCAATCCCTGGGTGGGGAAGATCCCTGGAGAAGGAAATGGCAACCCACTCCAGTACTCTTGCCTGGAAAATCCCATGGATGGAGGAGCCTGATAGGCCATAGGTTCGCGAAGAGTCGGACACGACTGAGTGACTTCACTTCACTTCACCTGACTCATTAGTCTTCTTTTTCTTGATCTCTTTTTACTCTAGCTGTACCTCACCAAATTCAGAAGCTAAAATAGCATTAAACACCCTTGGCTTTTTCTGAGTTGATGTGCAATAAGACACCTTTTCTGAGATCTCTCTGAGAGATTCTGGTCTAAGGTTTCACTTCATAACTGTACATGCTGAGGCTGCTACATGACAGTATTCAACCAGGGTATTTCAACACGCTCCAGTGTGACACTGTTCAGGTGTAGTTGTTAAAATGTACACAGAGAATCTAAGGGACAAGGTGAACCTGACAGAGCAGTTAAGGATGAAGTTTGGTTACAGGGATGCTAGAGGTCAGATCCTTTTGTCCTTTTATACAGTTCATGAGGTTCTTACAGCAAGTATACTGAGATGGTTTGCCATTCCCTCCTCCAGTGGATCATGTTTTGTCAGAAACATGACCCGTCTGTCTTGGGTGGCCCTACACGGCATGGCTTATTGCTTCATTGAGTTGTGCAAGCCCCTTCACCATGACAAGGAGACATCTTACCTCTCTACTGAGAAACCTGTATGTGAGTCAAGAAACAAGAGTTAGAACCCTGTATGGAAGAACTGATTGGTTCCAGATTGAGAAAGAAGTACGACAGGGCTGTCTGCTGTCACCCTGCTTGTTTAACCTATACACTGAGAACATCGTGAGAAATGCAGGGCTGGATGAGTTACAAGCCAGAATCAAGATAGGTGGGAGAAACGTCAACAACCTCAGATATGCAGATGACACCACTCTAACGGCAGAAAGTGAAGAGGAACTAAAGAACCTCTTGATGAGGATGAATGAGGAGAATGTAAGAGCTGGCTTAAAATTAAATATTAAAAAAACTAAGATGATGGCATCCGGCCCCATTATTTTATAGCAAATTAGAAGGGGGAAAGGTGGAAGTAGTGACAGATTTCCTCTTCTCGGTCTCTAAAATCACTGTGGATGGTGACTGCAGCCATGAAGTCGGAAGAAGACCGTTTCTTGGTAGGAAAGCTATGACAAACCTAGACGGTGTGTTGAAAAGCAGAGACGTTACTCTGCTGGCAAAGGTCTGTATAGTCAAGGCTATGGTTCTCCCAGTGGTCACTTACGGTTCTAAGAGCTGGAGTGTAAAGAAGGCAGAGCGCCAAAGAATTGATGCTTTCGAACTGTGGTGCTGGAGAAGACTCCTGAAAGTCCCTTGGACAGCATGGAGACCAAATTAATCAATCTTGAGGGAAATCAACCCTGAATACTCATTGGAAGGACTGATGTTGAAGCTAAAGCTCCAGTATTTTGGTAACCTGATGTAAACAGCTGACTCATTGGGAAAGTCCCTCATGCTGGGAAAGATTGGGGCAGAAGGAAAAGAGGGCATTAGAGGATGAGATGGCTAGATGGCATCACTGATACAATGGACATGAACTTGGGCAAACTTTAGGAGATGGTGAGGGACAGAGAGGTCTGGTGTGCTGCAGTCTATGTGGTCACAAAGAATTGGATATGACTGGGCAACTGAAAAACAACAAGAGGTCTGATCAGACTGGAAGGAGGTAGCAACATTTGTATGAGCATCTTCTGCTGGTGCACAGGCAGAGTCTGGATGATGGAGAGCAGGCAGCTCTTCTGGAGGAACCTACTGTGTCTTCAGCTTCAGGTGTTAAGTTCATTTACACGGGGTAGTGGTCTGGCTCTTCGGAGCGAAGAGTGTCTGACTTACATCAGTAATGTGTACTCAATAAATATTTGTGGAACAAATGAATAAGAACAGCTGAGGAAGGGAGGGGAATATGAAGACAATGGCCTTAAGGGCAGAGACATTAAAAAAGGGACATACTTGGGGTGACCAGCAGAGAGAGAGGCAAGTCTTCAAGTGAAGTGGCCAGTCATAAATGAGAGGCTTACTACAAAAATAGGACTCAAAACACCACAGTTAAGTTGTAGATGGGTAAATGTAAGGATCCATTTGTTCAAAGTTTGTAGTGTTTATAACTGTGGGGTGGAGATTATGGACAGTTTTATTTCTTTTTTATTTAACTTTGTTTTATTACTTCATTGATTTATTCAGGCCTTTTACAGTTTACCTAACACTATGCTTGGTTCTGTTGCATCTTGCAATGAACTCTGACTGAGCCTTTGTCCTTTTGTCTCATGGGGTACTGACTGAAATCTGTAGGTCAGTTGAGCCTTAATGAGAAGACTTTGTCTTAACTCATCCAAGGTTCACTTCACTCTGTCTGCTTATCCACATTAGCCAGCAGTTGACAAATGTGCTTTTCTCAATGAATCTTCCTGCTAGTTCTTCACAGATCTTATTTGAGTGCTTTCCCAGACATCAGTGAGAAAGGGAAGATTTACACTGTCTCTTTGAATGGACAATGCCCTATTTTCTTATATGCAATTCCATGTATAATGAAATCCTATTAAATTTTGGTAGCTATTACAGATACTTACAATAATATTATAAGAAAGGCTGTTTCCCAGCCCAAATTATAGAATACTGTTGGCTTTGCTAGTGAACTGTATCTAGCACAAACACTGACTTGTATTTTCTTTCTCCTTTGTCTTGTCTTTCTGTTTTTAGCCCTAGAGGTGGTGTCACCTGGGGCTTGATGCCAACCTCTCGGTGCTCAGCAGGAGAAAGAGACCTGGGGAGAATGTTGCTTGACATTAAAGAATGTTTAAAGTTTATTATTTGTGAATATGCTGTTGTGTACAAGCAATTATGCTATACTCTAATGAGTCCTTTATTTTTTTCTCTTAATTAATTTATTTTTTATTGAAAGATAATTGCTTTACAGAATTGTGCTGTTTTCTGTCAAACCTCAACATGAATCAGCCATAGATATACATATATCCCCTCCCTTTTGAAGCTCCCTCCCAGCTCCCTCCCCATCTCACCCCTCTAGGTTGATACAGAGCCCCTGTTTGAGTTTTCTGAGCCATATAGCAAACTCCCTTTTTGCTTGGTTTAAGTCTTAGCTCTGATTTGTCTGATATTTATCTACATTAAGCCTCTCTCTCATTCTCACTCTTGTTTCTTTTGTAAATAAAATATCTGAAGAAGAGAGAGGTGAAGAATGTGAATGGGGAAAGATATGTCTGGAGACTTTGCTCTATGATTACTATAATTTGAGGAGCAGACGTGGGGGAAGATTCCCCTGCTTTCTGATGAATCTGAAGTTCAGGCTTGTGTATGCTGCTGCTGCTGCTGCTAAGTCGCTTCAGTCGTGTCTGACTCTGTGCGACCCCATAGATGGCAGCCCACCAGGCTCCGTCGTCCCTGGGATTCTCCAGGCAAGAATACTGGAGTGGGTTGCCATTTCCTCCTCCAGTGCGTGAAAGTGAAAAGTGAAAGTGAAGTCGCTCAGTCGTGTCCGACTCTTCGCGACCCCATGGGCTGCAGCCTACCAGGCTCCTCCGTCCATGGGGTTTCCCAGGCAAGAACACTGGAGTGGGGTGCCATTGCCTTCTCCGAGGCTTGTGTATAAACAGTTTATAATGTACTTCAATGTTTAAAGCATAAGGTCCTGGTGTAACCAGCCACATTTTATAGTGAACTCTCTGTAACCTAGGTTGAGGGGTGACTAGACTACAGAGGATCAAGTGCCAGGTTTGACTGTTTACTTTCTCCTGATTTTCCCTTTCTATGCCCTATTTCTCCTCCAAGGTACTCACTCTTGTGTTCAACAAGATGTAGCTACCCCTTGGAAGGCACTGATATTAGGCATGGAATAGAAGTGAATGGAAGTCTGTGTTAGCCTTTGTGGGCATTTTAAACTTCTCTCATTATGTGTCAACAGAGAATACTCTGAGCAAATATTCAGTAAAAGTTAAGAGGTACAAGAGGTACAAGCCAGGTCTGATAAAAGTTAACTCCTCCAAGACCTGTGTCTACAGAGTGGGATCTATCAAAGGTAACAAGGGAACAGTGGATAGGTTTGTTCAGGTGGTCAGATGAGCCAAAAGCAAGGTTATAACATACTTTCAAGTATTTTTTTATATATAAAAGAAAAATTACATATTAAGAAAAAAATACATTGCTATTAACTTATATTTTCTGATGACAAGCCAAGTGGAAGAGCAAGAATTATAGGAAATGTAACCCCTTATGTACAAACTAGAGTTTCTGTTTCTTTTGTTTTGTATTGTTTTTACTACTTCAAATCAAAAAGCTCCATCAAAACATTAAATATTTTTGATACCTAGAAGATTATTATTATGTATGTCTCTGCATCTGTGTATTTGCTTTGTCAGAAATAATAATAATTAACATGGTTCCCTTTTCCCCTCACTTGCTACAGAAATTTTGATATTTGCCCATCCCATCTCTCTCACTCTCACTTATTAGCCTCTAATGAAAATCCTCTTTGAGTGCTGAGTTTCTGGGTCTTTGTAATGCAGAAAGGAACTGCATCAGATATGGCCAGTTTTACTCTTAAGAGTAATAATTATAAGGAAAAATGATGGAAGTTAATAATAATAAGGAAAAAAACAATAAAAAGTAATAATAATAAGGAAAAATGATGTAGGTTAAAGAAAGGAGAAGTGAAGAAGACTGGGGAAAAAGGGAGAATAGGGAAGGGTTGAAAAAAAGATCTGGAAACATGGAGTTGGGAAAGAAGAATTTTAAGAAGTAAACTGGGGTTACATATCGATGTCCTTTGAGAGAATGGAATGAAAATTTTGATTAGTTTAGTTTTGATTACTAGTGTGTTTTCCTTTGAGTACAAAATAGTAATAGGAGAAAACCATGATAAATTCTCCTAAATATAATTATACCTTCACAAATGCATGCATATATATTCAGCATTTCATGTCTGAAATGATTATCTAATTTATGGTTATTGATTTTAAGATGAATCATCATTTCATATACCTATATTTACGAAAAACACTTCCAATAATTATTTTAACAAATCATCAATTATAAGATGCAACTGTTTCAAAGACGTTAAAATGTGAAAAAAATGTGTATCAATCAATAAAAGAGTATTGGAAATAATAGAATAGAATACACCAAAATACTAAGAGTACTTATCAGCAGATTTTGGAATTGTAAGCTATTTTTGTTTTATTCATGCTTTTATGTGCTTTCAAAGTGTTTTACTCTGATCATGAGCTACTTTACTAATTAGAACCAAAACCATGTAGTTTTGCAGGAAATTAACAGGGAATGAAGCCCTTTGCTTCTGGGAACTTCTGGTCTCATTGGCAAAATCCTACAAGAGCTACCAACATCAGATAATTCTGTTCCAAGGTCTAGCAAAAGCCTTTGAAATTACAGTCTGTTCTCTGGATTTCCCAGGACCTAGTGAGTGTCCCTGGCAATAAAACAAGCATAATTTAGCATAAATTATTTGTACATCTATAAATGTAGGCATATCCATTTACAAAATGTAATAGTGGCTGAATTTCTAAATAGTGCAGTGCACAATTTCTTCTCAATGGCCAGTAAAATATTAAAAGTCTATCCATGTTCCTCAGGCCTTTTTGCTTCTCATGCTTTCTTAGCTTATTTGATGTCCACTGGCTTCAAGGTCTGAACAATCTGCCATGTAACCTGAGGGTTTAACTCTTTCAGAAGAGTGAATTCAGGGGGTTAAAGGGTATATATATGTGCCATCTACCACCTTCCTTCACTGAATAGTCCAATGAAAGAAAGAAGTTGAATCAGGAAAAAGCTTTTGTATTTCCTATGGCAGGGTTTCCAGCTTGGTTTGCCTAAAAATACAAATGATTTTGAGTCAGAAGGAGGTAGCTTGGGAGGGAGAAGGACAGTGATTGCATTTTTGAAAAACTTTCCCCCAAATCTTTATCTTTTAATGACTTTTAAGATAACCATCAAAAAGGCTCTAGAAGAAGCTACATGAAATATGCAACAAAACATAAACAATTAGAGTCTGAAACATATAATCAAAGGGTTGTGGCTGTTTTATGTACTTGCTCTCAGCCCAAAGTCTCTCACTCCCAGCACCATCAAAAGCTCACTTTCCTTCGAGTCTGGGCCTATCAGGCTAATCCCCAGGGAAGCCAAATAGGAAAGGCTCATCCAACTGGAAGAGAGAGTTGTGTTTACAGATTCAAGCCAAGAAAAATAGGGTGAAGTCAGAGGGCAGAGGTAACTCTAAGTCCAGTGTAGTGTCTGCCTCTTAGCATGTCCTCTGGATCAGGTCTTAGCAGTCATGGATTGTTTCTAGAAAGAGACTACTTCAATACAGAGGCAGTTTAAAGGAAAAAGAAAACAACTCTAATAAAATCTCAGTAAGACTGGGAGAGCAGAAGGCAATGCTGTGTAGCAGAGTGTGTGCAAGTGGGGATGAAGGGAAACTTCTTGCCTTCAGGAGGACTTTGACACATGGAAGAGTCCAGCTTATGTGTGGACTGGAGACAGAAGCCTGGGAGTTGAACCTTGGGGCCGCTGCCACACAAGAAGAGATGCTGACGGCAATAACTTGTATGGGAGCAGAGGGAGGACAGAACTCAGATTGCAGAACTTAGTTTAGGCTAAGGAGTATGTGATGTTCTGTAAGGAAGTTTCCAGAGGCAAAAGTAGGATAGGCTGGCAACCCAAAAATACCAGTGAGGGCAGAACCAGAGAAATACCGTTTTATTAATCTTTTAACAATGTTGTTATGACTTATAGAATTTGGGTTACACACTTAAACTAGTTCTCTAAAGCTGGCACAAAGTGACTTTGGACTTTGCATCTGATCACTGAGGCCAGTGACTGAATCTGTCCAGTGACCACGGCCCTGGGGTGGTATTCTGTGTCAGAGATAAGACTTATTCCTGGGCATTGCCCCTCTTCTAATATATGTAGGCTGAAGGACTTTAGGAGTCTAAATTTGGCATCCTTTACATAATTAAGCATGCCTCAGAGTTCCATGTGTTGTCCAGCCTTCGGAAGGAACCCTTTTCCCAAACCCGTATTCTTATTTCCCATCTGGTGAACCTTGAGAAATCCATTTATTTTTGAATGGAAGAATGGAATCTACACTTTCAAAGTATTTCCTTGGAATTTCCAAGGAATAATTAAATATTCTTGTTGTTACCTGAGAAGACAACTACAACGAAGGGAAAAAAGCTTAGACCTGGATACAGATGTCATTCTTTCTAGACCTGTTGGAAATGCCCTTACACAAGTTTTCTTTACTTGACATTGTCCAGCCACTAGATTTCAAAACTAAGCCTACCCGCCTCTCAGAAAAATGCCTTTTATCAGAAGTTTCCAATTCAGGCTCATCAGCTCATAGCCCATATCCTCCTCCAGGCTAAAATCTTCCCTACGTTCTCTCTTCAAGTGATTTGACAGAGGAGACAGATTTTTCTTTAGGGGGAATGCCCTACCTTTTTGTTTATTGGTTATGGTCTGGCTCTCTGTCCATGGAATTCTCCAGGCAAGTATACTGGAGTGGGTAGCCATTCCCTTTTCCAGGGGATCTTCCCAATCCAGGGATTGAACCTACCTCTCCCGCATTACAGGTAGATCCTATACCACCTGAGCCACCAGGGAAGCCCCTTAATAGGATTTGGTCTGGCTCCCAAGTCATGGGACAGAATGAGTGAAATATTTGACAGGAGTTGTTATAGTTGGAGGTATGTCTCTTTGGGGGTGGGGGTTAGAAGATTAGCAGGGAGTGGCTGCTGGCAAAGCCCATCCATTCTGTTTAATGATCCAACCACCAGCCCGAGGTGAAGACATGTCAGACTTGCTACCTCATCTCTCCTGCCATCAACCAGTCTCAGCTTCTAATTTTTTTCTTAAACACATACACCCCCCCCCATAAGAACAATACAATACTCTTCTGTAGATAGGGATGTCTAGATAAAAACAAAAAAAACAAAACCAAAAAAGTCTTAATCTGTAAAGGTACAATCATACATCTACTTCATATTACTAACTGTGGGTCAGAAGCAGTGTTCTCTAAGAGAAATGGGTGAGTACTTGTGTTATATCTGTGCAAATAAAAGACCCTGCCCAAATGGCTATTCCTAAAGACAAATTCTATTACAGGAATTTTGCTACAGAATAAAAAATCTGCACTCAAATTGGCATTTCTAGCTTTGATGATGTAAATTTTCATCCTCCATTGGCACTTTCTTTACAAAAATAAACTAACAGATACAATCAAATGAGACCCTGAGAGGCTGTCCAGTTTCAAGCAATTTTAAGGAACATTTGAATAATTTTGGTTAAAGATAGTCTATTAAGATAAATATTTGGATAAAAGTGGTATTCTTCTGGCCTGCTATATTTCCAAAATATTCTGTGTTAGGATCTATGAGAAGGAAGAGGATAAGCACTTGGATTTCATTCTGGAATAACTTTCTCACAAGCCAACACAATTCTGTGAACTAGCAAGTATTTCTACTGCCAATACTTTTACATTTAGAAAAGGACTTTCTTACCTTTTAAGTGGTTCTTTGAAAAAATATTTTAAATCCTCCTGAGTCTTTTTTAACATTTCAATTCTTAGCCTAACCTTTTGAATCACTACTTTCTGGCTTATCTTTTTCTGTTTGATTGTCATCGTTCCAATCCAGTAAAAGGTTGACCCAGAATGAACATAGTAGAAACAATGGAAATAGCTACCTACGTGGGGTTCTTTAATTTAATATCAAGATAACAAGGGAACTCCTGAGGTTGTGCCATCTGGACCTCTCGGGGACTTGGAGTTAAAGTCTTTGCATTTTATTTTTATTCAATCTCTTAAATTTCATTCTACTTTCATTTTTATTCCTCTAGATGCCTTTTGTTTCTCTGGATTTTGTCTATCACCTAGACAATGATATATCTCCTAGCAATGGTATATCTCTTACACAATGATATAGCTGCCTGATTTTGTTGTATTAAGTAAACATTTATACAATGTTTTGTGTGGCACTGGAGCAGCGAGCGGAGGCTGTGCAGTGCTGGAGCAGTGAGCGGCAGCTATGGAGCGCTGGAGCGGCGAGCAGCCAAGAAGAGATACCCCGCATCCAAGATCTGGCAGTGGCCATGGGAGATACCCCACGTCCAAGGTAAGGAGCAGTGGCTGCGCTTTGCTATAGCAGCCGTAGAGAGATATCCCATGTTCAACGTAAGAGAAACCCCAGTAAGATGGTAGGCACTGAGAGAGGGCATGAGAGGGCAGACAGACTAAAACCACACTCACAGAAAACTAACCAATCTAATCACATGGACCATAGCCTTGCCTAACTCAGTGAAACTAAGCCATGCAAGTGTAGTGCTACCCAAGACGGATGGGTCATGGTGGAGAGTTCTGACAAAATGTGGTCCACTGGAGAAGGGAATGGCAAACCACTTCAGTATTCTTGCCTTGAGAACCCCATGAACAGAATGAAAAGGCAAAAAAGATAGGACACTGAAAGATGAACTCCCCAGGTTGGTAGGTGCCCAGTATGCTACTGGGGATCACTGGAGAAATAACTCCAGAAACAATGAAGAGACGGAGCCAAAGCAAAAACAGCACCCAGTTGTGGATGTGACTGGTGATAGAAGCATGGTCTGATGCTGTAAAGGGCAGTATTGCATAGGAACCTGGAATGTTAGGTCCATGAATCAAGGCAAATTGGAAGTGGTCAAACAGAAGATGACAAGAGTGAACATCAACATTTTAGGAATCAGCAAACTAAAATGGACTAGAATGGGTGAATTTAACTCAGATGATCACTGTATCTACTACTGTGGGCAAGAATTCCTTAGAAGAAATGGAGTAGCCATCAGAGTCAACAAAAGAGTCCAAAATGCAGTACTTGGATGCAATCTCAAAAACGACAGAATGATCTCTGTTCGTTTCCAAGGCACACCATTCAATATCACGGTAATCCTAGTCTATGCCCCGACCAGTAATGCTGAAGAAGCTGAAGTTGAACAACTCTATGAAGACCTACAAGACCTTCTAGAACTAACATCCCCAAAAGATGTCCTTTTCATTATAGGGGACTGGAATGCAAAAGTAGGAAAGTCAATGAACACCTGGAGTAACAGGCAAATTTGACCTTGGAGTATAGAATGAAGCAGGGCAAAGGCTAATAGAGTTTTGCCAAGAGAACACACTGGTAATAGCAAACTCCTTCTTCCAACAACACAAGATAAGACTCTACACCTGGACATCACCAGATAGCCAACACCGAAATCAGATTGATTATATTCTTTGCAGCCAAAGATGGAGAAGCTCTATACAGTCAGCAAAAACAAGACCAGGAGCTGACTGTGGCTCAGATCATGAACTCCTTATTGCCAAATTCAGACTTAAATTGAAGAAAGTAGGGAAAACCACTAGACCATTCAGGTATGACCTAAATTAAATCCCTTATGATTATACAGTGGAAGTGACAAATAGATTTAAGGGACTAGATCTGATAGACAGAGTGCCTGATGAACTCTGGACAGAGGTTCATGACATTTTACGGGAGACAGGAATGAAGACCATCCCCAAATAAAAGAAATGCAAAAAAGCAAAATGGCTGTCTGAGGAGGCCTTACAAATAGCTGTAAGGAAAAGTGAAAAGCTAAGGAGAAAAGAAAGATATACTCATTTGAATGCAGAGTTCCAAAGAATAGCAAGGAGAGATAAGAAACCCTTCCTTGGTGATCAATGCAAAGAAACAGAGGAAAACAATAGAATGGGAAAGACTAGAGATCTCTTCAAGAAAATTAGAGATACCAAGGGAACATTTCATGCAAAGATGAGCTCAATAAAGGACAGAAATGGTATGGATCTAGCAGAAACAGAATATATTAAGAAGAGGTGGCAAGAATACACAGAAGAACTGTACAAAAAAGATCTTCATGACCCAGATAATCACGATGGTGTGATCACTCACCTAGAGCCAGACATCCTGGAATGTGAAGTCAAGTGGGCCTTAGAAAGCATCACTACGAACAAAGCTAGTGGACGTGATGGAATTCCAGCTGAGGTATTTCAAATCCTAAAAGATGATGCTGTGAAAGTGCTGCACTCAATATGTCAGCAAATTTGGAAAACTCAGCAGTGGCCACAGTACTGGGAAACGTCAGTTTTTGTTCCAATCCCAAAGAAAGGCAACGCCAAAAATGCTCAATCTATTGCACAACTGCACTCATCTCATACGCTAGTAAAGTAATGCTCAAAATTCTACAAGCCAGGCTTCAGCAATACATGAACTGTGAACTTCCAGATGTTCAAGCTGGTTTTAGAAAAGGCAGAGGAACCAGAGATCAAATTGACAACATCCGCTGGATCACTGAAAAAGCAAGAGAGTTCCAGAAAAACATCTACTTCTGCTTTATTGACTATGCCAAAGTGTTTGACTGTGTGGATCACATTAAACGTTGGAAAATTCTAAAAGAGATGGGAATACCAGACCACCTGACCTGCCTCTTGATAAATTTGTATGCAGGTCAGGAAGCAACAGTTAGAACTGGACATGGAACAACAGATGGGTTCCAACTTGAGAAAGGAGCACGTCAAGGCTATATATTGTCACCCTGCTTTTTTAACTTATGTGCAGAGTACATCATGAGAAACGCCAAGCTGGATGAAGCACAAGCTGGAATCAAGATTTCTGGGAGAAATATCAATAACCTCAGATATGCAGATGATACCACCCTTATGGCAGAACGTGAAGAATTTAAGAGCCTCTTGATAAAAGTGAAAGAGGAGAGTGAAAAAGTTGGCTCAAAGCTTACTTTCAGAAAACTAAGATCATGGCATCTGGTCCCATCTCTTCATGGCAAATAGATGGGGAAACACTAGAAACAGTGGCTGACTTTATTTTGGGGGACTCCAAAATCACTGCAGATGGTGACTGCAGCAATGAAATTAAAAGACACTTACTCCTTGGAAGGAAGGCTATGACCAACCTAGACAGCATATTAAAAAGCAGAGACATTACTTTGCCAATAAAGGTCCGTCTAGTCAAGGCTATGGTTTTTCCAGTAGTCTTGTATGGATGTGAGAGTTGGACTATAAAGTAAGCTGAGTTCCAAAGAATTGATGCTTTTGACCTATGGTGTTGGAGAAGACTCTTGGGAGTCCCTTGGACTGCAAGGAGGTCCAACCAGTCCATCTTGAGGGAAATCAGTCCTGAGTGTTCATTGGAAGGACTGATGTTGAAGCTGAAACTTCAATACTTTGGCCACCTGATGTGAAGAGGTGACTCATTTGTAAAGACTCTGATGTTGGGAAAGATTGAAGGCAGGAGGAAAAGGGGACGGCAGAGACAGGATTGTTGGATGGCATCACTGACTCAACGGACATGAGTTTGCGTAAACTCCGGGAGTTGGTGATGGAGAGGGAGGCCTGGCGTGCTGCAGTTCATGGGGTCGCAAAGAGTTGGACATGGCTGAGCGTCTGAACCGAACTGAACTTAACTATACAATGTTTTGGTCACTTCCCGTTTCTTACGTTATTTTCCTCTCCCTTCTCCTTTATCTAGTATAGACCTAAAGAAGATAAAGAAGCCGGACATATGGATAAATATTTGGTGAGAAAACTTTTCAGAAGAGGAAACAGTAAGTTCAAATCCTTCAAAAGGAGCATGGCATGGCTAGCATAGATTAAACAAGAGCAAGAGGGTAGAAAAAATGAAGTGAGATATCAACTAGATCTTTATAAGCTATGAAGGGGCTTTGGTTTTCACTCTGAGAATGAAAGTCCCTGGAGGATGTTAGCAGGTTTAACCTTCAGCTTCAAAAGCTCACCCATACTAGTAGATATGGTGAGAATATACTATGACAAACAAAGATGGAAAGATACAAGGGTGGGAGCCAGTTGAAATAATCTAGGAAAGGGACAATGGTGACTTGGACCAAGTTGTTGTTTAGTCTGAGTAAACTCTTTTGTGACCACATGGAGTATAGCCTGCCAGGCTCCTCTGTCTGTTGGATTTCCAAGGCAAGAATACTGGAGTGGATTGCCATTTCCTTCTCTGGGGATCTTCCTGACCCTGGGTGGAATCATTGTCTCCTGCATTGGCAGGCAGATTCTTTACCACTAAGCCATCAGGGAAGCCCTGGACCAAGTTAGTAGTAGCTAAAGAGATTAAGAATTGCTTGGATTCTGGATATATTTTGAGAGGACAGCCCATGGGATTTGATAACCAATTTAATATGTGATGAAGAAAGAAAGTGATAAAGGGTGAATCCAAGATTTTGCCATAATAAACTGGAAAAAAAGGAGATACCTCTAACAGAAAAGGGAATGGCTGAGGTAGAACAAATCTGGGATAAGGAAATGATCAGGAGTTCAGTTTCTTTAAAAATATTCACCCTGAGATTCCTAACAGCTGTCAAGATATAGATGTCAAGTAGGCAGGTGAATTTATGAATCTAAAATTCAGTGGAGTGTTCCAGATTGCATATACAGATATAAGAATCCTCATTATATATAGTATTTAAAGATGGGAGAATGGATGAAATTTCCAAAAGAGTTCGAGTGTAGCTGAATAGGAGAGGAGGTTCATGGAAAGTATAGTTTTCATGGGTTATACCCCAGAAGGTCTGTCCTTCCTATAAGGGAAAATGTCCAAAGAAATAAACATCCTACTGAAGATTTTTCCCTTCCACATAGCAGACACATTCATTAATGGTGATCCAAGAACAAGTGTATGTTTGTCTGTGAGTCTGTGTGTTTGTATATTTTTTCTTCTGATTTTGAAATATGTTGAGTGCACCAACTGGTTGGAAGTACAATCTACTAGAAGAGAAAACATATCAAGGTTTGTTAGAAGAAATAAGTTAATTGATAAACCTAGAGAAAATTGTATAGTTTTTGAGTCCTTGTGGAGAAACTGATGATAAGGAGAAGGATTTTGCTGATAATGTATTTCTTGCTGCCACAAGAGTGAGGTGAGAAAGAACGCTACTGTGGCCTGACAAGATGGGAGAAACGCTTGTCTGATTGCACAAGTGCCATCCCTGGTTGCCTTGGTTATAGGCAACTGATAACACATGCAAATGAAATAAATGGCTAATGAGCAGTGGAGCAACAGGTGACCTAGCGAGCACTACCTTGGGGGAAGGCTATGTGGCAGGCAGAGACAGAATGAGGCCAGGAAACAAGGAACTCACTGTGAATAACAAAGGCAACATGAATGCTGCCAGTTAAGGAAGCTCAATGTGGCAGAACTTTTTATATCTCCCACTAACTTTGGCCAGCCTCAATGTAGATAACTTGCATCATTGCCACCCTGACCCTGTCTAATGCCCTTGCAATGCTGAACAGAAGGGCATCCTAGGGAGAACAAGGTGCAAGGGTGAACAAAATCATTTAAAAAACCTGCTTCTCACAAAAGGGAAGAGGACAATCTGAAATGCATCTGGGCATTTTATTAGTGATTTCTTTGTAAACCTCTGTGTGTATATATCCCCAGATATTAGCTATGTGTTATTACAAGATAAAGTGAAATGGAAAATAAATCATTAATAGAATCTACAAACATGGTCCTGATTGCTGAAACCTTCATAATAAATCCAAATCACAAAAGTAATATAGGTAATGTTTAAGAAATGAGGTTGTTACTCCCATTATAGGGATTTGGTAGCTTGATCTGAAACAACTCCAAATTTCTTTGGAAGCCTGTGTATATGTTAGTCGCTCAGTTGTGTCCGACTCTTTGCGACCGCATGGACCCATCAGGTTCCTCTGTTCATGGGATCCTCCAGGTGAGAATGCTGGAGTGGGTTGCTGTTCCTTTCTCCAGGGGATCTTCTCAACCCAGGTATAGAAACCTGGTCTTCTACATTGCAGGTGGATTCTCTACCATCTGGGCCACCAGAAGTGTAAGTGTGAAATTAACTCCCTCTTCCTTTCTTGGTGGGCCTCAGCGGGTTGATGAAGTCCAGGAAGAAGCCTGCCCTTACTTTGAGAGTTGTGACACAGCCTCATAATTTGGAGCTACCAGAAGTCACAATGAGTAACAGTATGATACCTGGGGCTCATTCCTGAAGCATTTAGAACCAATTTGATTTTCACTCTGCTTCTTGGCACAAAGATACTTCGGAAGTTCTCATTTGGACATTTCAGTATTGGCTTTATGGGAACACCCTTAAAGTGTTTTAAGGGTTGAAGAAATAAAGGAAATAAAGAATCTTATTTCTGCTTCTAACGTTGATTTTCTGCCACCTGGATAGAGCTTTCATGGGGAGAAATGATACACAGTGTAGATCTGGACCAGCAAAATTGGGAAGTCAACTATGTTGTTGCATCTCGTTTCACAGGGGAAGATGATGAGCTAGTTAAGCACTATTAGGGAGAATGCCAGATTTGTAACATGCATCCACAAGTAATGATAACATTGGTCGTGTCATCTGAGCAAGGGCAGAAGCTTCAGCTAATACTTGGCAAAATAATAAACTCAACACTTAAAAGCTTTTAAAATTATTTAACATCTTCAAGTATTCATCAAAACACCTATTCTTTCCACTAATGTTTATGCCAATAGCAAGAAGTACCTCATGACTAAATGAAGGCCATAGACAGGCAATTATCAAGTACATTTGGGATGCTCTGTTTAAGAGAATACTTGAAATGAAATAACTAGTGTCTCTTTGTATTGATACAATGTATCTTTCCCCCATACAATCTGAACAAGGATACCAATAACCTGTTTTCTCAGAAATAGCATTAATAACAACTTAAAAATGAAATTTTTATGTGTAGACACTAACTGCTTTGAGAAGACTCAATCCTACTCTGAGCAAACAAAAACATCTGGAAATTAAAGGCAGAATCTTAATGAGATGGAAGGAAGCAGAGTATTTATTTAAAGCTTTATTATACATATATTTTCAAAGGAAAATGTTGAAACATGACAGTTCTCTACAAATAAAAATTGTTGCATAGGTTGCAGAGAAAAGGAATTCTCCTACATTGTTGGTATAGATGTGAGTCGGTACAGCCACTGTGGAAAACAGTATGGAGGTTCCTTAGAAAGCTAAAAATAGAATTAGCATGTGATTCAGCAATCCCACTCCTGGGCAAATATCCACACAAACTTAAAATCTAAAAAGATTCATGTGTCCCTATGTTCATAGCAGCACTATTCACAATAGCTAAAACATGGAAACAACCTAACTGTCCATTGACAGATGATGGATAAAGAAGATGTGGTACATATATACAATGGAATACTACTCAGTCATGAAAATAATGAAATAATGTCACTGCAGCAACATGGATGCAACCAGAGATTATCATTCTGAGTGAAACAAGTCAGAAAGAGACAAATATCATATGGTATTACTTATATGTGGAATCTAAAACGTGACACAGTGAAGCTATCTATGAAACAGAAACAGACTGAAGACATAGAGAGCAGACTGGTGGTTGCCAAGAGGGAAAGGGTTGGCGGAAGAATGGAGTGGGAGGTTGGGGTGTGATGTAAGCTTTTATATATAGAATAGACAAACAACAAGGTCCTACTTCATAGCAGTGCATATTTTATATTTTTGGGCTCCAAAATCACTGCAGATGCTGACTGCAGCCATGAAACAAAAAGACGCTTACTCCTTGGAAGAAAAGTTATGACCAACCTAGACAGCATTTTAAAAAGCAGAGATGTTTCTTTGCCAACAAAGGTCCGTCTAGTCAAGGCTATGATTTTTCCAGTAGTCATGTATGGATGTGCTGCTGCTGCTGCTAAGTCGCTTCAGTCATGTCGGACTCTGTGCGACCCCATAGACAGCAGCCCACCAGGCTCCCCCGTCCCTGGGATTCTCCAGGCAAGAACACTGGAGTGGGTTGCCATGTCCTTCTCCAATGCATGAGAGTGAAAAGTGAAAGTGAAGTCACTCAGTCATGTCTGACTGTTCGCGACCCCATGGACTGCAGCCTACCAGGCTCCGCCGTCCATGGGAGTTTCCAGGCAAGAGTACCAGAGTGGGTTGCTATTGCCTTCTCTGGTATGGATGTGAGAGTTGGACTATAAAGAAAGCTGAGTGCCAAAGAATTGATGCTTTTGAACTGTGGTGTTGGAGAAAACTCTTGAGAGTCTCTTGGACTGCAGGAAGATCCAACCAGTCCAGCCTAAAGGAAATCAGTCCTGAATGTTCATTGGAAGGACTGATGCTGAAGCTGAAACTCCAATACTTTGGCTATCTGATACAAAGAACTGATTCACTGGAAAACACCCTAATGCTTGGAAAGATTGAAGGCAGAAGGAGAAGGGGACAACAGAGGGTGAGATGTTGGATGGCATCACCGACTCAATGGACATGAGTTTGAGTAAACTCCGGGAGTTGGTGATGGAAAGGGAGGCCTGGTGTGCTGCAGTCCATGGGGTTGCAAAGAGTCAGACACAACTGAGTGACTGAACTGAACTACTTCATAGCATGAGAACTATATTCAATATCCTATGATAAACTATAATGAAAAAGAATATAAAAAGAGAATGTATAAAAGTGCATAACTGAATCACTTTACAACAGTAGTTAACAGAACATTGTAAATAAACTATACTTCAATTAAAAAAAGAAAGAAGACATTTCTTTGTCAGGATATTTTTAAATATAGAGATGGTATATACATACTTGTGTAACCTACACTTTCTGTTTATGCAGTAAGCACTGATTGATGTTTATTGTTCCCTGTGTTATAGATCTGTACAATCCACTTTGTAATATGGCTCTTGCTTCTTGGATGTGCCTTAAGGAGGTGTCAGCTTTCCCACTGATTGTTTTCTTCCACTTCCTTGCTGTCTGAGAGAACTTAGCACAGTTAGTTTTCTGACTAAACTCAAGGAGATAAACTTTTAGAAACTTATCCTTCTTAGAAATTACTGTAATCAACTCAGAAATTACCATACATACTTGTTATTTAGATATTCTTATTGAGATCTATTTTTAGGTCTTGTTAGTCAGAATATTTATAAACATATCACTAAATCATAACTTTTTTTTTAATAAATTTATTTATTTTAATTTTATTTTTTTATTTTATTTTAACTTTTTAAATATATTTTGTATTTGACTAAAATTGGTTTCCTTTGTGATTTTACATATTTCATTTTATATATTTAAAGACCTTATTCTGAGAAAGTGGTCATAGGTCTCACCAGAGTGCTAAAAGGGCCATCACACACAAAAGGTTAAGAACTCTGAGAGACTTTTTTGCAATTTTCCTTTGCCTGAAGATGTTTTCCTCTTGTCTTTGTTTTTGGAATTTTTTTTTTTTCTGGATACTAAACTCTAAGTGGGCTATTATTTTCTTTCAGTATATTTAATATATCTATCCCATTGTGTTCTGGATTTCATGATTGTTATTTAGAAGTCACTGCTAATCTAATTGTTATGACTTTGAAGATAGTCTTCTTTTTAAAACTACTATTAAGGTTTCTTTCTTTTTTCATTTTCAGTGAATTGGGTTTAGATGTGTTCTTTTCTCTTTTATAAATCTGCTTGACTTCTTGAAGCTATGTTTTTATTCTTTCAATAGTTCTTGAAAAAATCATTGAAAATTCCCTTCAAATTTTGCCTCAGCTCTATTATCTTATTTCTTTCAGGGACCTTCTCACTCTGTGCCCTGTCTTTCACTCTTTCTTCTGTATTTTATATTCTTTAGTGTGTGTGCAGGCATGCTAAGTCGCTTTAGTCATGTCTGACTCTTTGCAACCCTGTGGACTGTAGCCTACCAGGATCCTCTGTCCATGAGATTCTCCAGACAAGAATATGGGAGTGGGTTGCCATGCCCTTCTCCAATCCTTTAGTCTACACTTGTATTATTTGGTTACTTTCTCTGTTCTATCTCCCAGTTGTCTGATTATTTCTTCAGCTGTGACCAATTTTCTATTACCACTGTCATCAAATTCTTAATTTGGGTTATAGTATTTTACAGTTCTAGAATTTTTCTTTGACTTATTTTCAAATCTGTTATGTCACAATTCCAGAGTCTTTGAGTTACAGTTTTGTTTTTTTTTACCCTTTTACTTTTTCTTTTCCAATTATGTTTCCTTTCTCTGCATTAATCAGAACCACACGTGGATTAAAAGGTATAATTAAACTCTACTTTTAAAAAATAAGTTTAAAATCATTGAGGCAACACATAGAGTAGAACTTGGGTACTAGAACTTCTCTCTGGGCCTCAGTTTCCTTATTTGCAAAATGAGGGGGTTGGCAAAGATCAGTGGCTTCCAGAAATTGTTGGATTTTACAAGTCAGTAAAATTTCCAAAAATAACTTGGTATGCGTTAAAAGGTTGTCAAATTTTTATGCTTCTAAATGAGTATATCAGCAAAACAAAGATCACTATTATTTCAGAAAAGAATGGGCATTTAACACAAACAAATTTTAGAATAACAATCAGTTCTTCCAAAAGATAATTGGCTTGCATCTGCTGGGTGCGTGCTTAGTCAGGTCGGGACTCTTTGCTACCCTATGGACTGCAGTCCACCAGGCTCCTCTGTCCATGAGATTTTCCCAGCAAGAATATTGGAGTGGGTTGCCATCTCCCCCTCTGCAGGATCTTGCTGACCCAGGGATCGAATGGGTGTCTCCTGTGTCTCTTGCATTGGCAGGTGGATTCTTGACCACTGAATCACCTGGGAAGCCCCTTACATCTGTTATATTGCCCTTATTTTTCTGCTGTCCAGTCCTCAGATCCAAGTTTTAGAACCAGACTAATTAAGGATATGAACTTCCTCCCAGAATTTACATTATCGGACTTCTAAATATGTAGTACTAAATATGTAGAATTTTTAATGAACACAATAAGAGATTCCATAGAGAGATTAAGATGGTCTAAGTCTTATAGTAGAGACAGGATTTTCACTGGAACTGGTCTAGTTCAGCCTAAGAATGTCTTGGGGAGTCTTAAATATTCCCAAGGCTCAGGCCAGTTCCATTCTGATTTACTTGGTCTGGGATGGAGCCTTGACATGGATAGTTGTTTATGGTGCCCAGAAAACTCAAATGAATAGTCAGGGCTGAGAACCACTATGGAAACCTTATGGGCTTTGAAGTCAGAAAGTGTGAAATAATAAATAAAATGAAAAAAACCATAGAATGGGAGAAGTTTTGCAAATGATTTGCAAATGATGCACCTGAGAATGGATTAATCTCCAAAATTTACAAACAGCTCATGCAGCTCAATATCAAAAAAACAGACAATCCAATTAAAAAATGGGCATAAGAACAACACAAATGTTTCTCTAAAGAGACATGCAGACGGCCAAAAGGCACATGAAAAGATGTTCAACATGGCTAATTATTAGCAAAATGCAAATCAAAAGTACAATGATTTTTGTACAACTACCTCACACTGGTTAGAATTGCCATCATTAAAAAAATCTACAAAAAAATAAATGCTGGAGAGGGTGTGAAGAAAAGGGAACCCTCCTACACTGTTGGTGGGAATATAAATTGGAACAACCATAATGGAGAACAGTATGGAGCTAAAAACTAAACACAGAGCTAACAAATGATCCAGCAATCCTACTCCTGGGCGTATATCAAGAGAAAACTGTAATTTGAAAAGATACACGCACCCAAATAGTCATTGCAGTGCTATTTACAACAGCTAGGACATGGACACAACCTAAACGTCAACCAACAGATTAATGGATGAAGAAGATGTGGGAATGCTACTCAGTCATGAGATAGAATGAAATAATGCCATTTGCAGCAACATGGGTGAACCTGGAAATTATCTAACTAAGCGAAGTAAGTCAGACAGAAAGACAAATATGATACCGCTGATATGTGGAATCTAAAAAAAATAATACAGATGAACTTATTTACAAAACAGAAACATACAGAGAACGAACTTATAGTTGTTGGGGGAAAGAGTAAGCGGGAATAGATTGGTAATTTTGGATTAACATGTATACACTGCTATATTTAAAATAGACAACCAACAAGAATCTACTGTATAACACAGGGAACTCTGCTCAATAACCTAAATGGGAAAAGAATTTGAAAAAGAATGTTGTTCAGTTGCTCAGTTGTGTCCGACTCTTTGCAACCCCATGGAGTACAGCACACCAGACCTCCCTGTCTTTTACCATCTCCCAGAGTTTGCTCAAATTCATGTCCATTGAGTTGGTGATGCCATCCAACCATCTTGTCCTCTGTCATCCCTTTCTCTTCCTGCCTTCAATCTTTCCCAGCATCAGGGTCTTTTCCAATGAGTTGGCTCTTTACATCGGTGGCCAAAGTATCGGAGCTTCAGCCATCAGTGCTTCAGATGAATATTCAGGGCTGATTTCCTTTAGGATTGACTGGTTTGATCTCCTTGCAGTCCAAGGGACTCTCAAGAGTCTTCTCCAACACCACAATTCAAAAGTATCAATTCTTTGGCACTCAGAATTATTTATAGTCCAACTCTCACATCCATACAAGGCTACTGGACAAACCATAGCTTTGACTATATGGACCTTTGCAGGCAAAGTTAATGTCTCTGCTTTTTAACACACTGTCTAGGTTTGTCATAACTTTTCTTTCAGAGAGCATATGTCTTTTAATTTCATGGCTGCAATAGATACATGTATATATATAACTGAATCACTTTGCTGTATACCTGAAACTAACTCATCATTGTTAATCAACTATACTCCAATATAAAATAAAAATTAAAAACAAAAGAAAAACAAAAGAAATTTAGGCCTCATTCCATTGCTTACTCACTATGTGTATGATCAGGTCACTGAAGATGGTGGTTCTCTTGCCCTCTGTACATCCCTGCTTGACTAGTCCCTGTTTCACCTACATTCTACTCACATGACCATCCAATCCTCTTAATGAGTAACTATCTTGCTGCCTGCCCCAGATGCTGATTTACCTGGAAACTGATGAGCCAACAAGTTGCCCTACAAATGGTAGCCTCCCTCTCCCTCAAGTAGCAAAGACTGCTATTGTGTCTTGCCTGCTCACCTCTGTCAAAGGTGATGGAGTGTTGCTCCATGATCTTTTGCTTCTGACTTGTAAGATTCCCTATCCAATAAATCATGAATGTTGCCATCACTGTCTCTGTGTTCTTTTTTCACTTTTGTGGCTGGGCAATTATAAGGCTCGAAGGCTTCAGAGTACAGCTCAATACTATGCAAGCTTAGCAAGTTATTTATACTTTCTGGCCCCCCCGTTTCCTCATCTGCAAAGTAAGGATCATAAAACATGTTTCAATGGGTCAAATGAGATAATACATGGAAATTCCTTTGTAAACTATAGTACCCTATGTAATAAAGGATGTAGAGGAAGAGAAGCTAAAGATAGCCTAGCATGTGTGGAACTGACAGAACAAAGACAATTTGCTTATAATGGGAAATAAATAGTCAAAAAACAAAGATTTATTTGGTCTTCAGTGTTTGGCATAGAAGTTTCAACTTAAAGCAGAAGTTTCAATACTTATCAGAGTATTGAAAATATTCCTATATAACAGCTATGTTCAGGTACATATTAAAAATTGGGTTCCTACTGCAGTGATACTAAATGCTTTGCCTATGTTACTTATAATTCTCAAAATAACCCCACAAAATCTTATTATCATCATTTGACAAATGAGGATGCACCTCAGGTAGCACAATTGTCTTATCATCTAAAGGTTACCTAGCGCATAAAGAGCAGAACCAAGATTTGAACTCAGGCCTGTCTGACTGACTCCTGGATGGCAACTCAGTTCTGGTTTGGTCAACAGTCACTATAACACCTTATTTTGCCAGCTAAGTTGTCAGCTCTTAGAAGAGCAAAATGTGTCTTAAGCCAAATCATGCAAGCTAGGTGAAAATATGACCTGCAGATGGACCCAGTCCTAGAGTTTGCTGAGGCCAAAGTTTACAGGATGGAGCTGACCTCGATCAGTTAATCCTCAGTAGGAGGATTTTCTCCATCTCATTCTCATGAGTTGTACTAGCAAATAAAACAAAATAAGAGGTTGTTTGGCAGCAGTTCAAATATGCCCCTTTCAGGTGTACTTGCATTAACAGGGAATTCGTCAAGCTAGAAATACATTCAGGACCCAAACACATGAATCACCTGTTCTTCAATTTTAGAAACCATGGTCAGAAGCTGTGGAAGATATTTTAGGACAAAACATTTTTATTCAGAGCCTCTGGAACTACAGTCCTGAAATGTACAGGAAAACACACAATTTATTTCTATTAATGTGTTTTATTAGAAGGAAAAAGGCAAGAAAGATGAGAAACATTTCAGTACTGAGCAGTCAGGTCTCAGTGAAAGCCAGGGTGTCATCATCACAATTTAAGATATAAGAGTAGTCACAGGAGTCTGAAGCCAGTGGTGGTCTAAACACAACTCAAACAGCGCTTTACGCTCAAGAGTTAACCGTTCAATCTCTGTTTCTCTCCACAAGCTGCTTCTTCCTGTTCTGCTGCCAGCTGCCTTCCTTGACTCTCTCTACTTGTACTGGTGACCTTCTCTTTCTGAGATTTCCTACTTGGTACTACTTCAGTTTCTGCTTACTCTCACTGTAAATTCCATTCCAATTTTCCAAAATATGATGAGATTGATTTGAACGGTTACCATCTGGTATAAATGCCCCTGCTGGGCAGAAGTCTCGCAATAGATCACATCAAAGGGTGCAGACCACAGACAACTGTCTCTAGCTCAGATATTAACTTCTGGTCAAACTGGGTATGATCAAGTTAGCTGGAAGCCATGATACAAAGTGGGGTGACTTTTGTTTACAGAACCACCAAAAAAATGGATCAGAGGACAGGTACTCGGTATGAACTGTCAAATACACATTCCATATAGACACCAGGCCATTCCACCTACTTCCTACTTGATTACTGTTCCGATGTCCTACTGAGCAGAGATGGGTTTAGGCCAAGGCAAGAGAGGCCTGGGTGTGAAATTTTAGGAGGTCCTCATTTTCAGGGTCATGCAAGGGCAGAATCAATGCTTAAGAGTGAATGCCTCAGTAAATTTTGTACCCTAGACTCTTCATTTGCCTCACTCTAGTTCTTGGCTCTGCTATTGAGAGGAAGTTTCTTTGTTTTTACTTCCCTCTTACTTCAATTTTAATGGTGTGTTTACTACTAATACTGGTATTTTTGAATATAAAAATCCATAGCAGTTCCAAAAACCTGTCCACAGGGTTGCATTTTCTATGGAGAGGCAGCATTTAGTAAGTCTTCCTAAATGAATCCTAAAGAAAAATAAATAAGTCACAGGTTTTATTTCACCCTAATAAAGGTTAATTAACAAACACAGATAGTTTGGAAATTTTGTCATCAATTTTGTTCCTTTCTGTATTGAAAGGAGTATAACAAACAGCCCATGTAGTTACTTTTATGAGCTGAGCTCCAGTGAACTGAACAAATTTGAACTCTCTTTCTGAGGTGAAGAATGAAATATCTTGTGGGCAGAGGGTCAACTATTTTTCAGAGAACAGGAAAACAAGGATATTTTTCCTCTCGATGAATTGCTTAAAATTTGAATCATGTGATGTGCAACTAGAATTATTTGCATCAGGCTATAAGCTCTTCCCTGTATCTGTTGTGTTCCTATAGGGATGAGTCATTACATAATACTTTAAGTGGCACATCTCAAACATACTGAACTTGAAAATAAACCAATGGCAATTATAGAGCATGCGCTAAGGATAAATGACAATTTTCTTCCCTAGTAAATTAAATGTAGATTATTAAAGGTTACTTTGGTAAAAAAAATAATAATAATAAGACCTGTAGCAAGTGCAACAACCAGATTCCCCTTGAGGAATTTAGTCCTCTAGGAGAAGGCAATGGCACCCCACTCCAGTACTCTTGCCTGGAAAATCACATGGACGGAGGAGCCTGGTAGGCTATAGTCCATGGGGTCGCGAAGAGTCGGACACGACTGAGCGACTTCACTTTCACTTTTCCTGTTCATGCACTGGAGAAGGAAATGGCAACCCACTTCAGTATTCTTGCCTGGAGAATCCTAGGGATGGCGGAGCCTGGTGGGCTGCCGTCTATGGGGTCGCACAGAGTCGGACACGACTGAAGCAACTTAGCAGCAGCAGCTGACAAGAGTATATTACCTGCTGAAAGCTCAAGACTATGCCCCATTCGAGGAACTGCCCTGTTTACTGATACTGCTTTTCCCAAGCTTATGCCTCCTCCAAGGGAGCAGCTTACATTCAACAACTGCCTGAAGCAGGGTTATGAAAGCCTGAAACTTTTACCTCTGTTACAAAAATCTCTAAAGGATCATCCCATCTTCAGAGCATCCTGTAGGATCCATGAGGGCATTGCAACTATCTCACATTTCAACTTTTCCCTCTGACCAATTCTTACCCTATATCCTCAAAGGTGTTGCTCCTACAAGCATCCCTCAAATCTCCCACATGCAAACCTCAGAATTTCAGCATTTATTTTCTGGGGACCTGATCTGTGACAACTAAAACCAGAAGTTACCCTAAGAGATTTTAAAGCTGAATAACCCCCTGGTTGAGCAGCAGAGAGAACTCCATCACTGGTGGTAGGTGGAAGATGAGTAGTGCCTGACATGCTACATGAATGCAACTGTTAATAATTAGTTAGTATGGGATTGGGATGTGATACTAGTAGAATAAAATGCACTGAGACGCATAGCTCAGATGTATAAGAGATATGGGTTATAATGTCTTTAGAACATGGCTGGAAAATTTTTTATACTCCCCTCCTCCATCAATAAGTAGGACCTATGTCCTCTATTCCTGAATTTGAATGTACTTTTGACTGCTTTCATCAATAAGATTAAGGTTGAAGTGATCCTATGTGATCAAATTGCCAACATCCGATGGATCATCGAAAAAGCAAGAGAGTTTCAGAAAAACATCTATTTTTTGCTTTATTGACTATGCCAAAGCCTTTGATTGTGTGGATCACAACAAAATGTGGAAAATTTTGAAAGAGATGGGAATACCAGACCACCTGACCTGCCTCTTGAGAAACCTGTATGCAGGTCAGGAAGCAACAGTTAGAACTGGACATGGAACAACAGACTGGTTCCAAATAGGAAAAGGAGTACATCAAGGCTGTATATTGTCACCCTGCTTATTTAACTTATATGCAGAATACATCATGAGAAATGCTGGGCTGGAGGAAGCACAAACTGGAATTAAGATTGCTGGGAGAAATATCAATAACCTCAGATATGCAGATGACACCAGATATGCAGAAAGTGAAGAAGAACTAAAGAGCCTCTTGATAAAAGTGAAAGAGGAGAGTGAAAAAGTTGGCTTAAAGCTCAACATTCAGAAAACTAAGATCATGGCATCTGGTCCCATCACTTCATGGCAAATAGATGAGGAAAGAGTGGAAACAATGGCTGACTTTATTTTTTTGGGCTCCAAAATCACTGCAGATGGTGACTGCAGCCATGAAATTAAAAGACGCTTACTCCTTTGAAGGAAAGTTATGACCTACCTAGACAGCATATTGAAAAGCAGAGACATTACTTTGTCAACAAAGGTCTGTCTAGTCAAGGCTATGGTTTTTCCAGTGGTCATGTATGGATGTGAGAGTTGGACTATAAAGAAAGCTGAGCATCAAAGAATTGATGCTTTTGAATTGTGGTGTTGGAGAAGACTCTTGAGAGTCCTTTGGACTGCAAGGAGATCCAACCAGTCAATCCTAAAGGAGATCAGTCCTGAATATTCATTGGTAGGACTGATGCTGAAGCTGAAACTCCAATACTTTGGCCACCTCATGCGAAGAGCTGACTCATTGGAAAAGACCCTGATGCTGGGAAAGATTGAGGGCAGGAGGAGAAGGGGACGACAGAGGATGAGATGGTTGGATGGCATCACCAACTCAATGGACATAGGTTTGGGTGGACTCTGGGAGTTGCTGCTGGACAGGGAGGCCTGGCGTGCTGCGGTTCATGGGGTCACAAAGAGTAGGACATGACTGGACTGAACTGATGTGATTTATGAGATTATATCATAAAATGCTGGGTGCTTCCCAGGTGGCTCAGTGGTAAAGAATCCCCTTGCCATTGAAGGAGACCAGGAGACCCGGGTTCGCTCCTTGGGTCAGAAAGATGCCCTTGAGAAGGAAATGGCTACCCACTCCAGTTTTCTTGCCTGGAGGATCCTGGCAGGCTGAAGTCCACGGAGTTGCAAAGAGTTGGACACAACTGAGCACACATATACACACATCATAAAAGGTCAGACAGCTTTTTCTAGACTTGTTTACTCTCTTTTTTTTCCAAACAATAGATATTATTTTTAATAATCTAAAGTGTATGGTTCAGTGACAGCCTTGTTTATTCTTAAAACTTTGTGCCACTATGTAAAAATTCAGCTGACCTTGAGGTTGCCATGCTACGAGGGAGCCTGTCATGTGGGGAGGTTCCAGAGCTCAGTTTTTGAGCTGTCCTAGCCCAGGTACCCAATATATGGAGGCAGAAACTTCCAAATTAGGATTTGTCAACCTCAGTACTATTCACATTTGAGGCCACGCAATTCTTCATTGGGAGGATGGTCCTGACACTGGAGGATGTTTAGCAGTATCTCTGACCTCTGTCTGCTACTACTAGTAGTACTCCCTTTCCTGCAGTTGTGACAAATAAAAATGTTTCTGACACTGCTGTATTCCATGGGGACAAAATTACCTCCAATTAGGAACCACTCCTTCAGATAAATTTAGTTCTCAGCCCTTTAAGTGACCTTAAGCTATCTAATGGCTTCCCTTGGTGGCTCAGATGGTAAAGAATCTGCCTGCAATGCAGGAGATGTGGGTTCAATTCCTGGGTCTGGAAGATCCCTTGGAGAAGGAAATGGCTACCCACCCACTCCAGTATTCTTGCCTGGAGAATTCCACTGACAAAGGAGCCTGGAGGGCTACAGTTCATGGGGTCACAAAAGAGCTGGACACGACTGAGTGACTAACACTTTCTTTTCACTACTTTGAAGCTACCTAAGCCTTCCCAGTATATACCCCAGATATCATGAAACTGAGAAAAGCAGTTCTTCCCAAGTCCAAATTCCCGCCCTGTAAATATACTAAAATTGCTATTTTATACCAGTAATTTTGGGGGTTTTCTTTTTTAACGCAGTATTAGATAACTTGTGCAAGAGAAAAAGAGTAGTTATAATGACTATGGAATTGGATGACTATATAGCTGGAGGCAATCAATACATCATATAAGATAATGAAAATTGAGGATGTTTAATTACCAAATTAAAAAGTGAGTATGGAAATCAGAGGTTCTTGTTGGCAGCATATAAAGAGACTCTTCTCTCCAGAAAGCTGAGTCAGATCAGGTCCCAAATCTTAATTACAAAAGTAGAGGAACTATGGAAGAGACTGAGTTCTCCAATTTGGCACATTTTCTGCACCAATGGCAGGGTTATATTTGGAGAAGTGAGACCTTGACACATGACACAGGGAAATCTGGGTTAATAGTCTAAAACATCTTGAATCCTCAGATTCTCCTCTGGACCTGAAAAAGTGGACCAAATTGCTCTGCTAAAGTTCAGTTCTCTCCACTGGCCAGAGTCCTCTGCCTTGTTTTCACTTTCACCCTTGGCCCCTGGGTGAATAATTAGCACTAAATCACCATTCAGTCCAGCTATGGAAGTGCACGGACTGATGAGAGAGAAAAGGGCTATTCTGTGAGGAGATACAGGTCAACATGTGCAGCAAGAACTGAGAAAGAACGTATGAAACTCAATCCTGAGGATGCTGGATCAAGCAGGGAACAACATAAAGACAGATAAGGGAGAGTTTATACAGGAGCACTTTTGAGTAACCCAGGAATTAGCACTCTGGGAAGTCCCCAAGGAGATGATGTTGATGCTCTCTTTGAGGATGGCTCTTAGAAGTTTGGAGAAAGACAACATCAAGTAAAAAATGCCACATCTACCATGGCAAAAAATAGAAAAGATATCAAAGAGCTAAGTGTACTATACATGTTTGAGCAGATGTATCATGTATCAAGAAGAGGACAGATTTCCTCTTCTTGGGCTCTAAAATCACTGCAGATGGTGACTGCAGCCATGAAATCAGAAGACAATTGCCTCCTGGCAGGAAAGCTATGACAAACATAGACAGTGTGTTGAAAAGCAGAGACATCACTCTACCGACAAATGTCCATACATAGTCAGGGCTATGGTCTTCCCAGTGGTCATGTATGGTTGTGAGAGCTAGACCACAAAGATGGCAGAGCGCCAAAGAATTGATGCCTTTTAACTGTGGTGCTAGAGAAGACTCCTGAAAATCCCTTGGACAGTGGGAAGATCAAACCAGTCAGTCTTAAAGGAAATCAACCCTGAATACTCATTGGAAGGACTGATGCTGAAGCACTAGTATTCTGGTCACCAGATGTGAGCAGCCAACTCATTGGAAAGGTCCCTAATGCTGGGAAAGATTGAGGGCAGAAGGAGAAGAGGGCATCAGAGGATGAGATGGCTAGATGGCCTCACCGATACAATGGAAATGAACTTGCACAAACTCAGGGGGATGGTGAGGGACAGGGAGGCCTGGCGTGCTGCAGTCCATGGGGTTGCAAAGAGTCGGACACAACTGGGCAAATGAACAACAAAAACAGCAACAATCATGTAATTCAGGAAAACCCACCAGCCCACTATGTTCTGTAGAGGGCCCAGCAGATACTCCATTTGTCAACTTTATAAGGAATGCAGGCTTCCCAGGTGACTCAGTGGTAAAGAACCTGTTTGCCAAGGGAGGAGACACAAGAGATGTGGGTTCGATCCCTGAATCAGGAAGATGCCCTGGAGGAGGAAATGGCAACACACTCCAGTATTCTTGCCTGGGAAATACTATGGACAGAAGAGCCCGGCAGGCTACAGTCCATGGTGTTGCAAAAGAGTTGGACATGACTTAGCAACTGAGCACCCATGCATAAGGAATGCACTAGTAAAAGAGGAAGAGCACTGATGAAATGCTCAGTTATGATCTTCTTCCACTGGCTAAGGCTGATGGTAAGAGATGCTGTGTAGAATTAGGGCCCTTGATAGCAATAAAATTGCTAAGAGAGTCATTTCTGAGAGTGATTAGTACATTCCTAGCTTCCATTCAATGCCAGTAATAAAGAGTTACTGTAGGTATTAAGTTACATAAAATGTCAAATTGTTTCATAAGCTATAAATGTTATTCATACAAATGCCCAGGATTGTCATTATCAAGTTATGAGACTGAGCCATATTAACTCTGTATCTCTGTCAAATAACACGGTGTCTGGAATGTAGAAGGGGCTTAATAAAGGTTTATTGATTAAATAATTATGAAAATTGTTCATTGATATGCCAAAAATCTCAGATATATAGATGACATGAGTTAAAATACTTATATTTAATATTAAAATTATCTTGACAACAATCGATTCACATGCTTACCACTATAGAGTCAATTCAATTCAATCAAAAATTAAGTTACTGGACCACCAGGGAAGTCCTAAACAACAGGTGAGAGACTTTGAAAAATCAGTGCAGCTTGAAACTGCCATGAAGGCTTCCAAGAGGAAGTGGGATTGGGGTTGTGTTGAAATGACGAGAGAGGACGCTGGGAATAGGTGAATATGGGGTGATGGTGGAGAAGAGGTGGTACAGATGGTCAACTAGACTGAAGGCCTAGAAGCAATGTTGAGTCTGACGAACTTATGGACAGAGAGCAAACAGATTCCACCAGAATTTCTGGTAGAATGTAGGTTGACGAGCAGTGGATGACTTACTTGGCAAGGAATGAGTTAGTTATTAACACAATTTTTAAGTATTGGAGGTAGTCGTGTACTGTTTCTAGCTCAATCATTTACCTCGTCTCTACCCAATATTTCTAAGGCACCTCTACTCATTAAGATAAATCATTCAGTACATTTTAAGATTTCTTTTTTTTTTCCCTTTATGTGTGTGGTTTTTATGATGATGCTTAGTCCTATATTAGTTGAGGATAAAATTAATGTATTTTCTCTATTTCTTATGTATCTTGCAACTCATCTATAAAGATGTGATGAAAATGGCACTTAGCATCTATCTTTGACCTAGTTCCCCAACTCTTTCTCACTGGCTGGATATATTCCTATTTATAATGATCATCACTCTGCACTTGCAGTGAGCTCTTTTTGATCTAGTTATTATTCTTTCTTTCTGCACATTTTCACTAAACTCTGCTGGGATAAAGTGCTAAAAGGCTACTGAAATTTAGAATGGTGAACGTCTAAAACAATATTTAGAAATTACTTCATCAACCAAATTGATTCATCATATGTTAAAAATATGCACCCTATTATATAAATTCCCCAGGCTTGCATTTCTATAGAATATATAATTTATGAATAAAAATATTACTTTAGATATGTCCTGAGGGAATTCCCATGGCAGTCCAGTGATTAGGACTTGGTGCTTTCACTGCCTGGGCCAGGTTCAATCCCTGGTTGGGGAACCCAACAAGCCAGGTGGCAAGGTAAAAAAAAAAATGTTCTGAAACTTGACAGCACCTTCTGCTTAAAGGAGAAAAGTAAAGGAAGGAAGGAAAGAAAGAAAGAGCGAAAAAAAAAAAGAGATAGAAGGAAGAGGGAAAGGGATAGGGAGGGAGAGAGGGAAAAAGAGATAAAGAAAAATGAGACATGAAATCTGTCAGTCCTCTGTTTTGCCTCATGTGTGGTTGTGTGCTGGTCATAATATATAACAGCTGCATTAGCAGATTCATCTTTTAGTGGCTAGTTTTTGCTTAGGCAATACTCATGGAGTTTGGTTCAGAGACATCTGGGGGAAGTTTCTATCTTTTTAGGGTATAACAATTTTCTCTTCAAATTATTCCAGGCATGAAGGGTAACTGACAGACACCAAAGTGTACAGTTCTGTGTTCAGGTATATCTTAAACAAATTAAATATAGACTTTTACTGTTTGAATAATGATTAAGCTGAGAAAAGACAGAACATGACTTAAAGAAATGCCACTAGGAGCCACAAATTGGCATATTCTCTAATCTCAACCATTTAAAGTTATTGATCATCCAAAACTGGTGGTCTCTGTGATCTGAGCTATAAACTTATAAATCTTCTTCATGGTATTGCTCTCTGGAATAGGTATTTTTTTTAATGGGTGGGTAACTGAGTTCTTCCCAACTGCTTGGTCACTTGCATTTCATTTGTTTACTTAAGTCTCTTAGTTTTTGGATTGTACTTATGTTGGTGTGGGGATCCCAGTGGTCTGATGAAGAGCAATGCATCTTTATGAATTGCTTATCTATGCAAACTCTGACTGAAATTTTGCATTTTTCAGTTTGTCATCTCAAATAAAAAGGCAGCCTACAGAAGTAGAGAATAAGGAAAGACTGGAATGATGAAGACTTTTAGACATTTACAGTTCACATCTTTTATTTATAATGATAAATGAGAGACTAAGATCTGGAGATTCATCCACAGAGATGGGAGAAGAACTCAAAGTTCTTAACTTCTCAGTTAATTTATCTTTCTTGTCTTTATCTTCTCCTCTTCTTACTAAATGTTTCTGTCTTCAACTCTTTCTCATTTGCTTCCCTGCCCCCACCACATAGACATCACCACAGGGATGATTCTGTTGAACCAATCATCTTGGCACATTCTAACTTGGTCTTATCAAATATCAGTGGCTGAGATAATTTTCTATTTGGAATATTTTCTGAAAAAGACCTCATTGTCCACCATAATTTAAATACACAATATTTATAAATAATATATAATAATATATGACAATTTATATGTGGCATTTTTAATAACAGTCTAACAGAAAATTCTTAATGTGCTTTTGGATTTTTATGCCTTCAGATAACTTAAAAAAAAAACTAGCATCTTATGTTAACTAATCTTCAGCAGTTTAATACTTTTCTGGTTACCCAAACTAAAGTGAAAGCAAAAGTCTCTCAGTTGTGTCTGACTCTTTGCGACCTCAAGGACTATACTGTCCATGGGATTCTCCAGGCTAGAATACTGGAGTGGGTAGCCTTTCCCTTCTCCAGGGGATCTTTCCAACCCAGGGATCGAACCCAGGTCTCCCGCATTTCAGGCGGCTTCTTTACCAGCTGAGCCACAAGCGAAGCCCACCCAAACTAAAATCCTCTTTTATTTTAAAACTTGCCTACTCCTGATAACCTTATCAGGTATAAAATCTAGTCCAGTGATTTTTGACTGTCAATCTCCTTTTGTGAAACTTCCATCTCAACTTTAACCATTATTAGGACTGGTTAAATATATAGATCTTTAGAATTTGGGTGTTACTGACAGAAGACAGATAGCTTTTCATTAACTCCATTGTTCTGGAATAGCTCTTCAATGATTGCCTTTCTTGTCTACCATAGAACTTCTTTTTCATTTTGACTTTTAGTCCTGTTAACCTTGAATCACACTGGCCTAGGCCAACCATGTCAACAATTCAATGAATTCCAAATTACACCTAGCAGTCAGATTGAAGGAGTGTTAACTCTAACAAAGTGTCCTGAGGCTATGGGCAGTATGGGGGAGACAAAACAAAAAGCAATGATTCTATTCCAGGTACAGGTCCACAGAGCCTCCTTGACTGAAATTCTATCAAGCTGTTCTGCCCATACTGAAGATCACTTGGTTAGGGGAATAAAAAAACTAAAGTACATATAAAGCTGCATTTTTGAATGCTTCATTGTCCAGTAGTTTAAAACCACGATGTTTTTCTGTAGATTTAGGGGCTTCACTTGATTAAGTTTTTATTAACCAGTTTCACAGATGTTTCTATGATTACAGAAGTAATATACTTTCCTTGTAAAATAACCATAGTTCACAGACAAGCATAAAATAAATCACCTGTCATTCTATCTTTCAGACGTAATAAATGGAAATGCTCTGGGGTATGGCCTTTCTGACATTTCCTATACACAAACATGTACGCATATTGCAAAAACTTGAACCATGCTATAATAATGCTATTTTTCTCTTGATCATCTCTTCTATATAAAATCTATCATTTTTGTGAATGATTCCACTAATTCTACTTTATGGACCTGATCCAATATCATTAACTTGTACCCCCTTTCAAGTAGCTTCTAATTTGAAGCTGTTATAAATAACACCACAGTGACCATCCTGTTTGTCCATCTTTGCCTCACTGTCTAACATTTTCTTAGGATTAATTTCTCTATGTTGAATTTCTGGGTCAAGAGAATATACAATTTACAGATTTTGATGTATACTGCCAAACTGCCTTCGAGAAAGTCCATGCCAATTTAGACCCCTAGCAGCAGTAGAAGAGGATTCTTTTCCTCCCAGTGTACACCAACAATGAAATTTAGAATCCCTTTTACCTTTGCTAACCTGAGAGGTAAAAAGGGAATTTTGCTATTTCAATTTGCTCAAATATTGATAAGGTTGAGCCTCTTTTCTTTAATTTATTTTTAAAATTAATTATTTTAATTGGAGGATAATTACAATATTGTGATGGATTTTGCCACATATCAACATGAATTGGCCACAGGTATACATGTGTCCCCCCCATCCTGAATCCCCTTCCCACCTCCCTCCCCACCCTATCCCTCTGGGTTGTCCCAGAGCACCAGCTTTGGGTGCCCTGCTTCAAATACTGTATATTAACACATTTATATGGAATATAGAGCATCTTTTCATGCATGCTTTGGGTTAAGTATAACTAAAAAGCAACTTAGAGCAACAAGTATGAATTGTGTCTAAAATTGATTTTCTTTGAACTGAAATAAGTAGGACGGTGAATCCATTCTTGGAGGCTATTAAATTAACTGAAAGTAGGAGAAGTTTTCATTACTCTGCCTTTTATAAAACTAAGTGATATTTACTGAGTACTTGATTTACTCCAGGAATTTTTCCAGATTTGTTGAATTTAGTCTTCGTAACAATGCTGTGCAGTTGGTACACTATTCATTCTATTCATGTCATTAATGAGGAGGTTGAGGAACAAAGAAGGTTTAAGTAAGTAACTTAAATGTGGCAGAAATAAAATTTAAACTCAGGTCCTGCCTCTAAAACTCATTTTCTTAAACTCTGTATCTTTCTGGCATTTTTCATGCATATATACCAAAGGTACCATGGTAGAGGACTGTTAATAGTATCTTCCTCTATATTGTATGCTATTAATAACTATGTTTTATTATTAAACTAAAATTGATAAAACAGTTTTCTTCTTTGAAAACTTTTTAGAAAATATTTTAATTTTAAAGTTCTGATATATATATATAAAACTAAGATTATATATGTTAAATTATATATTATATATATATTTATATATGAAACCAAAATTTAAAGTCTGCTTTTCGAACTGAATCCTCAACTCTTCAGAAATACAGATTTAAACTTTTCATAAATTTAGTAGTTTCAGCTAGCCCTTCCTTACTGGAAAGCAAAGCTCTTTGTTTTTTTTTTTGCTGACTTTTCTTCTGCCCACTAATGAGCTAGTCTTCTGTTTTCATAAATACCTGAATTATCAAGCTGAGCTGCTATTTTTTTGAGATTTGGAATGCATACCCGAGGCTACAGGATTGGATGTGAATACACAAAAGAAGTTCATGCTTAAAAAATATTTAAATGCATAAGCAAATGTGTATGCAGCTGGTGATACATATATAATGAAAAGACTGCTACCATGAATGACAGGAAAAGTCAGGATGAAAAATTACTTGATATTGGTTTATAGTAATGAGGATTAAAAAATGAAAAACATGCTTTCCATTTAAAAGGCCAATCATCCAACAAATGCCAGAGTATACTAATTATTTACCTTAAACCAGTACAAAGTAAGAGACCTGAGTTCCAACTGACAAAGACCCCTTTATCTGTACGATGAAGCCAAACAGTTCATGTCACTGGGGCCTCACTGAGTGCATTAAGAGCTTCCTACACTCATGGCAATCGATCTCTTTGTATTTAGGAGCCTTTGACCCCACTTTTTGCCTGAACTGACTGGGATTACAACTTGCTTTAAGTATAAGGAGGACTCTGGTCTATTTGTGCCAGTGATGCTTCATTTTCTGAGTTTTGATTTATAGATCTGAGAGTTGCAGCGAGTGACTTCTTTTGAGTACCAAACAGCAAGACATTTAACACACCATAGCTCCATGGGCAGGTCAAAGCGCTCTCATTTACATGGGAAGACATTCATATATGCTCTCTTCACTCAGGAACAGAAAGAGTGCTTGGGAAATTGGCAGGCACTCCTTTTGCAATGCTCCCTGCTCATGCTCACATTCTACCATCATCCTGCTAACTTCTTAAATGCTTAATGCTAAAAAGCTTGGTCACAAAAATGTGATAAAAATATGTAGCTAAAAATAAAAATAAAAAAAGGACAGCTCTACTGATAGCCTCGGAGATATCTAGTTATCTTGCTGAGCCCAGAAGAGGCGAATAAGATACAAGGACTATCATTTAAAAATTCATCTTTTTGCAAATATACGTTTTGGTTAAGATAGGAACTCTCTACAAATTCTCTTCCAGATTCAAATTACTTCTCCCTTCTTCATACCACACAACTAGTTAAAATGTGAAAATTTATGCAGTCATCTCTTGCTCTTTCATCTTATAAAGAATCTCTTTTTTAAGTCTTAATGTTATAAAAAAAAGTTTCTTTGACATCTTTTCTCTTGTTGCAATGAGATGGGCACATGGAAGTTGTGAGCATTAGCCTCAACACTGTCTCTTTTTTCCCAAAGGATGAACAGCAATGACAGTAACTAACAGTTATAGATGTAGTTCTACTTTGTGTTCCAAGTGCTTTATTTATATTCCAGAATTTTTCTCTAATGTAATTAGTGGGGACCAAATAATTGTAATAAATAAATAAAGTATTTATTTATAATAAAGTCAAATAATTGGCATAGAAGCCAGAGAAGCATGATTGAAAGGTTTTTGTGAGTTGGCTAGGAATTCCCTGGGATGATTGTAATCTACCCTTGTTCTGGCTATGATTGATGCCATCTGGGAGCAATGATTCTGGGTCCTGAAATCCTTGCTGAGACTCCCACAACAGTGTGAATGATTATTTCTTAATTAGGTGACAGCTATTTCATCAGTCCAACCCTGGGCCATGTGGCCAGTAGAATTCTGGGGACATGGACTAAATAGAGGAAGGGAGTGAATCAGGTTATGTGCAAATGTGCATTACCAACGCAGAGAGTTATTCAGAAATGGTTTTCTGCATTAACTAACTAAAATCCCAACGTAAATATTATTTTTATTGTTCCTCCCATTTTTCAGACCAGTAAACTGAGGCACTGCAGGCTGAGCAATTTGCCTATATAGCTAGTAAGTGGAGGAGCTGGGATTCCAACCCAGGTTCTCTGACTCTAGTGACCCTTTTATTTTAGTCTACCTCTTGATTCCAAAAGTCAAACCATGTATTTACCTTGTGAATTATTATCCAGGACCCGACCTCCCTCCACAGCCCCAGGTTCAAGTGTTTGGGTCATGGCAGAGGGATTTATTACTGAGGTAGGCCACAAAAGACGATGTTTGTGAATTTCTCTGGTGGTTCAGCGGTTAAGAATCAGCCTGCCATATATATATACTTACAATTGATTCATGTTCATGTATGGCAGAAACCAACACAACACTGTAAAGCAATTACCCTCCAATTAAAAATAAATTCATTTTAAAAAATGAATCCGTTTGCCAATGCAGGAGAGACAAGTTTGATTGGTCTGGGAAGATTCTGCATGCCATAGGGTAACCGAGCCCATGTGCCACAACTACTGAGTCCGCAGGCTCTACAGCCTATGCGCGGCAACGAGAGAAGCCAATGCAACGGGAAGCCCACACATGGCAAAGAAGAGTTGCCCTTATTTGCCACAAGTAGAGAAACCCCACTCACAGCAACAAAGACCTAGCAGAGCCAAGGATAAATAAACAACCTTTTTAAGAAAGGTGATATCTGCATCTCTGAGAGAAGAAAGTACAGAAGGAGAAACAGTCACCTCCCTATTTCCAATACCTGAATGGAGCTTCAGGAGGGCCAGCGTTGGTGAGGACTGACTCCAGAAGTCTGCAGAAGCCAATCGGCAGTTTGTGAAGAGGAGTCATGATCCTGTCATTACTTGGACCAAACTACCCCAGAGTCAGGCCTATCAATATTCCCGTAGCATAACAAACCCAGCAAGTTGCTAGAATGCTAACCAGGTAATTATTGCTGTGACAAGGCTATTCTTGTTTTCTTTCTTTGACTGAAAAAACATGAAAGAAATTATGTTGCCATTCCTTTTATTCTTTATGTCCTCTTACTGTGAGGTTCTTTCTTTCTACTTTTTTCCTACTGTTAGCAAGATAAAACAGGCTGTGTATTCCAAGGCTTTCTATTGACCTTTGAGACTAAAAGTTTCTCGTGAGGGAAAGAAAGCATCCCTGACTTAAATGTGGATTCACGAAATACCTGAGGCTTGTGGAGGAAACAAATGACTCTGGGTTCTTTTCAACTCACAGCACATAGAAAAGCAGCAATTTGAGATTTCAGTGAGCCTCAAAAGATAATGCTTGTAGGTAGAGTTGGCAGCCAAAGGTATTTGTGAAATATTAGTGCTACAAGTTTAAAATTTTCTTATTTCCCAGGATTTGAAAAAAAAATAAGCAGCCACAGTTTATTGAATTTGGGCTATCAGTGGAATTTTGAAAAATCTGTCAATCTGATGGACTTCCCTGGTGGTCCAGTGGCTAAGACTCCGGGGTCACAATGCAGGGCACTAGACCCTATGTGCCACAATTAAGAGTTTGCCTGCTGTAACTAAAGATCTCACATGCCATAATGAAGATTCTGAGCACTACAACTAAGACCCAGAGCAGCCAAATGAATAAACAATTGTTTTAACTTGTCAATTTGAGGGTTTTACTCTTGTTTTAATTTGGCAAAGAGATATCACCAATTGCACACATTCATAAAGAATTCTAGAGAAATGAATGCCATGCTGTAAAGGAGAGGGAGCACAACAGTGCAAAGATCATCAGCTTGGAAGGAAGTCAGACTTCTGAGCTGACGATTAAACACTTAATAATTCTGTCTTCTTGGAAGAGTCATTTAACACCATCACTGTTCCTGAATTAGCACAACTGACTCCTAATTTGTTGTCCTTCTTCTGCTCTTAACTGTCACGATCATGTGTGCTAAGCTGCTTCACTCGAGTCCAACTCTGTGTGACCCTATGGACTGAGGCCCTCCAGGCTTGTCTGTCCATGGGATTCTCCAGGCAAGAATACTGGAGTGGGTTTTTCAGGCCCTCCTTCAGGGGACTGTCCCGATTGAGGGATCAAACCTGTGTCTCTTAGGTCTCCTGCATTGGCAGGCAGGTTCTTTACACTTTTGATTAACTCTAAAGTTAAATATTAAGTCCTTTCTATGACCCACAAGGATTGACCTCTCTCACCTTACTTCTGATTAGTACCCCCTCTCCCTCTGCTCTGGCCACAGTGGCTTCCTTGTTCTTTACGCATACCAAGCCCAGATCCACCTTGGGGCTGTGGACTTGCTATTTCCTCTGCCTGTAACTTTTACTTGGCTGGCTCCCTCATTACGTTTGGTTCTCTTCTCAATATCCTACCAATAACCAGGCTTCCCTAAATTATTTATCTAAAAAAAGTCCCCCATGTCATTCTTGATAACCTTACTTTGCTTTATTTTTCTTCTAGCTCTTGTCTCTGTAGCTGTATTCATTTACATGGTTGCCAGTCTCTCCAACTACAGTATAAACTCCACATGGGCATATTTCCAGTCTGTTCTGTTCATCACTCTATTCCAGAAGTCCAGAACAGTGTCTGGTACATAAAAGGTACACAATAATTATCAGATGTCTTGGTTTCTTTTTAAAGTTAAGATAGAAAAAACCTCCCTGCAGTCTCTGTAAAGGTTATACATAATGTATTAAATGGAATCTCAAAGTCCTTTAGTCCACTGCAGCAGAATCTGTCTGCGCCTTATCCTTTCCCTTCAGACTTTACCAACTGTATGAACTCTGGTGGACTTCCAACTGCCACTGTATGCTGCTCTTTACCCGAGGACTATTTCTGAAGACTTGGAAGGACAGAAATGCCTAAGAAATACCATTCTCACCTCAGAAGCCCTCAAACTGTGACTCTGGGGTGTTGATGCATAAACACCTCAATTTCCTAGCTGCTCAGGATAACTCTTGAGGCTTCACAGTGTTTCTCCACAAGATCAAGCTCTAGCTAATCACGGTGGTAGATGGCTAGACCACACATCCTTTATGGGCTGGTTTCTCTTTCCTTTATCATTTCTCTACTTCTGCTGTTTTGTAATAAAAATACTTGCACTGAATTATTGTGTCAGGATCTGCTTCAGGACTCAAAATGAGATTTAAAAATTGCAAGCTATTAATATATAATGACTCCTTCTAGTCTTGTAGGTAGAAGTCGGACCTTTTAACATAAAAAAAAATTGTCCTTCTGTAAATGTGTGCTATTCTATAGATCTCAATAATTATTAAAAGTAGTAGTGTATTTCTTTGCTATTAGCTCATCCCCCAATATCTTGCACTGCAGTCCTCATTTTTGTATGGCATATTTATTTTCTTATGCTCCTTCCACTATGATTAAATGTGTTTGATTTATTTGTGTCTGGATTATCCGTTTGACTATTACATGGTTCCCAAATCTAGCTCTATTCCAAAACAATCCATATCTTTGGGGTTGTGAATCCGATATTGATACTTTAAAGATCTAATGGTCTCCTGTGCAACTAATATGGATAACTTTGGTAAGTCTTCCACAAATTTCCCCTTTTCCAAAATTTCAATGACTTTCTTTTCTTCTCCAGAGTTCTCTGAAGTTCTAAACAATCACAGAGTTCTATTATTTTTATCTTAAAAGCCTCTTTTCTATGTTAGCATTTGCTTATGAGTTTAATATTAGAGTTTTAAATTTAATGATTTAGAAAATGTTATCAATACTTGAGACATTTAAATCGTTAAGCCTTCAATTTTGTAACTCAACAAACTTGATTTCAAAGTCTTTGAAATACATTAACATTAATTTACAGACATTTCAACCTTCATTTCAAAAATATTAAGCATTAATACAATGTGGTATTGGCATAAAGATTGAAATATAAATCAATAGAAGAGAATAGAGTCCGGAAGCAAATCAACATGGTATTCAACAAAGGAGGCAAGGCAGTGGATTGGGAAAAGAAGAGTCTTTTCAACAAGTAGTGCAGGAATATTGGTTATCCATATAATATATACAAAAATGTTGACTCATAATTTGTACCAAACACAAAAATTAACTGAAATTGAATCACAGATAAACTTAAATATAAAAGCTCAAACCATAAAACCTCTACAGAAAACACAGGAGAAAAACTCCATAGTCTTGGGTTAGGCAAACATTTCACAGATACACATTAAAAGTATGGTCCATTAAAAAATTGGTAAATTGTACTCATCAAAATTCTAAACTTTGGCTTTTCAAGAGATAACATTCGGGCAATGAAAAGACAAGCCACATATCTGAAAGGTATTTTCAAAACATACAGCAGATAAAGGACTTATTAAGAATAAATAATTTTTATAATTAAATAATAAGATGACAAACAACCCAACAGAATAACTGAGCTAAAAAAAAAAAAATGTTCAGAAACAAGTTCTCATAAGTGGTCATTGCCCATCCTCACCCATCAGCAGCAGTATCATCATTTCTAAATTAACCCTTGTGATTTTCAAGTGGTTACTGGATACTTTCATATTCATTGGTTAGTATGCTCACATAAAAATTATATTCAGTTGAATATTGGGCAAACATACTTAAGCAGTTTGCCCATATACAGATGGTGTTGAAAGGTAAAGAAAGTAAATATCTAGATAAAGGTGGAATTTTGTGGAGATTCTCATTGACTGGAGCATTTCTAAAGGACCAATTATGATTCTGTTCTACAGAGTAAGTAGGGTGTCATTCATCTCTAAACAGGGTGTAGTAAGTAGTTCATGATAGGTAATGTCAGGTGGTGGTAAGTTATGCTCCTGTAGTCAACATCTGGGCTTCCCAGGTGGTGCGACTGGTAAAGAACCCACCTGCCAATGCAGGAGATGTAAGAGATGAGGGTTCCACCCCTGGGTCAGGAAGATCCCCTGAAGGAGGGCATGGCAACCACTCCAGTATTCTTGCCTGGAGAATTCCAAGGACACAGGAGCCTAGCAGGCTATAGTCCGTGGGGTCACAAAGAGTTGGACACGACTGAAGTGACTTAGCATCACTCATGCAGACAACAACTAGAAAAAGCCAGATGGATAATAAAAGTAATACTTAAAAAATCAGAGCGACTTCCCTAGCATTCCAGTGGTTAATCCATTTTCCAATGCAGGGGACATGGGTTTGATCCCTAGTCAGGGAATTAAGATCACACATACCATGGAGCAACTAAGTCTTGGTGCCACAACTACTGAATGCTACAACTAGACAGAAGCCCACATGTAGCACCAAATGATCCTGCATGCTGCAACTGGGACCTGATGCTGCCAGATAAAAAATCAGAGAGATGTGAAAAATCTAAGGAACTATTCAGACTAAAATTCTAGAGCAGGGAGGATTATTTAGAGGTGAACGGGCAATGAGCTACCAGTTTTTCCCAGGGGCCTTGTCAATTTTAGGTATAGGCTGGTAAGTGGACCTTGACTCATGTATAAGGCATATACTGGGGAATAGAGAAATCAATGCATCTTTTAAATTGGAGATTTTAGAGGCTCCAACTACTTGCTCTGTTTTCTGCAAAAGCTATTGGCTTTAATCTGAAGTTGCATGGGGGGTTAAGAGATAAGGGGAAAAAATCTGACAGGTAGAGTGAAATTTCTTGCAGTGCTTAAGAAACAAAGATCAACTGTGCATTCTTGAAATTAAAATAGGCAAGAGGTGAAATTCCCAGAGGAAATAGTGAACTGACATTGAGGATCTATATCCTCTTTTTACCTGGGGACATCTCTGGAGGGAGTGGGAGGGAGCACATAGGTAGAGGACAAGGTTTGGTCATGACAAAAGCCTGCTGTTGTGGGAGACTAGCACAGACTTCAGTAGAGAGGCCTCAAACACATTGCTGTCTCTCCTTCAAACATCTGACGTATTTGAAGATGTCAGGAGGCTAACAAGCTAAACTGAAAAACTCCAAAGAGTAGACCTATTGGAATTTTATAGAGCCAAGAAGACAAAAACTCAGCAGGCTTTAAAGTAAAAACCCTAGAGGACCATATCCTAGAAATACTGGTAAGTCAGTGGTAGATTGAACTTGAACAACACTAAAGTCCATAGAGGACCCATCTGAATTCCTAAATGAATTCAGGTGAGCACTCTCTTACCCTTTTTAACAAAGGAAACAACTTTGTTATATAAGATGACATAATATCTGGGGACTTCCTGGTTCTTCCATACACACTTTGTAGCATATAAGAAAAAGTATGAGACACATAAGGAAGTAATACCATGCAATAGATAATTGGGGGGAAAACTCCAGACAACAGAAGATCAGACACTAAAGTTAGCAGATGAGAATATAAATGAGCTCAATTAATATATGCAAGAAAAAAGAGAGATAAGATAGGTGAAAGGATGAAGAACTTCACCAGGATGCTGTAATTTTAAAAAGAATCTAATGGATATTCTAGAATTATAAGATATAATAACTAAAGTTAAGAACTGAATGTGTGGATTTAACAGCAGATCGGAAAATGAAGAATCCAGGATCAGTGAATAAAACAGGTCAGCAGAAAATATCTAAACAGATTAAAAAGGGGAAAAAAATGGGGGAAAGCTCAGATGCAACATAAAGGTGAGACATACTCAAAATGTCTAATGTACATGTAATTGGAGCACCAGAGTAAAGAAAAAGAGTGGAACAGTTGCAATATTCTAATGTGTTTTATACAAGAGTTTCTCTAAATGGATAAAAATCAACTCACAGATGTAGGAAGTTTAGCAGCTGTCAAGCAGGATTAAAAAAAAAGAAAAACACCAGAACACCAAAACACTATACATATCTCAGTTATAATACTGAAAAACAAAAGTAAAGAAAAAAATTTTAAAGTTGCTAGAACTTAAAAGATAAATTAAGTTCAAGGACTGAGAAGCTGAATAGCTAATTTCTGAACAGAAACAATGGAATTCAGAAGAAAATAGAAAACTGACTTTAAAATGCTGAAATAAAATTAAGTGCCAGTTTGGAATTCCATACAAAATAAAAATGTTCTTCAAAAATGAAAGTGAAATAAAGATCTTTTTAGACAACTACTGAGGGTAATCATTGTTAGTATGACTATATTTTTAAAAAAAGTCAGAAAAGGGTATTTTCCAGCAGAAGGAAAATAAACAAAGACAAAAACATGGAAACATAAGAGAAAATGAAGAGTACCAAAAAAGAGTAAATATCCAAGAAACATAAATATTGAATATTATAAAATAATCATAATGTTTATAGAGTTTAAAATACTGTTAGAACAAAATGCATGAGAACAATAATAAAAATTTTGATAATGGGAGATTAAAGGAGAGAAAATATTCTAAAGTAGAATTTGGGAAGTGAAAATTATTTGAGTTAGCCACAACAGATCAAAAAATACATACTAAAATCTCTAAAGTAGTCATTAAAGGAATAAAAAATAATGTTTTAGAACATATTTACTATTTAGAAGAGGAAAACTTAATAAAAAGGGATTGATCCAAAAGGACAGAAAGAAGAAAAAAAGAAATATAAAATATGTGAGAAACAGAAACAAAAAGGAAAATTATAGCTATAAAATCAGTTATATCAGTAATTAAATGTAAATGGATTAACACTTTGTGTTAATAATGAAAACTAACTGGATTAAAACCCAAACCCATGTATATGCTTCTTATGAGTAAAACATTTTAATTTTAAATAACATTACAGAAAAGTCAAAAGTGAAAGAATGGACTTGGGGATCTTGAGATTACAAAGAGTGCTCTTCCCACACTTACAATAAGACCCGAAAAAGATGGGCAATTTTCAAGTTCATGACTTTCCTTGAACCCAAGAGAGTGCTAAAGTTGCAGGGTGAAAAACTAAACCTGAAATATGGACAGAGATGGAACACGGAACTGCCAGACACCAGTAAGAAGAATTCAGCTAGAATAGTTGATAAATTGGCAAAAGTGAGTGTAGGCCTGAGGGAGAGTGGGAAGACCCTGAGGTCCACAGATATGGGAGATGTTTTTGCAAGTTTTTTTCTCTACAAATTACAACTACTCACAAGGAAGGCTACGGAGAATTGTGAGAAAGATTCCTTCATGATGAAGGCCAGGGGAAGGAGAAGAGCAGCTGCCTGGAAGGGGCACAAAACTCTGCCAAGATCCTTCTCTACGGAACAAAGCCTCACTATAGACTAGGGGGTGGAGGGCAACAAAAATGGCTGTCCCCAGAGTAATGGTAAAAACTCCTTGTAGCTTGACGAAGAAATCAGGAAAAATACCTTCTATCCCAGAGGGAGGAACCTGAGTATATGCAGAGTGCAGAACTACAGTTGGAGGAGAGGCAAGAGGATTTTAAAGGTTACATTCCCCAAACTCAGGGAAACAGTACCTATGTAAGACTAAGGCTTAATCAGAATATCAGAGCATACCACCCCTACCCCAATGGCTTCACAATGCTAAAAACCACTGAGTAAAAGAAGCAGTGGGCTACTGCCAGGAGACATGTAACATTCATACCCTCTACATATAGAGTATAAAAGGAAGACCCAAAGCTGAGTGGAGCAAGATAATAAGAAATATCACCTTGGCAACCAGCCCTCAATCTAAACACAAGTTTTCATTAGAGAAAGCTTTATGGACTTAGAGTAAAAAAGCAACCACAAACCTCAAACTCAAGCTGACTCTTTGATTAATACAGACCTCTAATATCAATACTAAAGGCCTAACAGAAAATGTGTCCATTTCCAAGCTCAAAACCTACCTACCCCAGTCTCTACTGTCCTAACACAACACACACACACACATATACTCTCTCTCTCTCTCTCTCTCCCCACCACACCCTTCCCTGCGCCAGAAGCAGAAGAGTCAACAGAACCAGATGTAGCTATTATAGACATGTTGGAATTATCTAACGGAGAATTTAGAATAACTGTGATTAATACGGAAAAGACTCAATGGAAAAGTTGGACAATGGGTTAGATTTTATGGGTAGTTTCAACCAAGACATGAAAACTATAAGGAGGAATCAAAATGGAAATGACAGAGATGAAAAACATAAAAACAAAGATTAGGAATGCTTTATTTGGACTGATCAGTAGACTGGATACAGCCAAGGAAAGAAATCAGTAACCTTAAAGATATGTCAATAGAAATTACCCAAATTGAAACAAAAGAGTAGTAAGTGCAGGGAAAAAAAAATCCCAGGCATCCTAGAACTGTGGAACAATATCAAATTATCTATATTCACTATTGGAATGCCAGAAGGAGAAAAGAGAAAAATGGATAGAAGAAATATTTGAGGAAATAACTGTTGACAACGTACAAAAATTAAACCAAACCACAGATTCAAGAAGTTCAGAGAATACTAAGCAGGATAAATAATAACCAAGCAAACAACAGCACACAACTAGGCATATCATAATCAAACAGTTGAAAACCAAAGATAAGAAAATATTTAAAGTTAAAAGAGACACTTTACATGCAATTGTACATCCACAGGCAAAAACAACAACAATAAAAAACTCGAAACCATATCTCATATCTTATACAAAAGCTAACTCAAAATGTTTTATAGACATAAATATAAAACATAAAGCTATAAAACTTCTAGAAGAAAACTTAGGAGAAAATATTTGTGACCTTAGATGAGGTAAAGGATTTATAGATACTGTACCCAAAACATAATCCATAAAAGAAAAAAATAAGTTGGATATTACCCTATTTGAAAACTTCTGGCCTGTGAAAGACACTATTAAATGCATAAAAAAGATAAGCTCAAGATTTGAAGAAAATATTTGCAAATCACATTTCTGACAAAGGCTTGTATTTATAAAATATAAACAATTCACAAAACCTAATAATAAGACAACCAACAACTGAATTTTAGTTCTCTAGATGATTCAAACATACAACCAAATTTGGAAACCTCTCTTCAATGGCATCCTCTCTCACTTATCTGAGAATCACTTATCTGAGAATCTCCCCTCTCTGTCTTAGATTAGAGTTGGCTATGAAATAGAAATTTAAATCCCAAACTCACTCAGATTCCTCTGAATTTTGTAGTGGCTTTCTGGTGTGTGTATTGGCAGTCTATAGCCGGCTGGACTGATATTTCACTTCTGGTCCTTCTGTGACTTCTGTTTATTTTTTCTTGGCATCTATAGACTTGGATTTGGCTTACTAAGCATGTATACCTCTTGAAAGATAAAATATGAAATGTAAAACATATTTGCTTTAAAAGATCATTAAGTGAAAATGCATTTCAACTTGTCCTTATGAATTCTTCATTGATGACACTAATACACCTTTGAGCATCTCTCCAGGAGCAACTTGGGCACGCCTCTTTTCATACAGGATGGACCTTCAGACAAATTCACTAACAGTGGATAAGTTGCGGTAAGTGAATTCTTCTAATATTTAGTTTTTGATTTGCTCATCAGTTTATTTCTAAGGAAAATTTCCTACTAGAGTGATGATATTCAGATTTTAGTAGGCAGAAAGATCACCTAGGGAAAAGTTATAAAAAATGTGGATTCTTGGAACTTCCCTGGCGGTCCAGTGGCTAAGACTCCACGCTCCCAATGCAGGCAACCTGGGTTTGATTTAGATAAAGGAACTAGATCTCACATGTCATAACTAAGAGTTCATATGCTGCAACTAAATATCCCATGTGCTGCAACTAAGACCTGGTGCAGACAAATAAATAAATACTTAAAAAAAAAATGCAGACTCTTGACCTCTCCCTCCCAGAGATTGTATGTAATTAATACTGGGATGAGTCCCTCAAGCCCATATTTTAAATAAGTACGTTTCCATGATTCTAATGCAACCAGGACCATAGAAGACTCCTTAAATATCCTGGAAAGAAGATCATCTATGAGGATTTTGTGGTTAGGCATGTCCTGTAACTGAAAACTAGCATAGACATTGAACTTCAATGATGCAGACAATGTGAGGCAAAAGAGAGCTTGCTAAAACATAACAGGAGAAAATCTAGCTTTGAAAATGAGCCTTTCACTGACTATTTTTTTTTCTTTTTTGTAAATGGCAACTTTTGTGAAATGACTCACTGGAGAATTATTATGGGCCATGCATGATAACAGTCATTCATATTCTGGCCACAAATGCAATTCATTTGGTAAACGCCAGGTTCTTTGAAGCTTAAAGCACCTAATATAATTGTATTCTGCAGCTAGGAAGTGGTGATGGACCCCTCGGTGGCCATGTGGATCTTTCTGTTGAAGCATTGGATAAAAGCCTCAATGTGTGGCTGTGCAGTGGAGCTGTGTCAGTTTTCACCCTTTCCCCTATCTCATTTTCTTTAGTCTACTGAGTTATATTCAGAATCAAAGAAGGAAGCCTTTTTTTTTTTTTTTCTTTTCATCTTAGGTCCTGACTGAACGTGAAAATATTCTGTTTAGAAGGCTGATGTAAAAAAAAAAAAAATTACTTTCTCACAGGTATACTGAAATTACTATGAAACCAGCAAGGGAAAATGTGAAGTCAGTTTGGTTATCATCACTATATTGTATTTTGCTTTTTCCTCAGATTTTAGCCTTTTCTTTAGTCAAGAATCTGGGATACACTGCCATTATATCCACCCCCCAAATACTTACTCCATCAAACATTTTCTTTTTTACTTCATTTGCCATTTAGCTTTTGCTGAAAACAACTGGGCATGGCGTTATGGTCTCAGATAATAGCAGAAAAATTAAATGTGTTGAAAAGCTGTCTGGTGCCTTTTCTAAGAGGGTGAGTGAGGCTCATTGTCATGCATAAGCCTATTGGTTGACTTCTAATGGAGGGCACAGAAGTGTGATTCTAGAAAATCTTATTGTGAATTTTGGGAGCTTAACAGAGTCACATACTCACCACTGCTCAGGCATCCCATACTTTGCATTTGTTAAACTGTATTTTTCATTAGAGATAACACTTGTAACAAGCCAGAGGAAAGTAGGTCTTGCTGCAGCTTAATTTTAAGAACTTGATTAAGATAAATTTAAGATTGTGCCCATCTTAGAGAAAAATGAAATAATTCATTATGAAAAAAAGACTGCTTGCTATTATTCTGATAGGGAGCAATTTAAAGAGCAAATTTATGAAGTGTTGAAGCCAACTTCTTGGCATTTGTAATTTGCCTGGTGGTTCCTAAAGAAGAAAAATAACTTACATGAGGAGGTAAGTAGATGCTAACACAGAAAAATTTGGAAAAAACACAAAATGATAAAAGAAAAATAATAGTTAACGTTTTGATGCATGTGATTCTAGCCAATGTTCTGTGTTACATGTATAAGTTTTCTGACATATTTTATACATTCCTCTGTAAACTGCCTTTTCTTTCACCCACTCTTAGATTATAAGCATTTCCAAGTGCTATTAAAATGTTTTCACAAACATAAATTTAATGTATGCATAATGTTACCTTTATTTATGCACTATAATTAATCATTCTTTTATAACTGGACATTAAGTTTATCATAATAATCTAACAATCTTGATTCATCATATAAGGCCTAAAATATCTGGAAGATATCATATTTCCAACAAGTAAATTGAATGTCAGATGATGGATTCTGGGTCACCTTGTTTATAGTAACTAACTTACCTCTGGAGAAAATATAAAATGTTGAATAGGATTTGAGGCCTTAAGGACTGGTTATTTGGGGAATGTCTTTATGTTATATTTGGTGTTAATTATTTCCAGAGTTGCTTTCACGTTTGAAGAAGGTGGATAAAAGCAGTAGTTTCAGCCTTTTTTGCAAAGAGGTGGGGAGAAAATGCAGGGCAGATAGATAATAGTTCCAAATCTGCAAAGTTGTAGAAATTCATTGTGAAGTCTCTGGGCTAGGTATTGAGGATTTTCGGTCTCATCAGCATCATCAATAGGCAGAGAAAATGAGCAATGGACTATGGTGAGAAAAATGAAAGTCTGTGGAGTAGGATTTGACATAGAAATACTATGGGGACAGAAGTGACAAAACCAACTTTTTACCACATAAAAGTTTGGTATCTAACACTACTATAGATTTTGGCTGGCCACAGCAAAGGCTAATTTTGGCAAGGGGAGGAGGACTCAGACTCCCATACAGAAAGCCTGAGTAAAGTGCTGAACATCATGATAAATGAATGAATGAATCTCTCTCATTTCCCAATCCTCTGACACAAACTGAGTGTCCAACATTTCAACTAAACTAATAAAAACTGCTGGATTTAGCATCAGACCTCACAGGTTAAGGGTTCAGTCTCATAATACTGCCCCTCACCTCAGATGCCAGTTGCAATGGGGTGCCCAAGTCACCTGTGCTTCTGTCTAGTTTGGCTGCAATGAGTCACAGAACTTAGGAAAATTCTATACAGTAGTTCTCCCTTATCCACAGTTTCACTTCCTGTGGTTTTAGTTACCTATGTTCAACCTCAGTCCAAAAATATTAAGTGGAAAATTCCAGAAATAAACAATTCAGAAGTTTAAACTGCAAGCAAAAAAAAAAAAAAAATTGCATGCTGTTCTGAGTAGTATGAAGAATTGTCCCTTTGTCCAGTAAATCCACAGTGTATGAGTCTTAGACATTATACCCTGTGGACAAGGCAGGGGGACTACTGTACTTATTATTAAGGTTTATAATACAGGAAAAAAAAAAAAGGTGGGGCTTCTATGGTAGCTCAGATGGTAAAGAATCTGCCTACAATGCAGAAAACCCTGCATTCCTGGGTCAGGAAGATCACCTGGAGAAGGGACAGGCTACCTATTCAAGTATTCTTGGGCTTCCCCAGTGGCTCAGACGGTAAAAAATAAGCCTGCAATGAGGGAGACCTGGGTTCGATCCCTCGGTTGGGAAGATCCGTCTTAGACATTATACCCTATGGGCAAGGAGGGGGGCTGCTGTACTTACTATTACAGTTTATTATAAAGAAAAAAAAGAAATAGTGAGATGACGAGTTACATAGGGTGAAGACCATCTGAGCCACCAGGGAAGCCCCATGTGTTGGAACGACTTATTAAGTAATCGGTCATACACAGTCTCTAGTCTCTACTCCTCCCCCCCTTCAGAGGAATTCTATTTTAATTGATAAAGCAGCTTAAATGAGTTAAGCTTCATCCTATAAACAGTCCTTGAGATCCCCTATGGAGGGTATCTCTTCAGCCCTTGCCTGCTATCTTTCCTCCCAAACCCATCTGCTCTGCCTCAAAGGCAATTCCTGCTTTAATGCATCACAAGCAGGCCTCTTGATAGTAACACTTTGATCCCAGTCCTGATGCATCTCACAGGTCAGTCCCTAAATCTGCCTTTGGCCCAGACTTTGCATTTACTGGAGAAGGCAATGGCACCCCACTCCAGTACTCTCGCCTGGAAAATCCCATGGATGGAGGAGCCTGGTAGGCTGCAGTCCATGGGGTCCCTACGAGTCGGACACGACTGAGTGACTTCACTTTCACTTTTCACTTCTTTGCATTGGAGAAGGAAATGGCAACCCACTCCAGTATTCTTGCCTGGAGAATCCCAGGGACGGGGGAGCCTGGTGGGCTGCCGTCTATGGGGTCGCACAGAGTCGGACACGACTGAAGCGACTTAGCACCAGCAGCAGCTGCATTTCCTGGCAATCCCAACTCCTATCACCTCTGCCCAGTCTGGGGCCTTGTTTGTCCAGGAAAGGAACACACACAAAGAAACATACAGACTAAGTTCTATTCAGAACTGCTAACTGGCACTTTTCCATAATATTAACAATATTAATAACAACAACATTAAAAACCAGTAATAGTTATACAGAGCTTACTAAGTGCCTGGTATTGCTCTAAGCATTTATATGTATTATTTTAATTAATTTTTAATTAACTTTTACAGTATCTGTATAAGTTGTTATCACCATTTTACAGATGGGGAAACTAAGTACAGAAAGGTTATTCAGATGGTAGGTAGAAGAAACCCAGCCATTGGCTGGGATTCAAACCCAGCCATTCTGATGCCAGTACTAAGCCCACATGAGGCTACACTGATAGGTCAGGAAAGAAAAGGAATGAATAAGAAAAGTTTCCTGGAGAAAGGTTTGCAATTTCTTTAAGCAAGGGAGCACATAAGCCTGAAGATCAGGTGAGAGGAGGCATTCCAAATCAAGAAAATACTCTGTTATCCAAGGTCCAAGAAACTAATGTGAATTTTCTCAGCTTAATGTTTTTGTACATGCTAGTTTCTGCACTAGGAATGCTTTCTCCTTTTTATTTATTTGACTGACTTCTGTTCATCTTAGAAAACTTAGCTTGAATACTATTTTGTTTTGAAGCCTTCCTTGCAAACAATGCTCTTGGTTTACTGCTCTCTGCTCACCCTGTGCTGACTTCTGACATAGCTCTTGGTAGACTGATTGTAAAATATGCCCCCTATTGCCCTCGTCTCTCTCTGTATGCATGTACTCTTCCATGTACATTTGCAGCTCTATCCAGGAGATAGGATCTATTTCCCCTGACCTTTAAACATGAGCTGGCCATGTGACTTTCTTTAGCCAGTTTGTCTGATGATGTGCCAATTTCATTGTGGACCTCTAGAGATCTTGTAACTGACTCATAGTGTCTTGGAACCTGCTTTTTCCATGAGAACAGGCTACGATGCCCTGTTAGAGGGGTAAGAAGCACATGGAGGAAAGCTGAGCCAACCCCAGAAATAGAGCCCTTGGCTAACCCATCAGTTGATCACAGACGCATAAAAACTTAGTCCACAAAAGAACTGTCAAGTCTGGCCCAGATCAACAAGTCAAGTCTGCTTAGTCAACTGGAATTATGAGAAAAAAAAAAAAGGTTATTGTCTTAAGCTGCAAAGTTTGAGGATGATATATTACACAGCAATTAGTAATGAATACAGAAATTGATGCCCATAACAACATCTTCAAGTATGTGGCATTGGCTTTGTGTCTGAGTGGTGAGTGGAGACTAGAAAAGAGATGAGCAACTGCAAACTCTGGTTGGAAAAATGAGGGAATTTTTAGGGGAGGCTGGAAAAATAGCAACTCAGGCTATAGAGTAATGAAAGGACTAGCAAACTTGCAGTATAGAATGTGTTCCTAATGACCTTGCAGATTTGGCTAAGAAGATCTGTATGCACTATGTGGAAAGTATCAGTTAGTTGCTGCCTAATGGAAATGATAAGGTACAGAAAAAGAAGATGAACTTAATATAATAACAACACAATAACTGGTCAGGTTGTAAAAATAGTAGAATAGAAAATAAAAATGTTTCTCATCTCTAGCCTCTCAAGTCAGAAAAAGATCAAATACAGGGTGTATCAGAAAGACATGGCCTTGGGGCAAAGATAGAGGTGGAAACAGGGAAGCAATTTACAGAATCCAAGACAAACATATTTTAATCAACTAAAGAAAAAACATGGGTTGGTTAGAAGTGAGAAATATGCAAGGAATCTAGAAAGCTCTGAGATGTCTTTAAAATTTGAACATGCACTATTTCTAAACCTGTCAACTTTTCTTCACCCTTTTCTCTTCCTTCCTCATTGCTCTGCTTAGTATTGGGTTGGTCAAAAAGTTCATTTGGGTTTTCCCATAGGATAGTGCAGAAAACCCAAACAAAACTTTCGACCAACCCAAAACTTTCCTTATCACTCAACGATGAGCAACATAGCAACTTAAATATAATAACTTTGTAATATTTCCAAACTCTCCTTTTTTTTATGAACAGGCTGCATGATGAGTTTTAAAAATAATTATGATAATTGAATACTTGGTAAACATACTATTGAAAATTCTTTACCTTTAAAGAATAAAGTATAACTTAATACACATTTATTATTGTGGGCTTCCCAGGTGGCTTAGTGGTAAAGAATCCGCCTGCAATGCAGGAGATGTGGGTTTGATCCCTGGGTTGGGAAGATTCCCTGGAAGAGGAAATGGCAACCCACTCCAGTATTCTTGCCTGTGGACGGAATATCCTGTGGACAGAGGAGCCTGGTGGGCTACAGTCCATAGGTCTCAAGAGTCAGACACGATTTAGCGATTAAACAACAACAACAAATTATTGTGGTAGGCAACCACTTTTTAAATTGGAAACCAAAGGCAAATCAATTTATCAAGTCCTATGTGTCAATTGAGATTCCCTTAAATAGAACACCATGGATTTCTCTCTTTTATATTTTTTCTGGTAAGCAAACAAGTTTCAAATTTCTTTTTTTTTTCTTTTAACCACTTGTGGATTTGGGCATAGTTTGAAGCCTTGTGGGAACGCTTATGTTTGCCAAAACTGAAAATACCAGAATCAAAAAAATCATATTAATAATAAGCTGCAATATTCTGTTTCCATTGCCAGAGCAAGCCCAGCTCCTTCCTGGTTAGATGAGGTCAAATGGAGACTTCCTTCTAAGCCACTTCTAGATAAAGCTATTTTCAGTCTCCACATAGTTTCAGTGAGCAGATGACAATAATGATGGTGGTGGTGGTGATAGTGATGCTAATAAACTTTTCTGAATAATTCCTGAAACTCTTATTTCCTACTGTACAAAATGGATGAAAGATACACTATTTGGATTCAGAATAGTTTACCAGTGTGGTGTGGTGATTTGCAAAGCAGAAAGCATCATGGGATCCACCAGCGAAAGAAGTAAAATATGATAAGCAAGTCTCTCTTTTCAACCTCATTATGGTTGGAAGTTCAGCCAAACTGGCATCCAGCTGTGAGTCCCTGTGTCTGTAAGTTTTGAATATGCTGGAGGGGTATAGAAGCTAGCAGGCAGAATCAGAAGTTCAGCCCATAAGAGATTTAAAGAAAGAGCATCTAAGAGTATTTGAGCATTGATTGGCTTTAAACAGTGGGTCAGGAAGGTTGCATGATCATTAGAACCTCTGTTTATGGCATTACAGAATAACTTGTACAAACTAACTCTCCTGCCAGAACAATTTAAAAAGCTGTGTAAAGCAATTTGAAGATACTGGGGAGCAACTGCCTTAAGGTCAGGATTAAACAATAGTATTAAAGGCAACCCTGGAGCAGACAATGTTCCCATTGCTTAATACTGTTTTACAAACCTTCTCAGAACTTAGAGACTTAAAATAATAACCTATTATCTTCTCACAGTTCTAAAGGTTGACAGATTCAGTTGTGTGGTTCTTGTTTCACGTCCTTCATGTGCAGCCAGATAGTGTCTGAAGCTGGACTCATTTGAAAGCTTCTTCACTCACGTGTCTAGAGTCTGGCTGGGAGGTCTGGAACAGGTCGGGGGTGGCTGAGCATTTATCTCTATTGGAATCCTCTCCTCATGACTAGTTTGGGGTTCCTCAAACTTGAAAGTCTCAGTGTAGCTGGACTTCACAAGTAGTGACTGGATTCTAGCAGAGAGGGCATTTTAAGAGACAGGAAGCAGAGCTACAAGTCTTTTAAGACCTGGGCCCAAAAATGGCACAGCATCACTTCTGCCATATTATATTGGCCAAAGCAGTCCTAGAAATCACCCAGTTGTAAGGCAAGGAGATCTAAGCCCATCAATTCAGTGAGAATAGTGTCAAAGAATTTGAGGGTATCTTTATTAAGTCACAAACTAGCTCCAACAAACCTTTAAGTCAGCCTTGACTAAAGTCGATCTTCACATCCTCAGTTGCCTCAGACAAAATTAAATCCTCCAAGGAGAAGGACTAACTACTTCATCCAGAGATCTTACAAGTTGTTCAAGCAAAATGTTTGATATTCAATAAAAAATTACCAGGAATACCAAGAAATAGGAACAGGCTAAAAAGCAAAATAAAAAGTAAATAATAGAAATAGGTCCAGATGTTGGAGTTAAATTATAGAAAATTTAAAATAACTATGATTAATATGATCAAGATTTCTTAAAAGATAGCTTTGCCAGAAAACTGGTATCTGTAAAAAGGAATAAAGTCAAGTAGAAATTCTAAAAATTAAAATACAGTACAAGATATTATGAATTCAAACATAGAATAAAAATAAACCATTAAACTAAAATACAGACTAGTAGAAAATATACAGATCTAAGAACATATCACACAGATAAGAAAAGAACTGAAAATACAGGATGAGTGTAAGAATTCTGAAGGCTGTCTTTTCACCTTGCTTATAGTTTCCTTCATTGTGCAAAAGCTTTTAAGTTTAATTAGGTCCCATTTGTTTACTTTTGCTTTTATTTCCACTTCTCTGGGAGGTGGGTCATAGAGGATCCTGCTGCGATTTATGTTGGAAAGTGTTTTGCCTATGTTTTCCTCTAGGAGTTTCATAGTTTCTGGTCTTATGTTTAAATCTTTAATCCATTTTTGAGTTTATTTTTGTGTATGGTGCTAGAAAGTGTTCTAGTTTCATTCTTTTACAAGTGGTTTTGCACAATGAAGGAAACTATAAGCAAGCTTTCAGAATGGGAGAAAATAATAGCAAACGAAGCAACGGACAAAGAATTAATCTCAAAAATATATAAGCAACTTCTGCAGCTCAATTCCAGAAAAATAAACGATCCAATCAAAAAGTGGGCCAAAGAACTAATCAGACATTTCTCCAAAGAAGACATACAGATGGCTAACAAACACATGAAAAGTTGTTCAACATCACTCATTATCAGAGAAATGCAAATCAAAACCACAATGAGGTACCATTGCACTCCTGTCAGAATGGCTGCTATCAAAAAGTCTACAAACAATAAATGCTGGAGAGGGTGCAGAGAAAAGGGAACCCTATTACACCGTTGGTGGGAATGCAAACTAGTACAGCCACTATGGAGAACAGTGTGGAGATTCCTTAAAAAACTGGAAATACAACTGCCATACAACCTAGCAATCCCACTGCTGGGCATACACACCGAGGAAACCAGAATTGAAAGAGACACGTGTACCCCAATGTTCATCGCAGCACTGTTTATAATAGCCAGGACATAAAAGCAACCTAGATGTCCATCAGCAGACAAATGGATAAAGAAGCTGTGGTACATATACACAGTGGAATATTACTCAGCCATTAAAAAGAATACATTTGAATCAGTTCTAATGAGGTGGATGAAACTGGAGCCTATTATACAGAGTGAAGTAAGCCAGAAAGAAAAACACCAATACAGTATACTAATGCATATATATGGAATTTAGAAAGATGGCAACGATAACCCTATATGCGAGACAGCAAAAGAGACACAGATGTCTTTTGGACTCTGTGGGAAAGGGTGAGGGTGGGATGATTTGGGAGAAAGGCATTGAAGCATGTACATTATCATATGTGAAAAGGATCACCAGTCCAGGTTCGATGCATGAGACAGGGTGCTTGGGGCTGGTGCACTGGGGGATGGGATGGGGAGGGAGGTGTGAAGGGCATTCAGGATGGGGATCACATGTACACCTGTGGCAGATTCATGTCAATGTATGGCAAAACCACTACAATATTGTAAAGTAATTAGCCTCCAATTAAAATAAATAAGGAGAAGGCAATGGCAACCCACTCTAGTACTCTTGCCTAGAAAATCCCATGGATGGAGGACCCTGGTAGGCTATAGTCCATGAGGTCGCAGAGAGTTGGACATGGCTGAGTGACTTCACTCTCACTTTTCACTTTCCTGCATTGGAGAAGGAAATGGCAACCCATTCCAGTGTTCTTGCCTGGAGAATTCCAGGGATGGAGGAGCCTGGTGGGCTGTCGTCTATGGGGTCGCACAGAGTCAGACACGACTGAAGCAACTTAGCAGCAGTAGCAAAATAAATAAATTTATATATATAAAAAAAGAAATATGCAGTAGATGGTTAAGATGACTACTGCATACAACTGGAGTTCCAGGAGAAAAGATAGAAGAAAACAAAAACAATTGATTTGAAAAAATACTGGCCAGAAATTTCCTGTAAGTCAAGAAGTGCTATAAACCCCAAGCAGGATTAACCAAGGAATCACATCTAGACACAATATATTGAAACTGATAAAAACAAAATACAAAGAGAAATATCTTTAGAGTAATAAAAAATATGCATTCTCCTTCAAAACAACAAGATTGATAGTTGACTTTTCCACAGAAATGTTGAATGTCAGAATTCAATAAAATGACTGATATCTTTGAGGAGCTGGAAGAAAATAACAACCAATTTAAAATTTTGTATACCCCAGTGAAGATATATTCATAAATACAGAGTTAGACAAACGAAAATGAGAGAATTTGTCTTCAGAAGATATATACTAAAAGAACTACTAAAAGCAAAGCTTTATTTCATGCAGAAAAAGAAACATATGACTTCATACAGAAATAAAATATTTCAAGAAGAAATAAAGATCACTGTGAGTGAGGAGAGTGTAGAGAAATCTAAATAAATATTGATGACTGAAAATAATTATAAAATCTTTTATTATTATATAGAGTGCTATAATCATGAGAACAACAGCATGGACAGCAATGGGGAATGATTAAGAGAGTTGAAGTGATATAAGATTGCATTGTTTGGGAAGCAGTAAAAGAACTGTTAGGAAGACTGTCAAAAATTAAGAATGTATCTTGAATGTCTAAGATAACCAGTAAAACCACTGTTAAAGAAGAAAACAGAAAAAGTTATAAAGACATTTGATTCAAAAAATGCAAGAAATTTGCTTTTCTGTTGTTTTTTTAAACAATAGAAATAGAAAATGAATAGAAAATGCAATGAATAGAAAATATAAAGAAGAAACCGACAAATCCAAACTCAGTGATGATTTTAACTCAAAAGCCTCAGTGATAAATAGAACAAGCAGACCAAAAAAAACAAACAAACAAAAGAAAACCGAAAAATAAAAGAAGAAATTGACAAATCCAAACTCCCCGGAGACTTTAAGTCAACAGTCTCGGTGATAAACAGAACAAGTAGGAAGGAAGTGCTAAGAAAAGGTAACTAGTGAGCCACTCTCTGTTTTATTTCTTTCACTTTGAGTCTCTAGTAACTCCTATAAGTTAAGGTCATTGCTTTTCTCTTTGCCAGTTTGAAGAAAGCATTTAAATTACCTTGGCTGGAGGCAGGGGTGTAGGGAAGAGTATGGGGTGAGGGTAGAGGATATTAGGAAGTAGGGAGAGGAAAGACATCTAGTATTTGCCATTATCCCAGACATGTGATCCTGCTGCCTCAGCAATGACAACTGCACTCAGGTATTGATCCAGAGTTCCAGTTATCTCCACTCCTCTACGTTCTAGTTCTTGCAACCTGGCTTCCAGTTTTGTTCTTCCAACTGACTCTTGATATTTTCACGCCCAGTCTATTAAGAACCAAGGCACAATTCCTAAGGGTCAGGGCTGAAAATGACCTGTTATTGGGTGAATCATTGTTATGACAACAATAGAGCCCCCAAACTAGAGTAGCCAATTTGTACTTTATCCTGAAGTCACATCAGACAATTGGATGTGCTAGGGAGACCAGACCAATAACCAATAGAGGACAAACCAAGGTAGCATATAATTAAGCTATTATATTGTCAATATAAGCTTCCAGTCATGTGGAGCAAAATCATAAAGGAGAACAACAAAGGCTTCAGAAGACAGGGGAGTCCTCAAATGGGTGATATTTTTCATCATAACCACCCAGGAAAGAAAAGAGCATAAACACTTTGCTTTCATAAAGAAATGAAGTTAGAAAATCCTGGAGAAAATACTGAGAGGGGGGAAAAATAATGGCTATTCATGTCACTTAGGCTATATCGATAGGAAACTAAAACAACTAATCAAAGTATTAATAGCTGATGCAATGTTAAAAGAAAACTTCAAGCTTGGTGCTTAATCACTTTTTGTTATTTGAGCCTGAAAAGCCTTAAAGAATCTCTTGTGTTCAGAAAATTGGAAATAGGTTCAACATTCTTTCAAAGGGGTTAGTTTCAAACAAATAGTTTGAAAGTCCCAGAAGTAAGCCTGCAAGTAGCATCAAAGACCTTGAATGCTCTCTATGATTTTACCCTTGATTAACTGGCCTCAGCCAGACTTTTGCTGTGTTTTTGTCTGGGGTTGTTTTGGATGACATTTCACTCGTCATGTATCAAGATTTTGTAGTTAGATGCTGCTGGGTTCTTACTAGTATCTCCTTAAATGCCTTCTGTTTGACATCATTTTCACTTGCTCTCAAAGATGAATTCAACAAGCCAACCGAAAGTGTTGAGAATAGTGTGTGTAATGGACATTAGGAAATGGCTGGCCTCCTTCTGACTAGTTGGCACTAAGCTCTGGACCAAAGTAGTCAGTTTAACTGCCTGGGAACATTTTGTTTAACCTGAGAAAAGTAGATTCACCAAGCCCATTTGCATTTTCTAATAGAGAAATGCTGTGGTAAAATATTCTGGTTGGTCATTTTGGAAATTTTGGCTTTTATTCACTGATCAAGTATTTATTGAAAGCCTACTATATTTCAGGAATAATGTGCTTTGTGTGACTATTTAGGACAGTGTTTTCCAAACTGAACATCGGGATGTTAATAGATATTTCTTTCATACAAAGACTTCTGGCTAAATGAGCTGGCAATACAAACTCTCCTTTGAGTCACAGAGCATAGCAGAGCAGTAAAGTTCCAGATAAGTCTTGCAGCAAAGAAACCTGCTTAATTTTCCTTTGATTAACTCAGTATTTTTTTTTTATTCGTTGATTAGCTCTAGTAATTTTCTGGTGGAGTCTTTAGGGTTTTCTATGTAGAGGAGCATGTCATCTGCAAACACTGAGAGTTTTACTTTTTCTTTTCCAATCTGGATTCTTTTTATTTCTTTTTCTGCTCTGATTGCTGTGGCCAAAACTTCCAAAACTATGTTGAATAGTAGTGGTGAGAGTGGGCACCCTTGTCTTGTTCCTGATTTTAGGGGAAATGCTTTCAGTTTTTCCCCGTTTAGGATAATGTTTGCCGTGGGTTTATCATATATAGCTTTTATTATGTTGAGGTATGTTCCTTCTATTCCTGCTTTTTGGAGGGTTTTTATCATAAATGGATGTTGAATTTTGTCAAAGGCTTTTTCTGCATCTATTGAAATAATCATATGGTTTTTATTTTTCAATTTGTTTATGTGGTGTATTACATTGATTGATTTGTGGATATTGAAGAATCCTTGCATCCCTGGGATAAAGCCCACTTGGTCATGATGTATGATCTTTTTAATATGTTGTTGAATTCTGTTTGCTAGGATTTTGTTAAGGATTTTTGCATCTATGTTCATCAGTGATATTGGCCTGTAGTTTTCTTTTTTTGTAGCATCTTTGTCAGGTTTTGGTATTAGGGTGATGGTGGCCTCATAGAATGAGTTTGGAAGTTTATCTTCCTCTGCAATTTTCTGGAAGAGTTTGAGTAGGATAGGTGTTAGCTCTTCTCTAAATTTTTGGTAGAATTCAGCTGTGAAGTCGTCTGGTCCTGGGCTTTTGTTTGCCGGAAGATTTCTGATTACAGTTTCAATTTCTGCGCTTGTGATGGGTCTGTTGAGATTTTCTATTTCTTCCTGGTTCAGTTTTGGGAAGTCGTACTTTTCTAAGAATTTATCCATTTCTTCCAAGTTGTCCATTTTATTTGCATATAGTTGCTGATAACAGTCTCTTATGATCATTTGTATTTCTGTGTTGTCTGTTGTGATCTCTCCGTTTTCATTTCTCATTTTGTTGATTTGATTCTTTTCCCTTTGTTTCTTGATGAGTCTGGCTAATGGCTTGTCAATTTTATTTATCTTCTCAAAGAACCAGCTTTTGGCTTTGTTGATTTTTGCTATGGTCTCTTTTGTTTCTTTTGCATTTATTTCTGCCCTAATTTTTAAGATTTCTTTCCTTCTACTAACCCTGGGGTTCTTCATTTATTCCTTTTCTAGTTGCTTTAGGTGTAGAGTTAGGTTATTTATTTGGCTTTTTTCTTGTTTTTTTGAGGTGAGCCTGTATTGCTATGAATCGTCCCCTTAGCACTGCTTTTACTGTGTCCCATAGGTTTTGGGTTGTTGTGTTTTCATTTTCGTTCATTTCTATGCATATTTTGATTTCTTCTGTGATTTGTTGGTCATTCAGCAGTGTGTTGTTCAGCCTCCATATGTTGGAGTTTTTAATTGTTTTTCTCCTGTAATTGACATCTAATCTTACTGCACTGTGGTCAGAAAAGATGCTTGGGATTATTTCAATTGTTTTGAATTTACCAAGACTGGATTTATGGCCCAGGATGTGATCTCTTCTGGAGAAGGTTCCATGTGCGCTTGAGAAAAAGGTGAAATTCATTGTTTTGGGGTGAAATGTCCTATAGATATCAGTTAGGTCTAACTGGTCTATTGTATCATTTAAGGTGTGTGTTTCCTTGTTAATTTTCTGTTTAGTTGATCTGTCCACAGATGTGCTGCTGGGGTATTAAAGTCTCCCAATATTATTGTGTTATTGTTAATTTCCCCTTTCATATTTGTTAGCATTTGCCTTACATATTGTGGTGCTCCTATGTTGGGTGCATTTATATTTATAATTGTTATATCTTCTTCTTGGATTGATCCTTTGATCATTAGGTAGTGTCCATCTTTGTCTCTTTTCACTGCCTTTGTTTTAAAGTCTATTTTATCTGATATGAGTATTGCTACTTCTGCTTTCTTTTGGTCTCTATTTGCATGAAATATCTTTTTCCAGCCCTTCACTTTCAGTCTGTATCTGTCCCTTGTTTTGAGGTGGGTCTCTTATAGACAACATATATAGGGGTCTTGTTTTTGTATCCATTCAGCCAGTCTTTGTCTTTTGGTTGGGGCATTCAACCCATTTACATTTAAGGTAATTATTGATAAGTATGATCCTGTTGCCATTTACTTTATTGTTTTGGGTTTGAGATTATACACCCTTTCTGTGTTTCCTGTCTAGAGAAGATCCTTTAGCATTTGTTGGAGAGCTGGTTTGGTGGTGCTGAATTCTCTGAGCTTTTGCTTGTCTGTAAAGCTTTTGATTTCTCCTTCGTATTTGAATGAGATTCTTGCAGGATACAGTCATCTGGGCTGTAGATTATTTTCTTTTATCACTTTAAGTTTGTCTGCCATTCCTTCTGGCCTGAAGAGTTTCTATTGAAAGATCAGCTGTTATCCTTATGGGAATCCCCTTGTGTGTTATGTGTTGTTTTTCCCTTGCTGCTTTTAATATTTGTTCTTTGTGTTTGATCTTTGCTAATTTGATTATTATGCGTCTTGGGGTGTTTCGTCTTGGGTTTATCCTTTTTGGGACTCTCTGGTTTCTTGGACTTGGGTGATTATTTCCTTCCCCACTTTAGGGAAGTTTTCAACTATTATCTCCTCAAGTATTTTCTCATGGTCTTTCTTTTTGTCTTCTTCTTCTGGGACTCCTATGATTCCTATGTTGGTGCATTTAACATTGTCCCAGAGGTCTCTGAGGTTTTCCTCATTTCTTTTAATTCTTTTTTTCTTTTTTCCTCTCTGTTTCATTTATTTCTATCATTCTATCTTCTATCTTCTGGACCTGAATCCCAGCTCTGCTGTTTATTAGATGGAGAAGTCTTGAGGCTACTGTAAGAATAAGACTGAAAACCAGAGACAGGAGACTTAAGTCCATATCTTGAGAACACCAGAGAACTCCTGAATCCAGGAAGCATTAAATGAGAGGAGCTTATCAAACGCCTTCATACCTACACTGAAACCAAGCACCACCCAAGGGCCAACAAGTCCCAGAGTAAGATATACCACACAAATTCTCCAGCAACACAAGAACATAGCCCTGAACTTCAACATACAGGCTGCTCAAAGTCACACCAAACCCACTGACATCTCAAAACTCATTACTGGACACTTCATTGCACTCCAGAGAGAAGAAATCAAGCTCCACCCACCAGAACACCGACACAAGCTTCCCCAACCAGGAAACCTTGACAAGCCACCCGTCCAACACCACCCACAGTGAGGAACCTCCACAATAAAGAGGAACCACAAACTGCCAGAAAATAGGCCACCCCAAACACAGCAATATAAACAAGATGAAAAGGCAGAGAAATACCCAGCAGGTAAAGGAACAGGATAAATGCCCTCCAAATCAAACAAAAGAGGAAGAGATAGGGAATCTATCTGATAAAGAATTCTGAATAATGATAGTGAAAATGATCCAAAATCTGGAAAACAAATTGGAGTTACAGATAAATAACCTGGAGATAAGGATCGAGAAGATGCAAGAAAGGTTTAACAAGGACTTAGAAGAAATAAAAAAGAGTAATTGTGTAATGACTAATGCAATAAATGAGATCAAAAACACTCTGGAGGGAACCAACAGAAGAATAACGGAGGCAGAAGATAGGATAAGTGAGATAGAAGTATTTTCTTTTCTTAACTCATTTCTGATCATGGAACCCTTTATTTTGGAACATCTATTAAACTTCATAAGCTACTAGGAAATTCCAGGGAACAAGGGCTGAATTAGCTTTCTCTGCCCCTATGCCCACCCCAGCCCTGTACTAACTGGGTAATGGAAACTGATGAGCCTTCATGATGCACCACATATGAGACAAATGCCTGACAGAAAATGGCTCTCATGAAGAGACAGAACTAAAACACATCTTAATGGCCAAAAAGTTCCATGTGAACCTTTATACAGATTATTTTTTCCCTCTCATTTTCTCTCTTTGTCTCCTTGTTTTAATCTCTTTTATCTTTTTTGAGTCTTAAGCCCAGAAAGGCAGCAGTTTCTTTTGCTTGAATTTTCTTATTGTTAGCCATGCTGCTCCTTCTCTTTCAGCCAGTTTCTTAAATGATTTTTGATGCCTATTGCCTATGTTAAAAAGAGGTTTGGCTTTACCTTCTCATTCATGATGCATGACAGAGGTTCATCAAGCCAAAATCTGACCAACAAATATGAAGGAGATGATTTTGGAAACAGATTTCCAATGTGGTGGGTGGCTGTGCAGCCAGGAATCTGTCACACATATGAAGAATGTTCAGAGAATGGGTAGAAGACCAGAGAGTTGCCCCAAGTACACAATCAGGTTAGTTACTCCAAGAGTCAAGGGCATCATTAAAATACTAGAGGGTGTCGGTCAAATGGTCTGGTGAGCATGACAGCACCCTTGGGGGGATGGGACTCATTGAATGTAGAAGAAATTCTGAGCTTAAAAGAAGAACCTCGACAGCTTTCAAAACTGTGAAAGTGAAGATATTACTCTGTGAAGAAAAATGGCTCAGTTTAGTTCTTTTTCAACTTTGATCTTAAATGTAAACTCTAGAAAGACAATTGCTTATAAGACTGTGCTCTTTCTATGAATGATCAGGTGCCTCCAGGCATGGAGAGCAGTGGTATTTTGTCTTTTAACACAGTTCAAAGCCAAACAGAACTATACTGAGGAAGTGTCTCAAAAATGTAAAACAAAACAAATCAACATAATAAAATACGGTATCAGAAACAGCAAGGACCTAACAGAAGCAGAAGATATTAAGAAGAGGTGGCAAGAAAACACAGAAGAACTGTACAAAAAAGGCCTTACTGACCCAGATAATAACAATGGTGTGGTCGCTCACCTAGAGCCTGACATCCTGGAGTATGAAGTCAAGTGGGCCTTTGGAAGCATTACTATGAACAAAACTAGTGAAGGTGATGGAATTTCAGTTGAGTTATTTAAAATCCTAGAAGATGATGCTGTGAAAGTGCTGCACTCAACAGGCCAGCGAATTTGGAAAACTAAGCAGTGGCCATAGGACTGGAAAAGTTCATTCCAATCCCAAAGAAAGGCAATGCCAAAGAATGTTCAAACTACCATACAATCATGCTCATTTCACATGCTAGTAAGATTATGCTAAAAATTCTTCAAGTTAGGCTTCAGCAATATTTGAACTAAGAACTTTGAGATGTGAAAGCTAGATTTAGAAAAGGCAGAGGATCCAGAGACCAAATTGCATCTGCTGGATCATAGAAAAAGCAAGAGAATTTCAGAAATACATCTATTTCCATTCATTGACTACATGAAAGCCTTTGACTGTGTGGATTACAACAAACTATGGAAAATTCTTAAAGGATGGGAACACCAGACCATCCTACCTGTCTCCCGAGAAACCTGTATGAAGGACAATAACAACAGTTAGAACTGGACATGGAACAATGGACTGGTTCAAAATTGGGAAAGGAGTACATCAAGGCTATATATTGTCACTCTGTTTATTTAATTTATATGCAGAATACATCATGTTAAATGCCGGGGGGATGAATCACAATCTGTAATCAAGATTGTTGGGAGAAAATATCAACAACCTCAGAAATAAAGATGATACCACTTTAATGGCAGAAAGTGAAGAGGAACAAAAGAGCCTCTTGATGAAGGTGAAAGAGAAGAGTGAAAAAGCTGGCTTAAAACATTCAAAAAACTAAGATCAAAGCATCCAGTCACCTAACTTCATGGCAAATAGATGGGGAAAAATTGGAAACTGTGACAGATTTTATTTTCTGGGCTCCAAAATTACTGCAAACGGTAACTGTAGCCAAGAAATTAAAAGATATTTGCTCCTTGGAAGAAAAGCTATGACAAACCTAGAGAGTGTATTAAAAAGCAGAGCTATTACTTTGCCAACAAATGTCTGTATAGTCAAAGCTATGTTTTTTTCCAGTAGTCATGTACAGATGTGAGAGTTGGGCCATAAAGAAGGCTGAGCACTGAATAATTGATACTTTCAAACTGTGGCGCTGGAGAGAGCCCTCTGGATTGCAAGAAGAAATCAACCCTGAATATTGATTGGAAGGACTGATGCTGAAGCTCCAATACTTCAACCACCTAATGTGAAGAGCCGAATCACTGGAAAAGTCCCTGATGCTGGGAAAGACTGAGGGCAGGAGGAGAAGAGGGAGAAGAAGTTGAGATGGTTGGATGCCATCACTGACTCAATGGACGTGAGGTTGAACAAACTCCAGGGGATAGTGAAGGACAAGGAAGACTGGCATGCTGCAGCCCGCGGAGTTGCAAAAAGTTGGACATGACTTAGCAACTGAACAACAACAGGGAAAACTGGGCATTCTTGGCAGCTCAGTGGTCAAGAATCTGCCTGTCAATGCAGGAGACACAGATTTGATCCCTGGTTTGGGAAGATTCCCCTGGAGAAGGAAATGGCAGCCCACTCCAGTATGCTTGCCTGGGAAATCTCATGGACAGGGGAGCCCGGCAGATTTCAAGAGTTAAAAGACTTAGTGACTAAAACAACAAACAACCTCGATAATGCAAGATAATATACTTATTTCAATGTCTGTAGCCTTAATTATATCTGAAAAATCCCTTTTTCCATGCAACATGATAGGTTCTGGGGGTTAGTGTGTGGGCTCTCCGGGTACGTGAGGGGCAGTGGGTCATTATTTTGCTGACCACATGCAGGGGTGACTCTGATGAGGTGGGAAAGTACCACATCTTTGGAAGACCGTGTGTGGCTGCTATGTGTTGGAACAAGGTTCTGGTTCCTCTTTTCCAGTTTGGATTGACTCCGTGGCCAGTGCTATGCTATTTGGAGGCTAAAGCGGGGCTCTGTCTCTGTGGCTCTTTGATAAAGAGAGTGATTGAGGACTGATTGTTTTTCATTACCCTCAATGGTGCCCCTGACCCCAGGCAACTTAACGCCTATACAACAGTAATTAAAAACCAATTTGTCGCCTTTTCACTGTTTATCTGAAGACACATACCAAGATAAAAGAGACTTTGACTTCCTCCAGATTCTGCCAAGCCTTAGTTTCTGCCATCCTTTCCTTATACTTGGTTTTCAGTTAATTGCACATAAAAAGATATGACAGATTCTACATCAATTCTCTTTAACTGCCTTCATCATATATATTTATAAAGGTGAAACTGGTTCCAAACAAATTCTTTAAATTATCTTATTCTCTATTATAGAGAAGAAATCTTTGAGACAGTCCAGTATTTCTCAGACTTCTGATCTTTCCACACTGGTCCCATGCTCAGTTAATCTTCCTCAGTAACACCTCTCATGAAAATAAGTGCTCTTCATGGAATCATGGCTTGAGAACAGTGGATCGAGTCAATCTCTGTAATTTTATAAACTAGGAAACTGATACTAGAATAGGTTAAGTGCCACTTGACCAATATCACATAGCTACTTAGCTCAAAATTTAGGATTTGACCCCAATACTACTTCTGTTTACACTTTTAAGCTTTAGACTCTACATGAATTTAGTTTCAAATTTAATCTCAGAATTTCAATTTTCCCTTTGTTTAAAGCAAAATAATTTTTCATATGTTTCTTGTTGTTTTGTGTAGTTTTTTTTTTTTTTTTTTTGCTTAGTCCTATATTTTAAGAGACTTTACTATCTTTATTGCAAAAATAACATTCAAGGACCAGACATTGACATGTAGTCTCTTTCTATGCCCCCACATCACCTCTTTTTACAGACAGGGATTAGCTTTACAGGCTCATGTTTTCTTTTTTTGTCTGTTCTTTTTATCTTCCTTGTACAACTCACAATTCCCACATTTGCTCTTCACTTCTAGTTCTCTTTAATAATATTCCTCACTCTGCATGCCTCCTCAATTCCCCCGGGGTCCAAGACGAAGAAAGGGCAGACACAAATAGCTGCAGCGGTGGAGGCTGATTTAATTGCTTGGTCACGGTGTTACTTGGGCCTTCTCTGAATCCCTCCTCCAGATGCTTACCTAATTTTCCTCCTCCTTGCTCTATTTTTTCCCCTTTGAAAGAAAATATGCCCAGCCCATCCACATCACAGCCTTCTGTCAGCTCAGGCAAGGAGTTAGCTTCCCCTAAAGATGGCTATATCAAGCATTTTTGTAACACCTTTCCCCTCAGCAATTGAAAACCTTCTGTGGGGGAGAGATTTGCCATCTTTATCATGTACTGTTGAAGATCCTAACCATGAACACAAAATGACACCACTCTGCCCTGCTGCTTTTTCTGCAATGATGCTCAGCAAACTTGGTGAGTAGTTGAATTCACTGAGAAAGGCCAAGTAGGTTGTGTCAAAAGGATAGTAGGGCAAGAGAATTGAGGAAATTAACAAGAGAGTGCTCAAAGTAACAGAACATGGAATATAAATAGGATAGGAAGGGAGTGAAGAAAGGAGGACACTGATGAGTGAGAAATTGTGAGGGTGGTCTAATGAATTCAAGGAGCTGGTTCAACAGAAAAAAATGAATGAGCCACCTGGAAGGATAAGACCTGTGAGGAGTCCGAGTTGTTGATTTTTAAGGTAAAACTGTTCTGGGTGATAACAAAGTCCAGAGAGTAACAATAAAAACACGTGACTAAAATTGTGAATGAAGTGAAGGTGACTAGAGATGAAGAGCTCAAGGAACCCAGCAGCCAGGATGCTGACTATTAGCATAAGTAAAGTGACATGAGATGCTGACATTAGAATCTGAGTATAGAGACAAAGATTTGGTAGATAATAGTAACAGAGAGGAATAGAGAGGATGGTAGAACCAAAAGCAAGAGTTTTAATGGAGCAGGCGTTTTTACAAAAGAGTGCAAGAACAGTGGTGTGGAAATCAGTGAGGAACAAGAAGGCCCCTCCAGCTCCAGAACATGAAGTTGAGCAAATTCTCCTTGAGATAGCTCTATAGAAAGCTGTATCTCCAGGAGAGAACCAGCATTCTGCAGAATGGGGACAGAATACAGCCAGCCCTTTCTATCTGCAGGGACAACCAACCATGGATTGATTCCGGGTGGTTGAATACTGGGATGTGAAATATGTGGATTTGGAGAGCTGGCCCATGGTACCTAACCACCGTCTATAAGGGACTTGAACATCCAAGGATTCTGGTATCCATGGAGGTCTTGGCACTAATTATTGCAGACACTGAGGGAGACTACATTATGGATTTATCAGAATTAAATGTGATAGTGAACGTGGAAATGCCTGCCATATAAAATAAAGGTTTTATACATTAAAAAAAGACAATTTACAATGCACATGATACCATGCTAAGTACATTTTGTGCATTATCTTTTAATCCTACCAGCTGGGATGGCAAGTACTACTATTAGCTGTATTTTATAAAAGAAGCAGCTGGGTTTTAGAGGGGTTAAGTCACTTGCACAGGTCTCTAAGGTCAGAGGTGTCAAATTTGAACATTAGCAGTCTGAGGTAGGAGTCCACACTCTTGAATATTAATATAAGCTATTTCTTTTTTTTAAAACAGCTTTATTGGGTTCTTATATGTGAATGAACTCAAGATAAGAATTTCTTTTGAAGTCATTTAAAATAAGCCTAAATTAAGTTAGGCAAAATTTGGAGGTAAACATAATTCTCAAAAGTGCAGTGTTCATTTTCAGCATGAAAATCACACTACCATCAAACCCTATTAATAGGGCCAGGAAAGGGGATTAAGCCCAGTTAATAATTTTTTTGAGCCTCGTGCTTCAAGGCAAGTCTGCAAAGCTATTTTGGACTGTCTGATCATGAATGATGACTCTGAAATAACAGTGTGAGTCAGGGAAGAGATGAGAATGAATTTGGAGTAAACATAGCTGACAGTGGGAGTAGGTAGAAATAAAAGGAGATACGTTGGCAGGTGTGGAATGGTGGAAGGTTTAGAAAGGGAGAACCAGCAGCTCTAGCTGCCTGCATCTCCTTAATGTGGATCCGAGAGAGAGGAGGGGGCTGAGTTCCATCCCTTGTAGGCCTTGAAAGGGGAGAACTGTCACTTGCATTGAGCATGGTCTCTGGGCTACTGGGGACATGAAAGCATAATTTAGGTCCAGGGATTGCAGGAACTCAGAGTTCATCCCTGAGAGGGAAAAGCCAGCAGTGGTAATTAACGGTCAAGTCACGAGAACCTTCACCTGGCCTTGGGTGCTCATCTGGACCTCCCAGTCCTCATATAACTCTCACACTGAAATCTGGGTAAACATTCTCATTCTTTCCTTCTCTCAGGAGTAAGTCTCCAGTACCTCAATGCAGTGCTCTAGAACTCTGACGTCAGGATTTTGCCCTCAGCCATGGGCACTGTGTGGAGATGGAAAGGGTGCGTATTCAAACTAAGGACAATCTAGATCACATCCAGGGATGGTGTAATGGTGAGAGCATCACTCCCCACACCAGTGGTTGATGTCAGAGGGAAGATGATCATAAGAAAGAATTAATGGAGTGAATACTGACATTTCCCTTGTCCAATCATTGAAGGGACTAAAATAGTATCTCAACTGATTCTTAATCCTTCAGGACCTTGTCTTATTTTCCTCACCAGGTTTTTCCCAGGAATATGAAGTAAAGGAGTTACTTTTCCAGTTTATGAAATGAAATGATCAGCCTGAACGAGCTAGTAGTACTATCTTAAGTAGAGAAGGTTTTAAAAAATACATTCAGAGCCAAACGCTACATAGAAATTTTTCCAAAGTACCCAGTGAGAACTTCCAGACAGCCACATCTTTTTTTTTTTTTTCTTTCATTTGTTTTAGAAGCCTAGTCCCTGAAGTGCTTGGTTCTGAGAGCCTTTAGGGAAAGACAAAACTCTTCCTGGCAGGTACCGAGATGTTTGGTTTGTTTTTACTCTGCACTGATCCTAGGGATGTTGAGAGACATGTTTTCGTGCAATAGATAGAGAAGTTGCTCGGTCCTGTCTGACTCTTTGCGACCTCATGGACTGTAGCCTACCATGCTCCTCCGTCCATGGGATTTTTCAGGCAAGAGTACTGGAGTGGGTTCCTTCTCCAGGGGATCTTCCAGACCCAGGGATCGAACCCAGGTCTCCCGCATTGCAGGCAGACGCTTTACCATCTGATCCACCAGGGAAGTGTGGTTTTCATGAAAACCACACTTTAATAAAAAGATGACTATGGTCAGATCCAGTCCCATGGGGTATCTAAAAAATTTATTGGAAAAACGAAGGCTTCTGTAGCCAATTCTGCCAGGTTCACAGATGGGGCTTTCTGGAAGGTTTTAAACCAATTCTGTCTATTCTGATTAGGGTGGCAGTTTCTAGAATTTTCAGTTATGGTTTGTCAGTTTTCCCATTAAAGATCATGGCTTCTCAGAACAAAACCTTCTGGTGTGTTTCTAATCCCTCCAAGTATTGCTGATGACAGGCAATCCAACAGCATGCAACACACATCCTGCTCCATATCTTTGCTTCACTTATTGGTGTGAAATTTCAAGTTCTGTGAGTTGAGTCTTTCCACATGATCCCATACAACTGTCCTCAAATCCAGGAAATCTATGGACAGAAAGCAGAAAATCAGATTTTCTGCTTTTTGGAATTTGAGAAACTTTCTATAATGGGGTAAGAGATTCCTGGCATGTAACTAGCAACAAGTTTTAATTGTTTTATTTCTTTTTGAAAAAGTCAGCATTGTTGACCAGATGCGCTGCTGTTAGCACCCAGAACAAAAAAGAGCCTGATTCTGTTAGGAAGCCTACATTAGAGTTCAAGCCCTTTCACTGACTAAGCTGGATGGCCCTGGGTGATCATAGACTCTTCATGGGAAATGGTTTCCCCTTTGGTAAACGGCTTCCCCTTTGGTAAAATGAAATGGCTTGGAATCTAAGCCTCTCCTAGTTTTCAAATCCAGAAGATTCTGGACAAAATGAAAATATCTTGTCATAGGTTTCACAGTAATACTCCATATCACCAGCAGATGGCAGAGTCGCATTATCATCTGAAACTGATACTGTGCTGCGATACCGGTAATCCCAATGGTGATGAAGCTTACCAAGGTAGGTACAGTAAAATAACTAATAAGGAAAGAAAGAAAAGGTTGTTCTTAACCAGCATTTTAATGGACCTTTAGGCAAACATTGTTGGTTACCATTAAACCCGATGGATATTCCACTCTTTAAGACAATGGACATCCTTTCAAACTATATTTTGAAAGGCAATATATGGACAGAGGAGCCTGGCAGGCTACAGTCCAAGGGGTTGCAAAAAAGCTAGACATGACTTAGTGACTAGACAACAACAACAAATACCCATTGGAGCAAATTATGCATTTTTTCTCTTATTCTCATTTATTAATTCAACAACTCTCTGTCAAGTCCATTATGTTCCAGGTCTTAGAATAAGTGCTGAGGACACAGAAATAAACAAAAAAGATATCAAGTCAGCACTCAGGAAGCTCATCCTCCAGAGAGACCACTGAACAAGTCACTGACATTGGAGTGAAAGTCTACCAAGAAGTCTACAGGTAGAACATGTAACATGGGTAGTGAGAGGTAAATAGTGTTGAGAATAACTTCCTTGGTGAAATACTGGGTATTTGAGAATAAGCAAAGCTTGATTTGCTACATGATGCAAAGAGCTGACTCATTAGAAAAGATCCTGATGCTGGGAAAGATTGAAGGCAGGAGGAAAAGGGGACAACAGAGGACGCGGTGGTTGGATGGCATCACAGACTCAATGGACATGAGTTTGAACAAGCCCTGGGAAATGGTGAAGGACAGGGAAGCCTGGCATGCTGCAGTCCATGGGGTTGCAAAGAGTCAGACATGACTGAGCGACTGAACAACAACAACAAAGCTTGATTTAACAAACAAAAACATTAGTTGGGGAAAGAACTGGTCCAGGCAGCAAAACAGCATATGCCAAGATTCATAGGCAAGAGAAGGTAAGGAGCATTATAGGAGCAAAAGAAGCCAGGATGTTTGTGGCATAGAACCAGGCAGAAAGTAATAAGAGGAGAGGAAACTAGGTCTCATGGGACCATCTAGGCCATGAAAAGGAGAAAATTGGTTTCACAGAATTCTTGACTTTCCATGATTCCATCAGCAAGGGTGCTTTTATCAGACTAGTTAGCTGGAATCTTGATGGGTAGAGAAGCTTGGTCCAATAATAGTAAGAGAGAACAGGTTCATTTTGACTGGAAAGTAGAAGAGAGGAACATGGAGATCTGAGAATCAAAACTGGCTTATATCAGTTTATATCAAAAGAATATTCATTCCATTTCTGGGATTAAGTAATCTATCCCTAGCTGGTCAGCACTCAAGATGGCATGTTAGCCTGTCAAAGCAACACAATCACCTCTGTCATGACTGTGTCCCCTTGGCTCTATTCTTAACACTAGTCATAGCTACCTCTGGGCCAGACCTTGGGATTGCCACTTGCAATGCAAGGATATATATGCAGCACTGTGGAGCCACAGAACTTGGCTGAAGAGGCCTGTGTCACCCCTTATTTGCCTACCATCCCCTCACTCATCAGGACTCTGTATCCATTAAGCAATTGTTTTTCTCTGTAAATCTCAGTTCTTCAATAACATAGCTGCTTAGCAAATGACACTGTGAATTAGCTGCTGAAGTGTTTCTATGCAGTTGAGGGAATAAACAACATGTCATTATGGATTCTCTGGCCATAAAACCAAGACAGGTATTAGATTTTAAAGAATTACAGGCTGCAGACAGGCGATCACTTAGTTTTAAAAGCCAGCTTAGGTCTGTAAATCTGCTATGAATCTTGAAATGCCCACAAAGTTGAAGGTAGACAAAAGTTATATCCATGAACTCAAATGTCTAGTCCATTCACCACTCCTCCTCCAGTTCTGTTTAAACGCCCAGAATAGTGAGTATTGTGTACCTCAACATTTGCTTGAAAGCATGCAAAATCCAAAGTCAATGAATCTTTCTCCACTGCCTTTATGTGGAGCTAAGCATATTTACATAATGTAATTCTGTGTGTGAGAAATCAGAGATGCTTTGGGCTACTGGAAATTCTTCATTTAGATCTTAGTGACATTCTGAGACCATGTAGCAAAAAAAACAAAACTATTTATTTTCAGAACCTGGCTGCAGTTTGGCAGAATACAGTGGCCAACCATTTATTTTTGCCCATTTCCTTGCTTGATCTAACCATGTCTCAGTGAAGGTTACTATAAATATAATGAGGATCATTTGGGGATAAGAGCCCAGAGTCTTAAGACAGTTTCATTAGTATTCATAAATGTTTATGTTCCAGATGTAATCATATTATTACAGTTTTGTATATACACACATAAAATTCATAGGCTACTAATTTTATCAACTCAAGCATGCCCCAACTCCTAGGCAGAAAAATACATTAGAGATGATAAAAATAGGGACCTAACAGTATCTTGGCCACAGTGCTTCAAACAGAACCCATTTTTAACAGAAACATAGTGCTTAGGGTCAGCGTGACCCCACTGGTGGATCAAAATGCCCTCCTCTCTCCATATGACTCTTCTTCCTGGCCTGAAATCACCTCTAGAGACAATCATGGATAGTACCATCAGTTAAGAGACTGTTTTTCCACCGGAGAAGACATGAGGGATGATCTTTCCATTCATTACATACAATTATGGGTTATCTAAAGTTATGTACAATTCTCAGTGCATTAATAAAATACCACTTTCTTCTTAACCCCCCCCAAAATACAATTGTGTCTACTCTTATTTACATAAAAAGTGAACTGTTAGCAAACTAGGTGGCTCAGTTGGTAAAGAATCTGCCTGCCAATGCAGGAGACACAAGAGACGGGGGTTTGATCCCTGGGCCCCCTGAAGTAGGCAGTGGCAACTCACACCAGTATTCTTGCTTGAAAAATTCCATAGAGAGAGGCGCCTGACAGGCTATAGTCAGTCCATGAGGTCTCAAAGAGTTAGACATGACTGAGCACTGAGTAAAAAAAAAAAAAGAAACTCTTCAATATATCCTATGTTACTGATGCCAGGTCATGGTATTTAAGACAAAGTAAGATTCCAGAAAGGAGCCTAAAGGGCTTCCCTGACTATCTGAAGAATAATGAGCTTCACAGAAGTTACTGTTAACTGGAATGCTCAGGAGAAGGGCCACAAGCAGCTCTGGGTCAATTCACTTCAGTCACTCAGTCGTGTCCAATTCTGCAACACTACGGACTGCAGCATGCAGGCTTCCCCGTCTATCACCAACTCCTGGAGCTTACTCAAACCCATGTCCACCAAATCGGTGATGCCATGCAACCACCTAATCATCTGTCGTCCCCTTCTCCTCCTACCTTCAATCTTTCCCAGCATCAAAGTTTTTTCCAAGGAGTCAGCTCTTCACATCAGGTGGCCAAAGTATTGGAGCTTCAGCATCAGTCCTTCCAATGAATATTCAGGACTGCTTCAGCATCAGTCCTTCCAATGAATATTCAGGACTGGCTGGATTTCCTTGCAGTCCAAGACTCTCAAGAGTCTTTTCCAACACCACAGTGCAAAAGCATTAATTCTTTGGCACTCAGCTTTCTTTTTGGTCCAACTCTCACATCCATACATGACTACTGGAAAAACCTTAGCTTTGACTAGAGGGACCTTTGTTGTCAAACTACCATCTCTACTTTTGAATATGCTGTCTAGGTTGGTAATAGCTTTTCTTCCAAGGAGCAAGCGTCTTTTAATTTCATGGCTGTGGTCACCATCTGCAGTGATTTGGAGCCCTAAAAATAAACTCTCTCACTGTTTCCTTGGTTTCCCCATCTATTTGCCATGAAGTGATGGGACTGGATGCCATGATCTTAGTTTTCTGGATGTTGAGCTTTAAGCCAACTTTTTTACTCTCTTCTTTCACTTTCATCAAGAGGCTCTTTAGTTCTTCTTTGTTTTTTATCGTAAGGGTGGTGTCATCTGCATATCTGAGGTTATTGACATTTCTCCCGGCAATCTTGACACCAGCTTGGGCTATATCCAGCTTGGCATTTCACATGATGTACTCTGCATATAAGTTAAATAATCAGGGTAACATTATACAGCCTTGATGTACTCCTTTCCCAATTTGGAACCAGTCTGTTGTTCCATGTCTAGTTCTAACTGTTGCTTCTTGACCTGCATACAGATTTCTCAGGAGGCAGGTAAGGTGGTCTGGTATTCCTGTCTCTTGAAGAATTTACAAGTTTGTTGTCATTCATGCACTCAAAGGCTTTGGTGTAGTCAATAAAGCAGAAATAGATGTTTTTCTGGAACTCGATGATCCAACGGATGTTGGCAATTTGATCTCTGGTTCCTCTGCCTTTTCTAAATCTAGCTTGAACATCTGGAAATTCACAGTTCACGTACTATGGAAGCCTGATTTGGAGAATTTCGAGTATTATTTTGCTAGCTGCAAGTAGATCCAATCAATCCATCCTAAAGGAGATCAATCCTGGGTGTTCACTGGAAGGACTGATGTTGAAGCTGAAACTCCAATACTTTGGCCATCTCATGCGAAGAGTTGACTCATTGGAAAAGACCCTAATGCTGGGTAGGATTGGGGGCAGGAGGAGAAGGGGATGACAGAGGATGAGATGGTTGGATGGCATCACCGACTCAATGGACATGGGTTTGGGTAGACTCCGGGAGTTGGTGATGGACAGAGAGGCCTGGCGTGCTGCAATTCATGGGGTCGCAAAGAGTCGGACACGACTGAGCGACTGAACTGAACTGAGCATGTGAGACGAGTGCAATTCTGCGGTAGTTCGAACATTCTTTGGCATTGCCTTTCTTTGGGATTGGAATGAAAACTGACCTTTTCCAGTCCTGTGGCCACTGCTGAGTTTTCCAAGTTTGCTGACATACTGAGTGCAGCACTTTGGTAATAGCATCATCTTCCAGGATTTGAAATAGCTCAACTGGAATTCCACTGCTTCCACTAGCTTTGTTTGTAGTGATGCTTCCTAAGGCCCACTTGACTTCACATTCCAGGATGTCTGGCTCTAGGTGAATGATCACACCATCATGGTTATCTGGGTCATTAAGATCTTTTTTTGTACAATTCTTTCTGTGTATTCTTGCCACTTCTTCTTAATATCTTCTGCTTCTGTTAGGTCCATACCATTTCTGTCCTTTATTGTGCCCATCTTTGCATGAAATGTTCCCTTGGTATATCTAATTTTCTTGAAGGGATCTCTAGTCTTTTCCATTCTATTGTTTTCCTCTATCTCTTTCACTGATCACTGAGGAAGGCTTTCTTATCTCTCTTCTCTATTATTTGGAAGTCTGTATTCAAATGGGTGTATCTTTCCTTTTCTCCTTTGCCTTTCACTTCTCTTCTTTTCTCAGCTATTTGTAAAGCCTCCTCTCACAACAATTTTGCCTTTTTGCATTTCTTTTTCTTGGGATGGTCTTGATCACTGCCTCCTGTACAATGTCACGAACCTCCATCCATAGTTCTTCAGGCATTCTGTCTATCAGATCTAATCCCTTGAATTTATTTGTCACTTCCACTGTATAATCGTAAGGGATTTGATTTAGATCATACGTGAATGGTCTAGTGGTTTTCCCTACTTTCTTCAATTTAAGTCTGAATTTTGCAATAAGGAGTCCGTGATCTGAGCCACAGTAAGCTTCTGGTCTTGTTTTTGCTGACTGTATAGAGCTTCTCCATCTTTGGCTGCAATGAATATAATCAATCTGATTTCAGCACCACTGGGTAGCTTCTTAAAAATTAGAAAAGAAGATCAGAGAAATCTCCCAACAGAACTGTGATTGTCAAGACAGTGTAGTTTTCTCTGCGTATGTCCATGTGTCCCTGGCTGGACAAAAGAGCAGCACGTGTATTAACTAGATCACTCTGAAAGGCTGCATACACAGTGGACCAAGGAAAGCTACTTTCTATATTTTGTTCCACCAAGGCTGAAAGAACATAAGGGCTAGGAGGGACTTACTTTATGAAGTCTCCCTCACTTTCCAGATAACTGAACCAAATCCAGAGAGGTTGAAATTCACGAAATTCACACAAGGGTTGTTGCACAGAAGAGCTGTGGCTTAAAGTTGCTTTTCTTAATTATCACTGATGTCCAATTTCCTTCACTCTGCATATTAAAGCAAGCAGGAGAAGCAAGGAGAGTAAAGAAACAACAGTTAAGCGGCACACCCATGATTTCCTTAGCTTGCTGAAATGAATACTCTCAGAAAAAAACAGTAGAATGCAATCCTCAGATTACCCTTGGCTAAATGATGTATGGGACACCAAGTCTTTCATGTGATCTACTGGATACAGTAATTTTGTCCTTTTTTAAGTTAGTTTCTGGCCTAGGATCAGTGTTATCTTTTTTTTCCCCCTCTGGCAGCATGACACATGGGATCTTAATTCCCCGACCAGGGATGGAACCTGTGACCCCTGCAGTGGAAGCTCAGAGTCTTAACCACTGGACTGCCAGAAAAGACCCTAGGAACAACCAGTTCTCTTTGTCCATCTGCTTCATATTCACACAATCCTAGACCCCATGTGCCTGCTGGAGTTCTCCACCCATGTCATTTGATCTCTTCCCTTCTATTGGCCAAAACAAACAGTTGCTTCCCTATGAAACATACATTGTTTCAACTTTATCTTTCAAGGCCAGATGTCTTTTGCCCAGCAAGCCTCCAGCTATGTAGGATGTTTAATGTATTCAGGTCATCATGTTAAAGGGGTCTCAAGAGGATTCCTAGAGCCCTACCTATGTACAGCAACATTACAGAAAAAAAGAATTGCAGAACAGAACTTGAGTCTCAGCTATATGACCCTGAGTAACATGCAGTTCAGTTCAGTTGCTCAGTTGTATCTGACTCTTTGAGATCCCATGAAGTGCAGCAGGCCAGGCCTCCCTGTCCATCACCAACTCCCTGAGTCCACCCAAACCCATGTCCATCGAGTCGGTGATGCCATCCAGCCATCTCATCCTCTGTCATCCCCTTCTCCTCCTGCCCCCAGTCCTACCCAGCATCAGGGTCTTTTCAAAAGAGTCAGCTCTTAGCATCAGGTGGCCAAAGTATTGGAGTTTCAGCTTCAACATCAGTCCTTCCAATGAACACCCAGGACTGATCTCCTTTAGGATGGACTGGTTGGATCTCCTTGCAGTCCAAGGGACTCTCAAGAGTCTTCTCCAACACCACAGCTCAAAAGCATCAATTCTTCAGCGCTCAGCTTTCTTTATAGTCCAACTCTCACATCCATACATGACCACTGGAAAAACCATAGCCTTGACTAGATGGACCTTTGTTGGCAAAGTAAAGTCTCTGCTTTTTAATATGCTGTCTAGGTTGGTCATAACTTTCCTTCCAGGGAGTAAGCGTCTTTTAATTTCATGGCTGCAGTCACCAACTGCAGTGATTTTGGAGCCCCCCCAAATAAAGTCAGCCACTGTTTCCACTGTTTCCCCATCTATTTGCCATGAAATGATGGGACCAGATGCCATGATCTTAGTTTTCTGAATGTTGAGCTTTAAGCCAACTTTTTCACTTTCCTCTTTCACTTTCATCAAGAGGCTTTTTAGTTCTTCTTCATTTTCTGCCATCAGGGTGGTGTCATCTGTATATCTGAGGTGATTGATATTTCTCCCGGCAATCTTGATTCCAGCTTGTGCTTCCTCCAGCCCAGCGTTTCTCATGATGTACTCTGCATATAAGTTAAATAAGCAGGATGACAATATACAGCCTTGATGTACTTGTTTTCCTATTTGGAAGCAGTCTGCTGTTCCATGTCCAGTTCTAACTGTTGCTTCCTGACCTGCATACAGGTTTCTCAAGAGGCAGGTCAGGTGGTCTGGTATTCCCATGTCTTTCAGAATTTTCCACAGTTTATTGTGATCCACACAGTCAAAGGCTTTGGCATAGTCAATAAAGCAGAAATAGATGTTTTTCTGGTACTCTGTTGCTTTTCTGATGATCCATCAGATGTTGGCAATTCGTTCTCTGGTTCCTCTGCCTTTTCTAAAACTGGCTTGAACATCTGGAAGTTCGTGGTTCACATATTGCTGAAGCCTGGCTTGGAGAATTTTGAGCATTACTTTACTAGCGTGTGAGATGAGTACAATTGTGTGGTAGTTTGATGTCCCCTTTATGGATTATTGCCTTGTGGTGAAGGGGCTTGCGTAACTCAATGAAGCTATAAGCCATGCCATGCAGGGTGACCCAAGATGGATGGGTCATAGTGGAGAGTTCTGACAAAACATGGTCCAGTAGAGGAGGGAATGGCAAACCACTCCAGCTTTCTTGCTGTGAGAACCCCATGAACAGTATAAAAAGGCTAAAATACATGACATTGAAAGGTGAGCCCCCCAGGTCAGAAGGTGTCCAATCGCTACTGGGGAAGAGTGGAGGATAATTACTAATAGCTCCAGAAAGAAAGAAGCAGATAGGTGAAAGTGGAAATGATGCTCAGTTTTGGATGTGTCTAGTATTGAAAGTAAAATCCAATGCTATAAAGAACAGTATTGCATAGGAACTTGGAATGTTAGCTACATGAATCAAGGTAAATTGGACATGGTCAAGCAGGAGATGGTAAGAATGAACATCATCATGTTAGGAATCAGTGATCTAAAATGAATGGAAGCGGGCAAATTTAATTCAGATGACCATTATATCTACTACTGTGGGCAAGAATCCCTTAGAAGAAATGGAGTAGCCCTCATAATATCAACAGAAGAGTCTGAAATGAAGTACTTGGTTGTAATCTCAAAAACAACAGAATAATCTCAGTTCACTTCCAAGGTAAATCATCCAATAACACAGGTAATCCAAGTGTAGGCCCCAAACACTAAAGCTAAAGAAGCTGAAGTTGACCAGTTCTATGAAGACCTATAAGACCTTCTAGAACTAACACCAAAATAATATGTCCTTTTCATCATAGGGGACTGGAATGCAAAAGTAGGAAGCCAAGAGATATCTGGAGTAATAGGCAAGTTAGGCCTTGGAGTACAAAATGAAGCAGGGCAAAGGCTAACAGAGCTTTACCAAGAGAACACATTGGTCATAGCAAATACCCTCTTCCAACAACACAAAAGATGACCCTACGCATGAACATCACCAAATGGTCAATACTGAAATCAGGCTGATTATATTCCTTGTAGCTGAAGATGGAGAAGCTCTATATAGTCAGCAAAAGAAGACCTGGAGCTGATTGTGGCTCAGATTATCAGCTCCTTATAGCAAAATTCAAGCTTAAACTAAAGAAAGTAGGGAAAACCACTAGGCCATTCAGGCATGACCTAAATCAAATCCCTTATGATTATACAGTGGAAGTAAAAACAGATTCAAGGGATTAGATCCAGTAAACTGAGTGCCTGAAGAACTATGGGCAGAAGTTTGTAACTCTGTACAGGAGGCACTGACCAAAACCATCCAAAAGAAAAAGAAACACAAGAAGGCAAAGTGGTTGTGGAGAAGACTCTTGTGAGTCTCTTGGACTATGAGGAGACCAAACCAGTAAATCTTAAAGAAAATCAACCCTGAATATTCATTGGAAGGACTGATGCTGAAGCTGAAGCTCTAATACTTTGGCCACCTGATGCAAAGAGCTAACTCATTGGAAAAGACCCTGATGCTGGGAAAGATTGAAGGCAAAAGGAGAAGAGGGTGACAGAGGATGAGATGGTTGGATGGAATCACTGATTCAATGGAAATGAACTTGGGAAAACTCTGGGAGATAGTGAGGGATAGGGAGGCCTGGTGTGCTATAGTCCATGGGGTTGTAAAGAGTCAGACACGACTTAGCAACTGAACAACATCAAAGACTCAATGTTTTCGAGTTTTAACGTTCTTGTCTATGAAACACCCTGACCCATGTGGGGCAGTGGTAAAGAATCTGCCTGTCAATGCAGGAGACTCAAGAGATTCAGATTCAATCCCTGGGTTGGGCAGATCCACTGGAGAAGAAAATGGCAACCCACTCCAGTATTCTTGCCTGGATAATTCCATGGACAGAGGAGCCTGGTGTGCTACAGTCCATGAGGTCACAAAGAGTCAGACACGACTGAGTGAATGAGCATACACTATGAAACACAGATTAAAATACTCATTTTCCATGCCTTACACAGTGGTAGGGTCCCAATGGGGAGAGATAGATGGAAAGTGCTTTGATAAACCTTGCAGATTCAATGCATTATTTTATCTCTTATGAGTTATGCTGTGGTAGGAATCTAAGCCAAGTATGGAGAACTCCTAAGTATCCTTAAGATCCATGCGCTGATAACTCCCTGTTCAACTTGCACAAAGAACCAGCTGTGCTTCTAGGTTTTCTAACAGAATCACCATCATTATGGAGGTACGTAACACTACACTACCCCTAATACATCACAAAGACTGCCTTTTCCCACTGCTGCTACTAACCCAGAAGCAGAGTTGGTTCAGGAAAGAATCAACTTTTTTTCGTTACCAGGAAACTATCTGGGGTGCTTTTACAGTACTTTTCCAGAAAATGTTTGATGCCTAAAAACTTTTCTGCATCCTCCTTGATTACCTTGTTAATTCCTTGACAGAAACTTCATCTGCTATCTCTACTTTTTCACCTGTCGTGTGTACTGTGCAATAGAAAAACGCTTTTTCTCATTGCCTTTTGAGCCAAGAGCACTAAAATTTGGTGCCTGCGTTTTCGGAACAAATTTCCTCTGAAACAAATTTTTGTAGTAAATCTCTCTTGAATCTGGCACATCCGTTTCTTTTCACACATTCACCCTATAAATTCACATCTTTGTTTTCTCACCCATCTGACATCCTGACAGACAGTATAATTTACACAAGTGAATTAAATCTCCTCTCCCTTTCCCCTCCATGGCATGCCATCCAAGCACAGGTCCTGCACCTGCCCTTTCCCACCTGTGACACTTACAGGAGGAGCTCCACTACCTAATTGTACTTACCTCCTTCCAGACCCGGTTTATGATGGAAAATCTTGAACTACAAATCAGATCAAGTGCTGATCATTTTGCAGATTATCTGAACTCAGTCTGTGCAGAACCCTTGGGAAATAGACATTTCTTGGGAGAGGAAAGGATTTGGAAAATATTAAAAGTTTAGGTAAATGTGTGTCCAGTAAATGTTAGAGGGGATCTGGTTAAGTTCAGGTAGTGGCCAGGAAAATTGCTAGTAAGCATCCCAAACCTCCTACTACCTTTGACCAGGGTTCTTCTGGGACTATGATTTAAAAATTTTTTTGCCCTGACAAAATGATGAGCTGAATATCTAAACAACATTCCATAATAAGAACATGCATAGGGACTGAACATTCCTACATACAACAAATGAGAGAGAATGTGCAGTGGGAGTTGATTTTAGTTTCTCGTTCCTTTTATTGAGGAAATGATGGCTAAGGGAATTTTTAAAGTTATTATTATTTATTTTTACCCCAAAATTTCATTTAGAAAATTTTCAGACCTACAAAAAAAAGTTTATAAAGAGTAAAATGAATTACTGTCTATCCTTCACCCAAATTCACAAATTGTCAAATTTTGTCACGTTTTCTTGATCCTTCCCTTTTATATTTCCCCCTCTTCCTCAGAATGATTGAAAATAAGTTGCAGACATCACGATAAAGCTTTACACACAAATACTTTAGGGTATTTCTCATATTCACAATATCATTGCTATGTTATTTAACACTGATATATTTTTAAATATTTTATGATACAATTTACATATAGAGAAATATATGGATGTGTGTACAGTTCAGCTGGTTTTGACAAATGTATATAATTCAAGTCTGTATCAAGCATATCTTCAATAAGATAAAAGGCACTTTCATCAACCTAGAAAATTCCCTCATGCCCTTTCCCAATCTTCTTCACCCCTAGAAGCAAACACTGATATGATTTCTATTGCTATCAATTCATTTTGCTTCTTCCAGAACTTCATATAAATGGAGTCATACAATATACATATTTTAGTTTAGCTTTTTTGCTCTCAGTATTTTTGAGTTTCATTCATGTTGAATGGTGTATCAGTCATTCATTCCTTTTTATTGTTGATTAGTATTAAATTATCTATATAGCTCAGTTTATTATCTATCTCACCTGGACTATTTTGAGTTTTTAGGCTATTATGAACATCCTTGTACAAAGTTTTATGGGCATATTGATACAATATTGTCTATTACATAGCCTATATTGAAATTGTTTCAATTGTCCCCCAAATGTCTTTCATGACTTTTTTTTTTTCATTCCAGGATCAAATCAAGATCACACATTACATTTGGTTGTTCTTTCTCTTTGGTGTCCTCTAACTGAGGACAGTCTTGCTTTTAAAAACTATCTCCTATGTCATTTGGAAATATCCACACTGGTCTTTGAGCATTTAGAGGGAATAATCTTAATGCTAGTTCAGTCTAGGTATTCTCTGTGGATCTCACAGAGTCTATACAGTACTGGAATTTCTGTTTCTTTTTTCAGATAGCTTATTCATGATTGCAGAATTCATTTAAATAAATATTTATTGAATATCTACCAGCACCAGGCATTGTTCCAGGCACTGGGATATACCTACACAAAAATGTGAATATAAGAGAAAAAAAATCCTTGATGTTAAAAATCCTTAAATCCTAAAATCTACATTCTACTGAGAATGTTCTCACATTTTGCTTATGTAATGTTTCAAGTTGTTCAAAAGACAAAGGCTTCATCTGCTTCTGTAGAGATTTTGTTTTCTGCTTTGTAAAATGCGGCCTGTTTGGTTCTTTCCTAATTAAGATGACTGCTTATTGCCCGAGAGTCTCTTTCTCTCTGTCTCTGTCTCTCGGCTTCTGAGTTCTTCCGAGTTCACTTTGGTAGTTACATTTTCTTCACTGAATCAGCCATCCTTTGTGCACCACGATAATGAAAGAAGTCTTTTGTACATTTTGGATATGAAAAAAGTAATTTCCATTTCAGAACTCAGCTGAAACTAACTTCTGTTCTGCAGCTTCGTGATACTTTCTGTGGAACACTATTAAATCTCTCCCAGAGGCTGTCACTTGGGGCATTACTGTTTAATCACATCATTCAAACAGTGTGTGGGCTGCATGAGGACCTAGACAATACTAAGCACAGTAAAAGCACAGGTGACTACTGAATGTAACTGAAAAACCCTTGGGTTGATGAGACTGAACTGACTGACTGGATACATGGCTTGCTATTTTAGTATCCATGTTAGATGCATGAGACAAATGCTCAGGGCCTTGGGCAATGGGATGACCCAGAGGGATGGGATGAGGAGGGAGGGGGGTGGGGGGTCCAGGAAGGGGAACACATGTAAACCCATGGCTGATTCATGTCAATGTATGGCAAAAACTACTACAATATTGTAAAGTAATTAGCCCCCAACTAAAATAAATACATTTATTTAAAAAAATAAATAAATAAAAAGGTCTTCTATTAAAATCCTACTCAAGGCTACAGTCAGTTGAGGCTTCTGTCCTATATGAAAGTGAAGTCATGGAAACTGCTAACTCTAAATAACAAAGACTACTGATCCCTCTTGTGTTTTCTTAGAAAATTTTCTATCAAAATCTTCTTCTACCTTTCCATTATGCCAATGTTTCTCAACTCGGTGGTGGTGGTGGTGCAATTTTATCTTTAGGAGACATGTGGCAATGCCTGCAGATATTTTCAGCAACATGATCAGGGGATGCCATTGGCATCTAATGGGTCGAGACCAGGATGGCACTGAACATACTATGATGCACAGGATAGTCTCCTACATCAAAAAATTATGTAGTCCAAAACATCAGTAGTGCTGAGGCTGAGTAATCCTGTTTCATATGCATGGTCTAGATCACACTACAATATATAAAAGTGCTAATACCCAGAGTGTAATGGACAGTTGATTAAGTGATACCTGAACATGACCTCTGAGTTACATAAGCAACTGTATCATTAATAATGGTAGCAGAATCAAATTTTAGGAGAAAATGAACAGTCTGAATTTCTGAGGGAATTGAGTTCTACAAAGAATGATCTTTAAAGAGTTTGAATTTTTGCTTCTCTCTACAGACTTTTTAAAGGAATTCTACCCTGCCACCAGCATTCTTTCTTCACTGTTTACCTCTTGGATACCTGTGAAGAGGACTGGCACGGGGACCCCAGCAAAAGATGCTTTTATCCTCCCCTTCCCTTTGTTTCCTTAACCTGGCTTGACCTAATAGTCCTCACCTTGTGGATCACAAAGTACCGACTCCTTTCTTGAAGAGCTGCCATCCTCACTCTGTTGAGGGAGCTTGCTTCGGCTGCTGGGGCCATCAGCTGCCTCCACAGCCAGTGAGCAAGTGAGGTCACGCTAGCTGTGGTGGCAGAGATTACAGCAGCTTTTTGCATTTGGCCTGGAATCCCTGGGGCATTCAATCCCCTCTCCTGTGGTGTCTTTGTGGGCCTTTCCCTAACAAATGCCTGCTTGTTCTTCCTCAAAGCTCACAGGGTGTCAGAAGCTAAGACTGAGCCCTCATTTGCATTCCTGGCGTTCACTGACATGACCTCAGGAATCCTGCAGCTGCAGGATGAATGGTGCCATTGGTTGGTTTAGCTGAGGGCTTAAGTGGAGTTGGATGACACAGAATCCTCCCATTTAACAGCACTGTCAAATCTTCAACCAGACTCAAACTAATGCTCTTTGGAAAAATCACTTGCTTGTCTGGGTTCCCCACCTTGCAGCTCTGCAAGAGAGAGCAGCAGGGATCTGGGTTATGCCCCACAGCACCAGCATGGGGCTTGGTACACAGTGCTCAGTAGATGTTGGTTAAACAAAATGATTTAAGCCAAAGTGCCTAAGTAGTATTATACATTGGCTGGGACTCTAGGGGAGGAAAAAGCAATCTTTTTCTTCTATGCATTTTAGCTTTTCTGGCTGGAGCCCTGTAGATAAGACTGACAAAAGACAGATTAACAAGAGGAAAACAAACGCATGCATCACACTTAACCCATGGAATACTCAGAAAGGAGTAACTCAAAGGGGTGGTTAGAACCTAGGCTTATACATCATCTTAACGGAAGAGCAATACATTTTAGAGAAAGTACAAGACAAACAAATAGGGCTTTTTGAGTTTCCAATCATGGCAGATTTTGAGAAGCAAACATATGGGGAACTTAATGGGAGATAAGTGCTAGTCCTAGTAAGGTCTGTTGTGTGGATTCCTATGGTGCCATCTCTGGGCTGATAATGGTCCTGAGTTGTATGAATTGATTAACTTCTGTCTTTCCTGGATGTAAAGGGGTGGCACTTGTACAAATTTATACCCTGTTTTCAGGCAAATGGGGGAGAGCAGAGAGCTTTTCTTATATCTGCTTCTTTTTTGTCCAAATACTTTTTTTATTTTTGATGTGAACCACTTTTAAAGTCCTTATTGAACCTGTTACAATATTGCTTCTGTTTTTCTATGTTTTGGCTGCAAGGCATGTGAGATCTTACCTCCCCCACCAGGGACTGCACCCTCACTCCCTGTGTTGGAAGGCGAGGTCTTAACCACTGGGCTGCCAAGGAAGTCCCTGTATCTGCTTCTTCTTAATTGCTTCCTTTCAAAATAGTTCTCATGCCAAACTAGTGTATTTTGGGGTAATATATTCTGCTACCCTTTAGTCCAATTTTTCTTGTCCCCCATTCCCATCCTTTTGCCCCCATTTTTAATTTAAAGAGGAGAATTTTCTGAAAGGGATAATTTTCAGTAAGAGCAATAATACATGTTTGACTATATAGCCAAAGAAATCCCAATCCAACACCAGGCATACTGTTCCAATACAGCCAACAGATTGATCACTTTAAAAATGCAAATCTGAGTGTGTCCAGCCCTCAAACCCAAAGTCCTTGAACAGGTTCTGTTTTGTTTTTTGTTTTTTTTTTAACCATTGGGCTCTGTAAACCTCTAGCCTCAAAGCTCATCACTTTTCCTCTAACACTCTTCTCTGAGCTCACCAAACCCGTTTCCATTCACTCTAACTCAGTTTCACCCCAATTCCAAAGAAGGGAGGTGCTAAAGAATCAAAGTACTAGACAATTGTGCTCACTTCCCATGCTAGTAAGGTTATACTCAAAATCCTTCAAGCTAGGCTTCAGCAGTACTTGAATCAAGAACTTCCAGATGTACAAGCTAGATTTAGAAAAGACAGAGGAACCAGAGATCAAATTGCCAACATTCCTTGGATCATAGAACAAGCAAGGGAATTCCAGGGAAACATCTACTTCTGCTTCACTGACTGCACTAAAGCCTTTGACTGTGTGGATTATAACTGTGGAAAATTCTTAAGGAGATGGGAACACAAGACCATCTTACCTCTCTCCTGAGAAACCTATATGTGGGTCAAGAAGCAACAGAACCTTACATGGAACAACTGACTGGTTCAAAACTTGGAAAGGAGTTGGATATTGTTACTCTGTTTATTTAACTTTTGTGCAGAGTACATCATGCAAAACTGAAATCAAGATTGCCAGGAGAAATATCAACAACCTTGGATGTGCAGATGATACTGCTCTAATGGTAGAAAGCAAAGAGGAATTAAAGAACCTCTTGATGAGGGGTAAAGAGGAGAGTGAAAAAGCTGGATTAAAACTCAGCATTAAAAATACTAAGATCATGGCATCCAGTCCATCACTTCATGGCAAATAGAAGGGGAGAAAGTGGAAGCAGTCACAGATTTTACTTTCTTGGGCTCCAAAATCACTGCAGATGGTGACTGTAGCCATGAAATTAGAAGACACTTGCTTCTTGGAAGAACAGCTATGACAAACCTAGACAGCATATTAGAAAGCAAAGACATAACTTTGCCAACAAAGGTCTGTATAGTCAAAGCTATGGTTTTTCTAATAGTCATGTACAGATGTGAGAGTTGGACAATAAAGAAGGCTGAGCACTGAAGAACTGATGCTTTCAAACTGTGGTGTTGGAGAAGACTCTTGAGAGTCCCTTGGACAGTATGGAGATCAAACCAGCTAGCCCTAAAGGAAATCAACCCTGAATATTCATTGGAAGGACTGATCCTGAACCTGAAGCTCCAATACTCCGGCCACCTGGTGTGAAGAGCCAGCTCATTGGAAAAGACCCTTATGCTGGGAAAGATTGAAGGCAAAAGGAGAAGGGGGTGGCAGAGGATGAGATGGTTGGATAGCATCACCAATTCAATGGACATGAACTTGGACAAACTCCAGGAGATAGTGAGGGACAGGAAGGCCTGGTGTGCCGTAGTCCATGGGGTCATAAAGAGTCAGACATGACTTAGCAATTGAACAACAAGAAACCTCTAGCCTCAAAACTCATTGTTGTTGCTGCTCAGTCACTAAGTCATGTCCGGCTCTTTGTGACTCTGTGGACTGCAACATGCCAGGCCTCCCCACCCCTCACCATCTCCCGGATGGCTCAAAACTCATCACTTCTCTGCTTCTAACACTGCACTCTGAGCTCACCAAACCCCTTTTCATTCACTCAACCCGCTTTGCTCTTTCTGCCACTGAGCCTTTGCATATTTTGCTTTCTGTAACACGTTTCCTGTCCTTCTTTGTGGGGCAAGCTCCTACTCAGGCTGAATTTACCTTAGGCCAGTGGTTCTCAAAATTTGCTGCATATTAGAATCACCTGAGGGAGCTTTTTATGCCCTATACCAATTAAACCAGACTTGCCAGGGGTGGAAGCCAGGCATCACCAATGTTTTAAACTGCCCAGGTGATTCCAGTGTGTAGTCAAGTCGGAGAACTAGTGGTTTCCATACTTTAATGTGCACAGGTATCACCTGGAGTCTTTTTTATTTTCCCCTGATGATGACCATTTTTAAAGTCTTCATTGAATTTGTTACAGTATTACTTCTGTTTTATGGTTTTTAAATTTTCTTTTTCTTTTTTGGTTCTGCTGGGTCTTCACTGCTGTGCGGGCTTTTCTCGAATTTTGGTGAGTGGGGCCTACTTTCTAGTTGTAGTGCTCGGGCTTCTCATTGCAGTGGGTTCTCTTGTTGCAGAGCACAGGGTCAACAGCTGTAAGGCATGGACAGAGGAGCCTGGCAGGCTAAAGTCCATGGGGTCACAGGAGTCAGACATGACTTAGCGACTAAACCACCACCATGGGCTTAGTTGCTCCACGACATGTTGGATACTCCCAGTCCAGGGATGGAACCCGTGTCTCCTGCATTGGCAGGCAGATTCTTTACCCCTGAGCCACCAGGGAAGTCCTTCACCCAGGGTCTTGAGGGAGACTCTGACTCAGTGTATCTGGGGTGAGACTTAAATTTCCACATTTCTAACAGGTTTCCAGGTGAAGCCCACATTGTGAAGCTGCTGGTCTGCAGACCATCCTTTGAGTAGCACAGGTTGAGACTTTGGTTTCTGAAGGACTGTGGTTCTCAAAGTGTGGTCTCCAGACCAACAGCATCAGTATTGCTTGAAAGAGTATTAGAAATGCAAATTCTCAGGTTCTGCCCTAGACTGACTGAATCAGAAACTCTGGGGTGAGGGCCAGCGGCCTTCCAGGTGCTCCTATGCACACTCATCTTTGAGAATTGCTCCTCTAGGAAATATTTCTGAGATCCCAAGATTAAGTTGATTTCTCCCTTTCCAGCCTCTTTTGTTGTTTCAGATCGTCTGTGCTTCCCTCTGCTGTAGCACACTTTATACATACTATTTAGTTGTCTGTTTACTGGCCTACATCCCATGGAGAGAAAAGTGCATTGTTGGGCCCTTGGGATCCCCATGACCTAGCAGCTCAGTGGTTGCCCTAGTTAGTACTCAATAAATATTAGTTGAATGTATTACATAAGGATAGACAGTTACAATGCACTTTACTGTGTCATTCTTTCCAGGTAGTTTTCTCTGTGGCATAAGGAATGGGGACAAGAGAAAGAAGGTTATAAAATACCATCAAAGTCACCTTGATGTCTGAACTCTGTTCCAAAGACTGACCCTTGGAGGGCAGGGCCCAGACTTCTATGATTCCTCTCTCTAGCAAAGCTACAGACCGCATAGTAACAAGTGCCTTCCTGTGAAGAGGCTGAGTCTAGCAATAATAAAAACTGGGGAAGGGGGGTTAGTTGTCAGATAGATTTTCTGCCCTATGTACAGTAGTTTCTTCCCTCTTATGCTACAACACGATGAAAAAAGCATGATTCCTATTCCTCTCACACGCTGCTCTCTGAGGTTTTCTCCCTTATCTGATGAGGTCATCTCCCTGATGGTTCTCTCAACAGGAACATCTCCATTTCTGCCTGGGAACAGAGATGGGGGTGTGTCCATTGCTAGGGATCATAAACATCATTTGTTAGCAGTAAGATAGAGGGAGAGAGACTTTTGCCATCCCTCAGACACGGCTACCAGGGAGTATCCCTAGCAAATTCATTTCCGTTGGTATAATTCTGTTGGAAGATGTAAAATTGCTTCTAATCTACCAGGAGAGGCACAGCAGACAGCCATAATTCTCCTCCCTGGAATCACAGAATCCCAAGGCAAATGCCTAGACCAACAAATTCAGAATCTCTAAGACCAGGGCCTGGAAATCTGCATTTTAAAATGCCCCAGGTGACTTTAATGTGCAACCTGAGAACTACTGGCTTAGTCTTAAGGCCAGGTAGGGGCTTAGAAATCGTCTGACCCATTGCCATACAGGTGAACATGAGTTCTCTACACAGAACAACACATCCCAGTACAGAATGGAAAAATCCAAGTTGCAGACTAGATGTGCAGAAAGAGACAAACTCTAAAATGCACTTCCAATATTATATATTCTTTTTTGTATAGGTAAAGGAAATGCCTGCAGGTGGATGAGAAGAGTGCCTTAATTTCTTTCAGGTGTTTTCTCCGAGGGTAGAGAAAGTGCTAAGGAGGGGGGATAAAAGGATAGAAGGGGCGTCCATCTTATGTCCTGCTGCACTTCATTTCTCTTTTAAAAACAGGTCTTGAAACAAACATTACAACATGTGACCAATTTTCTCTTTTGGCTAGAAGGTGTGTACATAATTATATTTCTTTTTTTACTTTTCTATTTTTAAAAAATGTTCTCAAGACAAAAATGATAAGTAATTAAAGATCTAGCATCTGGGTTTTTCTAAATGAGAACTAAGAGGCCCTGAGGCATAACTGACATGATAACCATGTCAGGGGCAGAGCCTGGGCCTCAGAACTCCACCCAAGGGATCTGCCATTGACCTCTGTAGAGTCACAGATGGTGCTGGGGGAAGGTTCTCAGCGTGCCCTCTCAGCACTCCCTTAACTACCTCCTCCGACAGAGGTTCACAGCCTCCCTCATGCAGCAGGGGTGGCTGTAGGCTGCTTTCTCAGTCTTGGTCCTTGTCCATCGTGGGGTGGGGGGTAGGAGAGTGAGGCAGCAGCGGCAGTGTGCTCGGAGTCCCAGCCTGGTGCATCCTTCTGGACAGTTCAGCTCCCAGGTACCACGGTGTGACCCAGGCAGGCTGCTGCAGTTGCTGCTTCAGAGCCCACATTCAGGTGGGCATTCCCAGGTGGGAACCCCGCAAGGAAGGCAATCAGGCAGCTTATCTCCACGCTGAAAGGCCACCTCTGAAGGTAGCAATTCAGACACAAAGCTGGATGGATGTGCTTCACTGCAGAGCCTGCAGCTGGATTATTGACTGAGTCTGAGAAAGGCACTGAAATTGGGAGACTGAAGAGATCTCCTCTTTTGATTCGAGCTCTTCCAAGATTATGCAGACTCTTGATGACTCTGGTCCAAGGCAAAAACCTCCCTGTGATCTTAAGCTAGAATTTGGGGGAGTCAGCTGCATAAATAATTTTCTCTTGATTAAAAGCAAGCACACGGTAGCAGTGCAGGTCTTCCTCCCTCCCACGTCTGATGTAGCTGGCTCACCTGTCACTGAGCTGTTTGAATAAGCTGGGTTTTCCTCTTTTCTAGCAAGCTCTGGGGTAAAAGCCAGCCGGTGCCTGAGAACAGTTGAGGGGCCATGTTCATGGAACAGGAGTACAGTCGCGATTATGCCAGGCAATCAGAGGCTTTAATGGATGAATGGCTGTCAAAACCCGGGGCAGTATTTGATAACCTCTAAGGCTGCTTATTGTGAGTGGAAACCACAAGGTGAAAAGAGAGACAGGGATGGATAAATTTGTTTCTCTCCCCTCCTTGCCTTTGAAGAGTTTGACAGTACTGCCCAGTAGCCCTTGGGGAGGGTACTCCTGGGGACCTAGAAGGATTCTGGTTTGAGGACAGAGGCACATGATTAAGGAAGAAAAGAGCAGAAATGGGGGGCAGGGCTGCATATTTAATGCAGGAATTCAAAGCACAGAAGTTCAGTACCAAAGCTCCATTTTCCAATATCCCCAGAGAAGGGGCTGGAGACACTGAGACAGGATCCTCACCAAGGGTCTCCAAACAGGCAGTAGGAAGACGGGAAGAGGATGCACCTGCCTCCCTTTTAAATGAGTCTCTCTCAGGGTTTTGCCAGCTCCAAAAATTGAGTTCAAGTGGTGTTCTAGGCACCAGAATGTTTCATTGCTGGATTGCAGTAGGGGGAATTTTCCTTAAGGTCTGGAAACAAGAGGGCGTTGGATCTCTAATGCAGGGACGTCAGATAGAGCTCCACTGACTTGCCAATCCCACGTGAATGGCCGTGGCTGGTTGGAACATTCAGCTGGAAATGGTTTTAAGGCCAGGCTCTGTGGAGGAATAGTGCTTGACTGATTAGTGATGTCTGTCGTGGGTGTGGAATAAGGGCAGTACATGAGCTTCCTACTCGTCATCTCTGCTTTGGGATGTTTTTCCTTCTGTAGGGACCACCACTGACATTAACATAATAATCTTGATGTAATTATCTTTTTTAAGATTCTTCTCCTAAGGAGCTTTCCATCCAAAAGGGAAGTCAGTAATGGTATTTTTTTCTAGGTCTTTTAGGTCCTAAGGAATTGGCTAGTGTATGATTCACATGACACTGAAATGCGGCTCCATTAGCTTGCCTCCGTTACCAAAATGCCTGCAGATCTTCTGCCAGAGAGAACACACTTTTGTTGGTAGGTTCAGCCTCTAAAAATTAAACAGACCTCTATACTTCGCTCATCTTCCCAAAATTAAGCGACCAGAAATTTGCAATTATATGGCTAAAATAAATGTTCAGTGACTAAGTCTCCTTTCAAGAGTCTACTGTAGGTAGTTTTGAGCACAAATTCAATTACACAATGTATCCTTGGGCTTCTCAAGCACTAATAATGATTATGGTGAAATAAATAAGGAAGAGTACTGGAACAGAACTCTGATACCAATGTCTTGCTGCTGCTGGGAGGAAGGAAAAGCCCAGAAAGGAGGACTCAGTATATGAATCCAGACAGAGCTGAGTGGAAGGACAGGAGAGGGGCTGTGGAGAGAAGAGAGACAAAAGTATGTGAGAGGAAATCAAATCCTTACTGCAGACACTCCCAGCTTGACAAAAGTGGGAGATACTCAAGTTAGTCACTATAATCTGTGGGAAGCCAAATAATGACCCCTCCCCAAGACATCCAGGTCCTAAGCCCTGGTCCTAGACATGGTAGAAAGAGACTCTGCAGGTATGATTCAGTTTCTTGAGATGGTAAAATTATCCTGGATTATCTGAATGGATCCACTGTAATCACCAGGTTCCTACTAAGAGGGAGACAGGAAGACCACAGTGAAGGAGATGTGAGAATGGAAACAGAGGTCAGAGTGACCTGTGAGGCAAAGAATATGGGGCTTCTAGGAGCTGGAAAAGGTAAGAACTGGTTCTTCCCTAGCATCTCCAGAAGAAACACAGTCCTGTAGACCCATTTTAGACTTTTGACCTCTAGAACTAGAAGAGAGTAAATGTGTGTTGCTTTAAACCACTAAACTTGTGGCAATTTATTACAGCAGAAATAGGAAACTAAGACAGAAAGCCTGGCTGACTTATGAATTGTCTCCTCTATTCCCACAGCCTTTAGACTTCTATTAGCATTACTCCCAGAAATGCCTGTTCTTAGAAAACAAGGCCCCATCTTGTATTGGTTAGAATGAGTTTTAATCACACATTTCAATCAACCTCAGCAGTGTTTGTCTAATGTCCAATCTTGTCCATGTTAAAGGAATTCCAAGCATAAAGACCCCCTCTTCATGGAAGGCTGCCAGCATAGCACCAAAGGAATATCTATGTCATGGATAAGAACAATCTTTAAGGTGGGACATTCTTAAAATCCCAGTCTGTGACCTATGTTTGCCATGACAGGGATCATAAGACCCACAATTTTAAATAGCTTTTTGTCGCTCTGTGTCAGTCATGAGGCTCTGTGACATACCTTTGTATCACTCCTGCATCTATCACACTGAGAAAAAGAATTACTTCAGTTGGGCACCTGGACTAAGAGCATTTGTATCTTTCCAAGCTGGTTAAGGTAAAACCCATTGAGAGAATTAATCTGTAGGTTCCATGAGCCCAGGACCAGGGCCTGTCTTCAGCCATCAATGAGTTCCAGCAACTAGCAAAGCACTTGGCACAGAGTAGGCATTCAAGCAGTATATCTCTGTTGAATAAATGAATGAACTAAAAAGTACATAATTTTTGATGGGGGTCATTCACTATGTGAATTTCCTTGAGGAAAATGACATATGAAGAAAAAGCCAGAGATTACTGTTGATTTTTACAAGAAATATAGTGGTCTTTAAATGGAAGAAATGCATGTGATCCTTGGTATTACTATAGGAGATATAAGTTTTTTCCTTTATCTTTGTCTTTATTTTTAAATTTTGCATGTTGAATATGATTTACATCTATAGTCAGAAAAAAAGCTGATTTTTTTTTTTTTTTTAAGTAGATGCTTAGGGAATATGGTTAGTTGGCTAGAACTGTATGACTTTCCTTGGGGATGGATTTAGCTGTCAGAGAGAGGCATTAAACTCATGAATATAGTTGATTATTGATCCCTGGTTTTCTTACAGAAAAGTGAGACATGGAAACAGCCAGGATGTATGGTTTAGTGTTATGTTCAGAAGCAATGGCTGGAGTCAGACCTTGAGTCTGTCTCTTCCTAGTTGTTTGACTATAAACAAGTTACCCAGCTTCTCTCAGCTATGATGTCCCCATCTATAAAATGGGTTAAACATCCCTAGAGGATAGAGGTTAAGTGAGATACATGTTTTAAAGCATTTAGCCCCATGCCTGGAACATTGTAAGTACTCAATAGATGTAAGCTCTTATTACTTTTATTATAACAAATTGAACATTCTTGGTCCTGATGCTGACATTTCCTGCTGATATGCAAACTGGTTTTTCAGTGCACATAAATGGAGGACACTGGGAATTCCTGGTTCTCTTCTCTAGCAATAATTAGAAGTGACAGTGATTAGGTGGTTAGAGGACACAATTAACCTCTCTGACTCTCAGCACTCTTCTCTGTGAGAGAAGGGGATGGAATTTGAAAAAAGGAGTTAACATTCCTCCTTACTCTAAGATGTTATAAGATATACTTTTCATTGGAAATCTTTTGAAAGATAACGACTTTTATAATATTCAATTAAAAAAGTGAACTACAGTCTATTTCCTCCTACAATCTATTGTCCCAGATCAATCTGGAAATACAATAAGAACGATCCTGGTATCTGGCTGATTGTCTTTGGCTGTCATGTACAACACAAGAGGTAGAATCTAATTTTTGGTTTTGTTGCTGCTTGAGAAAATGAAATTGTATTTGTCTTGGAAATGGAAGGGAAGACTGACATGCTGCAGTCCATGGGGTTGCAAAGAGTTGGACACGACTGAGCAACTGAACTGAACTGGAAATGGATTAGAAGATGAGGAGTGCTTATGTATTGGGGATTCCCTGGTGGCTCAGTGGTAAGGAATTAGCCTGCCAATGCAAGAGGCACAGGTTCGATCTCATCCGGAAAGATCCATACACCATGGAGCAACTAAGCCCATGTGCCACAACTATTGAACCTGTGCTCTAGAGCCAGAAAGCCGTGACTGCTGAAGCCCAGGTACCGGTGCTCCACAACAAGAGAAGCCACTGCAATGAGAAGCCCGGACACTGCAACTAGAGAGTAGCCCCAACTCGCCACAATTAGAGAAGAGCCTGCACATCCAAAAAAAAAAAAAAAAAAACTACTCATGTATTGTTAGAGTGAGAGCTAACCATTTCAAGGTGAACCATGGCTAACCTTGTGATGGAGAAATTTAAGATTATACCTGACTAAAATGGGTAGGAAATTTTTGTTTTATAGATGACTGTTACATGGCTGCCCAGGGCTACCAATTATGGTGCCACCTCATCTAACTTCTCACTCTGTCCCTTTTCCTCCTCATCAAAACTTATGTGCCCTAAGTTTCATCTCCCTCTGGGCTTTGCTTCTAGTTGCTATGGTAACAGCTAGCTAAGCCAAGCTTAATGTGCCCTTCCTGCCTTCTCAAGCAACGCGGAGTCTTCTGGAGACATCTCTTCCTGGAAGTGAAATGACATTAATGGAGTATCTCAAACTAAAAGACTACAATAGCCTGTGATACCTCTCAAATGACAACATGGAAGCAGTCTTCCTTCCTACCTACATGTACAGCCAACCTGGTACCTTGTTATTCTTGTTCTTCCCTTTTGCTAAACAGCTATGACCTATCGGCTGTGATAACAGTGACATGCTGGCTGTGATCTATCCTATGGAGGATACCAAGTGCTGGGACTGTACAGGTGAGAGTCGAATCCAATTAGCCAGTACCTTTTCCTGGACTCTTAGCAGCAGCAGCAGCAGCAGCAGCAGCAATAATGCAAAGTGGAATGACACTGGAGTTAAAACAAAACAACTTCTGGCAATTTCTCATCTTGTGTCTGACTGGCTTCTTTTACACCCAAGGGAAGTATTGTCAAACCAGCAATCCTCCAGAGCCCTGCTGTCTTGGAGATGCTAAATTTCAAAGGGGAAAACAGCCCAGGGTTAAGGAGGAAGAACGCTCTGGATGTGGAATGATTATAAAGTGGAGTAACCTTTGGAAAAATACTGCAACATCTCAATAGTCTTATACGCTAGTATTCTAAGATTTTCCCATCTCAGGTGCTCAGATTTCTAACCTCTATCTCCTTTCTCCCCAGCTGTATCCCCTAGTATGTTAGTGAGCCAAAGAGAGTGAATGACTCACAACAGTTTAATGTTGCTCAACCCTACAGGTACTTGAATTTTGGCATGCAATAGGAAGGCAGTTTAAAATACAGCAGAATTTAAGTGTAGAAGCAGGAAGGGATGGGAGGAATTGAAAATGCAGAAGATTCTATAGTCCAATAATGGAGAAGGAATTCCATCTGTACTTCTGCCTTTGGGCAAGACACTTAACCTCTTTAAACTTTCATTTTCTTACCCATATTAGGAGATCATAATTATTCCTATCTCATAAAGGACGTTCAAAAGATTAAATTATATTATCCATATAAAGTGTCAAAGGATCGAATAAATGCCTAATAAATGATGGTTCTTGCTATAATACAGCTATAAGGAAAGGAAATTAAGACTAGTTGTGGAATAATATCCGTTATTTATTTACTCAACAAATGGTTACTGAGTACCTGTCAAACATTTCCATACCCTGTTCTAAGCGCTGGGCTGGGAGAACAGCTATGAACCAGATGGACAAACTCTCTGCCATTACTGAGCCCACATACTAGTGGGGGAAGGCAGAGAGTAAACAAATGCAGATATAACCTAAGTTCAGGTACTAGTAAGTCCCATGAGGAAACGAAGCAAGGTAAGGAGATAAAGTCATACAGAGAGGGACTATTTTAGACAGGATGGCCAGGGCAGATCTCTCTGAGGAGGAGACTTATGCAGAGAGCTTTATGTGAAACAGGGAGTGAGTCAGGTAAGGCTCTGTTGGAAAGAATCAGCATATCGGTTATGTTTTGTTGGAATATTTGTTTTGTGGGGGAATTTCCTGTTATCTCTAGAATTGTATCAATAGCTGGAAATTTACTTGGCTATGGGTAAGATAGATCTTGAATCTGAGATTAGGGCTAGATGAAAGAAGGAAGCCAGTTGAATTTGCTGTACTCACTGCTTTAACAAGGTTAGTTTTGTTCTCTAACTACTTAATCACTCTGTCATTCTTCATAATAGCCTATGTTTTGATTATTACTCTCCCAATGTGGACACTGAGCCTTTTGAATTTTCAGCAACTTGCCCCCCAATAGTAAGGGACTGAAACGGAATTTCAACAGATGCTGCTGGTTCCAGATAGGTTCTCCTCCAAATAGTACCAGGGCACAGCAAAACTCTGCCCTGAATGCCCTGGAAAGCAGCAGAACCCTCCATCCCTTATAAAGCCTTTACAAGCCATTAGCTCTCATATGGTCACTGAGAATATATCCAAAAGACCCAAGCCAAAAAATCTTCACTCAGTACAAGCATAGATTGCAGCAGGACTTGAGCCATTTTTTAAAAAGAGTATGGATCCTACTTGAAAGCAGAAAATGGCCCATTTCTAGATTCACCCAGGGGAGAACTAGAATGGAGGCAATCTATTGCTACAAGATGACATCCTGTTGCTACCTTCCAGTGCCAAGGTTTGTGGGCTCAAAGAATTTCCCAGAAGAACAGCTGTTTTCCTCTGTGGGGAGTTTTCAGAGGAGTCAATGATTTTTGAATGTGCAATTAAGTGGCAGGTTGCCGATATACAGGTCTTTGGTCACTAGCAGTAGGCATAACTATAAAGAATATCATCTTTCTGTTGTATAAATGAACATACCAGGAAGTAATTGTTAAAAAGAAGGTTGACCCTTGGGCAACTTTTCACTTATTTAAGATGCTGCGTTTTCCCTGGTGGCTCAGATGGTAAAGCCTCTGCCTATAATGTAGGAGACCCTGGTTCAGTCCCTGGGTTGGGAATATCTTCTGGAGAAGGAAATGGCAACCCACTCCAGTATTCTTGCTTGGAAAATCCCATGGATGGAGGAGCCTCGTAGGCTACAGTCCATGGAGTTGCAAAGAGTTGGCCATGACTGAGCGACTTCACTTCACTCACTTTGCTTAAAATATTATACCTACCATTTAATTTTGTCTATTAAATCTACAAGATAGGTGAGTTTATCCCCTTTATGAAGCTGGGAAGTCTGAGTCTTGGAAATATTTGTGGAGTTACCTAATTTTAGCCATTTAACAAGCTTAGATTTGCGCTCATATCTGTCCAGATTTGTCAAAGTCGGTGCTCTTTCAACTAAAGCTTCTATCTCTTTTGAAATTTACTTTCAGAATTGGTGGCATATTCTTTCAAATAACCACACTGGTGTTAGACCACTGCTCAAAGTACATTTAATTTTGGAGAGTAAAGTTCATTTGAAATCAAGACTGAGTGGATGACCACATTGCATGATGTCATTTTTGTTATTTAGACTAAACAAGAGAGAAGGACAAGATGACTTCATCTTTGCTTTTCTCTGTCACATGTATTGTGTTTCACACAATCAGTGTATTTTTTATTTAAAATTATTTGTTGAAGTGTAACACACTGACCTATCCTCAGTCATCTGTGAAAGTGAAAGTTGCTCAGTCGAGTCCAACTCTTCGTGACCCCATGGGCTATACTGTCCATGGAATTGTCCAGGCCAGAATACTGGAGTGGGTAGCTTTTCCCTTCTCCAGGGGATCTTCCCCACCCAGGGATCAAACCTGGGTCTCCTGCATTGCCGGCGGATTCTTTACCAGCTGAGCCACCAGGGAAGCCCTCTGTCATCTGTACCAAGCATTAACTTGTCGATCACATGTTCTGCTAGAGAGGAGAACCCTGAAAGAATATGATATAGGACAGGCAATTTCTGATGGTAGGATTAGGAAGCAAAAAGGTCAGATCTCAGTAGATTAGTTCCAGGAAGGGAGATGGGGAGACTTGGGAGAGAAGGATTAAGAAGCTAGGCAGAGGAGATGGGGAGGTTGTGGGTGGATGGTGGAGTTAGACTGGGGGTAGAGGTGGCAGTGTAAGAGCAATGAAGACTTGCGTATAGATCAGCCCCCAAAATAGGGCTGGAGGGGAGAACCTAGAAGGAACAGGGGATCATGCTTTCACAGTCTTAAGAGAGAAAAGCACTCTGGGAGTGAAATATTATAAAATGTTATATAAAATTATACTTCCACGAGCCACTTAATGTCTTGGAAGAGGTCATGGTAACCTCATTTGCCTCAAGGAGAGCTAAGTATTTTTCTCACTTGATTCACCATGGAATTAACTCCAGCTATAATACAAATCCCTCTGTTTTTTTTTTTTTTTTCTGAGAGCCTTAAAATCTCCATGCCTCAAATGTAGTTGTGGCCATTGTGGCGTGATGATCTACCTTTCACCTCAGTTCATCACCAATAACCAGTGAGGGGAAGGTAATGAATAAATGTTTGAATATGTTTTAATATATCCAGGTTGGAGAGGCTTCTTTTTCCAGTTATATGTTTAGTGAGAGTAAACAGCTATGTGTTAAATCATGGAATTCTAAAAACATGCATATAGAGTTTTGTCATTTTACCTTAAGTAGGGGATAATTCTCGGAAGTAGAACTTGAGTAACAGAGTCACCCTCATTTGTGCATCTATAAAAAGCAGCTCCAATTTTAGTGAGGCACCTAGAATACGTTATAAAATGTCTGCATATAATTAATTCAAAATACTCTGTCATTAAATCATGTAATGATGCTTTGTGAGCACACATAAGCTTAATTGGGAGTAATGAAACTGAGGAGATTGAGATCCAGAGTGCCAAAAATAAAATAACTGTTAGCAGCTCCTGCAGTATAAATTTAGATCATCGAGTAATCTTGCAAATGTCTCAAGTTTTGTTCTGGTTGACAGTCTCTCTCTCCTATACGAAGACAACAGAAAAATTAAAATAAGTCTAATAATTGGAAGCTCTGAAGAGTTTCAGCCCTGTTATTAGCAAGTAGAAGAATTGTATGTCAGCTGACCCAAGAGTCAATAAATGTCTTTCAGTTTGCAGTGGATGAATGGAGACAGCACACACTCAGAGGACCCTTGAGGGTGGGACATTATACTTTAAGGAAAAGAATTTTTCAGGTTCAAGGACAACATGTTTGACCTCAATAATTTCATTTTCCTCATCTACAGAATGGACAGAGTTTATTGAGGATGAAATGAAAAAGATTAGGGAGTGTCTTGAAACAGTGCTTGGCATTTTGAAAGTATTCGATAAATGCCATTGGTTTTCCCATGCCCCCAGCATGGAGTGTCCTACACAGTGTAAGAACATAGATAACTGTTGACGTGACTGAAGTGTGCCCTTGAGATGGGATTCCTAAGGGGCAGCCTGAATTTTCTCGTTAGACTCTGAAGAAACAAGTGGAACTCAAATCAGATTTAAGACACAATCAGGCTAATGGCAAGAGAGACATTGGAGAAACATCACGGGTGATAGTGGTAGGAGTCAGCTCCTTGTTCTTTCATGATGGGATTGCAAAGCTGAGGGAAGAAAAGCAGATGTGTGTCATTTATTCCACCATTTCTCTTCCAGCTCATGTAGTCATTACTAAGGAACCACAGGCATCTGTCCTCTCTACCCTGATGGGTCCTAGGAGTCCTGAATACAGTGTCTGTGCAGCCACTCATGGTCAGTTAGTAGTGGTACTTGTGATAAAGCCTATCTGCTATTCCAGTTTTTCCAGAATGTGCAGTGCACTACCCAACTGACTCAATCAGTTGAATCTGAATAGTAGACCAGCTCCTATTCTTCTGTACCCTTTCTGAATTCCTCTTAAAGCAAGAGGGAAGGGCTCAGTTTCTTTCTCTTTTTAGACTGACTTTTTAGCCTGCAGGTGATTCCTTATATCAGATATTTGGATATCGCTTCAGAGTTTATGTAATATTTTAAAATGCACTAACCCTGATAACGACCAAGGTTGATAAGTACATTACATAGTATTACTCTCACTGTATATAGGAGAAAACCAAGGCTTCGAGAGGTTAATGAATTTATCTAAGATGACAGAATCAGTAAGTGGTATATAACAATGGGATATCCAACTCCAAAGTCTGGTAATTACTTAGAGACAATGTTACCATTAATATCAGGGAGAAGACTATAGATGATCATGGCACATGAATTCTTCAAAGAGAGGATAAGACTTGGAATTGACAAGACACAGTAGGATGCCATTCTAGGCAAGGTAACATGAGCAGTGGCATGGAAGTTCAACTTTTCTGGCATGGCTAGTATGGGAGGTCATATAGGGATGCTGAGAAGTGTTAGAAGGTGAGTGGACAGGGAGGCTATATCCCCCAGGGAAAGCTTTGAATGCAAGGCCAAGCACGCTGCATCACTTTGATTATTGAGCTATCATATATGACTTTATGTAAATCCATTTAGAATCTATTTATATTTTCAGTTTGGCAAATATGGTCACCATTCTAAATTTCCTTGCCTTGATCCTGAAATAATACCTTTTAAGAAAGGCAGAAAGGAGAAACCTGATGGTCTTTACTTGGCAAACATGTCACATCTGTCTGTATCTTTTCCCTAGAGATTTTTTAAGTTGCTGGATCTTGGGGCTATTGTTCTTTCTGGAAAATCAGAGTACTGGGTAAAACTTAATATACAAAAATCAATAAGGTTCAAGTATACAAATCTCAGCAAGTTAAATTTTATAAGGGAAGAAATCATCTCTTTCAAAATATCAAAAAAAGGAAAAGAACCCAAATCTATTTAAGAGCTAAAAACTAGGTGTAAATAAGAAATGTGTAAGATTTACATGGAGAACATTTTTAAATGTTAGAGAAGGATACAAAATACGACTTGAATGAATGAAAATAAATATATACCTTGTTTTTGCACAGATTCATCATAAATCTATCAATTTCCTTTAACTTAACATACACATTTAATGTAATTCATGATCAAAATACTCTCAGGATTTCTTTTAAGATAGATAAGCTGACACTAAGTTCATCTGTAAAAACTCAAAGGCAATAATTGCCAGGATAAATTATGAAATAGAAGAGTAATGAGTTAGGCCCAGTCCTATAAGATGTAAATTATAAAGACAGTAATTAAAATAGAACAATTAATGGGCTAATATATAGTCTGGAAATAGATCCCCAATATATATTTAGTATATGATAAATGTGGCATTGCTTATCAGTGGGAAGAGATTGCTCAGTAAACATTAAAAAGTACAAAAAGAAATCAGAAGTACTAGAAGAATGCTCAACATCACTATTAGGAAAATGCAAATCAAAACCACAATGAGGTACCACCTCACACCAGTCAGGATGGCCATCATTAAAACTACAAATAACAGATTCTGGAGAGATATGGAGAAAAGGGAAACCTCACATACTACTGGTGGGAATGTAATTTGGTGCAGCTACTGTGGAAAACTGTACGGAGGTTCCTCAGAAAACTAAAAACAGAATTACCATATGATCCAGAAATCCCACTTCTGGGCACATATCCAGATAAAACTCTAATCTAAAAAGATAGCTGCATCTCTATTCTTAGCAGCACTATTCACCATAGCTAAGACATGGAAACAACCTAACTTGTTCATCGACAGATGAATGGATAAAGAAGACATGGTATATATACACATACACACATATATGTATATATATATACACACACACACACATATGTATATATATACACACACACACATACACACACATATATATGTACACAAACACACACACATACACAATGGAATACTACTCAGTTATAAAAAAGAATGAAATAATGTCATTTGTAGCAACATGGATGCAATTAGAGACTATCATACTAAGTGAAGTAAGTCAGACAAAGACAAATACCATACAATATCATTTACATGTAGAATCTAAAACAGAACCTAAATGAGCCTCTCTATGAAACAGAAACAGAATCATGGACATAGAAAACAGACTTGTGGATGCAAGGGCAAGATATTTGGGAGAGGGATGAAGTGGGAGACTGGGGATGGCAGAAGTAAGCTATTTTATACAGAATGAATAAACAACAAGGTCCTACTGTATAGCACAGAGAACTATATTGAGTATCTTATAATAAACCATAATGGAAAAGAATATTTAAAAAAGAATGCATATGTATGTATAACTGAATCACTTTGCTGTACAGCAGAAAGTAATACAACATGTAAATCAACTATACTTCAATAAACAAATAAAAGTACTAGAAGAAAAAGTATATATATACACAAAATACATATAAAATTTATAAAATATAGTCTCCATATAAATTATTATATATAATTTATATATATATAAAAGTAAGTATACATACTTGCAGAGAGGAGTAGGCTTTGTTAGGTATGAAACAAAAACCCAGAAATCATAAAAACTATCAATATATATATTGAAATAAATCTTAATCCACAAGAAACAGAGCACAATAATGCTAAACGACCAACTAAGAAAAAGTATTTGTATCATAGCCCAGATACATTTTCCTAATTTATTAAGTCAGTGTGAGAATACACTAAAAATTCAACAGAAAAACTGGAAAAGATGAAAAAACAGTTCATTAGGAAAATAGTTGTTAAATATTTAGAAAGATGTCCAATCTCACTGATCATGAAAGAAAGGCAAATCAAAACTACAGTGATTTTTCATTTTCCCCAGTCAGAATGTCAATGATATTGTCTGTTAGTGCACTGCAAGGGTGAAGCTATGAAGAGTCATCCACATCAGATATCAGTGGTGGGACAGGGACTGGTACAATCCTGTGAACAGTAATCTGCAATATCTTTCAAAACTATAAATGTATGTTCCCTTTATCTTAGAAATTCCACTTCTAAGAATGTGTCCCACAGGTATACTAGCACATACATACAGAGTATATAGAAATGTATTCATTCCATGATAGTTTATAAAAGAGATTGAAACAACTTAAGTGTCTGTCAGTATCTGTTGTTCAGTTGCTCAGTTGTGTCTGACTTTGTGATCCCATGGACTGCAGCATGCCAGGCTTCCCTGTCCTTCACCATCTCCTGGAGTATGCTGCAACTCATGTCCATTGGGTTGATGATGCCATCCAACCATCTCATCTTCTGTCATCCCCTTCTCCTCCTGCCTTCAATCTTTCCCAGCATCAGGGTCCTTTCCAATGAGTTGGCTGTTCGCATCAGGTGGCCAAAATATTGGAACTTCACTTTCAGAATCAGTCCTTGCAATGAATATTCAGGGTTGATTCCTTTAGGATTGACTGGTTTGATTTCCTTGCAGTCCAAGGGACTCTCAAGAGTCTTCCCAGCACCACAGTTTGGAAGCATCAATTTTTTCTGTCACTATGGTGCTGGTTAATTAAACTTGGTGAATGCATATAATGAAATACTGTGCAGCCATTAAAATTTTAAAGTAATGAGTTTTAAATATTAGCTCTCCTTTGACCACTGCACAACTTCAAAGTCTTGTTTCTTTTTGGCAAAATCTCAAAAAGTTACCAGGAAGATGGTAGGCACTATGAGTGGTAACATTTCTCTTCAGTTAAATTCATTATAATAAATAATAACTCATTAGAAGTATAATTCATTAAATTTTAGACAGGCAGAGTGCATAGACTGTGCCTGCCCTTTACTGGACATCCCTGTGAGTGAAAAGGAGAGAATGGAAAAGATGTACGTCATAGTCAGGAATGTTCTTGGAAAACCCCTAAGGAGACATAAATGGAAAATCCCTAGGTCCAGTTGTATAAGAGGCTGTATAACTGGCAACACAGACAGATCAAGAGAGATGGCCTCGATATGTCAGAGCAAAATGTCAGGACCAGGACTCCAGAAGTCAGGTCTAGGGGCCATGGCTTGCTGGAAGCACAGTGCTTGCCTTCCTGTTGGCCTAAGATATTTTCAGGTGCTGATATGGATGGGAGGATGGGCAAGGGGTAAATGTCTGAGAGCCCTTTGCAGAGAGCATCTCAGCCTTGGTTGATTCCTTACCCCTCAGCAGCTGTCCACCATCCCCATGCTGGGAGCATTCCTGTGAAGAACAGGAGGACACTGTGGACTACATTTATGCAAACATATCCCCGGATTACCCCAATGGTTCTCAGTCTCAACTTTGCTTCCTCCTTACCAGGGGAATCACTTGGGTTGCTAATAAAAACTAACCAGTGCCTAGGTTCCCCTTCAATCTTTTAGACTGAAGGCAAACGGAAAAGGCAATGGCAGAGGATGAGATAGTTGGATAGCATCACCGACTCAATAGGCATGAACTTGAGCAAACTCTGGGTGATAGTGAGGGACAGAGAGGCCTGGTATGCTGCAGACCATGCAGTCACAAGAGTTGGACACAACTTAGCGACTGAACAACAACAACAAAGACTTCCCTACCAGAGGTTCTGATTTAAGTGGTCTAGGGTGAGGCCAGGCATTGGTATTTATTTGTTAAATGTTCCCCAGGTCAATTGTGAACTGGGTGTTTCCCGGGTGGTTCTACAAGGTCTGCAAATCTTGGGACTGTACTCTCATATTATTTCTTCTATGCTCAGTAATGCTTGTGGTAGAAATGTTTAGTGTTTGTGAGTTTCATTTCTGTTATTCCCCAGACTCATTTGGGTCTCTTACCAGGCTTAAGAGGCAAACAGAAAAGGGAAAGAATCACTGAAAAGCAAAACTGGACGAAGAAATTTAAAAGAAAAGGGGAGTGAAAGGGAAACACTGAGTCACTCCAAACTCAGTCCAGAATCTCTGAGCACAGAACCTAAACTTCTTCAGAAGTTTATAAACTTCTGAGTTGATTTTTATGCATACTTCAAGTTTGAGGAAGCTCAGATCCATTAGGAGACCCATGTAAAGTAAAAATCAATGAGAGAGCAGATAGGGATCACGTGCTAAATGGTGAAGGCCGATGGAACAGAAGATTCGATTATCAAGTAGACTTGGACTAAGCAGAGGAACTTAACATAGGCTGCCTGCATTTTGCCTGAACAACTCCATGAAATTGTGGAGCCTCACGTGAAAATTGAAACCTAACTACATCCATTTTTCAATGGCAAACCTAGATGAGTCAGGCACACCAGTCATCAGATTTAGGGCCCATTCTAACCCACTATGACTTCACTTTGATTTTATTGCATCAACAAAGACACTCTTCCCAGATAAGGTCACATTCACAGGTCCCAGGGTTAACAACTTCAACATATCTCTTTTGGGAACGCAATTCAACACTCCACAGATATCTTGTGCTAAGCTGTCTTCCATTTTGCTGAAAGCGATTTTACCCACGAGATCAGCAGTAGCCATACTTTTGAGATCCATTTTTCCTACCTCTTCACTTACAGACCTGCAAATTATTCTTTCTAGAGTTTGTACTTCCACTTTGTAAAAGAATAGCTGAGAAACAAGGGGTGGTGACACCTCATCACTTTCTCCATCCCCAGACTGATATGCATTAAGTTACACTGACAAGACAGATGCCCTGGGAGCAAATGGCCAGTTTGTAGGAAAAAAAAAAAAAGAGTGCAATCGAAGTACACGTGAAGACAGCTCATTTTAGAGCTGTTTTTCCTGCCCACACATTGGCATACTTATTTGACCACAAGAAGTTATTTGGCTTCACAGAGCTACATAGCCATCACTTTTTTTTTTTCTATCCCCAGTACCTGAATGTCAACGTTGAGAAAGCACAGAATTCCAGAGAAGAGGTTAAGTGGCCCTTTGAGATTTCTTGGGAACATTTTAATCTGTCATTTTTCTGTTAAAAAGAATTGTTGTCAGAAAATTTCCTAAAATCTAGTTCCAACCCAAATGCTTTCAAGTCTATTGTTAAGTACTCAAAACAAAGAAACATCTTTGCTATTTGGTCTGACTAGGAACAGACTGAGTTCTTACTCAAAGAGCTTTTAATCCCACTGGGGTTTGTAGGCATGACACATTTTAAGTGGACAACTCTAATTTCAAGGTGTCAGTGAAGACAGCCTTTTAGGTTCAGGTTGCCAGGACCTAGGATCAAGATGACAGACATAAAGATATATAGAGGAGAGAAGAAGTAGAGCTAATATGGAGAAAGGGAAGTGAGGAGCCCACAGATATAAAAATCAGAAGGAAGGTTATTGAGCTATATGGGAACAGGGAAAATATACAACTAAATACTCTCAGTTATGCCTATATGACTCACATGGGATGACTATATTCAGAAGTTTTAGACTGCAACTATTGGCATGACTTATTAATAACTGGGGGTTTACTACATACTGAGATTTAAGAGGTCCTAAGAAAATGTCTTGAAAGCGAGAGGAGAAGGGGATGACAGAGGATGAGATGGTTGGATGGCATCACCAACTCAATGGACATGAGTCTGAGTAAACTCCGGGAGTTGGTGATGAACAAGGAGGCCTGGTGTGCTGCAGTCCATGGGGTCGCAAAGAGTCAGACACGATTGAGTGACTGAACTGAACTGAAAGAAAAGGTCATCCCCCAATTTTTTTCCACTAGGGCTCCACAAAATTCTCACAGACTATACTCCTTGCAGAAAGGCAAGGCGCCCCAGTTAAGAGATGAAAAGCTACCAGTAAATGTTGTAGCCTTGGTAGCTCTCCAAGCCAGTTGCCATTACCATCCTCACTGCTATTCTGTTCCCCTTGTTGGAAATCTCAGGGAGTGCCGTGAGGAGCAGCACTGCCCTCTCACTTGTTCTGCCCAGCTTTATCCCTCCACATTTCAAGGAAATGAGTAGAAACTTCTTCTACACAAGACAGTTCCTGAGTTAGAGCACTGAAGCCACCAGCTAACTTAATAGAAAACATTTAAGTCTTGGCAATCTTTAATATGTTAGTATAAATTCAGAAGTGACTTGACAAAGAAGCAAATGGATACAGACTTGGACCGGAAAGGTCTGAATTTAAACCTCAGGTTTTCATGTCATGGCAATAAGAATCTGAGGCAAGTTACATAATGTTTTTGAAACTTACTTTCTTCATCTGTAAAATGTATCACAGCATTGTTCTGAGATGACCCGTGCAGCTATGCCTGGAACATAGTATGGAGTTAGTAACTGTTTACCTAATAAATAGATCATTACTTTACAGTTTTCAAAAGACTTTTATAAAAATATGTAATTTATATATATATATATATATATATAAAGTAAGAATAAAATCCACTTATTCTTCTAATTTTTCAATGAAATGGACAGGGTAATGTGGGTAGACCCAAGATTAGAACCCAGGACTTTTGACTTCCCAGGAGTAGATCTGGTGTTTCCCAATAATGCAAATGTAACAGGAATAATGGAACAGCACACCCATCTACTTAATTAACTAGAAAATTAAAGGGTTAGATTGAAATAGAGGGCAAATGGACTTTCCATTTGAATAACACATTCAGCTGTCTCTCCTTATTTGGTAAACACAATCATTCGCTCCCATGTATTGGTCTGTGTCTTATCACTGTTCAATTTGGGAAGCTCACTTCAGGAGCTTAGCACAGCATGATTTCCCTATATAACTCTCGAGAGGCCATGTGAAGAATCTAAGTGGTATAGCTTGAAGCCCGCACTCTCAGGCTCTTCTGGGGCAGTGGACACGATGACTGATTTACTCATTGCCAGTTCAGCTGTATCAAGTTGCAGGTTTTCTCAAATTCCAAGATGGATTTTTTTTTTTTTTCCCTGCAGTTACTGGGCATTTGGAACAGTTCCTATAAAGGGATGCCAGTCCTCTTCCTCATTTCAGAGAGGCACACTTAACTGGCTTCAACCTGAACTGCTGTCTCTGCTAGAAATGGTTATTCTCTTCCAATGCCAGGGTGAGCAGCTAGGAACAGTAATGCTCTATTTGGGGTAACTGGTAAGTGAGAAGTGTGCCCGTCTTAGGGGAAGTTCTTGTCTTAAAAATTGCAAGACTTTACATGAATTCATGTAAGCACACAGGCATTAACTAATCTGCCTATGAGTCCAGCTTCTGGAATATTTAATTAATCAGAAATGAAGAGTTATCAGGCAATTACATAGTAGCATCTCAAAAAAAAGTGTACTTTTAGATTTCTGGCGATATTTTTACTTTAAAAGCCATTTAGCAAAAATCTTCAACATAAACTTCTGTTGTTCTCTTTGAAATGGCTCTAAATAGGGCTAGAAGTGTTTAACTTGTTTCAAATATGCTAATTTGAACCTCAGGCAGCTGCAGTGGATATTAATATGAACACAATGGCTGACAATTTGACCACAGCCTCTAGTTTTCATTTACTGCTTTCATACTAAATGTCCCTTTTGTGCACAGGGTGTAAAAACCATGGTCAGATGACTGAATTGGGAGACATGCCTGTAGACTGACCAGTATCTGAAAGCCTTTTTTTCTTTTGAAGAAAGTGATACCCTTTAAATAGGGAAACTGGTAGATCTTATGCTAGATTATAAATCTTTAACACATTATCAGCTTTTTCACAGTGCAGGGAAAACTCAAGGAGAAGAAACCTCTTGATAAAATTAGTGAGGAGTGATGTGTTCTTAATACATATTTACTCCAAATTGGCCCATAAAAAACATCATGGGACGTTGGCCTAGTGTTAGAACAAATAAGGAGTTTTGGGTCATTCACCTGAAATGTGATTTAGAGGTAAACATTTCAAATCAGTTATATTTTGCCTGCTTATTCTTTGTAATTTTCAAATAAGTAATGCTATCTAAATGAAAAAAACTAAAAACATCCATAGGAAAACATCTAATGACATGCATTTTCTTTTCATAGTTGAGTTTTATGAGCCTGAGCCAGATGGATGTGTATTTGTATGTGGTCTGTAGGTTTTTGCTACAGAGCACCATTTTGCTTGGCTGAACTTTGTTTTCTAAGTGCACAAAGGCTTAAATCATCCTGTGGGCATCTCTGCATGTGTCACATTCACCAGACAACTTGTCTAACTCTGTGAATGTGTTTCTTTTGAGGGTCTCAACTGAGCCATTGTTTAATAAAAGCAAAGAACCAGCTATATACTGAAAGATGTACAATTTCATATCTCCGACCCAGGCTGAGCCAAAGGCAGAATTATAAAATATAAACATTTCTTCTATACTGTATGATTTCAAAATTTAAACTGTATATCTTAAAAAGTTAGTAGAAAGAGATTTATTAATTAGGAAAGACACCTTACATGAAGCTGCCGGTCTTCTCAGCCAGAAGATAATTAGTATAAGGCCAGAGGATGTGCTTTTTTCACTGTATCTGGTTTGGTGTCTGTCACATGAGTGAATGAATGAATGGATGCTCACAGCACTTGAATATTCATACAGGACTTGAATATAAGTTGTTTAATCCTCAGTACCAACATGCAGTGTAGGTGTTCTTGTTTTACAGATAAAGAACTTAAAGTGCAGGTTGCAATGTTTTGTCCCGTGTTATCCAGCTAAGAAGAGCAGATTTAAAACTTGAATCCTATCTTTTCATTCCTAAGTCTAGGCAATTTCTAAGTTCATATAATGTCAAATCGCAATCCTAGAATTTACTTCTGCTCCCATGTTGATCTTATTCTAGAGCATTCTTTATCCTTTACATGTCAGGAGTCTTTCTGTGAAGGACCAGAGAGTAAATATTTAGGGTTTTGTGGGCCACATGATTTCCATTACACAGTTCCTCAATTCTGCCATTGTATTAATAGCACAAAATCATGTACAGACTATACATATCAACAAATGAACATGTATGTGTTTCAGTAAAACTTTATTTATAAAACACGGTGGGCCAGATTTGGCACACGGGCTATAATTTGTGGTCCCCTGGTATAACAGAACAGAGGACCATTCTTGGAGAATATCAGAGGATCTAAGTCCTAGTCCAGGCCATACTGTAAGAAATGGAAATAGTAAGACAATAAAAGTAACATCAGGGTCTTGTTGTCAAGATTGTGCTTCCACTGAAGTGGGTACAGGTTTGATTCCTGATTAGAGAACTAAGGCTGCAATGCTGGAACCCTGGCTGCAGGTGTGTGACTACATGGCAAACTGAGAATTCTGAACAGGCTTGACTCATTTCTCAATGAAATAATGGTCAACACAGAGAGTTTCCCTTAATATGGGCAAAATGTGCAGGTAAAATTCCAGAATTATAAGAACCAAGTAATTTTCTCTTGATTTTCTTTGTTGCCTGCTTCAGAGATCCCACATGGAAGGTAACATCCTGGGACATTAGAATCTTCAGGTCACTTTCCTCATTGCTGAGACAGACCAAAGCAGCAAAAGTATATGGTACCATGAGAAGATGGAGAAAATGGGAAAAAGGTAAAGAAAGAGGAAAAGATGAGCAAAATACTGCCTTTGATTAGTTGACAGAAAGAAACTGGGGGAAGGATGGGTAGAAGGTGCTCGGTGGGTATAGAGCTGCAGTTTTGCAAGATAAAAAAAGTTGTAGAGACCTGTTGCACAACTAGGTGAATATACTCAATGCTACTGAATTATATACTTCAAAATTGTTAACTTCAAATGGTTAAAATTTAATGTTACATTTTTTTTTCACCATAATTAAAATTTTTTAAAAGGAAAAAAGAGTCATTCAAAATCCAGCTCCATGACTGTGTGAATCTGAGAATACCTAGGATCTTTGTTTTCTTCATTATCAGTTCATGGTTAGGGTTCTAACCTCATTAAATTGATGAGGTTAAATGAGATAAAGTACATAAAGTGCCAAGTATAGTACTTCACATCAGTATAATTTCAATAAAAGCTAGTGTTCTCTCCCACTTCTATCACTTTCCTCTAGCAATTCCTTTCCTCATTGTTTTGGTATCAGATCTTATCTTCCTATGGGATATTTTTCCACAGAGGTTAAAAAAAAAATATTGTCCATTTAATTTAGCTTGCTTCTCTTGTCCCTCATTAGTTAGTTGGTATGCATACTTGTTGTGGTCTACCTAGAGAATAATAAATAAACAGTTAACCTTTATTCAGCATTAACTCTTTTGTGTATTTATGTGTGTCCTGTCTAAAAAAAATCATAAGCCACAAAGCATTTAATTGTTTTCCTCATACTATTCCTCTCCCATTCAGCTCTGTCTTAATTCATTCAGGCTGTTGTAACAGAATACCATAGACTGGGTAGTTTAAAGAAGGGAAATTTATTTCTCATAGTTCTGGAAGCTAGATGCCTGAGATCAAAAAGCCAGCATGGTTGAGTTGAGAAGGGAACCATCTTCCCAGTAAACTCACATGTTAAGGGGTAGGGGGAGCTCAGGTCTCTTCATTCTCTGATTAGGGTGCTAACTCCATCATGCGACTCCACCTACATGACCTCTTCCAAACCTCATTTCCTCCCAATGGCACCACATCCAAATCCCATCACATTGGGGATTGTGGACACAACTTAATTCAGCATTAACTCTTGAGGCTATTAAATTGCAAAGTATGAACTCAAGGAATGTGGGATAAAATGAGGCGGACAAGCATTTCCTGAGGGTCCCAAGGAAGAATATTGGTTGTTGAACAGCAGTAAATCTCCAGGCATGACAAGATTCAGGGAGGCTAAATAGAGAATGTGAATCAGGAAATGTGATGCTAATGGATTGCCAGATGTCCTTTCAAGGACAGCGGTGGAAGCTGAGGACCAAGTTGGCAAGAGCTATCAGTAGTGTTTACTAAGAATTTATAGTTTACTTGATGCTTTCTAGAAGCAAGGTGATTTACCTTAGTCTCCTTCCCAATAGTCTCAAATGGTTTGACATTGTCTGTTCCACTGTAGAGACATGCATGATACAGTTTTACAAAAACTTTTTTTCAGTGGCCCTTGGCTTTTTGCATAAATCTGTACTTAGCACCTACTCTGGGCATAGCCTCGTGTTGGGTGTGGAGAACAGTGAGAGAATGCCAAGAGTCCCCTTATGGTTTCCTGGCTGAGGAGGCAAGAATGGAAGTGTGTGAGCATACACAAACACACATGCACATGTATCAGCCCAGTGCAGAGTAGGTACCTTCATGATTACCCAACCTAGGGCCTTAGATAGTCAATGCTTCAGATTTTTATGGAAGTGAGAAATCAGGGTAAGATGCATTAGTGTTACTCAAATTTTAAGGTGCAATCAAATCTCCCTAGGATTTGTTAGAATGCAGATTCTAATTTGGCAGGTCTGGGGTGGGACTCAAGATTCTGCATTTCTAACAGGCTTCTGGTCCACTTTGTTTATTTATGCATTTGTTCATTACTGAATCTGCCACACACTATGCATTGTGCTATAAACCAGAGATAAAATAATGACTAAACTACAGCCCATCCCTCAAGAAGAGGACAGGTAAAGCCAAGATTATAACTTCATGATTAACAGAACTATTCTCAAGCTTCTTTCTGAACCGACAGGTATAGAATGCAGGCTGATTTATGAGGGATGGATAAGAGCTTCCTTGATAAAAAGTTGTTGTGGAGAGTAAAGGGATGGGGCAATTCCATCTGGGCCAGAGAAACAGTACGTGTGAAGACCTGGAAGTGTTCAACGGCATCTTTATGGTAGCTTTCAGTTTTAGATTTGGTCAAAGCACAGGCTCTGGGCAGAAGTGCAGAGGGAAAAAGAACTGAACAGTGTCCGGGGGGCTAAGCCAAGATGTTGGCACAGCAACATCCTGAAAGCCAAGGTGAGGTGAGGAAGGGAACACAGAGATAGATCAGAGGTCCCCTATCTAAGTTTGTGTCCTTCAACTGGTTCTGTCACTTTCAGAGGGCCACAGTGACTTCTCTCTAGGACTTTAGCCCTAGTTTATCTTATTTGATTTGGTACTTCCTCCCCACCCCACCTAAACATGTGAGGCTCTGCTGTTTCAATGATTTTCTTTGAAAGAGGATGTAACGCCCAGAGTGGGTCCTCTCAGAGGTTAAGAGAAGCTCCAGCAGCTTCAAATAGTTGAATTTTCTGATTTATTTAAAAAATAAACACAAATCAAAATAAGGTCACAAAGTTTACAGTGTATTTTAAATATTCCCTTGAATAACTAAAACCCTTACCATAACAAGTAGACCATGAGTGTATGCTATTTTACAGATAATTGTAATTTTATAAACATTAAAGTACTTTAGAAGCAGAATGGGGCATAAGATTAAAGCCTACACTCAATTCTATATCTCTGTGGTTATATACATAACCTGATTTATAGACAAAAAGTGAAAATATGAGGATTTTTGTAAATGTAAGTCTAGGACAAACTGCCACCCTGCCCCTGCCCTTCCTACCCCTCTATCCTAATAGGCCCTGATTCAGGAGCTTTGAAAATTCTATTTTCTTATTTAATTATTGGAGGAACAAAGCATTAGGCTTCACAGAGGAAAGCAGCACACTGACTGAAGGGTATGCAAGATCAATGACCAAACATCAGTGACCTTCAAAAGCCACCTTGAGGGCCAACCAAAGAACCCACTGTGCTGCTCTAACCTAATGCCAACATGGGCGCTTTTCAGCAAAATGACAAAAACCACTGAAGAGGAAATGGGCATGTCATCGTGTGAAAGACAGATTAGCTGGCCCTCTATCATCACCCCTCCTTTTATTTTTTTAGCTTAGTGGAAGACTTCCTGATTTGAAGAGACAGGTTTATTTTGGAGACAGTGAAACACAAATGAATGCACAAACAAGAGGCGTATCTGGCAGCATAAGAAACAGTTTGCGGTTTAAAACACAATGACACAAACCAAATTTAGCTCCTATTCCCCAAACCAGCTGAAAAAGCAGCGACTGCACGTGCCCAACAAGCCGCATCCAGCATGCTGGTCCATCTCTGTGGTACATTTGCTGGCCCCATATTTGCAGGAACTGTTCTTGTGCTTTAACTTTTTTTTTTTTCTCTCAGAAAAATAAAACAAGATCTTGATTCCTACGGAGTCCTATCAGAGAGCTTATGAGAGAATGAGCTGCATTGTGAGTTACAAAGAGCAGAAGGGATTCCAACAAGATAAAAATTAAGCTATTGTTTGGCCAGTTTGATAAATTAACATTGTCCAGCCTGGGCAACGATCTGACTGTCCAGAGTTCATTCTGGAGTGATATTTTACGTATTTGTCTTTTAAAAGTCATGTAAATCGGCAAGCATAAAGCTGACAGGACCTGCAGCCTTCAGAGAGAACACGCTGTCCCTCTCATTTATTTAAGAGAATGCTGCCTGGCTCAGAGGCCTGTAGAGTGCTGTGCCAGGGCGTTTTGCTTGGGCCACAAGTGCTTGATGCAGTCTGGTGGGCAGCACAGACAGCATTCAAATGAGAAAGGATTCTGCTCTGCGGAGACAAGGCAGTCAGAGATATAGACACTGGACCTGGAGGATTCACCATTCCCTGCCCTCCTCAATGTAGCAAAAGGATTTCTGGCATGGCCGACTTAAGCTTTTCCCCTGAGAATTCTGAACTTTTGTTTTTGGCATTATGTTTTCAGGGCCTGACAAGGCTGTAATGATCAAAGTAGGTTAAAAATGGATCACTTTGATCCATTTGTGATTAAATGCCATGGACAGAGGAGCCTGGCGGGCTACAGGCCATAGGGTTGCAAAGAGTCAGATACAACTGAGTAACTCTCTCTCTCTCTCTCATACACACACACACACACACACACACACACGCTACATTCCACAGGGTTGCAGAGTCAGATATGACTGAGTGACTAACACACACACACACACACGGCATTACAGAGACCAGTGTCTTGTCTGGTGCCAGAGGATGAAGACAAGCTTGGAAACCATGGCTGAAATGGGAACAGAGAGATTTGTAGGCTATAGGGATGTCAGAGCAGAAGGGGCTTTAGAGATGACCCAGCAAGGTGTCCTTTTTTATGCACATGAGACAGTAGAGGGAGGCCTTGAGTGATTTGCTTAGGGTCACACATTGACATGTTGTTTGGGTAGAGTTTTTACAGCAAGTAGAACTTCTTGTGGGATTTGTGGGTTTGTGGGAGAGGGGCAGATTTACCGCAACAGTGGCTCCACTTCTTCCCCTCTCTATATTCCTCTCAGTAACCAGAGAAAAACCCAGCCAGGCCTGACCAAGATCAGCAGAAGCATCCAGCCAGCTGCAGATTTGTGAGCAATAATAATGGATATTGTTCTAAGCCCCTCAGCTTTGGGGTGGTTTGTTTACGGCAATACCTAACTAGTTAGCAGCACCTGTAATGAGAGGACAGTCACTGAGGCGAGAAAGAAGGAGAAGGATAATACCCTGTGCTTAATCCTGCAGCTTCTATCACTTGAGACTAGTTGTCAATTTAGATGATGAGAATATGTGCTGGAAATGGAAGTCTAAAAAAATGTCTTCAGAGCCACAGTGGTGTTGTGCTCTCACAGTGCCGGACAATCCTGAAGCATCTGTGTCATCACACAGGAAAGCTCAAATGATGCTGGAAATCTTCCAATCCAATTTTACAATCTTCCAATCTTGTAATCCCTGATTTTACAAGATACGCAAACAGAGGCTAGGCAATGTTAAGGCGGAACTGACCCCCAAATTTGAGGGGCCCAGGGCAAAATGAAAATGTGATGTCCCTTATTAAACACTAAGAATTTCAAGACTGTGGCAGCAAAGCACTAAACCAAGTGCTAGTCCATGCTAAGGTGTGGGGCCCTTCTGCAATGTGTAGGCTGCATGCCAGCTCCGAAGCCAGCCTGGAGTTAACCTTTGGTTGAAGGATGCCCCTTCAAAAGTCTATCTGTTTAATTTATGCCAAAACTTACTTGCTAATATTAGCTTGTTCCCGATGTAAGGCAAGAACCTAAGGCTTCTACTTCCTACTCTAGTGATTTATTTTCTTCATTTTTTGACCGATCGACAGAAAGAAAACCTGAGCCAGGAACAGTATGGCTGGCCTGGGGTCTGATTCAGAGGGAGTAATTTATAATTCTTCATAAGATATGTTGAAGCATGGGAGTTGAAGCAAGGAAAGTCTGAAATTTGAATTCTGACACTGAGTATTTGCTCTGTCCAATTATATCTTTATGATATTTTCTTTATGGAATTTGATTGCTGTTCATTACAATAAATTACTTGAATTGTCTATTTAGCTATTTCTTTTTTTGTCTTTGCTTTCTTTTTCTTTTCTATTTTTTGTAAGTAAAAATTCTTAGGTGTTAAATAATAAATTTTAAGTTTTTTTTTATTCCTTCTAAGCTTTGCCTACTTATGACATCAGTAATTTTCCAACAGCTCTGAACTCTGCTCTTTCCTTTTTAGAGCTCTGGAAAATTTTATAGCTTAGTACGTGCATTACCCTATCCTTAACCAACTTTGTCACTAGTCTGAATACTCTTCTTTTTGCCTTATGCAAGACACTCCAGAATTAAGTGTTATTGGAATCTTTGTTTCTGTAGGAAACCCATCTCCATTATTTTATTTTATAATTAAAAAGAAAATGGAACTGGGCTTTTTTTAAGTTTTCTAGGTTTTTTCTCACTGTCTTATCAGGGGAAATTTGAAAGGCCCTCTTAGGTATCAGAGATGAGTTCTTGAATTAAAAAAAAAAAAATTCTTTTAGAAAAGACAAGGTTTTCATGACCTTTTTTTTTTTTTTAAGACAATGAAAGTGACAGGCAATATCTTAGATGATAAAGGCATCACTAAAGGCAATAGTCAGAGATGAGAAACAACCGTGAGAACATATGTAAAAACTAGTGGCAATGTCATGAGGAACAGAACTCAGTTTTGCATCAAAGGTTAAGCTAACTGAACATTAATGCTTGAATCCAGGCAGAGTTCTTGCTGTGTAGATACTGGTTGCTTTCTTCATTGACACAGGTTTTTCTTGCTAACTCACCAAAGACACATGTCACCTGTGATACCTGTATCTCTTTGTCAAGGCTCCTATCCACCTGGCTTTGTCTGCATGTGTGCATGCTAAGTCGCTTCAGTCATGTCCAACTCTTTGAGACCCTATGGACTGTTAACCCGCTAGGCTCCTTTGTCCATGGGATTCTCCAGGCAAGAATACTGGTTGGGTTGCTACATCTTCCTCCAGGGGATCTTCCAGACCCAGGGATTGAACAGGCAGGTTCTTTACCACTAGTGCCACCTGGGAAGTCCCAGCTTGGTCTATGCAGCTACAAAGAAAGGGTAGATTCTCAGGGCATTTGTTCCCCTCCTCACTTTTTTCCCTTCAAAAATCACCATAATGGGCTTACATTTAACCAATGACATCTAACTAGATTAATGAAATGTCTAATTTAATTTGGAACAGTGAACCTTGATTCTATTTTGGCTTGCTCAGGTTTTTATTGAATCAGAATACATTTTCATAGTCTCTAATGGAAATGCTAACTTTCTCCATCAAGGTGGCAAGGACTTCCATTATCAAGGATATCTTCAAGCCCGTTTCCAGAGGAGATCCCACAGTGGTTAGAATTGGCCAAAGCAATATGGGTCATGATAATAGGGACCTCGCTCTGGTTATTTATTATCTTTTAGGCATGGCTGTTCTTCTGCTATTTGCTGTTTCTACCCAATCTATTTCTCATCTGCCTTCCTCTTTTTTCCCCTTATATTTCACCCCAAATTCCAAAGCTGTGAGTCTTCTTTATGTTTGCCAAGGTCACACTGGCACCAAAGTCTTTCTGCAGGTTTCCCTAAAGGACAAAATCAAACTGAAATGCTCTGCCCTTAAGCTAAAAGCTGTATAAACTTCTAGACACTTGGCTTCAGCTTAGCTTTATTTTCTTTTCCTCTTTTCCTTACTCTTTCCCCTTTTCCCAAACACCAGGTACTTTAGATACATTTCTCTCTCTCTCCTGCTTTCTTTCATTTGACCCTGAAAGACAAAATGCTGACAAACTCTCTTCCTTTGGCTCATTAAAAAATTGCCATAAAATTTATAACTGGCTTAGACCAGCCATCACTGATCTTTTTGATTTAGTTACTGCCAAGAAGTATTTTATGATTACCCACTGACTTATTTACAACAAACACCACAAAGTCCTTGGTGTTAGGAACCTGTATAGACCTTCTGATTTGTTTGGAAAATAGAATGGGTAGCTGAAATTCCCTGAGTAGGACAGGGTAGGTTGGGTTGCTTGACTTGCACATTTTTATATAAGAAGATTAAAAATCCCAAGCCTTAAAATGTAATAGCATCAAATCATTTTGCTGCTGTGTAGAAAATGTATACAGCCCTCAGACTAAACAGGAAACTTTCTAATACTTGCTAAGCATTAATTTCAGGAGGCCGTGCCATTAGTGAAGCCAGTAATTGAAAACAAATTGTATTGGTGATGTTAAAAATGTGTATTGGTGGGAACTGTTTGAAAGTGATGAGGTTAATTGATTACACAAAAGTGATTTAGAGGCTGATGTAATAACCGCCAGTCTTGAGACTGTTATTAATATTTGAAGGATAAATCAGAGTAGGAATGATTTAAATGTTTTAAACATTTGAGCTGTGTTGATTATTCAGTTGTGTATTTGACATATATGATACTGATCTCGTTCTCCTATAACCCTGGTAACAAACTGGTCACTACGTGAATTTAAAGTAATACCTGAAAGCTCTCTGACAGGTGACATTCTGTTCTGAGCAAAATAGTGCAATTATCTGGAACAGATCCATAAAAGAGTTCTGATGTGTGTTTCCAAAGAGAAATATTCACGGTATCTTTTGGAAGTTAACTCAAAGCTATGATGCCAGTGATTACTTGAGCATGTCATTGTCACAGAAGGAATCATCAAAGAATAATTGTATTATTCCCCCTTCTCTAGTCACTTTCTCCAACCTGGCTAAAGCTAGGTTTGGGATCTTAGGTAGTGGTCATAAAAACTGGGTGTCCACAACTGGGCCATTGGCTATTGTTTGCTCCTTTGATGGGCCAATGTTATTCTATGGGTAGTTGCTGGTGGAAAAAAGGTTGGTGGTTAAGGTGGAAGAAAAAATACTTTTTTAAGTTTAAGGTGTAGTTCCCCTAACACATACAGAAGCCGTGAGGAGAGCAATCAAGTCAGGGTAAACCTATCACAGCACGGTTAGAGAAGTCCACTTGACAATTCAGGAAATGTGATAGTGTGAACCAAGTACAAACTGGGACACCACATGGCCTGATGTCCACATGATGCTTCACTAAAAAGTATGTCCCCAGAACCAAAGTATTATACTACAACAGAAAGGTAATCATTACTTTCATCTCTTAAATATCAATAAAGTAGATTCGATTTATAATCCACAGTAAAACATCTTTCAAAACTGCCTTTGCTTCCTTCTCAGTGTCTCAGACTCCAAGATACTTTCTAAGATACTTGTCCCTAACACAATTTATAACACTATTTCATGCAAAGATGGGCACAATAAAGGACAGAAATGGTATTGACCCAACAGAAGCAGGAGATATTAAGAAGAGGTGGTAAGAATACACAAAAGAACTATACAGGAAAGATCTTAATGACCCAGATAATCACCATGGTGTGATCACTCACCTAGAGCCAGACATCCTGGAATGTGAAGTCAAGTGGGCTTTATGAAGCATCACTATGGACAAAGATAGTGGAGATGATGAAATTTCAGCTGAGCTATTTCAAATCCTAAAAGATGATGCTGTGAAAGTGCTGCATTCAATATGCCAGTAAGTTTGGAAAACTCAGCAGCGGCCACAGGACTGGAAAAGGTCAGTTTTTATTTCAATTCCAAAGAAAGGCAATGCCAAAGAATGTTCAAATTACTGAACAACTACACTCATTTAACATGCTAGCAATGTAATGCTCAAAATTGAGCCAACATTTATTGGTAGTTAACATGTTCTATTTATTTTGCTGTTTTTACATTAATTACATCATAATAACTCTAATACTGTTTTACAAATTTCTAACAACACTGAAAACATAAAGAAACCACAGTTTAAGGGCAAGAGAGTGACCTGCCCAGGGTAACATAGCTAGTTAATAGCAGAACATGGAATTCTTGGTCTTAGTCTCCTTCCAGAGCCCCTGTCTTCATCATCACAAGTTCAGGGATCAGCAGCCCTCAGTGGCTGAGGTTATACTAAGAATAAAGCAATCACTTAAACACAATGACACTGGTGTGTACATAAGGAATACAATTTAATTCCATCCTTTAATTTTTTTTTCCTTTTTCCACAATTTTTTAGCCAAATGTAACATTTTGGACCCAGATCTGTATTAGCATCAGTTCAGTTCAGTTCAGTAGCTCAGTCGTGTCCGATTCCTTTGTATTAGCATACTAGTTACCAAACGTTTGACAGTTGTGTACAAATTAGTACTAGAACATCCAAAATATAAATACTTGTGATTTGGGAAGGCAATTCAAAATTTAAATTTTAGGGTTTTTTTAATTTGTGCATGTCAGTTCAGTTCAGTTCAGTTCAGCCGCTCAGTTGTCTCTCTTTGCGACTCCATGAATTGCAGCACGCCAGGCCTCCCTGTCCGTCACCAACTCCCGGAGTTTACCCAAACTCATGTCCGTTGAGTCGGTGATGCCATCCAGCCATCTCATCCTCTGTCGTCCCCTTCTCCTCCTGCCCCCAATCCTTCCCAGCATCAGGGTCTTTTCCAGTGAGTCAACTCTTCGCAGGAGGTGGCCAAAGTATTGGAGTTTCAGCTTCAACATCAGTCCTTCCAATGAATACCCAGGACTGATCTCCTTTAGGATGGACTGGATGGATCTCCTTGCAGTCCAAGGGACTCTCAAGAGTCTTCTCCAACACCACAACTCAAAAGCATCAATTCTTTGGCACTCAGCTTTCTTCACAGTCCAACTCTTGAATCCATACATGACCACTGGAAAAACCATAGCCTTGACTAGATGGACCTTTGTTGGCAAAGTAATGTCTCTGCTTTTTAATATATTGTCTAGATTGGTCATAACCTTCCTTCCAAGGAGTAAGCGTCTTTTAATTTCATGGCTGCAGTCACCATCAGCAGTGATTCTGGAGGCCAAAAAAATAAAGTCTAACACTGTGTCCACTGTTTCCCCATCTATTTGCCATGAAGTGATGGGATCAGATGCCATAATCTTAGTTTTCTGAATGTTGAGCTTTAAGCCAACTTTTTCACTCTCCTCTCTCACTTTCATCAAGAGGCTTTTTAATTCCTCTTCACTTTCTGCCTAAGGGTGGTGTCATCTGCATATCTGAGGCTATTGATATTTCTCCCAGCAATCTTGATGTCAGCTTGTGCTTCCTCCAGCCCAGCATTTCTCATGATGTACTCTGCATATAAGTTAAATAAGCACGGTGACAATATACAGCCTTGACGTACTCCTTTTCCTATTTGGAACCAGTCTGTTGTTCCATGTCCAGTTCTAACTGTTGCTTCCTGACCTGCATACAGGTTTCTCAAGAGGCAGATCAGGTGGTCTGGTATCCCCATGTCTTTCAGAATTTTCCACAGTTTATTGTGATCCACACAGTCAAAGGCTTTGGCATAGTCAATAAAGCAGAAATAGATGTTTTTCTGGAACTCTCTTGCTTTTTTGATGATCCAGCGGATGTTGGCAATTTGATCTCTGGGTCCTCTGCCTTTGCTAAAACCAGCTTGAACATCTGGAAGTTCACGGTTCACGTATTGCTGAAGCCTGGCTTGGAGAATTTTAAGCATTACTTTACTAGCGTGTGAGATGAGTGCAATTGTGTGGTAGTTTGAGCATTCTTTGGCATTGTCTTTCTTTGGCAATTTGTGCATGTATGTATGTTTATTTTTATTCATATGTACATATATATTATTTACTATTTTCCTCCTGAAAGTTCAGAGGAAATTCTGTGGCTCAGGGTTATGATCTTGAATGTGTTAGTTCACTCATCTCGGCTGATCCTCCTCTGTGAGGTTGGAGAAAGAATTTAGGAGGAAGATTAGGAGCTCATCACAGCGAGACAATGATGAATAGTACACAGAGCACGGGTAAAGATCTCCAAATGCAGCTGTAGGCTCTGGTGTCGTGTGTGTGTGTGTGTGTGTGTGTGTGTGTGTGTGTGTGAGAGAGAGAGAGAGAGAGAGAGAGACTCTTTGCAACCCCATGGACTGTAGCCCGCCCGGCTCCTCTGTCCATGGAATTTTCCAGGCAAGAATACTGGAGTGGGTTGCCATTTCCTACTCCAGGGGATCTTCCTGACTCAGGGAGCAAACCTATGTCTCCGGCATTGACAAGTGGATCCTTTACCACTGCACCACCTGGGAATATACAGCCTCCAAAATGATCCTTACATTAAATTTTTATCTTTTGACCAAATTTGCCTTTTGGTATAAATGTTTCTATACTAGCTTTGATCCCAATTGAAAGTGAAAGGCTATGTCTCTGATGAGATTCATCATAATTCTTTGAAAGATAGGTCTTTTTTTTTTTTTTTTTTGCAGCTTTAAGCAACAGCTGTTTGTTATTACACTCTAAGTCAAAAGTCCATCCTGACTAAGTGGGTTTCTTTATTCAGGGTCTCACGCTCAAGTTGTGAGATGGGTTGAGTTTCTTATTAGAAGCTCTCAGAGAAAAATCCACTTCCGAGCTCATTCAGGTTGTTGACAGAATTCGCTTCCTTGAGGCTGTGTGCCGGAGTTCCCATTTTCCGGCTGGCCGTTGGCCTCAGATCCTTACAAGTCGACTTTGTCTAACTTAAAGCCAAGCAGCAGACCATCTCTCTCCCATGGAATTCATCTCCTGCTTCAAACCTCAGACATCAGAAGAGCCCAGTCCCTTTTTTCCCTAATTCAGTGTATTAAAATTGAAACATAGTTGATTCACAATGTTGTGTTAGTTTCAGGTGTGCAGCACAGTGATTATACACACACACACTCTTCAGATGTTTTTCCCTTATGCATTATTACAAAATATCGATAGTTTCTGTGCTACATAATCAGTCCTTGTTAGTTATATACTAACTGAAAATTTTCAGTAACTTGGATAGACCTAGAGATTATTGTAATAAGTGAAGTATGTCAAGCAGAGAATGACAAATATCACTTATATGTGGAATCTAAAAGAAGATACAGATGAACTTATTTAGAAACAGAAGTAGACCCATAAACATAGAAAACAAACTTATGGGTTATCAAAGGGGAAAAGCAGGGAGGGATAAACTAGGAGGTTGCGATTAATGTATACATGCTAATATAAATGAGAGATAGGTTTTAAATCAACAGGTCCTATTTTTCTTTTCTGGGCAGATGCCTTCATCATGGAGTACACATTGGTCAATTTCATTTTCATTGTTCAGAACTGGTATTAATTTACTATCTTGGCAGTTATGGTCAATATTTCCTTGGAAGCTAGTCAGTCTTTAACCAATTGAAATTACAGTTTAAGCTAATTGTTTAAAGGAAATGGATACGGAGGGACACAGGAGGCTGAGTGTGGGACTCTGATCTTCCATTTGGAGGCCTGGGCCTTTAGAGTTAACACAAACACCAGAACGATTAAAAAAAATCATTCTAAGTCATCTGCCCTCAATTTCCTGACTCTATTATAAAGAGAGTTTATGGAATCATTGTAAGAAATCTGCACATCCCTATGTAGGTTGAATAAACATCTCACGCATGCATATACAATTCATTTTCATGGTTGTAATCAATATGATACAAATTATTTTAAAATATTAATTTTACTAAATTTGGCATTATGTATTTTTAGTTAATATATCAATATACACAAGAGATTCAATTACTGTTACAAGACATTTATAAACTCTTACGTTTGAAAGGAGTTTCAAACTTTTAAAAGTCAGGAATCGCTAGTTTTAAATAATGATGGTTCCCATGAGATCAGAAAAAATGGGAAGAAACATGAAAGAGGTCAGAAATGTGAAGGTATCTCCACAAGAAAAAGAGCAGGAGGTCCCCACACAAAGCTATCAGTTCCTGTCAGGAAATTGGCTGACACATCCTTGCTTTACCTTGGAGCTATGGAAGCCTGCAGCTTGATTTAGCATGGGTGTTAAAGTACCCTATGTCAGCAAACTCACAGGAAGAACTTGTCAGTTCTGCTAGTGTTCTGTCTAAGCTTCAAAATGGCAAATCACTCAGATACCCTCGTATATCATAATGTCTTTGACATTTTCCTGAGGAAAAAGCATGGATTACGTGTCAATGTACAAAAGGGAGAATAAAAGCTATCTCTGTGGAATTTTTGCTTCTATGGATGATCAAAAGGAGCATCCAAGGGGTATAGCAGGTAAGTGGTTTTGTTGTTTCTTTACAGCCCCAATTTAATCTCTCCTGCTTCTGGTAACAGAATCTGTTTTCCTTTAGGGAATTTTCCATATCCACTGCTGGCACATGGCTCAGACTTAGTCTCAAAACTGCTGCTAAAATTACTAATAGAGAGGTGAATTCCTCTGGATGAAGTTTTGAAGCTGGTTAGAAGTCATTTTTGTGCTGCTTGTGGTCATTTTTTGCCATCAGTGGGGGGAGCCTGCCCAAGAATAAAGCAACATAGGGGACAACTGACCAGCAAGTGGAGAAAGAATTCAAAAAATAACATGTGACCATCTGATCCAGGTATTCCGATTTTGATTCTTGGGTTATGTGAGCCAATCAAGTTTACTGTGTTTCTTACATGTTTGAGTTAATGTCACTGGCACCACAAAGAAACCTGACTAATGCAGGGTTATCCTTCAGCCTCTGACGGAATTTACCATTATCTTTGCACTGTTGCTTTCCACATTGTAGCTCCAAGAAAAACTACATTCTGCCATGTCAGGACTGCTCTGGCCTAACTCATTACAGACCCTCTCAGCATGGAGCAGAAACCACTTTTTGCCAGCTCACCAGCTGACTCCCAGGGTCAAGGCATTCACAGCCCTGAAAAAGTCCCCCCAGAGTAGCAAGAAGCAGAGACCCTACAGATCTCCTGAAAAACTCGGCTCTCAGATGGCATGGAAAAGTCAGCTCAAACTAGAAAATTTTAAATGTAACTGAAGCTCTCTTTCCAACTGGCAATAAACAGTGAGTGATGCACTGCAGTGTATGAAGGCTGCCAATTTTTGATAGCGCAGCCCAGCAACTCAACTGGAGATTCTCCTAAGAGAGGACTTTAATAAGCATTGTTTTATGGAGGTGGGGTATTTTGATACTGAATCTTCCATTTTGCTTTTATTCTTTTTTTCTTTTACTTTTTTTCATTCTTGTTTACCCTGCTGTGTTGTTCCTTTCCATTATAACTCTCTTTGTCTGAAATCAGACCCATAGAAATAAGCCTCTAATAAGGGACATGAGAATCCCTAAATTTCCCTTATTCTGATTTTCTACTTTATCAATATTTCAATTTATGAAACACACAGGAGGTATTTTAGTTCACTGGCTCTTCAATTTATTCAAGCTACTTTATAATCCGTTGTGTGGAAAATCTGAATATGCATCATAGCATCTAAAACCAACATTTCTAAATCTGGTTGTGGTACATTATGTTAGGAAAATACTTCAATCTCACTAGCACTTGAAAAACCCTCATCATACATCATTCCATCCTAGGAAAAAAGCAAGTGGTGATATCTGTATATAAGGGAAAAAGAAGAGGACAGTAATATTGAAACCCGTTGATAAAGATTAGACTGTCTTCCTTAGTTTTATTGGACAGGGCTTTTTTATTTGGGGGTTTATTTTGGTGCTTCCTTACACTGCTTACATATCAACCAAGTAAGATAATTGTTTTTCAGTGATCTTTGTGTAGGAGTAAACAAAGTTTGAGATTAAAGTTTTTTTGTTTCTTTGTTTTTCCCTCCTGCCTAGAAGCTGGGCCGGTTAGCTCAGTTGGTTAAAGTGTGGTGCTAATAACACCAAGGTAAGTGGGTTTGATCCCCATATGGGCCAGAAGCTTATACTTTGGGCTTCCCTTGTAGCTCAGCTGGTAAAGAATCCTCCTGCAATGCAGGAGACCCTGGTTTGATTCTTGGGTTGGGAAGATCCCCTGGAGAAGAGATATGCTACCCACTCTAGTATTCTTGAGCTTCCCTGATGGCTCAGCTGGTAAAGAATCCTATAATGAGGGAGACCTGGGTTCGATCCCTGGGTTGGGAAGATCCCTTGGAGAAAGGGAACAGCTATCCACTCTAGTATTCTTGCCTGGAGAATTCCATGGACTGTGTATCCATGGAGTTACAAAGAGTCAGACACAATTGAGTGACTTTCACTTTCAGAAGCTTTCTAGGTTACTCCTGAACTAATTCAACGTGTTCTTTGTTTTGCTTTTTACACTTGGCTGTAGTGTCTTTTTACTTTTACACTAAAAGCCAGGTTATAACATACCATAGAACCACTCACATATGCTGATGGAGAACTTACTGCTTAGTTGTTACTGTGTGTTTGATGTCTGGTCTCCCCACTGGGTTGTAAACTCTTTAAGGGCAGAACTGTGTCTTTTGTTCACCATTGAATCCTCTGTCCCTAGTATAATACTTGGAACATAGTAGGCACTTAATAAATAGTTGTTAAATAAGTGAACAAATCAATGAAATAGCTCAAGTTAAAGTCACTGTCATTGAATATTAGCATGGATCAATATGGAGCTTTCAAACTACATGTGACCAGTGAAACTAAAAACAACAGTGATGACAATAACATCATCTAACATAATTTAACATAAATAACATAATTTAACAACAATAAATTATGATTACATTATTATAAAACAATGTGACCAATTATTTGGAAAGAGAATGATCATTTCTAAGTATGTATTGTTTAGAGAGAGTACAATGTAGTGTATATAAAAATTTTCATAATCTTCAGTAAAATCTATACTCTATAGGAACACCCAGTACACATGCACACACAACAAAACAAAATTTTCACAGAATATTTACCTTTACTGTGGAGGGGCATACTGATATTTCTATTCTAATCTATTTTATGCTTTCTCTTGTATTTCATTAAAAAATACTGCTCATGACCATCTAGATTGATCTTGTGTCTCTCTTGTGGTCTGAAGAACTCCCCCACAGCAGTGAGAAGCATGGGTTCTGGAGTCAGATCGCCAATTGCTCAGCCACTTACTGGTGGTGTGATACTGGCCCAGTGTCCAATGATGAAGCTTCACTGCTTCATCTACAAAATGCAGATGGTGTCAGTAACCGCATCACAGGGTGGCTGTGAGAACTAAGTGAAACAATGAGTGGAAAGCTCTTACCAAGTGAAATAATAAGCAGAAAGCTCAAACACAGGTTGGTTGTGAGAACTAAGTGAAACAATGAGTGGAAAGCTCTTACCACAAAGACAATCCTCAAAACACATTAGCCACTATCATGTATCAGACATTACAAGCATGCTTCTCAGGCATCTCTTTATCCTCTGAAAAGTCTCATGCTGTAGTATTATTACCCCCATTGTAGAGTAAGAAAAGTAAGGTTTAGAGAGGCTGAATGAATCATCCAAGGCCAAATGGTCAACAAATGTCAGAGCTGGGGTACTCAAACCAGGTCTGTCTGACTCTGACCAGGACTGTGGTTTTTCTTTTTTTCCCAGGGAACATTCCATGAAGGCTCCATGGAAACACTGGGACTTGAGGTAGCTTTTGAAAGATGAGTGAATTATATAAAACCGATGTCCAAATGCTACTTCCTATGGTTGAAAGTAGTTGGGGTTTAGGATTGGCCACATATGGGTTCTATACTTGGCCTACTATATGTCAGCTTAGTAACTGGGTGCAATTTTACTTAGCGTCCCCTGAGACTCAGTTTCCTCAACTTTATGGTACTGATCAAACCAACTGTTCAGAGTTCTCGTGAATAATGAGATACACATGATACATTTTTTTGTTGTCTGGTAAATAGGTGCTCAACAAATGTAAGCTATTTTTATTAGCTAGAATTTGCGTAGGAGGTATATGAGTTAGAATTTAATCTCTTACCTAGGACTGGAAAAGGTCAGCTTTCATTCCAATCCCAAAGAAAGGCAATGTCAAAGAATGCTCAAACTACCACACAATTGCACTCATCTCACATGCTAGTAAAGTAATGCTTAAAGTTCTCCAAGCCAGGCTTCAGCAATACGTAAACCGTGAACTTCCAGATGTTCAAGCTGGTTTTAGCAAAGGCAGAAGAACCGGAGATCAAATTGCCAACATCCGCTGGATCATCAAAAAAGCAAGAGAGTTCCAGAAAAACATCTATTTCTGCTTTATTGACTATGCCAAAGCCTTTGACTGTGTGGATCACATTAAAATGTGGAAAATTCTGAAAGAGATGGGAATACCAGACCACCTGATCTGCCTCTTGAGAAACCTGTATGCAGGTCAAGAAGCAACAGTTAGAACTAGACATGAAACAACAGACTGGTTCCAAATAGGAAAAGGAGTACGTCAAGGCTGTATATTGTCACCTTGCTTATTTAACTTATATGCAGAGTACATCATGAGAAACGCTGGGCTGGAAGAAGCACAAGCTGGAATCAAGATTGCCAGGAGAAATATCAGTAACCTCAGATATGCAGATGACACCACCCTTATGGCAGAAAGTGAAGAAGAACTAAAGAGCCTCTTGATGAAAGTGAAAGAGGAGAGTGAAAAAGTTGGCTTAAAGCTCAACATTCAGAAAACTAAGATCATGGCATTTGGTCCCATCACTTCATGGCAAATAGATGGGGAAACAGTGCACACAGTGAGAGACTTTATTTTTTTGGGCTCCAAAATCACTGCAGATGGTGACTGCAGCCATGAAATTAAAGACGCTTACTCCTTGGAAGGAAGGTTATGACCAATCTAGACAATATATTAAAAAGCAGAGACATTACTTTGTCAACAAAGGTCCATCTAGTCAAGGCTATGGTTTTTCCAGTAGTCATGTATGGATGTGAGAGTTGGACTATAAAGAAAGCTGAGCACTGAATAATTGATGCTTTTGAACTGTGGTACTGGAGAAGACTCTTGAGAGTCCCTTGGACAGCAAGGAGACACAGCCAGTCCATCCTAAAGGAGATTAGTCCTGGGTGTTAATTGGAAGGTCTGATTTTGTAGCTGAAACTCCAATACTTTGGTCAACTGATGCGAAGAGCTGACTCATTTGAAAAGACCCTGATGCTGGGAAAGATTGAGGGTAGGAGGAGAAGGGGACGGCAGAGGATGAGACGGTTGGATGGCATCACCAACTCAGTGGACATGAGTTTGGGTGGATCCCGGGAGTTGGTGATGGACAGGGAGGCCTGGCTTGCTGCAGCTCATGGGGTCGCAAAGAGTCAGACACGACTGAGCGACTGAACTGAACTGGATTACATCTGCAATTTGTGGGTGTCAATGGATGCAATTTGAAGCCATCTTGAGAGCACGAGTGAAAATACACTGTATCAAAAGGTCCGGTAAGTTTTATCATTCATCAGCTTAAGCAGTTCCAAGAAGAATTACTGTTAGTGACACTGAGATTGCAGCTACTGAATGTACTTTGGGTGGTAGAGTTTGTCTAACATAATCTCTTCCAAGTTACTAGCGATACTGTTCAGCTTTCCAGAGTTAATGTAAAGTACATTTGCCTCACCTAGGACCCATTAGGACTTTACAAGTACTACAGAGCATCCCATGACAACTGAGCCAACTTGGCAGTACTGTTCATTTCCATCGAAGATTTATTATCAACTCCACTGCCTGCTCTTCAAGACTTGGGACCTTCAGAGATGAATCAAATATTAGCAAATATAAAGTTGGCTTCTGTTTACACCGCTGCTAACTTCTACCTCTGTGGATTGGAAGATAAGAAAGCCAAACTTCTTGCTCCCCAGGGTACCACTGAAGGTATGGTTTGCAACTTAACTAGGCATGCTGCTCCAATTGCTATCAGCTCTGATTACTCTGAAATCATTCAGTTTAATATTTCCCCTGTGGATTCCATGGTGAGTAATGTGGTTACTAAAGCCCCAGACATCAGAAGTGGAGCACAGCTATGATTCTAAAAGCCTCATTCACAGGTAGGAATGGTCACGGCAGAGTTTCTGAAGTTGGGATGCAGTTAAGATTCTTAGGTGCCCAATCAACCCTGGAAAAACTCTATCCTGCAAGTGAATTACAGAGATGTAGTGAAAACAAATGTTTTAGTCTCTTGAACAATTAAAATATTTCTGAGACAAAACTATCAGAAGAGTGAAAACTGTCAGAAAGACAATTTTACACACATATATTTTAACTAAAAACACAATTCCACATGTCAAAGAGGGTCCTGGAAGTTTTTGTGTGTTTGGTGATACAGTGATAAATGTGAAACATATGTCCTCAAATAGTTTATTTATTAACAAGTAGCACTGAAAAGCACTGAAGTTGGGAGAATGGGATTTGAACCCTGATACTACTACAGTGGTTTGTGTTGACTTGAGTAAATCTCTTATGTTTTGGTGTTTTCCCCCTAATTTGTAAATTTCAGATTCATATCCATGGAACAGAATCCAATTACAACACTGCCTGAGATTCTGAAAGTCTTATGTGATCAAGCTGAGATTTTTCTGATTGGGATTGAGCTCCATTAACCTTTCTCAAAGAGAAGGAATCTTTTTGCACTGTGCTAAGGAACTCTACCCATGGAAGTCAACATGTGACTTTCCAGGTAAAAGAACCATGTGCGGAATACTTCAATAAAATCTATCCTTTCAAATACTGTATTTATTAATGAATAGCAATAGAAGAATGAAAATTAGTTTTCAAGATTTTCACACATTGTTTCTGATCCTCATAAAAACTCTAAAGGTAAGTCATCACTTCAGTTCAACAGAAGAAAATAACTGAGATTTTAAAAGGATTCATTTCTTGCCAATATTTACATATTAATAATTAATAAGTAGCAGAAAAAGATTTTTATTCCACTGGGAAATGCTGGTGGTCATGATGATACTGGGAACCTTTTTGTATTTTGCCATATGCCTTTCAACTTCCAACCAAATGCTCCTGATCATACACATTTTGGAACAGCTAAAGCAGAAACTGTCAATCTGTAAGATGCAGACCCCTGGGGAGGTTGTTCGAAGGTTATTTCTGAAGGCATTCAAATCCTCATGGACACTAGGAAATACCTGGTCACTAAATGTCTTAGTCAGTTCAAGCTGCTCTAACAAAGTACCACAGACTGGGTGTCTTATGAACAGCAGAAGTTTATTTTGTATTGTTCTGCAGGCAGGAAATGAGGAAACCAATGTAACCGAGTACTGGTGAGATTGCTCCTCAAGGCTGCAGTCTGCTGGAGAGTAGACAGAGCTCTCTAGGGTTTCTTTCTATAAGGATATTAATCCCATTAAATTAAATAACTAATTTCACCACTTAAAGGCCCCATCTCCTAATACCATACACAGAGGGGTTAGGAATTTCAACATATGAATTTGAGGGGGCACAAACATATAGTTGAAAACACCAAAAATTTAATATCTCAAATACGTGCAAATAGTCCTTTTATTATTAAAATATTTCCAAACAATTATGATTATTAAAACAAATAATTATATAAAATAAGACTGAATTACAAACAATTTTCTCTCAGAATATATTTTTTCAATCAATGAATACTGAGAATACAACTAATATTGCTTGGGCATTGTGAAACTTCAGATTATTAAAGTGAGCCACTGTAAACTTCCTGGAGTTATGAAAATGTTCTATATTGTGATTTGGGTGTTAGCTATATGCATGTACACATTTGTCAAATGCACTGAATTATATGCGTAGGTTACATATATTTCATTACGAATCTTACTTCAGTTTTTAAAAATGAGGCTCAGGTATTTGGAAAGTTGACAACCAAATGTACAACAATCACTCAAATCCTAATTAGCTTTCCCCTTTGGGCAGTATTTGGGGTGATAGTGAAGTGTCCTTCCACTCTGAGAGCTAAACTAAAAATCACCGTTGGTGGGTGAAATTGGACACCTATGAGTGCAAACCAAAAATCTTCTGGCAAATATGTGTCTGGGAAGTGTGAAAACAGTAATATCAACCAAGGTGATCAGAACATAGATTTGTGAAGGCAGAAAGAGAATATGATTGCAATTGAGAAAATGGAACCTAATTGAATGTTTAGAGAAAGGTAAAAGTCAAAACTTGACACTCAAAAGACGAAGATCATGGCATCTGGTCCCATCACTTCATTGCAAATAGATGGGAAAACAATGGAAACAGTAAGAGATTTAATTTTTTTAGGTTCCAAAGTCACTGCAGATGATGACTGCAGCCATGAAAATAAAAGATGCTTGCTTCTTGGAAGAAAAGCTATGATCAACCTAGACAGCATATTAAAAAGCAGAGACATTACTTTGCCAACAAAGGTCTGTCTAGTCAAGGCTATGGTTTTTCCAGTAGTCATGTATGGATGTTACAGTTGAACTGTAAGGAAAGCTGAGTGCTGAAGAACTGATGCTTTTGAAATGTGGTGTTGGAGAAGACTCTTGAGAGTTCCTTGGACTACAAGGTGATCAAACCAAGTCAATTCTAAAGGAAATCTGTCCTGAATATTCATTGGAAGGACTGATGTTCAAGCTGAAACTCCAATACTTTGGCCACTTGATGCGAAGAACTGACTCATTGGAAAGACCCTGATGCTGGGAAAGATTGAAGACTAGAAGAGAAGCGGACGATAGAGGATGAGATGGTTGGATGGCATCACCGACTCAATGGACATGAGTTTGAGTAAACTCGGGGAGTTGGTGATGGACAAGGAGGCCTGGCATGCTGCAGTCCATGGGGTCGCAAAGAGTTGGACACGACTGAGCGCCTGAACTGAACTGAGCCACCTTTCTTTGTTCTAATCCCTAATATTGAGGACTTCTCTGGTGACTTCTCTGGTAAAGAATCTGCCTACAATGTGAGAGACCTGGGTTCAATCCTTGGGTCAGGAAGATTCCTTAGAGAATGGAATGACAACTCACTCCAATAGTCTTGCCTGGAGAATTCTATGGACAGAGGAGCCTGGCAGGCTCTAGTCCATGGAGTTGCAGAGTCAGACAGGACTCAGTGACTAATACTTCATCTAATCTTTAGGCAAGCTTTTGTTTGCTGATTTAGACTTTTCAGGTAATCTAATTTTAGGAAATAAGTGCACCAAGTAGAAGCTATGAATATTTGAGACACTTGCAAAGGTTCATATAATTTATATGCTGCATTTTTCATCAGTCTCCTTTAAATTTGTTTCAGCTCAGCTCAGTTCAGTTCAGTGGCTCAGTTGTGTCTGACTCTTTTCAACCCCATGGACTGCAGCACGCCAGGCTTCCCTGTCCATCACCAACTCGCAGAATTTGCTCAAACTCATGTCCATCAAGTCAGTGATGCCATCTAATCATCTCATCCTCTGTCATCCCCTTCTCTTATTGTCTTCAATTTTGCCCAGCATCAGGGTCTTTTCAAATGAGTCAATTCTTCACATCAGGTGGCCAAAGTATTGGAGTTTCAGCTTCAGTATCAGTCTTTTCAATGAATATTCAGGACTCATTTCCTTTATTATCAACTGGTTTGATTTTGCAATCCAAGGGACTCTCAAGAATCTTCTCCAACACCACAGTTCAAAAGCATCAGTTCTGCGGCACTCAGCTTTCTTTATGGTCCAACTCTCACATACACACATAACGATTGGAAAAACCACAGCTTTGCCTAAATGGACCTTTGTTGGCAAAGTAATGTCTCTGCTTTTTAACATGCTGTCTAGATTGGTCATAGCTTTTCTTCCAAGGAGCAAGCGTCTTTTAATTTCATGGCTGCAGTCACCATCTGCAGTGATTTGGAGCCCCCCAAAATTAAGTCTGTCACTGTTTCCATTGTTTCCCCATCTATATACTATGAAGTGATGGGACCAGATGCCACGATCTTCATTTTATGAATGTTGAGTTTTAAGCCAGGTTTTTCACTCTCCTCTTTCACTATCATCAAGTGGCTCTTTAGTTTCTCTTTGCTTTCTGCTATAAGGGTGGTGTCATCTGCATATCTGAGGTTTTGATATTTCTCCTGGCAATCTTGATTTCAGCTTGTGCTTCATCTAGTCCAGAATTTTGAATGATGTACTCTGCATATAAGTTAAATATGGATGGTGACAATATACATACAGCCTGACATACTCCTTTCCCAATTTGGAACCTGTCCATTGTTCAATGTTCGGTTCTAACTGTCACTTCTTGACCTGCTTATAGATTTCTCAGGAGACAGGTCAGGTTGTCTGGTATTCCCATCTCTTGAAGAATTTTCCACAGTTTGTTGTGATCCACACGGTCAAAGGCTTTAGCACAGTCAATGAAGCAGAAAGTAGATGTTTTTCTGGAATTGTCGTTTTTTTCTATGAACTAATGGATGTTGGCCATTTGCATTAAATTTGGTTAATGCAAGCCAATTTCTTTGCTTCTAGTTATTTCTAAAGACCTCAATTTTAAGTTCATGCATCTTAAGACTGTGATGACTCTTTGTATTAACACAGAATTTTTAGTTTTCAAGTGACAGAAACACAACTCAAACTTCTTTAAGCAAAAGCAGAAATTTATTTACAGGCTCATTTAACTTGAGAGTTCAAGGTGGCACATCCTTTAGAAAAGCTGGATTCAGAAGCCTGAATAATTTGCTTAGGAATACTGCATTCTTCATTGGTAGGCTCTGCTTTACCCTCCATTAGCTCCATTTTTAGTCAGGCTTTCCTTTCGCCTTGACAAAATGGTTGTCAAAAGATTTAAATTAGTCCTAACTCATAACACATCCCAGTGAGAAAAGAATCTCTCTTTCCAATAGTTACCCCCGAATCCTGCACCAGTATCTACCTGGCTTGACTTGAGTCATATGGCTAAGCCTGAATTAATAACCAAGCCTAGGGAAACAGAATGTGCCAACTGACCTGGGATCTGGATCCTAGACTTTCACTGCAGCTGGAAGGGGAGATGGCCTCTCCCAATTCATGTGGAATTAAGGGAAGGGGAGTTCCCAAATAGAAAGTAGAAGTACTAATACCAAGTGAAGGGAGAATAGAAGCTGGGCAGGTCAATATTCAGCATGCCCCTCAAAACCACACTGTGAGGCTCTGCCTGACCTTTAAGCCAATAATCCCTGACTCATCCTTGTTCCCTCTTTCCTTTATCCCCTACCTTCCTACAACCAACACAGGAGACTGAGAAACTAGGAGTGGGTCATAGCTTGTAAATATCTTTAAAAGCCAATCTATTCTAAATTTAAGAAGTAAATCAGATACAATGTGGACCTTGTATCTTAAGGGTATGACCCTAGTAGTCATTCTTTTATAACTGAGAATCTATGGAAAGCAAAAGATTTTCTGAAATTAAAATACAATTTTTTGAGATATGATCATCCACTTTTGATTTTCTATTCTCCTCCTTTAGTTTATTGAGACTAACTGTCATGGGGATTTTTTTTTATGACAATAAATCAATAAGCAAACAAAGTCTGCTATAACAATGGATTATCTATTCATTCTGCAACTATTTGTTAAGCACCTACTGAGGGCTTCCCAGGTGGCTCAGATGGCAGTGTCTGCCTGCAATGCAGGAGACCAGGGTTTGACCCCTGGGTTGGGAAGATCCCCTGGAGAAGGAAATGGCAATCCACTCCAGTTCTCTCACCTGGAAAATTCCATGGACGGAGGAGCCTGGTAGGCTACAGTCCACAAGGTCGCAAAGAGTTGGGCATGACTGAGCAACTTCACTTCACTTACTGTATGGCCAGAACTGGTTCTAAAAGAATATAGTATTAAAATTCTGTTTATGTGATTGTGAATATGTGAGCTAGTTATGATTTTGAGGATAATAACACACCGCACTTAAGGTTATAGATAAGGAAACTAAGGCACTAAAGTATTAAGTGTCTTGTTCTCAAATAGCTAGTCATTCATGGAGCTAGAATTTGAACCTCCCCTGCAGAGTCAGTACTGTCAATCACATGACTGTATACTACTTGCAATAAGGTAATCACCAGTTTGGTGTCTGGTACATGACTGATGCTCAAGATATTGCAGCACAAAACTATCAACAGTTAGTCCAGGAGTAGGTGATTTGTAGTGATCCAGGCAACAGGTCCAGGATAGATATAAAGGAGGATTGAAATAAAATCCCAGGTGTGTAGTTCTTACGAGATTTTGACAGGAATAAAAGTGAGTCTCCACCCTGGAAAGTTGCTACATTTTATAGATGACTGTGGCACGGGAGGAAAATAAGGGCCTGGGTCCTGGAAAATGGTTGCAAAGAGGAAACAAACTCAGAAACAAGGCAGAATCCAAGTCACAAATTGTAACTCATACTTAGAAATCAGCAAGCAAGGAAGCATGGCATGATTCCTTGTCATCCAGAGAGCTTTGACCAGCCTGGGAGATCCCAAGCCGCAGCTGGGCATATGGCGCCACACTAAGAGAATGGCAGTGGGAGCATGCAGCAGGCAAGTCCTACGAGGCACGTTTATAATTTATTGATGACAGCAAGTTGCTGGATTAGCCAGAAAGAAAGACATGGAGGGAGGGTGGGAGGGAAAGAAAGACATGGAGGGAGGGTGGGAGGGAAAGAAAGACAGAGAGAGAGGGAGAGAGGGAGGGAGGGAGGCGGGGAGGATGTGTGTGTGTACACGTCTCTATGTTAATCAATCTTCTAGTGTGTATGAAGCTATTTTTAGAACACATCCTTCCTAAGCTTCCTTTGGATTCCTAAAACATTTTGACAGCTACCTGGTCAAGATGATTCTTTAGAAAAATAAGTTCATTACTTGCAAGCAAACAACCAACAATAACAACAATGATGAGAATACAATTTTCAAACCCTCACTGAATCACTACAATAAAAATGAAAGCCCTTTAAAAAAAAAAAAAGATTTTCAATGGAGTGGCTATTTAGACATCATCTTTACTATATGCAGGATCTTCCCAACCTTTCATCATATGAGAAAATAAATGCAGTACCATGAAGAGTGACTAACCAACGGGTATTCTTAGGAAAAGACTGAGGAAATCAGCCAGATAATGATAAAGGGTTTTTCCTCACCCCATTTTCCTTTCTCTTTCTTTCTTTTCCTTTAAATCCGGAATTTGAAAAGAAAAACCTGGCCTGGACTTAGGAAAGGGGCATTGGATCCTAATTCTTCAGGCTGCTGCTTCTCCTGGCAACCTTTAAAGGAGAATGTGGGACTGTGCTGATACCATCTGGGTGAAGGACAGCTTCATTTCTTTTAAATTTACATCTGTTGCAAACTCACCTCACAATTAAATGTGTTTCTTAGGTATTTAACTAAAATTGAGGCTCTTTGACTCTTATGTAAGTTTTCCATAAAGTAGCTGTTAAGGAATGAGAAAATCCAAATTCTGGTGTATAATCTGTTTTGGCAAGTATTTAAAAATTTCTGGGCCTGTTAATTCCTCTGCAAACCAAACACTTTTGACTAGATTCAATTTTTTTTTTTTTTAAATGTGGCACTTTGGCAACATGGTAAAGTTTTTACATTCATAGGCTAAATATAGACAACATGCCCACATATGGCAAATTATAACAAAGCAAGAATTATACCAGTTAGAGTCCCATGATCCATGAATTAAAAAGAAAATTCTGCAGAAATGGTTGGGAGACTTCAAAAATAATAATAACAATGTTAATGAAGTACTAAAAATAAGAGTAGGGGTGGATGTTGTAGTATTTTTCTCCTTCCTTTTCATGTCATTCCTTTTCTGAGGTTTCAAATTAGGCATTAATTTTCCACCTCCAGGTTGCAAAGTACAGCAATCCGGCTCAGGCACTTGGGCCACCAGTAATTATCACAGCAGCCATTTCTCAAAATATAGCAGTCACTGTCCCAAACAGTGACCTCACTGAATCCTTCACATACCCTTCCGCCAAACATACACACCATTTTATAGACAGGGAAACCGGAGTATGGAATTAATAGCACAGGCTAATGAATGGCAGCCTGGAGAATGGAACCTGGTTTTCCTGGCTTCAATTCTATGCTCCTTGTGCTGTGCCATGCAGCTTCAGTGTTGGTAATACAGTGAAAGAAAGACAAGAGCATAACTTGGGGATCAAAGAGGAGAATGAGGCTGTAAATAGAATAAGAACCCTTGCACAAATATGTAATTTATTAAAGATTTGTAATTTCACAAAAGTGCCAAAAGCCTGTCTTTCTGGCACTTGCAAGGCAACTCACACATCCCTAGTGAGCATCCAAGGAGGCCCTGAGCACCACAAGACAGTTTTGAAAGTCCCTATCTAGATGATCTTTAATTAAGGACTGTTTGGTGTTAAACTCACATCTGTCCTTTGCTGATCTTTAATTATTAACATAGGATAGTTCCTATCTTAGAAGGGCGGATAGGTTACCCTTCTTAATTTTCCTTCTAGGACTTTAACCTTCTCTTGGAGGATTGTCCTGTGACATAATCATAATGCAAACTCAGGTGAAGTTTGGAGCCAGTGAAGCAAAATAAGGAGGGATGAGTACTGGATTTAGCTACTGGCTTAGGAATGAAAGAGGGCTGAACTAAGCAGTTGAGCCTCTCCAACCCAGTCAGTCTCCTTTTGCACTTGGAGACTTCTTGTGTGAGGGACGACTGGCTGACCCTATAGGGAACAAGGCTAAATCCATGGCTAAAAATGAAGCTGAATGTCTGCTGGAGACCCACCTTGGGGCTGTGTCTGATGGAGTAACTAAACCAAACAGAGACTAATTGCTGGCAATCCCTGAAGAGGAAAGCCACTCTTTCCAAGCCGAGACCCTGAAGGGTTTGCATGATGTATGAGGCCTTTATTTGAGAGATTAAGTCCTAAGAACTGCTTCTTGATCTCATCTTCTTTACTGACTTCCTAAGCTCCAGCTCCATCACAGGGTAAATCTGATAGAGATTTAGAGGTTTTGAGACATTTCTGGCACATGGAAGTACAGAAAGTAGCACCCTTAAGGAAAAAAAAAAAATATATATATATATATATATATATATGCATGTATGTTGGTTCTCATAAATATGTAACTTCTCTTACCTCTTTCTATATACATGCAAACACACAAGCACAGTTCACACACATACACACACATTGTTTTTTCCTAAGGCTCATGCATACCAATATCAAAAGCAACAAGGGAAGGAGAGACCTAGAGGCAACACGGAGTCAAGGCTTCTAGGCTTCCACTAATTACATGTGATTTTAGGTGAGTCTCTGAAAAGTGACTTCATGTGGTATGTTGTTGTATGATTAGAAAGACTGGGTGTTGAAAAACTTTAAATTCAAAATTAGACACAATTCTACTGAGGAGCCACTAAAAGCACAAAGTGCCTAGGAAGTGGAGGGATGGGAACTCTGACCTCTGACAGGTTTGGTTTTTCTTGGTATCACGATGGGCCCATTACCTCTGCTTGTCAAATAATCTAACTCCAAGAGGCATTTTTAAACTTGGGGAATGCAATTCCATAGAAGGTATCACTACATAGAGATGATCACTGTTAACATTTCTGTGTTTTTTCCTAATCTTTTTCCAACGCATGTGTGTGACCAGCCTTCCTACACAGGTGGAGCCTGTCAGCAGCCTGTGGTTTCCCTCACACTCATCTTGTATGTAGCATTCCACACACAATGAGAAATTTCCATTTTACTAATAATTTCAAGCATATGAAATTAAAAGGGTAGAAACGGCCTCAGAGAGCACAAAGCATTTTGCTTTAAAAACTCTTCTTCTCTATTTAGCACCTAGCTAACTCCTCTGTCCCACTGTATTTACCCTCCATGGAGTCAGTTGTGTTTCTCAACCTACAAATACCACAAGAAGGTAAAAAAAAAAAGGTTGGTTTCTTGCTTCACAGCTACCATATAATATCCAGGTGAAGGCAAATATGACACCAACAAGCATCACATACATAAATGTATAGACATGTCATTTTCTGAGAACTATACTTATACTGTATAGTTTATCTCTTTGAATATGCGTTCTGTTCATTTCCTTATATCATTAAATATGCCTCAAAAAAACCATAACTTTCAAAGGCCTCCCAATAAGAGTATGAAGTTCTGATGTAAGAAATTCAACATGGATATGACGTGAACTCTGCAAGATGTAAGAGGACCCTCATCATAGGAGACCACATGGAACTTCATCACCTTCACACTGCATGAGGATGATGAGCTTTCTTGGAGGGAGCAAGGAGACAGGGAACCTAATACTAACCTAATACTCATTATCCTATTTAGTATTTAAAAAAAACAACAACAACTTAGGAATTATTACTATCTCACTTCACATATGAGAAAACTGAGGCCCAGAGGTCAAGTTAGCTGATATGGAAGAGATCTTGGACACAGGATCAGAGTTGCTTGAATCTAGACCCCAGTTTTTTTCAATTTCACTACACTGTACCTCTGAACGGTAAATGAAATCTGAAAGTTAGGTCATATAAAAGGCCTCATAGAATCACATGAAGAAAAATTTTATTAAATGTTACGAGCAAGAATAGGACATTTGGTTACTCAGAATCAGAGGGAAAATGCAATTCAGTATAGATCATATTTAGTTCCCTAAGCTTCCCAGCCCCTTCATGGATCACTGCCTTGTCGCTGCAAAGGGGCTTGTATAACTCAATGAAGCTATGAGCCATGCTGTGCAGGGCCACCCAACACGGATGGGTCATAGCAGAGTTCTGACAAAACGTGATCCACTAGAGGAGGGACTGGCAAACCACCCCAGTATACTTGTCATGAGAACCTCATGAACTGCATAAAAGGCCAAAAAGATATGACACCAAAAGATGAGTCCCCCAGGTCTGAAGGTGTCTAATATTATCTTCATCTCACCTAATAAGTAGATGTGCTTGTCTAGATAGTGTTCCAGTAATGTTGGGTTGAGTACATTAAGAGGGATATTTTAATGTACGCCAGCCAAATGTCATTGGCAATATTTAATAATCTTGGCAGTAAAATTCTGTACTCTATAAAATCATGATTTCTTAAGACATTTTAAAATTCTTATTTGCTTAGTTTTTATTTTCCCTCCTTGTCTCTGTTGACTTACCCTCTCTAGGTGAGCTTCTCTGATACAAGCAAGGTGCAAGAGAAGCATTGAAGTAAATGAGCTACCAAGAAGGCCAGCAAGCCAAGCCATCTACAAGAGCCATCAGTTTTTTATCTACACTTCAGGGTTTCTGCCATCCAATGATGGTTGAAATGCAGGACAGGAAATTACAGATACCACTCAACTTACACTGTTCCTTAAACTGGTGGACAAACAATAGGGTGGCATCATGCCCAGAAACTCTCAAGTATGTGACTTCAGGTATCCTTCTATTCACAGCCCCAAATATTCTCTATTAGCTCTCAATGGAGCCCAAACTCCCTCCACACCCTGAGGCGGGCCTTCAGTACTGTACTGAGGTGGGTGGGGAGGACATCTGGATCAGGAACTTCCTCCTTCCCTATAAATGCCTCAGCAAGCCACAGCTGCCTTGCCCTGCCAGCCCCATCCCAATATCCCCTTCACTTTTCCCTCAGTGGCTCCCACTGCTATAACGATAGCCTTGGCAGCAGACAGGGATACGAGATGTGCACAGTTACAGTCTCTCTTCACTTCTTTCCAAGTCTTTACATCACTTCATGGTCTCTTGGGCTGAAGAGAACATCCTGTCAAAAGCAAGAGGGATCAGAGGAAAGGAGGCAAAGAAGATATACAGGGAAGATTCCTGAGTTCCCTCAAGTCTGTCACTGATATCTGTCACCTAGCAATATTCTGAATTCCCCATCTCCCAGCCTGCCCTCCTGCGGAGGCACTCACAGCTCTAGCATCCAGACAGCCATTACAATGAGCTGCCAACATGAGGGTCAAGGGAGGACTGACAGTATCAGCCTCATGTCATACAGACAGGGTGTGTGAGAGAGCGCCAAAGGCTTTCTTTACTCTGAAGCAGCATTTTATTTCTATTAAAAGATCAGTTACTCAAATTCTACACTTAGATATAGACCTGAAAGAACTAAAAATAGAGACTAATAGAGATACTTATATGTTAGTGTTCACCGCAGCATTATTCATAATAGCTAACATGTAAAAACAATCCCCAAATCCATCAACAGATGGATGCATAAACAAAATGTGGCATGTATATATATATATATATGAAAGTGAAAGTGAAGTCGCTCAGTTGTATCCGACTCTTTGCGACCCCATGGACTGTAGCCTACTAGGCTCCTCCGTCCATGGGATTTTCCAGGCATGAATACTGGAGTGGGCTGCCATTTCCTTCTCCAGGAGATCTTCCCGACCCAGGGATTGAACCCAGGTCTCCCGCATTGTAGGCAGATGCTTTACCATCTGAGCCACCAGGGAAGTCTGTGTGTGTGTGTGTGTGTGTGTGTGTCTGTGTGTTTGTGTGTGTGTGTGTGTGTGTGTGTGTGTATGCAATGGAATGCTTTTCAGCCATAAAAAGGAATGAAGATCTAATATATGCTACATGGATAAACCTCAAAAATTTTGCTTTAAGTGAAATAAGCCAGATAAAAAAGAAAACACATTTCATGGTTGCACTTAGGTGAAATATCTGGAATAGTCAAAATCATAGAGACAGCAAGTAGATTATTATACCCTACTTATTTAACTTATATGAAAAGTACATCATGCGAAATGTCAGGCTAGATGAATCACATGTGGAATCAAGGTTGCCAGGGAAAATATCAATAACCTCATATATGTAGATGACCACCCTTGTGACAAAAGGTGAAGAAGAACTAAAGAGCTTCTTAATGAAGGTGAAAGAAGACAGTGAAAAAGCTGGCTTAAAACTCAACATTCAAGAAACTAAGATCATGGCATCTGGTCTCATCACTTCATGGCAAATAGATAGGGAAAAATTGGAAACAGTGACACTTTATTTTCTTGGGTTCCAAAATCACTGTGGACGGTGACTGCAGCCATGAAATTAAAAGACGCTTGCTCCTCCAAAAAGAAGCTATGACAAATCTAGACAGCATATTAAAAAGCAGAGACATCACTATGCTGACTAAGGTTTATATAGTCAAAGCTATGGTTTTTCCAGTAATCATGTATGGATGTGAGAGATGGACCATAAAGAAGGCTAAGTGCCAAAGAACAGATGTTTTCAAACTGTGGGGCTGGAGAAGACTCTTGAGAGCCCCTTGGACAGCAAGAAAATCAGACCAGTCAATCCCAAGGGAAATCAACCCTGAATATTCATTGTAAGGACTGAAGCTGAAACTTCAATACTTTGGCCACCTGATGCAAAGAATTGACTCATTGGAAAAGACCCTGATGCTGGGAAAGATTGAGGGCAAGAGGAGCAGGGGATGACAGAGGATGAGATGGTTGTATGCCATCACTGATTCAATGAACGTGAGTTTGAGAAAAATCTGGGAGATAGTAAAGGACAAGGAAGCCTAGCATGCTGCAGTCCATAGGGTCGCAAAGAGTCGAACATGACTTAGCAACTGAACAACAATATAACAGGGCCTAGGAGGAGAATGGAATGGGGAATTATTTTTTAATTGCTACAGTTTCTTCAGCGCACTGAAAAAATAGAGGTGACGGTTGCACAACACTGCAAATGTAATTCATGCCACTGAATTATACCCTTAAAAATTGCTAAAACAGCAACTTTTAGGCCATATATATTTAGCACACACAACAGATCACCTACTCAGTCAGCATTCAGTTTCCTTGCCATTCAAGAACAGTTTTTTTAGGTTCTGCCAATTGCTAGAAAGTTTTTTGATGTCGTCAGATTGGCACATATTTTCTTTGATCTTTCTGCATTTCCTCATGGTCTGCTCTCTATTAGTAAAAATAATTAATATCATTTATGGAGTGTCAAGCACTCTTCAAGTCTACATGAATTAGAGAGTTTAATTCATATGAAAAGTACTTGCCATATCATCCTTATTTTACCAAAGGAGAAGCATACATCCTTCCCAGTGTCACCCAGCAAGTAAGAGCACACCCAGAATTCAGTCAGGCTCCAAAACCCACATTCTTAACCATAACTCTAAAGCATCCTTGGAACTCTGCAATAGACACTTTGAGGGAACTTGTGAAAAATCACATTCATAGCCTACATCAGACTGACTGAATCAGAATCTCTGAAGGTGGAATTGAGGAATCTTCATTTTTTTAAAACTGTTTCTTGGCAGGGGTTGGGGTGGTGTGGGCTGTGCCTAGTGGCATGCAGGATCTTAGTTCCCTGATCAGGGATTGAACCTGTGCCCCTTGCAATGGGGAGCTCAGAGTCTTAACCACTGGACCACCAGGGAAGTCCGAGAATCTACATTTTAAAAAAGATCCTAAAGCAAAAATAAACAAATGAGACCTAATTAAAATTAAAAGCTTTTGCACAACAAAGGAAACTATAAGCAAGGTGAAAAGACAGCCTTCAGAATGGGAGAAAATAATAGCAAATGAAGCAACAGACAAACAATTAATCTCAAAAATATACAAGCAACTTCTGCAGCTGAATTCCAGAAAAATAAACGACCCAATCAAAAAATGGGCCAAAGAACTAAACAGACATTTCTCCAAAGAAGACAGACAGATGGCTAACAAACACATGAAAAGATGCTCAACATCACTCATTATTAGAGAAATGCAAATCAAAACCACAATGAGGTATCATTTCACACCAGTCAGAATGGCTGCTATCCAAAAGTCTACAAGCAATAAATGCTGGAGAGGGTGTGGAGAAAAGGGAACCCTCTTACACTGTTGGTGGGAATGCAAACTAGTACAGCCATTATGGAGAACAGTGTGGAGATTCCTTAAAAAACTTGGAATAGAACTGCCATATGACCCAGCAATCCCACTGCTGGGCATATACACCGAGGAAACCAGAATTGAAAGAGACGCGTGTACCCCAATGTTCATCGCAGCACTGTTTACAATAGCCAGGACATGGAAGCAACCTAGATGTCCATCAGCAGACAAATGGATAAGGAAGCTGTGGTACATATACACAATGGAATATTACTCAGCCATTAAAAAAAATACATTTGAATCGGTTCTACTGAGATGGATGAAACTGGAGCCCATTATACAGAGTGAAGTAAGCCAGAAAGAAAAACAACAATACAGTATACTAATGCATATATATGGAATTTGAAAGATGGTAACGATAACCCTATATGCGAGAAAGAATAAGAGACACAGATGCATAGAACAATTTTATGGACTCTGAGGGAGAAGGTGAGGGTGGGACGTTCTGGGACAATAGCATTGAAACATGTATATTATCATATGTGAAACAGAACACCATTCCATGTTCGATGCATGAAACAAGGGCTCAGGGCCCGGGCAATGGGATGACCCAGAGGGATAGGATGGGGAGGGAGGTGGGTGCGGGGTCCAGGAAGGGGAACACATCCCATGGCTGATTCATGTCAATGTATGGCAAAAACTATTACAATATTGTAAAGTAATTAGCCCCCAACTAAAATAAATAAATTTATAAAAAAAAAAAAAAAAGATCCTCACATGTTCCAATTTCAAAACTTACTAGAAAGCCACAGGAATCAGTGCCAGGGTGGTAGGCATAAGTACAGACATATAAATTAATGAAACAGAAATGAAAGTGCTGTACACTCTGGCAGAGTATAGAGGATAGACTCACAATGGTTAGAGATGACTATATGAGATTGAAGAAGGAAAAATTCTTAGGAAACTATAATAAATTATCCAACTGAGAGATGAAGACCGAATGATGACAAGGGGTAAGAGAGAGGGCCATTAAAAATAACTCTGTGTCATCTAGCTTGGGTGATTGGTAAGAGAGTAATGCCATTTTCTACTAGAAAATATGGGAGAAAAGAGCAGATTTTTTTGAGATGAGAAACAAGACAATGAATGATTTCAGATTTTTTTTTTTTTTAATTTAAGCAGCCTGTGAGGCTTTTCAGAGTGGCTTGGCAGTATCAGTCAAGATATGTGCTAGAGATATAAATCTGGGATTTAGGTGCTCATAGGTATTAACTGAAACTGTGGAGGAGGTAAGATTCTCTGAAAAGGTCAGAGATGGGTTGAGCACAAAGCATTAGGGAATACCTATACTTAAGGGGTAGCAGAAAAAGCAGCACAACTAATGGAGGTTGAGAAATAGATGGAGACATAGGAGAAGAACTAAGAGATTGCAAGGCAGACATTTCTAGGAGAATGTGGACACAACACACCCATCAATAAAGTACTTATTATGATACTGTCATTTGTAAGCAGCAGAAATCCACTTGAGCTAACTTAAGTGGAAGAGGAGAATTTAATTACAGAATTCAGGAGCGTTTCACTTAAATCTATAGGCAGACCATGTGGCTGGGCCTCACAGGGGGCTAGAATCAGAAATTGGACAACTGTCATGAACCAAGGGGGTATATCTGCTCAGTTCTTTGAACAACTGCTTCATTTATCTCTCTGCAGACTCTTTGCTGTTGTCCACCTCAAAGTGCCTGGTTTACATACTGAATAATTTACATATTGAGTAATATCAATTCCAAGTCATTAGAAAAAGGATCTGACTGGCCCCAGTTGGATCAGGTGTCTACCCATGAGCCAATCAATCATGGCCATGGTGGGGATAAAGGAAGATACACAGAACAAACATGGCAGCCATGAGTCATTTCTGTGAATACAGGGAGTAACTTAGAGAAGAAATGTTCTGAATATGGCAGATGCCCCCAAAGATTCTTTACCAGCTGACCCACAAGGGAAGCCTAAGAATACTGGAGTAGGTAGCCTACCCCCTTCCTGACCCAGGAAGCCAACAGGGGTCTCCTGCATTGCAGGCAGATTCTTTACCAACTGAAATCTCTGGGTTGGGAAGGCCACCCACTCCAGTATTCTGGCCTAGAGAATTCCATGGACTGTATAGTCTATTGGGTCACAAAGAGTTGGACACAACTGAGCAACTTTCACTCTCACTTTCCCCAAAGATACCTACTTAAATTTTAAAGTGACTACACAAAGATTTGATTGCCCATTCATGGAGGCATTAATTACAAGGAAAGCTGTGAGAACCCTGACTCTTTTTTTCTCTCTTCTGTTTCTTTTAGTTCGCATTAATGTCTGTGTGGGTTTCTCTATAACAGAGACAAGAAAAAAAAGAAATTGCTTGTGAAATGCCTTGACATCCTTAGGTCAAAAGATCTAAACAAATACAAAGAGTTTTTTATTTTTATTTTTTTCTAGGGAGAGCTAGAGCTTTCCTGTTGTTTTTGCCTTCGGCTGGGTCTCATTGATTTCCCAAATTGTACTTGCTGCTTTCTCGCTTTCATTAATCAAACTGCTGCCTGTGATAGACTGCTGGTCCCTCATCTTATTTTGATTAATTCCATTCTCACATTCATCTCTCTGGCACAGTTTGCAGTGGATGATTTGTTAGGGGCAGAGCAGGATGAGGGAGGACTAGAGATTTGGAATAGTGGAGTCTTCTCTAGTCTAATCTGAGTCTATCTGTTAATGGAAATATTCCCACCTCCCCCCTCATTCCTTCCAGCTCCAAGAATAGCAGTACCAGCTGTACTTGCCTGAACCATATCTAAATTAATAAAATAAAGTGGAATTATTGACATTTTCTTGCTTCAACTAGCAAATGTGCATCTTTGAATTTTTATCAACTAAAATGCTCTCATAATGGAACACTCACAGAAATGGGCTTGACATAAAAATGATAATGCACACTTTACTCATGCTAATTATGCATTTGTATTCCTCTTACTCGTGTTGTTCTTTTATCTATTTTTCATTTCAGAAATTAGTATTAAACTAAGGCAGTTAAAGAACACAATGTAACATACTAGGCAGGAAAGGGGTTTTGTGGTCACATGTGATCAGACTTGGTCTTATTGCCAGTTCTATTACCTAAGACCTGAGTGACCTGAGGGAAATTATTTAACCTTTCTAAACATTCCTTTTCAAATCTTCACTATTATGCTCTTTAGAGGTTTAAATGATACATGCAAAGAAAGTACCATTACTATTATGCTCTTTAGAGGTTTAAATGATACATGCAAAGAAAGCACCATTAGTATCTGACGCATAGTAAAGATTAATTAATCACAGTTCAAAAAAAATGTTTTGGTGTGGAGAAAGTGACTTCTTAGTCACACTGTTCAGAATCTTTGTTTCAGATGTCCAGATAGAGGAAGAGTTTAATGCATGGATAAACCCAGGAGAGATCTGGGAGCCTGGTTCAGCAGAGGAGAAAAGTGGACTTTTTGGTCATGGAGATGGTGTCATGCTCTCTTTTGGATCACATAGGAAAGTGTGACAATTAATGGTTTGAGATCCTGCATGTTCTTCACACTTGAGATCGAGAACATCTGAAGGTCTTGGGGACTGGTCCACACTGTCTATTTGCATGAAGAAGCAAGGACTCTTCCAGGTTCAAGACTGGAGGCTGCAGGCCAGGCTCCATAAGGAGGGTGATATTGAATGCATCAGCTATGCAAACGTCCTATGGTCCTGACTCTGGGTCTCATGCTTAAACTAAGATTAAAAATAAATGACTTTCATTTACACTTTTGTAGGACATCTAGCAGAGAAGGCAATGGCATCCCACTCCAGTACCCTTGCCTGGAAAATCCCATGGACGGAGGAGCCTTGTGGGCTGCCGTCTATGGGGTCGCACAGAGTCGGACACAACTGAGCGACTTCACTTTCCCTTTTCCCTTTCACGCACTGGAGAAGGAAATGGCAACCCACTCCAGTATTCTTGCCTGGAGAATCCTAGGGACTGCGGAGCCTGGTGGGCTGCCGTCTATGGGGTCGCACAGAGTTGGACACGACTGAAGCGACTTAGCAGCAGCAGCAGGACATCTACAGCACAAGGCCACATGGCTTTGTAACCAGCTTAATATTACAGGTCAGAGTGAACTAAACTTTCCCCCTCTTGAGAAAACGTCTAGAACCTAAAGAAGTCAAGGACACAGTGGCCTGAGAAGTACACTTAATCATTCAGTAAATGAAACAGCAAAAGAAGAAATAGGTGAGGGCCCTTGGCAAGACCCTGGGACGGGAGCTGCCATGGTGAGGGTGTGAGCAGAATGAAGGAAATGCCACATGTGGCTATTGCTGTAATGCTCATTTTACCCTCTTAAGATGTAGCCTGGGAAATAACAAATGTTCGTGGAATAAATTTCTACTAATTAAGCAATTTATATGCATCATACTTCTGTATTGTCCTTTTTTATTTATTTTGCTTCTGGGGATTAAAATTGAAGTTGAACAGTTCAAAAGAATGTGTGGTATAAACATGGGCTTTGGCATCTGAGAGGGACTTGGGCAAGTTACTTCATGTCTCCATGCCTTTTTAATTTCATCTTTAAAATAGGATTATTGGGAGATCTAATTGGATGATGTGTGAATGTGTGCCTAATTCTAATAATAGAGTTTTCTGCATAGCAATAACCAGCCATAAACTTCTTAGCAAGAATTCATGTATACAACTTCTTTTCCATATTCTCATAGTTGAAGATAGAAACATAAAAAAGAGAACTCAAAATTAGTATAAAATTAATGAGGAAAGAGGTCTGCAGTGAAAGAAGCAGTTTGATTCACTCAAGGAATAAACTAAAATAATTCATTTGTAAAGAACATGTCTCATACTTATTTAATGCTTTCCAAATTTTTTTTAGCAGTTCTAGGTTCACTTAGGTAGATGCTTAGTATAAATACTAATGTATTGATTTAGGGTGTCCTTCACAATTTCAGATAATAAAATGCAGCAGATAATAAGCCACTGGACTAGAATAAGGAGACTTGAGTCAGGACCTAGTTTTGCCCACTAATTAGCCATGCGACCTTGGATAAGACTTCAGGCCTTAGCATATTCGTCCTTAAATTAAAGAGCTTCCTCCAAATTCTTTCTGGGTTGAATATTCTACATTTTTAAACAGGCGCTGAAGACCTAAAAGAGTGCTTATCATGAAGGACAAAAGGAGCATAGAAATAGCACATAGGAGGGTACCAATGAAAAAATTCACAGTGTTGCGGGCACTAACATTATGCGAGAATCAGAGAAACAGCAATAGTGTGAACAACCATTTGAGTGCCTATCAAGTTTCAAGCACTGTGCTTAGTGCTTTACACACATTATTTCATTTAATCCTTACAATAGCCCTGTGAAATAAGTACTAATAGTCCCAACTATACCTAAGAAAACTGAGCTTCAGACACTCAAAAATTTCAGGGACCATTTGCTCACATACTAACTTGATAATCTGGTTTTCCCTTCTTATTAACAAAGAGAAGTGAATTCAGTATTGGAATTATGTCCATAGCCTTGGTTTGTTTATTATGGTTCTTAACCTTTACTGAATTACTTAGGGAATTTGATGAATGTTGTACGGATAGCAGCAGAGATCACAGACCCTTTGAAGCACATTTATGGTTTAGAACATCTCTAAGATAAAGAGTCAAATTCTGCCCACAGTCTTTAAAAGCAGCTTGAGGATCCAAGAACATCTCAAGTAACTGATCAGAGAGTGCTTCAAAGGTCTAACAAGGTGATAAAAATTGTTGCCACTATTATCCTTTCAGTATAACATGTTTTCTCATTTCTCAAGTCACCTTCCACCTATATATCTATTTCACTGAGGCGAGAGTGCTTACCTTGGAGCAATAAAAGGCGAATCATTTGTGCTAGATTATTGCACTGCCTTTGATCTACTTTTCTATGGGTTTCAGTTCTGGATCTTTACCACATTCCTGCTGGATTTCTTGGGTAAAGATGATCACTAAAAATACTTATGAGTATTTATGGTAAGTTTGGTGGTAGCACTTCAGCCTACATTCCAACAACTGTAATCTGCCCAGGCTGAATTAGATTGTAAGCAGTTGCCATCATGTCACTTAAAGGCCTTTCAAATGAAAATGGCCAAGAGCCAGATGATGTGGGGACCTATTTGCGTTACTCGGAACTACACACCCAGGGAGCTTCCCTGGTAGCTCAGATGGTAAAGAATCTGCCTGTAATGCTGGAGACCTGGGTTTGATCCCTGGGTCAGAAAGATCCCCTCGAGAAGGGAATGGCAACCCACTCCAGTGTTCTTGCTTGGGAAATTCCTTGGACAAAGGAGCCTGGAGAGCTACGGTCCATGGGGTCACAGAGTTGAACACTTTCACACATCAAAGGAAGCCACTGGAGAGTTTGGAACAGGGGACATATGACCTGGTCAGATGTGATTTTCCAAAATGGCACTATGACTACAGGAGGAAAAGACTTGGGGAAGATTCAGAACTAGCATAATAAAAACTAGAGACTTAGGTAATCCTGTTTCCCTTGAGCTCCCTGAAGGGGAGACCTTGTAAATCTTTCTCATGATGATGTCCACAGCACCTAGCACAGAGTCTAGTGCAGTGTAGACTGTTGAATTAATCAGTGATGGAATAAAGAACTAAAATCTCCTTGAAGGCAAGAAGAGAGAGTTCTTTGTCACTAGTCAGTCATACTGTTTACAAAGAGGGGTCTTGGTACAAAAAGTGCACAGTGGCACTGCATAATTTTCAGTGAATTATAAGCTCCTGAAAGGCAGCAAGTGTGACTATTTTTCTTTGCATCTCTGCTTGCCCTTCCTCCTAGCACCTAGCACACTTATTTGTAAACAATAGGCTAGTAACAAATGCTTACTGAATGAAAATTCTGTTTGTAGACTAGTAGAGTTTTTTTTTAAACAAATTGCTGAAACATGATTTTCAACATTCTTACATCTTCCTACACTTACCAATGCCTCTTAAAGGGGCTGATTCTCAGAGTTACTGCTATGAAAAACTGAAAGAAGTAGAAACAAAGAATGTCCAAATTGGAGAAGGCTTTAGAGTCATCTGATCTAACTCGCTATACTGCAAGCACCAGTACAACTTATATAGGTATTGCTCTCTACTTCAGTCTCATGCCTGACCCTTACCTGACTTCTCTGAGCTCTGTCCTCATTTCTTTCCAGCTCTGAGTAGTACACACTTGTACGACTCTTAAATCCATCTGAAAATTTAAAAATGGATGAAATCCTGGGTGATGCAGTGAATGTCATTCATCTTGGCTCAGATCACCTTTTGTCAGCATTACTGAAAGGGGGGCCTTCTGGATCAGGAAGTGCAGGGAGTTGTAGAAGTAAGAATGGACAATGAGTATGTTGGAGCTTCTTTGTGGGACTTTGCAGTGTGTGCCACTTGCCCCTCAATTAGTAAAGCAAAGGTAGCTTGGGTGGATGTTGGGACTATGTAAATTCGCTAGTGAATAATTTTATCATAAATATAGCACTCCTGGGCTCTACAGCAGAATTTTTATACATCTTCAGTCAGTTCAGTTCAGTCATTCAGTCCTGTCCAACTCTGAAACCCCACGAACCACAGCATGCCAGGCCTCCCTGTCCATTACCAACACCCGGAGTACACCTAAACCATGTCCATTGAGTCGGTGATGCCAACCAACCATCTTATCCTCTGTCGTCCCCTTCTCCTTCTGCCCTCAATCCTTCCCAGCATCAGGGTCTTTTCAAAGGAGTTAGCTCTTTACATCAGGTGGCCAAAGTATTGGAGTTTCAGCTTCAGCATCAGTCCTTCCAATGAACACCCAGGACTGATCTCCTTTAGTATGGACTGCTTGGATCTCCTTGCAGCCCAAGGGACTCTCAAGAGTCTTCTCCAACACCACAGCTCAAAAGCATCAATTCTTCGGTGCTCAGCTTTCTTTACAGTCCAACTCTCGCATTCATACATGACCACTGGAAAAACCATAGCCTTGACTAGATGGACCTTTGCTGGCAAAGTACTGTCTCTGCTTTTAAATATGCTATCTAGGTAGGTCATAACTTTCCTTGCAAGGAGTAAGCATCTTTTAATTTCATTGCTGCAACCACCATCTGCAGTGATGTTGAAACCAAGAAAAATAAAGTCAGCCACTGATTCCACTCTTTGCCCATCTATTTGCCATAAAGTGATGGGACCAGATGCCATGATCTTAGTTTTCTGAAGGTTTAAGCCAACTTTTTCACTCTCCCCTTTCACTTTCATCAAGAGGCTGTTTAGTTCTTCTTCACTTTCTGCCATAAGGGTGGTGTCATCTGCATATCTGAGGTTATTGATATTTCTCCTGGCAATCTTGATTCCACCTTGTGCTTCCTTCAGCCCAGTGTTTCTCATGATGTACTCTGCATATAAGTTAAATAAGCATGGTGACAATATACAGCCTTGATGTACTCCTTTTCCCATTTGGAACCAGTCTGTTGTTCCATGTCCAGTTCTAACTGTTGCTTCCTGACCTGCATACAGGTTTCCCAAGAGGCAGATCAGGTGGTCTGGTATTCCCATCTCTTTCATAATTTTCCACAGTTTATTGTGATCCAACAGTCAAAGGCTTTGGCATAGTCAATAAAGCAGAAATAGATGTTTTTCTGAAACTCTCTTGTTTTTTCGATGATCCAGCGGATGTTGGCAATTTGATCTCTGGTTCCTCTGCCTTTTCTAAAACCAGCTTGAACATCTGGAAGTTCACGGTTCACGTATTGCTGAAGCCTGGCTTGGAGAATTTTAAGCATTACTTTACTAGCCTGTGAGATGAGTGCAATTGTGCAGTAGTTTGAGCATTCTTTGGCATTGCTTTTCTTTGGGATTGGAATGAAAACTGACCTTTTCCAGTCCTGTGGCCATTGCTGAGTTTTCCAAATTTGCTGGCATATTGAGTGCAGCACTTTCACAGCATCATCTTTCAGGATTTGAAATAGCTCAACTGGAATTCCATCACCCCCACTAGCTTTGTTCACAGTGATGCTTCCTAAGGCCCATTTGACTTCACATTCCAGGATGTCTGGCTCTAGGTGAGTGATCACACCATCGTGATTATCTGATTATATCTCTTATCTATTTACAAAATGCTTTCTTAGATCTTATGTCTTTTCATCAGTGCTTGTTTTTCCACAGAAGTTCTTCAAAAAGGTCACTAATGAACACTTCCTCTGTGACAAGCACTGTGATTTGTGTGGTGGGCCACACAAACAAGTAGAGGATTTGCCCCTGTAATAGTTAGCATGTGTGTGTTGCTAGCAACAGAAAATTTGACTAACATGTTGTAAGGCTATCAGATTGTTAAAAACAAAAGCTAGAATAGCAGGTTTGACTAGAATAGGATCTGGAAGATCTAGGGGGAAAGTTAGCAGAAGATAGCTTTCCCAGGACACTGCCACTGGAACAAATTAATTGTTTTCCCCTATGTTTGTGATACTCTGTTCAAGTTTCAAAGCCCTGGGAAAGAATTACAACTCACTTATTTACCGGTAGGGAAAGGAATTGCAGAAATCTCTGATAGCCCATTCTATCAAGACTATACACAACAGAAGAAAGATAATTTCCCCAAAGAAAAACAAGCTACTATTTCTAAAGTAGAAAAATGGATACCGAATAGCCAAAAATCAACATATTACTACTACAATTGGTTTCCCTGAAGATTTTTACAATTGGGCTTAGAAGACATCACATATGTCCAAGAAGAGTTACAGGGATAAGGATTGAATAGCCATACACATCAACAGAACAAATACCTCAAGGAAATAGTCTGGTGAAATCTCATATAAATAGTCATGCTGAGGATAAAACTATGAGTTTAGAGAAAAATAAATGACTAGGGAAAGTCAAGCAGCCCTCATACAGAAGGAGCAATTTTTTAAGCTGGGCATGGTAGGATGGGTAGAATTTGATTAGGTGGGGAGTTGTTCAACATGTATTCACTCTTGGGTAGATTTCACATAGACAGTTCAGGGTGTACCTTGATTCAAACAGTTCCTAGAATTAAACACATAAACTAGTTATTGACCAGCAAAAGCTAAGACATATAGCATACTTAGAACAGAGTCTCTCTCACAGTAAGTACTTTAAAAATGTTAACTATTGTTGTTAACATTATCATCATCATCATCATAAATTTTAAACTGTTATTCCAATTACACATCATATTAATTTTTATAGGGTTTCCCAGGTGGTGCATTGGTAAAGAATCAGCCTGCCAATGCAGGAGACACAAGAGATATGGGTTCGATCTCTGGATCAGGAAGATCCCTTGGAGTAAGAAATGGCAACTCACTCCAGTATTCTTGCCTGGAAAATCCCATGGACAGAGGAGCCTGGTGAGCTACAGTCCAAGGGGTTGCAAAGAGCTGGACATGACCTAACACATACACACAACACACAAAATTTTTATATGTCTCCAAAAGAGTATATATATCTCTGCCTTATATGTTATAGAGTCTGACAAAAAATCTGTCAAAGACTATGTCCCTGAACTGACTGAAAACTGATCTTTGGAACTCAGATTTAAAAGGTCAGCCAGGGCAGCCATAACTAGATTTTCACCTAAATTAGGATATTTTTAGATGCAATCAGGTTGATATAACTATAACCTCTCTAACATGCTATTCTAGTGTTGTCACTCTCCTTGACAAGACATTCTTATTTGTGTCAAATCAAGTTATTTTTCTGTAATATTTATGTTTGCTAACCCCTGTAGAAATGGAAAACAACCTGTCAGCCTCCCCCTCACAATAATTCTTATACTTGAATGCTATTGTCATTTTTTGGCTTCTTCCTCTCCAAGCTAAAAACACCCTGGCTCCTGTTATCTTTCTTTATAGCTTCCCAGATCTTAAAAACACTGTTGTTGTTGCTTTATTTCAAGATCACTTTCAGTTTCTCCACATCTCCTTTTATGCTTACTAGAAAAAAATTATACAGAGTAGGTGATCATAGGGAGTTCCCATGAATAGGGCCAAGAGACCTCTTGAGATAAATAATAATCAACAACTGTGGAGTGCTTATTATACAATACATGCTTTAGTAGTCAAAATACTTCTATGAATTAACTATTACTGTCCTTATTTCACATGTATGCAAAGTTTCAGAGCTAGTAAATGCATAGACAGGACAGTGATTAGGTCTGTTCAATGCCAAAGCCTGTGTCCTTAAACCCCAGGCTACATTCCAGCCCACTGAGTTTGGGACCACGGTAACAAACAGATGATTGGATGATCAAGACCCCAAAATCTTCTCGCTTAGAACAGTACTTCTACAAGTTTCCCCACTCTAGTATTCAGAAGACAAGGAGAGAATCACCACACAATCTATCAGAAATGGGAGAGATTCTTTGGGAATTCATCTTTTTTCTTAAAAGTTCATAAAGGTCTTGCTGTCCATTGCATACCATAGTCACATTTACTCAAACACAAAAAAAATTAAAATTACAAACAATAAAGCAAAATTGAATCTCTAAAAAGGCACATCATCTTTATGACACTTTGAGTTCTCTAGGACTATGGGAAGCCCAAATTGAGAATTAGAGCTATAGATTTGGCTGCAATAACTTTAGCATAGGAAATGTTTCAAAGAAGTTGGAATGCTTTTCCTTAGAACTTTCTCCCCAAATCATCTTAGCAAAGCACTGTAAGGAATCAACCATCACTGAGAATTACATCTTTATGTGCCCTCTAATATAACACTGCAAAATACCTGCTAATACAACTCAGTGTCTATGGTATGGGGTTATTTAGAATAATCTAGGTAAAATTTGAGGGACAACTACCTAAAACGATGATTGCCATTTTAAAAGAATTGATTTGTTGCTTTTTATTCTGGTAATAATTAAATATTATGGAAGATGCTTCTCAGATGGTGCTAGCGGTAAAGAATCCACCTGCCAATGCAGAAGATGCAAGAAATTCGAGTTCAATCCTTGGGTCAGGAAAATCCCCTGGAGTAGGAAATGGCAATCCACTCCAGTATTCTTGCCTATAAGATTCCATGGACAGAGGAGCCTGGCAGGCTACAGTCCATGAGACTGCAAAGAGCCAGACACAACTGAGCATATAGCACAGAAACCTGAAAAAACAGAACATGGAAGAAGCAGCTGTTTAATAAGGTCATTCAGAGTCTAAAGCAATAGTACGAATTTAAAAGAGAAGGAAAATGTTTTCTGCTTTATCAACCTAATTCTCATTAATATCTCTACTAACATGGGTAGCTCTACATGAGTATTGGTTGTTGGAGCGAGGAGGAAAGCCTGTACAGAGCTCCTGAAGTTTGGCCCCAAACAAGGATGATCCTATAATTTATCATTCAAACTGGAGCACTCTGGAGAAAAAAAGGGGGCATTATTAATAATTAGGCCTAGACAGCAGTCATAAACTGGGACTGTTCTGGGCAAACTGGGACACATGGTCACATTACCCACAATCAATTCTTCACATGCAGTTAAAGGCCAAGGATGGTTGATTATACTAAAAACTTAATGTTATCATATCCCATGTCAGGCTGCTTTTTTGGTGATACTTTTGACTACTTTTGAGATTTGGATGAGAACTGTGGACTTTCAAATTTAAAAAAGCCTTCGGCCCCATCCCTGCCAATTCCTTTACCAATGTGACTTTCTTCTTCCCATACCTTAGGTGCTTGTGTGTTTGTCTATTTACCAATAAATACATCTAAATGAGCAACATCATTGTTTATTCATATCCAATTTATGTTCCATTTTGATCATAAGTTTGTTTTTTTTTTTTGTAGCAATTAAGTGGTTAGTCACTTTCTCTTCTTATATCTCAGTATGTGTGTTTGCTCTTAATTGTGCTCTGTGTAACAACTGAATTTCCATTTTATTTTTTAAGGATTTTTTTTTCAGACAATTTACAGTAGATTTGATTTCTGTCTTTAAAACTGTTAGTAAGACAGGAACCTTGTCAAGTTAAGCCAGATGGCATCTTAATTAATAGTTGCTGATATCAATCACGGGACTACTTAGTGTGACACCAGTGAAAAAGGCTTCCAAGGTCATTCTAACTGCCATTAACAGATAAACTCACAAACTTCAGTGATTTAACAAAACAGAGGTTGTTTTGTTTTACTCTGGTCAAAACTAAAATGGTTACTCCTAACCTGTAGTTTGACTCTCCTCTGCGCACTGACTAAAATACCTAATTTCATTTCACTTTCTTGTTCTGAGGCTACACATGGAGACACTACACATCAGGTTCAACCATCTTTTCTTGGCCAGAATTTAGCTGTATGATCACACCTCCAATGTAGTCTAGTTGAAGTCCCAGAATGAAGAGGAAAACAGTTTGGTGAACACCAAGGCATCCTATGCCACAGAAGTGATTTTTCTATACTATTTGCTTGACACATTGAGTTAAGAACTGTACTTAGTAAAGTAAGTTCAGAACCTACTCTATACCACATCTCCTTACTGTGCAAATAGAACAGATCCTAAAGCTTTGTTAAAGGCCTTGCAGAGGCAATAGATTAAACAGTCAGGTATGACCTTGAGGAATTCACTTTATGAGCCTCAATTTCCTCAACTGTAAAATTTATACAAAAGTACCTAACACCATTCATGGCACATAGTAAGTTCTGGTAGTTAAGATTATTTCTTATGGCTTCACAAGGGATTATGCTATACACCAGTATTTGATTCACTGTAGTTTTTGTAGTATCTTTCTTATCAAGGAAGCTAAATTCACTGGTTATCTAATGGACATATCTACCCTAAGGCATAATATTACCTTTCTCAGTGCCTAGGGCTTCCTTCAGTCCTTCAGGACTTGTCAAGCAATAACTGATGGCCCATTTTATGCCTGCAAGGTCCTATTGATAATCTATCTAGTTTTTCAATTCATGATTCAATTATTTCTTTATTCTAATCAGGTTTTCTTTACTCTATTAGTAAAAGCACTTTATTCTGGGTTATTTCAGAGTTCCTTCATCAGACACTTTAATAGGATACAATACATATTAGTTCAAGAATTACTGGCATTAACAGCTGTAAATTGTTCGAAATCAAGAACCATCTTCAGGCCAGATTCCCATTAGACACTGTTTTCTGGCAGTGTATATACACTGCCGTTTTCATTTTTACATTTCCCTTCAGGAAAGAAAATGTCATGGGCTTATAATAGAGGAGGGAAGGAAAAACACAATAATAGGCACTTAACCTACATTAACTCATTTTTTCCAGTTTTACTGAGATATAATTGACATATAACATTATACTAGTTTATGGTATACAACATAATGATGATATATTTACATATTATGAAGTAAACATTAATTTATCTTATTCTCAAAAATATAATCATATTATGTATTGGTACCCTCATATTAATAAAATGAGTAAGCCAAAATTCAGAGAGATCAGTGGACTTGTCCAATGAGGAAGCTTTAGGTTTCATAGAAGACACATTCTTCTTTCCAACCCAGAGTTTCTCAAGGTGTGGTCCAGATACTATTGACTTTTAGAATCATCAGAGCCCCAAGCAAAATCTATAGCACCAAAATCTTGGAGGGTGGATATCAGAAACCTGCATTTTAAATAATCATCACAGGTCATGTTGGAGACAAACCAGCTGGTCTCCACCACTGCTATCCCTACTAAACCTACTGTTCCACAGAAATCATCGTAGCTGAGGTATGCTGTGACCTGCTGGGACTAACTCCGATGGATATCCTCACTCCTAATATTAGAGTCTCACACCTTCATTTGATGGATATTGATCACTCTTTTCTGGAGAATTTTGCCCCCTTGGCTACCAGGAGTAGCAATTTCTGCTCATGGTTCTACACGCACTCTTTTCTTTTCTATCCTCCTTGCGAGTTCTTCTCGTGCCTACACTTGAAATGCTAATATTCTCCAGAGGTATCCGAGGCCTACTGCCCAGCTCATTCACACTCTCTTCCCACAAGGTTGCTACAAACTCTTACCTGCTGTTTGTTTTTCCTGCCTAGAGATTCAAACACACCTACACAGTGGTCTATTATGTGTTTGATTGTCTACTTCAATATTCAACGTAGCCCAGACAAAACTAATTATTCACACATATGGACAGTACTATTTTAGTTCTGAAAGGAATCTATTAAACTTTTTATCTAAATACATCCCCCAAAGAGCACAAGTCATCAGCTTGGATCACAGAGCAATGAATTTCCAGAAAGTGAACACACCCATGTAAGCAGCACCCACATCAGAAAATAGGCCAGTATGGACTTCCCTGGTGGTTCAGTGGTTAAGAATCAGCCTGCCAATGCAGGGGACATGGGTTCAATCCCTGGTCTGGGAAGTTTTCTCCTGCTGCAGGGCAACTAAGCTCATGTGTGACAACTAGAGAAAGCCTGTGCACAACAACAAAGACCCAGTGCACCCCAAAATACATAAAAACGATTTTAAACATAGGCCATGGCTTCCCTGGGGGTCCGATGGTTGAGAGTCTGCCTTGCAGTACAGGGGACACTGGATCTATCCCTGGTGCAGGAGGATCCCACATACTGAGGAGCAGTTAGGCCTGTGCACCACAACTACTGAGTCTATGCCCTGCAACTACTGAAGTCTGGGAGCCTACAGTCTGTGCTCTGTAAAAAGAGAAGCCATCATAATGAGAATCCCATGCACTGTAACAAAGCGTAGCCGTCACTTGCTGCAACTAGAGAAGGCCTTCATGGAGCAATAAAGACTCATTATAGCCAAAATATAAAATAAATAAATTAAAAAAAAAAAACGGCCAATAGATAACCAGCAGCTAGTAGCCCCCCAACCCTTTTTAATCACTATCTTTCCCATTTTAAAAGTATCACTATCCTGACCTCTTATACCACAGATTGATTTTGCTTGTTTTTCAACATTATATAAATAAAATCAAAGAGTACATTCCTTTTGTGCTTCACTTCTTTAATTAAATAGTATGTTTATGAGACTCATCCATGTTTTTGTATGCAGCTGTAGCATGTTTATTCTCATAATTACATGAAACTCTATTACATTGTTGTTGTTCAGTCGCCCAGTCACGTCTGACTCTTTGCGACCCCATGGAATGCGGCACACCAGGCCTCCCTGTCCCTCACCATCTTCCGAAGTTTGCCCAAGTTCGTGTCCATTGCATCAGTCATGCCATCCAGCCATCTCATCCTCTGACACCCTCTTCTCCTTCTGCCCTCAATCTTTCCCAGCATCAGGGACTTTTCCAATGAGTCAGCTGTTTGCATCAGATGACCAAAATACTGGAGCTTCAGCTTCAGTGTCAGTCCTTCCAATGAGTATTCAGTGTTGATTTCCCTTAAGATCTACTGGTTTGATTTCCTTGCTGTCCAAGGGACTTGGACTCTACTATATTAATAAACTACAATATATTTTCACATTCTACTACTGCTGGACATTTTTATTGTTTCAGGTTTAGGACTATTATCACTAGTGAAGCTATAAAATTGAGGTACATGATTTTTGGTGAACATATTATACATTTCTGTTAAGTATATATCTAGAAGTGGGATTTCTGGCTCAAGGTTTTAAGTTTGATCTAACCTTGGATCTTTCCAAACACTTTTCCAAAGGATTATGCCGATTTGTACTACTACAAACAGCATATAAAAGTTCCAATTTTCCCATCCTCATCATCAGTCGGTATGGTTTACATTTTTTTCTTCATTTTGGCCATTCTGGTGGGTGTGCATTTAATCTGCATTTTCCAGAAGACTGATCACTAATCATTTTTCAAGTTCTGTCCCATAGATTGGTGCCACCATCCCAACCACAAACTAGAAATCTGGGTCTCACCCATGCCTCTCTCCTTCCCTCTCCTCACATGCTAATTTTACCACATGAATATTTCTCAACTCTTTCAGCTCAGTGCTATCAATTAATTTTCAAAATCTTAATTCAGAGTTCAATTACTTCTCAATTTGTTTACCTCTATGGCTTCCTAAGTGGTTTCCCTTCTCTTAGTTCCCAAATAAATTATCCATAAAGCTATCTGAATAATCTACCTCAAACCAGAATCAGTTATATTTCCACCATGTTTAACCATTTCCATGACTTCCGACTTCCTCTAAAAGATAGTCTCCGTGCGTGCAAAGTCACTTCAGTCGTGTCTGACTGTTTGCGACCCCATGGACTATAGCCTGCCAGGCTCCTCTGTCCATGGGATTCTCTAGGCAAAAATACTGGAGTGGGTTGCCATGCCCTCCTCCAGGGGATCTTCCCAACTCAGGGATCAAACCCACGTCTCTTATGTCCCCTCTACAATGGCAGTTATGTTCTTTACCTAACTGGAAGAAGCACCACCTGGGAAGCCCCCCAAAAAGTCTAAGCCTCTGAAAATAGCATGTAAGACCCACCAGTGTCTGGCTTTTTTGTCATCCCATTTGGCTTCATTACTTATTATATTCTGCCACTAGCTCCACACTCTAACAATGCCAAATTTTCTTTTTAGTCTCTTTTCCTGAAGAAATGCTATATCTTCCACTTTCTCACTACAAAATCCATCTCATATGTTCTGTTCTGTTCTTAGAAAAGTTTCAGTTTACACTAAATCAAAGAAATGGTTGCTATATCTTGAGGTATTTCTCCTTCACAGGATGTTTATATTTTAATGGCAGCTGAAAAAAATAGTCTCTAATGATGGCATTTCTAGCATTAGTGTGCATATGGAAGAAAAACAAAATTACACCATGAAGCTTGCAGCCTATACATAAAAAAAAGCCCTTTGAAATAATTCTTAAGTATATTTAGGAAAGAGTAAATCTGTAGCCTTATGTACATCATAATACTAAATTCCAGATGGATCAAAGGTTTAAACATAAAAAAGAAACCAGAAGAATGTTAAAAAGAAATTTATTTGATCATAGGGAAAGCCTTTCTAAACATCATAAAAAAGAAACTATGAAAGAAAAGATGGATAAATTTGATTACATGGGGGAAAAAGCAAAACAGGAATGCAAAAAAATCAGTATAAATATGATTGAAAGACAATGGTAAACAGAGTGGGGCACTAAGTTTTCTCAACATAGTTGTTGCCTGCTATAATTGGTACAGCCTTAATAGAGAATCCTGTATCAATTACAGAAAGCAACAACTACATTGAGAAAACTTAGTGTCCGACTCTCAGTTTATCATTGTCTTTCAGTCATATTTATACTGATTTTTTTACGTTCATGTTTTGCTTTTTTTACCATGTAATCAAATTTATCCATCTTTTCTTTCATAGTTTCTTTTTTGTGATGTTTAGAAGGGAATTGCAACCCACTCCTGTATTCTTGTCTGGAGAATCCCATTGACAGAGAGCCTGGTGGGCTAAAATCCCTGGTGTTGCAAAGAGTCGGACACAACTGAGTGACTGACACTTTCACTTTACTTTTATAGAGAACAGTGTGGCACTTTGTACAAAATGTAAAATGTTCATTTACTAAGCAATCTCATTTTGGAGCCATGGAGGTGTGATCTATATTGATGGAATATTTATGGCTTATTATTCAATGGAGAAATAAGTAGATTACAGGCTGATTTTAAAGCAATTTAATTTGTGTATAATTATTAAAATTATATATGGGCTCCCCTGGTGATTAGACAGTAAAGAATCTGCCTGTAATGCAAGAGACCTGGGTTCAATCCCTAGGTAGGGAAGATGTGCTGGAGAAGGAAATGGCAACCCACTTCAGTATTCTTGACTGGAAGATTCCATGGACAGAGGAGCCTGGTGGACTACGGTCCATGGGGTCGCAAAGAGTCAGACACGACTGAGCAACTAACACTTTCACGCACACACACACATACATATATGTGTATGTATAACTCTATGTGTGTGTTTACGCACAGAGAGGTGGAGATCTTCAAGGAACATTAGACTCTAAGGCATGAGGACAGAGACACTATTCTCTCTAGTGCCTGTCACATATTAGGTATTCAACAAATATGTGAGGAAGAAGGGCGGGAAGGAGAAAGGAATGGAAGGATTATTTGTCAAAATGTTTACTTTGGTTTACAGGCTTTGAGTTATTTTTAACACTTTACTTTTCTATAGCTCTTTTTTTCCTCTAAGGAGTGGTAAAACTAGAAAAACAATAACAAAACTATTCTTAATAAATAAAAGCTTTGTAGCTGGATTAATAGTGGTCAGATCTGGGGGATCTCTGAGAGATCCCAGAGTGCTCCAAGCCTGAGGAGGAAGGGCTTTCAAACAGCCAACCAGCAAGAACTGGCTTTCACTGCAACTGTAGTTCATCACTCCCTTGCCAGCAAAAAGATAACCACTTCATCCTCAGGTAAAGACAGGAGACTCACACTACACACGGCAGGTAGTGCCAATAGTTCACATGACCTGCTTTCCTGTGCCAATGGAAATCCCTTGAGTAAGCTGGATCCATCTCAGCCTCCCCATAGAAGCCCCTTGAAGGCATTAGCTCGACTCATGGGATCTGCCTAGCTCAGATAAAGTCATCTTCACCCTCCTTCCTCTTTCTCTGCCCCTCCAATAACGTTCTTTGCAGTTTTTACTTCAGTCACTGATTTCTATCTTTTAGGTATCCTAGCACATGATCCAGTCCTAGTTTCTACAACAGACAAAAAGAAAAATGTCTGCCTGCCAGGAGAGGAAACAGGATGCTAAAGCAATGGCTCTTTGCCCCACATAAAGTGCTTCTGTCTGGATATTCTCCCAGAATTCTCGAGTGAAGAGGCTGCCGCCAGTGGGGTGTGCCTTTTCAGATGGATTTTGGCAAGTCAGAGACAGTGTCGCTTCTATGCTGTGGGAACATTCAGGCCAGGTTACAGGAATGTGGTCTCTCTGGGGTTTGCCCTTGAGAATCTGAGGCCAATGCTCTGGTGTGTTATCTGCCTAGGGCTCGAGACAGCCAGGCTCCAGTCAGTTCAGTTGGATAACTCAGCACTTTACTTGCAAAGGCCTTTCCAACCTGACCCCTAACGTTGACAGAGACCATTTATTTCTTTCTTAAAGGAACAGAAGCCAAGTTTAGTTCCAGAGCACTTTTTCAAGCAATTAGTCTTTAGCATAGGCAAAGAATGCACTTTGACTTGACATCTTAATATATATTCTGAATACTTATCTCTGTACTGATCAGTGTTTCTTGAGAGAAACAAGAATATTTTTTCCCTCTATCAAAATGTATTTTTAAATTTAATTTTAATTTTTTTTAACCCTGTGTCCCTGTCTGCTTGTTGTTTTAGAATTGCAATTGTACTTTTATTTGCTTCTTCTGTAATTGGTTTAGTAGCTTAAGGAAATGATCCTTAAGTATCCTTACTATAGTTGTTGCTTTTTGTTGTTAGGATTCTCTTTCCAAGAATGACATTTTTTGCTAAGTATTCTTTTGTCATGAAAATTTTGAAAATGGATTTATTAAGACATATGGGACTTTAGGTAATGCCCCTCTTTCCATGCAGGGTGAGGAGCTATAGGCATTTCAGGTAGAGGAGGGTGAATCAGAACCTTAACACTGGTCAGTGAATCTGGGTGCCCCTGTCAAAATGAATTCAAAGTAGCTCAAGCAATTATAAGACTTGGGGAAGGGGTTTGGGTGGTGGATGACACAGAGTAAAAAAAAAATCCTGAAGAACTAAGTTTTAGGAAGGGGGAAACAAGGTAGCTTTGAAGGCCTCCCAGTCTAGAAGGTTATTAAAAGCTGTCACAATTCTCCTTCTCTCAGTGGCTCATGTTTTTGCTTCTCTGTGTGTGCCCCAAAACTGAATATTCACTATTTTAGATAAAAATGACTTTCTCTACCAGGTAGGAGAATATCCTCTGGCAGCACAACCCTTTGTTCCAAGCTTTCTCAGGAACAAGAAAAGAAACCCTCCTCTGAGCCGGCCTGTGTTACAATGCACCTAGACCCTAGCCGATCAGTCAGGCAGGGAAGCCGAGATCTTGTGACTGGTGTATTGCTGGTCAGTTCTCCACCTCTAGACCAATCACTTGGAGAAGGCAATGGCACCCCACTCCAGTACTCTTTGCCTGGAAAAATCCCAGGGATGGGGGAACCTGGTGGGCTGCCATCTATGGGGTCGCACATAGTCAGACACGACTGAAGCAACTTAGTAGCAGCAGCAGCAGCAGACCAATCACTTGGGCCAAGGAGGCGGGGTCATGCAATCTTGGGAGATGATGGCTGCTCTCATTCTGAGGACTTGTTAAAGTAGTTCCCAGGAGTGGGGTAGTGCTGGATGGACAGCAGAAGTCCTCTGCAATTCTGCTACAGAAGATGCTTCAGTGGCTCCTTACTCTACAGAATGTTCCTCACAAGCATGTTTGATTCTCCTCTGGGTCTATCTTTGCGGTTTCATGCTTTCCTCTCTGTGGTTCTGAACGAATTTCAGCTTCTGGTCTGACCATTACGTTTCCCTCTGTACTGTCTCATTCGTTTAGCAAATTCCTATTTAACTTTGAAGATTCCATTCTGATGTCACTTCCTTGTAGAGACATTCCTGCAGTATCATCCTTCCTCAGACAATTTCTTCATCCTGTGAGTCGCCATGACTAATATTGCTCATATTACTGTAGTTCTTAAGACTCATAACCTTTTTGTGTTTTATTGTCTCTCTTCCTCTAGCTCATGGGATACACAAGCTCTATTTATCTTTGTACTTAGGGCCTAACACACTTTCTGGATGTTTATAGAATGTGCAGGTGGATAAACTAATGGGAGGTAAGGGAATGGAAAAAGGAAAATCCTTTAAATCTGACCAGATTTACAAGTACTTTAGAAAATAATTCATAGAAAATTCTATAATTCCAAAGCTTACATCATCAAAGCAATTTGTATTGGAACCATGTTAGTAAACTGGACGGTAGTAGTTGCAGAGCAATCCCCAACATTGTATTTAAATTAATTAATCTACACCTAGCAGCTGGTGTGCTGGGGGTGGGGTGGGGTGGCAGGGGAGGCAGCTTGCAACAGCGGAGAGATATAATGGAGGATAAGAAAATCACAGGATTCTAGATACAGGAAAGTATATGTTTTGCATTTTCCAGGGAAGTTCTGATTTTCAACATTCTTTCCCATTGTCTCCCATTGTGAGCACACTAATTTCTGTTAGATTGCTGTTCTGATATCTGGATAGGGAAACATGGTAACAATGTGTAAAATTAATCTGTCCAGTTGCTAAAAAAGAAAGGAGAAGCATGAAAGTGAAGACACAAAGGGACTAAAAGGAATGATATGAATTTCTCCTAATTTGAACTTTTCAGCTAGTAGAATAGTCTGTTGATACAAGGCGGAGAAAGCAAATCTATGGAAATTATTAAATTAAACAACAAATGTTATTATTTAATGATAAAGCATCAAGATACCACATTTTATTGAGGTACTTGCTATCTTAAATAAACATTCATTTTCACAAAGAAAAGCCTATAGTTCCTTCTGCTTTGCCCCAAAATCTAAGAATTAATTCCCTCATGTTGATAATGATTTTTAATTCTGGGGAAAAATAAAGCTAAAAGTGGTGGCTTCTAATCCAAGTACCATCATTCCAGTGCCGCCTGCTGGGTACAAGAATGCATAGGTACCCCTCGACTCTAATTACCACCTTTCTTTCTACTATCCCTCCAGCCCCAGGGATGTGGCAGCTTCTATCTATATCTGTGTGCTAATATGGCCTTTTAGTTCTTTCAACATCTGTGTAAAAAGTTTCCTATATAAATTTTCCTCTTTTGAACTACCTGGCAAGGACTGTTTTCTGACTAGGTCCTGACTGAGTGGGGTGTTGAAATTACATCTTAGGACCTTTAAAAGCAAGCTAAGGAGTTTGCATTTTATGCCTTAAATGCTGGGAACCTTTTGTTAAAGGTAAATGAGTGATCCCAGTGTGGACCCTGGACTACAAAAACAAATGAAATGAGAGGACATGGGGAACAACAAATGTTACCATAATACAACATAACTGCTTTTGTATTCAATTTTATGATAAAATGTTTTACCCATTTCTGGCTGTTTTTTCCCTCAGGGAAAATTTATTTCTAGCACCTTAGGGGAATTCTGCCCCCAAATATCTCTTGGCTACCTGATCCACCCTCCTTTTTCACTTTGACTTTCAAAAGGAGGAGTCAGATGGCACATAGAGTGACCCATTATGTTAAAGGAATTCCATGGTAAGATGATGATAAACTCAAGAAAAACAATTTCACTCCTAGTTATATACTCAAGAGAAATGAAAACATAAATCCACACAAAGACTTACACGGTAGTTTCTTAACATTACTCGTAAGAAATCCAAATTGGAAACATGCAGATCCATCAATTGATGAGTAGATGAACAAAATATTGAGTTGGCCAAAAAGTTTGTTTGGGTTATTCTGATAACATCTTGTGGAAAAATCTGAATGAACTTTTTGGTTATATAATATATATATATATATATATATATATATATATATATATATTTAGTTATATAATATATATATCTTCATGTGCATATGTGCTGTTATGTCTGACTCTTTGCAACCTCATGGCCCTGTAGCTCACCAGGGCCCTCTGTCCATGGGATTTCCCAAACAAGAATACTGGAGTGGGTTACCATCTTCTACTCCAGGGTATCTTCCTGACCTACAGATCGAACCAGAGTCTCCTACATCTTCTGCATTGGCAGGCAGATTCTTTACCACTGAGCCACATGGGAAGCTTAATAATGGAATACTATTGAGAAATAATAAGAAACAGACTGATGATATATCCCATAACGTTAAGGAACTTCAAAGACATTATGCTAGATGAAAGACATCAGACACAAGAGGCCACATGTTGCACGATCCCATTTATATGAAATGTCCAGAAAAGGCAAATCTATAGAGACAGGAAGTAGGTTTAGTGATTGCCTGGGGTGGGATGGGGATGAGGAATGGTGCAGGGGAATTAACCCATAAAATGGTGTGAGCAATTTACTGGGGTGATAGGGATGCTCTAAAATTGATTTATGGTGACTGTTGCTCAACTTGAGAAATATACTAAGAAATCATTGAATTTGTACAGTTGATGTGAGTGAATTATCTAATATGTAAAATATGCCTAATAAAGTTATTTGTTTAAAGGAGAAAGGTAATAATCAGCAGCACTGTTGGTAATCTAGGTCTTTTTAGAAATCAATTAGTTAGTTAATAAGTCACTTTTGGCCACATTATCCACCTATCTATGTCATCTCATCCCCAAAACAGTGTCAAGTGCTTTGCTAAAGTCTAGATAGATTATCATTAGTCTGGTACTCCTATGTACCCATTCAGTTCCATCAAAAGAAATACTACTATCTGATGCAGTTTAGGCTCTTATAAATGGTTACTGATATTTTTTTTATAAAGTATCATTTTCTTGGAGGTTTAGCACTTCAAACTCCTACCACCATGTAATCCCCAAATGGCTCAGAGGTTGGTAGTCTAATATCAGTTCCTACCAGAAGTTTGGGGAAATGTTAATTGGTGCCGGACAGTCCACACTCAGAGTTGTGGAAGAGAATGCCTGCCTTTGTTCTTTGCATGCAATAGCTGGGAGATAGGTGATAAACAAATTCTTTCAAAAACAATTTCTGTCTAACATGGTAATAGCTTTAATTCCTATGATCTGGAGAACAGAACCCCTGTTTATCTGGCTGTATGGTGGCACTGAGGTGCTTTCTGTGAAAGTCTGGTGGCTCCTGACAAAGCTCAATGACTCACATAACAATCTACTGAGTCTTTCCAGACTGGGTTTGTCATTATTTTCTGATTAAAGCCCCCTTTCCTGACTTCAGAGTTCACAGATCTGCCATCAACAGCCTAGTGAGTACCGGGCCATAGTCTTTGAAATGGCTGAGCTGGATATTTAGTTTCTTACTCTTATTATTCTTTCATGCCTTCCCTCTGGGAAGAGAAAATAATAGGCATCCACCTCTGCACATTTCAAGCCTGTGCCTTCTAAGCATGGCTATACGAGGGGAGATTTCACTCAGTCTAGTTCTGTCATCATTGAGGGACCTTGGGAAAATTACTGTACCTTTGATTCTTCATCTACAGAACAGACTTCTTACCGTGACTGGCTCCTTTAAGCATGGTTGTGAAGAGGGATGTAATAGATGTAAATATCTTATAAAAATACTTGCTGGAGGAGAGATTCAGATATTCTGAGCTAAAAATCAAGCTGAGTTTCAGACTTTTAGTGGGATACAGGAGGGAAGAAGACTACAGAATTAACCTGAAAATTTTCAAATGCTGTGTCACTCTCAGGTTCGGAAAGCTCTCTGCTTGGTGCTCCTCGCACTGGGATCTCTGCAGCTGACTGGAGTAAAGGAGGGACAGCAGCAGGTCCTTTGATAATTGAATCTTAAGAGAACTGATAATAGATATCACTGCAACCCCCTCCAGCCACATATTACTCCCACTAGTAAGATATCTATTCCCAATCAAAATCCTGTCCTCTGCACTCTTGTCCATTACTTCTACTCTGCCCTGCCACATCTAATATTCTTTTCATCTCCCTTTAATAGATGCCTAAATGCCTGACGTGTGACGACAATGCCTGTTCCCATGGAGCTGCTGCCTCCAAGAAAGCTCACAACAGACAAAGACAAGGCAGAAAATGGCCTCCTTGCTGGAGATAAAAAGAAGCTGTCTTGGTGAGGAAATCAGTTCTCAGGTCATGTCACTAAAATCTCCCTCCTCTGCCTCAGGTTTTCTTTATTGTGCATCCCCAGAAGCAATTGCTTCCTCATAAGGCAACATATACAATAGAGAAAATATTGATTTTATAACTCATTTTGATAATGCAACAAAAGAGGAGAAAATAATCTACACAACAAAAGGACCTCCTGATTACTTTTAAGATTTCATTTCCTGTTGTGCCATTTTGCTGCTAAGAAATCTCAAAAGGTCTAACTTTATGATACCTGGAAGAAAGAAAAAAAAAAAACTGACTTGTGTATCAGTTTGTGCAGGTATATCATACACCTGTGGCTGTGTCTGTATCAGTTGACTAGAATTAATGCATTTTACAGTACCTAACACATATCCGATGCAATGCTGGGCACTGAGGAAACAAAGATGACTGGGCCCTGCATTCCAGAAGCTCACACACTAGAAACGTAGGCATGTGAAGAACTATCAGTAGAACACTGTGCTAAGTTATTTAGAAAATGCAATAGGAGTACAGGTGAGGCAGCAGAGAATGGTGGTAGAGAAGATGAGAGTTTCAGAGAAACCTATAGGAGAAATGACATCTTTGGAGGGCTTCAAAAGATGATTGAAATTTTCCTGGCTAAACCAGAATGGAAAGAGCATTTTAGCAGAGGCAAACTGAATAAAGACCTTAAGACATGGAAGTATGTGGCATGTCCATAGAACTTGCAAACTTGAAGGGTTAAGAGTCCTGGGTAATATTTCGCCAAGTGTGGTCATCAGCATCACCATCATTGGGGGGTATTTGTTTAAAATTTCAGCTTCTTGAACCACAGCCCAAACCCAGTGAATCAGAATATATGAAGTGGGAACTAGTAATCTGAATTTTAGTAGTGTACCTCACCCCTCCCAGGAGTGTACTGAGTAAAGGTTATGGACACCTGATTTAGGCTGTTCTAAGGGCTTCCCTCACAGCTCAGTTGGTAAAGAATCTGCCTGCAACGTAGGAGACCCCGGTTCGATTCCTGGGTCAGGAAGATCTCCTGGAGAAGGGATAGGCTACCCACTCCAGTATTCTTGGGCTTCCCTTGTGGCTCAGCTGGTAAAGAATCTGCCTGCAACGCGGGAGACCTGAGTTCAATCCATGGGTTGGGAAGATCCCCTGGGAAGGGAAAGGCTACCCATTCCAGTATTCTGGCCTGGAGAATTCCATACAGTCTATAGGGTTGCAAACAGTCGGACACGACTGAGCGACTTTCACTTTCACTTCAAATAGGATGGAGAATACAGAGGAGGACACACTGATTTATGACTCCAATTTGTACTGTGGTTATGCGACTATATACTAGCAAACAGGTTGGTCAATTCGGTTCGAAATATGTTCAAATAAACAGAATTTCACTGTTTGTAAATTTATTACTGTAAATTGTAAAACTTCTATAAACAGAGGCCCACTTATTGTAAATTGAAAGAATCAAAAGACAAATATCCAGCTGAGCCTGTTTGAAAATGGTAAAATGTTTTTCCAGATTGTTCTCCACTCCAAAGAGAATGTTCTCAGATAACACTGGGAATCTTGATTAAAATCTCTCCCTGCTCAGCAGCCCTAAACTCTTTCAAGGAGTCTCAAAAGAGAGTCATTTCAGAGTTGCTCACCTGAGTCCTCCCATCCCTGAGCTCAGCTGCATCACTATACAGGCTAAGGTGACAGTGGAGCCACTGTGATGGGGGCAGAGAGCAGGCAGCTGGAAAGTTGATGGGCTTCTCATCTGAGACAGAGAGCCTGGACCAGAAGCTCTGGATGCTCCAGAGAGAGGCAGACCTTTTCTCAGTTGGTGCAGCAGCATCAGGGCAAGTTGATGATCCCAGATAAGAAGCTGACAAGTGAAGCAGGCAGAGCAGCACAACAGAGCCAAAACGTGGCAGACACTGGTAGCCACTCAGAGCTCTGTGCTTCCCCAACCTGTTCTCAGAGTGATTTGCTGACTTCAGAGCCACATGGTAGAGCTAGCCACCTGCAGTCCCAACAACTGTGCACATACATACCTACAGTTAAGTTCTACTGGTTTAAAACTGATACATGATTCAGCTGGGGGTTGACAATGTTTCTCAACGTAACCTCCTCCCCACCTCTGCTTATATAATTGCCAAAGAACTCCTCCTGAGCTTGTTAAAATGCAGAGACTTGGGTGCCATCTCCAGCCTTCAGAATCAGACTGAGGATCAGGAATCTGCATTTTCACCAGTTCACCCAGGTTGATTCTTCTGTACATGACAGTCGAAGAGCCCCTGCTCTCAAGTACCTGGTTAAATAGCCCTCTTCAGGTACTATGGAAGATAACTGAACTAGGTACCCACCCTGGGACCAGTCTGATGGGGTAGGACTTATATGAAAGTTGAACAGAATTGGCCCCTAAACATTCAGGTAATGAATAGAACAGACCAGCTGTAAAAATACCTGAATATTTGGTTAAGTGAATATAAAGAATCTGGTTTTTTGTTTTTTTTTTTTTTAAAGAATAAGGTTATTTTGATATTGTGAAAACACAGTCAACATTCAGCTCTTTATAATGACCTTGCATAGCTGGAACTGAGTGTTTTGGGGAGACTTATAAATCAAGCATGGCTCATAAAATCTAAGAAGGAATCATAAAATAATAGAGCTTGAAAAGGCCTTAGAGATGGCCTGGTCTAGTGTTTTATTTTACAAATAAAGAAACCAGAGCCTAGAGAGGCCTAGTGACCAAGGTCATACAGCTCATTAGTGGCTAAAAACTAAGCTATTGAGACTTTCCTGGCCTAAGGTTCTTTCTATAGTACCTCCTCTGAGATTAAAATAAATTCCCAGTACTAAAAAGGTAAAATAATTCTTTCTTTCCTTAACAAGTAGCCTCATCTCCTCACTGGAAAAAGTTAGTAAAATAAAAATTATAAATAACGATGCTGACTCAAGGACCAAAAGGAAACTTAAATGATTTGATGATCCCAGGCTAAAGCAGTCATTGAATCATTCATTCATTCATTAAGTATTGTAGTATGACAGTTCTCCTTATTCCTAGGGAGAGCAGGAGGTGCTCTTCAGAGAGACAGGCAATGACATTTGGGAGAGACACACATGCAAAGAGCTTGCTATTTGGATGCCGAGGCCTCCCACACCTGTCTTCACCTGCCCCACCTAATCTTCTCTCTTACTTTTTCTCAAATTGAACTATCCATCCCAGGAGGCCAGCCCTCTTCTCCCTCTTCATCTTTTCTCATGCTATGCTCCAGCTGGTATGCCTTCCCAACATTTCTTTGGTTTTCTAAGTTCTGTTATTCAAAGATCAAGTGTGAGAGTGTGTCTCCTTCATTAAGATGTTCTCCTTGGATCTTAGAGCTTTCTCTTCAGTGAACTCCTGTTATACTTGGTACTGAAAAACATACTGGTATTTATGTTGTCCATTAGTTAGAATTTTACTAGTGTGGCTTTAGAAGGTAATAGGATGTGGTTGCAAGAGCAAAGGGATCGAAACCGACATCACTATCTAAGTGCCTCTGTGATACACCTTATAGGTACCCCCTGCCCAGCACCTTCCCCGCTCTCCATCCTCTGCTCCCTGTCTCACTGAATTCCGTGCCACATCTAGCTGAAACCGGGGTTGTCTTTTACCCTTATCTCTCCCCCAAATAGTGAAAATTATAAAGAATAATATTCCTTCCTAAACATTACCACAACCCACCCACTTCTCTCACCACCACCCCTGCTACCATTCTCAGGGTTTCCAACCCCTAAGTTATCTTAATAACTTCGTAACTCCAACCTTCCTCTTTCAATTTTGCTCCATTCTACAACCAGGACGATCATTCTTAAATTCTCTTACTATCGCTGTACATCATACTATCAATTCTCTGCTTAAACCTTTTGGCTCTCAGGATAAGATTCCAATCTGTTCAAAGCTCTTTTGTGACCAAGCTTCTTTCCAACCTTCCAGCCCTGTCTATTTCTTCTTTCCCATTTTGAATTTCATCTCCAGCCAGACCAGCTTGTACAGTGTATCAGACTCTTGACTGCTGCAGGACCTGGGATCATGTTGTTTCTTCTGCCTAAAATAATTTTCTTTCATATTTTTGCATGGCTGCCTACTGCTGGTTTTAGAGGACTTAAACATTAACTTTTCTAGGAAATTTCTCTGACCCAGGTGTCACTCCTTTGTATTTTTCTAACATTCTGGGCTTACCCCTTGTTGCAGATTGAATTATATCCTCTCCCCACCAAAATGATACAAAGTGTTAACCTTTAGTGCCTGGAACATAACCTTATCAGGAAATAGGGTCATTGTAGATAGAAACAAATTAATAGGAGATCATTAGAAAAAAGTGAAAGTGTTAGTTGCTAAGTCATGTCTGACTCTTTGCAAACCCATGGACTGCAGCCCGCCAGACTTTTCTGTCCATGGAATTCTCCAGGCAAGAATACTGGAGTGGGTTGCTACTCCCTTCTCCAGGGGATTTTCCCAACCCAGGGATGGAACCTGCATCTCTTGCATTGCAGGCAGAATCTTTACCATCTGAGCCAGGGAAGATTATTAGGAGGGGCCCTATTCTAACAACCCATGGTCAGTGTCTTTATAAGAAGAGAAATATTCCATATGAAGACACAGACACACAGGGTGAATGTTATGTGATGACAGAGGCAGGGATTGGAGTGATTCATCTGCAGGTCAAGGAATGCCAAGGACTGACGGCCACCGTTAGAACCTAGGAAGAAGGAAGGAAGGATTCTACCAGAGCATCAGAGGGAACATAGCTCTGACGACATCCTAATCTCAGACTTCTGGCCTCTAGAACTGTGAGAGAATATATTTGTTTTTTAAAGCCACCTAGCACTTTGTTATAACAGCCCTACGAAACTAATATATCCCCACTGCAGTACTTACTGCATTATATTATACTGGCTGGGAATTTTTGCTTACTTCCTCCTTTCCTCATTGAATGGTGTGGTATGGAGTCTGAGACATCTCTGAAATCCTATGGACATCTCAGTCCTTGGTAGTTGCTCAATAATTAGTGGGTAAATGACAAGTCCATTAACATAAAAATGAACTCGAGTATTTTAAATTTTCTAGCAAATGATCTGATATGAAGGAATACTTGGAGAATGTCAGCTGCTTTCCCTTTCAACACCTTGACAGTTAAAATCTTCTCAGGGGCAAGGACTTGGTCTTTGTTTTCCTCATGCTCCTTCTCAGCACCTGGAAAAATTCACCAAAGACCACTGAGGCTCCCCAAGCATCCATGTGCTCCCCCACATTCTCCAGCTTCTCTGGTTTTAGGGTCAATGCCATGCCAACCTTAGAGGCCCACAGACTAAGTTAAATACAAGATGACGGAGCTTGACTCAATCTACATAGGGTTCTACATATTGAAATTAACTATATTAACCACTGAGATTGGGTGGCGGTATTTATGACAACAGCAGAGCCAAGTCTATCTTGACTAATATATAAAACAACATGGACACAGGGGAGGTACCAAGAAGTCTCTGTTCGTTGGCTAATTAAATTATCACAACAAATAAAAATATCAGAGTCCTAATTGAATAAAGACTTTGAGAAAAACAGGCATCATTATGTTTCTTCTTGGCATGCTCTGCTAGTTTTAAAAAGTGTCTGGAGCTTAAATGTTTTGATTGAGAAGTAGCTGCCCAGCCAAGACAGCTGCAGTGGTGAGGCTGTCTCGCCATGACACTGAATGGGTCCGTGTGCTTGGGCTTTAAAAAAAAATTAGTTCAGTGGGACCAAACTTAATTGAACACTGCCTGCTTCCCTGTCCTCCTCTCTCTGCAGGTCAAAGAGGTATAATATATATATATATATATATATATATATATATATATTTATCATCAAGCATGTCTTTGTAAGAAATTATTATTATGCTGCAGCTCTTGCCATAAAGTTAATAAGGATAGTTAATTAAGACATTAAAATCTAAGCCACAGTAATTATCTGGAAGTAAAGTAAATGTCTAGTAAGCGAGAAAACAGAACATCACCAATAAAAAACATGAATTGAGCAGACATTCTCTAGTAACACAATTAAAATTTCACAATGTAAACCAGACAGCCACTTGTTAATAAAGATTTATTTGCACAGAGACATAAACCCCAGAACATTCAGGCAAAAGTTCCGCTTAATTGGTGAACTGGATGCACTTTACTTGACTGTATACCGGATCTTCCTGGGATGAGACAGGGGACTTACTGATCATAGTGGTTTCTGATGCCCAGAGGGCAACAGTTATCAGCATTCATTTATTATGACTGACTCATGAAGGGCAGAGCTTCCCTGATAGCTCAGTTGGTAAAGAATCCACCTGCAATGCAGGAGACCCCAGCTCAATTCCTGGGTCAGGAAGATATGCTGGAGAAGGGATAGGCTACTCACTCCAGTATACTTGGGCTTCCCTTGTGGCTCAGCTGGTAAAGAATCCGCCTGCAATGTGGGAGACCTGGGTTCAATCCCTGGGTCGGGAAGATCCCCTGGAGAAGGGAAGGGCTACCTACTCCAGTATTCTGGGCTGGAGAATTCCATGGACTATATAGTCCATGGGGTCAAAAAGAGTCAGACATTACTGAGCGACTTTCACTTTCATGAAGGGCAAAGTACAAATCCTGCTAAGCCTTCTCACTCAGAACTAGGGACTGTAGTGATGCTCATCAATTCAACTATTTTTCTCTTGTCCGTTCTCTCTCCACACACATGGATGGCTATTCTGTACCTTTCTGTTTATCTTTAGCCTCCAACACCTCCTCTACAACTTCATTCTCAGCTAATGAAGATGCTTCTGATTTCACTGAGGAAAACAAAAGCAACAGATAGCAAATGTCCATACCCTCCCATAACCACACCAATTCATCTACCTCTATCAGTTCCCATTTATTCTCCCTTCTCTTCTATTTTTATGAAAAAAAGTCTGAGACTCTGCTTGTACACTAGACTCAAAGCATCTTACAAGGTATTATTTAAGAAATTTTCCCTTCTCGCTCCTCCATCAGTGTTTTTTTATTCTCTTCTAATTTGTCCTTACCAATATACAAGTGTCAAGAACCATGGAAGTTCTGAGATTTTACTCAACTTGCAAATCACAAACGAGCATGCCACAGTTTCATGGCTGCTGACTAAAGCTACAGGACTCCTGGGTCAGAGACAAGGGACTTTATTATTGACAGCAACAGCAGTAGCTGGAGGATCAGCATTTTATTGTGCTGGTTCCCTGAGTCCCAATCTCCACAGGATGAAGCAAAAACGGCTAGGTGACCTCTGCACACACAATGAATTGTATTACTGGAAACGAACCCTGAGTTTAGGGAACTTGAGTTATTTATTATATTGGACAGTAAACATGCCTGCACTTTGTTCTGGAGGAAGACACCCTTTTTGTCTTCAAAAGATGTTCATTATACAAGCACCCTGGAAAAGAAAGTCCAGAAGAGAAGCAACAGCATCTCTGTTCACAAAACATACAGAAATGCAAGAGAGGCATGGAAATTTGCCTTCCAACAGCATGCTTTAATTTCTCCCATCATTAATAAAAACATCTTTCTTGACCTTCATATCCTCTCTATCCACTACCCCATTTGTCTGCTTCTCTTTACAGCCACAGTCCTCAAATGGCTTGTCCATGATTACTGACTCAGATTGATCTCCTCCTGTTCTCTCTTGAACACACTACCATCAGGCTTTCATCCCTAAACAGCTTTGTTAAGGCCACTGATGATGTTCCTGTGCTAAACCCAAAGCTCACTTTTCTTTTCATATTTCTTGACCCATCTGCTGATCACTCCCTTGTCACTGAAACATCTTCTTCCCTGAAATTCCAGGACAACATTATTTTCCTATTTTGCCCTCTACCTCACCTCTTGTACCTTCTCAGTTTTATTAACTCATTTTTTCCCCCATCTTCCATCAGGCTGGAGTTTCCAGAGTTGAAATGAGAATCCCTTCCCTTTTTTATCTTTCAGGCTAGATATGCATATTTATGTCTAGCCTATATCACCAGGATTGAATATATATCACCCTTTACTATCCAGAATTATGGTTTTAAAACCATCAATGAGAATGATGACTCTTCAGTCTGGGCCTGTCCTCTGAAATCTAGGCTAATATATCTAATGACCTGTTCCACATTTTTTTCTTGAGTGTCTCTTAGACATCTCAAACCTAATGGGTACAATACTTAAGTCCAGACTATCCTACCACTAAACCTGCTCCTCCCATAAGCTTACCCACCTCATCAAACAGCAACGGCAACTCTTATCATTCCAGTTTCTTTGGCCAAAATCCCTGGCACTATTCTTGCTTCTTCTCTATCATTTATGCATTATACATTTTATCAGCACCAAATCCTGTTGGCTCTGTCTCCAAAATATAGCCTGAATCCAATCAGTCCTCAGTATCTCCACTGTTGCCATCCTGGACAAAGTCACTATTACTTCTCCACTGGATTATTATGTGAGCCTCCTAAATGGGTACCTGGTTCCACTCTTGTTTTTGTCCATTGTATGCTAAACACAGAGGACCCTGTTAAAAACATAAGTCAGATCATATTACTTACCTCATTCAAAACTCTCCACTGGCTTCCCATTCAGAGAAAACACCAGCCTTTACAAGATCTTCTGCTCCTCATTACATTTTTGACTTCAGTTTCTACCACTTTCCCTCTTTCCCCTTTATTCCACCGGCCTCCCTCCATAATGCGTCCTTATGGCCTGTGTGCTTGCCTTTCTCTCTGCTTATTGTGCTCTTTCTCTCAGATGTTCTGATAGTGTCTTCCCTCATGTCTTTTACATCTTTGCTCAAATGTTACCTGAACATATAATTATAAATGGAAAGCACACCCCACCCTGGATACTTCCTATACAACTTGTGACCTTATTTTTATCCATAACATAAACTAATATCTGTTCTAATATATACAGTCAATTCCTGTTATTCATGGTAGTTATGTCACGGTGTATAGTAAATTAGCAAATAATGAATCCTTGTTTTTACTGTGACTTTCAGTCATAATGTTTTTTTCAACCATCAATGCATAGCCTTGTTTTATGTGCACTTCTGTTTATGGTCATTTTACTTATTATAATGTAGGTTCATTAACATTGAACTTACAAATTATGCTGGAACAAAGCTTATCTAACACATGTATTTTCTCTGTAAGTGATATCACAACCTTCCTGCAGCAGGAAACACTAGACAGCACCTTATCATTATGTTTGTGGGGCCATTTTAAACAGTGAATTACTAAGAACACAAAAAATGAGGAAAATGTGTTAAATAAACTGAGAAAACTACACATGTTAGTATGAGAAAGTATGAAAGTAGAAACCAGAAAATAGAGTGTTGCCTGTGTGACCTCACCTAGGAATATGCTTGTCAGGTGACTTGAGTTTTCACTTCTCTGGCATGTTTACAAATGACCATGAAATGCTGTGAATATTGCTTTGGGAGTTACAAATAAATTTTAGAAAGTAGGCAGATTTGCAAATATAAAATTCTCAAATAATGGGAATGGATTGTATTTACCACATGTATTTGTTACATGTTTGTGTATATAAGTATTATGTATTTATTGGGTTTCCTCCTACTAAAACAAAAACTCTATGTGCCCAGGGATTTTTGTCTGTTTATCTCATTGATGTATTCCCAGTATCAAGAATAGTACCTGTCACACTCAATACTGTTGAATGAATAAATTGAAGGTGTATTTCCCTCTAGGTTAGAAAATGCAGTCCTACTCAATGTACTGAAGGCCAGGACTGTTGTTGAAAGTCAGAAATCCAGGGGCACCAATGGGAGAATTTAGAGCCAAATGTCCAGGGGAAACATGAAATTAGTACACTGGAGAAAGAAATCCAAACGGGTCATCAAATCCAAATGTGGAGATACAGATATGGAGAACTTGGGATGGACCCAGGGAGCTGAGGACCAATAGAAGAATATACTGAGCATTGGGCTGAAAGACAAATAGGATAGTAGTCAGAAAAATCTCTGATATTATAGTTAATATCTTTGGATATTTCACGACTATGATAGTGAAGCTTATGAAAGGGCCAGTTGAGTGTAAAAACACAGCAATATGGAATATGTCACTAGCTGTGAGCTACTTGAAATCAGAATATGTGTCTGATCTATCTTTGTACTTCCAGCTTTTGGCAGTACCTAGCATACCATAAGTGCTAAAAAATATTTACTACATTGGAGTAACCTCTATTCAGTTCAGTTCAGTTCAGTTTAGTCACTCTGAACTGTGTCGGGCACTTGTGTCCGACTCTTTGTGACCCCATGGACTGCAGCACGCTAGGCTTCTCTGTCCATCACCATCTCCTGGAGCTTGCTCAAACTCATGTCTGTTGAGTCGGTGATGCCATCCAACCATCTCATCTTCTGTCGTCCCCTTCTCCTCCTGCCTTCAATCTTTCCCAGCATCAGGGTATTTTCCAATGAGTCAGCTCACATCTATTACCTATCACAATCCCCCTGGGCCAGAGATAAGAAGAGTTTCTGCACACCCCTGGGTCCAGGGGTCTTCAAAGATAGCCTCCATTCAGACTAGACTCCATGTTCACCAGGACCCTAACTTAGGGATAAGCTTCCTCCTCCCTGTCCTCAGCCTGCCCTCGCTCTCTGAGCCAGACTTCTCGGCATGTCCTTAACCTTGCTGTGTCCTGTGACCCATCAAGAGAAAATCTTTACTGAAGTTGACTGACTCGGTTATCTTTTCCAGGACAACAGCTCTGAATCTGGTGTTATACGAACAGGCCTCCAGTCTGTGAACCTCCTGAAAAGTAAAATGTAAATGTGCATATGTGCCTGTGTGAAATTGTCTAGGGAGAGGGTTCATAGATTTCACTAAAGAGGACTCATTATTCAGAAAAATTTGAGAACAGTTCCTTAGAATGATTCTGATGGTTTCTGCAGAGCAGGGATAGAATTAAATATGATCAGAGAACTCTAAATAGAGTATCCATCTGGGCAGTTGATTGCACATTCATTCATATATACAGAGAGGTTCTAAAATTCTGGCATTCATGGAAATCTCTAGGGGACCCTCATAGAAAAGATATTTCTGAGACACTGAAACTCAGATTCAGTAAGTTCACTTTAGGGTCCTAGAAGCAGCCTTTTAAATAAGTGTAACAGGAGAGTTTCACATTCCCCAGAGCATACTTCTGACTTTCTAAAACATACAGTTAAGTAAAGGCATGGCATTCCTCACTTTTTCATCAGCTGGGACCATTTCACTGTTATGGGCTGTGGTTTCCAAACCTGACTGGGCACAAGACTTACTCGGGAAGCTGGTGGTGAGACTTGAGGCCTGCTGGTGGTTTTAAAATACAGATGCTCTGGTCTCACCTTAGAGACTCACATTCACTACAGCTGTGGTGAGAACTGAAGATCTATACTTTCAAAAATCTCCCAAGGTTATTCTACATACAGCCATGACTCGAACCTCTGCAGCAGAGGCCAGGATGAAGAGCAGCCATGTTTAAATAATTCCACACAGTGGGGAAAGCTTTCTTTGCGAATGTGATCCCACAAACTGCTATGCTATGCTATGCTATGCTAAGTCGCTTCAGTCGTGTCCGACTCTGTGCGACTCCATAGACGGCAGCCCACCAGGCTCCGCCATCCCTGGGATTCTCCAGGCAAGAATACTGGAGTGGGTTGCCATTTCCTTCTCCAGTGCATGAAAGGGAAAAGTGAAAGTGAAGTCGCTCAGTTGTGTCCGACTCCTAGCGACCCCATGGACCACAAACTAGAAGTTAAATATTACACCCAAGCTGTGTTGAGAAAACATTCCATTTTATTAACCTTTGGATTCCTCTTAAAAAGGCAACTAAACAAGTAACAACTTAGTACTTGTTAATGTTTAACTTTCACAGAAATCAGTGAAGGGAAACAACCCATGGGTTGAATTTCAAAATGGAGTATTAGCCATGTAAAGGCCAAAGTGAGACCCATACTAGGACTTCCTATGCTACTGTCACAGCTCCAAGCAACAGTCTGATGAGAATAAAAATGACTCAATTAAGGAGCTAAGTGAAATCCCAAAAGGAACAATGGTGCCAAGGACTCAAACTTTCTGGAACAGTATGTTTTCCCAACACCAAATTAGAACAATTCAAATGCATCTTTAATGCTCAAAATCACCTCCAGTTATAAACAAAGAACCTTCAGTAATTATTTCTATAGTTATTACTCTCAAAATTATGAAGAGAAGCTAAACAATATTCAATAACAAAGAAAAACTTTGTACCATATATGCAAAGGACAAGCTAAACTAAAAACCTGGAGAAAGTTTAAGCTATTACTTTATTAAATATTCAGTTTAATTAACAGATACTCATTCAGTGCTTATTTATTATAATTCATATGAGATAATTTCTATAGAGCCCTTAACAAGGTATCCCATGTATGGTAAGTGTTTAATATATTAGCCTGGTTGGCCTACAGATGGGCAGCAATACAGGAGCCTCCCAGGCTGGCTTGACAGGCTGTAGATGAGCCCGGTAGATCATCAGTGAGAGGGGGACAGCTGGTCCCTAGCCTCCCCTTGGGGAGGCTGCAGCTGTCCCACCTAGTCTGCCTCACCCATATCTGTGCAGTTCTTTCAACCCTGGCCACACTTTGAGGCCCCATGACTGAGCAAAGGTAATTGGACCTGGGCAGCTCACCCCACTCCTCAGTCCAACTCTGATCCCAAAGCACTGCTCCCCTGGCCCACATTCCAGCTCCCCCATCAGTTCTGTCTTCTGTCTCATCCCAGGCTGAGCAGAATGGACATGGGTTGGGGGTGGCCTGGGAAGTGCAAATCCACTGTCCTTGGCAGCAGATGACCACTGAAGGAGACCCAGCCTAACCTCTCCCCCATTTTTTGCTGGTATATTTTGAGGGCTGAAATTCAAAGAGAAAAAAAAAAAAAAACAACTTATGATTCTGGAATCTTATAACAAGTCTTATGTGCATGAACGCTCCCAGGTGACCTGCACTAGACTTTGTAATTGATGGCCAATCTAATAAATAACACAATTAAAATTCCAAACCAAAGAAAGATGAAGACTGCCCTAATGTCTCCTACGTCAGGAAGATGGAGATCTTTTCTAAATTATGAGAGTCAAGGCATATATTCCCCATCCTAGAACACCACTCTAATGTTTATCAAAAAGGCTCAAGTGGTTTCAGGCTATTAGTTCCAAACTTGGTATGAAGTACCTGGACAAAGAGAAATGTAAATCATATATAGCAGGTCAAATACTGAGTCCCATGGTTCTGTCTGAAAGAATGCCACATTTGGAGGGAAAATCTCTTGGGAATCTCTCTGAACTTGCTCATCTCTTACTCCTATTTTCCACTGGAGCCCTTCACTGGCTCTTTTTTTTTCTACCTCTCTCTTCCCTCACTCCCAGGGATTTAATGCTTAAGGCTCTTCTTTGCTTCCTTAAGCAAATTACCTAAGATTTTGCTTTGGCCCTGCTCTGAACAATATCAGCCCGGGCCTACTGAATCAGAACCACATTTTATCAAGATCCCCGGGTCATGCATATGTGTATTAAAGTTTGTGAAGCACTGGCTAAAGACACATAATTTAGTTTCCCTTTGCCTCAGGGTGTCTGTGGCAAGCTTCATATTGCACATCAAGAAGTTTGTGGTTATTCAGTAAACAGGGAGTCACGGAAAATTTTTGAGCAGCAGAGTAAAAGAACACATGCCTGAACTTTATTCATCTTGAGGACCAATGGTAATCTTGTTACAATGAAGTTTTTAAACTGCTTTGCCTTGAGAGAGAATTTGAGTAGAAGCTGAGAATTTTCTAGTACAGCAAATTTCATGCACCATTAAAAAAATTAACTGGCTTAAAACCTTATCATCGAGAACAGAATACAGCTACATCAAGTTATGTGTTCCAGTTAAACCAGCATCCACCCTCCTGACAGAGGAAGTATTCTCACAACAGTGTGTTAATCATTTTCAACCACAACCTGAAGAGGTCATAATAGTTTTTCTGACATGCTTATGATTTAGTCTTATGAGTCATCCTTCTTATTAGCAAAACAAAAATTGGATCTGGAGCCATGGAAATGTACAGAAATAGCTCATGGATCACCTTCTCAGATCTCTCTGCTTTGACTTTTTTTTGAAAAGCAAACTCTCCTAGCTAAGACATTTCACCCAAAAAGCACCAAGTCTAGATCCGCATCATGTGATCCATATCATTTTTTTTCAATGAATTGGCCATGTGATTCAGCAAACAAAGGCCAAATCAACCAACAGTAGACACCAATAGATGGTAGGCAGAAATAATACACAAACAATGAAGTAAAGAGTAAAAAAAAAACAAAAGGTGAAGCATCAGAAGGTGCAGGGTAGTAAGGACATTCCCAACCCACTCAAAAATTAAAACAGGAGCAGTGGCTAAGTATAAGCTAAAATAGTATAAGCTAAAATTCTGAGCCTCCCTAATGTAAAATCAGCAGTTATAATTTGTTGCTTAAGTACTAGATACTTTATGTTTCTCCTAACTTCCTAACAACCCTGCAAGGTGGGCATCATTATTTGTTCTTCATAAACAAGCATCCTGAGACCCATAATTTACTTAACTTGCCCCAATTTATAGACTAAGGGCAGAATCATAATATGGTCCCAGATTTGACTGCCTCTGAAGCCAATGACCTGTGCACTCTACCATAGTGGTCTTTTGAGGAAGGAGTCTCCTCCCATTTCTCTGTCTTCCAAGAGTTATCTCAGAATTCCCAGATGGCACAGTGGTAAAGAATCCACTTGCCAATGCAGGAGACACTGGAGATGTGGGTTTGATCCCTGGGTCAGGAAGATTCCTTGGAGGAAAAAAGGGCAGCCCACTCCAGTATTCTTGCCTGAAAAATTCCATGGACAGAGGAGGCTGGTGGGCTACAGTCCATGGGGTTGCGAAGAGTGGACACAACTGAGGGACTGAGCATGCACAAAAAGTTATTTCACTGTGAAAAGGAAAAGTTCCTGGACCTATTAAACCAGGATTTCCCAGACTGTGCTTAATGGAACACTGGTCTTGAGACATGATGTGTGAAAAAGGGATTCTAAGAAGACCTTGAGAACTTATTTGACCTTGAAACATTTTTTCCATCTATATTTAGTATTTTAGAGAACTTTACAGGGAGTCTTGCCTTAACTTCCTTGAGTTACCTATGTCTAGGTGCTTAATAACAAAACACCTTAAGCATTATGGGAAAACCATGGAGCATTACCCTGACAGCCACATTAAAGACTCACACATTTGTGAAGGATCTTCAAGCTAATAACTAACTTCTGAAATTCTACTTCTCTCCCTCCCACTTCCTGAATCCATTTAGACTCTGGCTTCTGATCTTTCTAAGACCTCAAATCTGACCTCTTCAGTAAGAATAGAGTACCCCTGTTGCCATTGCTTTGTTTCAGAATCTTCATTTCTATATTTCACCTTCCATGCTTCATTTTTCCAGTCAACTTCTTTTTCTATACTTCATCTTAAAATCTTTCTAGAAAATTAAATCTTAAAAAACCACATCTGCTTGTGCCAAATTTCATTTTAACACCTCTACTCTCTCTTTGCTGCTTACTAGATTAAGTTCAACCTTTCAGTTGGCACATGAAGACTTCACACTCTGGTTCCAGCATACATCTTTATACTCTCCAAAGAAGCTAAGCTCGACATGGTGCCCAACACATTCCAGATCCTTCTTGATTCCTCAGTGCATGCTGCTCCTCAGCCCAAAATGTTCTGTCCTCCCTTCTTTGTATGTCAAATCTTAAATATTTCTCTTTCACAACCAGTTTAATAACTACATCCTTATGAACACCTTTTTAGCTCTCTGAGGCAAAGTTTTCTACTTTCTTTTTAGTGCTTTTATAGATTTTTGTTCCTCTCTCTATAGGTTTAACCAGGTAGGTTTTTAATTAATTGCATTCTTTTTTCTCATCCTCACTACAGACTCCTTGAAAGCAAGAACTCTTATTTACTTTTTAACTTACTTACAGTCTTATTTTTAACAGGTGTTCATTAAATGTAGGAAAAATTGAGAGCTTGCTATGAAACACCTCAGACATAAGGTTTTAGCTATAGCAGTTGCCCTGTTTTCTCTCTCATGCACTCTTATCTTGAAGTGAAGGTTTATCATACTCTAAATATCTTAGCTTTTCATGACTTTCCAAGTTTCATAATTATTTCTTTAGGACTCTTGCCTGAAGTGTGACAGTCCATCATGCCACTTCTTTGATCATCTAGAGCCTCTTGAACCAAGTTTATCATGTTTTGTACAAGTGCTTATGATCTAAACCTTGTTTTCACGTAGAAGAGAAGTTTTTCCTTTTGAGAGGCTCCCAGGCTGTTTCTCAAGAACCTGAAAGTCAGTGAATTGGGCACAGCTTCCCCCCAAGGGGTGCATTTCTCCTTTGTTTATCTCAGAGACTCTTGCCAAGATACCACAGTGTATGAATAAGACCGTACTTCTCAAAGTGTGGTCCCTGCAGCAGTGTTGGCACCATCACATGAGAACTGAGAAAAATGTAAATTCTCTGGTCCCACCTCTGGACCTACAGAATTGAAAATTCTAGAAGTGGAGCTCTGAAGAGAATACTTTCAACAAGCCCTCCAGGTGAGTCTGATACTTGTTGACATTTGAGAGCTACTTCTGTAACAGCATGGGATTTGGAGTCAGACAACCTAGATCCAAATCCTCATTCTGCCTCTGCAACTTGTGTGTTTCCTACACTTCTGTGCCCCACCTCATATCCTCTCGGCCTGCACTGTAACTCCTGCAATTCTGTGGTAATTATCTCGACTACAATTTACTTCAGCGGCACTCTTATCTCTTGCTTTCTGCTCAGTCACTGACTCCCATGGGACAACAGTTAGACCAGTTCAACTTTCTAGTGCATGTGCAAATCTCAAAGTGCAGGGGAGTTAAACACTTTTGAATTTACCTTTGACCAAAAGGAAGATGGGAGACAGTTATTAAACAGTCCATTCTTCTGTCCTTTGAGGACAAAGATGTGCCTTCTCAGCTCCTTCTCCCATGCTAATTAAGGCCCTGTTGCCCACTCAGTGACCACATCAGTTACACGGCTTGGACTGGCTTTCTCTGCTTTTCTCTCTCTTACTTTTCTCAGTCTTCTATTCCTGCTTTGTGGGGTCACTTTCCAAAATAATCTACTCGGCAGGCAAGCCCTTAAATTTCAGATTCTGCTCTTGGGAGATGGCAGTTTAAGGCACTAGGCAAGTTCCTTCATTTCTTCAAACACACCTCAGATTCCTAACTTAAATGAGCATAATAGTCGAATTTAGTTTATAAGCATTTTCTGAGTATTACATTTGATAATAAAGGTAAAGTGCCTAGAACAGCACCAAGAACAAAGCAAAGATCAACAAAAGTTCAGTTCAGTCACTCAGTCATGTTTGACTCTTGGCAACACCATGGACTGCAGCACACCAGGCTTCCCTGTCCCTCACCAACTCCCAGAGCTTGCTCAAACTCATGTCCATCAAATAGGTGATGCCATCCAACCATCTCATCCTCTGTTATCCCCTTCTTCTCCTGCCTTCAATCTTTCCCAGCATCAGGGTCTTTTCAAATGAATCAGCTCTTCGCATCAGGTGGCCAAAGTATTGGAGTTTCAGCTTCAACATCAGTCCTTCCAATGAACACTCAGGACTGATCTCCTTTAGGATAGACTGGTTGGATCTCATTGCAGTTCAAGGAACTCTCAAGAGTCTTCTCCAAAACCACAGTTCAAAAAAAGTCCAACAAAAAGTTAGCGTTACTATTATTTCCTTCTTCCTTTAATGTTTTTTTTTAATTTAAAATTTTATATTGAAGTACAACTAACATGTAACATTATATTGGTTTCAGGTATACAACTGTCACTCTGTACAGATGACAATATACACAGAAAATCCTAAGATGTTATCAGAAAACTACTAGAGCTCATCAGTGAACTCAGTAAAGCTGAAGAATATAAAATTAATACACAGAGATTGGTTGCATTTCGATACACTAGTAATGAAACATCAGAAAGAGAAATTACAGAAACGGTCTCATTTACCACCAAATCAAAAAGCATATCTAGGAATAAACCTACCTACGGAGGCAAAACATCAGTATTTTGGAAACTATAAGATGCTGATGAAAGAAATCAAAGATGGCACAGATAGAATGATATGCCATGTTCTTGGACTGGAAAAATAAATACTGTCAAAATGACTATACCACCCAAGGCAATCCTCAGGTTCAAAGTAATTCTTATCAAATAACCAATGGCACTGTTCACAGAACTAGAACAACAACAACAAAAATTAAATCTGTATGAAATTACAAAAGATCCCAATCAGCCAAAGCAATCTGGAGAAAGAAAACGGAGCTGGAGGAATCAGGCTCCCTGGCTTCAGACTATACCACAAAGCTACAGTCATCAAAACAGTCTGGCACTAGCAAAAAACCAGAAATGTAGATCAACAGAATAGGATAGAAAGCCCAGAAATAAACCCATATACCTATGTCCAACTAGTCTACAACAAAAGAGGCAAGAATATAGACACTGGAGAAAAGACAGTCTCTTCAATAAGTGGTGCTGGGAAAATTGATTTTTTTAAATTGAAATATAGTTGGTTTACTGACACAATGTTGTGTAGATTCTGGTGTACAGCAAAACAATTCAGTCTTTTTTTTTTTTTTAAACCATTCCATTCTACTAACATGTAATAAGTTTACACATAGCCTCTGAAAATTCATATTCTTTTCCATTATACATTACTATAAGACATTGAATATAATCCCCTGTACTACAGAGTAGGTGTTTGTTGTTTATCTTTTATTTTTTCATTTTTTAAATTGGAGGCTAACTGCTTTACAATGTTGTGTTAGTTTCTGCTACATAATAATATGAATCAGTTATATATTTTCTAATAATTTGATATTTTATACATTGTGAAATGATTACAATATATCTAGTTAACATCCATCACCATGCATAGTTACAGAATATAATTTTTTGTGATGAGAGCTTTTAAAATCTCTCAGCAACTTTCAAATATGCAATACAGTATTATTAACTATAGACACCATGCTGTACGTAACATCCCCATGACATTTATTTTATAACTAGAATCTGTTCTCCATATTTATGAACTTGTGAGTGTTTTATTGTTTGTTTTTAAATTCCACACATAAGAGATTACATGGTATTTGTCTTTCTCTGTCCAATGTTTTGTTTACCACAATGCTCTCAAGATCCATCCATGTTTTCACAAATGGCAAGGTTTCATTCTCTTTTATGGATGAGTTTTATATGCATGTGTGTATAAATGTGTGTATATATACACACATACATATACAGACATATATATAGAACATTTTCTTTATCCATTGATCCACTGGTAGACACAGGTTGTTTTTATATCTTTCTTTGATTTTTCATAACTATTTTGTCTCCAACTGTGACAACATTTTCATTTCTTATAAGTGATCTCTAGAAATTATCTTCCCTTTTTTTTAACAGGAGAAAAAATAATTTACTTTGTACACAGGGAGGTCTCAGAAATGGGACCAAGAAGTGGTCAAAGCAGGCTATTTAGATACCATTTTTATAAAAAGAAACAATTATTTGTGAAGATTTAACAAAACAAAGAAGCTTGTGCTTGTGATATTAGGCTAATGGAGAAGTAATAAAATCTGTCTATACAGATATAAATCATTTTTTTTATTTTGAGGAAGATACCAGCTTTGAGAGAAAATTTAATCTTTTCTTTTTGTCTTTCAGGAGAGCTAAAGTTGAAACATGAAGATCATAGTTTTTGGAGTTAGAAAGCAGTGAATTCATATCTTGGCTGTTCATAGTAACTGAATGAATATCTAAGTGTTGCCTCTTCTGCTTTATCTGTAGACTTGGGGTAATCTTGCCTACCTGGCAAGATTCATGGTTGTCATGAAGAGTACATAAGATAATGCATGTAAAAGAGCCAGGTGCATGAGAGAAACTCAACAAATGCTGGTTCTTTCCTCCACTTAAAAGTGTATCTTTTAAAAAATATGCCTTTTCTCTCAATTTTTATGGTCATCATCCTGATCTAAGACCCCCTCACCTCTTCTCTTGCTGGACTTTCAGAACAGCTTTTTGTTTCATTCCTTGCTATTATCTTTACAGCCTTTACTCTGTACTGTATACCCAGTAAGCCCCTCTAGAAACAGTACTGCATTTTTACAGCCCTTGACAATCTAGACCTACATGTGTGATTTTATTTTTCACTGCTTTGAATTCTATTTCTCATACATTCTCCATTTCCAAACACACTAGATACCCAAATTTTGTATGCTCACTCTTCCCCACCCTCCTCCTGTTTCTCCCACTTTCTTTTCTGACTATTCTTCCCTCAATCTCCCTCATCTGGAATATTCTTTCCTTTCCCTATCAAACTATAGTGCTCTCATGTCTCAGTTGCCACCATATCCAACTGCTTCTCTGGTCTCTCCCTCCTATAACTCCCCCTGCATATGTACACATTAGATGCCTAAGCATCCACAGTTCTCGGGCTCAGTATCAGGGTACTGGGATAGCAACAAGGAACAGTGACAAGAGGTCACCTAACTGTGGGGAAGTTAACTTATCTTCACTTTCATTTCAATTTCCCACAGTCATTCAGTCTTTAAATAAGAAATAATTTCTCACCAAACAAAAACATCCTAAAGAAAGCTGGTTGGGCTTAAGAACATTCTAGGTATTTTTCTCATTATACTCCTCTTCATCTTAGAAACAATTCTAAAAACTGTGCAACTATCTGTATTCATTTACTTTGAGGAGAAGATAAAGCCACAGTTTTATCCTTTCAGAGGGAAAAAAGTTAAGATGTACAATTTCATGGCTCTCTCTTCATGGGTCACTGGGTCTGAGTGCCACCCAAGGTACAGATAATGTGTTCACGAGGTAAGAGCACCAATAGTTTAGTGTTTCTTGGTGCTTCTCCATGGCCACTTCATTTTGGTGGTAGGCTGAATGCATGTCTCAGGGATAACTTATGATTGCTGAAATATATTTATAATTCATGACCATTTATTTATAATTTATAATCTTCCTTCTTCCAAAAGTAATTTTAAGTGTCCTGAAATAAAAATGAATATATATTCTTATACAGAGTTTAAAATAAATAAGAAAAGGACATCAAATCCCAATTCTCCAAGGACTTCAATGAGAGAATAAAAGTACTGGCAGTCTAGATGGTCGTCCTAAAAACAACTGCCACTTTAGGGGCACTGACTGACTCCCAGCCTCAGCTAGATGATTTCACTACACAGATGACCTCTTTTTCACTCAGGTCATTTGGGAAATTAGTGGGAATAAGATTAAATAGACAATTAAACCAAAGTTGAGCTATTAATAGGTACTGACCATTAACAAGTATTGAGTTAACTCCAAATTCTTGACAGCCAAACTAAGAAACTAGAAAAGAGTCAGGGGTGGGGGCAGGTTTGGGGAGGGTAAACAAAGTTAGATATAACTCTCATTCTAGTAAAAGGAAAAAAGGGTCTGATTTCAGAAGAGATGAACTTACTTTCTGACACTGAGTTTTGTAGAATTAATTATAAGAATGTCATGAATCCAAATCATACAACCTATCTTTAATAGAAATTCTTAACAGGATGATTTTTGATGGCCGTTTCTCACATGAATTCACATTTTAAAAAATACAATATTAAGTTGTGGTTCAATAAAGGTATTTCTATAGGGAGATGTCTAGTACAGATACATTTTGGTGATATACTCAAAATTGTTTTTAGTATACAGAAAATCATGGCGATGGCCCTTGAATAGTTTGTGAAGGAAGAGCAGGTTTGTGGGAGCAAGATGGATCAAATTTACAATGTGCTGGTCAGTGATTGAGGAAGGAATCTAAGAGTAGCAAGGACTTTGCTGCCATAAGCTAGCAAAAAACAATTATATACAGCCAAGCCCTAAACTGCCCAGGATCAATACTAAGGCAAACTTATTCCCCAGCAAGATTTTTTTCTTCTGAAATCTGCAGAGTACTCCTTTGGGACAATTTCCCCTCTGGTTTTTAAATTCACTTTGTTCTTAATTTCATCTATACAGGAACGGAGGTGGGGTTGAAAAGTGGTCATGCAGTGAAATTCTGCCCCTGATCCACACCATTGTAGAGCTGATTCTGAGTACTTAAAAACTTAAAACACTGGATTACCAAGGACGCTCTGTCATGCACTTTGTGCAACTTGAGCCTAGATTTTAGAGGCAATTCATCAGTGTCAGAATTTTCTACAGGTACCTACAGACTTTTAGAAGAAAAATAACTTGGGATAATCTCAACCTGAAAGTTTTCCAGCTTGGCCAATAGCAGAGTAATAACAATGAAACAAGTGTTAAGGAAAGTGGTGGTGTGTGACAGAAAAAAAGTATGTGGAGTCAAAAGCTATGTAGTAACTAGTTGTATTATCTTGTATTAAGTCATGTTACTATTCCTTTGGATTCAACTTCCTCAACATTAAAATAAAAGTCTTGAATTATACCATATTTAAGCCCAAGCTGTATTATGAGGTGATTACTGGTAAATTATAGGTATGAGTATGTGCATGGGGGGGTGGGTGTGTGGAGTGAATAGTGGGAGTGTTTGTGTATGATCATATTACTCCATTATGTAATATCCTTCAGTGGCTCTTGGGTAAAGTCCAACCTCTTCAGATTTGGCTTATTAAACTATTCATGATCAGATGTGGTTTATGTCTCCATTTCATCTCTTGTCATTTACCATATATATGTGTGTGTCTGTGTGTGTGTGTGTGTGTGTGTATATGTATGTATATGTATATACTGTATATAGTATGCATGTGTACAATATGCTATACATATTTCACATATGTATTAAGTGTCCAGTTATCTCAAGCTCCGCTGTCACAGCCTGTAGTCCCTCACACATACTGTTTCTCTGTCTGACATGATCTCCACCCTTCCCCTGGTTCTTACCTACTCATCCTTCAAGTCCCAAATAGTTAAAAGTAATAAATCAATAGTAATAGTATGTTAGTAATAATAGCTTAATAAATAACAGTTTAACAAAAATAATGTTAATATTAGCTATGTGTTGGCAGAACTTACTATGCCCACCAACCATGCCCAGAACTTTACATACAGTATCTCATTTAATCTTCACCTCAGTTTTATATGGTAGTATTATTATTTCCATTTTAAAGATGAGGAAATAGAGGCCCCCAAAAGTGACTCACCCAAAGTTGTTTCCTCCTGGAAGACCTTCTTGATCTGATCTCTCAAATCTCCATTAGCTGCCTGTCCTATGGACTCCCATAGCACCACTAACAGCAATTAACACGCTAGATTATGACACCCACAATGCTCCACAAAGGAGGTTTATTTACAACTGAAATATTCTCAGTGTTGGGTATAGTACTTGGTTCACAGTACACAATAAATATCTATTAAATGGATGAATGAATAAACTCAAAGCTTTCCTTACACAAATTTTAACCTAGGCCAAATTAGGCATCATGGTATCTTCTTTTGCCCATTTTCACTTTGCTCTTGTGTTCCCAGTCACTTAGTGGATAATCATCACTTTTTGCTGCTCAACATCTGAACCCTCTTCAAGCCTATGTGGAAAATATGATCCCATCTCTCATTACAGAGGCCAAAGGCTTATAAAAGTGTTACCTTGGCTATGGCCAGACATAGGATGCCATAGTAGATACAGGATATGGAGCTGCTCCTGGCTCTGCTGCTCTCTGGATCATAATAATCTATGTAATCTTACTTCCTGAGCTGTGGATGACAGAGATTCAAATGTAGGAGCTTCCCACATCTTCCAGATTGTTTCCCTGTCTGCCCTGTAATGATCAGCACAATATAAGAACTTGAAGATTATGTTTGCCTCGCCTCTGGAGTCGTCCTGGGTACTGGCCACCCATTCTACTTGGTATATATGCCACAAAGATCAATATGAATTGTGAGAAGGGTACTCAGCAAAATAAACAAATAACCTGCCAAGATTTGTGCTCATTTGAGGTACTCTTTCTCGATAATTTCCTTCTATTTGTGTTTTGATTTCAGCCAGATTCTTATGTTTTCAAAACCCAGAGATCCCACAATTCGATGGGATGGTCCTCTCCATTAGTTATCAGAGGCCCCAATTAACTGCGGAGTCAGCCATAGTCAAAAGGAAAGCTGGCAATCTCCGATGAAAGCTAGAACTTCACTTAAGCATTTTCTCTTTCAGAGATACAGGTGCAACACAAAGGGTATTTCAGTTGTGTTTTCAGAATCCACAGTTTATAAGGCTTCATTTCCTCATGTATGTGGATTCATTTACTTCGTGTTCTACCATAGCAGTTGGTTCGTATTATGTAACTTAAGGGAAAAGGAATTTTATCAATAAGAAAGTGTAGTGTACTTGGAAATACTGGGGTAGGATCTGAGGTTCTAGATGTTATCCTCGACTATTTTGTGGATCTGATGGTTCCTTAGGAATGTCCTGATCCCCACTGTTAGCATCTGTTTCCAGGTGAAGCTGGGGTATAAGAGTCTAGGGCAATCCATGAAAGGCAAAAAAAAAATTCAAACACAGTCTGATACATGTGGAAGAAGAAAGGTCAGTTGCATACCATGTAGTCAGGTGTAGGGCCTTCTTCTCGACATCTGCAGCTCTAGGTAGCCCAAGTCTGCAGTATGTGGGAATGGGTCCAATTTTCCATCCCCCCAGGGAAGCTCTGAGGACAAGTCAACCTTAACCAAGAGAGTAGTTTTGTAAACTGCCTAAAGTGAGAAAAACACCACCTCAATGACACCAAACTTTCCACTCAAATGGGAATAAAGAGCCCTGGGTCCAGGTGTGTTGTCCACAGGGAGATGCTGGGGAACAGATGCCTCTTGGACTGATTTGGCTCTTCTAATTTTTATCCAGATGTGTGCCAACACCAAGATCTTACTGGAAAGCTTTTCACAGTCCTCTGTTTTCTCATAACTACTCGGCAAATGCTGGCAGCGAAGTAAGGCAAGCCATAGCACTAATATGCTTCCATAGATAGGTCCCTTTGCCACCAGACACCTTATAGAAAAGGCCTAAAATGCCTGACTCCTTTGAAGTTCCTCATTGTAGTCAGTAGTTGTTTGGGACATGTAATCTCAACTTTGAGACTTCTGAGACACAATCACCTGGAAGTTCTTGTGAAAAACACACATTCCTAGTTACTGCCCTTAAGATATGAAATCATAAATTCTGGGTAGAGAATCTGTATTTTAAACAAGTTCCTGCTAAGATTCTTTTGTACTCTGAAGTTTCAGGAATTCTACATATTTTAGAGTCCAGCCAGAGTTTTCCAAGTGTTGTGAAGATACATTCAACAACTTAACCACCAAAACCAATGTTTATTTAAGTTAGATAAAGCCCCCCAAATCACTGTCCCAATAGACTCTCCTTTCTGCTGATCTTACTCCTGAATTTGAATCTGCTATGGCCAGCTCTCATTCACATGTTTTTCCTGGTTTCTGCTCAGCCTTCCTACCTGGTTTCCTGGCTCTGTTTAGTTTCAGGAATGTAAGACCTTAGAATGTCAGAGCTAGAAAGGACTCGAAAGATCACCTCTTTTTTTTTTTTTTTTTTTTAATAAATTTATTTATTTTAGTTGGGGGCTAATTACTTTACAGTATTGTAGTAGTTTTTGCCATACATTGACATGAATCAGCCATGGGTTTACATGTGTTCCCCTTCCTGGAACCCCCTCCCACCTCCCTCCCCATCCCATCCCTCTGGGTCATCCCATTGCCCCAGCCCTGAGCATTTGTCTCATGCATCGAACCTGGAATGGTGTTCTGTTTCACATATGATAATATACATGTTTCAATGCTATTCTCCCAGAACGTCCCACCCTCACCTTCTCCCTCAGAGTCCATAAAATTGTTCCATGCATCTGTGCCCCTTATTCTGTCTCGCATATAGGGTTATCGTTACCATCTTTCAAATTCCATATATATGCATTAGTATACTGTATTGGTGTTTTTCTTTCTGGTTTACTTCACTCTGTATAATGGGCTCCAGTTTCATCCATCTCAATAGCACCTCTTATGATACCTATGTTCTGTGAAGGTTTGGCCTTGGTGGAGTCCCAATGAATCTACTCTAGAGAGATTTTATTTTGAGGAAAAACCCCTACCTACTCAATCAAACTCACCTTTTACTAATTTGACAAGAAGCCAGAGGCAAATCAGTTTAGAGGCGCTATCATCTCAAGCAAGCCATACATGTATTGTTCTCTTTTTACAATTTTTTTTTTAATTTATATTGTTGCTGAAGGATAATTGTTTCACAGAATTGTGTTGTTTTCTGTCAAACCTCAACATGAATCAGCCATAGGTATACATATATCCCCACCCTTTTGAACCTCCCTCCCATCTCCCTCCCAATCTCACCCCTCTAGGTAGATACAAGCCCCTGTTGGAGTTTCCCGCGCCATACAGCAAATTCCCCTTGGCTATCTATTTTACATATGGTAATGTAAGTTTCCATGTTACTCTTCCCATACATCTCACCCTCTCCTCCCCTCTCCCCATGTCCATAAGTCTACTCTCTAGGTCTGTTTCTCCACTGTTGCCCTGTAAATAATTTCTTCAGTACCATTTATCCAGATTCCATATATGTGCATTAGAATATGATCTTTATCTTTCTCCTTCTGACGCACTTCACTCTGTGTAATAGGTTCTAGGTTCATCCATCTCATCAGAACTGACTCAAATGCATTCCTTTTTATGGCTGAGTAATATGCAGCCATGAAATTAAAAGACGCTTGCTCCTTGGAAGAAAAGTTATGACCAACCTAGACAGCATATTAAAAAGCAGAGACGTTACTTTGCCAACAAAGGTCCGTCTAGTCAAAGCTGTAGTTCATCCAGTAGTCATGTATGGATGTGAGAGTTGGACTGTAGAGAAAGCTGAGCACCGAAGAATTGATGCTTTTGAACTGTAGTGTTGGAGAAGCCTCTTCAGAGTCCCTTGGACCGCAAGGAGATCCAACCAGTCCATCCTAAAAGAAATCAGTCCTGAATATTCATTGGAAGGACTGATGCTGAAGAACTGACTCTGGCCATCTGATGCAAACACCTGACTCATTGGAAAAGACCCTGTTGCTGGGAAAAACTGAAGGAGGGAGGAGAAGGGGACGACAGAGGATGAGATGGTTGGATGGCATCACCGACTCAATGGACATGAGTTTGAGCAAGTTCTGGGAGTTGATGAACAGGGAAGCCTGGTGTGCTGCAGTCCACGGGGTTGCAAAGAGTAGGACATGACTGAGTGACTGAACTGAATATTCTATTGTGTATGTGTGCCACGACTTCTTTATGCATTCATCCGTCGATGGACTCCTAGGTAGCTTCCGTGTTCTAGCTATTGTAAATAGTGCTGCAGTGAACAATGGGATACATGTGTCTTCTTCCATTTTGGTTTCCTCAGGGTATATGCCTAGGAGTGGGATTGCTGGGTCATATGGTGGTTTTATCCCTAGCTTTTTAAGGAATCTCCATACCCTCTTCCATAGTGGCTGTATCAATTTACATTCCCACCAACAGTGCAAGAGCATTCCCTTTTCTCCACGCCCTCTCCAGCATTTATTGTTTGTAGACATTTTGATGATGGCCATTCTGATTGGTGTGAGGTGACATCTCATTGTGCTTTTGATTTGCATTTCTCTAATAGTGAGTGATGTTGAGCATCTTTTCATGTCTTTTGTAGCCATCTGTATGTCTTCTTTGGAGAAATGTCTGTATAGGTCTTTTTCCCACTTTTGGATTGGGTTGTTTGTTTTTCTGGCATTGAGTTGTATGAGCTGCTTGTGTATTTTGGAAATTAATCCTTTGTCAGTTGTTTCATTGGCTATTCTTTTTCTCCCATTCTCAGGGTTGTCTTTTCACCTTGTTTATAGTTTCCTTTGCTGTGCAAAGGCTTTTAAGTTTAATCAGGTCCCACTTGTTTACTTTTGTTTTTATTTCCGTTACTCAAGGAGGTGGCTCATAGAGGCTCTTGCTTTGATTTATGTCATCGAGTGTTCTGCCTATGTTTTCCTCTAAGGGTTTTATGGTTTCTGGTCTTACATGTAGGTCTTTAATCCATTTTGAGTTTATCTTTGTGTGTGGTGTTAGGAAGTGTTCTAATTTCATTCTTTCACATGTAGCTGTCCAGTTTTCCCAGCCCCATTTATTGAAGAGTCTGTCTTTGCCCCATTGTGTATTCTTGGCTCCTTTGCCAGAATAAGGTACCCATAGGCGCACGGGTTTATTTCTGGGCTTTCTATCTTGTTCCATTGGTCTATATTTCGGTTTTTGTGCCAGTACCATGCTGTCTTGATGACTGTAGCTTTGTAGTATAATCTGAAGTCAGGAAGGTTGATTCCTCCAGCTCCATCCTTCTTTCTCAAGACTGCTTTGGCTATGTGGGGTCTTTTGTGTTTCCATATGAATTGTGAATTTTTTCCTTCTAGTTCTGTGAAAAATACCATTGGTAATTTGATAGGGATCACATTGAATCTATAGATTGCATTTGGTAGCATAGTCATTTTCACAATATTGATTCTTCCTACCCAGGAACATGGAATATCTCTCCATCTGTTTACATCATCTTTGATTTCTTTCATCAGTGTCTTATAATTTTCTGTGTGCAGTTCTTTTGTCTCCTTAGGCAAGTTTATTCCTAGATATTTAATTCTTTTTGTTGCAACGGTGCATGGGATTGATTCCTTAAGTTCTCTTTCTGATTTTTCATTGTTAGTATATAGAAATGCAAGTGATTTCTGTGTATCGATTTTGTATCCTGCAACTTCGCTCAGTTCCCTGATTAGCTCTAGTAATTTTCTGATACTATCTTCAGGGTTTTCTCCATACAGTATCACGTCATCTGCAAACAGTGAGAGCTTTGCTTCTTCTTTTCCGATCTGGATTCCTTTTATTTCTTTTTCTTCTCCTATTGCTGTAGGTAGGACTTCCAGAACTAGGCTGAATAATAGTGGTGACAGTGGACGCCCTTGTCTTGTTCCTGATCGTAGGGGGAATGCTTTCAGTTTTTCACCATTGAGAAATTATCATAATATGGCCTTTACTATATTGAGGTAGGTTCCTTCTATGCCCATTCTTTGAAGAGTGTTAATCATAAATGGGTGCTGAATTTTGTCAAAGGCTTTTTCTGCATCTATTAAGATTATCATATAGTTTACATCTTTCAATTTGTTAACATGGTGTTTCACATTGATTGATTTGCATATATTGAAGAATCTTTGCATTCCTGGAATAAACCCAACTTGATCACGGTGTATGAGCTTTTTTATGTGTTGCTGAATTCTGTTTGCTAAACGTCTGTTGAGGATTTTTGCATCTATGTTCATCAGTGATATTGGCCTGTGGTTTTCTTTTTTTGTGTGGTCTTTGTCTGGCTTTGGTATCAGGGTGATGGTGGCCTCGTAGAATGAGTTTGGACGTGTTCCTTCCTCTGTAAGTTTTTGAAAGAGTTTTAGAAGGATAGGCATTAGCTCTTCTCTAAATGTTTGATAGAATTCTCCTGCGAAGCCATCTGGTCCTGGGCTTTTGTTTTTTGCGAGGTTTTTGATCACAGCTTCAATTTCAGTGCATAATTTCTATTTCTTCCTGGTTCAGTCTTGGAAGATGGAACTTTTCTAAGAATCTGCCCATTTCTTCCAGGTTATCCATTTTATTGCCATATAGTTGTTCATAATAGTCTCTTGTAATCCTTTGTATTTCTACATTGTCTGTTGTAACCTCTCCTTTTTCATTTCTAATTTTGTTGATTTGAGTCTTCTCTCTTTTTTTCTTGATGAGTCTGGCTAAAGGTTTGTCAATTTTGTTTATCTTCTCAAAGAACCACCTTTTAGTTTTATTAATCTTTACTATTGTTTCTTTCATTTATTTTTCATTTATTTCTGCTGGGATCTTTATGATTTCTTTCCTTCTACTAACTTTGGGGGGGTTTGGTTCTTCTTTTTCCAGTTGTTTGAGGTGTAAAGTCAGGTTGTCTATTCAATGTTTTTCTTGTTTCTTGAGGTAGGATTGTATTGCTATCAACTTCCCTCTTAGGACTGCTTTTGCTGCATCCCATAGGCTTTGAGTTGTCATGGTTTCATTTTCATTTGTTTCTAGAAATTTTTTGACTTCCCTTCTGATTTCTTCAGTAACCTGTTGGTTATTTAGAAACGTGTTGTTTAATCTACATGTGTTTGACAGTTTTTTTTTTTTTTCTTATAATTGATATCTAGTCTCATAGTGTTGTGGTTGGAGAAGATGCTTGATAACGACTTCAATTTTCTTAAATTTACTGGGGTTTTACTTGTGACCCAAGATGAGGTCTATCCTGGAGGATGTTCCACGTGCACTGGAGAAGAAGGTGTATTCTTCTGCTTTTGGATGGACTGTCCTGAAGATATCAATGAGATCCATCTCATCTAACGTATCATTTAAGACTTGTGTTTCCTTATTAATTTTCTGTTTTGATGATCTGTCCATTGGTGCCAGTGGGGTGTTAAAGTCTCCTACTATTATTGTGTTACTGTCAATTTCTCCTTTTAGGTCTGTTAGTGGTTGTCCTATGTATTCAGGTGCTCCTATGTTGGGTGCATAGACATTTACGATTGTTATGTCTTCCTCTTGGATTGATCGCTTGATCATTATGGAGTGTCCTTCCTTATCTCTTGTAATCTTCTTTATTTTAAGGTCTATTTTGTCTGATACAAGGACTGCTACTCTAGCTTTATTTTGCTTCCCATTTGCATGGAATATATTTTCCCATCCTCTCACTTTCAGTCTATATGTGTCTTGAGGTCTGAAGTGGGTTTCTTGTAGACAGCATATAGGTGGGTCTTGTTTTTGTATCCATTCAGCCAGTCTGTGTCTTTTGGTTGGAGCATTTAATCCACTTACATTTAAAGTAATTATTGATATATATGTTCCTATTGCCATTTTCTTTATTGTTCGGGGTTGATCTAGTAGATCTTTTTTCTTCTCTTGTATTTCTTGACTATATAAGTCCCTTTAACATTTGTTGTAAAGCTGGTTTGGTGGTACTGAATTCTCTTAACTCTTACTTGTCTGAAAAGCTTTTTATTTCTCCACTAATTTTGAATGAGATCCTTGCTGGGTACAGTAATCTTGGTTGTAGATTTTTCCCTTTCAGTATTTTAAATATATCCTGCCATTCCCTCCTGGCCTGCAGTGTTTCTGCTGAAAGATCAGCTGTTAAGCGTATGGGGTTTCCCTTGTATGTTACCTGTTGCTTCTCCCTTGCTGCTTTTAATATTCTTTCTTTGGGTTTAGTCTTTGTTAGTTTGATTAGTATGTGTCTTGGCGTGTTTCTCCTTGGGTTTATCCTGTATGGGACCCTCTGTGCCTCTTGAACTTGATTGGCTATTCCCTTTACCATGTTGGGGAAATTTTCAACTATAATCTCTTCAAAAATTTTCCCTTACCCTTTCTTTTTCTCTTCTTCCTCTGGGACCCCTATAATTCCAATGTTGGTGTGTTTGATACTGTCCCAGAGGTCTCTGAGACTATCCTCAGTTCTTTTCATTCTTTTTACTTTATTCTGCTCTTCAGAAGTTGTTTCCACAATTTTATCTTCCAGCTCACTGATCCAGCTCACATATCCGTATTTTTAATTTCAGTAATTGTTTTTTAATTTCAGTAATTGTGTTGTTTGTCTCTGCATGCTTATTCTTTAATTCTTCTAGGTCTTTGTTAATTGATTCTTGCATTTTCTCCATTTTGTTTTCAAGGTTTTTGGTCATCTTCACTATCATTATTCTGAATTCTTTTTCAGGTAGTTTGCCTGTTTCCTCTTCATTTATTTGGACTTCTGTGTTTCTAGTTTGTTCCTTCATTTGTGTAGTAGTTCTCTGCCTTTTCCTTTTTTTTTAACTGATTGTGTTTGAGGTCTCCTTTCCCCAGGCTTCAAGGTTGAATTCTTTCTTCCTTTTGGTTTCTGCCCTCCTAAGGTTGGTCCAGTGGTTTGCATAAGCTTGTATAGGGTGACATGAGTGCTGAGTTTTCGTTTGTTTGTTTGCTTGTTTTTCCTCTGATGGGCAAGGCTGAGTGAGGTGGTAATCCTGTCTGCTGATGACTGGGTTTGTATTTTTGTTTGTTTGTTGTTTAGACGAGGTGTCCTGCACAGGGTGCTAGTGGTGGTTGGGTGATGCCGGGTGTTGTATTCCAGTGGTTTCCTTTGTGTGAGTTCTCACTATTTGATACCCCCTAGGGTTAGTTCGCTGGTAGTCTAGGGTCTTGGAGTCAGTGCTCCCACTCCAAAGGCTCAGGGCTTGATCTCGAGTTTTGCATGGTCCATCTATTCTTTTCCACTGGCCAGGTAGTCCTTTCCGCTCTCAGCTGGTGTTCTTCATGCATTTCTGTGTCTAAAGGTGTATTCCTTATGTATCCATTAAGAGAGATATATTCCATGTCCACCTACTCCTCTGTCATCTTGTCCCCTGTCCTTCGACATTCTTGATTCACATATTACTGAAGCCTAGTTTTGAAGGATTTTGAGCATTACCTTGTTAGCCTGTAAAATGAGTGCAGTTGTATGGTAGCTTGAAAATTTTTGTCATTGCCCTTCTTTGAGATTGGAATGAAAACTGTCTTTTTCTGTGACCACTGCTGAGTTTTCCAAATTTGCTTACATATTTAGTTCAGCAGTTTACAATGTCTTCTTTTAGTATTTGAAGTAACTCAACTATAATTCCATCACATCCACTAGCTTTGCTCATAGTAATGCTTCCTAAGGCCCACTTTACTTCACAGTCCAGGATGTCTGCCCCTAGGTTGTGATCACTCTATTGTGGTTATACTGGTTATTAAGACATTTTCTGTATAGTTCTGCTGTGTATTCTTGCCAGCTCTTCTTAAACTCTTCTGCTTCTGTTATGTCCTTCATTTCTTTGAGGTTCTGTTTTGTGCCCATCCTTGCATGCAATGTTTTCTTAATATCTCCAATTTTCTTGAAGCAATCTCTAGTCTTTCCCACTCTACTGTTTTCCTCTATTTCTTTGCATTGTTCATTCAAGAAGGCCTTGTTATCTCTCCTTGCTATTCTCTGAAACTCTGCATTCAGTTGGTATATCTTTCCCTTTCTCCCTTGCTTTGCACTTCTCTTCTTTCCTCAGCTATTTGTTAGGCCTATTCAGTCAACCACTTTGCCTTCTTGCATTTCTTTTTCTTTGGAATGGTTTTGGTCACCACCTGCTACACAATGTTTTGAATCTCCATCCATAGTTCTTCAGACACTCTGTCTACCAGATATAATCCCTTGAATTTATTTGTCACCTCCACGATATAATCATAAGAAATACATTTAGGTCACATCTGAAAGGCCTACTGTTTTTCCCTACTTTTTTTCAATGTAAGCCTGAATTTTGCAGTAAGGAGCTCATGATCTGAGCTTCAGTCAGCTCCCAGTCTTGTTTTCGCTGACTGTATAGAGCTTCTCCATCTTTGGCTGCAAAGAATATATCATCTTTGGCTGCAAAGAATATATCAGTCTGGTTTTGGTACTGATCTTCAGGTGATGCCCATGTGTAGAGTCATCTCTTGTGTTTTTGGAAGAGGGTGTTTGCTATGACCAAGGTGTTCTCTTGAAAAAACTGTTAGCCTTTGCCCTGCTTATTTTGTACTCCAAGGTCAAACTTGCCTGTACTCCAGGTATCTTTTGACTTCTTTCTTTTGCATTCCAATCCTCTGTGATAAAAAGGACATCCTTTTTGGTGTTAGTTCTCTTGTAGGTCTTCATAGAACTGTTCAACTTCAGTTTCTTCAGCATCAGTGGTTGGGGCATTGACTTGAATTACTGTAATGTTGAATGATTTGCCTTGGAAACAAACCAAGATCATTCTGTCGTTTTTGAGATTGCACCCCAGTACTGCATTTTGGACTCTTTCATTGACTGTGAGGGCTAGTCCACTTCTTCCAAGGGATTCCTGACCACAGTAGTAGATATAATGGCCATCTAAATTAAATTCACCCATTCCCATTCATTTAGTTCCCTGATTCCTAAGATGTTGATGTTCACTCTTCCCATATCGTGCTTGACCACATCCAATATACCTTGATCCATGGACCTAACCTTCCAGTATTGTTTTTTTATAACATCGGTCTTTGTTTTTACTACCAGACACATCCACAACTGAGCATCGTTTCAGCTTTGGCCCAGCTGATTCATTCCTTCTGGAGCTATTACTAATTGCCTTCTGCACTTGCCCAGTAGCATATTGGACATCTTCCAACCTGGGGGGCTCATATTCTCGTGTCATATATTTTTGTCTTTTCATACTGTTCATGGGGTTCTCGCAGGAAGAATACTGGAGTGGTTTCCCGTTTCCTCATCCAGAGCACCGTGTTTTGTCAGAACTCTTCACTATGACCAATCCATCAGCCCTGCATGACATGGCTCATACTTTTATTGAGTTATGCAAGCCCCTTTGCCACAACAAGGCTGTGATCCCTGAAGGGGAGGGGGCATTTGCCCCTGACATTTATTGTGGAGAGGTCAAGGATGCTGCTGAACATCTTACAATGCATAGGACAACTAACTCCCTACAACAGAGAATTGTCTGGTCCAAAATGATATTTGGAGTGTCAAGTTTGAGAAACTTCACTCTAAATTAATTAGCATCTTGATATTGGAAGCCTCTTTGAGGGCAGCATGACTTTAGCATCAGGTCAGTGAAGGAAATATTTTTAGTGGCCAACCATGTAACTTACAGATAAGTCATATATTTTTTCAAAGTGGAGTTCAGAGAAATATATATTTTAAATACATTCTTCTATTTTACAGCTGTTTTGTATACATGTTTCACTATAGAGAAGAAAGAGAGAGTATAAAAGAAACAGCTAAATAAAACAAGATTATATTGGACATCTTCATTTAGTAGATTCATGATAAGGCTAAATCATTGAGATGATAGTGATCCCTTCAGAGCCTACATAGTGCTCACCCACCAAAGACTCAGTTTTATTCAGATTTCCAAAAGCAAGTCCTGGCAGTCAGGATGCAGAAAACACTTTGCAAGGCAGATTTCTCAATTTCACTATCTAAAGATGTTTAAAATAGAGACTAGGTGGGGGTTTGGAGATTCTCTCTGAATTCAAGTGCTTTTAATGTATTTATAAATCATATTTATTAAAGGGAAAGTACAAGATGTGATCCAGATGAGTCATAAGAACATGTTTGCACATTCTGTTGCAATTTAACTGGATTAATTGATATCTGTAAAATGCTATTTAGGGCAAAAACAACATTGTAGACTCTTTCCAAAAGATTAACTACTTTCCCTTCTCACAGACCAATAATTCCTCTCAACTAGATTAATGCAAAGGAGTCTTGACTGGCCTACCTACCTCTGCTTTACATTGTAAAATTGCTCATGAATCCAGGTTAACCACTGTGTTAGTTCCCTCACATGCAAAATTAGAATAATATTCTTTCCATAGTATAATGGAAAGAATTAAATCAGGTGGGTTATATAAAGTACGCACCTAAACATACACACCTATACAATATGTGTATGTTGAACACATAGTGGATGCTCAATAATAATAATTTAAAGCAAAATAAAAATGTCCATGTTCATGGAGTGATGCCTTTTACCAGCCTGCTCAACTGGCCACCGGTATTTATAATTATATAAAACATATTTATATATAACCATGCCTGAAACTCTGATGATTTGTCAAACTGAGAGTACAGTAAGTTTTTAGCTCACAGGAGCATGAAAATTACTTGCTCCAACCTCTTTCTCCCTTTTCTGTTTTCTAGTGAGTAATATATCTTGGACTAGCGCAAACCCTCATCTTGAGTAGAGATATCTTTTTTCAAGTTGTTTGTTCCTTGGGCAGCAAGGGTAACTAAATGAATAATAAAATAACTGTTCTTCCCATCATTTCCAGAGACAGTGAAACTATACTGACAGTTCGGAGTCTTAGAAAAAGGTCTGTTCATCAGACGGTTTTTAAATATTTTAAAATTTAAAACTACTGTTTATTGAGGTTTAGCTTTTTACACTTACCTCTCATGCCAAATAACCTTGATTTATACTATTTAGTGGATGAGGAAATTGAGGTTTAGAAAGATTGTGATTTGTAGACAGACTCCTCAGCAGCAGTGTGTTAGGAAGAAACAAGATAAATTAAATCTATTCAACCTGCTACAGGTAGTTGAGAGTTGAAAGTAAGTTGAAGTTTTTCTCTAAACCAGAGTTCTTTGTGTTTTTCAAAAACTCAAAATAGTTGACTGTCTTATGAGCTCTCTTTCATCATACAGATTTTCTTTTGCTTCACTTTTTAAAAGGTATTGTTTTTGCCTAGATCTTCTTTCGTCAATGCTACTGTTTCCCTCCTCACTGATAATGCAGGTTTGTGTTATCCCAGGGAAGGAAAAAATTGCCTGAAAGAAAATGGACCTGTAGCCTAAGTCAAGATTCTATGTCTGTTAGCTCTAATTCACATTCCCTGACCCAATCATAGGTCTGTCTCTTTATTTTCTCAGTGGGAGACCATATTCCTTGAAGTTACTTGCAATAAAAATGCACTTCATTGCTCAGATGAGCTACATGCTGCTATGGAATAATCAATATCATAGTTAACATGAACCCTTAATAAATTATCTAACCAAACAGAGTGTGTAAACATTCTGAAAAGAAGTTACCGCTGCCTTACTTTCCCCTCTGATCAAGAGAATCATTCCCCTGATCTTTGCTTACCTTGGCAGCTAGTCAAGATCATCTTTGATTGCTGTTCACTCTCTTTGTTATATCTGTAGCATGTTTCAATAGTCATGGTACTGTGCTCAGCTTTGTAATTAGATGAAGTGTTAAAAATAACTTTTACTTGAGTCCAATTTTTTCTGCATAAAAATAACTCTTTGTCTTCTGATGTAATGAATTATATGAAGCTTTAGGTAGGACAGTGTCTAAAATTGAAGTCTGATTAGGGCCAGATGCTTCTAAGTGGTATTAGAACAGTCTTTTACATTGCATTCTTTCATTGCCAACTCAGATGCTGTACCATCATTATTCTAATGGATTCAGCATATTTGGAGATTTCTAACTGATGATCAGGAGGACACTGTTGTCATCTTATGAGCTGAGTCATATCCAGTAATTACTGTGGGTCCCTGATAGCTTATTTATACAATCAAGGATTGAGGATCAAATCACAAAGCTCCTTCCAGGGCTGCTGTTTGCAATTCTACTTACCTCAGTTTCCACATCCAGATATCTAACAACACTAGTCATGATGGAATTTGTAACTTTGATCCTGGGATTTTTTAAAATGTCACATTTTCTAAAATTAT